>NC_140611.1:85971-1313336 GCF_057381915.1 Diplotaxodon limnothrissa
TCCGGAATGTTCAGAGTTCCGGAATGTACCAAGGTTCCGGAATGTTCGGAATTCCGGAATGCACAAAGGTTCCGGAATGTTCGGAATTCCGGAATGTTCAGAGTTCCGGAATGCAGCAAGGTTCCGGAATTTTCGGAATTCCGGAATGTTCAGAGTTCCGGAATGCACCAAGGTTCCGGAATGTTCGGAATTCCGGAATGTTCAGAGTTCCGGAATGTTCGGAATTCCGGAATGTTCAGAGTTCCGGAATGTTCAGAGTTCCGGAATGCACCAAGGTTTCGGAATGTTCAGAGTTCCGGAATGTTCAGAGTTCCGGAATGTACCAAGGTTCCGGAATTCAGAGTTCCGGAATGCAGCAAGGTTCCGGAATTTTCGGAATTCCGGAATGTTCAGAGTTCCGGAATGTTCGGAATTCCGGAATGTTCAGAGTTCCGGAATGTTCGGAATTCCGGAATGTTCGGAATTCCGGAATGTTCAGAGTTCCGGAATGCACCAAGGTTCCGGAATGCTCGGAATTCCGGAATGTTCAGAGTTCCGGAATGCACCAAGGTTCCGGAATGTTCGGAATTCCGGAATGTTCAGAGTTCCGGAATGTTCGGAATTCCGGAATGTTCAGAGTTCCGGAATGTTCAGAGTTCCGGAATGCACCAAGGTTTCGGAATGTTCAGAGTTCCGGAATGTTCAGAGTTCCGGAATGTACCAAGGTTCCGGAATTCAGAGTTCCGGAATGCAGCAAGGTTCCGGAATTTTCGGAATTCCGGAATGTTCAGAGTTCCGGGATGTTCGGAATTCCGGAATGTTCAGAGTTCCGGAATGTTCGGAATTCCGGAATGTTCGGAATTCCGGAATGTTCAGAGTTCCGGAATGCACCAAGGTTCCGGAATGCACAAAGGTTCCGGAATGTTCGGAATTCCGGAATGTTCAGAGTTCCGGAATGTTCGGAATTCCGGAATGTTCAGAGTTCCGGAATGTTCAGAGTTCCGGAATGCACCAAGGTTTCGGAATGTTCAGAGTTCCGGAATGTTCAGAGTTCCGGAATGTACCAAGGTTCCGGAATTCAGAGTTCCGGAATGCAGCAAGGTTCCGGAATTTTCGGAATTCCGGAATGTTCAGAGTTCCGGAATGTTCGGAATTCCGGAATGTTCAGAGTTCCGGAATGTTCAGAGTTCCGGAATGCACCAAGGTTTCGGAATGTTCAGAGTTCCGGAATGTTCAGAGTTCCGGAATGTACCAAGGTTCCGGAATTCAGAGTTCCGGAATGCAGCAAGGTTCCGGAATTTTCGGAATTCCGGAATGTTCAGAGTTCCGGAATGTTCGGAATTCCGGAATGTTCAGAGTTCCGGAATGTTCGGAATTCCGGAATGTTCGGAATTCCGGAATGTTCAGAGTTCCGGAATGCACCAAGGTTCCGGAATGCACAAAGGTTCCGGAATGTTCGGAATTCCGGAATGTTCAGAGTTCCGGAATGTTCAGAGTTCCGGAATGCACCAAGGTTTCGGAATGTTCAGAGTTCCGGAATGTTCAGAGTTCCGGAATGTACCAAGGTTCCGGAATGTTCGGAATTCCGGAATGTTCAGAGTTCCGGAATGTTCGGAATTCCGGAATGTTCAGAGTTCCGGAATGTTCGGAATTCCGGAATGTTCGGAATTCCGGAATGTTCAGAGTTCCGGAATGCACCAAGGTTCCGGAATGTTCGGAATTCCGGAATGTTCAGAGTTCCGGAATGCACCAAGGTTTCGGAATGTTCAGAGTTCCGGAATGTTCAGAGTTCCGGAATGTACCAAGGTTCCGGAATTCAGAGTTCCGGAATGCAGCAAGGTTCCGGAATTTTCGGAATTCCGGAATGTTCAGAGTTCCGGAATGCACCAAGGTTCCGGAATGTTCGGAATTCCGGAATGTTCAGAGTTCCGGAATGTTCGGAATTCCGGAATGTTCAGAGTTCCGGAATGCACCAAGGTTTCGGAATGTTCAGAGTTCCGGAATGTTCAGAGTTCCGGAATGTACCAAGGTTCCGGAATTCAGAGTTCCGGAATGCAGCAAGGTTCCGGAATTTTCGGAATTCCGGAATGTTCAGAGTTCCGGAATGCACCAAGGTTCCGGAATGTTCGGAATTCCGGAATGTTCAGAGTTCCGGAATGTTCGGAATTCCGGAATGTTCGGAATTCCGGAATGTTCAGAGTTCCGGAATGCACCAAGGTTCCGGAATGCACAAAGGTTCCGGAATGTTCGGAATTCCGGAATGTTCAGAGTTCCGGAATGCACCAAGGTTCCGGAATGTTCGGAATTCCGGAATGTTCAGAGTTCCGGAATGTTCAGAGTTCCGGAATGCACAAAGGTTCGGGAATGTTCAGAGTTCCGGAATGCACCAAGGTTCCGGAATGTTCAGAGTTCCGGAATGCACCAAGGTTCCGGAATGTTCGGAATTCCGGAATGTTCAGAGTTCCGGAATGTTCGGAATTCCGGAATGTTCAGAGTTCCGGAATGTTCAGAGTTCCGGAATGCACCAAGGTTCCGGAATGTTCAGAGTTCCGGAATGCACCAAGGTTCCGGAATGTTCGGAATTCTGGAATGTTCAGAGTTCCGGAATGTTCGGAATTCCGGAATGTTCGGAATTCCGGAATGTTCAGAGTTCCGGAATGCACCAAAGTTCCGGAATGCACAAAGGTTCCGGAATGTTCGGAATTCCAGAATGTACCAAGGTTCCGGAATGTTCGGAATTCCGGAATGCACAAAGGTTCCGGAATGTTCGGAATTCCGGAATGTTCAGAGTTCCCGAATGCACCAAGGTTCCGGAATGTTCGGAATTCCGGAATGTTCAGAGTTCCGGAATGCACAAAGGTTCCGGAATGTTCGGAATTCCGGAATGTTCAGAGTTCCGGAATGCACCAAGGTTCCGGAATGCACAAAGGTTCCGGAATGTTCAGAGTTCCGGAATGCACCAAGGTTCCGGAATGCACCAAGGTTCCGGAATGTTCGGAATTCCGGAATGTTCAGAGTTCCGGAATGCACCAAGGTTCCGGAATGTTCGGAATTCCGGAATGTTCAGAGTTCCAGAATGCACCAAGGTTCCGGAATGTTCAGAGTTCCGGAATGCACCAACGTTCCGGAATGTTCGGAATTCCGGAATGTTCAGAGTTCCGGAATGTTCGGAATTCCGGAATGTTCAGAGTTCCGGAATGTACCAAGGTTCCGGAATGTTCAGAGTTCCGGAATGCACCAAGGTTCCGGAATGTTCGGAATTCCGGAATGTTCAGAGTTCCGGAATGCACCAAGGTTCCGGAATGTTCGGAATTCCGGAATGTTCAGAGTTCCGGAATGTTCGGAATTCCGGAATGTACCAAGGTTCCGGAATTCAGAGTTCCGGAATGCAGCAAGGTTCCGGAATGTTCAGAGTTCCGGAATGTTCGGAATTCCGGAATGTTCAGAGTTCCGGAATGTTCAGAGTTCCGGAATGCACCAAGGTTCCGGAATGTTCGGAATTCCGGAATGCACCAAGGTTTCGGAATGTTCAGAGTTCCGGAATGCACCAAGGTTCCGGAATGCACAAAGGTTCCGGAATGTTCAGAGTTCCGGAATGTTCAGAGTTCCGGAATGCACCAAGGTTCCGGAATGTTCGGAATTCCGGAATGTTCAGAGTTCCGGAATGCACCAAGGTTCCGGAATGTTCGGAATTCCGGAATGTTCAGAGTTCCAGAATGCACCAAGGTTCCGGAATGTTCAGAGTTCCGGAATGCACCAACGTTCCGGAATGTTCGGAATTCCGGAATGTTCAGAGTTCCGGAATGTTCGGAATTCCGGAATGTTCAGAGTTCCGGAATGTACCAAGGTTCCGGAATGTTCAGAGTTCCGGAATGCACCAAGGTTCCGGAATGTTCAGAGTTCCGGATTGCACCAAGGTTCCGGAATGTTCGGAATTCCGGAATGTTCAGAGTTCCGGAATGCACCAAGGTTCCGGAATGTTCGGAATTCCGGAATGTTCAGAGTTCCGGAATGTTCGGAATTCCGGAATGTACCAAGGTTCCGGAATTCAGAGTTCCGGAATGCAGCAAGGTTCCGGAATGTTCAGAGTTCCGGAATGTTCGGAATTCCGGAATGTTCAGAGTTCCGGAATGTTCAGAGTTCCGGAATGCACCAAGGTTCCGGAATGTTCGGAATTCCGGAATGCACCAAGGTTTCGGAATGTTCAGAGTTCCGGAATGTTCAGAGTTCCGGAATGTACCAAGGTTCCGGAATTCAGAGTTCCGGAATGCAGCAAGGTTCCGGAATTTTCGGAATTCCGGAATGTTCAGAGTTCCGGAATGCACCAAGGTTCCGGAATGTTCGGAATTCCGGAATGTTCAGAGTTCCGGAATGTTCGGAATTCCGGAATGTTCGGAATTCCGGAATGTTCAGAGTTCCGGAATGCACCAAGGTTCCGGAATGCACAAAGGTTCCGGAATGTTCGGAATTCCGGAATGTTCAGAGTTCCGGAATGTTCGGAATTCCGGAATGTTCAGAGTTCCGGAATGTTCAGAGTTCCGGAATGCACAAAGGTTCGGGAATGTTCAGAGTTCCGGAATGCACCAAGGTTCCGGAATGTTCAGAGTTCCGGAATGCACCAAGGTTCCGGAATGTTCGGAATTCCGGAATGTTCAGAGTTCCGGAATGCACCAAGGTTCCGGAATGTTCGGAATTCCGGAATGTTCAGAGTTCCGGAATGTTCGGAATTCCGGAATGTTCAGAGTTCCGGAATGTTCAGAGTTCCGGAATGCACCAAGGTTCCGGAATGTTCAGCGTTCCGGAATGCACCAAGGTTCCGGAATGTTCGGAATTCTGGAATGTTCAGAGTTCCGGAATGTTCGGAATTCCGGAATGTTCGGAATTCCGGAATGTTCAGAGTTCCGGAATGCACCAAAGTTCCGGAATGCACAAAGGTTCCGGAATGTTCGGAATTCCAGAATGTACCAAGGTTCCGGAATGTTCGGAATTCCGGAATGCACAAAGGTTCCGGAATGTTCGGAATTCCGGAATGTTCAGAGTTCCCGAATGCACCAAGGTTCCGGAATGTTCGGAATTCCGGAATGTTCAGAGTTCCCGAATGCACAAAGGTTCCGGAATGTTCGGAATTCCGGAATGTTCAGAGTTCCGGAATGCACCAAGGTTCCGGAATGTTCAGAGTTCCGGAATGCACCAAGGTTCCGGAATGTTCGGAATTCCGGAATGTTCAGAGTTCCGGAATGTTCGGAATTCCGGAATGTTCAGAGTTCCGGAATGCACCAAGGTTCCGGAATGCACCAAGGTTCCGGAATGCACAAAGGTTCCGGAATGTTCGGAATTCCGGAATGTTCAGAGTTCCGGAATGCACCAAGGTTCCGGAATGCACAAAGGTTCCGGAATGTTCAGTGTTCCGGAATGTTCAGAGTTCCGGAATGCACCAAGGTTCCGGAATGTTCGGAATTCCGGAATGTTCAGAGTTCCGGAATGCACCAAGGTTCCGGAATGTTCGGAATTCCGGAATGTTCAGAGTTCCAGAATGCACCAAGGTTCCGGAATGTTCAGAGTTCCGGAATGCACCAACGTTCCGGAATGTTCGGAATTCCGGAATGTTCAGAGTTCCGGAATGTTCGGAATTCCGGAATGTTCAGAGTTCCGGAATGTACCAAGGTTCCGGAATGTTCAGAGTTCCGGAATGCACCAAGGTTCCGGAATGTTCAGAGTTCCGGATTGCACCAAGGTTCCGGAATGTTCGGAATTCCGGAATGTTCAGAGTTCCGGAATGCACCAAGGTTCTGGAATGTTCGGAATTCCGGAATGTTCAGAGTTCCGGAATGTTCGGAATTCCGGAATGTTCAGAGTTCCGGAATGTTCAGAGTTCCGGAATGCACCAAGCTTCCGGAATGTTCGGAATTCCGGAATGTTCAGAGTTCCGGAATGCACCAAGGTTCCGGAATGTTCGGAATTCCGGAATGTTCAGAGTTCCGGAATGCACCAAGGTTCCGGAATGTTCGGAATTCCGGAATGTTCAGAGTTCCGGAATACAGCAAGGTTCCGGAATTTTCGGAATTCTGGAATGTTCAGAGTTCCGGAATGCACCAAGGTTCCGGAATGTTCGGAATTCCGGAATGTTCAGAGTTCCGGAATGTTCGGAATTCCGGAATGTACCAAGGTTCCGGAATTCAGAGTTCCGGAATGCAGCAAGGTTCCGGAATGTTCAGAGTTCCGGAATGTTCGGAATTCCGGAATGTTCAGAGTTCCGGAATGTTCAGAGTTCCGGAATGCACCAAGGTTCCGGAATGTTCGGAATTCCGGAATGCACCAAGGTTTCGGAATGTTCAGAGTTCCGGAATGTTCAGAGTTCCGGAATGTACCAAGGTTCCGGAATTCAGAGTTCCGGAATGCAGCAAGGTTCCGGAATTTTCGGAATTCCGGAATGTTCAGAGTTCCGGAATGCACCAAGGTTCCGGAATGTTCGGAATTCCGGAATGTTCAGAGTTCCGGAATGTTCGGAATTCCGGAATGTTCAGAGTTCCGGAATGTTCGGAATTCCGGAATGTTCGGAATTCCGGAATGTTCAGAGTTCCGGAATGCACCAAGGTTCCGGAATGCACAAAGGTTCCGGAATGTTCGGAATTCCGGAATGTTCAGAGTTCCGGAATGCACCAAGGTTCCGGAATGTTCGGAATTCCGGAATGTTCAGAGTTCCGGAATGTTCAGAGTTCCGGAATGCACAAAGGTTCGGGAATGTTCAGAGTTCCGGAATGCACAAAGGTTCCGGAATGTTCGGAATTCCGGAATGTTCAGAGTTCCGGAATGCACCAAGGTTCCGGAATGTTCGGAATTCCGGAATGTTCAGAGTTCCGGAATGTTCGGAATTCCGGAATGTTCAGAGTTCCGGAATGCACCAAGGTTCCGGAATGTTCGGAATTCTGGAATGTTCAGAGTTCCGGAATGTTCGGAATTCCGGAATGTTCGGAATTCCGGAATGTTCAGAGTTCCGGAATGCACCAAGGTTCCGGAATGTTCGGAATTCTGGAATGTTCAGAGTTCCGGAATGTTCGGAATTCCGGAATGTTCGGAATTCCGGAATGTTCAGAGTTCCGGAATGCACCAAAGGTTCCGGAATGTTCGGAATTCCGGAATGTTCAGAGTTCCCGAATGCACCAAGGTTCCGGAATGTTCGGAATTCCGGAATGTTCAGAGTTCCGGAATGTTCAGAGTTCCGGAATGCACAAAGGTTCCGGAATGTTCGGAATTCCGGAATGTTCAGAGTTCCGGAATGCACCAAGGTTCCGGAATGTTCAGAGTTCCGGAATGCACCAAGGTTCCGGAATGTTCGGAATTCCGGAATGTTCAGAGTTCCGGAATGTTCGGAATTCCGGAATGTTCAGAGTTCCGGAATGCACCAAGGTTCCGGAATGCACCAAGGTTCCGGAATGCACAAAGGTTCCGGAATGTTCGGAATTCCGGAATGTTCAGAGTTCCGGAATGCACCAAGGTTCCGGAATGCACAAAGGTTCCGGAATGTTCAGAGTTCCGGAATGTTCAGAGTTCCGGAATGCACCAAGGTTCCGGAATGTTCGGAATTCCGGAATGTTCAGAGTTCCGGAATGCACCAAGGTTCCGGAATGTTCAGAATTCCGGAATGCACCAACGTTCCGGAATGTTCGGAATTCCGGAATGTTCAGAGTTCCGGAATGTTCGGAATTCCGGAATGTTCAGAGTTCCGGAATGTACCAAGGTTCCGGAATGTTCAGAGTTCCGGAATGCACCAAGGTTCCGGAATGTTCAGAGTTCCGGATTGCACCAAGGTTCCGGAATGTTCGGAATTCCGGAATGTTCAGAGTTCCGGAATGTACCAAGGTTCCGGAATGTTCAGAGTTCCGGAATGCACCAAGGTTCCGGAATGTTCAGAGTTCCGGATTGCACCAAGGTTCCGGAATGTTCGGAATTCCGGAATGTTCAGAGTTCCGGAATGCACCAAGGTTCCGGAATGTTCGGAATTCCGGAATGTTCAGAGTTCCGGAATGTTCGGAATTCCGGAATGTTCAGAGTTCCGGAATGTTCAGAGTTCCGGAATGCACCAAGGTTCCGGAATGTTCAGAGTTCCGGAATGTACCAAGGTTCCGGAATGTTCGGAATTCCGGAATGCACAAAGGTTCCGGAATGTTCGGAATTCCGGAATGTTCAGAGTTCCGGAATGTACCAAGGTTCCGGAATGTTCAGAGTTCCGGAATGCACCAAGGTTCCGGAATGTTCAGAGTTCCGGAATGCACCAAGGTTCCGGAATGTTCGGAATTCCGGAATGTTCAGAGTTCCGGAATGTTCGGAATTCCGGAATGTTCAGAGTTCCGGAATGCACCAAGGTTCCGGAATGCACCAAGGTTCCGGAATGCACAAAGGTTCCGGAATGTTCGGAATTCCGGAATGTTCAGAGTTCCGGAATGCACCAAGGTTCCGGAATGCACAAAGGTTCCGGAATGTTCAGTGTTCCGGAATGTTCAGAGTTCCGGAATGCACCAAGGTTCCGGAATGTTCGGAATTCCGGAATGTTCAGAGTTCCGGAATGCACCAAGGTTCCGGAATGTTCGGAATTCCGGAATGTTCAGAGTTCCAGAATGCACCAAGGTTCCGGAATGTTCAGAGTTCCGGAATGCACCAACGTTCCGGAATGTTCGGAATTCCGGAATGTTCAGAGTTCCGGAATGTTCGGAATTCCGGAATGTTCAGAGTTCCGGAATGTACCAAGGTTCCGGAATGTTCAGAGTTCCGGAATGCACCAAGGTTCCGGAATGTTCAGAGTTCCGGATTGCACCAAGGTTCCGGAATGTTCGGAATTCCGGAATGTTCAGAGTTCCGGAATGCACCAAGGTTCTGGAATGTTCGGAATTCCGGAATGTTCAGAGTTCCGGAATGTTCGGAATTCCGGAATGTTCAGAGTTCCGGAATGTTCAGAGTTCCGGAATGCACCAAGCTTCCGGAATGTTCGGAATTCCGGAATGTTCAGAGTTCCGGAATGCACCAAGGTTCCGGAATGTTCGGAATTCCGGAATGTTCAGAGTTCCGGAATGCACCAAGGTTCCGGAATGTTCGGAATTCCGGAATGTTCAGAGTTCCGGAATACAGCAAGGTTCCGGAATTTTCGGAATTCTGGAATGTTCAGAGTTCCGGAATGCACCAAGGTTCCGGAATGTTCGGAATTCCGGAATGTTCAGAGTTCCGGAATGTTCGGAATTCCGGAATGTACCAAGGTTCCGGAATTCAGAGTTCCGGAATGCAGCAAGGTTCCGGAATGTTCAGAGTTCCGGAATGTTCGGAATTCCGGAATGTTCAGAGTTCCGGAATGTTCAGAGTTCCGGAATGCACCAAGGTTCCGGAATGTTCGGAATTCCGGAATGCACCAAGGTTTCGGAATGTTCAGAGTTCCGGAATGTTCAGAGTTCCGGAATGTACCAAGGTTCCGGAATTCAGAGTTCCGGAATGCAGCAAGGTTCCGGAATTTTCGGAATTCCGGAATGTTCAGAGTTCCGGAATGCACCAAGGTTCCGGAATGTTCGGAATTCCGGAATGTTCAGAGTTCCGGAATGTTCGGAATTCCGGAATGTTCAGAGTTCCGGAATGTTCGGAATTCCGGAATGTTCGGAATTCCGGAATGTTCAGAGTTCCGGAATGCACCAAGGTTCCGGAATGCACAAAGGTTCCGGAATGTTCGGAATTCCGGAATGTTCAGAGTTCCGGAATGCACCAAGGTTCCGGAATGTTCGGAATTCCGGAATGTTCAGAGTTCCGGAATGTTCAGAGTTCCGGAATGCACAAAGGTTCGGGAATGTTCAGAGTTCCGGAATGCACAAAGGTTCCGGAATGTTCGGAATTCCGGAATGTTCAGAGTTCCGGAATGCACCAAGGTTCCGGAATGTTCGGAATTCCGGAATGTTCAGAGTTCCGGAATGTTCGGAATTCCGGAATGTTCAGAGTTCCGGAATGCACCAAGGTTCCGGAATGTTCGGAATTCTGGAATGTTCAGAGTTCCGGAATGTTCGGAATTCCGGAATGTTCGGAATTCCGGAATGTTCAGAGTTCCGGAATGCACCAAGGTTCCGGAATGTTCGGAATTCTGGAATGTTCAGAGTTCCGGAATGTTCGGAATTCCGGAATGTTCGGAATTCCGGAATGTTCAGAGTTCCGGAATGCACCAAAGGTTCCGGAATGTTCGGAATTCCGGAATGTTCAGAGTTCCCGAATGCACCAAGGTTCCGGAATGTTCGGAATTCCGGAATGTTCAGAGTTCCGGAATGTTCAGAGTTCCGGAATGCACAAAGGTTCCGGAATGTTCGGAATTCCGGAATGTTCAGAGTTCCGGAATGCACCAAGGTTCCGGAATGTTCAGAGTTCCGGAATGCACCAAGGTTCCGGAATGTTCGGAATTCCGGAATGTTCAGAGTTCCGGAATGTTCGGAATTCCGGAATGTTCAGAGTTCCGGAATGCACCAAGGTTCCGGAATGCACCAAGGTTCCGGAATGCACAAAGGTTCCGGAATGTTCGGAATTCCGGAATGTTCAGAGTTCCGGAATGCACCAAGGTTCCGGAATGCACAAAGGTTCCGGAATGTTCAGAGTTCCGGAATGTTCAGAGTTCCGGAATGCACCAAGGTTCCGGAATGTTCGGAATTCCGGAATGTTCAGAGTTCCGGAATGCACCAAGGTTCCGGAATGTTCAGAATTCCGGAATGCACCAACGTTCCGGAATGTTCGGAATTCCGGAATGTTCAGAGTTCCGGAATGTTCGGAATTCCGGAATGTTCAGAGTTCCGGAATGTACCAAGGTTCCGGAATGTTCAGAGTTCCGGAATGCACCAAGGTTCCGGAATGTTCAGAGTTCCGGATTGCACCAAGGTTCCGGAATGTTCGGAATTCCGGAATGTTCAGAGTTCCGGAATGTACCAAGGTTCCGGAATGTTCAGAGTTCCGGAATGCACCAAGGTTCCGGAATGTTCAGAGTTCCGGATTGCACCAAGGTTCCGGAATGTTCGGAATTCCGGAATGTTCAGAGTTCCGGAATGCACCAAGGTTCCGGAATGTTCGGAATTCCGGAATGTTCAGAGTTCCGGAATGTTCGGAATTCCGGAATGTTCAGAGTTCCGGAATGTTCAGAGTTCCGGAATGCACCAAGGTTCCGGAATGTTCAGAGTTCCGGAATGTACCAAGGTTCCGGAATGTTCGGAATTCCGGAATGCACAAAGGTTCCGGAATGTTCGGAATTCCGGAATGTTCAGAGTTCCGGAATGTACCAAGGTTCCGGAATGTTCAGAGTTCCGGAATGCACCAAGGTTCCGGAATGTTCAGAGTTCCGGATTGCACCAAGGTTCCGGAATGTTCGGAATTCCGGAATGTTCAGAGTTCCGGAATGCACCAAGGTTCCGGAATGTTCGGAATTCCGGAATGTTCAGAGTTCCGGAATGTTCGGAATTCCGGAATGTTCAGAGTTCCGGAATGTTCAGAGTTCCGGAATGCACCAAGGTTCCGGAATGTTCAGAGTTCCGGAATGTACCAAGGTTCCGGAATGTTCGGAATTCCGGAATGCACAAAGGTTCCGGAATGTTCGGAATTCCGGAATGTTCAGAGTTCCGGAATGCAGCAAGGTTCCGGAATTTTCGGAATTCCGGAATGTTCAGAGTTCCGGAATGCACCAAGGTTCCGGAATGTTCGGAATTCCGGAATGTTCAGAGTTCCGGAATGTTCGGAATTCCGGAATGTTCAGAGTTCCGGAATGTTCAGAGTTCCGGAATGTACCAAGGTTCCGGAATTCAGAGTTCCGGAATGCAGCAAGGTTCCGGAATTTTCGGAATTCCGGAATGTTCAGAGTTCCGGAATGTTCGGAATTCCGGAATGTTCAGAGTTCCGGAATGTTCGGAATTCCGGAATGTTCGGAATTCCGGAATGTTCAGAGTTCCGGAATGCACCAAGGTTCCGGAATGCACAAAGGTTCCGGAATGTTCGGAATTCCGGAATGTTCAGAGTTCCGGAATGCACCAAGGTTCCGGAATGTTCGGAATTCCGGAATGTTCAGAGTTCCGGAATGTTCGGAATTCCGGAATGTTCAGAGTTCCGGAATGTTCAGAGTTCCGGAATGCACCAAGGTTTCGGAATGTTCAGAGTTCCGGAATGTTCAGAGTTCCGGAATGTACCAAGGTTCCGGAATTCAGAGTTCCGGAATGCAGCAAGGTTCCGGAATTTTCGGAATTCCGGAATGTTCAGAGTTCCGGAATGTTCGGAATTCCGGAATGTTCAGAGTTCCGGAATGTTCGGAATTCCGGAATGTTCGGAATTCCGGAATGTTCAGAGTTCCGGAATGCACCAAGGTTCCGGAATGCACAAAGGTTCCGGAATGTTCGGAATTCCGGAATGTTCAGAGTTCCGGAATGTTCGGAATTCCGGAATGTTCAGAGTTCCGGAATGTTCAGAGTTCCGGAATGCACCAAGGTTTCGGAATGTTCAGAGTTCCGGAATGTTCAGAGTTCCGGAATGTACCAAGGTTCCGGAATTCAGAGTTCCGGAATGCAGCAAGGTTCCGGAATTTTCGGAATTCCGGAATGTTCAGAGTTCCGGAATGTTCGGAATTCCGGAATGTTCAGAGTTCCGGAATGTTCAGAGTTCCGGAATGCACCAAGGTTTCGGAATGTTCAGAGTTCCGGAATGTTCAGAGTTCCGGAATGTACCAAGGTTCCGGAATTCAGAGTTCCGGAATGCAGCAAGGTTCCGGAATTTTCGGAATTCCGGAATGTTCAGAGTTCCGGAATGTTCGGAATTCCGGAATGTTCAGAGTTCCGGAATGTTCGGAATTCCGGAATGTTCGGAATTCCGGAATGTTCAGAGTTCCGGAATGCACCAAGGTTCCGGAATGCACAAAGGTTCCGGAATGTTCGGAATTCCGGAATGTTCAGAGTTCCGGAATGTTCAGAGTTCCGGAATGCACCAAGGTTCCGGAATGTTCGGAATTCCGGAATGTTCAGAGTTCCGGAATGTTCAGTTCCGGAATGCACAAAGGTTCGGGAATGTTCAGAGTTCCGGAATGCACAAAGGTTCCGGAATGTTCGGAATTCCGGAATGTTCAGAGTTCCGGAATGCACCAAGGTTCCGGAATGTTCGGAATTCCGGAATGTTCAGAGTTCCGGAATGTTCGGAATTCCGGAATGTTCAGAGTTCCGGAATGCACCAAGGTTCCGGAATGTTCGGAATTCTGGAATGTTCAGAGTTCCGGAATGTTCGGAATTCCGGAATGTTCGGAATTCCGGAATGTTCAGAGTTCCGGAATGCACCAAGGTTCCGGAATGTTCGGAATTCTGGAATGTTCAGAGTTCCGGAATGTTCGGAATTCTGGAATGTTCGGAATTCCGGAATGTTCAGAGTTCCGGAATGCACCAAAGGTTCCGGAATGTTCGGAATTCCGGAATGTTCAGAGTTCCCGAATGCACCAAGGTTCCGGAATGTTCGGAATTCCGGAATGTTCAGAGTTCCGGAATGTTCAGAGTTCCGGAATGCACAAAGGTTCCGGAATGTTCGGAATTCCGGAATGTTCAGAGTTCCGGAATGCACCAAGGTTCCGGAATGTTCAGAGTTCCGGAATGCACCAAGGTTCCGGAATGTTCGGAATTCCGGAATGTTCAGAGTTCCGGAATGTTCGGAATTCCGGAATGTTCAGAGTTCCGGAATGCACCAAGGTTCCGGAATGCACCAAGGTTCCGGAATGCACAAAGGTTCCGGAATGTTCGGAATTCCGGAATGTTCAGAGTTCCGGAATGCACCAAGGTTCCGGAATGCACAAAGGTTCCGGAATGTTCAGAGTTCCGGAATGTTCAGAGTTCCGGAATGCACCAAGGTTCCGGAATGTTCGGAATTCCGGAATGTTCAGAGTTCCGGAATGCACCAAGGTTCCGGAATGTTCAGAATTCCGGAATGCACCAACGTTCCGGAATGTTCGGAATTCCGGAATGTTCAGAGTTCCGGAATGTTCGGAATTCCGGAATGTTCAGAGTTCCGGAATGTACCAAGGTTCCGGAATGTTCAGAGTTCCGGAATGCACCAAGGTTCCGGAATGTTCAGAGTTCCGGATTGCACCAAGGTTCCGGAATGTTCAGAGTTCCGGATTGCACCAAGGTTCCGGAATGTTCGGAATTCCGGAATGTTCAGAGTTCCGGAATGCACCAAGGTTCCGGAATGTTCGGAATTCCGGAATGTTCAGAGTTCCGGAATGTTCGGAATTCCGGAATGTTCAGAGTTCCGGAATGTTCAGAGTTCCGGAATGCACCAAGGTTCCGGAATGTTCAGAGTTCCGGAATGTACCAAGGTTCCGGAATGTTCGGAATTCCGGAATGCACAAAGGTTCCGGAATGTTCGGAATTCCGGAATGTTCAGAGTTCCGGAATGTACCAAGGTTCCGGAATGTTCAGAGTTCCGGAATGCACCAAGGTTCCGGAATGTTCAGAGTTCCGGATTGCACCAAGGTTCCGGAATGTTCGGAATTCCGGAATGTTCAGAGTTCCGGAATGCACCAAGGTTCCGGAATGTTCGGAATTCCGGAATGTTCAGAGTTCCGGAATGTTCGGAATTCCGGAATGTTCAGAGTTCCGGAATGTTCAGAGTTCCGGAATGCACCAAGGTTCCGGAATGTTCAGAGTTCCGGAATGTACCAAGGTTCCGGAATGTTCGGAATTCCGGAATGCACAAAGGTTCCGGAATGTTCGGAATTCCGGAATGTTCAGAGTTCCGGAATGCAGCAAGGTTCCGGAATTTTCGGAATTCCGGAATGTTCAGAGTTCCGGAATGCACCAAGGTTCCGGAATGTTCGGAATTCCGGAATGTTCAGAGTTCCGGAATGTTCGGAATTCCGGAATGTTCAGAGTTCCGGAATGTTCAGAGTTCCGGAATGCACCAAGGTTTCGGAATGTTCAGAGTTCCGGAATGTTCAGAGTTCCGGAATGTACCAAGGTTCCGGAATTCAGAGTTCCGGAATGCAGCAAGGTTCCGGAATTTTCGGAATTCCGGAATGTTCAGAGTTCCGGAATGTTCGGAATTCCGGAATGTTCAGAGTTCCGGAATGTTCGGAATTCCGGAATGTTCGGAATTCCGGAATGTTCAGAGTTCCGGAATGCACCAAGGTTCCGGAATGCACAAAGGTTCCGGAATGTTCGGAATTCCGGAATGTTCAGAGTTCCGGAATGTTCAGAGTTCCGGAATGCACCAAGGTTTCGGAATGTTCAGAGTTCCGGAATGTTCAGAGTTCCGGAATGTACCAAGGTTCCGGAATGTTCGGAATTCCGGAATGTTCAGAGTTCCGGAATGTTCGGAATTCCGGAATGTTCAGAGTTCCGGAATGTTCGGAATTCCGGAATGTTCGGAATTCCGGAATGTTCAGAGTTCCGGAATGCACCAAGGTTCCGGAATGTTCGGAATTCCGGAATGTTCAGAGTTCCGGAATGCACCAAGGTTTCGGAATGTTCAGAGTTCCGGAATGTTCAGAGTTCCGGAATGTACCAAGGTTCCGGAATTCAGAGTTCCGGAATGCAGCAAGGTTCCGGAATTTTCGGAATTCCGGAATGTTCAGAGTTCCGGAATGCACCAAGGTTCCGGAATGTTCGGAATTCCGGAATGTTCAGAGTTCCGGAATGTTCGGAATTCCGGAATGTTCAGAGTTCCGGAATGCACCAAGGTTTCGGAATGTTCAGAGTTCCGGAATGTTCAGAGTTCCGGAATGTACCAAGGTTCCGGAATTCAGAGTTCCGGAATGCAGCAAGGTTCCGGAATTTTCGGAATTCCGGAATGTTCAGAGTTCCGGAATGCACCAAGGTTCCGGAATGTTCGGAATTCCGGAATGTTCAGAGTTCCGGAATGTTCGGAATTCCGGAATGTTCAGAGTTCCGGAATGTTCGGAATTCCGGAATGTTCGGAATTCCGGAATGTTCAGAGTTCCGGAATGCACCAAGGTTCCGGAATGCACAAAGGTTCCGGAATGTTCGGAATTCCGGAATGTTCAGAGTTCCGGAATGCACCAAGGTTCCGGAATGTTCGGAATTCCGGAATGTTCAGAGTTCCGGAATGTTCAGAGTTCCGGAATGCACAAAGGTTCGGGAATGTTCAGAGTTCCGGAATGCACCAAGGTTCCGGAATGTTCAGAGTTCCGGAATGCACCAAGGTTCCGGAATGTTCGGAATTCCGGAATGTTCAGAGTTCCGGAATGCACCAAGGTTCCGGAATGTTCGGAATTCCGGAATGTTCAGAGTTCCGGAATGTTCGGAATTCCGGAATGTTCAGAGTTCCGGAATGTTCAGAGTTCCGGAATGCACCAAGGTTCCGGAATGTTCAGAGTTCCGGAATGCACCAAGGTTCCGGAATGTTCGGAATTCTGGAATGTTCAGAGTTCCGGAATGTTCGGAATTCCGGAATGTTCGGAATTCCGGAATGTTCAGAGTTCCGGAATGCACCAAAGTTCCGGAATGCACAAAGGTTCCGGAATGTTCGGAATTCCAGAATGTACCAAGGTTCCGGAATGTTCGGAATTCCGGAATGCACAAAGGTTCCGGAATGTTCGGAATTCCGGAATGTTCAGAGTTCCCGAATGCACCAAGGTTCCGGAATGTTCGGAATTCCGGAATGTTCAGAGTTCCGGAATGCACAAAGGTTCCGGAATGTTCGGAATTCCGGAATGTTCAGAGTTCCGGAATGCACCAAGGTTCCGGAATGCACAAAGGTTCCGGAATGTTCAGAGTTCCGGAATGTTCAGAGTTCCGGAATGCACCAAGGTTCCGGAATGTTCGGAATTCCGGAATGTTCAGAGTTCCGGAATGCACCAAGGTTCCGGAATGTTCGGAATTCCGGAATGTTCAGAGTTCCAGAATGCACCAAGGTTCCGGAATGTTCAGAGTTCCGGAATGCACCAACGTTCCGGAATGTTCGGAATTCCGGAATGTTCAGAGTTCCGGAATGTTCGGAATTCCGGAATGTTCAGAGTTCCGGAATGTACCAAGGTTCCGGAATGTTCAGAGTTCCGGAATGCACCAAGGTTCCGGAATGTTCGGAATTCCGGAATGTTCAGAGTTCCGGAATGCACCAAGGTTCCGGAATGTTCGGAATTCCGGAATGTTCAGAGTTCCGGAATGTTCGGAATTCCGGAATGTACCAAGGTTCCGGAATTCAGAGTTCCGGAATGCAGCAAGGTTCCGGAATGTTCAGAGTTCCGGAATGTTCGGAATTCCGGAATGTTCAGAGTTCCGGAATGTTCAGAGTTCCGGAATGCACCAAGGTTCCGGAATGTTCGGAATTCCGGAATGCACCAAGGTTTCGGAATGTTCAGAGTTCCGGAATGCACCAAGGTTCCGGAATGCACAAAGGTTCCGGAATGTTCAGAGTTCCGGAATGTTCAGAGTTCCGGAATGCACCAAGGTTCCGGAATGTTCGGAATTCCGGAATGTTCAGAGTTCCGGAATGCACCAAGGTTCCGGAATGTTCGGAATTCCGGAATGTTCAGAGTTCCAGAATGCACCAAGGTTCCGGAATGTTCAGAGTTCCGGAATGCACCAACGTTCCGGAATGTTCGGAATTCCGGAATGTTCAGAGTTCCGGAATGTTCGGAATTCCGGAATGTTCAGAGTTCCGGAATGTACCAAGGTTCCGGAATGTTCAGAGTTCCGGAATGCACCAAGGTTCCGGAATGTTCAGAGTTCCGGATTGCACCAAGGTTCCGGAATGTTCAGAGTTCCGGAATGCACCAAGGTTCCGGAATGTTCAGAGTTCCGGAATGCACCAAGGTTCCGGAATGTTCAGAGTTCCGGAATGCACCAAGGTTCCGGAATGTTCGGAATTCCGGAATGTTCAGAGTTCCGGAATGTTCGGAATTCCGGAATGTACCAAGGTTCCGGAATTCAGAGTTCCGGAATGCAGCAAGGTTCCGGAATGTTCAGAGTTCCGGAATGTTCGGAATTCCGGAATGTTCAGAGTTCCGGAATGTTCAGAGTTCCGGAATGCACCAAGGTTCCGGAATGTTCGGAATTCCGGAATGCACCAAGGTTTCGGAATGTTCAGAGTTCCGGAATGTTCAGAGTTCCGGAATGTACCAAGGTTCCGGAATTCAGAGTTCCGGAATGCAGCAAGGTTCCGGAATTTTCGGAATTCCGGAATGTTCAGAGTTCCGGAATGCACCAAGGTTCCGGAATGTTCGGAATTCCGGAATGTTCAGAGTTCCGGAATGTTCGGAATTCCGGAATGTTCAGAGTTCCGGAATGTTCGGAATTCCGGAATGTTCGGAATTCCGGAATGTTCAGAGTTCCGGAATGCACCAAGGTTCCGGAATGCACAAAGGTTCCGGAATGTTCGGAATTCCGGAATGTTCAGAGTTCCGGAATGCACCAAGGTTCCGGAATGTTTGGAATTCCGGAATGTTCAGAGTTCCGGAATGTTCAGAGTTCCGGAATGCACAAAGGTTCGGGAATGTTCAGAGTTCCGGAATGCACAAAGGTTCCGGAATGTTCGGAATTCCGGAATGTTCAGAGTTCCGGAATGCACCAAGGTTCCGGAATGTTCGGAATTCCGGAATGTTCAGAGTTCCGGAATGTTCGGAATTCCGGAATGTTCAGAGTTCCGGAATGCACCAAGGTTCCGGAATGTTCGGAATTCTGGAATGTTCAGAGTTCCGGAATGTTCGGAATTCCGGAATGTTCGGAATTCCGGAATGTTCAGAGTTCCGGAATGCACCAAGGTTCCGGAATGTTCGGAATTCTGGAATGTTCAGAGTTCCGGAATGTTCGGAATTCCGGAATGTTCGGAATTCCGGAATGTTCAGAGTTCCGGAATGCACCAAAGGTTCCGGAATGTTCGGAATTCCGGAATGTTCAGAGTTCCCGAATGCACCAAGGTTCCGGAATGTTCGGAATTCCGGAATGTTCAGAGTTCCGGAATGTTCAGAGTTCCGGAATGCACAAAGGTTCCGGAATGTTCGGAATTCCGGAATGTTCAGAGTTCCGGAATGCACCAAGGTTCCGGAATGTTCAGAGTTCCGGAATGCACCAAGGTTCCGGAATGTTCGGAATTCCGGAATGTTCAGAGTTCCGGAATGTTCGGAATTCCGGAATGTTCAGAGTTCCGGAATGCACCAAGGTTCCGGAATGCACCAAGGTTCCGGAATGCACAAAGGTTCCGGAATGTTCGGAATTCCGGAATGTTCAGAGTTCCGGAATGCACCAAGGTTCCGGAATGCACAAAGGTTCCGGAATGTTCAGAGTTCCGGAATGTTCAGAGTTCCGGAATGCACCAAGGTTCCGGAATGTTCGGAATTCCGGAATGTTCAGAGTTCCGGAATGCACCAAGGTTCCGGAATGTTCGGAATTCCGGAATGTTCAGAGTTCCGGAATGCACCAAGGTTCCGGAATGTTCGGAATTCCGGAATGTTCAGAGTTCCGGAATGTTCGGAATTCCGGAATGTTCAGAGTTCCGGAATGTTCAGAGTTCCGGAATGCACCAAGGTTCCGGAATGTTCAGAGTTCCGGAATGTACCAAGGTTCCGGAATGTTCGGAATTCCGGAATGCACAAAGGTTCCGGAATGTTCGGAATTCCGGAATGTTCAGAGTTCCGGAATGCAGCAAGGTTCCGGAATTTTCGGAATTCCGGAATGTTCAGAGTTCCGGAATGCACCAAGGTTCCGGAATGTTCGGAATTCCGGAATGTTCAGAGTTCCGGAATGTTCGGAATTCCGGAATGTTCAGAGTTCCGGAATGTTCAGAGTTCCGGAATGCACCAAGGTTTCGGAATGTTCAGAGTTCCGGAATGTTCAGAGTTCCGGAATGTACCAAGGTTCCGGAATTCAGAGTTCCGGAATGCAGCAAGGTTCCGGAATTTTCGGAATTCCGGAATGTTCAGAGTTCCGGAATGTTCGGAATTCCGGAATGTTCAGAGTTCCGGAATGTTCGGAATTCCGGAATGTTCGGAATTCCGGAATGTTCAGAGTTCCGGAATGCACCAAGGTTCCGGAATGCACAAAGGTTCCGGAATGTTCGGAATTCCGGAATGTTCAGAGTTCCGGAATGCACCAAGGTTCCGGAATGTTCGGAATTCCGGAATGTTCAGAGTTCCGGAATGTTCGGAATTCCGGAATGTTCAGAGTTCCGGAATGTTCAGAGTTCCGGAATGCACCAAGGTTTCGGAATGTTCAGAGTTCCGGAATGTTCAGAGTTCCGGAATGTACCAAGGTTCCGGAATTCAGAGTTCCGGAATGCAGCAAGGTTCCGGAATTTTCGGAATTCCGGAATGTTCAGAGTTCCGGAATGTTCGGAATTCCGGAATGTTCAGAGTTCCGGAATGTTCGGAATTCCGGAATGTTCGGAATTCCGGAATGTTCAGAGTTCCGGAATGCACCAAGGTTCCGGAATGCACAAAGGTTCCGGAATGTTCGGAATTCCGGAATGTTCAGAGTTCCGGAATGTTCGGAATTCCGGAATGTTCAGAGTTCCGGAATGTTCAGAGTTCCGGAATGCACCAAGGTTTCGGAATGTTCAGAGTTCCGGAATGTTCAGAGTTCCGGAATGTACCAAGGTTCCGGAATTCAGAGTTCCGGAATGCAGCAAGGTTCCGGAATTTTCGGAATTCCGGAATGTTCAGAGTTCCGGAATGTTCGGAATTCCGGAATGTTCAGAGTTCCGGAATGTTCAGAGTTCCGGAATGCACCAAGGTTTCGGAATGTTCAGAGTTCCGGAATGTTCAGAGTTCCGGAATGTACCAAGGTTCCGGAATTCAGAGTTCCGGAATGCAGCAAGGTTCCGGAATTTTCGGAATTCCGGAATGTTCAGAGTTCCGGAATGTTCGGAATTCCGGAATGTTCAGAGTTCCGGAATGTTCGGAATTCCGGAATGTTCGGAATTCCGGAATGTTCAGAGTTCCGGAATGCACCAAGGTTCCGGAATGCACAAAGGTTCCGGAATGTTCGGAATTCCGGAATGTTCAGAGTTCCGGAATGTTCAGAGTTCCGGAATGCACCAAGGTTTCGGAATGTTCAGAGTTCCGGAATGTTCAGAGTTCCGGAATGTACCAAGGTTCCGGAATGTTCGGAATTCCGGAATGTTCAGAGTTCCGGAATGTTCGGAATTCCGGAATGTTCAGAGTTCCGGAATGTTCGGAATTCCGGAATGTTCGGAATTCCGGAATGTTCAGAGTTCCGGAATGCACCAAGGTTCCGGAATGCACAAAGGTTCCGGAATGTTCGGAATTCCGGAATGTTCAGAGTTCCGGAATGTTCAGAGTTCCGGAATGCACCAAGGTTCCGGAATGTTCGGAATTCCGGAATGTTCAGAGTTCCGGAATGTTCGGAATTCCGGAATGTTCAGAGTTCCGGAATGTTCAGAGTTCCGGAATGCACCAAGGTTCCGGAATGTTCGGAATTCCGGAATGTACCAAGGTTCCGGAATGTTCGGAATTCCGGAATGCACAAAGGTTCCGGAATGTTCGGAATTCCGGAATGTTCAGAGTTCCGGAATGCAGCAAGGTTCCGGAATTTTCGGAATTCCGGAATGTTCAGAGTTCCAGAATGCACCAAGGTTCCGGAATGTTCGGAATTCCGGAATGTTCAGAGTTCCGGAATGTTCGGAATTCCAGAATGTTCAGAGTTCCGGAATGTTCAGAGTTCCGGAATGCACCAAGGTTCCGGAATTCAGAGTTCCGGAATGCAGCAAGGTTCCGGAATGTTCGGAATTCCGGAATGTTCAGAGTTCCGGAATGCACCAAGGTTCCGGAATGCACAAAGGTTCCGGAATGTTCGGAATTCCGGAATGTTCAGAGTTCCGGAATGCACCAAGGTTCCGGAATGTTTGGAATTCCGGAATGTTCAGAGTTCCGGAATGTTCAGAGTTCCGGAATGCACAAAGGTTCGGGAATGTTCAGTTCCGGAATGCACAAAGGTTCCGGAATGTTCGGAATTCCGGAATGTTCAGAGTTCCGGAATGCACCAAGGTTCCGGAATGTTCGGAATTCCGGAATGTTCAGAGTTCCGGAATGTTCGGAATTCCGGAATGTTCAGAGTTCCGGAATGCACCAAGGTTCCGGAATGCACAAAGGTTCCGGAATGTTCGGAATTCCGGAATGTTCAGAGTTCCGGAATGCACCAAGGTTCCGGAATGTTTGGAATTCCGGAATGTTCAGAGTTCCGGAATGTTCAGAGTTCCGGAATGCACAAAGGTTCGGGAATGTTCAGTTCCGGAATGCACAAAGGTTCCGGAATGTTCGGAATTCCGGAATGTTCAGAGTTCCGGAATGCACCAAGGTTCCGGAATGTTCGGAATTCCGGAATGTTCAGAGTTCCGGAATGTTCGGAATTCCGGAATGTTCAGAGTTCCGGAATGCACCAAGGTTCCGGAATGTTCGGAATTCTGGAATGTTCAGAGTTCCGGAATGTTCGGAATTCCGGAATGTTCGGAATTCCGGAATGTTCAGAGTTCCGGAATGCACCAAGGTTCCGGAATGTTCGGAATTCTGGAATGTTCAGAGTTCCGGAATGTTCGGAATTCCGGAATGTTCGGAATTCCGGAATGTTCAGAGTTCCGGAATGCACCAAAGGTTCCGGAATGTTCGGAATTCCGGAATGTTCAGAGTTCCCGAATGCACCAAGGTTCCGGAATGTTCGGAATTCCGGAATGTTCAGAGTTCCGGAATGTTCAGAGTTCCGGAATGCACAAAGGTTCCGGAATGTTCGGAATTCCGGAATGTTCAGAGTTCCGGAATGCACCAAGGTTCCGGAATGTTCAGAGTTCCGGAATGCACCAAGGTTCCGGAATGTTCGGAATTCCGGAATGTTCAGAGTTCCGGAATGTTCGGAATTCCGGAATGTTCAGAGTTCCGGAATGCACCAAGGTTCCGGAATGCACCAAGGTTCCGGAATGCACAAAGGTTCCGGAATGTTCGGAATTCCGGAATGTTCAGAGTTCCGGAATGCACCAAGGTTCCGGAATGCACAAAGGTTCCGGAATGTTCAGAGTTCCGGAATGTTCAGAGTTCCGGAATGCACCAAGGTTCCGGAATGTTCGGAATTCCGGAATGTTCAGAGTTCCGGAATGCACCAAGGTTCCGGAATGTTCGGAATTCCGGAATGTTCAGAGTTCCGGAATGCACCAAGGTTCCGGAATGTTCGGAATTCCGGAATGTTCAGAGTTCCGGAATGTTCGGAATTCCGGAATGTTCAGAGTTCCGGAATGTTCAGAGTTCCGGAATGCACCAAGGTTCCGGAATGTTCAGAGTTCCGGAATGTACCAAGGTTCCGGAATGTTCGGAATTCCGGAATGCACAAAGGTTCCGGAATGTTCGGAATTCCGGAATGTTCAGAGTTCCGGAATGCAGCAAGGTTCCGGAATTTTCGGAATTCCGGAATGTTCAGAGTTCCGGAATGCACCAAGGTTCCGGAATGTTCGGAATTCCGGAATGTTCAGAGTTCCGGAATGTTCGGAATTCCGGAATGTTCAGAGTTCCGGAATGTTCAGAGTTCCGGAATGCACCAAGGTTTCGGAATGTTCAGAGTTCCGGAATGTTCAGAGTTCCGGAATGTACCAAGGTTCCGGAATTCAGAGTTCCGGAATGCAGCAAGGTTCCGGAATTTTCGGAATTCCGGAATGTTCAGAGTTCCGGAATGTTCGGAATTCCGGAATGTTCAGAGTTCCGGAATGTTCGGAATTCCGGAATGTTCGGAATTCCGGAATGTTCAGAGTTCCGGAATGCACCAAGGTTCCGGAATGCACAAAGGTTCCGGAATGTTCGGAATTCCGGAATGTTCAGAGTTCCGGAATGCACCAAGGTTCCGGAATGTTCGGAATTCCGGAATGTTCAGAGTTCCGGAATGTTCGGAATTCCGGAATGTTCAGAGTTCCGGAATGTTCAGAGTTCCGGAATGCACCAAGGTTTCGGAATGTTCAGAGTTCCGGAATGTTCAGAGTTCCGGAATGTACCAAGGTTCCGGAATTCAGAGTTCCGGAATGCAGCAAGGTTCCGGAATTTTCGGAATTCCGGAATGTTCAGAGTTCCGGAATGTTCGGAATTCCGGAATGTTCAGAGTTCCGGAATGTTCGGAATTCCGGAATGTTCAGAGTTCCGGAATGCACCAAGGTTTCGGAATGTTCAGAGTTCCGGAATGTTCAGAGTTCCGGAATGTACCAAGGTTCCGGAATTCAGAGTTCCGGAATGCAGCAAGGTTCCGGAATTTTCGGAATTCCGGAATGTTCAGAGTTCCGGAATGTTCGGAATTCCGGAATGTTCAGAGTTCCGGAATGTTCGGAATTCCGGAATGTTCGGAATTCCGGAATGTTCAGAGTTCCGGAATGCACCAAGGTTCCGGAATGCACAAAGGTTCCGGAATGTTCGGAATTCCGGAATGTTCAGAGTTCCGGAATGTTCGGAATTCCGGAATGTTCAGAGTTCCGGAATGTTCAGAGTTCCGGAATGCACCAAGGTTTCGGAATGTTCAGAGTTCCGGAATGTTCAGAGTTCCGGAATGTACCAAGGTTCCGGAATTCAGAGTTCCGGAATGCAGCAAGGTTCCGGAATTTTCGGAATTCCGGAATGTTCAGAGTTCCGGAATGTTCAGAGTTCCGGAATGTTCAGAGTTCCGGAATGCACCAAGGTTTCGGAATGTTCAGAGTTCCGGAATGTTCAGAGTTCCGGAATGTTCGGAATTCCGGAATGTTCAGAGTTCCGGAATGTTCGGAATTCCGGAATGTTCGGAATTCCGGAATGTTCAGAGTTCCGGAATGCACCAAGGTTCCGGAATGCACAAAGGTTCCGGAATGTTCGGAATTCCGGAATGTTCAGAGTTCCGGAATGTTCAGAGTTCCGGAATGCACCAAGGTTTCGGAATGTTCAGAGTTCCGGAATGTTCAGAGTTCCGGAATGTACCAAGGTTCCGGAATGTTCGGAATTCCGGAATGTTCAGAGTTCCGGAATGTTCGGAATTCCGGAATGTTCAGAGTTCCGGAATGTTCGGAATTCCGGAATGTTCGGAATTCCGGAATGTTCAGAGTTCCGGAATGCACCAAGGTTCCGGAATGCACAAAGGTTCCGGAATGTTCGGAATTCCGGAATGTTCAGAGTTCCGGAATGTTCAGAGTTCCGGAATGCACCAAGGTTCCGGAATGTTCGGAATTCCGGAATGTTCAGAGTTCCGGAATGTTCGGAATTCCGGAATGTTCAGAGTTCCGGAATGTTCAGAGTTCCGGAATGCACCAAGGTTCCGGAATGTTCGGAATTCCGGAATGTACCAAGGTTCCGGAATGTTCGGAATTCCGGAATGCACAAAGGTTCCGGAATGTTCGGAATTCCGGAATGTTCAGAGTTCCGGAATGCAGCAAGGTTCCGGAATTTTCGGAATTCCGGAATGTTCAGAGTTCCGGAATGCACCAAGGTTCCGGAATGTTCGGAATTCCGGAATGTTCAGAGTTCCGGAATGTTCGGAATTCCGGAATGTTCAGAGTTCCGGAATGTTCAGAGTTCCGGAATGCACCAAGGTTCCGGAATTCAGAGTTCCGGAATGCAGCAAGGTTCCGGAATTTTCGGAATTCCGGAATGTTCAGAGTTCCGGAATGTTCGGAATTCCGGAATGTTCAGAGTTCCGGAATGCACCAAGGTTCCGGAATGCACAAAGGTTCCGGAATGTTCGGAATTCCGGAATGTTCAGAGTTCCGGAATGTTCAGAGTTCCGGAATGCACCAAGGTTTCGGAATGTTCAGAGTTCCGGAATGTTCAGAGTTCCGGAATGTACCAAGGTTCCGGAATGTTCGGAATTCCGGAATGTTCAGAGTTCCGGAATGTTCGGAATTCCGGAATGTTCAGAGTTCCGGAATGTACCAAGGTTCCGGAATGTTCGGAATTCCGGAATGTTCAGAGTTCCGGAATGTACCAAGGTTCCGGAATGTTCGGAATTCCGGAATGTTCAGAGTTCCGGAATGTTCGGAATTCCGGAATGTTCAGAGTTCCGGAATGTTCGGAATTCCGGAATGTTCAGAGTTCCGGAATGTTCAGAGTTCCGGAATGCACCAAGGTTCCGGAATGTTCAGAGTTCCGGAATGCACCAAGGTTCCGGAATGTTCGGAATTCTGGAATGTTCAGAGTTCCGGAATGTTCGGAATTCCGGAATGTTCGGAATTCCGGAATGTTCAGAGTTCCGGAATGCACCAAGGTTCCGGAATGTTCGGAATTCTGGAATGTTCAGAGTTCCGGAATGTTCGGAATTCCGGAATGTTCGGAATTCCGGAATGTTCAGAGTTCCGGAATGCACCAAAGTTCCGGAATGCACAAAGGTTCCGGAATGTTCGGAATTCCAGAATGTACCAAGGTTCCGGAATGTTCGGAATTCCGGAATGCACAAAGGTTCCGGAATGTTCGGAATTCCGGAATGTTCAGAGTTCCCGAATGCACCAAGGTTCCGGAATGTTCGGAATTCCGGAATGTTCAGAGTTCCGGAATGTTCAGAGTTCCGGAATGCACAAAGGTTCCGGAATGTTCGGAATTCCGGAATGTTCAGAGTTCCGGAATGCACCAAGGTTCCGGAATGTTCAGAGTTCCGGAATGCACCAAGGTTCCGGAATGTTCGGAATTCCGGAATGTTCAGAGTTCCGGAATGTTCGGAATTCCGGAATGTTCAGAGTTCCGGAATGCACCAAGGTTCCGGAATGCACCAAGGTTCCGGAATGCACAAAGGTTCCGGAATGTTCGGAATTCCGGAATGTTCAGAGTTCCGGAATGCACCAAGGTTCCGGAATGCACAAAGGTTCCGGAATGTTCAGAGTTCCGGAATGTTCAGAGTTCCGGAATGCACCAAGGTTCCGGAATGTTCGGAATTCCGGAATGTTCAGAGTTCCGGAATGCACCAAGGTTCCGGAATGTTCGGAATTCCGGAATGTTCAGAGTTCCGGAATGCACCAAGGTTCCGGAATGTTCAGAGTTCCGGAATGCACCAAGGTTCCGGAATGTTCAGAGTTCCGGAATGCACCAACGTTCCGGAATGTTCGGAATTCCGGAATGTTCAGAGTTCCGGAATGTTCGGAATTCCGGAATGTACCAAGGTTCCGGAATGTTCAGAGTTCCGGAATGCACCAAGGTTCCGGAATGTTCAGAGTTCCGGAATGCACCAAGGTTCCGGAATGTTCGGAATTCCGGAATGTTCAGAGTTCCGGAATGCACCAAGGTTCCGGAATGTTCGGAATTCCGGAATGTTCAGAGTTCCGGAATGTTCGGAATTCCGGAATGTTCAGAGTTCCGGAATGTTCAGAGTTCCGGAATGCACCAAGGTTCCGGAATGTTCGGAATTCCGGAATGTACCAAGGTTCCGGAATGTTCGGAATTCCGGAATGCACAAAGGTTCCGGAATGTTCGGAATTCCGGAATGTTCAGAGTTCCGGAATGCACCAAGGTTCCGGAATGTTCGGAATTCCGGAATGTTCAGAGTTCCGGAATGTACAGAGTTCCGGAATGCACCAAGGTTCCGGAATGTTCGGAATTCCGGAATGCACCAAGGTTCCGGAATGTTCAGAGTTCCGGAATGCACCAAGGTTCCGGAATGTTCAGAGTTCCGGAATGCACCAAGGTTCCGGAATGTTCGGAATTCCGGAATGTTCAGAGTTCCGGAATGCACCAAGGTTCCGGAATGCACAAAGGTTCCGGAATGTTCAGAGTTCCGGAATGTTCAGAGTTCCGGAATGCACCAAGGTTCCGGAATGTTCGGAATTCCGGAATGTTCAGAGTTCCGGAATGCACCAAGGTTCCGGAATGTTCGGAATTCCGGAATGTTCAGAGTTCCGGAATGCACCAAGGTTCCGGAATGCACCAAGGTTCCGGAATGTTCGGAATTCCGGAATGTTCAGAGTTCCGGAATGTTCGGAATTCCGGAATGTTCAGAGTTCCGGAATGCACCAAGGTTCCGGAATGTTCAGAGTTCCGGAATGCACCAAGGTTCCGGAATGTTCGGAATTCCGGAATGTTCAGAGTTCCGGAATGCACCAAGGTTCCGGAATGTTCGGAATACCGGAATGTTCAGAGTTCCGGAATGTTCGGAATTCCGGAATGTTCAGAGTTCCGGAATGTTCAGAGTTCCGGAATGCACCAAGGTTCCGGAATGTTCAGAGTTCCGGAATGCACCAAGGTTCCGGAATGTTCGGAATTCTGGAATGTTCAGAGTTCCGGAATGTTCGGAATTCCGGAATGTTCGGAATTCCGGAATGTTCAGAGTTCCGGAATGCACCAAGGTTCCGGAATGTTCAGAGTTCCGGAATGCACCAAGGTTCCGGAATGTTCGGAATTCTGGAATGTTCAGAGTTCCGGAATGTTCGGAATTCCGGAATGTTCGGAATTCCGGAATGTTCAGAGTTCCGGAATGCACCAAGGTTCCGGAATGTTCGGAATTCTGGAATGTTCAGAGTTCCGGAATGTTCGGAATTCCGGAATGTTCGGAATTCCGGAATGTTCAGAGTTCCGGAATGCACCAAAGTTCCGGAATGCACAAAGGTTCCGGAATGTTCGGAATTCCAGAATGTACCAAGGTTCCGGAATGTTCAGAGTTCCGGAATGCACAAAGGTTCCGGAATGTTCGGAATTCCGGAATGTTCAGAGTTCCCGAATGCACCAAGGTTCCGGAATGTTCAGAGTTCCGGAATGCACCAAGGTTCCGGAATGTTCGGAATTCCGGAATGTTCAGAGTTCCGGAATGTTCGGAATTCCGGAATGTTCAGAGTTCCGGAATGCACCAAGGTTCCGGAATGCACCAAGGTTCCGGAATGCACAAAGGTTCCGGAATGTTCGGAATTCCGGAATGTTCAGAGTTCCGGAATGCACCAAGGTTCCGGAATGCACAAAGGTTCCGGAATGTTCAGAGTTCCGGAATGTTCAGAGTTCCGGAATGCACCAAGGTTCCGGAATGTTCGGAATTCCGGAATGTTCAGAGTTCCGGAATGCACCAAGGTTCCGGAATGTTCGGAATTCCGGAATGTTCAGAGTTCCGGAATGCACCAAGGTTCCGGAATGTTCAGAGTTCCGGAATGCACCAAGGTTCCGGAATGTTCAGAGTTCCGGAATGCACCAACGTTCCGGAATGTTCGGAATTCCGGAATGTTCAGAGTTCCGGAATGTTCGGAATTCCGGAATGTTCAGAGTTCCGGAATGCACCAAGGTTCCGGAATGTTCGGAATTCCGGAATGTACCAAGGTTCCGGAATGTTCGGAATTCCGGAATGCACAAAGGTTCCGGAATGTTCGGAATTCCGGAATGTTCAGAGTTCCGGAATGCACCAAGGTTCCGGAATGTTCGGAATTCCGGAATGTTCAGAGTTCCGGAATGTACAGAGTTCCGGAATGCACCAAGGTTCCGGAATGTTCGGAATTCCGGAATGCACCAAGGTTCCGGAATGTTCAGAGTTCCGGAATGCACCAAGGTTCCGGAATGTTCAGAGTTCCGGAATGCACCAAGGTTCCGGAATGTTCGGAATTCCGGAATGTTCAGAGTTCCGGAATGCACCAAGGTTCCGGAATGTTCGGAATTCCGGAATGTTCGGAATTCCGGAATGTTCAGAGTTCCGGAATGTTCAGAGTTCCGGAATGCACCAAGGTTTCGGAATGTTCAGAGTTCCGGAATGTTCAGAGTTCCGGAATTCAGAGTTCCGGAATGCAGCAAGGTTCCGGAATTTTCGGAATTCCGGAATGTTCAGAGTTCCGGAATGTTCGGAATTCCGGAATGTTCAGAGTTCCGGAATGTTCGGAATTCCGGAATGTTCGGAATTCCGGAATGTTCAGAGTTCCGGAATGCACCAAGGTTCCGGAATGTTCGGAATTCCGGAATGTTCAGAGTTCCGGAATGTTCAGAGTTCCGGAATGCACCAAGGTTTCGGAATGTTCAGAGTTCCGGAATGTTCAGAGTTCCGGAATGTACCAAGGTTCCGGAATGTTCGGAATTCCGGAATGTTCAGAGTTCCGGAATGTTCGGAATTCCGGAATGTTCAGAGTTCCGGAATGTTCGGAATTCCGGAATGTTCGGAATTCCGGAATGTTCAGAGTTCCGGAATGCACCAAGGTTCCGGAATGCACCAAGGTTCCGGAATGTTCGGAATTCCGGAATGTTCAGAGTTCCGGAATGTTCAGAGTTCCGGAATGCACAAAGGTTCGGGAATGTTCAGAGTTCCGGAATGCACCAAGGTTCCGGAATGTTCAGAGTTCCGGAATGCACCAAGGTTCCGGAATGTTCGGAATTCCGGAATGTTCAGAGTTCCGGAATGTTCAGAGTTCCGGAATGCACCAAGGTTCCGGAATGTTCGGAATTCCGGAATGTTCAGAGTTCCGGAATGTTCAGAGTTCCGGAATGCACCAAGGTTCCGGAATGTTAAGAGTTCCGGAATGCACAGAGGTTCCGGAATGTTCAGAGTTCCGGAATGCACCAAGGTTCCGGAATGCACCAAGGTTCCGGAATGTTCGGAATTCCGGAATGTTCAGAGTTCCGGAATGCACCAAGGTTCCGGAATGTTCAGAGTTCCGGAATGCACCAAGGTTCCGGAATGTTCGGAATTCTGGAATGTTCAGAGTTCCGGAATGTTCGGAATTCCGGAATGTTCGGAATTCCGGAATGTACCAAGGTTCCGGAATGTTCAGAGTTCCGGAATGCACCAAGGTTCCGGAATGTTCGGAATTCCGGAATGTTCAGAGTTCCGGAATGCACCAAGGTTCCGGAATGCACAAAGGTTCCGGAATGTTCAGAGTTCCGGAATGTTCAGAGTTCCGGAATGCACCAAGGTTCCGGAATGTTCGGAATTCCGGAATGTTCAGAGTTCCGGAATGCACCAAGGTTCCGGAATGTTCGGAATTCCGGAATGTTCAGAGTTCCGGAATGCACCAAGGTTCCGGAATGCACAAAGGTTCCAGAATGTTCAGAGTTCCGGAATGCACCAAGGTTCCGGAATGTTTGGAATTCCGGAATGTTCAGAGTTCCGGAATGTTCAGAGTTCCGGAATGCACCAAGGTTCCGGAATGTTCGGAATTCCGGAATGTTCAGAGTTCCGGAATGTTCAGAGTTCCGGAATGCACCAAGGTTCCGGAATGCACCAAGGTTCCGGAATGTTCGGAATTCCGGAATGTTCAGAGTTCCGGAATGCACCAAGGTTCCCACCAGGCGTGTGAAATAAAGAAGAAAAGAAGAAAAAACCCGGACCGGACCGCCTGGCCACCCTTTGTGCAGGTGTCCGCTCCCCAGGCTCCGAAAGCCTTGCCAGCCCTTGTGATCGGGTGGCACCGCCCACCAGGCGTGTGAAAGAAAGAAGAAAAGAAGAAAAAACCCGGACCGGGCCGCCTGGCCACCCTTTGTGAGGGTGTCCGCTCCCCAGGCTCCGAAAGCCTTGCCAGCCCTTGTGATCGGGTGGCACCGCCCACCAGGCGTGTGAAAGAAAGAAGAAAAGAAGAAAAAACCCGGACCGGGCCGCCTGGCCACCCTTTGTGAGGGTGTCCGCTCCCCAGGCTCCGAAAGCCTTGCCAGCCCTTGTGATCGGGTGGCACCGCCCACCAGGCGTGTGAAAGAAAGAAGAAAAGAAGAAAAAACCCGGACCGGGCCGCCTGGCCACCCTTTGTGCGGGTGTCCGCTCCCCAGGCTCCGAAAGCCTTGCCAGCCCTTGTGATCGGGTGGCACCGCCCACCAGGCGTGTGAAAGAAAGAAGAAAAGAAGAAAAAACCCGGACCGGGCCGCCTGGCCACCCTTTGTGAGGGTGTCCGCTCCCCAGGCTCCGAAAGCCTTGCCAGCCCTTGTGATCGGGTGGCACCGCCCACCAGGCGTGTGAAAGAAAGAAGAAAAGAAGAAAAAACCCGGACCGGGCCGCCTGGCCACCCTTTGTGAGGGTGTCCGCTCCCCAGGCTACGAAAGCCTTGCCAGCCCTTGTGATCGGGTGGCACCGCCCACCAGGCGTGTGAAAGAAAGAAGAAAAGAAGAAAAAACCCGGACCGGGCCGCCTGGCCACCCTTTGTGAGGGTGTCCGCTCCCCAGGCTCCGAAAGCCTTGCCAGCCCTTGTGATCGGGTGGCACCGCCCACCAGGCGTGTGAAAGAAAGAAGAAAAGAAGAAAAAACCCGGACCGGGCCGCCTGGCCACCCTTTGTGCGGGTGTCCGCTCCCCAGGCTCCGAAAGCCTTGCCAGCCCTTGTGATCGGGTGGCACCGCCCACCAGGCGTGTGAAAGAAAGAAGAAAAGAAGAAAAAACCCGGACCGGGCCGCCTGGCCACCCTTTGTGAGGGTGTCCGCTCCCCAGGCTCCGAAAGCCTTGCCAGCCCTTGTGATCGGGTGGCACCGCCCACCAGGCGTGTGAAAGAAAGAAGAAAAGAAGAAAAAACCCGGACCGGGCCGCCTGGCCACCCTTTGTGCGGGTGTCCGCTCCCCAGGCTCCGAAAGCCTTGCCAGCCCTTGTGATCGGGTGGCACCGCCCACCAGGCGTGTGAAAGAAAGAAGAAAAGAAGAAAAAACCCGGACCGGGCCGCCTGGCCACCCTTTGTGTGGGTGTCCGCTCCCCAGGCTCCGAAAGCCTTGCCAGCCCTTGTGATGGGGTGGCACCGCCCACCAGGCGTGTGAAAGAAAGAAGAAAAGAAGAAAAAACCCGGACCGGGCCGCCTGGCCACCCTTTGTGAGGGTGTCCGCTCCCCAGGCTCCGAAAGCCTTGCCAGCCCTTGTGATCGGGTGGCACCGCCCACCAGGCGTGTGAAAGAAAGAAGAAAAGAAGAAAAAACCCGGACCGGGCCGCCTGGCCACCCTTTGTGCGGGTGTCCGCTCCCCAGGCTCCGAAAGCCTTGCCAGCCCTTGTGATCGGGTGGCACCGCCCACCAGGCGTGTGAAAGAAAGAAGAAAAGAAGAAAAAACCCGGACCGGGCCGCCTGGCCACCCTTTGTGTGGGTGTCCGCTCCCCAGGCTCCGAAAGCCTTGCCAGCCCTTGTGATCGGGTGGCACCGCCCACCAGGCGTGTGAAAGAAAGAAGAAAAGAAGAAAAAACCCGGACCGGGCCGCCTGGCCACCCTTTGTGAGGGTGTCCGCTCCCCAGGCTCCGAAAGCCTTGCCAGCCCTTGTGATCGGGTGGCACCGCCCACCAGGCGTGTGAAAGAAAGAAGAAAAGAAGAAAAAACCCGGACCGGGCCGCCTGGCCACCCTTTGTGCGGGTGTCCGCTCCCCAGGCTCCGAAAGCCTTGCCAGCCCTTGTGATCGGGTGGCACCGCCCACCAGGCGTGTGAAAGAAAGAAGAAAAGAAGAAAAAACCCGGACCGGGCCGCCTGGCCACCCTTTGTGTGGGTGTCCGCTCCCCAGGCTCCGAAAGCCTTGCCAGCCCTTGTGATCGGGTGGCACCGCCCACCAGGCGTGTGAAAGAAAGAAGAAAAGAAGAAAAAACCCGGACCGGGCCGCCTGGCCACCCTTTGTGAGGGTGTCCGCTCCCCAGGCTCCGAAAGCCTTGCCAGCCCTTCTGATCGGGTGGCACCGCCCACCAGGCGTGTGAAAGAAAGAAGAAAAGAAGAAAAAACCCAGACCGGGCCGCCTGGCCACCCTTTGTGCGGGTGTCCGCTCCCCAGGCTCCGAAAGCCTTGCCAGCCCTTGTGAACTCTGAACATTCCGGAATTCCGAACATTCCGGAACCTTGGTGCATTCCGGAACTCTGAACATTCCGGAACCTTGGTACATTCCGGAATTCCGAACATTCCGGAACCTTTGTGCATTCCGGAACCTTGGTGCATTCCGGAACTCTGAACATTCCGGAATTCCGAACATTCCGGAATTCCGAACATTCGGAACCTTGGTGCATTCCGGAACTCTGAACACCCCGGAACCTTGGTGCATTCCGGAATTCCGAACATTCCGGAATTCCGAACATTCCGGAATGCACAAAGGTTCCGGAGTGTTCAGAGTTCCGGAATGTTCAGAGTTCCGGAATGCACCAAGGTTCCGGAATGTTCGGAATTCCGGAATGTACCAAGGTTCCGGAATGTTCAGAGTTCCGGAATGCACCAAGGTTCCGGAATGCACAAAGGTTCCGGAATGTTCAGAGTTCCGGAATGCACCAAGGTTCCGGAATGTTCGGAATTCCGGAATGTACCAAGGTTCCGGAATGTTCAGAGTTCCGGAATGCACCAAGGTTCCGGAATGCACAAAGGTTCCGGAATGTTCAGAGTTCCGGAATGTTCAGAGTTCCGGAATGCACCAAGGTTCCGGAATGTTCGGAATTCCGGAATGTTCAGAGTTCCGGAATGCACCAAGGTTCCGGAATGTTCACAGTTCCGGAATGCACCAAGGTTCCGGAATGTTCAGAGTTCCGGAATGTTCAGAGTTCCGGAATGTATCAAGGTTCCGGAATTCAGAGTTCCGGAATGCAGCAAGGTTCCGGAATTTTCGGAATTCCGGAATGTTCAGAGTTCCGGAATGCACCAAGGTTCCGGAATGTTCGGAATTCCGGAATGAACCAAGGTTCTGGAATGTTCAGAGTTCCGGAATGCATCAAGGTTCCGGAATGTTCGGAATTCCGGAATGTTCAGAGTTCCGGAATGCACCAAGGTTCCGGAATGTTCGGAATTCCGGAATGTTCGGAATTCCGGAATTCCGAACATTCCGGAATGCACCAAGGTTCCGGAATGTTCGGAATTCCGGAATGTTCAGAGTTCCGGAATGTACCAAGGTTCCGGAATTCAGAGTTCCGGAATGCACCAAGGTTCCGGAATGCACCAAGGTTCCGGAATGTTCGGAATTCCGGAATGTTCAGAGTTCCGGAATGCACCAAAGTTCCGGACTTTTCAGAGTTCCGGAATGCACCAAGGTTCCGGAATGTTCGGAATTCCGGAATGTTCAGAATTCCGGAATTCCGAACATTCCAAAATGTTCAGAGTTCCGGAATGTTAACAGGCAGACGCTGTGGGGTGACCCAAGGGGAGGAGCCGTATAACGTCACAAAAAGGGAGGTAAGCCTGTGTTCTAGGATAATGGCTGACAGCCCAACCATGACACCTACTGGGCACAGAGGCTATAAGCCTCTGAAGGAGCAGCAGGAACAGTTAAAAAGAGCCATTCGTTTAGCTTCTCCTGGATCTTTAAAATTAGCTGAGAAGGAATGCAAAGCAATGGAAGCTGAGCTAAGCAAGCTTATTGCTTCCCAACAGAGAGGGCTGGATGACAAAATAGCCCTAAGTCTTGTGCTCAAAATAGAAGGAGAGAGATGTGAGCAGCAACTGGAACAACTGCAAACCGAGGCAGAGAAACGTTCAATTAACTGGAGAATTAACCAACAAATCAAGAAAATACAGCAAACTCATGCAAAGTGTTGCAAGTGGATGTTCTTGTGGAACGGAGCATCTTCCTGGATGGAGGAGGATGACACAGCTGAAACAGAAGATATGGAGAGCATAGTGGAGGCTTTGAAACAACGGAAAAAGCAAAATAAGAAGCTGGAAGACCAAATGAAGAACTGGATTCCAAAACCAGGAGATGCTAACAAGTATCACACAGCAGAGATACTTCCTTGGGCCACATTAACATCTAATGCTGTAGGACGACAACATGTCATGCCTGTAATGACCCTTAGGGGAGGACAAGTTCAGGGCCCAAATGGACAGACTGCAGTGGTTGTAGGAGGAGTAGCTGATGTTGAATACACCAGGGTACCACTGGTGTTTCATAATGAAGGGCCTATGACAGTTAAATGTCAGTCCCTGAGTGGGAGTAGGGAAGGTGAGCATCGGGCATGGTTTCGCTCAGCGCAGGGCTGCCAAACCAGGTCATAGAAGATCTACAGAAAAATCCAGATTTTGCCGTAGCAGATTCGGTGCAGTGGGAAAGACACGTCTCACATCGTTTACAGCTGGAGCAGGACAGGGCGAACAAGCAGAAAAAAGAGTTGGGGGAGGCACAAGCGTCTCTGCTCAAACTACAGTTGGCGGAGGCCAGAAACAAAGCCTGCGAAAAGAAAAAAGAGGAAAAAGAAAAAACAGAAAAAATGATGATAGTTGCGACCCAGCCTGGTCCTGGGCCTGAATGGCCAGATAGTGGCCCGGGTCCCTGCACTAATGACGGATGGCCCGCCAATGCACCAAGGCAGAACCAACCCACAGGGAATTGGGGAACCGGTGGATCGTACAGAGGGCGTGGTGGCTCAGCGGAGGGAGTACTAAGAGCTCGTAACACGGGGAATCTCAGCAGTGTGCCTTGGAATGTCTGTTGGAGGTGTGGAGCAGAGGGTCATTGGAGCAGAAATTGCCCAGAACGTCGTCAGAACAATCAAAGAAGAGGCTACCAATCCCAGGCACGTGGAGCTCCAAGAGCAAGAGATGGCTATAGGGGAGCATATCAGGCCCCAAACCCGAGTGCAGCACCAGCCGCGCAGTATCCAGTGTCTGACTGGAGGGAGGACCAGTACTGAAGGGACCCGGAGGGACCAAACAGCATGGAAATGGCAGATCCCATGCTGTCAATGACTGTAGAAGGGACAGAATTGCCCTTCTTAGTGGACACTGGAGCAACCTATTCAACCTTGAGAGCAGCACCAGACAGTGCAAAGTTGTCCTGCCACACAGTGAACGTGGTGTGTTGTGCGCTCTGCTGAGAAGGTGATTGGCTGCAGACTCCCATCTTTGCAGGACCTGTACACCTCCAGGACATTGCGGCGTGCAGCTTGGATCTCAGCTGACCCTTCTCACCCTGGACACAGTCTGTTTGACCTGCTCCCCTCAGGCAGGAGGCTCCGGTCCATTCGCACCAGAACCTCTCGCCATAAGAACAGTTTCTTCCCCTCTGCTGTTGGACACATGAACAATAACCATATGACTGTTCCCGCCACTAACACATGACCCTACGCTGTGTCACTGCACCATTCCATGTTTGGCACTGATCACCACCTGCACTCATGTATATATCTTTCCACGTAGCACTCTATTCTTATTCTCATGTATATATCTCATGTATATCTCATGCACATATCTTTCTACGTAGCACTTTTAATTCTTATTCCTACTTTTATTTTTTCATGTCTATTTAAGTGCTATTTATGACACTATGTTTGCACTGAAGCACCGCAGCAATTTCCTAATGTTGTAAACCTGCTCAACATTTGGCAATAAACCCTTTCTGATTCTGATTCTGATTCTGATTTTCCGGGATCCCAATCACTCTGCCAGTGACTGACCCAGCTTTGACAAAGCTGGGCAAGCAGACTTTGAAACACAACTATGTGGTGTCATCGCAAGCGCCAGTAAATCTCATGGGCAGGCACCTGCTCGTGAAGTTGGGCGCTACAATCACATGTTCAGCAGATGGATTATCTGTGACTTTGCCAGGGGGCCAGCATTTCCCGTGCCTGGGAACAAATTCAAAGACTCAATATCTGCTTCAAGACTGTGAGAGAGCAAAAGCCGACATGTACTGGGGGAGAGTAGTGAAAGAGGATGTTCTGAGGCAATTTCAGTTGTGGAGACCCTTGATAATGAGCTTGGCAGTTTACCTCCCTCCGCGCGAACCCTACCAAGTCAATCTGTTTTATGATAAAGATAGTGACGACACCTATCGTGAATTATTTCAGTCTGATCTTGAGGGTCAGACGTGAAGACCCTGGAAAGGCTCATCCTGGACCAGCTGCGACCCATAGTAAGACCACATCTGGATCCCCTTCAGTTCGCTTATCAGCCTCGTCTCGGAACAGAGGACGCCATCATCTACCTGCTCAATCGTGTCTACACCCATCTGGACCAGCCGGCGAGCACTGTGAGGGTCATGTTTTTTGACTTTTCCAGTGCTTTCAACACCATCAGGCCGACCCTCCTGGGTGATAAGTTAGCAGCGATGCAGGTGGATGCTTCTCTGGTGTCCTGGATTGTTGATTACCTGACAGGAAGACCACAATATGTACGTCTCCCACAGTGTGTGTCTGACAAGGTGATTAGCAACACAGGGGCACCACAGGGGACTGTCCTCTCCCCCTTCCTCTTCACCCTCTACACCACAGACTTCAGCCACTGCACAGAGACCTGCCATCTTCAGAAGTTTTCTGATGACTCTGCGGTGGTTGGATGCATCAGCAGGGATGATGAGACAGAGTACCGGGCTGTGGTCGACTCCTTTGTCACGTGGTGTGAGCAGAATCATCTGCAGCTCAACGTGGCAAAGACCAAGGAACTGATCGTGGACTTCAGGAAGACCAGGAAACACTTGACCCCTGTTTCAATCCAGGGGATCAGTGTTGACATTGTGGAGGACTATAAATACCTTGGAGTACACATTGACAATAAACTGGACTGGGCTAAAAACACCACAGCACTTTACAGGAAGGGCCAGAGTCGTCTCTATTTTTTGAGGCGACTGAGGTCCTTCAACATCTGCCAGAAAATGCTGAGGATTTTCTATGAGTCTGTGGTGGCCAGTGCGATCCTCTATGCTGTTGCATGCTGGGGGAGCAGGCTGAGGGTCGCAGATGCCAACAGACTTAATAAACTGATCCGTAAGGCCAGCAATGTTGTGGGGATGGAGCTGGACTCCCTCAAGGTGGTGTCGGAGAGGCGGATGCTGTCCAAGATAAAGACAATGTTGGATAACACCTCCCACCCACTCCATGACATGTTGGTCAGTCACAGGAGCTCGTTCAGTGAGAGACTGAGATTACCGAAAAGCACCACTGAACGACACAGGAAATCATTCCTGCCTGTGGCCATCTCCCTGTACAACGCATCCACTTAACACACTGTTTGCTGCTACAACTACACGTTTCTTTTCCAAATATTTATTTATAAGTGACTTATGTATGTATGTATGTATGTATATATATGTATATATTGTACTATTCTTAGTTAGCGTATTGTCTGTCTTGTCTTAATGTTGGTTTAAAATGGAGCACTGTAACAAAAAAATAATTTCCCCCAGGGATCAATAAAGTATTCTGATTCTGATTCTGATTCTGAATGTGCAAACACATGACATCTACATCGGACCAGAAGGTGTTGTCAGGGTCCTGGGTCTCCTGACCCAGCGTTTTAGTTCTTTGTGATTTTTGTATTATTGTACTTGGTGTGAGTTTCTAGTTTCGATCCCTTGCCCTTCATGTTTCTCTATGTCCCCTCTGTTCTGTGTAAGTCTGTGTCTGCATGTTTGAGTTCCCCTCTGTGCCTCTCGGTTCTTAGAGTCCTCTGCCTTATGGTTTATGTCTCTGTGTTTCTTAGTTGCTGTCTCCACTGTGTCAAGTTCGCGTCTCTGTGTGATCCTTCCTGTTTTACTTTGAAGGTCCGTGACTTATGTGAATGTGTCCTGCCTTGCTTGTCTCGTCAGTTCTAATTTCCCCCAGCTGTGCTCTCCTTCTGTGTCTCATTCTCCTCATTACTTCCCAGTGTATTTAGACCCTGTGTTTCTCTGTGTCAGTGTGGCGTCGTACCCTCAACAAGCTGTGTGTGTTTTGCCTCCGTGTTACCAGTGTTTTGTTTCCAGTTCCAGTTCAGTGTTTTCTGCTTCAGTGTTTTAGTCCACCAGCGTTTTTGTTTGTCTTTTGATGCCTTTAGTTAGTAAGAGGGTTTCCAGCAATAAAGCTGCGCTTTAAGTTGAACTTCTGTGTCTGAGTCCTGCATTTTGGATCCACCACTCCTGCTTGCACGCCTGCCACACAGCCAACCATGACAGGTGTAGCCGCGGCTGTGAAATTAACTGATGAACAACTGCTTTGGTACAATGTGGAAGAAAATTCAACCCCTCACATTACATTGGCGATCCACCAAGGTCATGGTGCAGGTGATCTAGGTCCGATGGTCAGGCGAGCACTGGACGACACAGGGTGGCAAAGAACCCAAATTCCTAACTTATCTTATGCTCGAAATTGTAAAACCTATCGCATAACTTGTGCCTGTGATGATACAGTGATCTTGGAACATAAAGAAATTTCAAAAACACATGGTGAGGAGAGAGTAGATCATCCTCACGCAGTTGCTGGACTGTCAAATCTGCCCGACAGTCTATGGTCAAAAGGGCCCACGGACGTTGGCCTAGCTAAGTGTCCTCCTGTTTTGTTCCAGCTCAAGTCACACACACCAATCAATAGACCACAGTATAAACACAAACCTGAAGCAGAGGAAGGAATTACAGAAACAATAGAAGGCCTGTTAAGGGCCGGGGTGTTAGAGCCCTCTCCCTCACTGTGGAACACAACAATTCTACCAGTGGAGAAACATGGAACAGGAAGATACCACATGGCACATGACTTGAGAGCCATTAATGAAATATTACTCTCCACCACTGCACCAGTACCAAATCCATACACAGCTTTATCAGCTATCACATGTGGCCAAAAGTGGTTCACGTGCATTGACCTGGCAAATGCATTCTTTTGTCTTCCTCTGCATGAGTCACTCAGAGACATTTTTTCATTCACATACAGAGGCCAACAACTCAGATACACACGGTTGACACAAGGCTTTGCACTTTCTCCAGGCATTTTAATCAGGTGCTCAACGACACCCTGTCGTCATGTAATTTGCCTGATGATTGTACATTAATACAATATGTTGATGATCTTCTCATTGCAGCCCCGTCAGCAGCGGATTGTACAGCGGCGTCGTTCGTTGTGTTGAATAGGTTGGCGGAGTGCGGCTTTAAAGTAAGTAAAGACAAGCTGCAGTTAGTTTGCCCTGAAGTGACCTTTTTGGGCCGGGTAATCACACACAAATCAGTGGGTTTGATGAACACACACAGAGACCAAATTCTGACACACCCAAAACCGCGAACTGTGAGAGAAATGCTTACTTTTCTTGGTTTAACAGGTTACAGCAGGCAGTTCATTCCGGATTATGCAGGCAAAACTGCCCCTTTAAGGGGCCTAATGAAGCAAGTTGGCGTTCGAAACCTTAAGGCTGAGCTGCCTTGGACGCCTGAAGCTGAAGCCGCATTTATTAGGGTAAAACAGGATTTGTCAAGGGCCTCAGATTTAGCCACACCCAATTATGATGAGCCATTCTAATTGGATGTTTCTGAAACACACTCAATTGTAAATGGAGTGTTGTTTCAGAAAAAAGGGGGGGGGGGGGGTAGAGAGGTGCTCATGTATGTTAGTGTAAAACTACATCCAACAGAAGCAAAGCATCCTACATGCACACAACATGCAGCAGGGGTCGCTAGAATTATCCAAAAAACAGCACATGTAGTGAGAGAACACCCACTAAAAATACTTACTACACATAGCATAGTGGCATACGTGAATTCACAAGCATTTTGTATGTCACCACGGGCACAACAGAGACTGAGCAAAGTCTTAGAGGCCCCAAAATTTGACATTCACACATGAAGGAATTAACATGGCAGATTTAATGGGAGTAGGGGAACCACATGACTGCGCCAAAAGAGCACAGATTGAGGAAAAGATTAGAGAGGACCTGAAGGCCGAACCCATACCGGGAACTGAGGACTGGTTCACCGATGGATGTTGCCACCGAGACGAAGGAGGACTGAAAGCAGGGTACGCGGTGGTTTGCAGAGTAGAAGGAGATTATCAGGTCAGAGAGTCAGGAAGGATTGAGGGAAAGCAGTCGGCCCAGAGAGCTGAAGTGATAGCCCTTGCTCGAGCTTTGAGATTAGCCAAGAATAGGAGAGTGAACATCTACACCGACTCGGCATATGCATTTGGAGCAGCGCATGTGGAGCTGCCTCAGTGGAAAAGAGCAGGATTCAGAACAGCAACCAATGCACCTATTTCCCACAAACATGAAATGGAGGAACTGGAAAAGGCCTTGGCTGACCCAGAGGAGGTGAGTATTATAAAATGCAAAGCTCACTCCCAAGGAACCAGCATGGTGGAAAAAGGAAACCAGAGAGCAGACGAAGCCGCGAAGGAGGCCGCAGGCTACAAAGGACGGAGACAAATGATACAGGTAACTCCAGAAGAGGAGATATCTGTTGACCTGATTGGGGAAGTCAAACAGGCCCAGGAGGAGGCATCCCCAGAGGAAAAGGGGGTGTGGAAAAACAAAGGAGCCTGGCAGGATGGACATTTGTGGAGGGGGCCAGACGGGCGCCCCGTGCTGACAGCCAAAATGGCAGAACAGAAGGTGGATGAAGCCCACGGACTCGCCCACGTGGGGATTGCCCAGATGGAGAGAAACTTGTGTCATTGGTGGCATCCTGAGCTGCGAGGAATGATAAGAGAAAAAGCCAGGATGTGCTTAATCTGTGGGGCACACAAGCCTAAGCCAGCAGTAAAACCGGAAGTGGGTAAGTTTCGGCCCCCTGAGAGGCCGGGAAAGGAGATTGTTATTGATTTCACTGATATGATTGATTCCGGGCCTGGCGGTGTAAGATATTTGTTAGTGTGTGTTGATGCTCTGACCGGCTGGCCAGAGGCCTGGGCTACAAAAAAGGAGGATGCTAAGACTGTCATTAAGTGTTTAATCAATCATTACATTCCCCGTCATGGGTTCTCCAAAAGAATTAGATCAGATAATGGAACCCATTTTAAAAATCAAGATTTGGCAAAAGTAGAAAAATGTTGGGCGTCCAGCATAAATTTGGAAAGGTCTATCATCCTCAGTCTCAGGGAAAAGTAGAAAGAATGAACCTAAATTTGAAAAACAAATTGGCAAAAATCTGCGCGCAAACAGGGCTAAATTGGGTCGCAGCCCTGCCGGTTGCGTTGATGACCATAAGATGTTCTGCTAATTAATCCACAGGTTTTACACCATATGAGCTGCAAACAGGGAGACAGTTTCCGGCACCTTGGACGGTGGGCTCGGTTGAACGGGACAAAAAGGGGAACCGGTCCCACGCAGACTACTGGAACGAGTTAAAGGCGCTTGTGTCCAATTTCACAAAACAGGCGGCTTGTAAAAGGGCCCACAGGAGAAGGAGAGGTCCCGGACGCGAAAACAGTGTGGCTGAGAGTCATCAAACGCAAGTGGAAGGAACCCCGCTGGATTGAGCCATATGAGGTATCGGCTCGGACGGCGACAGCGGTCCAACTGAAGGGGAAAGGCGACACCTGGTATCACTGGACGCAGTGCGCGGCCGCGCACGAGGGCTTGGTGGGGAAGGATCAATCTCCACCCATCACAGGTGAAATTGAGAGGCAGAATAAACCCTCACACCTGTGCAACGGGCCGACCGGTGGTCTACCCGGAAGGTCGAAGAAAGAAGAGCAGCCTAGGAGGAGATCGCCGCGCCAACGAAAAGGAGCGGTACCACACTGAACACCTAGAACAAGAGAGAGGCTCTGATAAAGGGCTTTGAACTTTTTACTACACCATAACATTCACATACAACCATGCCATCACAACAATCAGACACTGGTGATGAAAGAAGAGTTTCAAAAGCCATCACAATGTTCAAAATTATTATGAGTTTGATGTCAATTATGTTGCTAATCATGGCTATTTGTTTTTTGATTTGTTTGTTGCAGACCGACCCGGGAAACCAGTCTGAGCACGGAGGCCATGCCAGTCCGGCGTTGTTTGATACACAAATTATATCACGCGTGATCTATAGTGATTTAAAGCTGTGGGCAAGAGTGAAGCGCGAGGTCTCTGGTAAAAAGGATGAGTGTCTCAGCACATATGGTGGTTTAGAATTAGATTATGTTATTGGCCCCACAATTTCTTTTATGTTTGATCTGTGTGATGTTGTTAATTGTAGGGCCTGGAGGGGATATAATGTGTGGCTCTGTTGGGATTATTCAGTGAGTACGCACTGTGAGAGGGGAAATCGTCCATATGACAGCTGGTGCCGTAATTGGGACCAGGTAAGGGGTTATACTGGGCAAAATTGGGAACCGTTAGAATTAGGATCAGAAAACGAGCTTAAACTACAGAGGGATTTTAGCCCCTCTGGAAACGCATTAACCTTATCATTGGGGAATTGGCATCGCAAACAATCTATGTATTTGGTTCTGGGGGTGGAAACAGCGGGGGTTGATCCAAAAGGGTTAAGAACGCAAGAACGTAGATAGGATCAATTATGTTCACTATAATGTACTGAGACTCTCGAACCTGACCAGAGACGGCATGGAGGGGTTGGCGGAGCAGGTGGGTCCGACCTCGTTAATGGGAGTGCAGAATAGAATGGCCCTTGATATGTTGTTAGCGGAAAAAGGGGGCATTTGTTCTATGTTTGCCGATCAGTGTTGCACCTTTATTCCAAATAACACTGCTCCAGATGAGTCGGTAACCAAGGCTCTGGAGGGCCTAAAGAGCCTTTCTGAAACTATGCATGATCACTCCGGTGTTGATAGTCCGTTGGAAGGCTGGCTGACCTCAGTGTTCGGACGGTGGAAGGGGGTTATCGCTTCGGTCATGTTTTCTTTGTCTGTTGTGGTGGGTATTATGGTTATTTGTTGTTGTTGTCTCATCCCTTGTGCCAGAAGAATGGTCAAAAGTATGTCTGTGAGGGCAGTGGACCCTGGAGTCATTACTCCAATGTCCATGATGTCAATGATGCATGTAGAACTGAATGTGTAGGCCAAGGAGGGACACAACTGTTTGTGACCTCTGGATTCTCCAGAGGTCAACAGAGGGAATTGTAGAATAAGGAGGGGATGTTTTTCTCATTATCATTTAATATTTTAATATGGCATTATTAGTTCATCAGAAGTATATAACCAGCTTTGCATTAAACATAAATTGACCTTACATTATCCTTTGCATTACAGTGATTGTTATAACTTTAGTTTGATCTTTTCCTTACAGGTACCAGAATAATAACATGATTTTCCATTGCAGATGTAACCATGATCATTCCATACACATTGCAGTTCGTTGCTTATTCTAGAGTTGTGCTCAAGTTAATTAAAGGTTAAAAGCTACAGCCAGCGCGAGTCTGGCTGATCTATGGAGGGCAAAGGCTTTGAGCTTGGAAGGCCACACGCGCTTACACAGCACTTATAAGATGTTATTCTTGGTGATTTTGTGCTTAGTCATGTTTTAATATGTTTTAAGTAGAAATAGCTGATCCAGCAATATTCAGTTAATATTATATACTTGATTTAGAGCAATACACACTGATGGTCTTAATAAATGAGAGAGTCCTTGTAGCTGCCATGTTGTGTCTTAGCAGGGTACAGACGGTTCCAGGAGACGGGGGCAGTCAGCGTCTGCCCTCGGGAAGGAGACAATGTTATTCTTTGTGTTAAATAAAATTGTCAACATTGATTGTATTACACCTGTCACTACGCATGAAGGGGCGTTCTAATACCCTGATTTCATGAAACTATGGTGATGTGTTTTTTGAGACGAGATCTGAGACTGTCTGCATACAGTGTCCATCTCCCACGTGTGTGATCATTAAATCATCGTTTGACTCAACCCGGCCGGACCAGTATTATTATTGTGGGGTTTTGCTCTGGTGTCCATCCCCAATATTTTGAACCTTAACAAGAGTTTGAATGAAAACAACGGAATTAGAATGTACAGAACAGAATTTGAATGAAAACAACAGAATTAGAATGTACAGAACAGAGTTTGAATGAAAACAACAGAATTAGAATGTACAGAACAGAGTTTGAATGAAAACAATGGAATTAGAATGTACAGAACAGAGTTTGAATGTAAACAACGGAATTAGAATGTACAGAACAGAGTTTGAATGTAAACAACGGAATTAGAATGTACAGAACAGAGTTTGAATGTAAACAACGGAATTAGAATGTACAGAACAGAGTTTGAATGAAAACAAGGGAATTAGAATATACAGAACAGAGTTTGAATGAAAACAACGGAATTAGAATGTACAGAACAGAGTTTGAATGAAAACAACAGAATTAGAATGTACAGAACAGAGTTTGAATGAAAACAACGGATTTAGAATGTACAGAACAGACTTTGAATGAAAACAACGAAATTAGAATGAACAGAACTGAATTTGAATCAAAACAATGGAATTTGAATGAAAACAACAGAATTAGAATTAAAACAATGGACTATTAAAACAAACAACGGAATTAGAATGAAAACAACGGAATTAGAATGTACAGAACAGAGTTTGAATGAAAAAAAACGGAATTAGAATGTACAGAACAGAGTTTGAAAGTAAACAACAGAATTTGAATGTACAGAACAGAGTTTGAATGAAAACAACGGAATTAGAATAAAAAAAACAGAATTGAAATGTACAGAACAGATTTTGAATGAAAACAACGGAATTAGAATGTACAGAACAGAGTTTGAATGAAAACAACGGAATTAGAATGTACAGAACAGAGTTTGAATGAAAACAAGGGAATTAGAACATACAGAACAGAGTTTGAATGAAAACAACGGATTTAGAATGTACAGAACAGACTTTGAATGAAAACAACGGAATTAGAATGTACAGAACAGAGTTTGAATGAAAACAACGGAATTAGAATGTACAGAACAGAATTTGAATGAAAAAAACGGAATTAGAATGTACAGAACAGAGTTTGAATGAAAACAACGGAATTAGAATGTACAGAACAGAGTTTGAATGAAAACAAGAGAATTAGAACATACAGAACAGAGTTTGAATAAAAAAAAGGAATTAGAATGTACAGAACAGACTTTGAATGAAAACAACGGAATTAGAATGTACAGAACAGAGTTTGAATGAAAACAAGGGAATTAGAATATACAGAACAGAGTTTGAATGAAAACAACGGAATTAGAATGTACAGAACAGACTTTGAATGAAAACAACTGATTAGAATATACAGAAAAGAGTTTGAATGAAAACAACGGAATTAGAATGTAGAGAACAGAATTTGAAAGAAAACAATGGAATTTGAATCAAAACAACAGAATTGAAATGTATAGAACAGAGTTTGAATGAAAAAAACGGAATTTGAATGAAAACAATGAAATTAGAATGAATAGAACTGAATTTGAATCAAAACAATGGAATTTGAATGAAAACAACAGAATTAGAATGAAAACAATGGAATATTAAAACAAACAACAGAATTAGAATGAAAACAACGGAATTAGAATGTACAGAACAGAGTTTGAATGAAAAACGGAAGTAGAATGTACAAAACAGAGTTTGAATAAAAACAATGGAATTTGAATCAAAACAACAGAATAGAAATGTACAGAACAGAGTTTGAATGAAAACAACGGAATTAGAATAAAAAAAACAGAATTGAAATGTACAGAACAGAGTTTGAATGAAAACAACGGAATTAGAATGTACAGAATAGAGTTTGAATGAAAACAACGGAATTAGAATGTACAGAACAGAGTTTGAATGAAAACAACGGAAATAGAATGTACAGAACAGAGTTTGAATGAACACAACGGAATTAGAATGTACAGAATAGAGTTTGAATGAAAACAACGGAATTAGAATGTACAGAACAGAGTTTGAATGAAAACAACGGAATTAGAATGTACAGAACAGACTTTGAATGAAAACAACAGAATTAGAATATACAGAACAGAGTTTGAATGAAAAACGGAAGTAGAATGTACAGAACAGAGTTTGAATGAAAACAACGGAATTAGAATGTACAGAACAGACTTTGAATGAAAACAACAGAATTAGAATATACAGAACAGAGTTTGAATGAAAAACGGAAGTAGAATGTACAGAACAGAGTTTGAATGAAAACAATGGAATTAGAATGTACAGAACAGAGTTTGAATGTAAACAACGGAATTAGAATGTACAGAACAGAGTTTGAATGTAAACAACGGAATTAGAATGTACAGAACAGAGTTTGAATGTAAACAACGGAATCAGAATGTACAGAACAGAGTTTGAATGAAAACAAGGGAATTAGAACATACAGAACAGAGTTTGAATGAAAACAACGGATTTAGAATGTACAGAACAGACTTTGAATGAAAACAACGGAATTAGAATGTACAGAACAGAGTTTGAATGAAAAAAAAACAGAATTAGAATGTACAGAACAGAGTTTGAATGAAAACAATGGAATTAGAAAAAAAAATGAATTGAAATGTACAGAACAGAGTTTGAATGAAAACAACGGAATTAGAATGTACAGAACAGAGTTTGAATGAAAACAACGGATTTAGAATGTACAGAACAGACTTTGAATGAAAACAACGAAATTAGAATGAACAGAACTGAATTTGAATCAAAACAATGGAATTTGAATGAAAACAACAGAATTAGAATTAAAACAATGGGCTATTAAAACAAACAACGGAATTAGAATGAAAACAACGGAATTAGAATGTACAGAACAGAGTTTGAATGAAAAAAAACGGAATTAGAATGAACAGAACAGAGTTTGAAAGTAAACAACAGAATTTGAATGTACAGAACAGAGTTTGAATGAAAACAAGGGAATTAGAACATACAGAACAGAGTTTGAATGAAAAAAACGGAATTAGAATGTACAGAACAGACTTTGAATGAAAACAACGGAATTAGAATGTACAGAACAGAGTTTGAATGAAAACAAGGGAATTAGAATATACAGAACAGAGTTTGAATGAAAACAACGGAATTAGAATGTACAGAACAGACTTTGAATGAAAACAACTGATTAGAATATACAGAAAAGAGTTTGAATGAAAACAACGGAATTAGAATGTAGAGAACAGAATTTGAAAGAAAACAATGGAATTTGAATCAAAACAACAGAATTGAAATGTATAGAACAGAGTTTGAATGAAAAAAACGGAATTTGAATGAAAACAATGAAATTAGAATGAATAGAAGTGAATTTGAATCAAAACAATGGAATTTGAATGAAAACAACAGAATTAGAATGAAAACAATGGAATATTAAAACAAACAACAGAATTAGAATGAAAACAACGGAATTAGAATGTACAGAACAGAGTTTGAATGAAAAACGGAAGTAGAATGTACAAAACAGAGTTTGAATAAAAACAATGGAATTTGAATCAAAACAACAGAATAGAAATGTACAGAACAGAGTTTGAATGAAAAAAACGGAATTAGAATGTACAGAACAGAGTTTGAATGAAAACAACGGAATTAGAATGTACAGAATAGAGTTTGAATGAAAACAACGGAATTAGAATGTACAGAACAGAGTTTGAATGAAAACAACGGAAATAGAATGTACAGAACAGAGTTTGAATGAACACAACGGAATTAGAATGTACAGAACAGAGTTTGAATGAACACAACGGAATTAGAATGTACAGAATAGAGTTTGAATGAAAACAACGGAATTAGAATGTACAGAACAGACTTTGAATGAAAACAACAGAATTAGAATATACAGAACAGAGTTTGAATGAAAAACGGAAGTAGAATGTACAGAACAGAGTTTGAATGAAAACAACGGAATTAGAATAAAAAAAACAGAATTGAAATGTACAGAACAGATTTTGAATGAAAACAACGGAATTAGAATGTACAGAACAGAGTTCGAATGAAAACAACGGAATTAGAATGTAGAGAACAGAGTTTGAATGAAAACAAGGGAATTAGAACATACAGAACAGAGTTTGAATGAAAACAACGGAATTAGAATGTACAGAACAGACTTTGAATGAAAACAACTGATTAGAATATACAGAAAAGAGTTTGAATGAAAACAACGGAATTAGAATGAACAGAACTGAATTTGAATGAAAACAACGGAATTAGAATGAAAACAATGGAATATTAAAACAAACAACAGAATTAGAATGAAAAAAACGGAATTAGAATGTACAGAACAGAGTTTGAATGAAAACAACGGAATTAGAATAAAAAAAACAGAATTGAAATGTACAGAACAGAGTTTGAATGAAAACAACGGAATTAGAATGTACAGAATAGAGTTTGAATGAACACAACGGAATTAGAATGTACAGAACAGACTTTGAATGAAAACAACAGAATTAGAATATACAGAACAGAGTTTGAATGAAAAACGGAAGTAGAATGTACAAAACAGAGTTTGAATAAAAACAATGGAATTTGAATCAAAACAACAGAATAGAAATGTACAGAACAGAGTTTGAATGAAAAAAACGGAATTAGAATGTACAGAACAGAGTTTGAATGAAAAAAACAGAATTAGAATGTACAGAACAGAGTTTGAATGAAAACAATGGAATTAGAATAAAACAAACTGAATTGAAATGTACAGAACAGAGTTTGAATGACAACAACGGAATTAGAATGTATTAATAGTCCATTGTTTTCATTCTAATTCTGTTGTTTTCATTCAAATACCACTGTTTTGATTCAAATTCAGTTCAATGGAAAAACAATGGAATTTGAATCAAAACAACAGAATTAGAATGAACAGAACTGAATTTGAATCAAAACAATGGAATTTGAATGAAAACAACGGAATTAGAATGTACAGAACAGAATTAGAATGAAAACAATGGAATATTAAAACAAACAACAGAATTAGAATGAAAACAACAGAATTAGAATGTACAGAACAGAGTTTGAATGAAAACAACAGAATTAGAATGAACAGAACTGAATTTGAATCAAAACAACAGAATTAGAATGTAGAGAACAGAGTTTGAATGAAAACAACGGAATTAGAATGTACAGAACAGAGTTTGAATGAACAAAACGGAATTAGAATGTACAGAACAGAGTTTGAATGAAAACAACGGAATTAGAATGTACAGAACAGAGTTTGAATGAAAACAACGGAATTAGAATGTAGAGAACAGAATTTGAAAGAAAACAATGGAATTTGAATCAAAACAAGAGAATTGAAATGTATAGAACAGAGTTTGAATGAAAAAAACGGAATTTGAATGAGAACAAGAGAATTAGAATGTACAGAACAGAGTTTGAATGAAAACAACGAAATTAGAATGAACAGAACTGAATTTGAATCAAAACAATGGAATTTGAATGAAAACAACGGAATTAGAATTTACAGAACAGATTTTGAATGAAAACAACGGAATTAGAATGTACAGAACAGAGTTTGAATGAAAACAACGGAATTAGAATGAAAACAACGGAATTAGAATGTACAGAACAGAGTTTGAATGAAAAACGGAAGTAGAATGTACAAAACAGAGTTTGAATAAAAACAATGGAATTTGAATCAAAACAACAGAATAGAAATGTACAGAACAGAGTTTGAATGAAAAAAACGGAATTAGAATGTACAGAACAGAGTTTGAATGAAAACAACGGAATTAGAATAATTAAAAAAAAAATTGAAATGTACAGAACAGAGTTTGAATGAAAACAACGGAATTAGAATGTACAGAACAGAGTTTGAATGATATCAAAGGAATTAGAATGAACAGAACTGAATTTGAATCAAAACAACGGAATTAGAATGAAAACAATGGAATATTAAAACAAACAACAGAATTAGAATGAAAACAACGGAATTAGAATGTACAGAACAGAGTTTGAATGAAAAACGGAAGTAGAATGTACAAAACAGAGTTTGAATAAAAACAATGGAATTTGAATCAAAACAACAGAATAGAAATGTACAGAACAGAGTTTGAATGAAAAAAACGGAATTAGAATGTACAGAACAGAGTTTGAATGAAAACAACGGAATTAGAATTAAAAAAACAGAATTGAAATGTACAGAACAGAGTTTGAATGAAAACAACGGAATTAGAATGTACAGAACAGAGTTTGAATGAAAACAACGGAAATAGAATGTACAGAACAGAGTTTGAATGAACACAACGGAATTAGAATGTACAGAACAGACTTTGAATGAAAACAACAGAATTAGAATATACAGAACAGAGTTTGAATGAAAAACGGAAGTAGGATGTACAAAACAGAGTTTGAATAAAAACAATGGAATTTGAATCAAAACAAGAGAATAGAAATGTACAGAACAGAGTTTGAATGAAAAAAACGGAATTAGAATGTACAGAACAGAGTTTGAATGAAAACAACGGAATTAGAATAAAAAAAACAGAATTGAAATGTACAGAACAGAGTTTGAATGAAAACAACGGAATTAGAATGTACAGAACAGACTTTGAATGAAAACAACGGAATTAGAATGTACAGAATAGAGTTTGAATGAAAACAACGGAATTAGAATGTACAGAACAGAGTTTGAATGAAAACAATGGAATTAGAATGTACAGAACAGACTTTGAATGAAAACAACAGAATTAGAATATACAGAACAGAGTTTGAATGAAAACAACGGAATTAGAATGTACAAAACAGAGTTTGAATAAAAACAATGGAATTTGAATCAAAACAACAGAATAGAAATGTACAGAACAGAGTTTGAATGAAAAAAACGGGACTATTAAAACAAACAACGGAATTAGAATGAAAACAACGGAATTAGAATGTACAGAACAGAGTTTGAATGAAAAAAAACGGAATTAGAATGTACAGAACAGTTTGAAGGTAAACAACAGAATTTGAATGTACAGAACAGAGTTTGAATGAAAACAACGGAATTAGAATAAAAAAAAACAGAATTGAAATGTACAGAACAGATTTTGAATGGAAACAACGGAATTAGAATGTACAGAACAGAGTTTGAATGAAAACAACGGAATTAGAATGTACAGAACAGAGTTTGAATGAAAACAAGGGAATTAGAACATACAGAACAGAGTTTGAATGAAAACAACGGATTTAGAATGTACAGAACAGACTTTGAATGAAAACAACGGAATTAGAATGTACAGAACAGAGTTTGAATGAAAACAACGGAATTAGAATGTACAGAACAGAATTTGAATGAAAAAAACGGAATTAGAATGTACAGAACAGAGTTTGAATGAAAACAACGGAATTAGAATGTACAGAACAGAGTTTGAATGAAAACAAGGGAATTAGAACATACAGAACAGAGTTTGAATGCACAAAGGTTCCGGAATGTTCGGAATTCCGGAATGTTCAGAGTTCCGGAATGCACCAAGGTTCCGGAATGTTCGGAATTCCGGAATGTTCAGAGTTCCGGAATGTTCAGAGTTCCGGAATGCACAAAGGTTCGGGAATGTTCAGAGTTCCGGAATGCACCAAGGTTCCGGAATGTTCAGAGTTCCGGAATGCACCAAGGTTCCGGAATGTTCGGAATTCCGGAATGTTCAGAGTTCCGGAATGCACCAAGGTTCCGGAATGTTCGGAATTCTGGAATGTTCAGAGTTCCGGAATGTTCGGATTTCCGGAATGTTCGGAATTCCGGAATGTTCAGAGTTCTGGAATGCACCAAGGTTCCGGAATGTTCGGAATTCTGGAATGTTCAGAGTTCCGGAATGTTCGGAATTCCGGAATGTTCGGAATTCCGGAATGTTCAGAGTTCCGGAATGCACCAAAGTTCCGGAATGCACAAAGGTTCCGGAATGTTCGGAATTCCAGAATGTACCAAGGTTCCGGAATGTTCGGAATTCCGGAATGCACAAAGGTTCCGGAATGTTCGGAATTCCGGAATGTTCAGAGTTCCGGAATGTTCAGAGTTCCGGAATGCACAAAGGTTCCGGAATGTTCGGAATTCCGGAATGTTCAGAGTTCCGGAATGCACCAAGGTTCCGGAATGTTCAGAGTTCCGGAATGCACCAAGGTTCCGGAATGTTCGGAATTCCGGAATGTTCAGAGTTCCGGAATGTTCGGAATTCCGGAATGTTCAGAGTTCCGGAATGCACCAAGGTTCCGGAATGCACCAAGGTTCCGGAATGCACAAAGGTTCCGGAATGTTCGGAATTCCGGAATGTTCAGAGTTCCGGAATGCACCAAGGTTCCGGAATGCACAAAGGTTCCGGAATGTTCAGAGTTCCGGAATGTTCAGAGTTCCGGAATGCACCAAGGTTCCGGAATGTTCGGAATTCCGGAATGTTCAGAGTTCCGGAATGCACCAAGGTTCCGGAATGTTCGGAATTCCGGAATGTTCAGAGTTCCGGAATGTTCAGAGTTCCGGAATGCACAAAGGTTCCGGAATGTTCGGAATTCCGGAATGTTCAGAGTTCCGGAATGCACCAAGGTTCCGGAATGTTCAGAGTTCCGGAATGCACCAAGGTTCCGGAATGTTCGGAATTCCGGAATGTTCAGAGTTCCGGAATGTTCGGAATTCCGGAATGTTCAGAGTTCCGGAATGCACCAAGGTTCCGGAATGCACCAAGGTTCCGGAATGCACAAAGGTTCCGGAATGTTCGGAATTCCGGAATGTTCAGAGTTCCGGAATGCACCAAGGTTCCGGAATGTTCGGAATTCCGGAATGTTCAGAGTTCCGGAATGCACCAACGTTCCGGAATGTTCGGAATTCCGGAATGTTCAGAGTTCCGGAATGTTCGGAATTCCGGAATGTTCAGAGTTCCGGAATGTACCAAGGTTCCGGAATGTTCAGAGTTCCGGAATGCACCAAGGTTCCGGAATGTTCAGAGTTCCGGAATGCACCAAGGTTCCGGAATGTTCGGAATTCCGGAATGTTCAGAGTTCCGGAATGCACCAAGGTTCCGGAATGTTCGGAATTCCGGAATGTTCAGAGTTCCGGAATGTTCGGAATTCCGGAATGTTCAGAGTTCCGGAATGTTCAGAGTTCCGGAATGCACCAAGGTTCCGGAATGTTCGGAATTCCGGAATGTACCAAGGTTCCGGAATGTTCGGAATTCCGGAATGCACAAAGGTTCCGGAATGTTCGGAATTCCGGAATGTTCAGAGTTCCGGAATGCAGCAAGGTTCCGGAATGTTCGGAATTCCGGAATGTTCAGAGTTCCGGAATGTTCGGAATTCCGGAATGTTCAGAGTTCCGGAATGTTCAGAGTTCCGGAATGTACCAAGGTTCCGGAATTCAGAGTTCCGGAATGCAGCAAGGTTCCGGAATTTTCGGAATTCCGGAATGTTCAGAGTTCCGGAATGCACCAAGGTTCCGGAATGCACAAAGGTTCCGGAATGTTCGGAATTCCGGAATGTTCAGAGTTCCGGAATGCACCAAGGTTCCGGAATGTTCGGAATTCCGGAATGTTCAGAGTTCCGGAATGTTCAGAGTTCCGGAATGCACAAAGGTTCGGGAATGTTCAGAGTTCCGGAATGCACCAAGGTTCCGGAATGTTCGGAATTCCGGAATGCACCAAGGTTCCGGAATGTTCGGAATTCCGGAATGCACAAAGGTTCCGGAATGTTCGGAATTCCGGAATGTTCAGAGTTCCGGAATGCACCAAGGTTCCGGAATGTTCGGAATTCCGGAATGTTCAGAGTTCCGGAATGCACCAAGGTTCCGGAATGTTCGGAATTCCGGAATGTTCAGAGTTCCGGAATGTTCGGAATTCCGGAATGTTCAGAGTTCCGGAATGTTCAGAGTTCCGGAATGTACCAAGGTTCCGGAATTCAGAGTTCCGGAATGCAGCAAGGTTCCGGAATTTTCGGAATTCCGGAATGTTCAGAGTTCCGGAATGCACCAAGGTTCCGGAATGCACAAAGGTTCCGGAATGTTCGGAATTCCGGAATGTTCAGAGTTCCGGAATGCACCAAGGTTCCGGAATGTTCGGAATTCCAGAATGTTCAGAGTTCCGGAATGTTCAGAGTTCCGGAATGCACAAAGGTTCGGGAATGTTCAGAGTTCCGGAATGCACCAAGGTTCCGGAATGTTCAGAGTTCCGGAATGCACCAAGGTTCCGGAATGTTCGGAATTCCGGAATGTTCAGAGTTCCGGAATGCACCAAGGTTCCGGAATGTTCGGAATTCTGGAATGTTCAGAGTTCCGGAATGTTCGGATTTCCGGAATGTTCGGAATTCCGGAATGTTCAGAGTTCCGGAATGCACCAAGGTTCCGGAATGTTCGGAATTCTGGAATGTTCAGAGTTCCGGAATGTTCGGAATTCCGGAATGTTCGGAATTCCGGAATGTTCAGAGTTCCGGAATGCACCAAAGTTCCGGAATGCACAAAGGTTCCGGAATGTTCGGAATTCCAGAATGTACCAAGGTTCCGGAATGTTCGGAATTCCGGAATGCACAAAGGTTCCGGAATGTTCGGAATTCCGGAATGTTCAGAGTTCCGGAATGTTCAGAGTTCCGGAATGCACAAAGGTTCCGGAATGTTCGGAATTCCGGAATGTTCAGAGTTCCGGAATGCACCAAGGTTCCGGAATGTTCAGAGTTCCGGAATGCACCAAGGTTCCGGAATGTTCGGAATTCCGGAATGTTCAGAGTTCCGGAATGTTCGGAATTCCGGAATGTTCAGAGTTCCGGAATGCACCAAGGTTCCGGAATGCACCAAGGTTCCGGAATGCACAAAGGTTCCGGAATGTTCGGAATTCCGGAATGTTCAGAGTTCCGGAATGCACCAAGGTTCCGGAATGCACAAAGGTTCCGGAATGTTCAGAGTTCCGGAATGTTCAGAGTTCCGGAATGCACCAAGGTTCCGGAATGTTCGGAATTCCGGAATGTTCAGAGTTCCGGAATGCACCAAGGTTCCGGAATGTTCGGAATTCCGGAATGTTCAGAGTTCCGGAATGCACCAAGGTTCCGGAATGTTCAGAGTTCCGGAATGCACCAAGGTTCCGGAATGTTCAGAGTTCCGGAATGCACCAACGTTCCGGAATGTTCGGAATTCCGGAATGTTCAGAGTTCCGGAATGTTCGGAATTCCGGAATGTTCAGAGTTCCGGAATGTACCAAGGTTCCGGAATGTTCAGAGTTCCGGAATGCACCAAGGTTCCGGAATGTTCAGAGTTCCGGAATGCACCAAGGTTCCGGAATGTTCAGAGTTCCGGAATGCACCAAGGTTCCGGAATGTTCAGAGTTCCGGAATGCACCAACGTTCCGGAATGTTCGGAATTCCGGAATGTTCAGAGTTCCGGAATGTTCGGAATTCCGGAATGTTCAGAGTTCCGGAATGTACCAAGGTTCCGGAATGTTCAGAGTTCCGGAATGCACCAAGGTTCCGGAATGTTCAGAGTTCCGGAATGCACCAAGGTTCCGGAATGTTCGGAATTCCGGAATGTTCAGAGTTCCGGAATGCACCAAGGTTCCGGAATGTTCGGAATTCCGGAATGTTCAGAGTTCCGGAATGCACAAAGGTTCCGGAATGTTCGGAATTCCGGAATGTTCAGAGTTCCGGAATGCACCAAGGTTCCGGAATGTTCAGAGTTCCGGAATGCACCAACGTTCCGGAATGTTCGGAATTCCGGAATGTTCAGAGTTCCGGAATGTTCGGAATTCCGGAATGTTCAGAGTTCCGGAATGTACCAAGGTTCCGGAATGTTCAGAGTTCCGGAATGCACCAAGGTTCCGGAATGTTCAGAGTTCCGGAATGCACCAAGGTTCCGGAATGTTCGGAATTCCGGAATGTTCAGAGTTCCGGAATGCACCAAGGTTCCGGAATGTTCGGAATTCCGGAATGTTCAGAGTTCCGGAATGCACAAAGGTTCCGGAATGTTCGGAATTCCGGAATGTTCAGAGTTCCGGAATGCACCAAGGTTCCGGAATGTTCAGAGTTCCGGAATGCACCAAGGTTCCGGAATGTTCGGAATTCCGGAATGTTCAGAGTTCCGGAATGTTCGGAATTCCGGAATGTTCAGAGTTCCGGAATGCACCAAGGTTCCGGAATGCACCAAGGTTCCGGAATGCACAAAGGTTCCGGAATGTTCGGAGTTCCGGAATGCACCAAGGTTCCGGAATGTTCGGAATTCTGGAATGTTCAGAGTTCCGGAATGTTCGGATTTCCGGAATGTTCGGAATTCCGGAATGTTCAGAGTTCCGGAATGCACCAAGGTTCCGGAATGTTCGGAATTCTGGAATGTTCAGAGTTCCGGAATGTTCGGAATTCCGGAATGTTCGGAATTCCGGAATGTTCAGAGTTCCGGAATGCACCAAGGTTCCGGAATGTTCAGAGTTCCGGAATGCACCAACGTTCCGGAATGTTCGGAATTCCGGAATGTTCAGAGTTCCGGAATGTTCGGAATTCCGGAATGTTCAGAGTTCCGGAATGTACCAAGGTTCCGGAATGTTCAGAGTTCCGGAATGCACCAAGGTTCCGGAATGTTCAGAGTTCCGGAATGCACCAAGGTTCCGGAATGTTCGGAATTCCGGAATGTTCAGAGTTCCGGAATGCACCAAGGTTCCGGAATGTTCAGAGTTCCGGAATGCACCAAGGTTCCGGAATGTTCGGAATTCCGGAATGTTCAGAGTTCCGGAATGTTCGGAATTCCGGAATGTTCAGAGTTCCGGAATGCACCAAGGTTCCGGAATGCACCAAGGTTCCGGAATGCACAAAGGTTCCGGAATGTTCGGAATTCCGGAATGTTCAGAGTTCCGGAATGCACCAAGGTTCCGGAATGCACAAAGGTTCCGGAATGTTCAGAGTTCCGGAATGTTCAGAGTTCCGGAATGCACCAAGGTTCCGGAATGTTCGGAATTCCGGAATGTTCAGAGTTCCGGAATGCACCAAGGTTCCGGAATGTTCGGAATTCCGGAATGTTCAGAGTTCCGGAATGCACCAAGGTTCCGGAATGTTCAGAGTTCCGGAATGCACCAAGGTTCCGGAATGTTCAGAGTTCCGGAATGCACAAAGGTTCCGGAATGTTCGGAATTCCGGAATGTTCAGAGTTCCGGAATGTTCGGAATTCCGGAATGTTCAGAGTTCCGGAATGTACCAAGGTTCCGGAATGTTCAGAGTTCCGGAATGCACCAAGGTTCCGGAATGTTCAGAGTTCCGGAATGCACCAAGGTTCCGGAATGTTCAGAGTTCCGGAATGCACCAAGGTTCCGGAATGTTCAGAGTTCCGGAATGCACCAACGTTCCGGAATGTTCGGAATTCCGGAATGTTCAGAGTTCCGGAATGTTCGGAATTCCGGAATGTTCAGAGTTCCGGAATGTACCAAGGTTCCGGAATGTTCAGAGTTCCGGAATGCACCAAGGTTCCGGAATGTTCAGAGTTCCGGAATGCACCAAGGTTCCGGAATGTTCGGAATTCCGGAATGTTCAGAGTTCCGGAATGCACCAAGGTTCCGGAATGTTCGGAATTCCGGAATGTTCAGAGTTCCGGAATGCACAAAGGTTCCGGAATGTTCGGAATTCCGGAATGTTCAGAGTTCCGGAATGCACCAAGGTTCCGGAATGTTCAGAGTTCCGGAATGCACCAACGTTCCGGAATGTTCGGAATTCCGGAATGTTCAGAGTTCCGGAATGTTCGGAATTCCGGAATGTTCAGAGTTCCGGAATGCACCAAGGTTCCGGAATGTTCAGAGTTCCGGAATGCACCAAGGTTCCGGAATGTTCGGAATTCCGGAATGTTCAGAGTTCCGGAATGCACCAAGGTTCCGGAATGTTCGGAATTCCGGAATGTTCAGAGTTCCGGAATGCACAAAGGTTCCGGAATGTTCGGAATTCCGGAATGTTCAGAGTTCCGGAATGCACCAAGGTTCCGGAATGTTCAGAGTTCCGGAATGCACCAAGGTTCCGGAATGTTCGGAATTCCGGAATGTTCAGAGTTCCGGAATGTTCGGAATGGAGTCATGCAGCTACCAGTGTCGTCCAGATGGGTGATCCTCTGCTCTTAATTCTTCCGCCTTAGGGGTTAGACAACCTTTCAGTCGTAACACAGATCAGGGGATTATTCTGCTCCGATTTCAAACAACGATCTGTGTATTCTCCAGAAAAAGGAACAGGAAGGTGTCCCCTTTTTGCCCAAAAGCCTCTCGAACTTCGTTGGTCTGGTGTTCCCGGATTTCCGCCAACCCCTTCATGGTTATTGCTGTGTTTATGGGATCCATCCTTTTGTGGTGACTAGCTGGAGCCCAAACGCCATGACCCTTGGACCCAGTTGATGTCTCGGCAGTCACTGTGTCTGACTCTGCTACGGAGGATCCTCGCATCTCTGTGACCTCGTCTGGTGTCTGTTCCTTTCTCTGTAAGAGACAGAAAACCAAAACACCTCTCTTCCTAACCCTAATAATCTAATGTTCTTATCTACTGACCTTCTAGTGATTCAGAATTGGTCTAAAACATTCAGAATGTCCCAGGGGCTTATTCTAATCATATCTTATGTGTGTGTAAGCAGTGTTTGCATTTAGCCCTCTGCACTCAAGGCATTTCCTACACTTTATCAGTCCGGACAGTCACGCCGAACGAAGCTTCTGACCTTCAAAAGGCCGAGTGCCAACTCGTTATAAGCACATTTGCAAGGTGTGTCTGAAAATTATTGAAACCCCTCTTTTTAACAAAAGACAAAAAATTAACAAATCTTCTAAACGCTATTCAGTTCATTTCAATGAGTAATGATTAAACATGAAAGTGATAGTTTATGCTTTTTCACTGATTCTCTAAAAGGTCCGTCTTCTCGGACCGCTATTAGCTTAAGCTTTACCATTCCTAAATTATTAAAGACACAAATGAAGTTATAAAATGTTCAAATAATCCTGGTTTGATGTTAAAGCTCAACCTTCCCCCCCTTTTTTGACACATTCCAATGTGTCAAATCAACGGAGCTAGAACATTCAAAGAAAAGTTAGGCAGCTACAAAGTTTCCCAGACTCTTAAGGTGATCCGCGTGTAACGTTCTGACTCAGGTATTTAATATTTTAATGAATCTCGTTTAATTAACTGCCACTATTTAAACTAACCTTAAAGACATAATTTAAGAAAAGATCACAAAAAATAACATGATATCAGTGTTATGTAAGCGCGTGTGGCCTTCTATGCTCGAAGTCTTTTCCCTCAATAGATCAGTCAGACATTCGCGCTGACTGTAGCTTTTAACCCTTATTAACTTGAGCACAACTCTACAATGAGCAACAAGTTGCAATATGTATAAAAATGATCATGGTTACACCTGCAATGAAAAATTATATCATTATCCTAACACCTGTAAATAAAAGATTCATCAGAGGTTATAACAATCACAGGAACACAGATGTTAGTATAAGGTCAAAAGCTTCAATAAATGATCATCGATGCAATGCTTGTTGCATGATTCTCATACAATAATAATGCTGACATTGAAAATAACAGTATAACACCCCCTTTTTGTCCCGTTTCACTTGACACCTAAACGTTTATAAATGCCTCTTTAATTCTTGATTTTATTTCCCCCTTTTCTCCCCTTACTGACCACAGCAGGGGGATCTTAGTGTTGAATCAGCCATGAATCCAGCTCACCTGACTCATCAGTGAGCTCCACCATCACTGGCGTCTGACAGGGTGGCGCTGCATACTCTTCCTTTAATATCACTATTTTCAACCTGTTAATGAGAGTGTTTAAACCTGAAGTCGACTACGTCCACAACAAGTCAATACAGCTGTAAATGAGGCCAATTATCAATCTATTACCAATCAATAACAACAGATAACTTCTATTTTATGCATGCTTTTAATCAACCACTCACCCAGAGGATCTCCAATCCCAGGAAATGCCTTCTCCTCCTTTAATGAGTCTGTCCTCCTTCCATGCCCTGGTAACTGGTCCATCCAGAGCCATATGATCTCAAATATACATACAACAAGCCAAACCACACCTTGGTCACACCAACCCTCCTCCGCCCCGAAGATGTCCAATGCCATCCTAGTATGGACTGTCAAAAGTGGCTTTAACGCTGACTGTTCTGACAATCCATCTTATACATTTCCTGGTCAGATTTGCCAATCTCTGCACCAGAGTTTTAAACGTTTCGCCATTTTCATTAGGTTTTATCTTCTATTTAGTTTCGACTCCAGATTTTCAATTTTTTGCCAGTTGTAATTAGTTTTTACCAATTCTTTGCTAGTTTAGTCTAGTTTTTATTTTCTGAAAATCCTTAGTTTCAATTTAGTTTTATTTGTGTTTTGCAAAAGTTAAGTGTAACAAAATCTCAGTTCCATCATATCAGTCATGCTCTTCTGGTTATCCTTGGGTGTTGAGACTAATAACTATTAACTCTTGCCGCACCGAGTGGTCCTAATTTTGGTTAAAGTCAATTGATAACCTTTTGAAGGCGATTGTTTCACACCTTTATTTAGATGTCCCAGTCCTGTTATCTCGGGATACATCACGCTGCCTTATCTGGGGTTAGCTATTTTCTTGGGATGCGAGTTAAGTGGGTGAGCTCTTCAACGAGGGGGAGCGTGCTCCCCCTGATGAGGTCTTCTAGGTAAGCTAGGTTAACCTTCTTGTGTGAGCTTTTCAAGTGCACTTTTAAAGTTTGTGGGATTTTTTGTTTTATAAATGTCCCTCAAGACCCCCTGATGACCCAGTAATTCATTTTTTCGCACTGTAGTACACATTTAGTTTTTTGCTTGTAGCTCTCATACTCTACTTGCCACTCCTCTAAGTCCTGATGTTTCTTAGAGAGGACAACAGAACCTTTAAAATTATATCCCATGTGTGGGAGTGTGGCCTTGCCAATTGTTTTTCCCACCTTTTCAAAATGGCTGGCATGCCCACAAGCACATTTTATGGAAGAAAGAAAGGTAAGCTTGATATTTACAATTAAAATGTTTTGTTAAACTCAGATTTTTATTTTATTCAAAAAATAAACATCTGGTAAATAATTTCAGGGGTCTTTAAGAATTAGGCTCATTTACTTTCACAGGGAACATGACTAATTTATTAATGTGTGCTCTACACATTAGGACTTTATATTTATATTTATTTCACTTTTTCCTAATACCCAACTTTTGACAAAGGCGGAGAGAATTCTTAACACAATTATTAAGGGAGATTCAAACATAGATTTTTCAAAATATGAGAGGGTCAGGACCCACTAAAAGCCACACAAAGATTATCGAGATGCAGTGGCAGATGTAATAGAGAAAGACACAGGGCCACCTGAAATCTGTCGTCCTATCTGGTGCAAAACCAACATGTAGTAGAATCTGGAATTTTGATTTTGAGGTAAAAATAAAATATGGGTAAAATGCAGAAATGTTTTCCAGTAAAGTAAAAAATAAGAGTCGCAATTATAGTTGAATCCATAACACCTAATTGTTCCTACGAGATCACGTCGTTGCTGAGAGTTATCAGTGATCTCAATGTGTGAAAAGAACTCACAGTATCTGGGGTTGAAGCTCCTCTTAGCTGAGAAACCTGGGACAAACATGTGAACAAGACCTGAATAATATCAGTAATGAAGACTTCTCTCCAAAGATCAATAAAAGGAAGCCCCAATCTGATGAGAGTCTAGCAAAATATGGTTCACTCCACTTGCCTGAAATGGTTAGCAGTCCAAGGCATTTCAGTTGTAGAATGATTGGGTACAACAATGAAACAGATGTGAGATGAGGGAAGTACCAAATGTTCCTTTGTGTCTCCAAATAAAATCAGTACTTCCTCAGATATCCTAAATAAATTGATTTTTGTGAAATAGACAGTTCAGTGCCATCACTTATTCCTGAACCAATAGTTTACAGTTAGTGAAGTGTCAGTGACTTCTGGGTTGGTCCCTGATCTTCATCTTATGAGATTGTTATTTTAATAACACTTGATTCATTTAAAAGAAAAAAGAAAAAAAAAGAAAAAAGAAAAAACGAAAATATTTTCTCCCTGTTTTTTCTTATTCTCTGGGTCTCAGGAGGACATTATGTCCCTCTCCACTACAAGACTCTTGTTATGTCTACAAAACAATCATATTAAAATCATCCTCAATTCTATTCTGGCGCTGTCTCCCGACTTTTCCTGACCTGATTCTGCGCGTGAACGGAGCAGCAACACAGACGACTCGACTAACGTACTACCTTAATTTCACTATAGCAGGGCACGCACACATCAATGCAACCAAACACATTTTGCTATAAATCCAGTTAATTTTAGTTAGTTTTGTGAACATTCAGTACAGTTTTAGTTAGTATTTCTTTTTTTTGATTTTATTACCGTTAACGCAAATTTTTTCCACTTCTACTTTTCGTTATTTCATTTGTTGTCTTTAATAATAATAATCTCCTCTGCACCCTTGAATAAACACCATTAACATGATCAACCTTTTGCTGCTTGTTACTTCACCATCTTATTGAATCAACTACTTCATGCTTATGTGGTTTACGACATTATATTTATCTAAATCTCCACTTTGTGTCTAAATGTTTGAAGAATTTTTGAGGGTCAAATTTTGAGAATTTGACCACAGTGAAAGTTATGGCATTATCACCCCCTTTGGGGATTACCTGTTTCCAGTTTTGATGATATTCCTCCCCGTTCTTTATTTTTTTCAAGTACCCCTCTTCAGTGGCGAGAAACTGTTGGTGTGATCAAGCAGGTGCTGTAAAAACAAAAGCTCAGGACAGAACAGTCACCAGTCATGTACTTCATTCAAAATTAACAAATATTAAGCTTCATATTGATCCTCTGAGTGTAATGGTACATTTTAATTTGCACTTCTAAAAACAATATTTTCTTTATTTTACTCTTGTTCTTGTGCAGCACCACCCCTCAGCACATGCCCCTGTTATTTTATCTTACTTTTAAATTGTTGACTACTTCAAGAGAGCGCCCAAAAGACGGGGACCAGTGTTTATCATTACATATCTCCATTTTGAGTGTGGCTGTCTATCATTCCCCTCTTATTCATAGACCTCGGTGGAGGGTTTTTTGTTTGTTTGTTTTTTTTTTCTAAAATTAATTGACTCTCTATAGTGACCCACTATGGTTAATAATAACATGCTCAGTCATGAGTGGGATCAAACCTTTTCTTCACTTTAGCATTTAATATTCCCAACAATATAATGTAATACCTTAATTAAAACACAGCTACTAAAACACAATTTCCTTAATGCAAACATCAGTAGCTCAACATTAGCAACCAAAGGGTTCAGTCTGCAGTTCACACTGCTGTGAAGCTACAGCTCTTTAGTCTCTGTCATTCTTCTGTCCTTGCAGACAAAACAAAGCAAAACAAAACATCCACCCTTCTTTTACAGGCTGGGTGAATTGTCTGTGGACATTCAATAATCCTAAAGTCAGCACCGTTTTTGTCTCAGTATCAAGTCAGTTAAACTTTTAGTCGTCAGTCCATGACTTTTAGTCGTCAGTCATATGCATACATCCACACACATTCATACCAAAAGTTGCTGATAATGGAGTCTCACGCGCAGCCTATTCGAGGCTCCATCACCAGCAAGATGACATCATCATTTTAAAGGAAACAGCTCCTTGTTTGTTTTTCCTTCTTTGGACTGGATTGACTCGCTGCAATCCTTTTAGGCTTCAGGATCAGTGTCCCATATAAGTGAATTTTCTCCCAAGCTCATTATAATCATGGAGAAAAAATACTTTGCGACTGTTTTCAATAAGAATATTTTATAGCGCTTTAAAGTTCAATCTCTCAGGCCTGGATTAAAGAGCTGATTTGTTAAATCAGGAACTCACAAAATACCAAAATATCACCACCGGTGGATCACACCTCTCAGATGTTCTTATCTCAGTGCACTGTAACAAAAGAAAAAACAAACGTAAACAATAAAACACTCATATAATAACAGATACTGGGGCCCATTGCAAACATGTCCAAAGTTCAAACCATCTTTCTCTCTCTCAGAGAAAGAGAACAATCCAAACCTCACTGATAGAATCAACCTAGTGTCAAACAAAACCCAAAGATCAACCAAAACTCCTTTTTGCACCAACAAAACATGTTGGATTTACTTGACTCAATCGTGGACATTAGTTACACACCACTCTTTACCTTGGCAAAAACGTAAACAACTAAGTTGAATCAACACAACCTTTTCATAATCTCTTCGAAATAAAACTCACACCATTCATTCATCATTTTCGCTCTGTACCACTGCTCCTTGTTAGACTGTGTGAAGCACAGTAAACAATTCAGTGGAGGCTTTGAGCCATAAACAGACATCACGCACAGACATTGTTTTCATTATCAAAGTGCTTCAGACCATGTCCTCTAAATCTACACAAATGCCCTCTGCGTGGCATGAAATACATTTAAGCAATAAATGATCAATCAGTTCTTGCTGTTGTAACCAACTCCGTATTTGGATGTTTGTGTGCAGCATTTGTTAGTAAAGCATTCTTCATTGCATCAGCGTGTGTGTGTGTGGATCACTTCTCAGTTCATTGAATCAACATTTTAATTTGTGTGTGTGTGTGTGTCATTTCTCCCTCAATCAACGAGTGCATATGTTCATATGTATGTTTCTTTTCACTCTGAGTCGGTGCATGTAGATGTGTGTGTTTGTGTGGGTGTTTGTGTTCATCACTTTCCTGTTGTAGTGTTCTGGGTAAACCACGGCCTGAAGCGTGCCCTGGGTCCTGCCCCCCTTTTCAGTCTGTTTGCATCCATTGGTGCTGCTGCTCAGAGTTCTGTCCATACTGGTTCTGGCCCCAATTGAGGCAGTCCTTTTCTCCAGTGTCCAGCATCTTCTCCTTATTTCGCTCCTCCTTAACTTGACCCTTTTGCTTCGGTCTTCCTTCAGGGTTTTGATACGCAGCTCAATTGTCTGGATGTCCGTTTGTTGCTTGCAGAAGTACGACTGCTGTCCGTTTGTTTGCAGGTGGAACGGCTGACATCCAGAAGGTGTATAGGAGAGTCTGCAGCTTCCACCTCCCCAGTGGAAGACCTCAATCTTTGTTCTGTTAGTTTTACACAGGCCTCAAGGCTCTCTGGGATCCCTTCTTGCACTCTCAAGCCCACGGCTGAGGTCGTAGTCGTGGTCCCATTCCACGGGAATGGAGTCCATGGTTGTTTGGGTGTCTCGGCCCGAGCGTTCAGTCCAGAGCTGGGCAGCCCAGGACGCTGAGCGATCGGAGGACGGCAGAGGCGACAGGAAGCCATCCCCCTAACGTTCGCTCCATAGCAGACCGGACAAATCACACTGCTCATCTAGCTCCAGGATGCTCCGGCCTGATTTCAAGTCCGGTGTCTTGGACTCCAAGCCTGATGGGTTCGATTTTCAGCTAGCTCCTCCTGGGCCATGGTCAGTTTCTGCTCTGATGCCTCGAGGTCTTATTGAGGGCAGAAACCTCAGAGTCTTTTCCGTAGAAATCAGATTTAAGTCCATTGATGTTTTCCTTGCTTTGCTCCACGGCCTTTTGCGGCTCTGCTGTTCGGCTCTTCTCAGAGGTCAGCTCCTGGCCGAGCCCCGACACCTGTGCCTTCAGCTTATTTTCTCCTGGTGTTTTGTCCATTCTGAGGTGACCTCAGTTACTCCTCCTGTCCCTGGCACGCCCTTTTTGCTGCCCGATGGTCATTGTTGGTCCGTCACTGTCCTGCACAGCTTTAATGCAGAGTGGTTAAGGTCAGCATGGTTTTGCTCGGCCTCACTTTTCATCTGGGCTTGATGGGCGTCTCGTCACAGCTCTGTCAGCTGAAGCTGTCTTTTTCCATATGGCAAGAATGTAAAGAGTGTGTGAGAGGGGTGTGTCCAATCAGGCACAATGCTGGTGGCTTTGCGAGTGCCTCGTTTTCCAAATCCAGATGTTTATTTGTCACGTACACAGCAACAGAGAGAACAGTCTGTTGTTGGGATGGCTGAGGTCCTTCACGATCTTCCTGGTCTTGGTCCAGCACCGCCTGCTGTAGATTGAGTGCAGGTCAGGGTGCACCGAGCGGATGGTGCGCTCAGCTGATTGCACAACCCTCTGTAGTGCTTGTCTGTCCGGCATGGTGCTGTTCCCGAACCAGACAGTGATATAGCTGCTCAGGATGCTCTCAATAGTTCCTTTATATAAGGTGGTCAGAATCGGTGGTGGGAGCCGGGCCTTTCTCAATCTTCTCAGAAAGAAAAGACGCTGACAGAAATCTCCCCGTGTAGTGAAACGGGCCTTGGATTACCGCTCTCCGTCTCTGCTGCATGAGATCATTTTCCTGCAGCACTGTTGACAGTTTCAAGTTGTTGTGGGTCCAGCTGCTTTAGCATTTAGTCAGGGTCACATCAAAGATGGTAGAGGAGAGAGCAAAGATGGTAGAGGGGAGAGCAGGAGTCCAGGGTCAGCCTCGGCTTTTCCGGGCCGACAAAGCAGCCTGTAATCAAGCATAAAGAGAAAAAAAAAAACAAAACAAAACAAAAACAAACGAACAGGAAAATCATGTTGTATTGGCTGTGTTACTCAGAGAGGGGAAAAACAACGGGACCAGGCCCTGTGTCAGCCTTCTCTCCCCCTTTTTTTGTTTGTTTTTTTTTCTCACCATATAATCCTCTCATAACCCACCAAGCTGACAGGACAACACAGGTACATGTTAAAATTCTTAAGATCATGTTTAAAGCACAAAAATGGAATTTTCTTTCATTTAGTAATCACTTGTATTAATCAATCAGAAGAAAACATGTCACAATTTGACTTTTATTAACCACTAAATTTGTCGTGTACTCACTGGTTGTGATTTTTTTTTTTTTTTTGAAGTTAAGTTATTGTCCTGCAACCCAGAGGGTTTATTTGTTAGTAGTGGATAAACTTTATTGTGTAACGGCGGGTGTATGGTAAGTTTCACTGCTTTAAACTTGCTGGAAAATCTTCACGTGTTCATGGGTGTAAGCTGTTTCTTCATTGCGTGTATGTGCGTTTGTACATGGGCTAATTTAACGTTTTTTCTCAAACGAGGCATTTCTCTAGCACGTGCCTCTCTCTCACATTTCTCTGCTTGTGTGTGTTTTTGTTTCACCTTCTTGTTGTGATGCTCCAGGCGCCTTCCCAACCTCCACAAGTCTGTTGGCCGCAATTTTATGTGTAAAACTTCTCTTAATTTCTCCTTTAATTCTCTGCTAGCTGCTGTCTTTTCCACAGCTGCTGATTCTTGCTGAGTTTGGTTTCCATTACTATAATTTTGCTTCGGCCGCCGTGCTTGTGGGGGCAGTTGGTCCAGCCCCATAGCCACCTGTATCAACACACTGAGAGATTTATTTAATATCATTTTCATCACTGTTAAATAGACTAGCAGGCAAGACGCCCACCTTTGCACTGCAGACTACATGCCAGTCTCCCAACACACTCCTCTCTGAGTTTCCGCTTTAAACTCCAACATCATTCACACCCTAGTCATTCAACACCTTATTTGTAGTATCATAATCAGCAAAATCAGCGTTTTACTTACAGGCATGTATCATTGTTTGCAAATCAAAATTATAAAACTCAAAAACACGCTAAACAGGAAGCAAAGTCCTCTGTGCGCGTCACAGCTCATTTGCATGTTCACACACCGTCTAAAAATAGCTCGCAGTGCTGCAGTGCGCTGTCGTCACACACAGGGTCACACAAAGCTCAGACAAAACTCTTTTATTTTATATCACAAAGACGTCTTATATTTACAATTACTGACAGGCCTGACAGATTCAGCACCTAACAAATTTCGACAAATTTAAGTTAACGGGTCCAACCGAAGAAAGCTTCACTTTTTTGTAATCAATTAAACAGTATCTGTTACTTCTGGGAACAGTTTCTGACCTGACCTGTGGAGCTGCCTCAGTGGAAAAGAGCAGGATTCAGAACAGCAACCAATGCACCTATCTCCCACAAACATGAAATGGAGGAACTGGAAAAGGCCTTGGCTGACCCAGAGGAGGTGAGCATTATAAAATGCAAAGCTCACTCCCAAGGAACCAGTATGGTGGAAAAAGGAAACCAGAGAGCAGACGAAGCCGCAAAGGAGGCCGCAGGCTACAAAGGACAGAGATCACACACGTGGGAGATGGACACTGTATGCAGACAGTCTCAGATCTCATCTCAAAAAACACATCATCATAGTTTTATGAAATCAGGGTATTAGAACGCCCCCTCATGCGTAGTGACAGGTGTAATACAATCAATGTTGACAATTTTATTTAACACAAAGAATAACATTGTCTCCTTCCCGAGGGCAGACGCTAACTGCCCCCCTTCTCCTGGAACCGTCTGTACCCTGCTGAGACACAACATGGCAACTACAAGGACTCTTTCATTTATTAAGACCATCAGTGTGTATTGCTCTAAATCAAGTATATAATATTAAATGAATATTGCTGGATCAGCTACTTCTACTTAAAACATATTAAAACATGACTAAGCACAAAATCACCAAGAATGACATCTTATAAGTGCTGTGTAAGCGCGTGCGGCCTTCCAAGCTCAAAGCCTTTGCCCTCCATAGATCAGCCAGACTTAATGGGTGTAGGGGAACCACATGACTGCGCCAAAAGAGCACAGATCGAGGAAAAGATTAGAGAGGACCTGAAGGCCGAACCCATACCGGGAGCTGAGGACTGGTTCACCGATGGATGTTGCCACCGAGACGAAGGAGGACTGAAAGCAGGGTATGCGGTGGTCTGCAGAGTAGAAGGAGATTATCAGGTCAGAGAGTCAGGAAGGATTGAGGGAAAGCAGTCGGCCCAGAGAGCTGAAGTGATAGCCTTAGCTCGAGCTTTGAGACTAGCCAAGAACAGGAGAGTGAACATCTACACCGATTCGGCATATGCGTTTGGAGCAGCGCATGTGGAGCTGCCTCAGTGGAAAAGAGCAGGATTCAGAACAGCAACCAATGCACCTATCTCCCACAAACATGAAATGGAGGAACTGGAAAAGGCCTTGGCTGACCCAGAGGAGGTGAGCATTATAAAATGCAAAGCTCACTCCCAAGGAACCAGTATGGTGGAAAAAGGAAACCAGAGAGCAGACGAAGCCGCAAAGGAGGCCGCAGGCTACAAAGGACAGAGACAAATGATACAGGTAACATCAGAAGAAGAGATACCTGTTGACCTGATTGAGGAAGTTAAACGGGCCCAGGAGGAGGCATCCCCAGAGGAAAAGGGGGTGTGGAAAAACAAAGGAGCCTGGCAGGATGGACATTTGTGGAGGGGGCCAGACGGGCGTCCCGTGCTGACAGCCAAAATGGCAGAACAGAAGGTGGATGAAGCCCACGGACTTGCCCACGTGGGGAGAGCCCAGATGGAAAGAAATTTGTGTCATTGGTGGCATCCTGACCTGCGAGGAATGATAAGGGAGAAGGCCAGGATGTGCTTAATCTGTGGGGCACACAATCCTAAGCCAGCAGTAAAACCGGAAGTGGGTAAGTTTCGGCCCCCTGAGAGGCCGGGAGAGGAGATTGTTATTGATTTCACTGATATGATTGATTCCGGGCCGGGCGGTGTAAGATATTTGCTAGTGTGTGTTGACGCTTTGACCGGCTGGCCAGAGGCCTGGGCTACAAAAAAGGAGGATGCTAAGACTGTCATTAAGTGTTTAATCAATCATTACATTCCCCGTCATGGGTTCCCAAAAAGAATTAGATCAGATAATGGAACCCATTTTAAAAATCAAGATTTGGAAAAAGTAGAAAAAATGTTGGGCGTCCAGCATAAATTTGGAACGGTCTATCATCCTCAGTCTCAGGGGAAAGTAGAAAGAATGAATCTAAATTTGAAAAACAAATTGGCAAAAATCTGCGCGCAAACAGGGCTAAATTGGGTCGCAGCCCTGCCGGTTGCGTTGATGACCATAAGATGTTCTGTTAATCAATCCACAGGTTTTACACCATACGAGCTGCAAACCGGGAGACAGTTTCCGGCACCTTGGACGGTGGGCTCGGGTGAACGGGACAAAAAGGGGAACCGGTCCCACGCAGACTACTGGAACGAGCTAAAGGCGCTAGTGTCCAGTTTCACGAAACAGGCGGCTTGTAAAGGGCCCACAGGAGAAGGAGAGGTCCCGGACGCGAAAACAGTGTGGCTGAGAGTCATCAAACGAAAGTGGAAGGAGCCCCGCTGGACTGGTCCATATGAGGTATCGGCTCGGACGGCGACAGCGGTCCAACTGAAGGGGAAAGGCGACACCTGGTATCACTGGACGCAGTGCGCAGCTGCGCACGAGGGCTTGGTGAGGAAGGATCAATCTCAACTCGACGCAGGTGAAATTGAGCGGCACAATAATCCCTCACACCTGTGCAACGGACCGACCGGTAGTCTACCTGGAAGGTCGAAGAAAGAAGAGCAGCCAAGGAGGAGATCGCCGCGCCAACGAAAAGGAGCGGTACCACACTGAACACCTAAAACAAGAGAGAGGCTCTGATAAAGGGCTTTGAACTTTTTACTACACCATAACATTCACATACCACCATGCCATCACAACAATTAGACACTGGTGATGAAAGAAGAGTTTCAAAAGCCATCACAATGTTCAAAATTATTATGAGTTTGATGTTAACTATGTTGCTAATCATGGCTATTTGTTTTTTGATTTGTTTGTTGCAGACCGACCCTGGAAACCAGTCTGAGCACGGAGGCCATGCCAGTCCGGCGTTGTTTGATACACCAAGTACATCACGCGTGGTCCATAGTGATTTAAGGTTGCGGGCAAGAGTGAAGCGCGAAGTCTCTGGTAAAAAGGATGAGTGTCTCAGCACATATGGTGGTTTAGAATTAGATTATGTGATTGGCTCCACAACTTCCTTTACGTTTGATCTGTGTGATGTTGTTAATTGCAGGGACGTCGGCAGTGCTTGGAGGGGATACAATGTGTGGGTCTGTTGGGATTATTCAGTGAGTACGCACTGCGAGAGGGGAAATCGTCCTTATGACAGCTGGTGCCGTAATTGGGACCAGGTAAGGGGTTACACTGGGCAAAATTGGGAACCGTTAGAATCAGGATCAGAAAACGGGCTTAAACTACAGAGGGATTTTAGCCCCTCTGGAAACGCGTTAACTTTATCATTGGGGAATTGGCATCGCAAACAATCTATGTATTTAATTTTGGGGGTGGAAATAGCGGGGGTTGATCCAAAAGGGTTAATTAAAGTTAATTTCCTAGAAAAAACTAATCGCGTACCGTCAGGTAGAGAAGACATAACAACTCGTGTGATTTCTACTCCCACCAGCTCTGTTGCATCTTTTACAGGGCAGGAGGGGAGCGGGTCATCGGAAGCTACACCAGAGGAGCACGAACCAAGGGAGAGGCGAGTAGTGTCGGTGGACTACACCACCCTGAAACCTCAGGATTTGATTGAACGCGCTACCGGGTTCAGTGACAGTAATATCTGGCTGGACTGGATAGCCCAAAATGCTAGAGAACAAAAAGTGGCTAATTGTGTAGCCTGCGCTTCAGCAAGGCCGCGTTTATTTATAGAGCCTGCACCTCTGCATCCAGAGGATCAGTGGGGCTATAATTGTATGTTGCAAATAACTAGAGGAGCTGTGAATACGGGGAACTGCACTGTGTTGTCCAGTCTATTTCCCCCTATTGGCAAGCTCACGCAAGTAGGGCCGTTTATGCCCCGGAAAGATAATTATACGTGCTTTAAGTTTACCACAGATAAAGTTAAATATCGGTTGGGGGAAATTGACCCCAGTTGGTGTTCGGTCACCCAGATTGGGAGGACCACCAACAATGTGAGTGATGCAGCCACCCTAATTGGGACTTGGGCTAGGAGTGGGCTGTATTACTATTGCGGGCACAGGACTCTACTGGTATGTGTTCCTCTTGGGAGCGTGGGGACGTGCGCGATGGTGAGACTAGGAGCGCCACTTATGCTAATCGGAAATAAGGTAAAATCAATTCCCTCACACAATACGCGCACTTTGGCAGCCAAGCGCAAAAGACACATTTTGAGAAAGAGAGGAATACAAGACACAAATGTTTATGACCCTAGAATGAATTCCCCCACCTGGATCGACTCCATTGGAGTGCCCAGGGGGGTTCCAAATGAATTTAAACTTGTTGACCAAATAGCAGCCGGGTTTGAAAATATTCCAATAATTTCTGCTTTCTTTCCAGTGACTCCAAACAAGAATGTAGATAGGATTAATTATGTTCATTACAATGTACTGAGGCTCTCTAACCTGACCAGAGACGGATTGGAGGGGCTAGCGGAGCAGGTGGGTCCGACCTCGTTAATGGGAGTGCAGAATAGAATGGCCCTTGACATGTTGTTAGCGGAAAAGGGGGGCGTGTGTGCTATGTTTGCTGACCAGTGTTGCACCTTTATTCCAAACAATACTGCTCCAGATGGGTCGGTAACCAAGGCTCTGGAGGGCCTAAAGAGCCTTTCTGAAACTATGCATGATCACTCCGGTGTTGGTAATCCGTTAGAAGGCTGGCTGACCTCAGTGTTCGGACGGTGGAAGGGGGTCATCGCTTCGGTCATGTTTTCTTTGTCTATTGTGGTGGGTATTATGGTTATTTGTTGTTGTCTCATCCCTTGTGCCAGACGAATGTTCAAAAGTATGTCTGTGAGGGCAGTGGACCCTGGAGTCATTACTCCAATGTCCATGATGCCATTGATGCATGTGGAGCTGAATGTGTAGTCCAAGGAGGGACACAACTGTTTGTGACCTCTGGATTCTCCAGAGGTCAACAGAGGGAATTGTAGAATAAGGAGGGGATGTTTTTCTCATTATCATTTAATATTTTAATATGTCATTATTAGTTCCTTAGAAGTATATAACCAGCTTTGCATTAAGCATAAATTGAAGTTTTTGATCTTATATTATTCTTTGCATTACAGTGATGGTGATAACTTTAATTTGATCTTTCTTACAGGTACCAGAATAATAACATGATTTTCCATTGCAGATGTAACCATGATCATTCCATACACATTGCAGTTTGTTGCTCATTCTAGAGTTGTGCTCAAGGTAATTAAAGGTTAAAAGCTACAGCCAGCGCGAGTCTGGCTGATCTATGGAGGGCAAAGGCTTTGAGCTTGGAAGGCCGCACGCGCTTACACAGCACTTATAAGATGTCATTCTTGGTGATTTTGTGCTTAGTCATGTTTTAATATGTTTTAAGTAGAAGTAGCTGATCCAGCAATATTCATTTAATATTATATACTTGATTTAGAGCAATACACACTGATGGTCTTAATAAATGAAAGAGTCCTTGTAGTTGCCATGTTGTGTCTCAGCAGGGTACAGACGGTTCCAGGAGAAGGGGGGCAGTTAGCGTCTGCCCTCGGGAAGGAGACAATGTTATTCTTTGTGTTAAATAAAATTGTCAACATTGATTGTATTACACCTGTCACTACGCATGAGGGGGCGTTCTAATACCCTGATTTCATAAAACTATGATGATGTGTTTTTTGAGATGAGATCTGAGACGTTTAGGTGTCAAGTGAAACGGGAGAAAAGGGGGTGTTATACTGTTATTTTCAATGTCAGCATTATTATTGTATGAGAATCATGCAACAAGCATTGCATCGATGATCATTTATTGAAGCTTTTGACCTTATACTAACATCTGTGTTCCTGTGATTGTTATAACCTCTGATGAATCTTCTATTTACAGGTGTTAGGATAACGATATAATTTTTATTGCAGGTGTAACCATGATCATTTTTATACATATTGCAACTTGTTGCTCATTGTAGAGTTGTGCTCAAGTTAATAAGGGTTAAAAGCTACAGTCAGCGCGAATGTCTGACTGATCTATTGAGGGGAAAGGCTTCGAGCATAGAAGGCCGCACGCGCTTACAAAACACTGATATCATGTTATTCTTTGTGAACTGAATAGCGCTTAGAAGATTTGTTAATTTTTTGTCTTTTGTTAAAAAGAGGGGTTTCAATAATTTTCAGACACACCTTGCAAATGTGCTTATAACGAGTTGGCACTCGGCCTTTTGCTCCGATTTCAAACAACGATCTGTGTATTCTCCAGAAAAAGGAACAGGAAGGTGTCCCCTTTTTGCCCAAAAGCCTCTCGAACTTCGTTGGTCTGGTGTTCCCGGATTTCCGCCAACCCCTTCATGGTTATTGCTGTGTTTATGGGATCCATCCTTTTGTGGTGACTAGCTGGAGCCCAAACGCCATGACCCTTGGACCCAGTTGATGTCTCGACAGTCACTGTGTCTGACTCTGCTACGGAGGGTCCTCGCATCTCTGTGACCTCGTCTGGTGTCTGTTCCTTTCTCTGTAAGAGACAGAAAACCAAAACACCTCTCTTCCTAACCCTAATAATCTAATGTTATTATCTACTGACCTTCTAGTGATTCAGAATTGGTCTAAAACATTCAGAATGTCCCAGGGACTTATTCTAATCATATCTTATGTGTGTGTAAGCATGTTTGCATTTAGCCCTCCGCACTCAAGGCATTTCTTACACTTTATCAGTCCGGACAGTCACGCCGAACGAAGCTTCTGACCTTCAAAAGGCCGAGTGCCAACTCGTTATAAGCACATTTGCAAGGTGTGTCTGAAAATTATTGAAACCCCTCTTTTTAACAAAAGACAAAAAATTAACAAATCTTCTAAGCGCTATTCAGTTCACAAAGAATAACATGATATCAGTGTTTTGTAAGCGCGTGCGGCCTTCTATGCTCGAAGCCTTTCCCCTCAATAGATCAGTCAGACATTCGCGCTGACTGTAGCTTTTAACCCTTATTAACTTGAGCACAACTCTACAATGAGCAACAAGTTGCAATATGTATAAAAATGATCATGGTTACACCTGCAATAAAAATTATATCGTTATCCTAACACCTGTAAATAGAAGATTCATCAGAGGTTATAACAATCACAGGAACACAGATGTTAGTATAAGGTCAAAAGCTTCAATAAATGATCATCGATGCAATGCTTGTTGCATGATTCTCATACAATAATAATGCTGACATTGAAAATAACAGTATAACACCCCCTTTTCTCCCGTTTCACTTGACACCTAAACGTTTATAAATGCCTCTTTAATTCTTGATTTTATTTCCCCCTTTTCTCCCCTTACTGACCACAGCAGGGGGATCTTAGTTTTGAATCAGCCATGAATCCAGCTCACCTGATTCATCAGTGAGCTCCACCATCACTGGCGTCTGACAGGGTGGCGCTGCATATTCTTCCTTTAATGTCACTATTTTCAACCTGTTAATGAGAGTGTTTAAACCTGAAGTCGACTACGTCCACAACAAGTCAATACAGCTGTAAATGTGGCCAATTATCAATCTATTACCAATCAATAACAACAGATAACTTCTATTTTATGCATGCTTTTAATCAACCACTCACCCAGAGGATCTCCAATCCCAGCAAGTTCCTTCTCCTCCTTTAATGAGTCTGTCCTCCTTCCATGCCCTGGTAACCGGTCCATCCAGAGCCATATGATCTCAAATATACATACAACAAGCCAAACCACACCTTGGTCACACCAACCCCTTCCCACCCCCAAGATGTCCAATGCCATCCTAGTATGGACTGTCAAAAGTGGCTTTAACGCTGACTGTCCTGACAATCCATCTCATACTTTTCCTGGTCAGATTTGCCAATCTCTGCACCAGGGTTTTAAACGTTTCGCCATTTTCATTAGGTTTTATTTTTTATTTAGTTTCGACTCCAGATTTTCAATTTTTTGCCAGTTGTAATTAGTTTTTACCAATTGTTTGCTAGTTTAGTCTAGTTTTTATTTTCTGAAAATCCTTAGTTTCAATTTAGTTTTATTTGTGTTTTGCAAAAGTTAAGTGTAACAAAATCTCAGTTCCATCATATCAGTCATGCTCTTCTGATTATCCTTGGGTGTTGAGACTAATAACTATTAACTCTTGCCGCACCGAGTGTTCCTAATTTTGGTTAAAGTTAATTGATAACCTTTTGAAGGCGATTGTTTCACACCTTTATTTAGATGTCCCAGTCCTGTTATCTCGGGATACATCACGCTGCCTTATCTGGGGTTAGCTGTTTTCGGGGGATGCGGGTTGAGTGGGGGAGCTCTTCAACGAGGGGGAGTGTGCTCCCCCTGATGAGGTCTTCTAGGTAAGCTAGGTTAACCTTCTTGTGTGAGCTTTTCAAGTGCACTTTTAAGGTTTGTGGGATTTTTTGTTTTATAAATGTCCCTCAAGACCCCCTGATGACCCAGTAATTCATTTTTGCGCACTGTAGTACACATTTAGTTTTTTGCTTGTAGCTCTCATACTCTACTTGCCACTCCTCTAAGTCCTGATGTTTCTTAGAGAGGACAACAGAACCTTTAAAATTATGTCACATGTGTGGGGGTGTGGCCTTGCCAATTGTTTTAGTTGTTTTATTGTTTTATTTTCAGAAAATAAAAACTAGACTAAACTAGAAAAGAATTGGTAAAAACTAATTACAACTGGCAAAAAATTGAAAATCTGGAGTCGAAACTAAATAGAAGATATAAGAAAGAAAAGATAACATGACCGAAGCGATGACCCCCTTCCACCGTCCGAACACTGAGGTCAGCCAGCCTTCTAACGGATTACCAACACCGGAGTGATCATGCATAGTTTCAGAAAGGCTCTTTAGGCCCTCCAGAGCCTTGGTTACCGACCCATCTGGAGCAGTATTGTTTGGAATAAAGGTGCAACACTGGTCGGCAAACATAGCACACACGCCCCCCTTTTCCGCTAACAACATGTCAAGGGCCATTCTATTCTGCACTCCCATTAACGAGGTCGGACCCACCTGCTCCGCTAGCCCCTCCAATCCGTCTCTGGTCAGGTTAGAGAGCCTCAGTACATTATAATGAACATAATTAATCCTATCTACATTCTTATTTGGAGTCACTGGAAAGAAAGCAGAAATTATTGGAATATTTTCAAACCCGGCTGCTATTTGGTCAATAAGTTTAAATTCATTTGGAACCCCCCTGGGCACTCCAATGGAGTCGATCCAGGTGGGGGAATTCATTCTAGGGTCATAAACATTTGTGTCTTGTATTCCTCTCTTTCTCAAAATGTGTCTTTTGCGCTTGGCTGCCAAAGTGCGCGTATTGTGTGAGGGAATTGATTTTACCTTATTTCCGATTAGCATAAGTGGCGCTCCTAGTCTCACCATCGCGCACGTCCCCACGCTCCCAAGAGGAACACGTACCAGTAGAGTCCTGTGCCCGCAATAGTAATACAGCCCGCTCCTAGCCCAAGTCCCAATTAGGGTGGCTGCATCACTCACATTGTTGGTGGTCCTCCCAATCTGGGTGACCGAACACCAACTGGGGTCAATTTCCCCCAACCGATATTTAACTTTATCTGTGGTAAACTTAAAGCACGTATAATTATCTTTCCGGGGCATAAACGGCCCTACTTGCGTGAGCTTGCCAATAGGGGGAAATAGACTGGACAACACAGTGCAGTTCCCCGTATTCACAGCTCCTCTAGTTATTTGCAACATACAATTATAGCCCCACTGATCCTCTGGATGCAGAGGTGCAGGCTCTATAAATAAACGCGGCCTTGCTGAAGCGCAGGCTACACAATTAGCCACTTTTTGTTCTCTAGCATTTTGGGCTATCCAGTCCAGCCAGATGTTACTGTCACTGAACCCGGTAGCGCGTTCAATCAAATCCTGAGGTTTCAGGGTGGTGTAGTCCACCGACACTACTCGCCTCTCCCTTGGTTCGTGCTCCTCTGGTATAGCTTCCGATGACCCGCTCCCCTCCAGCCCTGTAAAAGATGCAACAGAGCGGGTGGGAGTAGAAATCACACGAGTTGTTATGTCTTCTCTACCTGACGGTACGCGATTAGTTTTTTCTAGGAAATTAACTTTAATTAACCCTTTTGGATCAACCCCCGCTATTTCCACCCCCAAAATTAAATGTTCGGAATTCTGGAATGTTCAGAGTTCCGGAATGTTCGGATTTCCGGAATGTTCGGAATTCCGGAATGTTCAGAGTTCCGGAATGCACCAAGGTTCCGGAATGTTCGGAATTCTGGAATGTTCAGAGTTCCGGAATGTTCGGAATTCCGGAATGTTCGGAATTCCGGAATGTTCAGAGTTCCGGAATGCACCAAGGTTCCGGAATGTTCAGAGTTCCGGAATGCACCAACGTTCCGGAATGTTCGGAATTCCGGAATGTTCAGAGTTCCGGAATGTTCGGAATTCCGGAATGTTCAGAGTTCCGGAATGTACCAAGGTTCCGGAATGTTCAGAGTTCCGGAATGCACCAAGGTTCCGGAATGTTCAGAGTTCCGGAATGCACCAAGGTTCCGGAATGTTCGGAATTCCGGAATGTTCAGAGTTCCGGAATGCACAAAGGTTCCGGAATTTTCGGAATTCCGGAATGTTCAGAGTTCCGGAATGCACCAAGGTTCCGGAATGTTCAGAGTTCCGGAATGCACCAAGGTTCCGGAATGTTCGGAATTCCGGAATGTTCAGAGTTCCGGAATGTTCGGAATTCCGGAATGTTCAGAGTTCCGGAATGTACCAAGGTTCCGGAATGTTCGGAATTCCGGAATGTTCAGAGTTCCGGAATGCACAAAGGTTCCGGAATGTTCGGAATTCCGGAATGTTCAGAGTTCCGGAATGCACCAAGGTTCCGGAATGTTCAGAGTTCCGGAATGCACCAAGGTTCCGGAATGTTCAGAGTTCCGGAATGCACCAACGTTCCGGAATGTTCGGAATTCCGGAATGTTCAGAGTTCCGGAATGTTCGGAATTCCGGAATGTTCAGAGTTCCGGAATGTACCAAGGTTCCGGAATGTTCAGAGTTCCGGAATGCACCAAGGTTCCGGAATGTTCAGAGTTCCGGAATGCACCAAGGTTCCGGAATGTTCGGAATTCCGGAATGTTCAGAGTTCCGGAATGTTCAGAGTTCCGGAATGCACAAAGGTTCCGGAATGTTCGGAATTCCGGAATGTTCAGAGTTCCGGAATGCACCAAGGTTCCGGAATGTTCGGAATTCCGGAATGTTCAGAGTTCCGGAATGTTCGGAATTCCGGAATGTTCAGAGTTCCGGAATGCACCAAGGTTCCGGAATGCACCAAGGTTCCGGAATGCACAAAGGTTCCGGAATGTTCGGAATTCCGGAATGTTCAGAGTTCCGGAATGCACCAAGGTTCCGGAATGCACCAAGGTTCCGGAATGTTCGGAATTCCGGAATGTTCAGAGTTCCGGAATGCACCAAGGTTCCGGAATGTTCGGAATTCCGGAATGTTCAGAGTTCCGGAATGCACCAAGGTTCCGGAATGTTCAGAGTTCCGGAATGCACCAAGGTTCCGGAATGTTCGGAATTCCGGAATGTTCAGAGTTCCGGAATGCACCAAGGTTCCGGAATGTTCAGAGTTCCGGAATGCACCAAGGTTCCGGAATGTTCAGAGTTCCGGAATGCACCAACGTTCCGGAATGTTCGGAATTCCGGAATGTTCAGAGTTCCGGAATGTTCGGAATTCCGGAATGTTCAGAGTTCCGGAATGTACCAAGGTTCCGGAATGTTCAGAGTTCCGGAATGCACCAAGGTTCCGGAATGTTCAGAGTTCCGGAATGCACCAAGGTTCCGGAATGTTCAGAGTTCCGGAATGCACCAACGTTCCGGAATGTTCGGAATTCCGGAATGTTCAGAGTTCCGGAATGTTCGGAATTCCGGAATGTTCAGAGTTCCGGAATGTACCAAGGTTCCGGAATGTTCAGAGTTCCGGAATGCACCAAGGTTCCGGAATGTTCAGAGTTCCGGAATGCACCAAGGTTCCGGAATGTTCGGAATTCCGGAATGTTCAGAGTTCCGGAATGCACCAAGGTTCCGGAATGTTCGGAATTCCGGAATGTTCAGAGTTCCGGAATGCACCAAGGTTCCGGAATGTTCAGAGTTCCGGAATGCACCAACGTTCCGGAATGTTCGGAATTCCGGAATGTTCAGAGTTCCGGAATGCACCAAGGTTCCGGAATGTTCAGAGTTCCGGAATGCACCAACGTTCCGGAATGTTCGGAATTCCGGAATGTTCAGAGTTCCGGAATGTTCGGAATTCCGGAATGTTCAGAGTTCCGGAATGTACCAAGGTTCCGGAATGTTCAGAGTTCCGGAATGCACCAAGGTTCCGGAATGTTCAGAGTTCCGGAATGCACCAAGGTTCCGGAATGTTCGGAATTCCGGAATGTTCAGAGTTCCGGAATGTTCAGAGTTCCGGAATGCACAAAGGTTCCGGAATGTTCGGAATTCCGGAATGTTCAGAGTTCCGGAATGCACCAAGGTTCCGGAATGTTCAGAGTTTCGGAATGCACCAAGGTTCCGGAATGTTCGGAATTCCGGAATGTTCAGAGTTCCGGAATGTTCGGAATTCCGGAATGTTCAGAGTTCCGGAATGCACCAAGGTTCCGGAATGCACCAAGGTTCCGGAATGCACAAAGGTTCCGGAATGTTCGGAATTCCGGAATGTTCAGAGTTCCGGAATGCACCAAGGTTCCGGAATGCACAAAGGTTCCGGAATGTTCAGAGTTCCGGAATGTTCAGAGTTCCGGAATGCACCAAGGTTCCGGAATGTTCGGAATTCCGGAATGTTCAGAGTTCCGGAATGCACCAAGGTTCCGGAATGTTCGGAATTCCGGAATGTTCAGAGTTCCGGAATGCACCAAGGTTCCGGAATGTTCGGAATTCCGGAATGTACCAAGGTTCTGGAATGTTCAGAGTTCCGGAATGTTCAGAGTTCCGGAATGCACCAAGGTTCCGGAATGTTCGTAATTCCGGAATGTACCAAGGTTCTGGAATGTTCAGAGTTCCGGAATGCACCAAGGTTCCGGAATGTTCAGAGTTCCGGAATGCACCAAGGTTCCGTAATGTACCAAGGTTCCGGAATGTTCCGAGTTCCGGAATGTTCAGAGTTCCGGAATGCACCAAGGTTCCGGAATGTTCGGAATTCCGGAATGCACCAAGGTTCCGGAATGTTCGGAATTCCGGAATGTTCAGAGTTCCGGAATGCACCAAGGTTCCGGAATGTTCGGAATTCCGGAATGTTCAGAGTTCCGGAATGTTCGGAATTCCGGAATGTTCAGAGTTCCGGAATGTTCAGAGTTCCGGAATGCACCAAGGTTCCGGAATGTTCAGAGTTCCGGAATGCACCAAGGTTCCGGAATGTTCGGAATTCCGGAATGTTCAGAGTTCCGGAATGTTCGGAATTCCGGAATGTTCGGAATTCCGGAATGTACCAAGGTTCCGGAATGTTCAGAGTTCCGGAATGCACCAAGGTTCCGGAATGTTCGGAATTCCGGAATGTTCAGAGTTCCGGAATGTTCAGAGTTCCGGAATGCACCAAGGTTCCGGAATGTTCGGAATTCCGGAATGTTCAGAGTTCCGGAATGCACCAAGGTTCCGGAATGTTCGGAATTCCGGAATGTTCAGAGTTCCGGAATGTTCAGAGTTCCGGAATGCACCAAGGTTCCGGAATGTTCGGAATTCCGGAATGTTCAGAGTTCCGGAATGTTCAGAGTTCCGGAATGCACCAAGGTTCCGGAATGTTAAGAGTTCCGGAATGCACAGAGGTTCCGGAATGTTCAGAGTTCCGGAATGCACCAAGGTTCCGGAATGTTCAGAGTTCCGGAATGCACCAAGGTTCCGGAATGTTCGGAATTCCGGAATGTTCGGAATTCCGGAATGTACCAAGGTTCCGGAATGTTCAGAGTTCCGGAATGCACCAAGGTTCCGGAATGCACAAAGGTTCCGGAATGTTCAGAGTTCCGGAATGTTCAGAGTTCCGGAATGCACCAAGGTTCCGGAATGTTCGGAATTCCGGAATGTTCAGAGTTCCGGAATGCACCAAGGTTCCGGAATGTTCGGAATTCCGGAATGTTCAGAGTTCCGGAATGCACCAAGTTTCCGGAATGCACAAAGGTTCCAGAATGTTCAGAGTTCCGGAATGCACCAAGGTTCCGGAATGTTTGGAATTCCGGAATGTTCAGAGTTCCGGAATGTTCAGAGTTCCGGAATGCACCAAGGTTCCGGAATGTTCGGAATTCCGGAATGTTCAGAGTTCCGGAATGTTCAGAGTTCCGGAATGCACCAAGGTTCCGGAATGTTAAGAGTTCCGGAAGGCACAGAGGTTCCGGAATGTTCAGAGTTCCGGAATGCACCAAGGTTCCGGAATGCACCAAGGTTCCGGAATGTTCGGAATTCCGGAATGTTCAGAGTTCCGGAATGCACCAAGGTTCCCACCAGGCGTGTGAAAGAAAGAAGAAAAGAAGAAAAAACCCGGACCGGGCCGCCTGGCCACCCTTTGTGTGGGTGTCCGCTCCCCAGGCTACGAAAGCCTTGCCAGCCCTTGTGATCGGGTGGCACCGCCCACCAGGCGTGTGAAAGAAAGAAGAAAAGAAGAAAAAACCCGGACCGGGCCGCCTGGCCACCCTTTGTGAGGGTGTCCGCTCCCCAGGCTACGAAAGCCTTGCCAGCCCTTGTGATCGGGTGGCACCGCCCACCAGGCGTGTGAAAGAAAGAAGAAAAGAAGAAAAAACCCGGACCGGGCCGCCTGGCCACCCTTTGTGCGGGTGTCCGCTCCCCAGGCTCCGAAAGCCTTGCCAGCTCTTGTGATGGGGTGGCACCGCCCACCAGGCGTGTGAAAGAAAGAAGAAAAGAAGAAAAAACCCGGACCGGGCCGCCTGGCCACCCTTTGTGCGGGTGTCCGCTCCCCAGGCTCCGAAAGCCTTGCCAGCCCTTGTGATCGGGTGGCACCGCCCACCAGGCGTGTGAAAGAAAGAAGAAAAGAAGAAAAAACCCGGACCGGGCCGCCTGGCCACCCTTTGTGAGGGTGTCCGCTCCCCAGGCTCCGAAAGCCTTGCCAGCCCTTGTGATCGGGTGGCACCGCCCACCAGGCGTGTGAAAGAAAGAAGAAAAGAAGAAAAAACCCGGATCGGGCCGCCTGGCCACCCTTTGTGCGGGGGTCCGCTCCCCAGGCTCCGAAAGCCTTGCCAGCTCTTGTGATCGGGTGGCACCGCCCACCAGGCGTGTGAAAGAAAGAAGAAAAGAAGAAAAAACCCGGACCGGGCCGCCTGGCCACCCTTTGTGAGGGTGTCCGCTCCCCAGGCTCCGAAATCCTTGCCAGCCCTTGTGATCGGGTGGCACCGCCCACCAGGCGTGTGAAAGAAAGAAGAAAAGAAGAAAAAACCCGGACCGGGCCGCCTGGCCACCCTTTGTGCGGGTGTCCGCTCCCCAGGCTCCGAAAGCCTTGCCAGCTCTTGTGATGGGGTGGCACCGCCCACCAGGCGTGTGAAAGAAAGAAGAAAAGAAGAAAAAACCCGGACCGGGCCGCCTGGCCACCCTTTGTGCGGGTGTCCGCTCCCCAGGCTCCGAAAGCCTTGCCAGCCCTTGTGATGGGGTGGCACCGCCCACCAGGCGTGTGAAAGAAAGAAGAAAAGAAGAAAAAACCCGGACCGGGCTGCCTGGCCACCCTTTGTGTGGGTGTCCGCTCCCCAGGCTCCGAAAGCCTTGCCAGCCCTTGTGATCGGGTGGCACCGCCCACCAGGCGTGTGAAAGAAAGAAGAAAAGAAGAAAAAACCCGGACCGGGCCGCCTGGCCACCCTTTGTGAGGGTGTCCGCTCCCCAGGCTCCGAAAGCCTTGCCAGCCCTTGTGATCGGGTGGCACCGCCCACCAGGCGTGTGAAAGAAAGAAGAAAAGAAGAAAAAACCCGGATCGGGCCGCCTGGCCACCCTTTGTGCGGGTGTCCGCTCCCCAGGCTCCGAAAGCCTTGCCAGCTCTTGTGATCGGGTGGCACCGCCCACCAGGCGTGTGAAAGAAAGAAGAAAAGAAGAAAAAACCCGGACCGGGCCGCCTGGCCACCCTTTGTGAGGGTGTCCGCTCCCCAGGCTCCGAAATCCTTGCCAGCCCTTGTGATCGGGTGGCACCGCCCACCAGGCGTGTGAAAGAAAGAAGAAAAGAAGAAAAAACCCGGACCGGGCCGCCTGGCCACCCTTTGTGCGGGTGTCCGCTCCCCAGGCTACGAAAGCCTTGCCAGCCCTTGTGATGGGGTGGCACCGCCCACCAGGCGTGTGAAAGAAAGAAGAAAAGAAGAAAAAACCCGGACCGGGCCGCCTGGCCACCCTTTGTGAGGGTGTCCGCTCCCCAGGCTCCGAAAGCCTTGCCAGCCCTTGTGATCGGGTGGCACCGCCCACCAGGCGTGTGAAAGAAAGAAGAAAAGAAGAAAAAACCCGGACCGGGCCGCCTGGCCACCCTTTGTGCGGGTGTCCGCTCCCCAGGCTACGAAAGCCTTGCCAGCCCTTGTGATGGGGTGGCACCGCCCACCAGGCGTGTGAAAGAAAGAAGAAAAGAAGAAAAAACCCGGACCGGGCCGCCTGGCCACCCTTTGTGCGGGTGTCCGCTCCCCAGGCTCCGAAAGCCTTGCCAGCCCTTGTGATGGGGTGGCACCGCCCACCAGGCGTGTGAAAGAAAGAAGAAAAGAAGAAAAAACCCGGACCGGGCTGCCTGGCCACCCTTTGTGTGGGTGTCCGCTCCCCAGGCTCCGAAAGCCTTGCCAGCCCTTGTGATCGGGTGGCACCGCCCACCAGGCGTGTGAAAGAAAGAAGAAAAGAAGAAAAAACCCGGACCGGGCCGCCTGGCCACCCTTTGTGAGGGTGTCCGCTCCCCAGGCTCCGAAAGCCTTGCCAGCCCTTGTGATCGGGTGGCACCGCCCACCAGGCGTGTGAAAGAAAGAAGAAAAGAAGAAAAAACCCGGATCGGGCCGCCTGGCCACCCTTTGTGCGGGTGTCCGCTCCCCAGGCTCCGAAAGCCTTGCCAGCTCTTGTGATCGGGTGGCACCGCCCACCAGGCGTGTGAAAGAAAGAAGAAAAGAAGAAAAAACCCGGACCGGGCCGCCTGGCCACCCTTTGTGAGGGTGTCCGCTCCCCAGGCTCCGAAATCCTTGCCAGCCCTTGTGATCGGGTGGCACCGCCCACCAGGCGTGTGAAAGAAAGAAGAAAAGAAGAAAAAACCCGGACCGGGCCGCCTGGCCACCCTTTGTGCGGGTGTCCGCTCCCCAGGCTACGAAAGCCTTGCCAGCCCTTGTGATGGGGTGGCACCGCCCACCAGGCGTGTGAAAGAAAGAAGAAAAGAAGAAAAAACCCGGACCGGGCCGCCTGGCCACCCTTTGTGAGGGTGTCCGCTCCCCAGGCTCCGAAAGCCTTGCCAGCCCTTGTGATCGGGTGGCACCGCCCACCAGGCGTGTGAAAGAAAGAAGAAAAGAAGAAAAAACCCGGACCGGGCCGCCTGGCCACCCTTTGTGTGGGTGTCCGCTCCCCAGGCTCCGAAAGCCTTGCCAGCCCTTGTGATCGGGTGGCACCGCCCACCAGGCGTGTGAAAGAAAGAAGAAAAGAAGAAAAAACCCGGACCGGGCCGCCTGGCCACCCTTTGTGCGGGTGTCCGCTCCCCAGGCTCCGAAAGCCTTGCCAGCCCTTGTGATCGGGTGGCACCGCCCACCAGGCGTGTGAAAGAAAGAAGAAAAGAAGAAAAAACCCGGACCGGGCCGCCTGGCCACCCTTTGTGTGGGTGTCCGCTCCCCAGGCTCCGAAAGCCTTGCCAGCCCTTGTGATCGGGTGGCACCGCCCACCAGGCGTGTGAAAGAAAGAAGAAAAGAAGAAAAAACCCGGACCGGGCCGCCTGGCCACCCTTTGTGCGGGTGTCCGCTCCCCAGGCTCCGAAAGCCTTGCCAGCCCTTGTGATCGGGTGGCACCGCCCACCAGGCGTGTGAAAGAAAGAAGAAAAAACCCGGACCGGGCCGCCTGGCCACCCTTTGTGAGGGTGTCCGCTCCCCAGGCTCCGAAAGCCTTGCCAGCCCTTGTGATTGGGTGGCACCGCCCACCTGGCGTGTGAAAGAAAGAAGAAAAGAAGAAAAAACCCGGACCGGGCCGCCTGGCCACCCTTTGTGCGGGTGTCCGCTCCCCAGGCTCCGAAAGCCTTGCCAGCCCTTGTGATCGGGTGGCACCGCCCACCAGGCGTGTGAAAGAAAGAAGAAAAGAAGAAAAAACCCGGACCGGGCCGCCTGGCCACCCTTTGTGCGGGTGTCCGCTCCCCAGGCTCCGAAAGCCTTGCCAGCCCTTGTGAACTCTGAACATTCCGGAATTCCGAACATTCCGGAACCTTGGTGCATTCCGGAACTCTGAACATTCCGGAACCTTGGTACATTCCGGAATTCCGAACATTCCGGAACCTTGGTACATTCCGGAACTCCGAACATTCCGGAATTCCGAACATTCCGGAACCTTTGTGCATTCCGGAACTTTGGTGCATTCCGGAACTCTGAACATTCCGGAATTCCGAACATTCCGGAATTCCGAACATTCGGAACCTTGGTGCATTCCGGAACTCTGAACACCCCGGAACCTTGGTGCATTCCGGAATTCCGAACATTCCGGAATTCCGAACATTCCGGAATGCACAAAGGTTCCGGAGTGTTCAGAGTTCCGGAATGTTCAGAGTTCCGGAATGCACCAAGGTTCCGGAATGTTCGGAATTCCGGAATGTACCAAGGTTCCGGAATGTTCAGAGTTCCGGAATGCACCAAGGTTCCGGAATGCACAAAGGTTCCGGAATGTTCAGAGTTCCGGAATGCACCACGGTTCCGGAATGTTCGGAATTCCGGAATGTTCAGAGTTCCGGAATGCACCAAGGTTCCGGAATGCACAAAGGTTCCGGAATGTTCAGAGTTCCGGAATGTTCAGAGTTCCGGAATGCACCAAGGTTCCGGAATGTTCGGAATTCCGGAATGTTCAGAGTTCCGGAATGCACCAAGGTTCCGGAATGTTCAGAGTTCCGGAATGCACCAAGGTTCCGGAATGTTCAGAGTTCCGGAATGTTCAGAGTTCCGGAATGTATCAAGGTTCCGGAATTCAGAGTTCCGGAATGCAGCAAGGTTCCGGAATTTTCGGAATTCCGGAATGTTCAGAGTTCCGGAATGCACCAAGGTTCCGGAATGTTCGGAATTCCGGAATGAACCAAGGTTCTGGAATGTTCAGAGTTCCGGAATGCATCAAGGTTCCGGAATGTTCGGAATTCCGGAATGTTCAGAGTTCCGGAATGCACCAAGTTTCCGGAATGTTCGGAATTCCGGAATGTTCGGAATTCCGGAATTCCGAACATTCCGGAATGCACAAAGGTTCCGGAATGTTCAGAGTTCCGGAATGCACCAAGGTTCCGGAATGTTCGGAATTCCGGATTGTTCGGAATTCCGGAATGCACCAAGGTTCCGGAATGTTCGGAATTCCGGAATGTTCAGAGTTCCGGAATGTACCAAGGTTCCGGAATTCAGAGTTCCGGAATGCACCAAGGTTCCGGAATGCACCAAGGTTCCGGAATGTTCGGAATTCCGGAATGTTCAGAGTTCCGGAATGCACCAAAGTTCCGGACTTTTCAGAGTTCCGGAATGCACCAAGGTTCCGGAATGTTCGGAATTCCGGAATGTTCAGAATTCCGGAATTCCGAACATTCCAAAATGTTCAGAGTTCCGGAATGTTAACAGGCAGACGCTGTGGGGTGACCCAAGGGGAGGAGCCGTATAACGTCACAAAAAGGGAGGTAAGCCTGTGTTCTAGGATAATGGCTGACAGCCCAACCATGACACCTACTGGGCACAGAGGCTATAAGCCTCTGAAGGAGCAGCAGGAACAGTTAAAAAGAGCCATTCGTTTAGCTTCTCCTGGATCTTTAAAATTAGCTGAGAAGGAATGCAAAGCAATGGAAGCTGAGCTAAGCAAGCTTATTGCTTCCCAACAGAGAGGGCTGGATGACAAAATAGCCCTAAGTCTTGTGCTCAAAATAGAAGGAGAGAGATGTGAGCAGCAACTGGAACAACTGCAAACCGAGGCAGAGAAACGTTCAATTAACTGGAGAATTAACCAACAAATCAAGAAAATACAGCAAACTCATGCAAAGTGTTGCAAGTGGATGTTCTTGTGGAACGGAGCATCTTCCTGGATGGAGGAGGATGACACAGCTGAAACAGAAGATATGGAGAGCATAGTGGAGGCTTTGAAACAACGGAAAAAGCAAAATAAGAAGCTGGAAGACCAAATGAAGAACTGGATTCCAAAACCAGGAGATGCTAACAAGTATCACACAGCAGAGATACTTCCTTGGGCCACATTAACATCTAATGCTGTAGGACGACAACATGTCATGCCTGTAATGACCCTTAGGGGAGGACAAGTTCAGGGCCCAAATGGACAGACTGCAGTGGTTGTAGGAGGAGTAGCTGATGTTGAATACACCAGGGTACCACTGGTGTTTCATAATGAAGGGCCTATGACAGTTAAATGTCAGTCCCTGAGTGGGAGTAGGGAAGGTGAGCATCGGGCATGGTTTCGCTCAGCGGTGCTGGCAGGGCTGCCAAACCAGGTCATAGAAGATCTACAGAAAAATCCAGATTTTGCCGTAGCAGATTCGGTGCAGTGGGAAAGACACGTCTCACATCGTTTACAGCTGGAGCAGGACAGGGCGAACAAGCAGAAAAAAGAGTTGGGGGAGGCACAAGTGTCTCTGCTCAAACTACAGTTGGCGGAGGCCAGAAACAAAGCCTGCGAAAAGAAAAAAGAGGAAAAAGAAAAAACAGAAAAAATGATGATAGTTGCGACCCAGCCTGGTCCTGGGCCTGAATGGCCAGATAGTGGCCCGGGTCCCTGCACTAATGACGGATGGCCCGCCAATGCACCAAGGCAGAACCAACCCACAGGGAATTGGGGAACCGGTGGATCGTACAGAGGGCGTGGTGGCTCAGCGGAGGGAGTACTAAGAGCTCGTAACACGGGGAATCTCAGCAGTGTGCCTTGGAATGTCTGTTGGAGGTGTGGAGCAGAGGGTCATTGGAGCAGAAATTGCCCAGAACGTCGTCAGAACAATCAAAGAAGAGGCTACCAATCCCAGGCACGTGGAGCTCCAAGAGCAAGAGATGGCTATAGGGGAGCATATCAGGCCCCAAACCCGAGTGCAGCACCAGCCGCGCAGTATCCAGTGTCTGACTGGAGGGAGGACCAGTACTGAAGGGACCCGGAGGGACCAAACAGCATGGAAATGGCAGATCCCATGCTGTCAATGACTGTAGAAGGGACAGAATTGCCCTTCTTAGTGGACACTGGAGCAACCTATTCAACCTTGAGAGCAGCACCAGACAGTGCAAAGTTGTCCTGCCACACAGTGAACGTGGTGTGTTGTGCGCTCTGCTGAGAAGGTGATTGGCTGCAGACTCCCATCTTTGCAGGACCTGTACACCTCCAGGACATTGCGGCGTGCAGCTCGGATCTCAGCTGACCCTTCTCACCCTGGACACAGTCTGTTTGACCTGCTCCCCTCAGGCAGGAGGCTCCGGTCCATTCGCACCAGAACCTCTCGCCATAAGAACAGTTTCTTCCCCTCTGCTGTTGGACACATGAACAATAACCATATGACTGTTCCCGCCACTAACACATGACCCTACGCTGTGTCACTGCACCATTCCATGTTTGGCACTGATCACCACCTGCACTCATGTATATATCTTTCCACGTAGCACTCTATTCTTATTCTCATGTATATATCTCATGTATATCTCATGCACATATCTTTCTACGTAGCACTTTTAATTCTTATTCCTACTTTTATTTTTTCATGTCTATTTAAGTGCTATTTATGACACTATGTTTGCACTGAAGCACCGCAGCAATTTCCTAATGTTGTAAACCTGCTCAACATTTGGCAATAAACCCTTTCTGATTCTGATTCTGATTCTGATTTTCCGGGATCCCAATCACTCTGCCAGTGACTGACCCAGCTTTGACAAAGCTGGGCAAGCAGACTTTGAAACACAACTATGTGGTGTCATCGCAAGCGCCAGTAAATCTCATGGGCAGGCACCTGCTCGTGAAGTTGGGCGCTACAATCACATGTTCAGCAGATGGATTATCTGTGACTTTGCCAGGGGGCCAGCATTTCCCGTGCCTGGGAACAAATTCAAAGACTCAATATCTGCTTCAAGACTGTGAGAGAGCAAAAGCCGACATGTACTGGGGGAGAGTAGTGAAAGAGGATGTTCTGAGGCAATTTCAGTTGTGGAGACCCTTGATAATGAGCTTGGCAGTTTACCTCCCTCCGCGCGAACCCTACCAAGTCAATCTGTTTTATGATAAAGATAGTGACGACACCTATCGTGAATTATTTCAGTCTGATCTTGAGGGTCAGACGTGAAGACCCTGGAAAGGCTCATCCTGGACCAGCTGCGACCCATAGTAAGACCACATCTGGATCCCCTTCAGTTCGCTTATCAGCCTCGTCTCGGAACAGAGGACGCCATCATCTACCTGCTCAATCGTGTCTACACCCATCTGGACCAGCCGGCGAGCACTGTGAGGGTCATGTTTTTTGACTTTTCCAGTGCTTTCAACACCATCAGGCCGACCCTCCTGGGTGATAAGTTAGCAGCGATGCAGGTGGATGCTTCTCTGGTGTCCTGGATTGTTGATTACCTGACAGGAAGACCACAATATGTACGTCTCCCACAGTGTGTGTCTGACAAGGTGATTAGCAACACAGGGGCACCACAGGGGACTGTCCTCTCCCCCTTCCTCTTCACCCTCTACACCACAGACTTCAGCCACTGCACAGAGACCTGCCATCTTCAGAAGTTTTCTGATGACTCTGCGGTGGTTGGATGCATCAGCAGGGATGATGAGACAGAGTACCGGGCTGTGGTCGACTCCTTTGTCACGTGGTGTGAGCAGAATCATCTGCAGCTCAACGTGGCAAAGACCAAGGAACTGATCGTGGACTTCAGGAAGACCAGGAAACACTTGACCCCTGTTTCAATCCAGGGGATCAGTGTTGACATTGTGGAGGACTATAAATACCTTGGAGTACACATTGACAATAAACTGGACTGGGCTAAAAACACCACAGCACTTTACAGGAAGGGCCAGAGTCGTCTCTATTTTTTGAGGCGACTGAGGTCCTTCAACATCTGCCAGAAAATGCTGAGGATTTTCTATGAGTCTGTGGTGGCCAGTGCGATCCTCTATGCTGTTGCATGCTGGGGGAGCAGGCTGAGGGTCGCAGATGCCAACAGACTTAATAAACTGATCCGTAAGGCCAGCAATGTTGTGGGGATGGAGCTGGACTCCCTCAAGGTGGTGTCGGAGAGGCGGATGCTGTCCAAGATAAAGACAATGTTGGATAACACCTCCCACCCACTCCATGACATGTTGGTCAGTCACAGGAGCTCGTTCAGTGAGAGACTGAGATTACCGAAAAGCACCACTGAACGACACAGGAAATCATTCCTGCCTGTGGCCATCTCCCTGTACAACGCATCCACTTAACACACTGTTTGCTGCTACAACTACACGTTTCTTTTCCAAATATTTATTTATAAGTGACTTATGTATGTATGTATGTATGTATATATATGTATATATTGTACTATTCTTAGTTAGCGTATTGTCTGTCTTGTCTTAATGTTGGTTTAAAATGGAGCACTGTAACAAAAAAATAATTTCCCCCAGGGATCAATAAAGTATTCTGATTCTGATTCTGATTCTGAATGTGCAAACACATGACATCTACATCGGACCAGAAGGTGTTGTCAGGGTCCTGGGTCTCCTGACCCAGCGTTTTAGTTCTTTGTGATTTTTGTATTATTGTACTTGGTGTGAGTTTCTAGTTTCGATCCCTTGCCCTTCATGTTTCTCTATGTCCCCTCTGTTCTGTGTAAGTCTGTGTCTGCATGTTTGAGTTCCCCTCTGTGCCTCTCGGTTCTTAGAGTCCTCTGCCTTATGGTTTATGTCTCTGTGTTTCTTAGTTGCTGTCTCCACTGTGTCAAGTTCGCGTCTCTGTGTGATCCTTCCTGTTTTACTTTGAAGGTCCGTGACTTATGTGAATGTGTCCTGCCTTGCTTGTCTCGTCAGTTCTAATTTCCCCCAGCTGTGCTCTCCTTCTGTGTCTCATTCTCCTCATTACTTCCCAGTGTATTTAGACCCTGTGTTTCTCTGTGTCAGTGTGGCGTCGTACCCTCAACAAGCTGTGTGTGTTTTGCCTCCGTGTTACCAGTGTTTTGTTTCCAGTTCCAGTTCAGTGTTTTCTGCTTCAGTGTTTTAGTCCACCAGCGTTTTTGTTTGTCTTTTGATGCCTTTAGTTAGTAAGAGGGTTTCCAGCAATAAAGCTGCGCTTTAAGTTGAACTTCTGTGTCTGAGTCCTGCATTTTGGATCCACCACTCCTGCTTGCACGCCTGCCACACAGCCAACCATGACAGGTGTAGCCGCGGCTGTGAAATTAACTGATGAACAACTGCTTTGGTACAATGTGGAAGAAAATTCAACCCCTCACATTACATTGGCGATCCACCAAGGTCATGGTGCAGGTGATCTAGGTCCGATGGTCAGGCGAGCACTGGACGACACAGGGTGGCAAAGAACCCAAATTCCTAACTTATCTTATGCTCGAAATTGTAAAACCTATCGCATAACTTGTGCCTGTGATGATACAGTGATCTTGGAACATAAAGAAATTTCAAAAACACATGGTGAGGAGAGAGTAGATCATCCTCACGCAGTTGCTGGACTGTCAAATCTGCCCGACAGTCTATGGTCAAAAGGGCCCACGGACGTTGGCCTAGCTAAGTGTCCTCCTGTTTTGTTCCAGCTCAAGTCACACACACCAATCAATAGACCACAGTATAAACACAAACCTGAAGCAGAGGAAGGAATTACAGAAACAATAGAAGGCCTGTTAAGGGCCGGGGTGTTAGAGCCCTCTCCCTCACTGTGGAACACAACAATTCTACCAGTGGAGAAACATGGAACAGGAAGATACCACATGGCACATGACTTGAGAGCCATTAATGAAATATTACTCTCCACCACTGCACCAGTACCAAATCCATACACAGCTTTATCAGCTATCACATGTGGCCAAAAGTGGTTCACGTGCATTGACCTGGCAAATGCATTCTTTTGTCTTCCTCTGCATGAGTCACTCAGAGACATTTTTTCATTCACATACAGAGGCCAACAACTCAGATACACACGGTTGACACAAGGCTTTGCACTTTCTCCAGGCATTTTAATCAGGTGCTCAACGACACCCTGTCGTCATGTAATTTGCCTGATGATTGTACATTAATACAATATGTTGATGATCTTCTCATTGCAGCCCCGTCAGCAGCGGATTGTACAGCGGCGTCGTTCGTTGTGTTGAATAGGTTGGCGGAGTGCGGCTTTAAAGTAAGTAAAGACAAGCTGCAGTTAGTTTGCCCTGAAGTGACCTTTTTGGGCCGGGTAATCACACACAAATCAGTGGGTTTGATGAACACACACAGAGACCAAATTCTGACACACCCAAAACCGCGAACTGTGAGAGAAATGCTTACTTTTCTTGGTTTAACAGGTTACAGCAGGCAGTTCATTCCGGATTATGCAGGCAAAACTGCCCCTTTAAGGGGCCTAATGAAGCAAGTTGGCGTTCGAAACCTTAAGGCTGAGCTGCCTTGGACGCCTGAAGCTGAAGCCGCATTTATTAGGGTAAAACAGGATTTGTCAAGGGCCTCAGATTTAGCCACACCCAATTATGATGAGCCATTCTAATTGGATGTTTCTGAAACACACTCAATTGTAAATGGAGTGTTGTTTCAGAAAAAAGGGGGGGGGGGGGGTAGAGAGGTGCTCATGTATGTTAGTGTAAAACTACATCCAACAGAAGCAAAGCATCCTACATGCACACAACATGCAGCAGGGGTCGCTAGAATTATCCAAAAAACAGCACATGTAGTGAGAGAACACCCACTAAAAATACTTACTACACATAGCATAGTGGCATACGTGAATTCACAAGCATTTTGTATGTCACCACGGGCACAACAGAGACTGAGCAAAGTCTTAGAGGCCCCAAAATTTGACATTCACACATGAAGGAATTAACATGGCAGATTTAATGGGAGTAGGGGAACCACATGACTGCGCCAAAAGAGCACAGATTGAGGAAAAGATTAGAGAGGACCTGAAGGCCGAACCCATACCGGGAACTGAGGACTGGTTCACCGATGGATGTTGCCACCGAGACGAAGGAGGACTGAAAGCAGGGTACGCGGTGGTTTGCAGAGTAGAAGGAGATTATCAGGTCAGAGAGTCAGGAAGGATTGAGGGAAAGCAGTCGGCCCAGAGAGCTGAAGTGATAGCCCTTGCTCGAGCTTTGAGATTAGCCAAGAATAGGAGAGTGAACATCTACACCGACTCGGCATATGCATTTGGAGCAGCGCATGTGGAGCTGCCTCAGTGGAAAAGAGCAGGATTCAGAACAGCAACCAATGCACCTATTTCCCACAAACATGAAATGGAGGAACTGGAAAAGGCCTTGGCTGACCCAGAGGAGGTGAGTATTATAAAATGCAAAGCTCACTCCCAAGGAACCAGCATGGTGGAAAAAGGAAACCAGAGAGCAGACGAAGCCGCGAAGGAGGCCGCAGGCTACAAAGGACGGAGACAAATGATACAGGTAACTCCAGAAGAGGAGATATCTGTTGACCTGATTGGGGAAGTCAAACAGGCCCAGGAGGAGGCATCCCCAGAGGAAAAGGGGGTGTGGAAAAACAAAGGAGCCTGGCAGGATGGACATTTGTGGAGGGGGCCAGACGGGCGCCCCGTGCTGACAGCCAAAATGGCAGAACAGAAGGTGGATGAAGCCCACGGACTCGCCCACGTGGGGATTGCCCAGATGGAGAGAAACTTGTGTCATTGGTGGCATCCTGAGCTGCGAGGAATGATAAGAGAAAAAGCCAGGATGTGCTTAATCTGTGGGGCACACAAGCCTAAGCCAGCAGTAAAACCGGAAGTGGGTAAGTTTCGGCCCCCTGAGAGGCCGGGAAAGGAGATTGTTATTGATTTCACTGATATGATTGATTCCGGGCCTGGCGGTGTAAGATATTTGTTAGTGTGTGTTGATGCTCTGACCGGCTGGCCAGAGGCCTGGGCTACAAAAAAGGAGGATGCTAAGACTGTCATTAAGTGTTTAATCAATCATTACATTCCCCGTCATGGGTTCTCCAAAAGAATTAGATCAGATAATGGAACCCATTTTAAAAATCAAGATTTGGCAAAAGTAGAAAAATGTTGGGCGTCCAGCATAAATTTGGAAAGGTCTATCATCCTCAGTCTCAGGGAAAAGTAGAAAGAATGAACCTAAATTTGAAAAACAAATTGGCAAAAATCTGCGCGCAAACAGGGCTAAATTGGGTCGCAGCCCTGCCGGTTGCGTTGATGACCATAAGATGTTCTGCTAATTAATCCACAGGTTTTACACCATATGAGCTGCAAACAGGGAGACAGTTTCCGGCACCTTGGACGGTGGGCTCGGTTGAACGGGACAAAAAGGGGAACCGGTCCCACGCAGACTACTGGAACGAGTTAAAGGCGCTTGTGTCCAATTTCACAAAACAGGCGGCTTGTAAAAGGGCCCACAGGAGAAGGAGAGGTCCCGGACGCGAAAACAGTGTGGCTGAGAGTCATCAAACGCAAGTGGAAGGAACCCCGCTGGATTGAGCCATATGAGGTATCGGCTCGGACGGCGACAGCGGTCCAACTGAAGGGGAAAGGCGACACCTGGTATCACTGGACGCAGTGCGCGGCCGCGCACGAGGGCTTGGTGGGGAAGGATCAATCTCCACCCATCACAGGTGAAATTGAGAGGCAGAATAAACCCTCACACCTGTGCAACGGGCCGACCGGTGGTCTACCCGGAAGGTCGAAGAAAGAAGAGCAGCCTAGGAGGAGATCGCCGCGCCAACGAAAAGGAGCGGTACCACACTGAACACCTAGAACAAGAGAGAGGCTCTGATAAAGGGCTTTGAACTTTTTACTACACCATAACATTCACATACAACCATGCCATCACAACAATCAGACACTGGTGATGAAAGAAGAGTTTCAAAAGCCATCACAATGTTCAAAATTATTATGAGTTTGATGTCAATTATGTTGCTAATCATGGCTATTTGTTTTTTGATTTGTTTGTTGCAGACCGACCCGGGAAACCAGTCTGAGCACGGAGGCCATGCCAGTCCGGCGTTGTTTGATACACAAATTATATCACGCGTGATCTATAGTGATTTAAAGCTGTGGGCAAGAGTGAAGCGCGAGGTCTCTGGTAAAAAGGATGAGTGTCTCAGCACATATGGTGGTTTAGAATTAGATTATGTTATTGGCCCCACAATTTCTTTTATGTTTGATCTGTGTGATGTTGTTAATTGTAGGGCCTGGAGGGGATATAATGTGTGGCTCTGTTGGGATTATTCAGTGAGTACGCACTGTGAGAGGGGAAATCGTCCATATGACAGCTGGTGCCGTAATTGGGACCAGGTAAGGGGTTATACTGGGCAAAATTGGGAACCGTTAGAATTAGGATCAGAAAACGAGCTTAAACTACAGAGGGATTTTAGCCCCTCTGGAAACGCGTTAACCTTATCATTGGGGAATTGGCATCGCAAACAATCTATGTATTTGGTTCTGGGGGTGGAAACAGCGGGGGTTGATCCAAAAGGGTTAAGAACGCAAGAACGTAGATAGGATCAATTATGTTCACTATAATGTACTGAGACTCTCGAACCTGACCAGAGACGGCATGGAGGGGTTGGCGGAGCAGGTGGGTCCGACCTCGTTAATGGGAGTGCAGAATAGAATGGCCCTTGATATGTTGTTAGCGGAAAAAGGGGGCATTTGTTCTATGTTTGCCGATCAGTGTTGCACCTTTATTCCAAATAACACTGCTCCAGATGAGTCGGTAACCAAGGCTCTGGAGGGCCTAAAGAGCCTTTCTGAAACTATGCATGATCACTCCGGTGTTGATAGTCCGTTGGAAGGCTGGCTGACCTCAGTGTTCGGACGGTGGAAGGGGGTTATCGCTTCGGTCATGTTTTCTTTGTCTGTTGTGGTGGGTATTATGGTTATTTGTTGTTGTTGTCTCATCCCTTGTGCCAGAAGAATGGTCAAAAGTATGTCTGTGAGGGCAGTGGACCCTGGAGTCATTACTCCAATGTCCATGATGTCAATGATGCATGTAGAACTGAATGTGTAGGCCAAGGAGGGACACAACTGTTTGTGACCTCTGGATTCTCCAGAGGTCAACAGAGGGAATTGTAGAATAAGGAGGGGATGTTTTTCTCATTATCATTTAATATTTTAATATGGCATTATTAGTTCATCAGAAGTATATAACCAGCTTTGCATTAAACATAAATTGACCTTACATTATCCTTTGCATTACAGTGATTGTTATAACTTTAGTTTGATCTTTTCCTTACAGGTACCAGAATAATAACATGATTTTCCATTGCAGATGTAACCATGATCATTCCATACACATTGCAGTTCGTTGCTTATTCTAGAGTTGTGCTCAAGTTAATTAAAGGTTAAAAGCTACAGCCAGCGCGAGTCTGGCTGATCTATGGAGGGCAAAGGCTTTGAGCTTGGAAGGCCACACGCGCTTACACAGCACTTATAAGATGTTATTCTTGGTGATTTTGTGCTTAGTCATGTTTTAATATGTTTTAAGTAGAAATAGCTGATCCAGCAATATTCAGTTAATATTATATACTTGATTTAGAGCAATACACACTGATGGTCTTAATAAATGAGAGAGTCCTTGTAGCTGCCATGTTGTGTCTTAGCAGGGTACAGACGGTTCCAGGAGACGGGGGCAGTCAGCGTCTGCCCTCGGGAAGGAGACAATGTTATTCTTTGTGTTAAATAAAATTGTCAACATTGATTGTATTACACCTGTCACTACGCATGAAGGGGCGTTCTAATACCCTGATTTCATGAAACTATGGTGATGTGTTTTTTGAGACGAGATCTGAGACTGTCTGCATACAGTGTCCATCTCCCACGTGTGTGATCATTAAATCATCGTTTGACTCAACCCGGCCGGACCAGTATTATTATTGTGGGGTTTTGCTCTGGTGTCCATCCCCAATATTTTGAACCTTAACAAGAGTTTGAATGAAAACAACGGAATTAGAATGTACAGAACAGAATTTGAATGAAAACAACAGAATTAGAATGTACAGAACAGAGTTTGAATGAAAACAACAGAATTAGAATGTACAGAACAGAGTTTGAATGAAAACAATGGAATTAGAATGTACAGAACAGAGTTTGAATGTAAACAACGGAATTAGAATGTACAGAACAGAGTTTGAATGTAAACAACGGAATTAGAATGTACAGAACAGAGTTTGAATGAAAACAAGGGAATTAGAATATACAGAACAGAGTTTGAATGAAAACAACGGAATTAGAATGTACAGAACAGAGTTTGAATGAAAACAACAGAATTAGAATGTACAGAACAGAGTTTGAATGAAAACAACGGATTTAGAATGTACAGAACAGACTTTGAATGAAAACAACGAAATTAGAATGAACAGAACTGAATTTGAATCAAAACAATGGAATTTGAATGAAAACAACAGAATTAGAATTAAAACAATGGACTATTAAAACAAACAACGGAATTAGAATGTACAGAACAGAGTTTGAATGAAAAAAAACGGAATTAGAATGTACAGAACAGAGTTTGAATGAAAAAAACGGAATTAGAATGTACAGAACAGAGTTTGAATGAAAACAACGGAATTAGAATGTACAGAATAGAGTTTGAATGAAAACAACGGAATTAGAATGTACAGAACAGAGTTTGAATGAAAACAACGGAAATAGAATGTACAGAACAGAGTTTGAATGAACACAACGGAATTAGAATGTACAGAACAGAGTTTGAATGAACACAACGGAATTAGAATGTACAGAATAGAGTTTGAATGAAAACAACGGAATTAGAATGTACAGAACAAACTTTGAATGAAAACAACAGAATTAGAATATACAGAACAGAGTTTGAATGAAAAACGGAAGTAGAATGTACAGAACAGAGTTTGAATGAAAACAACGGAATTAGAATAAAAAAACAGAATTGAAATGTACAGAACAGATTTTGAATGAAAACAACGGAATTAGAATGTACAGAACAGAGTTCGAATGAAAACAACGGAATTAGAATGTAGAGAACAGAGTTTGAATGAAAACAAGGGAATTAGAACATACAGAACAGAGTTTGAATGAAAACAACGGATTTAGAATGTACAGAACAGACTTTGAATGAAAAACGATTAGAATGTACAGAATAGAGTTTGAATGAAAACAACGGAATTAGAATGTACAGAACAGAGTTTGAATGAAAACAATGGAATTAGAATGTACAGAACAGACTTTGAATGAAAACAACAGAATTAGAATATACAGAACAGAGTTTGAATGAAAACAACGGAATTAGAATGTACAAAACAGAGTTTGAATAAAAACAATGGAATTTGAATCAAAACAACAGAATAGAAATGTACAGAACAGAGTTTGAATGAAAAAAACGGAATTAGAATGTACAGAACAGAGTTTGAATGAAAACAACGGAATTAGAATAAAAAAAACAGAATTGAAATGTACAGAACAGAGTTTGAATGAAAACAACGGAATTAGAATGTACAGAATAGAGTTTGAATGAACACAACGGAATTAGAATGTACAGAACAGACTTTGAATGAAAACAACAGAATTAGAATATACAGAACAGAGTTTGAATGAAAAACGGAAGTAGAATGTACAAAACAGAGTTTGAATAAAAACAATGGAATTTGAATCAAAACAACAGAATAGAAATGTACAGAACAGAGTTTGAATGAAAAAAACGGAATTAGAATGTACAGAACAGAGTTTGAATGAAAAAAACAGAATTAGAATGTACAGAACAGAGTTTGAATGAAAACAATGGAATTAGAATAAAACAAACTGAATTGAAATGTACAGAACAGAGTTTGAATGACAACAACGGAATTAGAATGTATTAATAGTCCATTGTTTTCATTCTAATTCTGTTGTTTTCATTCAAATACCACTGTTTTGATTCAAATTCAGTTCAATGGAAAAACAATGGAATTTGACTCAAAACAACAGAATTAGAATGAACAGAACTGAATTTGAATCAAAACAATGGAATTTGAATGAAAACAACGGAATTAGAATGTACAGAACAGAATTTGAATGAAAACAACAGAATTAGAATGTACAGAACAGAGTTTGAATGATATCAAAGGAATTAGAATGTACAGAACAGAGTTTGAATGAAAACAACGGAATTAGAATGTACAGAACAGAGTTTGAATGAAAACAAGGGAGTTAGAACATACAGAACAGAGTTTGAATGAAAAAAACGGAATTAGAATGTACAGAACAGACTTTGAATGAAAACAACGGAATTAGAATGTACAGAACAGAGTTTGAATGAAAACAAGGGAATTAGAATATACAGAACAGAGTTTGAATGAAAACAACGGAATTAGAATGTACAGAACAGACTTTGAATGAAAACAACTGATTAGAATATACAGAAAAGAGTTTGAATGAAAACAACGGAATTAGAATGAACAGAACTGAATTTGAATCAAAACAACGGAATTAGAATGAAAACAATGGAATATTAAAACAAACAACAGAATTAGAATGAAAACAACGGAATTAGAATGTACAGAACAGAGTTTGAATGAAAAACGGAAGTAGAATGTACAAAACAGAATTTGAATAAAAACAATGGAATTTGAATCAAAACAACAGAATAGAAATGTACAGAACAGAGTTTGAATGAAAAAAACGGAATTAGAATGTACAGAACAGAGTTTGAATGAAAAAACAGAACTAGAATAAAAAAAACAGAATTGAAATGTACAGAACAGAGTTTGAATGAAAACAACGGAATTAGAATGTACAGAATAGAGTTTGAATGAAAACAACGGAATTAGAATGTACAGAACAGAGTTTGAATGAAAAAAACAGAATTAGAATGTACAGAACAGAGTTTGAATGAAAACAATGGAATTAGAATAAAAAAAACTGAATTGAAATGTACAGAACAGAGTTTGAATGAAAACAACGGAATTAGAATGTATTAATAGTCCATTGTTTTCATCCTAATTCTGTTGTTTTCATTCAAATTCCATTGTTTTGATTCAAATTCAGTTCAATGGAAAAACAATGGAATTTGAATCAAAACAACAGAATTAGAATGTACAGAACAGAGTTTGAATGAAAACAACAGAATTAGAATGAACAGAACTGAATTTGAATCAAAACAACAGAATTAGAATGTAGAGAACAGAGTTTGAATGAAAACAACGGAATTAGAATGTACAGAACAGAGTTTGAATGAACAAAACGGAATTAGAATGTACAGAACAGAGTTTGAATGAAAACAACGGAATTAGAATGTACAGAACAGAGTTTGAATGAAAACAACGGAATTAGAATGTAGAGAACAGAATTTGAAAGAAAACAATGGAATTTGAATCAAAACAAGAGAATTGAAATGTATAGAACAGAGTTTGAATGAAAAAAACTGAATTTGAATGAGAACAAGAGAATTAGAATGTACAGAACAGAGTTTGAATGAAAACAACGAAATTAGAATGAACAGAACTGAATTTGAATCAAAACAATGGAATTTGAATGAAAACAACGGAATTAGAATGTACAGAACAGAATTTGAATGAAAACAACGGAATTAGAATGTACAGAACAGAGTTTGAATGAAAACAACGGAATTAGAATGTACAGAACAGAGTTTGAATGATATCAAAGGAATTAGAATGAACAGAACTGAATTTGAATCAAAACAACGGAATTAGAATGAAAGCAATGGAATATTAAAACAAACAACAGAATTAGAATGAAAACAACGGAATTAGAATGTACAGAACAGAGTTTGAATGAAAAACGGAAGTAGAATGTACAAAACAGAGTTTGAATAAAAACAATGGAATTTGAATCAAAACAACAGAATAGAAATGTACAGAACAGAGTTTGAATGAAAAAAACGGAATTAGAATGTACAGAACAGAGTTTGAATGAAAACAACGGAATTAGAATAAAAAAAACAGAATTGAAATGTACAGAACAGAGTTTGAATGAAAACAACGGAATTAGAATAAAAAAAACAGAATTGAAATGTACAGAACAGAGTTTGAATGAAAACAACAGAATTAGAATGTACAGAATAGAGTTTAAATGAAAACAACGGAATTAGAATGTACAGAACAGAGTTTGAATGAAAACAACGGAATAAGAATGTACAGAACAGACTTTGAATGAAAACAACAGAATTAGAATATACAGAACAGAGTTTGAATGAAAAACGGAAGTAGAATGTACAAAACAGAGTTTGAATAAAAACAATGGAATTTGAATCAAAACAACAGAATAGAAATGTACAGAACAGAGTTTGAATGAAAAAAACGGAATTAGAATGTACAGAACAGAGTTTGAATGAAAACAACAGAATTAGAATAAAAAAAACAGAATTGAAATGTACAGAACAGAGTTTGAATGAAAACAACGGAATTAGAATGTACAGAATAGAGTTTGAATGAAAACAACGGAATTAGAATGTACAGAACAGAGTTTGAATGAAAAAAACAGAATTAGAATGTACAGAACAGAGTTTGAATGAAAACAATGGAATTAGAATAAAAAAAACTGAATTGAAATGTACAGAACAGAGTTTGAATGAAAACAACGGAATTAGAATGTATTAATAGTCCATTGTTTTCATCCTAATTCTGTTGTTTTCATTCAAATTCCATTGTTTTGATTCAAATTCAGTTCAATGGAAAAACAATGGAATTTGAATCAAAACAACAGAATTAGAATGTACAGAACTGAATTTGAATCAAAACAACAGAATTAGAATGTAGAGAACAGAGTTTGAATGAAAACAACGGAATTAGAATGTACAGAACAGAGTTTGAATGAAAACAACGGAATTAGAATGTAGAGAACAGAATTTGAAAGAAAACAATGGAATTTGAATCAAAACAAGAGAATTGAAATGTATAGAACAGAGTTTGAATGAAAAAAACGGAATTTGAATGAGAACAAGAGAATTAGAATGTACAGAACAGAGTTTGAATGAAAACAACGAAATTAGAATGAACAGAACTGAATTTGAATCAAAACAATGGAATTTGAATGAAAACAACGGAATTAGAATGTACAGAACAGATTTTGAATGAAAACAACGGAATTAGAATGTACAGAATAGAGTTTGAATGAAAACAACGGAATTAGAATGTACAGAACAGAGTTTGAATGATATCAAAGGAATTAGAATGTACAGAACAGAGTTTGAATAAAAACAATGGAATTTGAATCAAAACAACAGAATAGAAATGTACAGAACAGAGTTTGAATGAAAACAACGGAATTAGAATGTACAGAACAGAGTTTGAATGAACACAACGGAATTAGAATGTAGAGAACAGAATTTGAAAGAAAACAATGGAATTTGAATCAAAACAAGAGAATTGAAATGTATAGAACAGAGTTTGAATGAAAACAACGGAATTAGAATGTAGAGAACAGAATTTGAAAGAAAACAATGGAATTTGAATCAAAACAAGAGAATTGAAATGTATAGAACAGAGTTTGAATGAAAAAAACGGAATTTGAATGAGAACAAGAGAATTAGAATGTACAGAACAGAGTTTGAATGAAAACAACGAAATTAGAATGAACAGAACTGAATTTGAATCAAAACAATGGAATTTGAATGAAAACAACGGAATTAGAATGTACAGAACAGATTTTGAATGAAAACAACGGAATTAGAATGTACAGAATAGAGTTTGAATGAAAACAACGGAATTAGAATGTACAGAACAGAGTTTGAATGATATCAAAGGAATTAGAATGTACAGAACAGAGTTTGAATAAAAACAATGGAATTTGAATCAAAACAACAGAATAGAAATGTACAGAACAGAGTTTGAATGAAAACAACGGAATTAGAATGTACAGAACAGAGTTTGAATGAACACAACGGAATTAGAATGTAGAGAACAGAATTTGAAAGAAAACAATGGAATTTGAATCAAAACAAGAGAATTGAAATGTATAGAACAGAGTTTGAATGAAAACAACGGAATTAGAATGTAGAGAACAGAATTTGAAAGAAAACAATGGAATTTGAATCAAAACAAGAGAATTGAAATGTATAGAACAGAGTTTGAATGAAAAAAACGGAATTTGAATGAGAACAAGAGAATTAGAATGTACAGAACAGAGTTTGAATGAAAACAACGAAATTAGAATGAACAGAACTGAATTTGAATCAAAACAATGGAATTTGAATGAAAACAACAGAATTAGAATGAAAACAATGGAATATTAAAACAAACAACAGAATTAGAATGAAAACAACGGAATTTGAATCAAAACAACAGAATTGAAATGTACAGAACAGAGTTTGAATGAAAACAACGGAATTAGAATGTACAGAACAGAGTTTGAATGAAAACAATGGAATTAGAATGTACAGAACAGAGTTTGAATGAAAACAACGGATTTAGAATGTACAGAACACACTTTGAATGAAAACAACAGAATTAGAATGAACAGAACTGAATTTGAATCAAAACAACGGAATTAGAATAAAAAAACAACAGAATTAGAATGAAAACAATGGACTATTAAAACAAACAACGGAATTAGAATGAAAACAACGGAATTTGAATGAAAACAACAGAATTAGAATGTACAGAACAGAGTTTGAATGAAAACAACAGAATTAGAATGTAAAGAACAGAGTTTGAATGAAAACAATGGAATTAGAATGTACAGAACAGAGTTTGAATGTAAACAACGGAATTAGAATGTACAGAACAGAGTTTGAATGATATCAAAGGAATTAGAATGTACAGAACAGAGTTTGAATGAAAACAAGGGAATTAGAATATACAGAACAGAGTTTGAATGAAAATAACGGAATTAGAATGTACAGAACAGACTTTGAATGAAAAAAACGGAATTAGAATGTACAGAACAGAGTTTGAATGTAAACAACGGAATTAGAATGTACAGAACAGAGTTTGAATGAAAACAACGGATTTAGAATGTACAGAACAGACTTTGAATGAAAACAACGGAATTAGAATGTACAGAACAGAGTTTGAATGAAAACAACGGAATTAGAATGTACAGAACAGAGTTTGAATGAAAACAACAGAATTAGAATGTACAGAACAGAGTTTGAATGAAAACAATGGAATTAGAATGTACAGAACAGAGTTTCAATGTAAACAATGGAATTAGAATGTACAGAACAGAGTTTGAATGAAAACAACGGATTTAGAATGTACAGAACACACTTTGAATGAAAACAACAGAATTAGAATGAACAGAACTGAATTTGAATCAAAACAACGGAATTAGAATAAAAAAACAACAGAATTAGAATGAAAACAATGGACTATTAAAACAAACAACGGAATTAGAATGAAAACAACGGAATTTGAATGAAAACAACAGAATTAGAATGTACAGAACAGAGTTTGAATGAAAACAACAGAATTAGAATGTAAAGAACAGAGTTTGAATGAAAACAATGGAATTAGAATGTACAGAACAGAGTTTGAATGTAAACAACGGAATTAGAATGTACAGAACAGAGTTTGAATGATATCAAAGGAATTAGAATGTACAGAACAGAGTTTGAATGAAAACAAGGGAATTAGAATATACAGAACAGAGTTTGAATGAAAATAACGGAATTAGAATGTACAGAACAGACTTTGAATGAAAAAAACGGAATTAGAATGTACAGAACAGAGTTTGAATGGAAACAACGGAATTAGAATGTACAGAACAGAGTTTGAATGAAAACAACGGATTTAGAATGTACAGAACAGAGTTTGAATGAAAACAACGGAATTAGAATGTACAGAACAGAATTTGAATCAGAACAAGAGAATTAGAATGTACAGAACAGAGTTTGAATGAAAACAACGAAATTAGAATGAACAGAACTGAATTTGAATCAAAACAATGGAATTTGAATGAAAACAACAGAATTAGAATGAAAACAATGGAATATTAAAACAAACAACAGAATTAGAATGAAAACAACGGAATTAGAGTAGAGAACAGAATTTGAAAGAAAACAATGGAATTTGAATCAAAACAACAGAATTGAAATGTACAGAACAGAGTTTGAATGAAAACAACGGAATTAGAATGTACAGAACAGAATTTGAATGAGAACAAGAGAATTAGAATGTACAGAACAGAGTTTGAATGAAAACAACGAAATTAGAATGAACAGAACTGAATTTGAATCAAAACAATGGAATTTGAATGAAAACAACAGAATTAGAATGAAAACAATGGAATATTAAAACAAACAACAGAATTAGAATGAAAACAACGGAATTAGAGTAGAGAACAGAATTTGAAAGAAAACAATGGAATTTGAATCAAAACAACAGAATTGAAATGTACAGAACAGAGTTTGAATGAAAACAACGGAATTAGAATGTACAGAACAGAGTTTGAATGAAAACAACAGAATTAGAATGTACAGAACAGAGTTTGAATGAAAACAATGGAATTAGAATGTACAGAACAGAGTTTCAATGTAAACAATGGAATTAGAATGTACAGAACAGAGTTTGAATGAAAACAACGGATTTAGAATGTACAGAACACACTTTGAATGAAAACAACAGAATTAGAATGAACAGAACAGAATTTGAATCAAAACAACGGAATTAGAATAAAAAAACAACAGAATTAGAATGAAAACAATGGACTATTAAAACAAACAACGGAATTAGAATGAAAACAACGGAATTTGAATGAAAACAACAGAATTAGAATGTACAGAACAGAGTTTGAATGAAAACAACGGAATTAGAATGTACAGAACAGAATTTGAATGAGAACAAGAGAATTAGAATGTACAGAACAGAGTTTGAATGAAAACAACGGAATTAGAATGTACAGAACAGAATTTGAATGAGAACAAGAGAATTAGAATGTACAGAACAGAGTTTGAATGAAAACAACGAAATTAGAATGAACAGAACTGAATTTGAATCAAAACAATGGAATTTGAATGAAAACAACAGAATTAGAATGAAAACAATGGAATATTAAAACAAACAACAGAATTAGAATGAAAACAACGGAATTAGAGTAGAGAACAGAATTTGAAAGAAAACAATGGAATTTGAATCAAAACAACAGAATTGAAATGTACAGAACAGAGTTTGAATGAAAACAACGGAATTAGAATGTACAGAACAGAGTTTGAATGAAAACAATGGAATTTGAATGAAAACAACAGAATTAGAATGAAAACAATGGAATATTAAAACAAACAACAGAATTAGAATGAAAACAACGGAATTAGAGTAGAGAACAGAATTTGAAAGAAAACAATGGAATTTGAATCAAAACAAGAGAATTGAAATGTATAGAACAGAGTTTGAATGAAAAAAACGGAATTTGAATGAGAACAAGAGAATTAGAATGTACAGAACAGAGTTTGAATGAAAACAACGAAATTAGAATGAACAGAACTGAATTTGAATCAAAACAATGGAATTTGAATGAAAACAACAGAATTAGAATGAAAACAATGGAATATTAAAACAAACAACAGAATTAGAATGAAAACAACGGAATTAGAGTAGAGAACAGAATTTGAAAGAAAACAATGGAATTTGAATCAAAACAAGAGAATTGAAATGTATAGAACAGAGTTTGAATGAAAAAAACGGAATTTGAATGAGAACAAGAGAATTAGAATGTACAGAACAGAGTTTGAATGAAAACAACGAAATTAGAATGAACAGAACTGAATTTGAATCAAAACAATGGAATTTGAATGAAAACAACAGAATTAGAATGAAAACAATGGAATATTAAAACAAACAACAGAATTAGAATGAAAACAACGGAATTTGAATCAAAACAACAGAATTGAAATGTACAGAACAGAGTTTGAATGAAAACAACGGAATTAGAATGTACAGAACAGAGTTTCAATGTAAACAATGGAATTAGAATGTACAGAACAGAGTTTGAATGAAAACAACGGATTTAGAATGTACAGAACACACTTTGAATGAAAACAACAGAATTAGAATGAACAGAACTGAATTTGAATCAAAACAACGGAATTAGAATAAAAAAACAACAGAATTAGAATGAAAACAATGGACTATTAAAACAAACAACGGAATTAGAATGAAAACAACGGAATTTGAATGAAAACAACAGAATTAGAATGTACAGAACAGAGTTTGAATGAAAACAAGGGAATTAGAATATACAGAACAGAGTTTGAATGAAAATAACGGAATTAGAATGTACAGAACAGACTTTGAATGAAAAAAACGGAATTAGAATGTACAGAACAGAGTTTGAATGGAAACAACGGAATTAGAATGTACAGAACAGAGTTTGAATGAAAACAACGGATTTAGAATGTACAGAACAGAGTTTGAATGAAAACAACGGAATTAGAATGTACAGAACAGAATTTGAATCAGAACAAGAGAATTAGAATGTACAGAACAGAGTTTGAATGAAAACAACGAAATTAGAATGAACAGAACTGAATTTGAATCAAAACAATGGAATTTGAATGAAAACAACAGAATTAGAATGAAAACAATGGAATATTAAAACAAACAACAGAATTAGAATGAAAACAACGGAATTAGAGTAGAGAACAGAATTTGAAAGAAAACAATGGAATTTGAATCAAAACAACAGAATTGAAATGTACAGAACAGAGTTTGAATGAAAACAACGGAATTAGAATGTACAGAACAGTTTGAATGAAAACAACGGATTTAGAATGTACAGAACACACTTTGAATGAAAACAACAGAATTAGAATGAACAGAACTGAATTTGAATCAAAACAACGGAATTAGAATAAAAAAACAACAGAATTAGAATGAAAACAATGGACTATTAAAACAAACAACGGTATTAGAATGAAAACAACGGAATTTGAATGAAAACAACAGAATCAGAATGTACAGAACAGAGTTTGAATGAAAACAATGGAATTAGAATGTACAGAACAGAGTTTGAATGTAAACAACGGAATTAGAATGTACAGAACAGAGTTTGAATGATATCAAAGGAATTAGAATGTACAGAACAGAGTTTGAATGAAAACAAGGGAATTAGAATATACAGAACAGAGTTTGAATGAAAATAACGGAATTAGAATGTACAGAACAGACTTTGAATGAAAAAAACGGAATTAGAATGTACAGAACAGAGTTTGAATGGAAACAACGGAATTAGAATGTACAGAACAGAGTTTGAATGAAAACAACGGATTTAGAATGTACAGAACAGACTTTGAATGAAAACAACGGAATTAGAATGTACAGAACAGAGTTTGAATGAAAACAACGGAATTAGAATGTACAGAACAGAATTTGAATGAGAACAAGAGAATTAGAATGTACAGAACAGAGTTTGAATGAAAACAACGAAATTAGAATGAACAGAACTGAATTTGAATCAAAACAATGGAATTTGAATGAAAACAACAGAATTAGAATGAAAACAATGGAATATTAAAACAAACAACAGAATTAGAATGAAAACAACGGAATTAGAGTAGAGAACAGAATTTGAAAGAAAACAATGGAATTTGAATCAAAACAACAGAATTGAAATGTACAGAACAGAGTTTGAATGAAAACAACGGAATTAGAATGTACAGAACAGAGTTTGAATGAAAACAACAGAATTAGAATGTACAGAACAGAGTTTGAATGAAAACAATGGAATTAGAATGTACAGAACAGAGTTTCAATGTAAACAATGGAATTAGAATGTACAGAACAGAGTTTGAATGAAAACAACGGATTTAGAATGTACAGAACACACTTTGAATGAAAACAACAGAATTAGAATGAACAGAACAGAATTTGAATCAAAACAACGGAATTAGAATAAAAAAACAACAGAATTAGAATGAAAACAATGGACTATTAAAACAAACAACGGAATTAGAATGAAAACAACGGAATTTGAATGAAAACAACAGAATTAGAATGTACAGAACAGAGTTTGAATGAAAACAACGGAATTAGAATGTACAGAACAGAATTTGAATGAGAACAAGAGAATTAGAATGTACAGAACAGAGTTTGAATGAAAACAAGGGAATTAGAATGTACAGAACAGAATTTGAATGAGAACAAGAGAATTAGAATGTACAGAACAGAGTTTGAATGAAAACAACGAAATTAGAATGAACAGAACTGAATTTGAATCAAAACAATGGAATTTGAATGAAAACAACAGAATTAGAATGAAAACAATGGAATATTAAAACAAACAACAGAATTAGAATGAAAACAACGGAATTAGAGTAGAGAACAGAATTTGAAAGAAAACAATGGAATTTGAATCAAAACAACAGAATTGAAATGTACAGAACAGAGTTTGAATGAAAACAACGGAATTAGAATGTACAGAACAGAGTTTGAATGAAAACAATGGAATTTGAATGAAAACAACAGAATTAGAATGAAAACAATGGAATATTAAAACAAACAACAGAATTAGAATGAAAACAACGGAATTAGAGTAGAGAACAGAATTTGAAAGAAAACAATGGAATTTGAATCAAAACAAGAGAATTGAAATGTATAGAACAGAGTTTGAATGAAAAAAACGGAATTTGAATGAGAACAAGAGAATTAGAATGTACAGAACAGAGTTTGAATGAAAACAACGAAATTAGAATGAACAGAACTGAATTTGAATCAAAACAATGGAATTTGAATGAAAACAACAGAATTAGAATGAAAACAATGGAATATTAAAACAAACAACAGAATTAGAATGAAAACAACGGAATTAGAGTAGAGAACAGAATTTGAAAGAAAACAATGGAATTTGAATCAAAACAAGAGAATTGAAATGTATAGAACAGAGTTTGAATGAAAAAAACGGAATTTGAATGAGAACAAGAGAATTAGAATGTACAGAACAGAGTTTGAATGAAAACAACGAAATTAGAATGAACAGAACTGAATTTGAATCAAAACAATGGAATTTGAATGAAAACAACAGAATTAGAATGAAAACAATGGAATATTAAAACAAACAACAGAATTAGAATGAAAACAACGGAATTTGAATCAAAACAACAGAATTGAAATGTACAGAACAGAGTTTGAATGAAAACAACGGAATTAGAATGTACAGAACAGAGTTTCAATGTAAACAATGGAATTAGAATGTACAGAACAGAGTTTGAATGAAAACAACGGATTTAGAATGTACAGAACACACTTTGAATGAAAACAACAGAATTAGAATGAACAGAACTGAATTTGAATCAAAACAACGGAATTAGAATAAAAAAACAACAGAATTAGAATGAAAACAATGGACTATTAAAACAAACAACGGAATTAGAATGAAAACAACGGAATTTGAATGAAAACAACAGAATTAGAATGTACAGAACAGAGTTTGAATGAAAACAACAGAATTAGAATGTAAAGAACAGAGTTTGAATGAAAACAATGGAATTAGAATGTACAGAACAGAGTTTGAATGTAAACAACGGAATTAGAATGTACAGAACAGAGTTTGAATGATATCAAAGGAATTAGAATGTACAGAACAGAGTTTGAATGAAAACAAGGGAATTAGAATATACAGAACAGAGTTTGAATGAAAATAACGGAATTAGAATGTACAGAACAGACTTTGAATGAAAAAAACGGAATTAGAATGAACAGAACTGAATTTGAATCAAAACAACGGAATTAGAATAAAAAAACAACAGAATTAGAATGAAAACAATGGACTATTAAAACAAACAACGGAATTAGAATGAAAACAACGGAATTTGAATGAAAACAACAGAATTAGAATGTACAGAACAGAGTTTGAATGAAAACAACAGAATTAGAATGTAAAGAACAGAGTTTGAATGAAAACAATGGAATTAGAATGGAATTAGAATGTACAGAACAGAGTTTGAATGTAAACAACGGAATTAGAATGTACAGAACAGAGTTTGAATGATATCAAAGGAATTAGAATGTACAGAACAGAGTTTGAATGAAAACAAGGGAATTAGAATATACAGAACAGAGTTTGAATGAAAATAACGGAATTAGAATGTACAGAACAGACTTTGAATGAAAAAAACGGAATTAGAATGTACAGAACAGAGTTTGAATGGAAACAACGGAATTAGAATGTACAGAACAGAGTTTGAATGAAAACAACGGATTTAGAATGTACAGAACAGAGTTTGAATGAAAACAACGGAATTAGAATGTACAGAACAGAATTTGAATCAGAACAAGAGAATTAGAATGTACAGAACAGAGTTTGAATGAAAACAACGAAATTAGAATGAACAGAACTGAATTTGAATCAAAACAATGGAATTTGAATGAAAACAACAGAATTAGAATGAAAACAATGGAATATTAAAACAAACAACAGAATTAGAATGAAAACAACGGAATTAGAGTAGAGAACAGAATTTGAAAGAAAACAATGGAATTTGAATCAAAACAACAGAATTGAAATGTACAGAACAGAGTTTGAATGAAAACAACGGAATTAGAATGTACAGAACAGAGTTTGAATGAAAACAACGGATTTAGAATGTACAGAACACACTTTGAATGAAAACAACAGAATTAGAATGAACAGAACTGAATTTGAATCAAAACAACGGAATTAGAATAAAAAAACAACAGAATTAGAATGAAAACAATGGACTATTAAAACAAACAACGGTATTAGAATGAAAACAACGGAATTTGAATGAAAACAACAGAATCAGAATGTACAGAACAGAGTTTGAATGAAAACAACAGAATTAGAATGTACAGAACAGAGTTTGAATGAAAACAATGGAATTAGAATGTACAGAACAGAGTTTGAATGTAAACAACGGAATTAGAATGTACAGAACAGAGTTTGAATGATATCAAAGGAATTAGAATGTACAGAACAGAGTTTGAATGAAAACAAGGGAATTAGAATATACAGAACAGAGTTTGAATGAAAATAACGGAATTAGAATGTACAGAACAGACTTTGAATGAAAAAAACGGAATTAGAATGTACAGAACAGAGTTTGAATGGAAACAACGGAATTAGAATGTACAGAACAGAGTTTGAATGAAAACAACGGATTTAGAATGTACAGAACAGACTTTGAATGAAAACAACGGAATTAGAATGTACAGAACAGAGTTTGAATGAAAACAACGGAATTAGAATGTAGAGAACAGAATTTGAATGAGAACAAGAGAATTAGAATGTACAGAACAGAGTTTGAATGAAAACAACGAAATTAGAATGAACAGAACTGAATTTGAATCAAAACAATGGAATTTGAATGAAAACAACAGAATTAGAATGAAAACAATGGAATATTAAAACAAACAACAGAATTAGAATGAAAACAACGGAATTAGAGTAGAGAACAGAATTTGAAAGAAAACAATGGAATTTGAATCAAAACAACAGAATTGAAATGTACAGAACAGAGTTTGAATGAAAACAACGGAATTAGAATGTACAGAACAGAGTTTGAATGAAAACAACAGAATTAGAATGTACAGAACAGAGTTTGAATGAAAACAATGGAATTAGAATGTACAGAACAGAGTTTCAATGTAAACAATGGAATTAGAATGTACAGAACAGAGTTTGAATGAAAACAACGGATTTAGAATGTACAGAACACACTTTGAATGAAAACAACAGAATTAGAATGAACAGAACAGAATTTGAATCAAAACAACGGAATTAGAATAAAAAAACAACAGAATTAGAATGAAAACAATGGACTATTAAAACAAACAACGGAATTAGAATGAAAACAACGGAATTTGAATGAAAACAACAGAATTAGAATGTACAGAACAGAGTTTGAATGAAAACAACGGAATTAGAATGTACAGAACAGAATTTGAATGAGAACAAGAGAATTAGAATGTACAGAACAGAGTTTGAATGAAAACAACGGAATTAGAATGTACAGAACAGAATTTGAATGAGAACAAGAGAATTAGAATGTACAGAACAGAGTTTGAATGAAAACAACGAAATTAGAATGAACAGAACTGAATTTGAATCAAAACAATGGAATTTGAATGAAAACAACAGAATTAGAATGAAAACAATGGAATATTAAAACAAACAACAGAATTAGAATGAAAACAACGGAATTAGAGTAGAGAACAGAATTTGAAAGAAAACAATGGAATTTGAATCAAAACAACAGAATTGAAATGTACAGAACAGAGTTTGAATGAAAACAACGGAATTAGAATGTACAGAACAGAGTTTGAATGAAAACAACAGAATTAGAATGTACAGAACAGAGTTTGAATGAAAACAACGGAATTAGAATGTACAGAACAGAATTTGAATGAGAACAAGAGAATTAGAATGTACAGAACAGAGTTTGAATGAAAACAACGAAATTAGAATGAACAGAACTGAATTTGAATCAAAACAATGGAATTTGAATGAAAACAACAGAATTAGAATGAAAACAATGGAATATTAAAACAAACAACAGAATTAGAATGAAAACAACGGAATTAGAGTAGAGAACAGAATTTGAAAGAAAACAATGGAATTTGAATCAAAACAACAGAATTAGAATGAAAACAATGGACTATTAATACATTCTAATTCCGTTGTTTTCATTCAAACTCTGTTCTGTACATTTCAATTCAGTTTTTTTTATTCTAATTCCATTGTTTTCATTCAAACTCTGTTCTGTACATTCTAATTCTGTTTTTTTCATTCAAACTCTGTTCTGTACATTCGAATTCCGTTTTTTTCATTCAAACTCTATTCTGTACATTCTAATTCCGTTGTTTTCATTCAAACTCTGTTCTGTACATTTCAATTCTGTTTTTTTTATTCTAATTCCGTTGTTTTCATTCAAACTCTGTTCTGTACATTCAAATTCTGTTGTTTACTTTCAAACTCTGTTCTGTACATTCTAATTCCGTTTTCTTTCATTCAAACTCTGTTCTGTACATTCTAATTCCGTTGTTTTCATTCAAAGTCTGTTCTGTACATTCTAATTCCGTTTTTTTCATTCAAACTCTGTTCTGTATGTTCTAATTCCCTTGTTTTCATTCAAACTCTGTTCTGTACATTCTAATTCCGTTGTTTTCATTCAAACTCTGTTCTGTACATTCTAATTCCGTTGTTTTCATTCAAATTCTGTTCTGTACATTCTAATTCCGTTGTTTTCATTCAAACTCTGTTCTGTACATTTCAATTCTGTTTTTTTTATTCTAATTCTGTTTTTTTCATTCAAACTCTGTTCTGTACATTCTAATTCCGTTTTTTTTCATTCAAACTCTGTTCTGTACATTTCTATTCTGTTGTTTTCATTCAAATTCCATTGTTTTTATTCAAACTCTGTTTTGTACATTCTACTTCCGTTTTTCATTCAAACTCTGTTCTGTATATTCTAATTCTGTTGTTTTCATTCAAAGTCTGTTCTGTACATTCTAATTCCGTTGTTTTCATTCAAACTCTGTTCTGTACATTCTAATTCCGTTGTTTTCATTCAAACTAGAATGTAAAGAACAGAGTTTGAATGAAAACAATGGAATTAGAATGTACAGAACAGAGTTTGAATGTAAACAACGGAATTAGAATGTACAGAACAGAGTTTGAATGATATCAAAGGAATTAGAATGTACAGAACAGAGTTTGAATGAAAACAAGGGAATTAGAATATACAGAACAGAGTTTGAATGAAAATAACGGAATTAGAATGTACAGAACAGACTTTGAATGAAAAAAACGGAATTAGAATGTACAGAACAGAGTTTGAATGGAAACAACGGAATTAGAATGTACAGAACAGAGTTTGAATGAAAACAATGGATTTAGAATGTACAGAACAGACTTTGAATGAAAACAACGGAATTAGAATGTACAGAACAGAATTTGAATGAGAACAAGAGAATTAGAATGTACAGAACAGAGTTTGAATGAAAACAACGAAATTAGAATGAACAGAACTGAATTTGAATCAAAACAATGGAATTTGAATGAAAACAACAGAATTAGAATGAAAACAATGGAATATTAAAACAAACAACAGAATTAGAATGAAAACAACGGAATTAGAGTAGAGAACAGAATTTGAAAGAAAACAATGGAATTTGAATCAAAACAACAGAATTGAAATGTACAGAACAGAGTTTGAATGAAAACAACGGAATTAGAATGTACAGAACAGAGTTTGAATGAAAACAACAGAATTAGAATGTACAGAACAGAGTTTGAATGAAAACAATGGAATTAGAATGTACAGAACAGAGTTTCAATGTAAACAATGGAATTAGAATGTACAGAACAGAGTTTGAATGAAAACAACGGATTTAGAATGTACAGAACAGAGTTTGAATGAAAACAACAGAATTAGAATGAACAGAACTGAATTTGAATCAAAACAACGGAATTAGAATAAAAAAACAACAGAATTAGAATGAAAACAATGGACTATTAAAACAAACAACGGAATTTGAATGAAAACAACGGAATTTGAATGAAAACAACAGAATTAGAATGTACAGAACAGAGTTTGAATGAAAACAACGGAATTAGAATGTACAGAACAGAATTTGAATGAGAACAAGAGAATTAGAATGTACAGAACAGAGTTTGAATGAAAACAACGGAATTAGAATGTACAGAACAGAATTTGAATGAGAACAAGAGAATTAGAATGTACAGAACAGAGTTTGAATGAAAACAACGAAATTAGAATGAACAGAACTGAATTTGAATCAAAACAATGGAATTTGAATGAAAACAACAGAATTAGAATGAAAACAATGGAATATTAAAACAAACAACAGAATTAGAATGAAAACAACGGAATTAGAGTAGAGAACAGAATTTGAAAGAAAACAATGGAATTTGAATCAAAACAACAGAATTAGAATGAAAACAATGGACTATTAATACATTCTAATTCCGTTGTTTTCATTCAAACTCTGTTCTGTACATTTCAATTCAGTTTTTTTTATTCTAATTCCATTGTTTTCATTCAAACTCTGTTCTGTACATTCTAATTCTGTTTTTTTCATTCAAACTCTGTTCTGTACATTCGAATTCCGTTTTTTTCATTCAAACTCTATTCTGTACATTCTAATTCCGTTGTTTTCATTCAAACTCTGTTCTGTACATTTCAATTCTGTTTTTTTTATTCTAATTCCGTTGTTTTCATTCAAACTCTGTTCTGTACATTCAAATTCTGTTGTTTACTTTCAAACTCTGTTCTGTACATTCTAATTCCGTTTTCTTTCATTCAAACTCTGTTCTGTACATTCTAATTCCGTTGTTTTCATTCAAAGGCTGTTCTGTACATTCTAATTCCGTTTTTTTCATTCAAACTCTGTTCTGTATGTTCTAATTCCCTTGTTTTCATTCAAACTCTGTTCTGTACATTCTAATTCCGTTGTTTTCATTCAAACTCTGTTCTGTACATTCTAATTCCGTTGTTTTCATTCAAATTCTGTTCTGTACATTCTAATTCCGTTGTTTTCATTCAAACTCTGTTCTGTACATTTCAATTCTGTTTTTTTTATTCTAATTCTGTTTTTTTCATTCAAACTCTGTTCTGTACATTCTAATTCCGTTTTTTTCATTCAAACTCTGTTCTGTACATTTCTATTCTGTTGTTTTGATTCAAACTCTGTTCTGTACATTCTAATTCCGTTGTTTTCATTCAAACTCTATTCTGTACATTCTAATTCCGTTGTTTTCATTCAAACTCTGTTCTGTACATTCTAATTCCGTTGTTTTCATTCAAAGTCTGTTCTGTACATTCTAAATCCGTTGTTTTCATTCAAACTCTGTTCTGTACATTCTAATTCCGTTGTTTTCATTCAAACTCTGTTCTGTACATTTCAATTCAGTTTTTTTTATTCTAATTCCATTGTTTTCATTCAAACTCTGTTCTGTACATTCTAATTCCGTTGTTTCCATTCAAACTCTGTTCTGTACATTCTAATTCCCTTGTTTTCATTCAAACTCTGTTCTGTACATTCTAATTCCTTTGATATCATTCAAACTCTGTTTTGTACATTCTAATTCCGTTGTTTTCATTCAAACTCTGTTCTGTACATTTCAATTCTGTTTTTTTTATTCTAATTCTGTTTTTTTCATTCAAACTCTGTTCTGTACATTCTAATTCCGTTTTTTTCATTCAAACTCTGTTCTGTACATTTCTATTCTGTTGTTTTGATTCAAATTCCATTGTTTTTATTCAAACTCTGTTTTGTACATTCTACTTCCGTTTTTCATTCAAACTCTGTTCTGTACATTCTAATTCCGTTGTTTTCATTCAAATTCTGTTCTGTACATTCTAATTCCGTTGTTTTCATTCAAACTCTGTTCTGTACATTTCAATTCTGTTTTTTTTATTCTAATTCTGTTTTTTTCATTCAAACTCTGTTCTGTACATTCTAATTCCGTTTTTTTCATTCAAACTCTGTTCTGTACATTTCTATTCTGTTGTTTTGATTCAAATTCCATTGTTTTTATTCAAACTCTGTTTTGTACATTCTACTTCCGTTTTTCATTCAAACTCTGTTCTGTATATTCTAATTCTGTTGTTTTCATTCAAAGTCTGTTCTGTACATTCTAATTCCGTTGTTTTCATTCAAACTCTGTTCTGTACATTCTAATTCCGTTGTTTTCATTCAAACTCTGTTCTGTACATTCTAATTCCGTTGTTTTCATTCAAACTCTATTCTGTACATTCTAATTCCGTTGTTTTCATTCAAACTCTGTTCTGTACATTTCAATTCTGTTTTTTTTATTCTAATTCCGTTGTTTTCATTCAAACTCTGTTCTGTACATTCAAATTCTGTTGTTTACTTTCAAACTCTGTTCTGTACATTCTAATTCCGTTTTCTTTCATTCAAACTCTGTTCTGTACATTCTAATTCCGTTTTTTTCATTCAAACTCTGTTCTGTATGTTCTAATTCCCTTGTTTTCATTCAAACTCTGTTCTGTACATTCTAATTCCGTTGTTTTCATTCAAACTCTGTTCTGTACATTCTAATTCCGTTTTTTTCATTCAAATTCTGTTCTGTACATTCTAATTCCGTTGTTTTCATTCAAACTCTGTTCTGTACATTCTAATTCCGTTGTTTTCATTCAAAGTCTGTTCTGTACATTCTAAATCCGTTGTTTTCATTCAAACTCTGTTCTGTACATTCTAATTCCGTTGTTTTCATTCAAACTCTGTTCTGTACATTTCAATTCAGTTTTTTTTATTCTAATTCCATTGTTTTCATTCAAACTCTGTTCTGTACATTCTAATTCCGTTGTTTCCATTCAAACTCTGTTCTGTACATTCTAATTCCGTTTTTTTCATTCAAAGTCTGTTCTGTACATTCTAATTCCGTTATTTTCATTCAAACTCTGTTCTGTATATTCTAATTCCCTTGTTTTCATTCAAACTCTGTTCTGTACATTCTAATTCCTTTGATATCATTCAAACTCTGTTCTGTACATTCTAATTCCGTTGTTTACATTCAAACTCTGTTCTGTACATTCTAATTCCATTGTTTTCATTCAAACTCTGTTCTGTACATTCTAATTCTGTTGTTTTCATTCAAACTCTGTTCTGTACATTCTAATTCTGTTGTTTTCATTCAAATTCCGTTGTTTTCATTCTAATTCCGTTGTTTGTTTTAATAGTCCATTGTTTTCATTCTAATTCTGTTGTTTTTTTATTCTAATTCCGTTGTTTTGATTCAAATTCAGTTCTGTTCATTCTAATTCTGTTGTTTTCATTCAAAGTGTGTTCTGTACATTCTAAATCCGTTGTTTTCATTCAAACTCTGTTCTGTACATTCTACTTCCGTTTTTCATTCAAACTCTGTTCTGTACATTCTAATTCCGTTGTTTTCATTCAAAGTCTGTTCTGTACATTCTAAATCCGTTGTTTTCATTCAAACTCTGTTCTGTACATTCTAATTCCGTTGTTTTCATTCAAACTCTGTTCTGTACATTTCAATTCAGTTTTTTTTATTCTAATTCCATTGTTTTCATTCAAACTCTGTTCTGTACATTCTAATTCCGTTGTTTCCATTCAAACTCTGTTCTGTACATTCTAATTCCCTTGTTTTCATTCAAACTCTGTTTTGTACATTCTAATTCCGTTGTTTTCATTCAAACTCTGTTCTGTACATTTCAATTCTGTTTTTTTTATTCTAATTCTGTTTTTTTCATTCAAACTCTGTTCTGTACATTCTAATTCCGTTTTTTTCATTCAAACTCTGTTCTGTACATTTCTATTCTGTTGTTTTGATTCAAATTCCATTATTTTTATTCAAACTCTGTTTTGAACATTCTACTTCCGTTTTTCATTCAAACTCTGTTCTGTACATTCTAATTCCGTTGTTTTCATTCAAATTCTGTTCTGTACATTCTAATTCCGTTGTTTTCATTCAAACTCTGTTCTGTACATTTCAATTCTGTTTTTTTTATTCAAACTCTGTTCTGTACATTCTAATTCCGTTTTTTTCATTCAAACTCTGTTCTGTACATTTCTATTCTGTTGTTTTGATTCAAATTCCATTGTTTTTATTCAAACTCTGTTTTGTACATTCTACTTCCGTTTTTCATTCAAACTCTGTTCTGTATATTCTAATTCTGTTGTTTTCATTCAAAGTCTGTTCTGTACATTCTAATTCCGTTGTTTTCATTCAAACTCTGTTCTGTACATTCTAATTCCGTTGTTTTCATTCAAACTCTGTTCTGTACATTCTAATTCCGTTGTTTTCATTCAAACTCTATTCTGTACATTCTAATTCCGTTGTTTTCATTCAAACTCTGTTCTGTACATTTCAATTCTGTTTTTTTTATTCTAATTCCGTTGTTTTCATTCAAACTCTGTTCTGTACATTCAAATTCTGTTGTTTACTTTCAAACTCTGTTCTGTACATTCTAATTCCGTTTTCTTTCATTCAAACTCTGTTCTGTACATTCTAATTCCGTTTTTTTCATTCAAACTCTGTTCTGTATGTTCTAATTCCCTTGTTTTCATTCAAACTCTGTTCTGTACATTCTAATTCCGTTGTTTTCATTCAAACTCTGTTCTGTACATTCTAATTCCGTTTTTTTCATTCAAATTCTGTTCTGTACATTCTAATTCCGTTGTTTTCATTCAAACTCTGTTCTGTACATTCTAATTCCGTTGTTTTCATTCAAAGTCTGTTCTGTACATTCTAAATCCGTTGTTTTCATTCAAACTCTGTTCTGTACATTCTAATTCCGTTGTTTTCATTCAAACTCTGTTCTCTACATTTCAATTCAGTTTTTTTTATTCTAATTCCATTGTTTTCATTCAAACTCTGTTCTGTACATTCTAATTCCGTTGTTTCCATTCAAACTCTGTTCTGTACATTCTAATTCCGTTTTTTTCATTCAAAGTCTGTTCTGTACATTCTAATTCCGTTATTTTCATTCAAACTCTGTTCTGTATATTCTAATTCCCTTGTTTTCATTCAAATTCTGTTCTGTACATTCTAATTCCTTTGATATCATTCAAACTCTGTTCTGTACATTCTAATTCTGTTGTTTTCATTCAAATTCCGTTGTTTTCATTCTAATTCCGTTGTTTGTTTTAATAGTCCATTGTTTTCATTCTAATTCTGTTGTTTTTTTATTCTAATTCCGTTGTTTTGATTCAAATTCAGTTCTGTTCATTCTAATTCTGTTGTTTTCATTCAAAGTGTGTTCTGTACATTCTAAATCCGTTGTTTTCATTCAAACTCTGTTCTGTACATTCTAATTCCATTGTTTACATTGAAACTCTGTTCTGTACATTCTAATTCCATTGTTTTCATTCAAACTCTGTTCTGTACATTCTAATTCTGTTGTTTTCATTCAAACTCTGTTCTGTACATTCTAATTCCGTTGTTTTCATTCAAACTCTGTTCTGTACATTTCAATTCTGTTGTTTTGATTCAAATTCCATTGTTTTCTTTCAAATTCTGTTCTCTACTCTAATTCCGTTGTTTTCATTCTAATTCTGTTGTTTGTTTTAATATTCCATTGTTTTCATTCTAATTCTGTTGTTTTCATTCAAATTCCATTGTTTTGATTCAAATTCAGTTCTGTTCATTCTAATTTCGTTGTTTTCATTCAAACTCTGTTCTGTACATTCTAATTCTCTTGTTCTCATTCAAATTCTGTTCTGTACATTCTAATTCCGTTGTTTTCATTCAAACTCTGTTCTGTACATTCTAATTCTGTTGTTTTCATTCAAACTCTGTTCTGTACATTCTAATTCCGTTGTTTTCATTCAAACTCTGTTCTGTACATTTCAATTCTGTTGTTTTGATTCAAATTCCATTGTTTTCTTTCAAATTCTGTTCTCTACTCTAATTCCGTTGTTTTCATTCTAATTCTGTTGTTTGTTTTAATATTCCATTGTTTTCATTCTAATTCTGTTGTTTTCATTCAAACTCTGTTCTGTACATTCTAATTCCGTTTTTTTCATTCAAATTCTGTTCTGTACATTCTAATTCCGTTGTTTTCATTCAAACTCTGTTCTGTACATTCTAATTCCGTTGTTTTCATTCAAAGTCTGTTCTGTACATTCTAAATCCGTTGTTTTCATTCAAACTCTGTTCTGTATGTTCTAATTCCCTTGTTTTCATTCAAACTCTGTTCTCTACATTCTAATTCTGTTGTTTTCATTCAAATTCCATTGTTTTGATTCAAATTCAGTTCTGTACATTCTAATTCTGTTGTTTTGATTCAAATTCCATTGTTTTTCCATTGACCTGAATTTGAATCAAAACAATGGAATTTGAATCAAAACAACAGAATTAGAATGAAAACAATGGACTATTAATACATTCTAATTCCGTTGTTTTCATTCAAACTCTGTTCTGTACATTTCAATTCAGTTTTTTTTATTCTAATTCCATTGTTTTCATTCAAACTCTGTTCTGTACATTCTAATTCTGTTTTTTTCATTCAAACTCTGTTCTGTACATTCTAATTCCGTTTTTTTCATTCAAACTCTATTCTGTACATTCTAATTCCGTTGTTTTCATTCAAACTCTGTTCTGTACTTTTCAATTCTGTTTTTTTATTCTAATTCTGTTTTTTTCATTCAAACTCTGTTCTGTATATTCTAATTCCATTGTTTTCATTCAAACTCTGTTCTGTACATTCTAATTCTGTTGTTTTCATTCAAACTCTGTTCTGTACATTCTAATTCTGTTGTTTTCATTCAAATTCCGTTGTTTTCATTCTAATTCCGTTGTTTGTTTTAATAGTCCATTGTTTTCATTCTAATTCTGTTGTTTTTTTATTCTAATTCCGTTGTTTTGATTCAAATTCAGTTCTGTTCATTCTAATTCCGTTGTTTTCATTCAAAGTCTGTTCTGTATATTCTAATTCTGTTGTTTTCATTCAAAGTCTGTTCTGTACATTCTAATTCCGTTGTTTTCATTCAAACTCTGTTCTGTACATTTCAATTCTGTTTTTTTTATTCTAATTCCGTTGTTTTCATTCAAACTCTGTTCTGTACATTTCTATTCTGTTGTTTTGATTCAAATTCCATTGTTTTTATTCAAACTCTGTTTTGTACATTCTACTTCCGTTTTTCATTCAAACTCTGTTCTGTACATTCTAATTCCGTTGTTTTCATTCTAATTCTGTTGTTTGTTTTAATATTCCATTGTTTTCATTCTAATTCTGTTGTTTTCATTCAAATTCCATTGTTTTGATTCAAATTCAGTTCTATTCATTCTAATTTCATTGTTTTCATTCAAATTCCGTTTTTTTCATTCAAACTCTGTTCTATACATTTCAATTCTGTTGTTTTGATTCAAATTCCATTGTTTTCTTTCAAATTCTGTTCTCTACATTCTAATTCCGTTGTTTTCATTCAAACTCTTTTCTGTATATTCTAATCAGTTGTTTTCATTCAAAGTCTGTTCTGTACATTCTAATTCCGTTGTTTTCATTCAAACTCTGTTCTGTATATTCTAATTCCCTTGTTTTCATTCAAACTCTGTTCTGTACATTCTAATTCCGTTGTTTTCATTCAAAGTCTGTTCTGTACATTCTAATTCCTTTTTTTTCATTCAAACTCTGTTCTGTATGTTCTAATTCTCTTGTTTTCATTCAAACTCTGTTCTGTACATTCTAATTCCGTTGTTTTCATTCAAACTCTGTTCTGTACATTCTAATTCCGTTTTTTTCATTCAAATTCTGTTCTGTACATTCTAATTCCGTTGTTTTCATTCAAACTCTGTTCTGTACATTCTAATTCCGTTGTTTTCATTCAAAGTCTGTTCTGTACATTCTAAATCCGTTGTTTTCATTCAAACTCTGTTCTGTACATTTCAATTCTGTTTTTTTTATTCTAATTCCGTTGTTTTCATTCAAACTCTGTTCTGTACATTCAAATTCTGTTGTTTACTTTCAAACTCTGTTCTGTACATTCTAATTCCGTTTTTTTTCATTCAAACTCTGTTCTGTACATTCTAATTCCGTTGTTTTCATTCTAATTCCGTTGTTTGTTTTAATAGTCCATTGTTTTAATTCTAATTCTGTTGTTTTCATTCAAATTCCATTGTTTTGATTCAAATTCAGTTCTGTTCATTCTAATTTCGTTGTTTTCATTCAAAGTCTGTTCTGTACATTCTAAATCCGTTGTTTTCATTCAAACTCTGTTCTGTACATTCTAATTCTGTTGTTTTCATTCAAACTCTGTTCTGTACATTCTAATTCCGTTGTTTTCATTCAAACTCTGTTCTGTATATTCTAATTCCCTTGTTTTCATTCAAACTCTGTTCTGTACATTCTAATTCCGTTGTTTACATTCAAACTCTGTTCTGTACATTCTAATTCCGTTGTTTACATTCAAACTCTGTTCTGTACATTCTAATTCCGTTGTTTACATTCAAACTCTGTTCTGTACATTCTAATTCCATTGTTTTCATTCAAACTCTGTTCTGTACATTCTAATTCTGTTGTTTTCATTCAAACTCTGTTCTGTACATTCTAATTCTGTTGTTTTCATTCAAATTCTGTTCTGTACATTCTAATTCCGTTGTTTTCATTCAAACTCTTGTTAAGGTTCAAAATATTGGGGATGGACACCAGAGCAAAACCCCACAATAATAATACTGGTCCGGCCGGGTTGAGTCAAACGATGATTTAATGATCACACACGTGGGAGATGGACACTGTATGCAGACAGTCTCAGATCTCGTCTCAAAAAACACATCACCATAGTTTCATGAAATCAGGGTATTAGAACGCCCCTTCATGCGTAGTGACAGGTGTAATACAATCAATGTTGACAATTTTATTTAACACAAAGAATAACATTGTCTCCTTCCCGAGGGCAGACGCTGACTGCCCCCGTCTCCTGGAACCGTCTGTACCCTGCTAAGACACAACATGGCAGCTACAAGGACTCTCTCATTTATTAAGACCATCAGTGTGTATTGCTCTAAATCAAGTATATAATATTAACTGAATATTGCTGGATCAGCTATTTCTACTTAAAACATATTAAAACATGACTAAGCACAAAATCACCAAGAATAACATCTTATAAGTGCTGTGTAAGCGCGTGTGGCCTTCCAAGCTCAAAGCCTTTGCCCTCCATAGATCAGCCAGACTCGCGCTGGCTGTAGCTTTTAACCTTTAATTAACTTGAGCACAACTCTAGAATAAGCAACGAACTGCAATGTGTATGGAATGATCATGGTTACATCTGCAATGGAAAATCATGTTATTATTCTGGTACCTGTAAGGAAAAGATCAAACTAAAGTTATAACAATCACTGTAATGCAAAGGATAATGTAAGGTCAATTTATGTTTAATGCAAAGGTGGTTATATACTTCTGATGAACTAATAATGCCATATTAAAATATTAAATGATAATGAGAAAAACATCCCCTCCTTATTCTACAATTCCCTCTGTTGACCTCTGGAGAATCCAGAGGTCACAAACAGTTGTGTCCCTCCTTGGCCTACACATTCAGTTCTACATGCATCATTGACATCATGGACATTGGAGTAATGACTCCAGGGTCCACTGCCCTCACAGACATACTTTTGACCATTCTTCTGGCACAAGGGATGAGACAACAACAACAAATAACCATAATACCCACCACAACAGACAAAGAAAACATGACCGAAGCGATAACCCCCTTCCACCGTCCGAACACTGAGGTCAGCCAGCCTTCCAACGGACTATCAACACCGGAGTGATCATGCATAGTTTCAGAAAGGCTCTTTAGGCCCTCCAGAGCCTTGGTTACCGACTCATCTGGAGCAGTGTTATTTGGAATAAAGGTGCAACACTGATCGGCAAACATAGAACAAATGCCCCCTTTTTCCGCTAACAACATATCAAGGGCCATTCTATTCTGCACTCCCATTAACGAGGTCGGACCCACCTGCTCCGCCAACCCCTCCATGCCGTCTCTGGTCAGGTTCGAGAGTCTCAGTACATTATAGTGAACATAATTGATCCTATCTACGTTCTTGCGTTCTTAACCCTTTTGGATCAACCCCCGCTGTTTCCACCCCCAGAACCAAATACATAGATTGTTTGCGATGCCAATTCCCCAATGATAAGGTTAACGCGTTTCCAGAGGGGCTAAAATCCCTCTGTAGTTTAAGCTCGTTTTCTGATCCTAATTCTAACGGTTCCCAATTTTGCCCAGTATAACCCCTTACCTGGTCCCAATTACGGCACCAGCTGTCATATGGACGATTTCCCCTCTCACAGTGCGTACTCACTGAATAATCCCAACAGAGCCACACATTATATCCCCTCCAGGCCCTACAATTAACAACATCACACAGATCAAACATAAAAGAAATTGTGGGGCCAATAACATAATCTAATTCTAAACCACCATATGTGCTGAGACACTCATCCTTTTTACCAGAGACCTCGCGCTTCACTCTTGCCCACAGCTTTAAATCACTATAGATCACGCGTGATATAATTTGTGTATCAAACAACGCCGGACTGGCATGGCCTCCGTGCTCAGACTGGTTTCCCGGGTCGGTCTGCAACAAACAAATCAAAAAACAAATAGCCATGATTAGCAACATAATTGACATCAAACTCATAATAATTTTGAACATTGTGATGGCTTTTGAAACTCTTCTTTCATCACCAGTGTCTGATTGTTGTGATGGCATGGTTGTATGTGAATGTTATGGTGTAGTAAAAAGTTCAAAGCCCTTTATCAGAGCCTCTCTCTTGTTCTAGGTGTTCAGTGTGGTACCGCTCCTTTTCGTTGGCGCGGCGATCTCCTCCTAGGCTGCTCTTCTTTCTTCGACCTTCCGGGTAGACCACCGGTCGGCCCGTTGCACAGGTGTGAGGGTTTATTCTGCCTCTCAATTTCACCTGTGATGGGTGGAGATTGATCCTTCCCCACCAAGCCCTCGTGCGCGGCCGCGCACTGCGTCCAGTGATACCAGGTGTCGCCTTTCCCCTTCAGTTGGACCGCTGTCGCCGTCCGAGCCGATACCTCATATGGCTCAATCCAGCGGGGTTCCTTCCACTTGCGTTTGATGACTCTCAGCCACACTGTTTTCGCGTCCGGGACCTCTCCTTCTCCTGTGGGCCCTTTTACAAGCCGCCTGTTTTGTGAAATTGGACACAAGCGCCTTTAACTCGTTCCAGTAGTCTGCGTGGGACCGGTTCCCCTTTTTGTCCCGTTCAACCGAGCCCACCGTCCAAGGTGCCGGAAACTGTCTCCCTGTTTGCAGCTCATATGGTGTAAAACCTGTGGATTAATTAGCAGAACATCTTATGGTCATCAACGCAACCGGCAGGGCTGCGACCCAATTTAGCCCTGTTTGCGCGCAGATTTTTGCCAATTTGTTTTTCAAATTTAGGTTCATTCTTTCTACTTTTCCCTGAGACTGAGGATGATAGACCTTTCCAAATTTATGCTGGACGCCCAACATTTTTCTACTTTTGCCAAATCTTGATTTTTAAAATGGGTTCCATTATCTGATCTAATTCTTTTGGAGAACCCATGACGGGGAATGTAATGATTGATTAAACACTTAATGACAGTCTTAGCATCCTCCTTTTTTGTAGCCCAGGCCTCTGGCCAGCCGGTCAGAGCATCAACACACACTAACAAATATCTTACACCGCCAGGCCCGGAATCAATCATATCAGTGAAATCAATAACAATCTCCTTTCCCGGCCTCTCAGGGGGCCGAAACTTACCCACTTCCGGTTTTACTGCTGGCTTAGGCTTGTGTGCCCCACAGATTAAGCACATCCTGGCTTTTTCTCTTATCATTCCTCGCAGCTCAGGATGCCACCAATGACACAAGTTTCTCTCCATCTGGGCAATCCCCACGTGGGCGAGTCCGTGGGCTTCATCCACCTTCTGTTCTGCCATTTTGGCTGTCAGCACGGGGCGCCCGTCTGGCCCCCTCCACAAATGTCCATCCTGCCAGGCTCCTTTGTTTTTCCACACCCCCTTTTCCTCTGGGGATGCCTCCTCCTGGGCCTGTTTGACTTCCCCAATCAGGTCAACAGATATCTCCTCTTCTGGAGTTACCTGTATCATTTGTCTCCGTCCTTTGTAGCCTGCGGCCTCCTTCGCGGCTTCGTCTGCTCTCTGGTTTCCTTTTTCCACCATGCTGGTTCCTTGGGAGTGAGCTTTGCATTTTATAATACTCACCTCCTCTGGGTCAGCCAAGGCCTTTTCCAGTTCCTCCATTTCATGTTTGTGGGAAATAGGTGCATTGGTTGCTGTTCTGAATCCTGCTCTTTTCCACTGAGGCAGCTCCACATGCGCTGCTCCAAATGCATATGCCGAGTCGGTGTAGATGTTCACTCTCCTATTCTTGGCTAATCTCAAAGCTCGAGCAAGGGCTATCACTTCAGCTCTCTGGGCCGACTGCTTTCCCTCAATCCTTCCTGACTCTCTGACCTGATAATCTCCTTCTACTCTGCAAACCACCGCGTACCCTGCTTTCAGTCCTCCTTCGTCTCGGTGGCAACATCCATCGGTGAACCAGTCCTCAGTTCCCGGTATGGGTTCGGCCTTCAGGTCCTCTCTAATCTTTTCCTCAATCTGTGCTCTTTTGGCGCAGTCATGTGGTTCCCCTACTCCCATTAAATCTGCCATGTTAATTCCTTCATGTGTGAATGTCAAATTTTGGGGCCTCTAAGACTTTGCTCAGTCTCTGTTGTGCCCGTGGTGACATACAAAATGCTTGTGAATTCACGTATGCCACTATGCTATGTGTAGTAAGTATTTTTAGTGGGTGTTCTCTCACTACATGTGCTGTTTTTTGGATAATTCTAGCGACCCCTGCTGCATGTTGTGTGCATGTAGGATGCTTTGCTTCTGTTGGATGTAGTTTTACACTAACATACATGAGCACCTCTCTACCCCCCCCCCCCCCTTTTTTCTGAAACAACACTCCATTTACAATTGAGTGCGTTTCAGAAACATCCAATTAGAATGGCTCATCATAATTGGGTGTGGCTAAATCTGAGGCCCTTGACAAATCCTGTTTTACCCTAATAAATGCGGCTTCAGCTTCAGGCGTCCAAGGCAGCTCAGCCTTAAGGTTTCGAACGCCAACTTGCTTCATTAGGCCCCTTAAAGGGGCAGTTTTGCCTGCATAATCCGGAATGAACTGCCTGCTGTAACCTGTTAAACCAAGAAAAGTAAGCATTTCTCTCACAGTTCGCGGTTTTGGGTGTGTCAGAATTTGGTCTCTGTGTGTGTTCATCAAACCCACTGATTTGTGTGTGATTACCCGGCCCAAAAAGGTCACTTCAGGGCAAACTAACTGCAGCTTGTCTTTACTTACTTTAAAGCCGCACTCCGCCAACCTATTCAACACAACGAACGACGCCGCTGTACAATCCGCTGCTGACGGGGCTGCAATGAGAAGATCATCAACATATTGTATTAATGTACAATCATCAGGCAAATTACATGACGACAGGGTGTCGTTGAGCACCTGATTAAAATGCCTGGAGAAAGTGCAAAGCCTTGTGTCAACCGTGTGTATCTGAGTTGTTGGCCTCTGTATGTGAATGAAAAAATGTCTCTGAGTGACTCATGCAGAGGAAGACAAAAGAATGCATTTGCCAGGTCAATGCACGTGAACCACTTTTGGCCACATGTGATAGCTGATAAAGCTGTGTATGGATTTGGTACTGGTGCAGTGGTGGAGAGTAATATTTCATTAATGGCTCTCAAGTCATGTGCCATGTGGTATCTTCCTGTTCCATGTTTCTCCACTGGTAGAATTGTTGTGTTCCACAGTGAGGGAGAGGGCTCTAACACCCCGGCCCTTAACAGGCCTTCTATTGTTTCTGTAATTCCTTCCTCTGCTTCAGGTTTGTGTTTATACTGTGGTCTATTGATTGGTGTGTGTGACTTGAGCTGGAACAAAACAGGAGGACACTTAGCTAGGCCAACGTCCGTGGGCCCTTTTGACCATAGACTGTCGGGCAGATTTGACAGTCCAGCAACTGCGTGAGGATGATCTACTCTCTCCTCACCATGTGTTTTTGAAATTTCTTTATGTTCCAAGATCACTGTATCATCACAGGCACAAGTTATGCGATAGGTTTTACAATTTCGAGCATAAGATAAGTTAGGAATTTGGGTTCTTTGCCACCCTGTGTCGTCCAGTGCTCGCCTGACCATCGGACCTAGATCACCTGCACCATGACCTTGGTGGATCGCCAATGTAATGTGAGGGGTTGAATTTTCTTCCACATTGTACCAAAGCAGTTGTTCATCAGTTAATTTCACAGCCGCGGCTACACCTGTCATGGTTGGCTGTGTGGCAGGCGTGCAAGCAGGAGTGGTGGATCCAAAATGCAGGACTCAGACACAGAAGTTCAACTTAAAGCGCAGCTTTATTGCTGGAAACCCTCTTACTAACTAAAGGCATCAAAAGACAAACAAAAACGCTGGTGGACTAAAACACTGAAGCAGAAAACACTGAACTGGAACTGGAAACAAAACACTGGTAACACGGAGGCAAAACACACACAGCTTGTTGAGGGTACGACGCCACACTGACACAGAGAAACACAGGGTCTAAATACACTGGGAAGTAATGAGGAGAATGAGACACAGAAGGAGAGCACAGCTGGGGGAAATTAGAACTGACGAGACAAGCAAGGCAGGACACATTCACATAAGTCACGGACCTTCAAAGTAAAACAGGAAGGATCACACAGAGACGCGAACTTGACACAGTGGAGACAGCAACTAAGAAACACAGAGACATAAACCATAAGGCAGAGGACTCTAAGAACCGAGAGGCACAGAGGGGAACTCAAACATGCAGACACAGACTTACACAGAACAGAGGGGACATAGAGAAACATGAAGGGCAAGGGATCGAAACTAGAAACTCACACCAAGTACAATAATACAAAAATCACAAAGAACTAAAACGCTGGGTCAGGAGACCCAGGACCCTGACAACACCTTCTGGTCCGATGTAGATGTCATGTGTTTGCACATTCAGAATCAGAATCAGAATCAGAATACTTTATTGATCCCTGGGGGAAATTATTTTTTTGTTACAGTGCTCCATTTTAAACCAACATTAAGACAAGACAGACAATACGCTAACTAAGAATAGTACAATATATACATATATATACATACATACATACATACATAAGTCACTTATAAATAAATATTTGGAAAAGAAACGTGTAGTTGTAGCAGCAAACAGTGTGTTAAGTGGATGCGTTGTACAGGGAGATGGCCACAGGCAGGAATGATTTCCTGTGTCGTTCAGTGGTGCTTTTCGGTAATCTCAGTCTCTCACTGAACGAGCTCCTGTGACTGACCAACATGTCATGGAGTGGGTGGGAGGTGTTATCCAACATTGTCTTTATCTTGGACAGCATCCGCCTCTCCGACACCACCTTGAGGGAGTCCAGCTCCATCCCCACAACATTGCTGGCCTTACGGATCAGTTTATTAAGTCTGTTGGCATCTGCGACCCTCAGCCTGCTCCCCCAGCATGCAACAGCATAGAGGATCGCACTGGCCACCACAGACTCATAGAAAATCCTCAGCATTTTCTGGCAGATGTTGAAGGACCTCAGTCGCCTCAAAAAATAGAGACGACTCTGGCCCTTCCTGTAAAGTGCTGTGGTGTTTTTAGCCCAGTCCAGTTTATTGTCAATGTGTACTCCAAGGTATTTATAGTCCTCCACAATGTCAACACTGATCCCCTGGATTGAAACAGGGGTCAAGTGTTTCCTGGTCTTCCTGAAGTCCACGATCAGTTCCTTGGTCTTTGCCACGTTGAGCTGCAGATGATTCTGCTCACACCACGTGACAAAGGAGTCGACCACAGCCCGGTACTCTGTCTCATCATCCCTGCTGATGCATCCAACCACCGCAGAGTCATCAGAAAACTTCTGAAGATGGCAGGTCTCTGTGCAGTGGCTGAAGTCTGTGGTGTAGAGGGTGAAGAGGAAGGGGGAGAGGACAGTCCCCTGTGGTGCCCCTGTGTTGCTAATCACCTTGTCAGACACACACTGTGGGAGACGTACATATTGTGGTCTTCCTGTCAGGTAATCAACAATCCAGGACACCAGAGAAGCATCCACCTGCATCGCTGCTAACTTATCACCCAGGAGGGTCGGCCTGATGGTGTTGAAAGCACTGGAAAAGTCAAAAAACATGACCCTCACAGTGCTCGCCGGCTGGTCCAGATGGGTGTAGACACGATTGAGCAGGTAGATGATGGCGTCCTCTGTTCCGAGACGAGGCTGATAAGCGAACTGAAGGGGATCCAGATGTGGTCTTACTATGGGTCGCAGCTGGTCCAGGATGAGCCTTTCCAGGGTCTTCACGTCTGACCCTCAAGATCAGACTGAAATAATTCACGATAGGTGTCGTCACTATCTTTATCATAAAACAGATTGACTTGGTAGGGTTCGCGCGGAGGGAGGTAAACTGCCAAGCTCATTATCAAGGGTCTCCACAACTGAAATTGCCTCAGAACATCCTCTTTCACTACTCTCCCCCAGTACATGTCGGCTTTTGCTCTCTCACAGTCTTGAAGCAGATATTGAGTCTTTGAATTTGTTCCCAGGCACGGGAAATGCTGGCCCCCTGGCAAAGTCACAGATAATCCATCTGCTGAACATGTGATTGTAGCGCCCAACTTCACGAGCAGGTGCCTGCCCATGAGATTTACTGGCGCTTGCGATGACACCATATAGTTGTGTTTCAAAGTCTGCTTGCCCAGCTTTGTCAAAGCTGGGTCAGTCACTGGCAGAGTGATTGGGATCCCGGAAAATCAGAATCAGAATCAGAATCAGAAAGGGTTTATTGCCAAATGTTGAGCAGGTTTACAACATTAGGAAATTGCTGCGGTGCTTCAGTGCAAACATAGTGTCATAAATAGCACTTAAATAGACATGAAAAAATAAAAGTAGGAATAAGAATTAAAAGTGCTACGTAGAAAGATATGTGCATGAGATATACATGAGATATATACATGAGAATAAGAATAGAGTGCTACGTGGAAAGATATATACATGAGTGCAGGTGGTGATCAGTGCCAAACATGGAATGGTGCAGTGACACAGCGTAGGGTCATGTGTTAGTGGCGGGAACAGTCATATGGTTATTGTTCATGTGTCCAACAGCAGAGGGGAAGAAACTGTTCTTATGGCGAGAGGTTCTGGTGCGAATGGACCGGAGCCTCCTGCCTGAGGGGAGCAGGTCAAACAGACTGTGTCCAGGGTGAGAAGGGTCAGCTGAGATCCGAGCTGCACGCCGCAATGTCCTGGAGGTGTACAGGTCCTGCAAAGATGGGAGTCTGCAGCCAATCACCTTCTCAGCAGAGCGCACAACACACCACGTTCACTGTGTGGCAGGACAACTTTGCACTGTCTGGTGCTGCTCTCAAGGTTGAATAGGTTGCTCCAGTGTCCACTAAGAAGGGCAATTCTGTCCCTTCTACAGTCATTGACAGCATGGGATCTGCCATTTCCATGCTGTTTGGTCCCTCCGGGTCCCTTCAGTACTGGTCCTCCCTCCAGTCAGACACTGGATACTGCGCGGCTGGTGCTGCACTCGGGTTTGGGGCCTGATATGCTCCCCTATAGCCATCTCTTGCTCTTGGAGCTCCACGTGCCTGGGATTGGTAGCCTCTTCTTTGATTGTTCTGACGACGTTCTGGGCAATTTCTGCTCCAATGACCCTCTGCTCCACACCTCCAACAGACATTCCAAGGCACACTGCTGAGATTCCCCGTGTTACGAGCTCTTAGTACTCCCTCCGCTGAGCCACCACGCCCTCTGTACGATCCACCGGTTCCCCAATTCCCTGTGGGTTGGTTCTGCCTTGGTGCATTGGCGGGCCATCCGTCATTAGTGCAGGGACCCGGGCCACTATCTGGCCATTCAGGCCCAGGACCAGGCTGGGTCGCAACTATCATCATTTTTTCTGTTTTTTCTTTTTCCTCTTTTTTCTTTTCGCAGGCTTTGTTTCTGGCCTCCGCCAACTGTAGTTTGAGCAGAGACGCTTGTGCCTCCCCCAACTCTTTTTTCTGCTTGTTCGCCCTGTCCTGCTCCAGCTGTAAACGATGTGAGACGTGTCTTTCCCACTGCACCGAATCTGCTACGGCAAAATCTGGATTTTTCTGTAGATCTTCTATGACCTGGTTTGGCAGCCCTGCGCTGAGCGAAACCATGCCCGATGCTCACCTTCCCTACTCCCACTCAGGGACTGACATTTAACTGTCATAGGCCCTTCATTATGAAACACCAGTGGTACCCTGGTGTATTCAACATCAGCTACTCCTCCTACAACCACTGCAGTCTGTCCATTTGGGCCCTGAACTTGTCCTCCCCTAAGGGTCATTACAGGCATGACATGTTGTCGTCCTACAGCATTAGATGTTAATGTGGCCCAAGGAAGTATCTCTGCTGTGTGATACTTGTTAGCATCTCCTGGTTTTGGAATCCAGTTCTTCATTTGGTCTTCCAGCTTCTTATTTTGCTTTTTCCGTTGTTTCAAAGCCTCCACTATGCTCTCCATATCTTCTGTTTCAGCTGTGTCATCCTCCTCCATCCAGGAAGATGCTCCGTTCCACAAGAACATCCACTTGCAACACTTTGCATGAGTTTGCTGTATTTTCTTGATTTGTTGGTTAATTCTCCAGTTAATTGAACGTTTCTCTGCCTCGGTTTGCAGTTGTTCCAGTTGCTGCTCACATCTCTCTCCTTCTATTTTGAGCACAAGACTTAGGGCTATTTTGTCATCCAGCCCTCTCTGTTGGGAAGCAATAAGCTTGCTTAGCTCAGCTTCCATTGCTTTGCATTCCTTCTCAGCTAATTTTAAAGATCCAGGAGAAGCTAAACGAATGGCTCTTTTTAACTGTTCCTGCTGCTCCTTCAGAGGCTTATAGCCTCTGTGCCCAGTAGGTGTCATGGTTGGGCTGTCAGCCATTATCCTAGAACACAGGCTTACCTCCCTTTTTGTGACGTTATACGGCTCCTCCCCTTGGGTCACCCCACAGCGTCTGCCTGTTAACATTCCGGAACTCTGAACATTTTGGAATGTTCGGAATTCCGGAATTCTGAACATTCCGGAATTCCGAACATTCCGGAACCTTGGTGCATTCCGGAACTCTGAAAAGTCCGGAACTTTGGTGCATTCCGGAACTCTGAACATTCCGGAATTCCGAACATTCCGGAACCTTGGTGCATTCCGGAACCTTGGTGCATTCCGGAACTCTGAATTCCGGAACCTTGATACATTCCGGAACTCTGAACATTCCGGAACTCTGAACATTCCGGAACCTTGCTGCATTCCGGAACTCTGAACATTCCGGAACCTTGGTGCATTCCGGAACTCTGAACATTCCGGAATTCCGAACATTCCGGAACCTTGGTGCATTCCGGAACTCTGAACATTCCGGAACTCTGAACATTCCGGAACCTTTGTGCATTCCGGAACCTTGGTGCATTCCGGAACTCTGAACATTCCGGAATTCCGAACATTCCGGAACCTTGGTGCATTCCGGAACTCTGAACATTCCGGAACCTTTGTCCATTCCGGAACCTTGGTGCATTCCGGAACTCTGAACATTCCGGAACCTTGGTACATTCCGGAATTCCGAACATTCCGGAACCTTGGTGCATTCCGGAACTCTGAACATTCCGGAACTCTGAACACTCCGGAACCTTTGTGCATTCCGGAATGTTCGGAAGTCCGGAATGTTCGGAATTCCGGAATGCACCAAGGTTCCGGGGTGTTCAGAGTTCCGGAATGCACCAAGGTTCCGGAATGCACAAAGGTTCCGGAATGTTCGGAATTCCGGAATGTTCAGAGTTCCGGAATGCACCAAGGTTCCGGAATGTTCAGAGTTCCGGAATGTTCAGAGTTCCGGAATGCACCAAGGTTCCGGAATGTTCGGAATTCCGGAATGTTCAGAGTTCCGGAATGCACCAAGGTTCCGGAATGTTCGGAATTCCGGAATGTTCAGAGTTCCGGAATGCACCAAGGTTCCGGAATGTTCAGAGTTCCGGAATGCACCAAGGTTCCGGAATGTTCAGAGTTCCGGAATGCACCAAGGTTCCGGAATGTTCGGAATTCCGGAATGTTCAGAGTTCCGGAATGTTCGGAATTCCGGAATGTTCAGAGTTCCGGAATGTACCAAGGTTCCGGAATGTTCAGAGTTCCGGAATGCACCAAGGTTCCGGAATGTTCAGAGTTCCGGAATGCACCAAGGTTCCGGAATGTTCGGAATTCCGGAATGTTCAGAGTTCCGGAATGTTCGGAATTCCGGAATGTTCGGAATTCCGGAATGTTCAGAGTTCCGGAATGCACCAAAGTTCCGGAATGCACAAAGGTTCCGGAATGTTCGGAATTCCGGAATGTTCAGAGTTCCGGAATGCACCAAGGTTCCGGAATGTTCGGAATTCCGGAATGTTCAGAGTTCCGGAATGTACAGAGTTCCGGAATGCACCAAGGTTCCGGAATGTTCGGAATTCCGGAATGTTCAGAGTTCCGGAATGCACCAAGGTTCCGGAATGTTCAGAGTTCCGGAATGCACCAAGGTTCCGGAATGTTCGGAATTCCGGAATGTTCAGAGTTCCGGAATGTTCGGAATTCCGGAATGTTCAGAGTTCCGGAATGCACCAAGGTTCCGGAATGCACCAAGGTTCCGGAATGCACAAAGGTTCCGGAATGTTCAGAGTTCCGGAATGCACCAAGGTTCCGGAATGTTCGGAATTCCGGAATGTTCAGAGTTCCGGAATGTTCAGAGTTCCGGAATGCACCAAGGTTCCGGAATGCACCAAGGTTCCGGAATGCACAAAGGTTCCGGAATGTTCAGAGTTCCGGAATGCACCAAGGTTCCGGAATGTTCGGAATTCCGGAATGTTCAGAGTTCCGGAATGTTCAGAGTTCCGGAATGCACCAAGGTTCCGGAATGTTCGGAATTCCGGAATGTTCAGAGTTCCGGAATGCACCAAGGTTCCGGAATGTTCGGAATTCCGGAATGTTCAGAGTTCCGGAATGCACCAAGGTTCCGGAATGTTCAGAGTTCCGGAATGCACCAAGGTTCCGGAATGTTCAGAGTTCCGGAATGCACCAAGGTTCCGGAATGTTCGGAATTCCGGAATGTTCAGAGTTCCGGAATGTTCGGAATTCCGGAATGTTCAGAGTTCCGGAATGTACCAAGGTTCCGGAATGTTCAGAGTTCCGGAATGCACCAAGGTTCCGGAATGTTCAGAGTTCCGGAATGCACCAAGGTTCCGGAATGTTCGGAATTCCGGAATGTTCAGAGTTCCGGAATGTTCGGAATTCCGGAATGCACAAAGGTTCCGGAATGTTCGGAATTCCGGAATGGTCAGAGTTCCCGAATGCACCAAGGTTCCGGAATGTTCGGAATTCCGGAATGTTCAGAGTTCCGGAATGTTCAGAGTTCCGGAATGCACAAAGGTTCCGGAATGTTCGGAATTCCGGAATGTTCAGAGTTCCGGAATGCACCAAGGTTCCGGAATGTTCAGAGTTCCGGAATGCACCAAGGTTCCGGAATGTTCGGAATTCCGGAATGTTCAGAGTTCCGGAATGTTCGGAATTCCGGAATGTTCAGAGTTCCGGAATGCACCAAGGTTCCGGAATGCACCAAGGTTCCGGAATGCACAAAGGTTAGGAATGTTCGGAATTCCGGAATGCACCAAGGTTCCGGAATGTTCGGAATTCCGGAATGTTCAGAGTTCCGGAATGCACCAAGGTTCCGGAATGCACCAAGGTTCCGGAATGCACAAAGGTTAGGAATGTTCAGAGTTCCGGAATGCACCAAGGTTCCGGAATGTTCGGAATTCCGGAATGTTCAGAGTTCCGGAATGCACCAAGGTTCCGGAATGTTCAGAGTTCCGGAATGCACCAAAGTTCCGGAATGTTCAGAGTTCCGGAATGCACCAAGGTTCCGGAATGTTCGGAATTCCAGAATGTTCAGAGTTCCGGAATGTTCGGAATTCCGGAATGTTCAGAGTTCCGGAATGCACCAAGGTTCCGGAATGCACCAAGGTTCCGGAATGCACAAAGGTTCCGGAATGTTCGGAATTCCGGAATGTTCGGAGTTCCGGAATGTACCAAGGTTCCGGAATGTTCGGAATTCCGGAATGTACCAAGGTTCCGGAATGTTCAGAGTTCCGGAATGCACCAAGGTTCCGGAATGTTCGGAATTCCGGAATGTTCAGAGTTCCGGAATGCACCAAGGTTCCGGAATGCACAAAGTTTCCGGAATGTTCAGAGTTCCGGAATGTTCAGAGTTCCGGAATGCACCAAGGTTCCGGAATGTTCGGAATTCCGGAATGTTCAGAGTTCCGGAATGCACCAAGGTTCCGGAATGTTCGGAATTCCGGAATGTTCAGAGTTCCGGAATGCACCAAGGTTCCGGAATGCACAAAGGTTCCGGAATGTTCGGAATTCCGGAATGTTCAGAGTTCCGGAATGTTCGGAATTCCGGAATGTTCAGAGTTCCGGAATGTTCAGAGTTCCGGAATGCACCAAGGTTCCGGAATGTTCGGAATTCTGGAATGTTCAGAGTTCCGGAATGTTCGGAATTCCGGAATGTTCAGAGTTCCGGAATGCACCAAAGTTCCGGAATGTTCGGAATTCCGGAATGGTCAGAGTTCCCGAATGCACCAAAGTTCCGGAATGTTCGGAATTCAGGAATGTTCAGAGTTCCGGAATGCACAAAGGTTCCGGAATGTTCGGAATTCCGGAATGTTCAGAGTTCCGGAATGCACCAAGGTTCCGGAATGTTCAGAGTTCCGGAATGCACCAAGGTTCCGGAATGTTCGGAATTCCGGAATGTTCAGAGTTCCGGAATGTTCGGAATTCCGGAATGTTCAGAGTTCCGGAATGCACCAAGGTTCCGGAATGCACCAAGGTTCCGGAATGCACAAAGGTTCCGGAATGTTCGGAATTCCGGAATGTTCAGAGTTCCGGAATGCACCAAGGTTCCGGAATGTTCAGAGTTCCGGAATGTTCAGAGTTCCGGAATGCACCAAGGTTCCGGAATGTTCAGAGTTCCGGAATGTTCGGAATTCCGGAATGTTCAGAGTTCCGGAATGCACCAAGGTTCCGGAATGCACCAAGGTTCCGGAATGCACAAAGGTTCCGGAATGTTCAGAGTTCCGGAATGCACCAAGGTTCCGGAATGTTCGGAATTCCGGAATGTTCAGAGTTCCGGAATGTTCAGAGTTCCGGAATGCACCAAGGTTCCGGAATGTTCGGAATTCCGGAATGTTCAGAGTTCCGGAATGCACCAAGGTTCCGGAATGTTCGGAATTCCGGAATGTTCAGAGTTCCGGAATGCACCAAGGTTCCGGAATGTTCAGAGTTCCGGAATGCACCAAGGTTCCGGAATGTTCAGAGTTCCGGAATGCACCAAGGTTCCGGAATGTTCGGAATTCCGGAATGTTCAGAGTTCCGGAATGTTCGGAATTCCGGAATGTTCAGAGTTCCGGAATGTACCAAGGTTCCGGAATGTTCAGAGTTCCGGAATGCACCAAGGTTCCGGAATGTTCAGAGTTCCGGAATGCACCAAGGTTCCGGAATGTTCAGAGTTCCGGAATGCACCAAGGTTCCGGAATGTTCGGAATTCCGGAATGTTCAGAGTTCCGGAATGTTCGGAATTCCGGAATGCACAAAGGTTCCGGAATGTTCGGAATTCCGGAATGGTCAGAGTTCCCGAATGCACCAAGGTTCCGGAATGTTCGGAATTCCGGAATGTTCAGAGTTCCGGAATGTTCAGAGTTCCGGAATGTTCGGAATTCCGGAATGTTCAGAGTTCCGGAATGCACCAAGGTTCCGGAATGTTCAGAGTTCCGGAATGCACCAAGGTTCCGGAATGTTCGGAATTCCGGAATGTTCAGAGTTCCGGAATGTTCGGAATTCCGGAATGTTCAGAGTTCCGGAATGCACCAAGGTTCCGGAATGCACCAAGGTTCCGGAATGCACAAAGGTTCCGGAATGTTCGGAATTCCGGAATGTTCAGAGTTCCGGAATGTTCAGAGTTCCGGAATGCACCAAGGTTCCGGAATGTTCGGAATTCCGGAATGTTCAGAGTTCCGGAATGCACCAAGGTTCCGGAATGTTCGGAATTCCGGAATGTTCAGAGTTCCGGAATGCACCAAGGTTCCGGAATGTTCAGAGTTCCGGAATGCACCAAAGTTCCGGAATGTTCAGCGTTCCGGAATGTTCGGAATTCCGGAATGTTCAGAGTTCCGGAATGTTCAGAGTTCCGGAATGCACCAAGGTTCCGGAATGTTCAGAGTTCCGGAATGCACCAAGGTTCCGGAATGTTCGGAATTCCGGAATGTTCAGAGTTCCGGAATGTTCGGAATTCCGGAATGCACAAAGGTTCCGGAATGTTCGGAATTCCGGAATGGTCAGAGTTCCCGAATGCACCAAGGTTCCGGAATGTTCGGAATTCCGGAATGTTCAGAGTTCCGGAATGTTCAGAGTTCCGGAATGCACAAAGGTTCCGGAATGTTCGGAATTCCGGAATGTTCAGAGTTCCGGAATGCACCAAGGTTCCGGAATGTTCAGAGTTCCGGAATGCACCAAGGTTCCGGAATGTTCGGAATTCCGGAATGTTCAGAGTTCCGGAATGTTCGGAATTCCGGAATGTTCAGAGTTCCGGAATGCACCAAGGTTCCGGAATGCACCAAGGTTCCGGAATGCACAAAGGTTCCGGAATGTTCGGAATTCCGGAATGTTCAGAGTTCCGGAATGTTCAGAGTTCCGGAATGCACCAAGGTTCCGGAATGTTCGGAATTCCGGAATGTTCAGAGTTCCGGAATGCACCAAGGTTCCGGAATGTTCGGAATTCCGGAATGTTCAGAGTTCCGGAATGCACCAAGGTTCCGGAATGTTCAGAGTTCCGGAATGCACCAAAGTTCCGGAATGTTCAGAGTTCCGGAATGCACCAAGGTTCCGGAATGTTCGGAATTCCGGAATGTTCAGAGTTCCGGAATGTTCGGAATTCCGGAATGTTCAGAGTTCCGGAATGTTCGGAATTCCGGAATGTTCAGAGTTCCGGAATGCACCAAGGTTCCGGAATGCACCAAGGTTCCGGAATGCACAAAGGTTCCGGAATGTTCGGAATTCCGGAATGTTCGGAGTTCCGGAATGTACCAAGGTTCCGGAATGTTCGGAATTCCGGAATGTACCAAGGTTCCGGAATGTTCAGAGTTCCGGAATGCACCAAGGTTCCGGAATGTTCGGAATTCCGGAATGTTCAGAGTTCCGGAATGCACCAAGGTTCCGGAATGCACAAAGTTTCCGGAATGTTCAGAGTTCCGGAATGTTCAGAGTTCCGGAATGCACCAAGGTTCCGGAATGTTCGGAATTCCGGAATGTTCAGAGTTCCGGAATGCACCAAGGTTCCGGAATGTTCGGAATTCCGGAATGTTCAGAGTTCCGGAATGCACCAAGGTTCCGGAATGCACAAAGTTTCCGGAATGTTCAGAGTTCCGGAATGTTCAGAGTTCCGGAATGCACCAAGGTTCCGGAATGTTCGGAATTCCGGAATGTTCAGAGTTCCGGAATGCACCAAGGTTCCGGAATGTTCGGAATTCCGGAATGTTCAGAGTTCCGGAATGCACCAAGGTTCCGGAATGCACAAAGGTTCCGGAATGTTCGGAATTCCGGAATGTTCAGAGTTCCGGAATGTTCGGAATTCCGGAATGTTCAGAGTTCCGGAATGTTCAGAGTTCCGGAATGCACCAAGGTTCCGGAATGTTCGGAATTCTGGAATGTTCAGAGTTCCGGAATGTTCGGAATTCCGGAATGTTCAGAGTTCCGGAATGCACCAAAGTTCCGGAATGTTCGGAATTCCGGAATGGTCAGAGTTCCCGAATGCACCAAAGTTCCGGAATGTTCGGAATTCAGGAATGTTCAGAGTTCCGGAATGCACAAAGGTTCCGGAATGTTCGGAATTCCGGAATGTTCAGAGTTCCGGAATGCACCAAGGTTCCGGAATGTTCAGAGTTCCGGAATGCACCAAGGTTCCGGAATGTTCGGAATTCCGGAATGTTCAGAGTTCCGGAATGTTCGGAATTCCGGAATGTTCAGAGTTCCGGAATGTACCAAGGTTCCGGAATGTTCAGAGTTCCGGAATGCACCAAGGTTCCGGAATGTTCAGAGTTCCGGAATGCACCAAGGTTCCGGAATGTTCGGAATTCCGGAATGTTCAGAGTTCCGGAATGTTCGGAATTCCGGAATGTTCGGAATTCCGGAATGTTCAGAGTTCCGGAATGCACCAAAGTTCCGGAATGCACAAAGGTTCCGGAATGTTCGGAATTCCGGAATGTTCAGAGTTCCGGAATGCACCAAGGTTCCGGAATGTTCGGAATTCCGGAATGTTCAGAGTTCCGGAATGTACAGAGTTCCGGAATGCACCAAGGTTCCGGAATGTTCGGAATTCCGGAATGTTCAGAGTTCCGGAATGCACCAAGGTTCCGGAATGTTCAGAGTTCCGGAATGCACCAAGGTTCCGGAATGTTCGGAATTCCGGAATGTTCAGAGTTCCGGAATGTTCGGAATTCCGGAATGTTCAGAGTTCCGGAATGCACCAAGGTTCCGGAATGCACCAAGGTTCCGGAATGCACAAAGGTTCCGGAATGTTCAGAGTTCCGGAATGCACCAAGGTTCCGGAATGTTCGGAATTCCGGAATGTTCAGAGTTCCGGAATGTTCAGAGTTCCGGAATGCACCAAGGTTCCGGAATGCACCAAGGTTCCGGAATGCACAAAGGTTCCGGAATGTTCAGAGTTCCGGAATGCACCAAGGTTCCGGAATGTTCGGAATTCCGGAATGTTCAGAGTTCCGGAATGTTCAGAGTTCCGGAATGCACCAAGGTTCCGGAATGTTCGGAATTCCGGAATGTTCAGAGTTCCGGAATGCACCAAGGTTCCGGAATGTTCGGAATTCCGGAATGTTCAGAGTTCCGGAATGCACCAAGGTTCCGGAATGTTCGGAATTCCGGAATGTTCAGAGTTCCGGAATGCACCAAGGTTCCGGAATGCACAAAGGTTCCGGAATGTTCGGAATTCCGGAATGTTCAGAGTTCCGGAATGTTCGGAATTCCGGAATGTTCAGAGTTCCGGAATGTTCAGAGTTCCGGAATGCACCAAGGTTCCGGAATGTTCGGAATTCTGGAATGTTCAGAGTTCCGGAATGTTCGGAATTCCGGAATGTTCAGAGTTCCGGAATGCACCAAAGTTCCGGAATGTTCGGAATTCCGGAATGGTCAGAGTTCCCGAATGCACCAAAGTTCCGGAATGTTCGGAATTCAGGAATGTTCAGAGTTCCGGAATGCACAAAGGTTCCGGAATGTTCGGAATTCCGGAATGTTCAGAGTTCCGGAATGCACCAAGGTTCCGGAATGTTCAGAGTTCCGGAATGCACCAAGGTTCCGGAATGTTCGGAATTCCGGAATGTTCAGAGTTCCGGAATGTTCGGAATTCCGGAATGTTCAGAGTTCCGGAATGCACCAAGGTTCCGGAATGCACCAAGGTTCCGGAATGCACAAAGGTTCCGGAATGTTCGGAATTCCGGAATGTTCAGAGTTCCGGAATGCACCAAGGTTCCGGAATGTTCAGAGTTCCGGAATGTTCAGAGTTCCGGAATGCACCAAGGTTCCGGAATGTTCAGAGTTCCGGAATGTTCGGAATTCCGGAATGTTCAGAGTTCCGGAATGCACCAAGGTTCCGGAATGCACCAAGGTTCCGGAATGCACAAAGGTTCCGGAATGTTCAGAGTTCCGGAATGCACCAAGGTTCCGGAATGTTCGGAATTCCGGAATGTTCAGAGTTCCGGAATGTTCAGAGTTCCGGAATGCACCAAGGTTCCGGAATGTTCGGAATTCCGGAATGTTCAGAGTTCCGGAATGCACCAAGGTTCCGGAATGTTCGGAATTCCGGAATGTTCAGAGTTCCGGAATGCACCAAGGTTCCGGAATGTTCAGAGTTCCGGAATGCACCAAGGTTCCGGAATGTTCAGAGTTCCGGAATGCACCAAGGTTCCGGAATGTTCGGAATTCCGGAATGTTCAGAGTTCCGGAATGTTCGGAATTCCGGAATGTTCAGAGTTCCGGAATGTACCAAGGTTCCGGAATGTTCAGAGTTCCGGAATGCACCAAGGTTCCGGAATGTTCAGAGTTCCGGAATGCACCAAGGTTCCGGAATGTTCAGAGTTCCGGAATGCACCAAGGTTCCGGAATGTTCGGAATTCCGGAATGTTCAGAGTTCCGGAATGTTCGGAATTCCGGAATGCACAAAGGTTCCGGAATGTTCGGAATTCCGGAATGGTCAGAGTTCCCGAATGCACCAAGGTTCCGGAATGTTCGGAATTCCGGAATGTTCAGAGTTCCGGAATGTTCAGAGTTCCGGAATGTTCGGAATTCCGGAATGTTCAGAGTTCCGGAATGCACCAAGGTTCCGGAATGTTCAGAGTTCCGGAATGCACCAAGGTTCCGGAATGTTCGGAATTCCGGAATGTTCAGAGTTCCGGAATGTTCGGAATTCCGGAATGTTCAGAGTTCCGGAATGCACCAAGGTTCCGGAATGCACCAAGGTTCCGGAATGCACAAAGGTTCCGGAATGTTCGGAATTCCGGAATGTTCAGAGTTCCGGAATGTTCAGAGTTCCGGAATGCACCAAGGTTCCGGAATGTTCGGAATTCCGGAATGTTCAGAGTTCCGGAATGCACCAAGGTTCCGGAATGTTCGGAATTCCGGAATGTTCAGAGTTCCGGAATGCACCAAGGTTCCGGAATGTTCAGAGTTCCGGAATGCACCAAAGTTCCGGAATGTTCAGCGTTCCGGAATGTTCGGAATTCCGGAATGTTCAGAGTTCCGGAATGTTCAGAGTTCCGGAATGCACCAAGGTTCCGGAATGTTCAGAGTTCCGGAATGCACCAAGGTTCCGGAATGTTCGGAATTCCGGAATGTTCAGAGTTCCGGAATGTTCGGAATTCCGGAATGCACAAAGGTTCCGGAATGTTCGGAATTCCGGAATGGTCAGAGTTCCCGAATGCACCAAGGTTCCGGAATGTTCGGAATTCCGGAATGTTCAGAGTTCCGGAATGCACCAAGGTTCCGGAATGTTCAGAGTTCCGGAATGCACCAAGGTTCCGGAATGTTCGGAATTCCGGAATGTTCAGAGTTCCGGAATGTTCGGAATTCCGGAATGTTCAGAGTTCCGGAATGCACCAAGGTTCCGGAATGCACCAAGGTTCCGGAATGCACAAAGGTTCCGGAATGTTCGGAATTCCGGAATGTTCAGAGTTCCGGAATGTTCAGAGTTCCGGAATGCACCAAGGTTCCGGAATGTTCGGAATTCCGGAATGGTCAGAGTTCCGGAATGCACCAAGGTTCCGGAATGTTCGGAATTCCGGAATGTTCAGAGTTCCGGAATGCACCAAGGTTCCGGAATGTTCGGAATTCCGGAATGTTCAGAGTTCCGGAATGCACCAAGGTTCCGGAATGTTCAGAGTTCCGGAATGCACCAAAGTTCCGGAATGTTCAGCGTTCCGGAATGTTCGGAATTCCGGAATGTTCAGAGTTCCGGAATGTTCAGAGTTCCGGAATGCACCAAGGTTCCGGAATGTTCAGAGTTCCGGAATGCACCAAGGTTCCGGAATGTTCGGAATTCCGGAATGTTCAGAGTTCCGGAATGTTCGGAATTCCGGAATGCACAAAGGTTCCGGAATGTTCGGAATTCCGGAATGGTCAGAGTTCCCGAATGCACCAAGGTTCCGGAATGTTCGGAATTCCGGAATGTTCAGAGTTCCGGAATGTTCAGAGTTCCGGAATGCACAAAGGTTCCGGAATGTTCGGAATTCCGGAATGTTCAGAGTTCCGGAATGCACCAAGGTTCCGGAATGTTCAGAGTTCCGGAATGCACCAAGGTTCCGGAATGCACCAAGGTTCCGGAATGCACAAAGGTTCCGGAATGTTCGGAATTCCGGAATGTTCAGAGTTCCGGAATGTTCAGAGTTCCGGAATGCACCAAGGTTCCGGAATGTTCGGAATTCCGGAATGTTCAGAGTTCCGGAATGCACCAAGGTTCCGGAATGTTCGGAATTCCGGAATGTTCAGAGTTCCGGAATGCACCAAGGTTCCGGAATGTTCAGAGTTCCGGAATGCACCAAAGTTCCGGAATGTTCAGAGTTCCGGAATGCACCAAGGTTCCGGAATGTTCGGAATTCCGGAATGTTCAGAGTTCCGGAATGTTCGGAATTCCGGAATGTTCAGAGTTCCGGAATGTTCGGAATTCCGGAATGTTCAGAGTTCCGGAATGCACCAAGGTTCCGGAATGCACCAAGGTTCCGGAATGCACAAAGGTTCCGGAATGTTCGGAATTCCGGAATGTTCGGAGTTCCGGAATGTACCAAGGTTCCGGAATGTTCGGAATTCCGGAATGTACCAAGGTTCCGGAATGTTCAGAGTTCCGGAATGCACCAAGGTTCCGGAATGTTCGGAATTCCGGAATGTTCAGAGTTCCGGAATGCACCAAGGTTCCGGAATGCACAAAGTTTCCGGAATGTTCAGAGTTCCGGAATGTTCAGAGTTCCGGAATGCACCAAGGTTCCGGAATGTTCGGAATTCCGGAATGTTCAGAGTTCCGGAATGCACCAAGGTTCCGGAATGTTCGGAATTCCGGAATGTTCAGAGTTCCGGAATGCACCAAGGTTCCGGAATGCACAAAGTTCCCGGAATGTTCAGAGTTCCGGAATGTTCAGAGTTCCGGAATGCACCAAGGTTCCGGAATGTTCGGAATTCCGGAATGTTCAGAGTTCCGGAATGCACCAAGGTTCCGGAATGTTCGGAATTCCGGAATGTTCAGAGTTCCGGAATGCACCAAGGTTCCGGAATGCACAAAGGTTCCGGAATGTTCGGAATTCCGGAATGTTCAGAGTTCCGGAATGTTCGGAATTCCGGAATGTTCAGAGTTCCGGAATGTTCAGAGTTCCGGAATGCACCAAGGTTCCGGAATGTTCGGAATTCTGGAATGTTCAGAGTTCCGGAATGTTCGGAATTCCGGAATGTTCAGAGTTCCGGAATGCACCAAAGTTCCGGAATGTTCGGAATTCCGGAATGGTCAGAGTTCCCGAATGCACCAAAGTTCCGGAATGTTCGGAATTCAGGAATGTTCAGAGTTCCGGAATGCACAAAGGTTCCGGAATGTTCGGAATTCCGGAATGTTCAGAGTTCCGGAATGCACCAAGGTTCCGGAATGTTCAGAGTTCCGGAATGCACCAAGGTTCCGGAATGTTCGGAATTCCGGAATGTTCAGAGTTCCGGAATGTTCGGAATTCCGGAATGTTCAGAGTTCCGGAATGCACCAAGGTTCCGGAATGCACCAAGGTTCCGGAATGCACAAAGGTTCCGGAATGTTCGGAATTCCGGAATGTTCAGAGTTCCGGAATGCACCAAGGTTCCGGAATGTTCAGAGTTCCGGAATGTTCAGAGTTCCGGAATGCACCAAGGTTCCGGAATGTTCAGAGTTCCGGAATGTTCGGAATTCCGGAATGTTCAGAGTTCCGGAATGCACCAAGGTTCCGGAATGCACCAAGGTTCCGGAATGCACAAAGGTTCCGGAATGTTCAGAGTTCCGGAATGCACCAAGGTTCCGGAATGTTCGGAATTCCGGAATGTTCAGAGTTCCGGAATGTTCAGAGTTCCGGAATGCACCAAGGTTCCGGAATGTTCGGAATTCCGGAATGTTCAGAGTTCCGGAATGCACCAAGGTTCCGGAATGTTCGGAATTCCGGAATGTTCAGAGTTCCGGAATGCACCAAGGTTCCGGAATGTTCAGAGTTCCGGAATGCACCAAGGTTCCGGAATGTTCAGAGTTCCGGAATGCACCAAGGTTCCGGAATGTTCGGAATTCCGGAATGTTCAGAGTTCCGGAATGTTCGGAATTCCGGAATGTTCAGAGTTCCGGAATGTACCAAGGTTCCGGAATGTTCAGAGTTCCGGAATGCACCAAGGTTCCGGAATGTTCAGAGTTCCGGAATGCACCAAGGTTCCGGAATGTTCAGAGTTCCGGAATGCACCAAGGTTCCGGAATGTTCGGAATTCCGGAATGTTCAGAGTTCCGGAATGTTCGGAATTCCGGAATGCACAAAGGTTCCGGAATGTTCGGAATTCCGGAATGGTCAGAGTTCCCGAATGCACCAAGGTTCCGGAATGTTCGGAATTCCGGAATGTTCAGAGTTCCGGAATGTTCAGAGTTCCGGAATGCACAAAGGTTCCGGAATGTTCGGAATTCCGGAATGTTCAGAGTTCCGGAATGCACCAAGGTTCCGGAATGTTCAGAGTTCCGGAATGCACCAAGGTTCCGGAATGTTCGGAATTCCGGAATGTTCAGAGTTCCGGAATGTTCGGAATTCCGGAATGTTCAGAGTTCCGGAATGCACCAAGGTTCCGGAATGCACCAAGGTTCCGGAATGCACAAAGGTTCCGGAATGTTCGGAATTCCGGAATGTTCAGAGTTCCGGAATGTTCAGAGTTCCGGAATGCACCAAGGTTCCGGAATGTTCGGAATTCCGGAATGTTCAGAGTTCCGGAATGCACCAAGGTTCCGGAATGTTCGGAATTCCGGAATGTTCAGAGTTCCGGAATGCACCAAGGTTCCGGAATGTTCAGAGTTCCGGAATGCACCAAAGTTCCGGAATGTTCAGCGTTCCGGAATGTTCGGAATTCCGGAATGTTCAGAGTTCCGGAATGTTCAGAGTTCCGGAATGCACCAAGGTTCCGGAATGTTCAGAGTTCCGGAATGCACCAAGGTTCCGGAATGTTCGGAATTCCGGAATGTTCAGAGTTCCGGAATGTTCGGAATTCCGGAATGCACAAAGGTTCCGGAATGTTCGGAATTCCGGAATGGTCAGAGTTCCCGAATGCACCAAGGTTCCGGAATGTTCGGAATTCCGGAATGTTCAGAGTTCCGGAATGTTCAGAGTTCCGGAATGCACAAAGGTTCCGGAATGTTCGGAATTCCGGAATGTTCAGAGTTCCGGAATGCACCAAGGTTCCGGAATGTTCAGAGTTCCGGAATGCACCAAGGTTCCGGAATGTTCGGAATTCCGGAATGTTCAGAGTTCCGGAATGTTCGGAATTCCGGAATGTTCAGAGTTCCGGAATGCACCAAGGTTCCGGAATGCACCAAGGTTCCGGAATGCACAAAGGTTCCGGAATGTTCGGAATTCCGGAATGTTCAGAGTTCCGGAATGTTCAGAGTTCCGGAATGCACCAAGGTTCCGGAATGTTCGGAATTCCGGAATGTTCAGAGTTCCGGAATGCACCAAGGTTCCGGAATGTTCGGAATTCCGGAATGTTCAGAGTTCCGGAATGCACCAAGGTTCCGGAATGTTCAGAGTTCCGGAATGCACCAAAGTTCCGGAATGTTCAGAGTTCCGGAATGCACCAAGGTTCCGGAATGTTCGGAATTCCGGAATGTTCAGAGTTCCGGAATGTTCGGAATTCCGGAATGTTCAGAGTTCCGGAATGTTCGGAATTCCGGAATGTTCAGAGTTCCGGAATGCACCAAGGTTCCGGAATGCACCAAGGTTCCGGAATGCACAAAGGTTCCGGAATGTTCGGAATTCCGGAATGTTCGGAGTTCCGGAATGTACCAAGGTTCCGGAATGTTCAGAGTTCCGGAATGCACCAAGGTTCCGGAATGTTCGGAATTCCGGAATGTTCAGAGTTCCGGAATGCACCAAGGTTCCGGAATGCACAAAGTTTCCGGAATGTTCAGAGTTCCGGAATGTTCAGAGTTCCGGAATGCACCAAGGTTCCGGAATGTTCGGAATTCCGGAATGTTCAGAGTTCCGGAATGCACCAAGGTTCCGGAATGTTCGGAATTCCGGAATGTTCAGAGTTCCGGAATGCACCAAGGTTCCGGAATGCACAAAGGTTCCGGAATGTTCAGAGTTCCGGAATGTACCAAGGTTCCGGAATTCAGAGTTCCGGAATGCAGCAAGGTTCCGGAATTTTCGGAATTCCGGAATGTTCAGAGTTCCGGAATGCACCAAGGTTCCGGAATGTTCGGAATTCCGGAATGTTCAGAGTTCCGGAATGCACCAAGGTTCCGGAATGTTCGGAATTCCGGAATGTTCAGCGTTCCGGAATGTTCGGAATTCCGGAATGTTCAGAGTTCCGGAATGTTCAGAGTTCCGGAATGCACCAAGGTTCCGGAATGTTCAGAGTTCCGGAATGCACCAAGGTTCCGGAATGTTCGGAATTCCGGAATGTTCAGAGTCCCGGAATGTTCGGAATTCCGGAATGCACAAAGGTTCCGGAATGTTCGGAATTCCGGAATGGTCAGAGTTCCCGAATGCACCAAGGTTCCGGAATGTTCGGAATTCCGGAATGTTCAGAGTTCCGGAATGTTCAGAGTTCCGGAATGCACAAAGGTTCCGGAATGTTCGGAATTCCGTAATGTTCAGAGTTCCGGAATGCACCAAGGTTCCGGAATGTTCAGAGTTCCGGAATGCACCAAGGTTCCGGAATGTTCGGAATTCCGGAATGTTCAGAGTTCCGGAATGTTCGGAATTCCGGAATGTTCAGAGTTCCGGAATGCACCAAGGTTCCGGAATGCACCAAGGTTCCGGAATGCACAAAGGTTCCGGAATGTTCGGAATTCCGGAATGTTCAGAGTTCCGGAATGTTCAGAGTTCCGGAATGCACCAAGGTTCCGGAATGTTCGGAATTCCGGAATGTTCAGAGTTCCGGAATGCACCAAGGTTCCGGAATGTTCGGAATTCCGGAATGTTCAGAGTTCCGGAATGCACCAAGGTTCCGGAATGTTCAGAGTTCCGGAATGCACCAAAGTTCCGGAATGTTCAGAGTTCCGGAATGCACCAAGGTTCCGGAATGTTCGGAATTCCGGAATGTTCAGAGTTCCGGAATGTTCGGAATTCCGGAATGTTCAGAGTTCCGGAATGTTCGGAATTCCGGAATGTTCAGAGTTCCGGAATGCACCAAGGTTCCGGAATGCACCAAGGTTCCGGAATGCACAAAGGTTCCGGAATGTTCGGAATTCCGGAATGTTCGGAGTTCCGGAATGTACCAAGGTTCCGGAATGTTCGGAATTCCGGAATGTACCAAGGTTCCGGAATGTTCAGAGTTCCGGAATGCACCAAGGTTCCGGAATGTTCGGAATTCCGGAATGTTCAGAGTTCCGGAATGCACCAAGGTTCCGGAATGCACAAAGTTTCCGGAATGTTCAGAGTTCCGGAATGTTCAGAGTTCCGGAATGCACCAAGGTTCCGGAATGTTCGGAATTCCGGAATGTTCAGAGTTCCGGAATGCACCAAGGTTCCGGAATGTTCGGAATTCCGGAATGTTCAGAGTTCCGGAATGCACCAAGGTTCCGGAATGCACAAAGGTTCCGGAATGTTCAGAGTTCCGGAATGTACCAAGGTTCCGGAATTCAGAGTTCCGGAATGCACCAAGGTTCCGGAATGTTCGGAATTCCGGAATGTTCAGAGTTCCGGAATGCACCAAGTTTCCGGAATGTTCGGAATTCCGGAATGTACCAAGGTTCCGGAATGTTCAGAGTTCCGGAATGCACCAAGGTTCCGGAATGTTCGGAATTCCGGAATGTTCAGAGTTCCGGAATGCACCAAGGTTCCGGAATGCACAAAGTTTCCGGAATGTTCAGAGTTCCGGAATGTTCAGAGTTCCGGAATGCACCAAGGTTCCGGAATGTTCGGAATTCCGGAATGTTCAGAGTTCCGGAATGCACCAAGGTTCCGGAATGTTCGGAATTCCGGAATGTTCAGAGTTCCGGAATGCACCAAGGTTCCGGAATGCACAAAGGTTCCGGAATGTTCAGAGTTCCGGAATGTACCAAGGTTCCGGAATTCAGAGTTCCGGAATGCAGCAAGGTTCCGGAATTTTCGGAATTCCGGAATGTTCAGAGTTCCGGAATGCACCAAGGTTCCGGAATGTTCGGAATTCCGGAATGTTCAGAGTTCCGGAATGCACCAAGGTTCCGGAATGTTCGGAATTCCGGAATGTTCAGAGTTCCGGAATGCACAAAGGTTCGGGAATGTTCAGAGTTCCGGAATGCACCAAGGTTCCGGAATGTTCAGAGTTCCGGAATGCACCAAGGTTCCGGAATGTTCGGAATTCCGGAATGTTCAGAGTTCCGGAATGCACCAAGGTTCCGGAATGTTCGGAATTCCGGAATGTTCAGAGTTCCGGAATGTTCGGAATTCCGGAATGTTCAGAGTTCCGGAATGTTCAGAGTTCCGGAATGCACCAAGGTTCCGGAATGTTCAGAGTTCCGGAATGCACCAAGGTTCCGGAATGTTCGGAATTCTGGAATGTTCAGAGTTCCGGAATGTTCGGAATTCCAGAATGTTCAGAGTTCCGGAATGCACCAAAGTTCCGGAATGCACAAAGGTTCCGGAATGTTCGGAATTCCGGAATGTTCAGAGTTCCGGAATGCACCAAGGTTACGGAATGTTCAGAGTTCCGGAATGCACCAAGGTTCCGGAATGTTCGGAATTCCGGAATGTTCAGAGTTCCGGAATGTTCGGAATTCCGGAATGTTCAGAGTTCCGGAATGCACCAAGGTTCCGGAATGCACCAAGGTTCCGGAATGCACAAAGGTTCCGGAATGTTCGGAATTCCGGAATGTTCAGAGTTCCGGAATGCACCAAGGTTCCGGAATGTTCAGAGTTCCGGAATGTTCAGAGTTCCGGAATGCACCAAGGTTCCGGAATGTTCAGAGTTCCGGAATGTTCGAAATTCCGGAATGTTCAGAGTTCCGGAATGCACCAAGGTTCCGGAATGCACCAAGGTTCCGGAATGCACAAAGGTTCCGGAATGTTCAGAGTTCCGGAATGCACCAAGGTTCCGGAATGTTCGGAATTCCGGAATGTTCAGAGTTCCGGAATGTTCAGAGTTCCGGAATGCACCAAGGTTCCGGAATGTTCGGAATTCCGGAATGTTCAGAGTTCCGGAATGCACCAAGGTTCCGGAATGTTCGGAATTCCGGAATGTTCAGAGTTCCGGAATGCACCAAGGTTCCGGAATGTTCAGAGTTCCGGAATGCACCAAGGTTCCGGAATGTTCGGAGTTCCGGAATGCACCAAGGTTCCGGAATGTTCGGAATTCCGGAATGTTCAGAGTTCCGGAATGTTCGGAATTCCGGAATGTTCAGAGTTCCGGAATGTACCAAGGTTCCGGAATGTTCAGAGTTCCGGAATGCACCACGGTTCCGGAATGTTCAGAGTTCCGGAATGCACCAAGGTTCCGGAATGTTCGGAATTCCGGAATGTTCAGAGTTCCGGAATGCACCAAGGTTCCGGAATGTTCGGAATTCCGGAATGTTCAGAGTTCCGGAATGTTCGGAATTCCGGAATGTTCAGAGTTCCGGAATGTTCACAGTTCCGGAATGCACCAAGGTTCCGGAATGTTCAGAGTTCCGGAATGCACCAAGGTTCCGGAATGTTCGGAATTCCGGAATGTTCAGAGTTCCGGAATGCACCAAGGTTCCGGAATGTTCAGAGTTCCGGAATGCACCAAAGTTCCGGAATGTTCAGCGTTCCGGAATGTTCGGAATTCCGGAATGTTCAGAGTTCCGGAATGTTCAGAGTTCCGGAATGCACCAAGGTTCCGGAATGTTCAGAGTTCCGGAATGCACCAAGGTTCCGGAATGTTCGGAATTCCGGAATGTTCAGAGTTCCGGAATGTTCGGAATTCCGGAATGCACAAAGGTTCCGGAATGTTCGGAATTCCGGAATGGTCAGAGTTCCCGAATGCACCAAGGTTCCGGAATGTTCGGAATTCCGGAATGTTCAGAGTTCCGGAATGTTCAGAGTTCCGGAATGCACAAAGGTTCCGGAATGTTCGGAATTCCGGAATGTTCAGAGTTCCGGAATGCACCAAGGTTCCGGAATGTTCAGAGTTCCGGAATGCACCAAGGTTCCGGAATGTTCGGAATTCCGGAATGTTCAGAGTTCCGGAATGTTCGGAATTCCGGAATGTTCAGAGTTCCGGAATGCACCAAGGTTCCGGAATGCACCAAGGTTCCGGAATGCACAAAGGTTCCGGAATGTTCGGAATTCCGGAATGTTCAGAGTTCCGGAATGCACCAAGGTTCCGGAATGTTCAGAGTTCCGGAATGTTCAGAGTTCCGGAATGCACCAAGGTTCCGGAATGTTCAGAGTTCCGGAATGTTCGGAATTCCGGAATGTTCAGAGTTCCGGAATGCACCAAGGTTCCGGAATGCACCAAGGTTCCGGAATGCACAAAGGTTCCGGAATGTTCAGAGTTCCGGAATGCACCAAGGTTCCGGAATGTTCGGAATTCCGGAATGTTCAGAGTTCCGGAATGCACCAAGGTTCCGGAATGTTCGGAATTCCGGAATGTTCAGAGTTCCGGAATGCACCAAGGTTCCGGAATGTTCAGAGTTCCGGAATGCACCAAGGTTCCGGAATGTTCAGAGTTCCGGAATGCACCAAGGTTCCGGAATGTTCGGAATTCCGGAATGTTCAGAGTTCCGGAATGTTCGGAATTCCGGAATGTTCAGAGTTCCGGAATGTACCAAGGTTCCGGAATGTTCAGAGTTCCGGAATGCACCAAGGTTCCGGAATGTTCAGAGTTCCGGAATGCACCAAGGTTCCGGAATGTTCAGAGTTCCGGAATGCACCAAGGTTCCGGAATGTTCGGAATTCCGGAATGTTCAGAGTTCCGGAATGTTCGGAATTCCGGAATGCACAAAGGTTCCGGAATGTTCGGAATTCCGGAATGGTCAGAGTTCCCGAATGCACCAAGGTTCCGGAATGTTCGGAATTCCGGAATGTTCAGAGTTCCGGAATGTTCAGAGTTCCGGAATGCACAAAGGTTCCGGAATGTTCGGAATTCCGGAATGTTCAGAGTTCCGGAATGCACCAAGGTTCCGGAATGTTCAGAGTTCCGGAATGCACCAAGGTTCCGGAATGTTCGGAATTCCGGAATGTTCAGAGTTCCGGAATGTTCGGAATTCCGGAATGTTCAGAGTTCCGGAATGCACCAAGGTTCCGGAATGCACCAAGGTTCCGGAATGCACAAAGGTTCCGGAATGTTCGGAATTCCGGAATGTTCAGAGTTCCGGAATGTTCAGAGTTCCGGAATGCACCAAGGTTCCGGAATGTTCGGAATTCCGGAATGTTCAGAGTTCCGGAATGCACCAAGGTTCCGGAATGTTCGGAATTCCGGAATGTTCAGAGTTCCGGAATGCACCAAGGTTCCGGAATGTTCAGAGTTCCGGAATGCACCAAAGTTCCGGAATGTTCAGCGTTCCGGAATGTTCGGAATTCCGGAATGTTCAGAGTTCCGGAATGTTCAGAGTTCCGGAATGCACCAAGGTTCCGGAATGTTCAGAGTTCCGGAATGCACCAAGGTTCCGGAATGTTCGGAATTCCGGAATGTTCAGAGTTCCGGAATGTTCGGAATTCCGGAATGCACAAAGGTTCCGGAATGTTCGGAATTCCGGAATGGTCAGAGTTCCCGAATGCACCAAGGTTCCGGAATGTTCGGAATTCCGGAATGTTCAGAGTTCCGGAATGTTCAGAGTTCCGGAATGCACAAAGGTTCCGGAATGTTCGGAATTCCGGAATGTTCAGAGTTCCGGAATGCACCAAGGTTCCGGAATGTTCAGAGTTCCGGAATGCACCAAGGTTCCGGAATGTTCGGAATTCCGGAATGTTCAGAGTTCCGGAATGTTCGGAATTCCGGAATGTTCAGAGTTCCGGAATGCACCAAGGTTCCGGAATGCACCAAGGTTCCGGAATGCACAAAGGTTCCGGAATGTTCGGAATTCCGGAATGTTCAGAGTTCCGGAATGTTCAGAGTTCCGGAATGCACCAAGGTTCCGGAATGTTCGGAATTCCGGAATGTTCAGAGTTCCGGAATGCACCAAGGTTCCGGAATGTTCGGAATTCCGGAATGTTCAGAGTTCCGGAATGCACCAAGGTTCCGGAATGTTCAGAGTTCCGGAATGCACCAAAGTTCCGGAATGTTCAGAGTTCCGGAATGCACCAAGGTTCCGGAATGTTCGGAATTCCGGAATGTTCAGAGTTCCGGAATGTTCGGAATTCCGGAATGTTCAGAGTTCCGGAATGTTCGGAATTCCGGAATGTTCAGAGTTCCGGAATGCACCAAGGTTCCGGAATGCACCAAGGTTCCGGAATGCACAAAGGTTCCGGAATGTTCGGAATTCCGGAATGTTCGGAGTTCCGGAATGTACCAAGGTTCCGGAATGTTCGGAATTCCGGAATGTACCAAGGTTCCGGAATGTTCAGAGTTCCGGAATGCACCAAGGTTCCGGAATGTTCGGAATTCCGGAATGTTCAGAGTTCCGGAATGCACCAAGGTTCCGGAATGCACAAAGTTTCCGGAATGTTCAGAGTTCCGGAATGTTCAGAGTTCCGGAATGCACCAAGGTTCCGGAATGTTCGGAATTCCGGAATGTTCAGAGTTCCGGAATGCACCAAGGTTCCGGAATGTTCGGAATTCCGGAATGTTCAGAGTTCCGGAATGCACCAAGGTTCCGGAATGCACAAAGGTTCCGGAATGCACAAAGGTTCCGGAATGTTCGGAATTCCGGAATGTTCGGAGTTCCGGAATGTACCAAGGTTCCGGAATGTTCGGAATTCCGGAATGTACCAAGGTTCCGGAATGTTCAGAGTTCCGGAATGCACCAAGGTTCCGGAATGTTCGGAATTCCGGAATGTTCAGAGTTCCGGAATGCACCAAGGTTCCGGAATGCACAAAGTTTCCGGAATGTTCAGAGTTCCGGAATGTTCAGAGTTCCGGAATGCACCAAGGTTCCGGAATGTTCGGAATTCCGGAATGTTCAGAGTTCCGGAATGCACCAAGGTTCCGGAATGTTCGGAATTCCGGAATGTTCAGAGTTCCGGAATGCACCAAGGTTCCGGAATGCACAAAGGTTCCGGAATGTTCAGAGTTCCGGAATGTACCAAGGTTCCGGAATTCAGAGTTCCGGAATGCAGCAAGGTTCCGGAATTTTCGGAATTCCGGAATGTTCAGAGTTCCGGAATGCACCAAGGTTCCGGAATGTTCGGAATTCCGGAATGTTCAGAGTTCCGGAATGTTCGGAATTCCGGAATGCACAAAGGTTCCGGAATGTTCGGAATTCCGGAATGGTCAGAGTTCCCGAATGCACCAAGGTTCCGGAATGTTCGGAATTCCGGAATGTTCAGAGTTCCGGAATGTTCAGAGTTCCGGAATGCACAAAGGTTCCGGAATGTTCGGAATTCCGTAATGTTCAGAGTTCCGGAATGCACCAAGGTTCCGGAATGTTCAGAGTTCCGGAATGCACCAAGGTTCCGGAATGTTCGGAATTCCGGAATGTTCAGAGTTCCGGAATGTTCGGAATTCCGGAATGTTCAGAGTTCCGGAATGTTCAGAGTTCCGGAATGCACCAAGGTTCCGGAATGTTCGGAATTCCGGAATGTTCAGAGTTCCGGAATGCACCAAGGTTCCGGAATGTTCGGAATTCCGGAATGTTCAGAGTTCCGGAATGCACCAAGGTTCCGGAATGTTCAGAGTTCCGGAATGCACCAAAGTTCCGGAATGTTCAGAGTTCCGGAATGCACCAAGGTTCCGGAATGTTCGGAATTCCGGAATGTTCAGAGTTCCGGAATGTTCGGAATTCCGGAATGTTCAGAGTTCCGGAATGCACCAAGGTTCCGGAATGCACCAAGGTTCCGGAATGCACAAAGGTTCCGGAATGTTCGGAATTCCGGAATGTTCAGAGTTCCGGAATGTTCAGAGTTCCGGAATGCACCAAGGTTCCGGAATGTTCGGAATTCCGGAATGTTCAGAGTTCCGGAATGCACCAAGGTTCCGGAATGTTCGGAATTCCGGAATGTTCAGAGTTCCGGAATGCACCAAGGTTCCGGAATGTTCAGAGTTCCGGAATGCACCAAAGTTCCGGAATGTTCAGAGTTCCGGAATGCACCAAGGTTCCGGAATGTTCGGAATTCCGGAATGTTCAGAGTTCCGGAATGTTCGGAATTCCGGAATGTTCAGAGTTCCGGAATGTTCGGAATTCCGGAATGTTCAGAGTTCCGGAATGCACCAAGGTTCCGGAATGCACCAAGGTTCCGGAATGCACAAAGGTTCCGGAATGTTCGGAATTCCGGAATGTTCGGAGTTCCGGAATGTACCAAGGTTCCGGAATGTTCGGAATTCCGGAATGTACCAAGGTTCCGGAATGTTCAGAGTTCCGGAATGCACCAAGGTTCCGGAATGTTCGGAATTCCGGAATGTTCAGAGTTCCGGAATGCACCAAGGTTCCGGAATGCACAAAGTTTCCGGAATGTTCAGAGTTCCGGAATGTTCAGAGTTCCGGAATGCACCAAGGTTCCGGAATGTTCGGAATTCCGGAATGTTCAGAGTTCCGGAATGCACCAAGGTTCCGGAATGTTCGGAATTCCGGAATGTTCAGAGTTCCGGAATGCACCAAGGTTCCGGAATGCACAAAGGTTCCGGAATGTTCAGAGTTCCGGAATGTACCAAGGTTCCGGAATTCAGAGTTCCGGAATGCACCAAGGTTCCGGAATGTTCGGAATTCCGGAATGTTCAGAGTTCCGGAATGCACCAAGTTTCCGGAATGTTCGGAATTCCGGAATGTACCAAGGTTCCGGAATGTTCAGAGTTCCGGAATGCACCAAGGTTCCGGAATGTTCGGAATTCCGGAATGTTCAGAGTTCCGGAATGCACCAAGGTTCCGGAATGCACAAAGTTTCCGGAATGTTCAGAGTTCCGGAATGTTCAGAGTTCCGGAATGCACCAAGGTTCCGGAATGTTCGGAATTCCGGAATGTTCAGAGTTCCGGAATGCACCAAGGTTCCGGAATGTTCGGAATTCCGGAATGTTCAGAGTTCCGGAATGCACCAAGGTTCCGGAATGCACAAAGGTTCCGGAATGTTCAGAGTTCCGGAATGTACCAAGGTTCCGGAATTTTCGGAATTCCGGAATGTTCAGAGTTCCGGAATGCACCAAGGTTCCGGAATGTTCGGAATTCCGGAATGTTCAGAGTTCCGGAATGCACCAAGGTTCCGGAATGTTCGGAATTCCGGAATGTTCAGAGTTCCGGAATGCACAAAGGTTCGGGAATGTTCAGAGTTCCGGAATGCACCAAGGTTCCGGAATGTTCAGAGTTCCGGAATGCACCAAGGTTCCGGAATGTTCGGAATTCCGGAATGTTCAGAGTTCCGGAATGCACCAAGGTTCCGGAATGTTCGGAATTCCGGAATGTTCAGAGTTCCGGAATGTTCGGAATTCCGGAATGTTCAGAGTTCCGGAATGTTCAGAGTTCCGGAATGCACCAAGGTTCCGGAATGTTCAGAGTTCCGGAATGCACCAAGGTTCCGGAATGTTCGGAATTCTGGAATGTTCAGAGTTCCGGAATGTTCGGAATTCCAGAATGTTCAGAGTTCCGGAATGCACCAAAGTTCCGGAATGCACAAAGGTTCCGGAATGTTCGGAATTCCGGAATGTTCAGAGTTCCGGAATGCACCAAGGTTACGGAATGTTCAGAGTTCCGGAATGCACCAAGGTTCCGGAATGTTCGGAATTCCGGAATGTTCAGAGTTCCGGAATGTTCGGAATTCCGGAATGTTCAGAGTTCCGGAATGCACCAAGGTTCCGGAATGCACCAAGGTTCCGGAATGCACAAAGGTTCCGGAATGTTCGGAATTCCGGAATGTTCAGAGTTCCGGAATGCACCAAGGTTCCGGAATGTTCAGAGTTCCGGAATGTTCAGAGTTCCGGAATGCACCAAGGTTCCGGAATGTTCAGAGTTCCGGAATGTTCGAAATTCCGGAATGTTCAGAGTTCCGGAATGCACCAAGGTTCCGGAATGCACCAAGGTTCCGGAATGCACAAAGGTTCCGGAATGTTCAGAGTTCCGGAATGCACCAAGGTTCCGGAATGTTCGGAATTCCGGAATGTTCAGAGTTCCGGAATGTTCAGAGTTCCGGAATGCACCAAGGTTCCGGAATGTTCGGAATTCCGGAATGTTCAGAGTTCCGGAATGCACCAAGGTTCCGGAATGTTCGGAATTCCGGAATGTTCAGAGTTCCGGAATGCACCAAGGTTCCGGAATGTTCAGAGTTCCGGAATGCACCAAGGTTCCGGAATGTTCAGAGTTCCGGAATGCACCAAGGTTCCGGAATGTTCGGAATTCCGGAATGTTCAGAGTTCCGGAATGTTCGGAATTCCGGAATGTTCAGAGTTCCGGAATGTACCAAGGTTCCGGAATGTTCAGAGTTCCGGAATGCACCAAGGTTCCGGAATGTTCAGAGTTCCGGAATGCACCAAGGTTCCGGAATGTTCGGAATTCCGGAATGTTCAGAGTTCCGGAATGCACCAAGGTTCCGGAATGTTCGGAATTCCGGAATGTTCAGAGTTCCGGAATGTTCGGAATTCCGGAATGTTCAGAGTTCCGGAATGTTCACAGTTCCGGAATGCACCAAGGTTCCGGAATGTTCAGAGTTCCGGAATGCACCAAGGTTCCGGAATGTTCGGAATTCCGGAATGTTCAGAGTTCCGGAATGCACCAAGGTTCCGGAATGTTCAGAGTTCCGGAATGCACCAAAGTTCCGGAATGTTCAGCGTTCCGGAATGTTCGGAATTCCGGAATGTTCAGAGTTCCGGAATGTTCAGAGTTCCGGAATGCACCAAGGTTCCGGAATGTTCAGAGTTCCGGAATGCACCAAGGTTCCGGAATGTTCGGAATTCCGGAATGTTCAGAGTTCCGGAATGTTCGGAATTCCGGAATGCACAAAGGTTCCGGAATGTTCGGAATTCCGGAATGGTCAGAGTTCCCGAATGCACCAAGGTTCCGGAATGTTCGGAATTCCGGAATGTTCAGAGTTCCGGAATGTTCAGAGTTCCGGAATGCACAAAGGTTCCGGAATGTTCGGAATTCCGGAATGTTCAGAGTTCCGGAATGCACCAAGGTTCCGGAATGTTCAGAGTTCCGGAATGCACCAAGGTTCCGGAATGTTCGGAATTCCGGAATGTTCAGAGTTCCGGAATGTTCGGAATTCCGGAATGTTCAGAGTTCCGGAATGCACCAAGGTTCCGGAATGCACCAAGGTTCCGGAATGCACAAAGGTTCCGGAATGTTCGGAATTCCGGAATGTTCAGAGTTCCGGAATGTTCAGAGTTCCGGAATGCACCAAGGTTCCGGAATGTTCGGAATTCCGGAATGTTCAGAGTTCCGGAATGCACCAAGGTTCCGGAATGTTCGGAATTCCGGAATGTTCAGAGTTCCGGAATGCACCAAGGTTCCGGAATGTTCAGAGTTCCGGAATGCACCAAAGTTCCGGAATGTTCAGAGTTCCGGAATGCACCAAGGTTCCGGAATGTTCGGAATTCCGGAATGTTCAGAGTTCCGGAATGTTCGGAATTCCGGAATGTTCAGAGTTCCGGAATGTTCGGAATTCCGGAATGTTCAGAGTTCCGGAATGCACCAAGGTTCCGGAATGCACCAAGGTTCCGGAATGCACAAAGGTTCCGGAATGTTCGGAATTCCGGAATGTTCGGAGTTCCGGAATGTACCAAGGTTCCGGAATGTTCGGAATTCCGGAATGTACCAAGGTTCCGGAATGTTCAGAGTTCCGGAATGCACCAAGGTTCCGGAATGCACAAAGGTTCCGGAATGTTCAGAGTTCCGGAATGTACCAAGGTTCCGGAATTCAGAGTTCCGGAATGCACCAAGGTTCCGGAATGTTCGGAATTCCGGAATGTTCAGAGTTCCGGAATGCACCAAGTTTCCGGAATGTTCGGAATTCCGGAATGTACCAAGGTTCCGGAATGTTCAGAGTTCCGGAATGCACCAAGGTTCCGGAATGTTCGGAATTCCGGAATGTTCAGAGTTCCGGAATGCACCAAGGTTCCGGAATGCACAAAGTTTCCGGAATGTTCAGAGTTCCGGAATGTTCAGAGTTCCGGAATGCACCAAGGTTCCGGAATGTTCGGAATTCCGGAATGTTCAGAGTTCCGGAATGCACCAAGGTTCCGGAATGTTCGGAATTCCGGAATGTTCAGAGTTCCGGAATGCACCAAGGTTCCGGAATGCACAAAGGTTCCGGAATGTTCAGAGTTCCGGAATGTACCAAGGTTCCGGAATTCAGAGTTCCGGAATGCAGCAAGGTTCCGGAATTTTCGGAATTCCGGAATGTTCAGAGTTCCGGAATGCACCAAGGTTCCGGAATGTTCGGAATTCCGGAATGTTCAGAGTTCCGGAATGCACCAAGGTTCCGGAATGTTCGGAATTCCGGAATGTTCAGAGTTCCGGAATGCACAAAGGTTCGGGAATGTTCAGAGTTCCGGAATGCACCAAGGTTCCGGAATGTTCAGAGTTCCGGAATGCACCAAGGTTCCGGAATGTTCGGAATTCCGGAATGTTCAGAGTTCCGGAATGCACCAAGGTTCCGGAATGTTCGGAATTCCGGAATGTTCAGAGTTCCGGAATGTTCGGAATTCCGGAATGTTCAGAGTTCCGGAATGTTCAGAGTTCCGGAATGCACCAAGGTTCCGGAATGTTCAGAGTTCCGGAATGCACCAAGGTTCCGGAATGTTCGGAATTCTGGAATGTTCAGAGTTCCGGAATGTTCGGAATTCCAGAATGTTCAGAGTTCCGGAATGCACCAAAGTTCCGGAATGCACAAAGGTTCCGGAATGTTCGGAATTCCGGAATGTTCAGAGTTCCGGAATGCACCAAGGTTACGGAATGTTCAGAGTTCCGGAATGCACCAAGGTTCCGGAATGTTCGGAATTCCGGAATGTTCAGAGTTCCGGAATGTTCGGAATTCCGGAATGTTCAGAGTTCCGGAATGCACCAAGGTTCCGGAATGCACCAAGGTTCCGGAATGCACAAAGGTTCCGGAATGTTCGGAATTCCGGAATGTTCAGAGTTCCGGAATGCACCAAGGTTCCGGAATGTTCAGAGTTCCGGAATGTTCAGAGTTCCGGAATGCACCAAGGTTCCGGAATGTTCAGAGTTCCGGAATGTTCAGAGTTCCGGAATGCACAAAGGTTCCGGAATGTTCGGAATTCCGGAATGTTCAGAGTTCCGGAATGCACCAAGGTTCCGGAATGTTCAGAGTTCCGGAATGCACCAAGGTTCCGGAATGTTCGGAATTCCGGAATGTTCAGAGTTCCGGAATGTTCGGAATTCCGGAATGTTCAGAGTTCCGGAATGCACCAAGGTTCCGGAATGCACCAAGGTTCCGGAATGCACAAAGGTTCCGGAATGTTCGGAATTCCGGAATGTTCAGAGTTCCGGAATGTTCAGAGTTCCGGAATGCACCAAGGTTCCGGAATGTTCGGAATTCCGGAATGTTCAGAGTTCCGGAATGCACCAAGGTTCCGGAATGTTCGGAATTCCGGAATGTTCAGAGTTCCGGAATGCACCAAGGTTCCGGAATGTTCAGAGTTCCGGAATGCACCAAAGTTCCGGAATGTTCAGAGTTCCGGAATGCACCAAGGTTCCGGAATGTTCGGAATTCCGGAATGTTCAGAGTTCCGGAATGTTCGGAATTCCGGAATGTTCAGAGTTCCGGAATGTTCGGAATTCCGGAATGTTCAGAGTTCCGGAATGCACCAAGGTTCCGGAATGCACCAAGGTTCCGGAATGCACAAAGGTTCCGGAATGTTCGGAATTCCGGAATGTTCGGAGTTCCGGAATGTACCAAGGTTCCGGAATGTTCGGAATTCCGGAATGTTCAGAGTTCCGGAATGCACCAAGGTTCCGGAATGTTCGGAATTCCGGAATGTTCAGAGTTCCGGAATGCACCAAGGTTCCGGAATGTTCGGAATTCCGGAATGTTCAGAGTTCCGGAATGCACCAAGGTTCCGGAATGCACAAAGGTTCCGGAATGTTCAGAGTTCCGGAATGTACCAAGGTTCCGGAATTCAGAGTTCCGGAATGCACCAAGGTTCCGGAATGTTCGGAATTCCGGAATGTTCAGAGTTCCGGAATGCACCAAGTTTCCGGAATGTTCGGAATTCCGGAATGTACCAAGGTTCCGGAATGTTCAGAGTTCCGGAATGCACCAAGGTTCCGGAATGTTCGGAATTCCGGAATGTTCAGAGTTCCGGAATGCACCAAGGTTCCGGAATGCACAAAGTTTCCGGAATGTTCAGAGTTCCGGAATGTTCAGAGTTCCGGAATGCACCAAGGTTCCGGAATGTTCGGAATTCCGGAATGTTCAGAGTTCCGGAATGCACCAAGGTTCCGGAATGTTCGGAATTCCGGAATGTTCAGAGTTCCGGAATGCACCAAGGTTCCGGAATGCACAAAGGTTCCGGAATGTTCAGAGTTCCGGAATGTACCAAGGTTCCGGAATTCAGAGTTCCGGAATGCAGCAAGGTTCCGGAATTTTCGGAATTCCGGAATGTTCAGAGTTCCGGAATGCACCAAGGTTCCGGAATGTTCGGAATTCCGGAATGTTCAGAGTTCCGGAATGCACCAAGGTTCCGGAATGTTCGGAATTCCGGAATGTTCAGAGTTCCGGAATGCACAAAGGTTCGGGAATGTTCAGAGTTCCGGAATGCACCAAGGTTCCGGAATGTTCAGAGTTCCGGAATGCACCAAGGTTCCGGAATGTTCGGAATTCCGGAATGTTCAGAGTTCCGGAATGCACCAAGGTTCCGGAATGTTCGGAATTCCGGAATGTTCAGAGTTCCGGAATGTTCGGAATTCCGGAATGTTCAGAGTTCCGGAATGTTCAGAGTTCCGGAATGCACCAAGGTTCCGGAATGTTCAGAGTTCCGGAATGCACCAAGGTTCCGGAATGTTCGGAATTCTGGAATGTTCAGAGTTCCGGAATGTTCGGAATTCCAGAATGTTCAGAGTTCCGGAATGCACCAAAGTTCCGGAATGCACAAAGGTTCCGGAATGTTCGGAATTCCGGAATGTTCAGAGTTCCGGAATGCACCAAGGTTACGGAATGTTCAGAGTTCCGGAATGCACCAAGGTTCCGGAATGTTCGGAATTCCGGAATGTTCAGAGTTCCGGAATGTTCGGAATTCCGGAATGTTCAGAGTTCCGGAATGCACCAAGGTTCCGGAATGCACCAAGGTTCCGGAATGCACAAAGGTTCCGGAATGTTCGGAATTCCGGAATGTTCAGAGTTCCGGAATGCACCAAGGTTCCGGAATGTTCAGAGTTCCGGAATGTTCAGAGTTCCGGAATGCACCAAGGTTCCGGAATGTTCAGAGTTCCGGAATGTTCGAAATTCCGGAATGTTCAGAGTTCCGGAATGCACCAAGGTTCCGGAATGCACCAAGGTTCCGGAATGCACAAAGGTTCCGGAATGTTCAGAGTTCCGGAATGCACCAAGGTTCCGGAATGTTCGGAATTCCGGAATGTTCAGAGTTCCGGAATGTTCAGAGTTCCGGAATGCACCAAGGTTCCGGAATGTTCGGAATTCCGGAATGTTCAGAGTTCCGGAATGCACCAAGGTTCCGGAATGTTCGGAATTCCGGAATGTTCAGAGTTCCGGAATGCACCAAGGTTCCGGAATGTTCAGAGTTCCGGAATGCACCAAGGTTCCGGAATGTTCAGAGTTCCGGAATGCACCAAGGTTCCGGAATGTTCGGAATTCCGGAATGTTCAGAGTTCCGGAATGTTCGGAATTCCGGAATGTTCAGAGTTCCGGAATGTACCAAGGTTCCGGAATGTTCAGAGTTCCGGAATGCACCAAGGTTCCGGAATGTTCAGAGTTCCGGAATGCACCAAGGTTCCGGAATGTTCGGAATTCCGGAATGTTCAGAGTTCCGGAATGCACCAAGGTTCCGGAATGTTCGGAATTCCGGAATGTTCAGAGTTCCGGAATGTTCGGAATTCCGGAATGTTCAGAGTTCCGGAATGTTCACAGTTCCGGAATGCACCAAGGTTCCGGAATGTTCAGAGTTCCGGAATGCACCAAGGTTCCGGAATGTTCGGAATTCCGGAATGTTCAGAGTTCCGGAATGTTCGGAATTCCGGAATGCCAAAGGTTCCGGAATGTTCGGAATTCCGGAATGGTCAGAGTTCCCGAATGCACCAAGGTTCCGGAATGTTCGGAATTCCGGAATGTTCAGAGTTCCGGAATGTTCAGAGTTCCGGAATGCACAAAGGTTCCGGAATGTTCGGAATTCCGGAATGTTCAGAGTTCCGGAATGCACCAAGGTTCCGGAATGTTCAGAGTTCCGGAATGCACCAAGGTTCCGGAATGTTCGGAATTCCGGAATGTTCAGAGTTCCGGAATGTTCGGAATTCCGGAATGTTCAGAGTTCTGGAATGCACCAAGGTTCCGGAATGCACAAAGGTTCCGGAATGTTCGGAATTCCGGAATGTTCAGAGTTCCGGAATGCACCAAGGTTCCGGAATGTTCAGAGTTCCGGAATGCACCAAAGTTCCGGAATGCACAAAGGTTCCGGAATGTTCGGAATTCCGGAATGTTCAGAGTTCCGGAATGCACCAAGGTTCCGGAATGTTCGGAATTCCGGAATGTTCAGAGTTCCGGAATGTACAGAGTTCCGGAATGCACCAAGGTTCCGGAATGTTCGGAATTCCGGAATGTTCAGAGTTCCGGAATGCACCAAGGTTCCGGAATGTTCAGAGTTCCGGAATGCACCAAGGTTCCGGAATGTTCAGAGTTCCGGAATGCACAAAGGTTCCGGAATGTTCGGAATTCCGGAATGTTCAGAGTTCCGGAATGCACCAAAGTTCCGGAATGCACAAAGGTTCCGGAATGTTCGGAATTCCGGAATGTTCAGAGTTCCGGAATGCACCAAGGTTCCGGAATGTTCGGAATTCCGGAATGTTCAGAGTTCCGGAATGTACAGAGTTCCGGAATGCACCAAGGTTCCGGAATGTTCGGAATTCCGGAATGTTCAGAGTTCCGGAATGCACCAAGGTTCCGGAATGTTCAGAGTTCCGGAATGCACCAAGGTTCCGGAATGTTCAGAGTTCCGGAATGCACCAAGGTTCCGGAATGTTCGGAATTCCGGAATGTTCAGAGTTCCGGAATGTTCGGAATTCCGGAATGTTCAGAGTTCCGGAATGCACCAAGGTTCCGGAATGCACCAAGGTTCCGGAATGCACAAAGGTTCCGGAATGTTCAGAGTTCCGGAATGTTCAGAGTTCCGGAATGCACCAAGGTTCCGGAATGTTCAGAGTTCCGGAATGTTCAGAGTTCCGGAATGCACCAAGGTTCCGGAATGTTCAGAGTTCCGGAATGTTCAGAGTTCCGGAATGCACCAAGGTTCCGGAATGTTCAGAGTTCCGGAATGTTCGGAATTCCGGAATGTTCAGAGTTCCGGAATGCACCAAGGTTCCGGAATGTTCAGAGTTCCGGAATGCACCAAGGTTCCGGAATGTTCGGAATTCCGGAATGTTCAGAGTTCCGGAATGTTCGGAATTCCGGAATGTTCAGAGTTCCGGAATGTACCAAGGTTCCGGAATGTTCAGAGTTCCGGAATGCACCAAGGTTCCGGAATGTTCGGAATTCCGGAATGTTCAGAGTTCCGGAATGCACCAAGGTTCCGGAATGTTCAGAGTTCCGGAATGCACCAAGGTTCCGGAATGCACCAAGGTTCCGGAATGCACAAAGGTTCCGGAATGTTCGGAATTCCGGAATGTTCAGAGTTCCGGAATGTTCAGAGTTCCGGAATGTTCGGAATTCCGGAATGTTCAGAGTTCCGGAATGCACCAAGGTTCCGGAATGCACCAAGGTTCCGGAATGCACCAAGGTTCCGGAATGTTCGGAATTCCGGAATGTTCAGAGTTCCGGAATGCACCAAGGTTCCGGAATGTTCAGAGTTCCGGAATGCACCAAGGTTCCGGAATGCACCAAGGTTCCGGAATGCACAAAGGTTCCGGAATGTTCAGAGTTCCGGAATGCACCAAGGTTCCGGAATGTTCGGAATTCCGGAATGTTCAGAGTTCCGGAATGTTCGGAATTCCGGAATGTTCAGAGTTCCGGAATGCACCAAGGTTCCGGAATGCACCAAGGTTCCGGAATGCACAAAGGTTCCGGAATGTTCAGAGTTCCGGAATGCACCAAGGTTCCGGAATGTTCCGGAATTCCGGAATGTTCAGAGTTCCGGAATGTTCAGAGTTCCGGAATGCACCAAGGTTCCGGAATGTTCGGAATTCCGGAATGTTCAGAGTTCCGGAATGCACCAAGGTTCCGGAATGTTCGGAATTCCGGAATGTTCAGAGTTCCGGAATGCACCAAGGTTCCGGAATGTTCAGAGTTCCGGAATGCACCAAGGTTCCGGAATGTTCAGAGTTCCGGAATGCACCAAGGTTCCGGAATGTTCGGAATTCCGGAATGTTCAGAGTTCCGGAATGTTCGGAATTCCGGAATGTTCAGAGTTCCGGAATGTACCAAGGTTCCGGAATGTTCAGAGTTCCGGAATGCACCAAGGTTCCGGAATGTTCAGAGTTCCGGAATGCACCAAGGTTCCGGAATGTTCGGAATTCCGGAATGTTCAGAGTTCCGGAATGCACCAAGGTTCCGGAATGTTCGGAATTCCGGAATGTTCAGCGTTCTGGAATGTTCAGAGTTCCGGAATGCACCAAGGTTCCGGAATGTTCGGAATTCCGGAATGTTCAGAGTTCCGGAATGTTCGGAATTCCGGAATGCACAAAGGTTCCGGAATGTTCGGAATTCCGGAATGGTCAGAGTTCCCGAATGCACCAAGGTTCCGGAATGTTCGGAATTCCGGAATGTTCAGAGTTCCGGAATGTTCAGAGTTCCGGAATGCACAAAGGTTCCGGAATGTTCGGAATTCCGGAATGTTCAGAGTTCCGGAATGCACCAAGGTTCCGGAATGTTCAGAGTTCCGGAATGCACCAAGGTTCCGGAATGTTCGGAATTCCGGAATGTTCAGAGTTCCGGAATGTTCGGAATTCCGGAATGTTCAGAGTTCCGGAATGCACCAAGGTTCCGGAATGCACCAAGGTTCCGGAATGCACAAAGGTTCCGGAATGTTCGGAATTCCGGAATGTTCAGAGTTCCGGAATGTTCAGAGTTCCGGAATGCACCAAGGTTCCGGAATGTTCGGAATTCCGGAATGTTCAGAGTTCCGGAATGCACCAAGGTTCCGGAATGTTCGGAATTCCGGAATGTTCAGAGTTCCGGAATGCACCAAGGTTCCGGAATGTTCAGAGTTCCGGAATGCACCAAAGTTCCGGAATGTTCAGAGTTCCGGAATGCACCAAGGTTCCGGAATGTTCGGAATTCCGGAATGTTCAGAGTTCCGGAATGTTCGGAATTCCGGAATGTTCAGAGTTCCGGAATGTTCGGAATTCCGGAATGTTCAGAGTTCCGGAATGCACCAAGGTTCCGGAATGCACCAAGGTTCCGGAATGCACAAAGGTTCCGGAATGTTCGGAATTCCGGAATGTTCGGAGTTCCGGAATGTACCAAGGTTCCGGAATGTTCGGAATTCCGGAATGTACCAAGGTTCCGGAATGTTCAGAGTTCCGGAATGCACCAAGGTTCCGGAATGTTCGGAATTCCGGAATGTTCAGAGTTCCGGAATGCACCAAGGTTCCGGAATGCACAAAGTTTCCGGAATGTTCAGAGTTCCGGAATGTTCAGAGTTCCGGAATGCACCAAGGTTCCGGAATGTTCGGAATTCCGGAATGTTCAGAGTTCCGGAATGCACCAAGGTTCCGGAATGTTCGGAATTCCGGAATGTTCAGAGTTCCGGAATGCACCAAGGTTCCGGAATGCACAAAGGTTCCGGAATGTTCAGAGTTCCGGAATGTACCAAGGTTCCGGAATTCAGAGTTCCGGAATGCAGCAAGGTTCCGGAATTTTCGGAATTCCGGAATGTTCAGAGTTCCGGAATGCACCAAGGTTCCGGAATGTTCGGAATTCCGGAATGTTCAGAGTTCCGGAATGCACCAAGTTTCCGGAATGTTCGGAATTCCGGAATGTACCAAGGTTCCGGAATGTTCAGAGTTCCGGAATGCACCAAGGTTCCGGAATGTTCGGAATTCCGGAATGTTCAGAGTTCCGGAATGCACCAAGGTTCCGGAATGCACAAAGTTTCCGGAATGTTCAGAGTTCCGGAATGTTCAGAGTTCCGGAATGCACCAAGGTTCCGGAATGTTCGGAATTCCGGAATGTTCAGAGTTCCGGAATGCACCAAGGTTCCGGAATGTTCGGAATTCCGGAATGTTCAGAGTTCCGGAATGCACCAAGGTTCCGGAATGCACAAAGGTTCCGGAATGTTCAGAGTTCCGGAATGTACCAAGGTTCCGGAATTCAGAGTTCCGGAATGCAGCAAGGTTCCGGAATTTTCGGAATTCCGGAATGTTCAGAGTTCCGGAATGCACCAAGGTTCCGGAATGTTCGGAATTCCGGAATGTTCAGAGTTCCGGAATGCACCAAGGTTCCGGAATGTTCGGAATTCCGGAATGTTCAGAGTTCCGGAATGCACAAAGGTTCGGGAATGTTCAGAGTTCCGGAATGCACCAAGGTTCCGGAATGTTCAGAGTTCCGGAATGCACCAAGGTTCCGGAATGTTCGGAATTCCGGAATGTTCAGAGTTCCGGAATGCACCAAGGTTCCGGAATGTTCGGAATTCCGGAATGTTCAGAGTTCCGGAATGTTCGGAATTCCGGAATGTTCAGAGTTCCGGAATGTTCAGAGTTCCGGAATGCACCAAGGTTCCGGAATGTTCAGAGTTCCGGAATGCACCAAGGTTCCGGAATGTTCGGAATTCTGGAATGTTCAGAGTTCCGGAATGTTCGGAATTCCAGAATGTTCAGAGTTCCGGAATGCACCAAAGTTCCGGAATGCACAAAGGTTCCGGAATGTTCGGAATTCCGGAATGTTCAGAGTTCCGGAATGCACCAAGGTTACGGAATGTTCAGAGTTCCGGAATGCACCAAGGTTCCGGAATGTTCGGAATTCCGGAATGTTCAGAGTTCCGGAATGTTCGGAATTCCGGAATGTTCAGAGTTCCGGAATGCACCAAGGTTCCGGAATGCACCAAGGTTCCGGAATGCACAAAGGTTCCGGAATGTTCGGAATTCCGGAATGTTCAGAGTTCCGGAATGCACCAAGGTTCCGGAATGTTCAGAGTTCCGGAATGTTCAGAGTTCCGGAATGCACCAAGGTTCCGGAATGTTCAGAGTTCCGGAATGTTCGAAATTCCGGAATGTTCAGAGTTCCGGAATGCACCAAGGTTCCGGAATGCACCAAGGTTCCGGAATGCACAAAGGTTCCGGAATGTTCAGAGTTCCGGAATGCACCAAGGTTCCGGAATGTTCGGAATTCCGGAATGTTCAGAGTTCCGGAATGTTCAGAGTTCCGGAATGCACCAAGGTTCCGGAATGTTCGGAATTCCGGAATGTTCAGAGTTCCGGAATGCACCAAGGTTCCGGAATGTTCGGAATTCCGGAATGTTCAGAGTTCCGGAATGCACCAAGGTTCCGGAATGTTCAGAGTTCCGGAATGCACCAAGGTTCCGGAATGTTCAGAGTTCCGGAATGCACCAAGGTTCCGGAATGTTCGGAATTCCGGAATGTTCAGAGTTCCGGAATGTTCGGAATTCCGGAATGTTCAGAGTTCCGGAATGTACCAAGGTTCCGGAATGTTCAGAGTTCCGGAATGCACCAAGGTTCCGGAATGTTCAGAGTTCCGGAATGCACCAAGGTTCCGGAATGTTCGGAATTCCGGAATGTTCAGAGTTCCGGAATGCACCAAGGTTCCGGAATGTTCGGAATTCCGGAATGTTCAGAGTTCCGGAATGTTCGGAATTCCGGAATGTTCAGAGTTCCGGAATGTTCAGAGTTCCGGAATGCACCAAGGTTCCGGAATGTTCAGAGTTCCGGAATGCACCAAGGTTCCGGAATGTTCGGAATTCCGGAATGTTCAGAGTTCCGGAATGATCGGAATTCCGGAATGCCAAAGGTTCCGGAATGTTCGGAATTCCGGAATGGTCAGAGTTCCCGAATGCACCAAGGTTCCGGAATGTTCGGAATTCCGGAATGTTCAGAGTTCCGGAATGTTCAGAGTTCCGGAATGCACAAAGGTTCCGGAATGTTCGGAATTCCGGAATGTTCAGAGTTCCGGAATGCACCAAGGTTCCGGAATGTTCAGAGTTCCGGAATGCACCAAGGTTCCGGAATGTTCGGAATTCCGGAATGTTCAGAGTTCCGGAATGTTCGGAATTCCGGAATGTTCAGAGTTCTGGAATGCACCAAGGTTCCGGAATGCACAAAGGTTCCGGAATGTTCGGAATTCCGGAATGTTCAGAGTTCCGGAATGCACCAAGGTTCCGGAATGTTCAGAGTTCCGGAATGCACCAAAGTTCCGGAATGCACAAAGGTTCCGGAATGTTCGGAATTCCGGAATGTTCAGAGTTCCGGAATGCACCAAGGTTCCGGAATGTTCGGAATTCCGGAATGTTCAGAGTTCCGGAATGTACAGAGTTCCGGAATGCACCAAGGTTCCGGAATGTTCGGAATTCCGGAATGTTCAGAGTTCCGGAATGCACCAAGGTTCCGGAATGTTCAGAGTTCCGGAATGCACCAAGGTTCCGGAATGTTCAGAGTTCCGGAATGCACAAAGGTTCCGGAATGTTCGGAATTCCGGAATGTTCAGAGTTCCGGAATGCACCAAAGTTCCGGAATGCACAAAGGTTCCGGAATGTTCGGAATTCCGGAATGTTCAGAGTTCCGGAATGCACCAAGGTTCCGGAATGTTCGGAATTCCGGAATGTTCAGAGTTCCGGAATGTACAGAGTTCCGGAATGCACCAAGGTTCCGGAATGTTCGGAATTCCGGAATGTTCAGAGTTCCGGAATGCACCAATGTTCCGGAATGTTCGGAATTCCGGAATGTTCAGAGTTCCGGAATGCACCAAGGTTCCGGAATGCACAAAGGTTCCGGAATGTTCAGAGTTCCGGAATGTACCAAGGTTCCGGAATTCAGAGTTCCGGAATGCAGCAAGGTTCCGGAATTTTCGGAATTCCGGAATGTTCAGAGTTCCGGAATGCACCAAGGTTCCGGAATGTTCGGAATTCCGGAATGTTCAGAGTTCCGGAATGCACCAAGGTTCCGGAATGTTCGGAATTCCGGAATGTTCAGAGTTCCGGAATGCACAAAGGTTCGGGAATGTTCAGAGTTCCGGAATGCACCAAGGTTCCGGAATGTTCAGAGTTCCGGAATGCACCAAGGTTCCGGAATGTTCGGAATTCCGGAATGTTCAGAGTTCCGGAATGCACCAAGGTTCCGGAATGTTCGGAATTCCGGAATGTTCAGAGTTCCGGAATGTTCGGAATTCCGGAATGTTCAGAGTTCCGGAATGTTCAGAGTTCCGGAATGCACCAAGGTTCCGGAATGTTCAGAGTTCCGGAATGCACCAAGGTTCCGGAATGTTCGGAATTCTGGAATGTTCAGAGTTCCGGAATGTTCGGAATTCCAGAATGTTCAGAGTTCCGGAATGCACCAAAGTTCCGGAATGCACAAAGGTTCCGGAATGTTCGGAATTCCGGAATGTTCAGAGTTCCGGAATGCACCAAGGTTACGGAATGTTCAGAGTTCCGGAATGCACCAAGGTTCCGGAATGTTCGGAATTCCGGAATGTTCAGAGTTCCGGAATGTTCGGAATTCCGGAATGTTCAGAGTTCCGGAATGCACCAAGGTTCCGGAATGCACCAAGGTTCCGGAATGCACAAAGGTTCCGGAATGTTCGGAATTCCGGAATGTTCAGAGTTCCGGAATGCACCAAGGTTCCGGAATGTTCAGAGTTCCGGAATGTTCAGAGTTCCGGAATGCACCAAGGTTCCGGAATGTTCAGAGTTCCGGAATGTTCGAAATTCCGGAATGTTCAGAGTTCCGGAATGCACCAAGGTTCCGGAATGCACCAAGGTTCCGGAATGCACAAAGGTTCCGGAATGTTCAGAGTTCCGGAATGCACCAAGGTTCCGGAATGTTCGGAATTCCGGAATGTTCAGAGTTCCGGAATGTTCAGAGTTCCGGAATGCACCAAGGTTCCGGAATGTTCGGAATTCCGGAATGTTCAGAGTTCCGGAATGCACCAAGGTTCCGGAATGTTCGGAATTCCGGAATGTTCAGAGTTCCGGAATGCACCAAGGTTCCGGAATGTTCAGAGTTCCGGAATGCACCAAGGTTCCGGAATGTTCAGAGTTCCGGAATGCACCAAGGTTCCGGAATGTTCGGAATTCCGGAATGTTCAGAGTTCCGGAATGTTCGGAATTCCGGAATGTTCAGAGTTCCGGAATGTACCAAGGTTCCGGAATGTTCAGAGTTCCGGAATGCACCAAGGTTCCGGAATGTTCAGAGTTCCGGAATGCACCAAGGTTCCGGAATGTTCGGAATTCCGGAATGTTCAGAGTTCCGGAATGCACCAAGGTTCCGGAATGTTCGGAATTCCGGAATGTTCAGAGTTCCGGAATGCACCAAGTTTCCGGAATGTTCGGAATTCCGGAATGTACCAAGGTTCCGGAATGTTCAGAGTTCCGGAATGCACCAAGGTTCCGGAATGTTCGGAATTCCGGAATGTTCAGAGTTCCGGAATGCACCAAGGTTCCGGAATGCACAAAGTTTCCGGAATGTTCAGAGTTCCGGAATGTTCAGAGTTCCGGAATGCACCAAGGTTCCGGAATGTTCGGAATTCCGGAATGTTCAGAGTTCCGGAATGCACCAAGGTTCCGGAATGTTCGGAATTCCGGAATGTTCAGAGTTCCGGAATGCACCAAGGTTCCGCAATGCACAAAGGTTCCGGAATGTTCAGAGTTCCGGAATGTACCAAGGTTCCGGAATTCAGAGTTCCGGAATGCAGCAAGGTTCCGGAATTTTCGGAATTCCGGAATGTTCAGAGTTCCGGAATGCACCAAGGTTCCGGAATGTTCGGAATTCCGGAATGTTCAGAGTTCCGGAATGCACCAAGGTTCCGGAATGTTCGGAATTCCGGAATGTTCAGAGTTCCGGAATGCACAAAGGTTCGGGAATGTTCAGAGTTCCGGAATGCACCAAGGTTCCGGAATGTTCAGAGTTCCGGAATGCACCAAGGTTCCGGAATGTTCGGAATTCCGGAATGTTCAGAGTTCCGGAATGCACCAAGGTTCCGGAATGTTCGGAATTCCGGAATGTTCAGAGTTCCGGAATGTTCGGAATTCCGGAATGTTCAGAGTTCCGGAATGTTCAGAGTTCCGGAATGCACCAAGGTTCCGGAATGTTCAGAGTTCCGGAATGCACCAAGGTTCCGGAATGTTCGGAATTCTGGAATGTTCAGAGTTCCGGAATGTTCGGAATTCCAGAATGTTCAGAGTTCCGGAATGCACCAAAGTTCCGGAATGCACAAAGGTTCCGGAATGTTCGGAATTCCGGAATGTTCAGAGTTCCGGAATGCACCAAGGTTACGGAATGTTCAGAGTTCCGGAATGCACCAAGGTTCCGGAATGTTCGGAATTCCGGAATGTTCAGAGTTCCGGAATGTTCGGAATTCCGGAATGTTCAGAGTTCCGGAATGCACCAAGGTTCCGGAATGCACCAAGGTTCCGGAATGCACAAAGGTTCCGGAATGTTCGGAATTCCGGAATGTTCAGAGTTCCGGAATGCACCAAGGTTCCGGAATGTTCAGAGTTCCGGAATGTTCAGAGTTCCGGAATGCACCAAGGTTCCGGAATGTTCAGAGTTCCGGAATGTTCGAAATTCCGGAATGTTCAGAGTTCCGGAATGCACCAAGGTTCCGGAATGCACCAAGGTTCCGGAATGCACAAAGGTTCCGGAATGTTCAGAGTTCCGGAATGCACCAAGGTTCCGGAATGTTCGGAATTCCGGAATGTTCAGAGTTCCGGAATGTTCAGAGTTCCGGAATGCACCAAGGTTCCGGAATGTTCGGAATTCCGGAATGTTCAGAGTTCCGGAATGCACCAAGGTTCCGGAATGTTCGGAATTCCGGAATGTTCAGAGTTCCGGAATGCACCAAGGTTCCGGAATGTTCAGAGTTCCGGAATGCACCAAGGTTCCGGAATGTTCAGAGTTCCGGAATGCACCAAGGTTCCGGAATGTTCGGAATTCCGGAATGTTCAGAGTTCCGGAATGTTCGGAATTCCGGAATGTTCAGAGTTCCGGAATGTACCAAGGTTCCGGAATGTTCAGAGTTCCGGAATGCACCAAGGTTCCGGAATGTTCAGAGTTCCGGAATGCACCAAGGTTCCGGAATGTTCGGAATTCCGGAATGTTCAGAGTTCCGGAATGCACCAAGGTTCCGGAATGTTCGGAATTCCGGAATGTTCAGAGTTCCGGAATGTTCGGAATTCCGGAATGTTCAGAGTTCCGGAATGTTCAGAGTTCCGGAATGCACCAAGGTTCCGGAATGTTCAGAGTTCCGGAATGCACCAAGGTTCCGGAATGTTCGGAATTCCGGAATGTTCAGAGTTCCGGAATGATCGGAATTCCGGAATGCCAAAGGTTCCGGAATGTTCGGAATTCCGGAATGGTCAGAGTTCCCGAATGCACCAAGGTTCCGGAATGTTCGGAATTCCGGAATGTTCAGAGTTCCGGAATGTTCAGAGTTCCGGAATGCACAAAGGTTCCGGAATGTTCGGAATTCCGGAATGTTCAGAGTTCCGGAATGCACCAAGGTTCCGGAATGTTCAGAGTTCCGGAATGCACCAAGGTTCCGGAATGTTCGGAATTCCGGAATGTTCAGAGTTCCGGAATGTTCGGAATTCCGGAATGTTCAGAGTTCTGGAATGCACCAAGGTTCCGGAATGCACAAAGGTTCCGGAATGTTCGGAATTCCGGAATGTTCAGAGTTCCGGAATGCACCAAGGTTCCGGAATGTTCAGAGTTCCGGAATGCACCAAAGTTCCGGAATGCACAAAGGTTCCGGAATGTTCGGAATTCCGGAATGTTCAGAGTTCCGGAATGCACCAAGGTTCCGGAATGTTCGGAATTCCGGAATGTTCAGAGTTCCGGAATGTACAGAGTTCCGGAATGCACCAAGGTTCCGGAATGTTCGGAATTCCGGAATGTTCAGAGTTCCGGAATGCACCAAGGTTCCGGAATGTTCAGAGTTCCGGAATGCACCAAGGTTCCGGAATGTTCAGAGTTCCGGAATGCACAAAGGTTCCGGAATGTTCGGAATTCCGGAATGTTCAGAGTTCCGGAATGCACCAAAGTTCCGGAATGCACAAAGGTTCCGGAATGTTCGGAATTCCGGAATGTTCAGAGTTCCGGAATGCACCAAGGTTCCGGAATGTTCGGAATTCCGGAATGTTCAGAGTTCCGGAATGTACAGAGTTCCGGAATGCACCAAGGTTCCGGAATGTTCGGAATTCCGGAATGTTCAGAGTTCCGGAATGCACCAAGGTTCCGGAATGTTCGGAATTCCGGAATGTTCAGAGTTCCGGAATGCACCAAGGTTCCGGAATGCACAAAGGTTCCGGAATGTTCAGAGTTCCGGAATGTACCAAGGTTCCGGAATTCAGAGTTCCGGAATGCAGCAAGGTTCCGGAATTTTCGGAATTCCGGAATGTTCAGAGTTCCGGAATGCACCAAGGTTCCGGAATGTTCGGAATTCCGGAATGTTCAGAGTTCCGGAATGCACCAAGGTTCCGGAATGTTCAGAGTTCCGGAATGCACCAAGGTTCCGGAATGTTCAGAGTTCCGGAATGCACCAAGGTTCCGGAATGTTCGGAATTCCGGAATGTTCAGAGTTCCGGAATGTTCGGAATTCCGGAATGTTCAGAGTTCCGGAATGTACCAAGGTTCCGGAATGTTCAGAGTTCCGGAATGCACCAAGGTTCCGGAATGTTCAGAGTTCCGGAATGCACCAAGGTTCCGGAATGTTCGGAATTCCGGAATGTTCAGAGTTCCGGAATGCACCAAGGTTCCGGAATGTTCAGAGTTCCGGAATGCACCAAGGTTCCGGAATGCACCAAGGTTCCGGAATGCACAAAGGTTCCGGAATGTTCAGAGTTCCGGAATGCACCAAGGTTCCGGAATGTTCGGAATTCCGGAATGTTCAGAGTTCCGGAATGTTCAGAGTTCCGGAATGTTCGGAATTCCGGAATGTTCAGAGTTCCGGAATGCACCAAGGTTCCGGAATGCACCAAGGTTCCGGAATGCACCAAGGTTCCGGAATGTTCGGAATTCCGGAATGTTCAGAGTTCCGGAATGCACCAAGGTTCCGGAATGTTCAGAGTTCCGGAATGCACCAAGGTTCCGGAATGCACCAAGGTTCCGGAATGCACAAAGGTTCCGGAATGTTCAGAGTTCCGGAATGCACCAAGGTTCCGGAATGTTCGGAATTCCGGAATGTTCAGAGTTCCGGAATGTACAGAGTTCCGGAATGCACCAAGGTTCCGGAATGTTCGGAATTCCGGAATGTTCAGAGTTCCGGAATGCACCAAGGTTCCGGAATGTTCAGAGTTCCGGAATGCACCAAGGTTCCGGAATGTTCAGAGTTCCGGAATGCACCAAGGTTCCGGAATGTTCGGAATTCCGGAATGTTCAGAGTTCCGGAATGTTCGGAATTCCGGAATGTTCAGAGTTCCGGAATGCACAAAGGTTCGGGAATGTTCAGAGTTCCGGAATGCACCAAGGTTCCGGAATGTTCAGAGTTCCGGAATGCACCAAGGTTCCGGAATGTTCGGAATTCCGGAATGTTCAGAGTTCCGGAATGCACCAAGGTTCCGGAATGTTCGGAATTCCGGAATGTTCAGAGTTCCGGAATGTTCGGAATTCCGGAATGTTCAGAGTTCCGGAATGTTCAGAGTTCCGGAATGCACCAAGGTTCCGGAATGTTCAGAGTTCCGGAATGCACCAAGGTTCCGGAATGTTCGGAATTCTGGAATGTTCAGAGTTCCGGAATGTTCGGAATTCCAGAATGTTCAGAGTTCCGGAATGCACCAAAGTTCCGGAATGCACAAAGGTTCCGGAATGTTCGGAATTCCGGAATGTTCAGAGTTCCGGAATGCACCAAGGTTACGGAATGTTCAGAGTTCCGGAATGCACCAAGGTTCCGGAATGTTCGGAATTCCGGAATGTTCAGAGTTCCGGAATGTTCGGAATTCCGGAATGTTCAGAGTTCCGGAATGCACCAAGGTTCCGGAATGCACCAAGGTTCCGGAATGCACAAAGGTTCCGGAATGTTCGGAATTCCGGAATGTTCAGAGTTCCGGAATGCACCAAGGTTCCGGAATGTTCAGAGTTCCGGAATGTTCAGAGTTCCGGAATGCACCAAGGTTCCGGAATGTTCAGAGTTCCGGAATGTTCGAAATTCCGGAATGTTCAGAGTTCCGGAATGCACCAAGGTTCCGGAATGCACCAAGGTTCCGGAATGCACAAAGGTTCCGGAATGTTCAGAGTTCCGGAATGCACCAAGGTTCCGGAATGTTCGGAATTCCGGAATGTTCAGAGTTCCGGAATGTTCAGAGTTCCGGAATGCACCAAGGTTCCGGAATGTTCGGAATTCCGGAATGTTCAGAGTTCCGGAATGCACCAAGGTTCCGGAATGTTCGGAATTCCGGAATGTTCAGAGTTCCGGAATGCACCAAGGTTCCGGAATGTTCAGAGTTCCGGAATGCACCAAGGTTCCGGAATGTTCAGAGTTCCGGAATGCACCAAGGTTCCGGAATGTTCGGAATTCCGGAATGTTCAGAGTTCCGGAATGTTCGGAATTCCGGAATGTTCAGAGTTCCGGAATGTACCAAGGTTCCGGAATGTTCAGAGTTCCGGAATGCACCAAGGTTCCGGAATGTTCAGAGTTCCGGAATGCACCAAGGTTCCGGAATGTTCGGAATTCCGGAATGTTCAGAGTTCCGGAATGCACCAAGGTTCCGGAATGTTCGGAATTCCGGAATGTTCAGAGTTCCGGAATGCACCAAGTTTCCGGAATGTTCGGAATTCCGGAATGTACCAAGGTTCCGGAATGTTCAGAGTTCCGGAATGCACCAAGGTTCCGGAATGTTCGGAATTCCGGAATGTTCAGAGTTCCGGAATGCACCAAGGTTCCGGAATGCACAAAGTTTCCGGAATGTTCAGAGTTCCGGAATGTTCAGAGTTCCGGAATGCACCAAGGTTCCGGAATGTTCGGAATTCCGGAATGTTCAGAGTTCCGGAATGCACCAAGGTTCCGGAATGTTCGGAATTCCGGAATGTTCAGAGTTCCGGAATGCACCAAGGTTCCGCAATGCACAAAGGTTCCGGAATGTTCAGAGTTCCGGAATGTACCAAGGTTCCGGAATTCAGAGTTCCGGAATGCAGCAAGGTTCCGGAATTTTCGGAATTCCGGAATGTTCAGAGTTCCGGAATGCACCAAGGTTCCGGAATGTTCGGAATTCCGGAATGTTCAGAGTTCCGGAATGCACCAAGGTTCCGGAATGTTCGGAATTCCGGAATGTTCAGAGTTCCGGAATGCACAAAGGTTCGGGAATGTTCAGAGTTCCGGAATGCACCAAGGTTCCGGAATGTTCAGAGTTCCGGAATGCACCAAGGTTCCGGAATGTTCGGAATTCCGGAATGTTCAGAGTTCCGGAATGCACCAAGGTTCCGGAATGTTCGGAATTCCGGAATGTTCAGAGTTCCGGAATGTTCGGAATTCCGGAATGTTCAGAGTTCCGGAATGTTCAGAGTTCCGGAATGCACCAAGGTTCCGGAATGTTCAGAGTTCCGGAATGCACCAAGGTTCCGGAATGTTCGGAATTCTGGAATGTTCAGAGTTCCGGAATGTTCGGAATTCCAGAATGTTCAGAGTTCCGGAATGCACCAAAGTTCCGGAATGCACAAAGGTTCCGGAATGTTCGGAATTCCGGAATGTTCAGAGTTCCGGAATGCACCAAGGTTACGGAATGTTCAGAGTTCCGGAATGCACCAAGGTTCCGGAATGTTCGGAATTCCGGAATGTTCAGAGTTCCGGAATGTTCGGAATTCCGGAATGTTCAGAGTTCCGGAATGCACCAAGGTTCCGGAATGCACCAAGGTTCCGGAATGCACAAAGGTTCCGGAATGTTCGGAATTCCGGAATGTTCAGAGTTCCGGAATGCACCAAGGTTCCGGAATGTTCAGAGTTCCGGAATGTTCAGAGTTCCGGAATGCACCAAGGTTCCGGAATGTTCAGAGTTCCGGAATGTTCGAAATTCCGGAATGTTCAGAGTTCCGGAATGCACCAAGGTTCCGGAATGCACCAAGGTTCCGGAATGCACAAAGGTTCCGGAATGTTCAGAGTTCCGGAATGCACCAAGGTTCCGGAATGTTCGGAATTCCGGAATGTTCAGAGTTCCGGAATGTTCAGAGTTCCGGAATGCACCAAGGTTCCGGAATGTTCGGAATTCCGGAATGTTCAGAGTTCCGGAATGCACCAAGGTTCCGGAATGTTCGGAATTCCGGAATGTTCAGAGTTCCGGAATGCACCAAGGTTCCGGAATGTTCAGAGTTCCGGAATGCACCAAGGTTCCGGAATGTTCAGAGTTCCGGAATGCACCAAGGTTCCGGAATGTTCGGAATTCCGGAATGTTCAGAGTTCCGGAATGTTCGGAATTCCGGAATGTTCAGAGTTCCGGAATGTACCAAGGTTCCGGAATGTTCAGAGTTCCGGAATGCACCAAGGTTCCGGAATGTTCAGAGTTCCGGAATGCACCAAGGTTCCGGAATGTTCGGAATTCCGGAATGTTCAGAGTTCCGGAATGCACCAAGGTTCCGGAATGTTCGGAATTCCGGAATGTTCAGAGTTCCGGAATGTTCGGAATTCCGGAATGTTCAGAGTTCCGGAATGTTCAGAGTTCCGGAATGCACCAAGGTTCCGGAATGTTCAGAGTTCCGGAATGCACCAAGGTTCCGGAATGTTCGGAATTCCGGAATGTTCAGAGTTCCGGAATGATCGGAATTCCGGAATGCCAAAGGTTCCGGAATGTTCGGAATTCCGGAATGGTCAGAGTTCCCGAATGCACCAAGGTTCCGGAATGTTCGGAATTCCGGAATGTTCAGAGTTCCGGAATGTTCAGAGTTCCGGAATGCACAAAGGTTCCGGAATGTTCGGAATTCCGGAATGTTCAGAGTTCCGGAATGCACCAAGGTTCCGGAATGTTCAGAGTTCCGGAATGCACCAAGGTTCCGGAATGTTCGGAATTCCGGAATGTTCAGAGTTCCGGAATGTTCGGAATTCCGGAATGTTCAGAGTTCTGGAATGCACCAAGGTTCCGGAATGCACAAAGGTTCCGGAATGTTCGGAATTCCGGAATGTTCAGAGTTCCGGAATGCACCAAGGTTCCGGAATGTTCAGAGTTCCGGAATGCACCAAAGTTCCGGAATGCACAAAGGTTCCGGAATGTTCGGAATTCCGGAATGTTCAGAGTTCCGGAATGCACCAAGGTTCCGGAATGTTCGGAATTCCGGAATGTTCAGAGTTCCGGAATGTACAGAGTTCCGGAATGCACCAAGGTTCCGGAATGTTCGGAATTCCGGAATGTTCAGAGTTCCGGAATGCACCAAGGTTCCGGAATGTTCAGAGTTCCGGAATGCACCAAGGTTCCGGAATGTTCAGAGTTCCGGAATGCACAAAGGTTCCGGAATGTTCGGAATTCCGGAATGTTCAGAGTTCCGGAATGCACCAAAGTTCCGGAATGCACAAAGGTTCCGGAATGTTCGGAATTCCGGAATGTTCAGAGTTCCGGAATGCACCAAGGTTCCGGAATGTTCGGAATTCCGGAATGTTCAGAGTTCCGGAATGTACAGAGTTCCGGAATGCACCAAGGTTCCGGAATGTTCGGAATTCCGGAATGTTCAGAGTTCCGGAATGCACCAAGGTTCCGGAATGTTCGGAATTCCGGAATGTTCAGAGTTCCGGAATGCACCAAGGTTCCGGAATGCACAAAGGTTCCGGAATGTTCAGAGTTCCGGAATGTACCAAGGTTCCGGAATTCAGAGTTCCGGAATGCAGCAAGGTTCCGGAATTTTCGGAATTCCGGAATGTTCAGAGTTCCGGAATGCACCAAGGTTCCGGAATGTTCGGAATTCCGGAATGTTCAGAGTTCCGGAATGCACCAAGGTTCCGGAATGTTCAGAGTTCCGGAATGCACCAAGGTTCCGGAATGTTCAGAGTTCCGGAATGCACCAAGGTTCCGGAATGTTCGGAATTCCGGAATGTTCAGAGTTCCGGAATGTTCGGAATTCCGGAATGTTCAGAGTTCCGGAATGTACCAAGGTTCCGGAATGTTCAGAGTTCCGGAATGCACCAAGGTTCCGGAATGTTCAGAGTTCCGGAATGCACCAAGGTTCCGGAATGTTCGGAATTCCGGAATGTTCAGAGTTCCGGAATGCACCAAGGTTCCGGAATGTTCAGAGTTCCGGAATGCACCAAGGTTCCGGAATGCACCAAGGTTCCGGAATGCACAAAGGTTCCGGAATGTTCAGAGTTCCGGAATGCACCAAGGTTCCGGAATGTTCGGAATTCCGGAATGTTCAGAGTTCCGGAATGTTCAGAGTTCCGGAATGTTCGGAATTCCGGAATGTTCAGAGTTCCGGAATGCACCAAGGTTCCGGAATGCACCAAGGTTCCGGAATGCACCAAGGTTCCGGAATGTTCGGAATTCCGGAATGTTCAGAGTTCCGGAATGCACCAAGGTTCCGGAATGTTCAGAGTTCCGGAATGCACCAAGGTTCCGGAATGCACCAAGGTTCCGGAATGCACAAAGGTTCCGGAATGTTCAGAGTTCCGGAATGCACCAAGGTTCCGGAATGTTCGGAATTCCGGAATGTTCAGAGTTCCGGAATGTACAGAGTTCCGGAATGCACCAAGGTTCCGGAATGTTCGGAATTCCGGAATGTTCAGAGTTCCGGAATGCACCAAGGTTCCGGAATGTTCAGAGTTCCGGAATGCACCAAGGTTCCGGAATGTTCAGAGTTCCGGAATGCACCAAGGTTCCGGAATGTTCGGAATTCCGGAATGTTCAGAGTTCCGGAATGTTCGGAATTCCGGAATGTTCAGAGTTCCGGAATGCACCAAGGTTCCGGAATGCACCAAGGTTCCGGAATGCACAAAGGTTCCGGAATGTTCAGAGTTCCGGAATGTTCAGAGTTCCGGAATGCACCAAGGTTCCGGAATGTTCAGAGTTCCGGAATGTTCAGAGTTCCGGAATGCACCAAGGTTCCGGAATGTTCAGAGTTCCGGAATGTTCAGAGTTCCGGAATGCACCAAGGTTCCGGAATGTTCAGAGTTCCGGAATGTTCGGAATTCCGGAATGTTCAGAGTTCCGGAATGCACCAAGGTTCCGGAATGTTCAGAGTTCCGGAATGCACCAAGGTTCCGGAATGTTCAGAGTTCCGGAATGCACCAAGGTTCCGGAATGTTCAGAGTTCCGGAATGCACCAAGGTTCCGGAATGTTCGGAATTCCGGAATGTTCAGAGTTCCGGAATGTACCAAGGTTCCGGAATGTTCAGAGTTCCGGAATGCACCAAGGTTCCGGAATGTTCAGAGTTCCGGAATGCACCAAGGTTCCGGAATGTTCGGAATTCCGGAATGTTCAGAGTTCCGGAATGCACCAAGGTTCCGGAATGTTCAGAGTTCCGGAATGCACCAAGGTTCCGGAATGCACCAAGGTTCCGGAATGCACAAAGGTTCCGGAATGTTCGGAATTCCGGAATGTTCAGAGTTCCGGAATGTTCAGAGTTCCGGAATGTTCGGAATTCCGGAATGTTCAGAGTTCCGGAATGCACCAAGGTTCCGGAATGCACCAAGGTTCCGGAATGCACCAAGGTTCCGGAATGTTCGGAATTCCGGAATGTTCAGAGTTCCGGAATGCACCAAGGTTCCGGAATGTTCAGAGTTCCGGAATGCACCAAGGTTCCGGAATGCACCAAGGTTCCGGAATGCACAAAGGTTCCGGAATGTTCAGAGTTCCGGAATGCACCAAGGTTCCGGAATGTTCGGAATTCCGGAATGTTCAGAGTTCCGGAATGTTCGGAATTCCGGAATGTTCAGAGTTCCGGAATGCACCAAGGTTCCGGAATGCACCAAGGTTCCGGAATGCACAAAGGTTCCGGAATGTTCAGAGTTCCGGAATGCACCAAGGTTCCGGAATGTTCCGGAATTCCGGAATGTTCAGAGTTCCGGAATGTTCAGAGTTCCGGAATGTTCGGAATTCCGGAATGTTCAGAGTTACGGAATGTTCGGAATTCCGGAATGTTCAGAGTTCCGGAATGCACCAAGGTTCCGGAATGCACCAAGGTTCCGGAATGCACAAAGGTTCCGGAATGTTCAGAGTTCCGGAATGCACCAAGGTTCCGGAATGTTCGGAATTCCGGAATGTTCAGAGTTCCGGAATGTTCAGAGTTCCGGAATGCACCAAGGTTCCGGAATGTTCGGAATTCCGGAATGTTCAGAGTTCCGGAATGCACCAAGGTTCCGGAATGTTCGGAATTCCGGAATGTTCAGAGTTCCGGAATGCACCAAGGTTCCGGAATGTTCAGAGTTCCGGAATGCACCAAGGTTCCGGAATGTTCAGAGTTCCGGAATGCACCAAGGTTCCGGAATGTTCGGAATTCCGGAATGTTCAGAGTTCCGGAATGTTCGGAATTCCGGAATGTTCAGAGTTCCGGAATGTACCAAGGTTCCGGAATGTTCAGAGTTCCGGAATGCACCAAGGTTCCGGAATGTTCAGAGTTCCGGAATGCACCAAGGTTCCGGAATGTTCGGAATTCCGGAATGTTCAGAGTTCCGGAATGCACCAAGGTTCCGGAATGTTCGGAATTCCGGAATGTTCAGCGTTCCGGAATGTTCAGAGTTCCGGAATGCACCAAGGTTCCGGAATGTTCAGAGTTCCGGAATGCACCAAGGTTCCGGAATGTTCGGAATTCCGGAATGTTCAGAGTTCCGGAATGTTCGGAATTCCGGAATGCACAAAGGTTCCGGAATGTTCGGAATTCCGGAATGGTCAGAGTTCCCGAATGCACCAAGGTTCCGGAATGTTCGGAATTCCGGAATGTTCAGAGTTCCGGAATGTTCAGAGTTCCGGAATGCACAAAGGTTCCGGAATGTTCGGAATTCCGGAATGTTCAGAGTTCCGGAATGCACCAAGGTTCCGGAATGCACCAAGGTTCCGGAATGCACCAAGGTTCCGGAATGTTCGGAATTCCGGAATGTTCAGAGTTCCGGAATGCACCAAGGTTCCGGAATGCACCAAGGTTCCGGAATGCACAAAGGTTCCGGAATGTTCGGAATTCCGGAATGTTCAGAGTTCCGGAATGTTCAGAGTTCCGGAATGCACCAAGGTTCCGGAATGTTCGGAATTCCGGAATGTTCAGAGTTCCGGAATGCACCAAGGTTCCGGAATGTTCGGAATTCCGGAATGTTCAGAGTTCCGGAATGCACCAAGGTTCCGGAATGTTCAGAGTTCCGGAATGCACCAAAGTTCCGGAATGTTCAGAGTTCCGGAATGCACCAAGGTTCCGGAATGTTCGGAATTCCGGAATGTTCAGAGTTCCGGAATGTTCGGAATTCCGGAATGTTCAGAGTTCCGGAATGTTCGGAATTCCGGAATGTTCAGAGTTCCGGAATGCACCAAGGTTCCGGAATGCACCAAGGTTCCGGAATGCACAAAGGTTCCGGAATGTTCGGAATTCCGGAATGTTCGGAGTTCCGGAATGTACCAAGGTTCCGGAATGTTCGGAATTCCGGAATGTACCAAGGTTCCGGAATGTTCAGAGTTCCGGAATGCACCAAGGTTCCGGAATGTTCGGAATTCCGGAATGTTCAGAGTTCCGGAATGCACCAAGGTTCCGGAATGCACAAAGTTTCCGGAATGTTCAGAGTTCCGGAATGTTCAGAGTTCCGGAATGCACCAAGGTTCCGGAATGTTCGGAATTCCGGAATGTTCAGAGTTCCGGAATGCACCAAGGTTCCGGAATGTTCGGAATTCCGGAATGTTCAGAGTTCCGGAATGCACCAAGGTTCCGGAATGCACAAAGGTTCCGGAATGTTCAGAGTTCCGGAATGTACCAAGGTTCCGGAATTCAGAGTTCCGGAATGCAGCAAGGTTCCGGAATTTTCGGAATTCCGGAATGTTCAGAGTTCCGGAATGCACCAAGGTTCCGGAATGTTCGGAATTCCGGAATGTTCAGAGTTCCGGAATGCACCAAGTTTCCGGAATGTTCGGAATTCCGGAATGTACCAAGGTTCCGGAATGTTCAGAGTTCCGGAATGCACCAAGGTTCCGGAATGTTCGGAATTCCGGAATGTTCAGAGTTCCGGAATGCACCAAGGTTCCGGAATGCACAAAGTTTCCGGAATGTTCAGAGTTCCGGAATGTTCAGAGTTCCGGAATGCACCAAGGTTCCGGAATGTTCGGAATTCCGGAATGTTCAGAGTTCCGGAATGCACCAAGGTTCCGGAATGTTCGGAATTCCGGAATGTTCAGAGTTCCGGAATGCACCAAGGTTCCGGAATGCACAAAGGTTCCGGAATGTTCAGAGTTCCGGAATGTACCAAGGTTCCGGAATTCAGAGTTCCGGAATGCAGCAAGGTTCCGGAATTTTCGGAATTCCGGAATGTTCAGAGTTCCGGAATGCACCAAGGTTCCGGAATGTTCGGAATTCCGGAATGTTCAGAGTTCCGGAATGCACCAAGGTTCCGGAATGTTCGGAATTCCGGAATGTTCAGAGTTCCGGAATGCACAAAGGTTCGGGAATGTTCAGAGTTCCGGAATGCACCAAGGTTCCGGAATGTTCAGAGTTCCGGAATGCACCAAGGTTCCGGAATGTTCGGAATTCCGGAATGTTCAGAGTTCCGGAATGCACCAAGGTTCCGGAATGTTCGGAATTCCGGAATGTTCAGAGTTCCGGAATGTTCGGAATTCCGGAATGTTCAGAGTTCCGGAATGTTCAGAGTTCCGGAATGCACCAAGGTTCCGGAATGTTCAGAGTTCCGGAATGTTCGGAATTCCGGAATGTTCAGAGTTCCGGAATGCACCAAGGTTCCGGAATGCACCAAGGTTCCGGAATGCACAAAGGTTCCGGAATGTTCAGAGTTCCGGAATGCACCAAGGTTCCGGAATGTTCGGAATTCCGGAATGTTCAGAGTTCCGGAATGTTCAGAGTTCCGGAATGCACCAAGGTTCCGGAATGTTCGGAATTCCGGAATGTTCAGAGTTCCGGAATGCACCAAGGTTCCGGAATGTTCGGAGTTCCGGAATGTACCAAGGTTCCGGAATGTTCAGAGTTCCGGAATGCACCAAGGTTCCGGAATGTTCAGAGTTCCGGAATGCACCAAGGTTCCGGAATGTTCGGAATTCCGGAATGTTCAGAGTTCCGGAATGCACCAAGGTTCCGGAATGTTCAGAGTTCCGGAATGCACCAAGGTTCCGGAATGCACCAAGGTTCCGGAATGCACAAAGGTTCCGGAATGTTCAGAGTTCCGGAATGCACCAAGGTTCCGGAATGTTCGGAATTCCGGAATGTTCAGAGTTCCGGAATGTTCAGAGTTCCGGAATGTTCGGAATTCCGGAATGTTCAGAGTTCCGGAATGCACCAAGGTTCCGGAATGCACCAAGGTTCCGGAATGCACCAAGGTTCCGGAATGTTCGGAATTCCGGAATGTTCAGAGTTCCGGAATGCACCAAGGTTCCGGAATGTTCAGAGTTCCGGAATGCACCAAGGTTCCGGAATGCACCAAGGTTCCGGAATGCACCAAGGTTCCGGAATGTTCAGAGTTCCGGAATGCACCAAGGTTCCGGAATGTTCGGAATTCCGGAATGTTCAGAGTTCCGGAATGTTCGGAATTCCGGAATGTTCAGAGTTCCGGAATGTACCAAGGTTCCGGAATGTTCAGAGTTCCGGAATGCACCAAGGTTCCGGAATGTTCAGAGTTCCGGAATGCACCAAGGTTCCGGAATGTTCGGAATTCCGGAATGTTCAGAGTTCCGGAATGCACCAAGGTTCCGGAATGTTCAGAGTTCCGGAATGCACCAAGGTTCCGGAATGCACCAAGGTTCCGGAATGCACAAAGGTTCCGGAATGTTCAGAGTTCCGGAATGCACCAAGGTTCCGGAATGTTCGGAATTCCGGAATGTTCAGAGTTCCGGAATGTTCAGAGTTCCGGAATGTTCGGAATTCCGGAATGTTCAGAGTTCCGGAATGCACCAAGGTTCCGGAATGCACCAAGGTTCCGGAATGCACCAAGGTTCCGGAATGTTCGGAATTCCGGAATGTTCAGAGTTCCGGAATGCACCAAGGTTCCGGAATGTTCAGAGTTCCGGAATGCACCAAGGTTCCGGAATGCACCAAGGTTCCGGAATGCACAAAGGTTCCGGAGTGTTCAGAGTTCCGGAATGCACCAAGGTTCCGGAATGTTCGGAATTCCGGAATGTTCAGAGTTCCGGAATGTACAGAGTTCCGGAATGCACCAAGGTTCCGGAATGTTCGGAATTCCGGAATGTTCAGAGTTCCGGAATGCACCAAGGTTCCGGAATGTTCAGAGTTCCGGAATGCACCAAGGTTCCGGAATGTTCAGAGTTCCGGAATGCACCAAGGTTCCGGAATGTTCGGAATTCCGGAATGTTCAGAGTTCCGGAATGTTCGGAATTCCGGAATGTTCAGAGTTCCGGAATGCACCAAGGTTCCGGAATGCACCAAGGTTCCGGAATGCACAAAGGTTCCGGAATGTTCAGAGTTCCGGAATGTTCAGAGTTCCGGAATGCACCAAGGTTCCGGAATGTTCAGAGTTCCGGAATGTTCAGAGTTCCGGAATGCACCAAGGTTCCGGAATGTTCAGAGTTCCGGAATGTTCAGAGTTCCGGAATGCACCAAGGTTCCGGAATGTTCAGAGTTCCGGAATGTTCGGAATTCCGGAATGTTCAGAGTTCCGGAATGCACCAAGGTTCCGGAATGTTCAGAGTTCCGGAATGCACCAAGGTTCCGGAATGTTCAGAGTTCCGGAATGCACCAAGGTTCCGGAATGTTCAGAGTTCCGGAATGCACCAAGGTTCCGGAATGTTCGGAATTCCGGAATGTTCAGAGTTCCGGAATGTTCGGAATTCCGGAATGTTCAGAGTTCCGGAATGTACCAAGGTTCCGGAATGTTCAGAGTTCCGGAATGCACCAAGGTTCCGGAATGTTCAGAGTTCCGGAATGCACCAAGGTTCCGGAATGTTCGGAATTCCGGAATGTTCAGAGTTCCGGAATGCACCAAGGTTCCGGAATGTTCAGAGTTCCGGAATGCACCAAGGTTCCGGAATGCACCAAGGTTCCGGAATGCACCAAGGTTCCGGAATGTTCGGAATTCCGGAATGTTCAGAGTTCCGGAATGTTCAGAGTTCCGGAATGTTCGGAATTCCGGAATGTTCAGAGTTCCGGAATGCACCAAGGTTCCGGAATGCACCAAGGTTCCGGAATGCACCAAGGTTCCGGAATGTTCGGAATTCCGGAATGTTCAGAGTTCCGGAATGCACCAAGGTTCCGGAATGTTCAGAGTTCCGGAATGCACCAAGGTTCCGGAATGCACCAAGGTTCCGGAATGCACAAAGGTTCCGGAATGTTCAGAGTTCCGGAATGCACCAAGGTTCCGGAATGTTCGGAATTCCGGAATGTTCAGAGTTCCGGAATGTTCGGAATTCCGGAATGTTCAGAGTTCCGGAATGCACCAAGGTTCCGGAATGCACCAAGGTTCCGGAATGCACAAAGGTTCCGGAATGTTCAGAGTTCCGGAATGCACCAAGGTTCCGGAATGTTCGGAATTCCGGAATGTTCAGAGTTCCGGAATGTTCAGAGTTCCGGAATGTTCGGAATTCCGGAATGTTCAGAGTTCCGGAATGCACCAAGGTTCCGGAATGTTCGGAATTCCGGAATGTTCAGAGTTCCGGAATGTTCGGAATTCCGGAATGTTCAGAGTTCCGGAATGCACCAAGGTTCCGGAATGCACCAAGGTTCCGGAATGCACAAAGGTTCCGGAATGTTCGGAATTCCGGAATGTTCAGAGTTCCGGAATGCACCAAGGTTCCGGAATGTTCAGAGTTCCGGAATGTTCAGAGTTCCGGAATGCACCAAGGTTCCGGAATGTTCAGAGTTCCGGAATGTTCGGAATTCCGGAATGTTCAGATTTCCGGAATGCACCAAGGTTCCGGAATGCACCAAGGTTCCGGAATGCACAAAGGTTCCGGAATGTTCAGAGTTCCGGAATGCACCAAGGTTCCGGAATGTTCGGAATTCCGGAATGTTCAGAGTTCCGGAATGTTCAGAGTTCCGGAATGCACCAAGGTTCCGGAATGTTCGGAATTCCGGAATGTTCAGAGTTCCGGAATGCACCAAGGTTCCGGAATGTTCGGAATTCCGGAATGTTCAGAGTTCCGGAATGCACCAAGGTTCCGGAATGTTCAGAGTTCCGGAATGCACCAAGGTTCCGGAATGTTCAGAGTTCCGGAATGCACCAAGGTTCCGGAATGTTCGGAATTCCGGAATGTTCAGAGTTCCGGAATGTACCAAGGTTCCGGAATGTTCAGAGTTCCGGAATGCACCAAGGTTCCGGAATGTTCGGAATTCCGGAATGTTCAGAGTTCCGGAATGTTCGGAATTCCGGAATGCACAAAGGTTCCGGAATGTTCGGAATTCCGGAATGGTCAGAGTTCCCGAATACACCAAGGTTCCGGAATGTTCGGAATTCCGGAATGCACCAAGGTTCCGGAATGTTCAGAGTTCCGGAATGCACCAAGGTTCCGGAATGTTCAGAGTTCCGGAATGCACCAAGGTTCCGGAATGTTCAGAGTTCCGGAATGCACCAAGGTTCCGGAATGTTCGGAATTCCGGAATGTTCAGAGTTCCGGAATGTTCGGAATTCCGGAATGTTCAGAGTTCCGGAATGTACCAAGGTTCCGGAATGTTCAGAGTTCCGGAATGCACCAAGGTTCCGGAATGTTCAGAGTTCCGGAATGCACCAAGGTTCCGGAATGTTCGGAATTCCGGAATGTTCAGAGTTCCGGAATGCACCAAGGTTCCGGAATGTTCGGAATTCCGGAATGTTCAGAGTTCCGGAATGTTCGGAATTCCGGAATGTTCAGAGTTCCGGAATGTTCAGAGTTCCGGAATGCACCAAGGTTCCGGAATGTTCAGAGTTCCGGAATGCACCAAGGTTCCGGAATGTTCGGAATTCCGGAATGTTCAGAGTTCCGGAATGTTCGGAATTCCGGAATGCCAAAGGTTCCGGAATGTTCGGAATTCCGGAATGGTCAGAGTTCCCGAATGCACCAAGGTTCCGGAATGTTCGGAATTCCGGAATGTTCAGAGTTCCGGAATGTTCAGAGTTCCGGAATGCACAAAGGTTCCGGAATGCACAAAGGTTCCGGAATGTTCGGAATTCCGGAATGTTCAGAGTTCCGGAATGCACCAAGGTTCCGGAATGTTCAGAGTTCCGGAATGCACCAAAGTTCCGGAATGCACAAAGGTTCCGGAATGTTCGGAATTCCGGAATGTTCAGAGTTCCGGAATGCACCAAGGTTCCGGAATGTTCGGAATTCCGGAATGTTCAGAGTTCCGGAATGTACAGAGTTCCGGAATGCACCAAGGTTCCGGAATGTTCGGAATTCCGGAATGTTCAGAGTTCCGGAATGCACCAAGGTTCCGGAATGTTCAGAGTTCCGGAATGCACCAAGGTTCCGGAATGTTCAGAGTTCCGGAATGCACAAAGGTTCCGGAATGTTCGGAATTCCGGAATGTTCAGAGTTCCGGAATGCACCAAAGTTCCGGAATGCACAAAGGTTCCGGAATGTTCGGAATTCCGGAATGTTCAGAGTTCCGGAATGCACCAAGGTTCCGGAATGTTCGGAATTCCGGAATGTTCAGAGTTCCGGAATGTACAGAGTTCCGGAATGCACCAAGGTTCCGGAATGTTCGGAATTCCGGAATGTTCAGAGTTCCGGAATGCACCAAGGTTCCGGAATGTTCAGAGTTCCGGAATGCACCAAGGTTCCGGAATGTTCAGAGTTCCGGAATGCACCAAGGTTCCGGAATGTTCGGAATTCCGGAATGTTCAGAGTTCCGGAATGTTCGGAATTCCGGAATGTTCAGAGTTCCGGAATGCACCAAGGTTCCGGAATGCACCAAGGTTCCGGAATGCACAAAGGTTCCGGAATGTTCAGAGTTCCGGAATGTTCAGAGTTCCGGAATGCACCAAGGTTCCGGAATGTTCAGAGTTCCGGAATGTTCAGAGTTCCGGAATGCACCAAGGTTCCGGAATGTTCAGAGTTCCGGAATGTTCAGAGTTCCGGAATGCACCAAGGTTCCGGAATGTTCAGAGTTCCGGAATGTTCGGAATTCCGGAATGTTCAGAGTTCCGGAATGCACCAAGGTTCCGGAATGCACCAAGGTTCCGGAATGCACAAAGGTTCCGGAATGTTCAGAGTTCCGGAATGCACCAAGGTTCCGGAATGTTCGGAATTCCGGAATGTTCAGAGTTCCGGAATGCACCAAGGTTCCAGAATGTTCGGAATTCCGGAATGTTCAGAGTTCCGGAATGCACCAAGGTTCCGGAATGTTCAGAGTTCCGGAATGCACCAAGGTTCCGGAATGTTCAGAGTTCCGGAATGCACCAAGGTTCCGGAATGTTCGGAATTCCGGAATGTTCAGAGTTCCGGAATGTTCGGAATTCCGGAATGTTCAGAGTTCCGGAATGTACCAAGGTTCCGGAATGTTCAGAGTTCCGGAATGCACCAAGGTTCCGGAATGTTCAGAGTTCCGGAATGCACCAAGGTTCCGGAATGTTCGGAATTCCGGAATGTTCAGAGTTCCGGAATGCACCAAGGTTCCGGAATGTTCAGAGTTCCGGAATGCACCAAGGTTCCGGAATGCACCAAGGTTCCGGAATGCACAAAGGTTCCGGAATGTTCAGAGTTCCGGAATGCACCAAGGTTCCGGAATGTTCGGAATTCCGGAATGTTCAGAGTTCCGGAATGTTCAGAGTTCCGGAATGTTCGGAATTCCGGAATGTTCAGAGTTCCGGAATGCACCAAGGTTCCGGAATGCACCAAGGTTCCGGAATGCACCAAGGTTCCGGAATGTTCGGAATTCCGGAATGTTCAGAGTTCCGGAATGCACCAAGGTTCCGGAATGTTCAGAGTTCCGGAATGCACCAAGGTTCCGGAATGCACCAAGGTTCCGGAATGCACAAAGGTTCCGGAATGTTCGGAATTCCGGAATGTTCAGAGTTCCGGAATGCACCAAGGTTCCGGAATGTTCAGAGTTCCGGAATGTTCAGAGTTCCGGAATGCACCAAGGTTCCGGAATGTTCAGAGTTCCGGAATGTTCGGAATTCCGGAATGTTCAGAGTTCCGGAATGCACCAAGGTTCCGGAATGCACCAAGGTTCCGGAATGCACAAAGGTTCCGGAATGTTCAGAGTTCCGGAATGCACCAAGGTTCCGGAATGTTCGGAATTCCGGAATGTTCAGAGTTCCGGAATGCACCAAGGTTTCGGAATGTTCAGAGTTCCGGAATGTTCAGAGTTCCGGAATGTACCAAGGTTCCGGAATTCAGAGTTCCGGAATGCAGCAAGGTTCCGGAATTTTCGGAATTCCGGAATGTTCAGAGTTCCGGAATGCACCAAGGTTCCGGAATGCACCAAGGTTCCGGAATGCACAAAGGTTCCGGAATGTTCAGAGTTCCGGAATGTTCGGAATTCCGGAATGTTCAGAGTTCCGGAATGCACCAAGGTTCCGGAATGCACCAAGGTTCCGGAATGCACAAAGGTTCCGGAATGTTCAGAGTTCCGGAATGCACCAAGGTTCCGGAATGTTCGGAATTCCGGAATGTTCAGAGTTCCGGAATGCACCATGGTTCCGGAATGTTCGGAATTCCGGAATGTTCGGAATTCCGGAATGTTCAGAGTTCCGGAATGCACCAAGGTTTCGGAATGTTCAGAGTTCCGGAATGTTCAGAGTTCCGGAATGTACCAAGGTTCCGGAATTCAGAGTTCCGGAATTTTCGGAATTCCGGAATGTTCAGAGTTCCGGAATGCACCAAGGTTCCGGAAAGTTCGGAATTCCGGAATGTTCAGAGTTCCGGAATGCACCAAGGTTCCGGAATGTTCGGAATTCCGGAATGTTCAGAGTTCCGGAATGTTCAGAGTTCCGGAATGCACAAAGGTTCGGGAATGTTCAGAGTTCCGGAATGCACCAAGGTTCCGGAATGTTCAGAGTTCCGGAATGCACCAAGGTTCCGGAATGTTCGGAATTCCGGAATGTTCAGAGTTCCGGAATGCACCAAGGTTCCGGAATTTTCGGAATTCCGGAATGTTCAGAGTTCCGGAATGCACCAAGGTTCCGGAATGTTCGGAATTCCGGAATGTTCAGAGTTCCGGAATGCACCAAGGTTCCGGAATGTTCGGAATTCCGGAATGTACCAAGGTTCCGGAATGTTCAGAGTTCCGGAATGCACCAAGGTTCCGGAATGTTCGGAATTCCGGAATGTTCAGAGTTCCGGAATGCACCAAGGTTCCGGAATGCACAAAGTTTCCGGAATGTTCAGAGTTCCGGAATGTTCAGAGTTCCGGAATGCACCAAGGTTCCGGAATGTTCGGAATTCCGGAATGTTCAGAGTTCCGGAATGCACCAAGGTTCCGGAATGTTCGGAATTCCGGAATGTTCAGAGTTCCGGAATGCACCAAGGTTCCGGAATGCACAAAGGTTCCGGAATGTTCAGAGTTCCGGAATGTACCAAGGTTCCGGAATTCAGAGTTCCGGAATGCAGCAAGGTTCCGGAATTTTCGGAATTCCGGAATGTTCAGAGTTCCGGAATGCACCAAGGTTCCGGAATGTTCGGAATTCCGGAATGTTCAGAGTTCCGGAATGCACCAAGGTTCCGGAATGTTCGGAATTCCGGAATGTTCAGAGTTCCGGAATGTTCAGAGTTCCGGAATGCACAAAGGTTCGGGAATGTTCAGAGTTCCGGAATGCACCAAGGTTCCGGAATGTTCAGAGTTCCGGAATGCACCAAGGTTCCGGAATGTTCGGAATTCCGGAATGTTCAGAGTTCCGGAATGCACCAAGGTTCCGGAATGTTCGGAATTCCGGAATGTTCAGAGTTCCGGAATGTTCGGAATTCCGGAATGTTCAGAGTTCCGGAATGTTCAGAGTTCCGGAATGCACCAAGGTTCCGGAATGTTCAGAGTTCCGGAATGCACCAAGGTTCCGGAATGTTCGGAATTCTGGAATGTTCAGAGTTCCGGAATGTTCGGAATTCCAGAATGTTCAGAGTTCCGGAATGCACCAAAGTTCCGGAATGCACAAAGGTTCCGGAATGTTCGGAATTCCGGAATGTTCCAAGGTTCCGGAATGTTCGGAATTCCGGAATGCACAAAGGTTCCGGAATGTTCGGAATTCCGGAATGGTCAGAGTTCCCGAATGCACAAAGGTTCCGGAATGTTCGGAATTCCGGAATGTTCAGAGTTCCGGAATGCACCAAGGTTACGGAATGTTCAGAGTTCCGGAATGTTCAGAGTTCTGGAATGCACCAAGGTTCCGGAATGTTCAGAGTTCCGGAATGTTCGGAATTCCGGAATGTTCAGAGTTCCGGAATGCACCAAGGTTCCGGAATGCACCAAGGTTCCGGAATGCACAAAGGTTCCGGAATGTTCAGAGTTCCGGAATGCACCAAGGTTCCGGAATGTTCGGAATTCCGGAATGTTCAGAGTTCCGGAATGTTCAGAGTTCCGGAATGCACCAAGGTTCCGGAATGTTCGGAATTCCGGAATGTTCAGAGTTCCGGAATGCACCAAGGTTCCGGAATGTTCGGAATTCCGGAATGTTCAGAGTTCCGGAATGCACCAAGGTTCCGGAATGTTCAGAGTTCCGGAATGCACCAAGGTTCCGGAATGTTCAGAGTTCCGGAATGCACCAAGGTTCCGGAATGTTCGGAATTCCGGAATGTTCAGAGTTCCGGAATGTTCGGAATTCCGGAATGTTCAGAGTTCCGGAATGTACCAAGGTTCCGGAATGTTCAGAGTTCCGGAATGCACCAAGGTTCCGGAATGTTCGGAATTCCGGAATGTTCAGAGTTCCGGAATGTTCGGAATTCCGGAATGTTCAGAGTTCCGGAATGTACCAAGGTTCCGGAATGTTCAGAGTTCCGGAATGCACCAAGGTTCCGGAATGTTCAGAGTTCCGGAATGCACCAAGGTTCCGGAATGTTCGGAATTCCGGAATGTTCAGAGTTCCGGAATGCACCAAGGTTCCGGAATGTTCGGAATTCCGGAATGTTCAGAGTTCCGGAATGTTCGGAATTCCGGAATGTTCAGAGTTCCGGAATGTTCAGAGTTCCGGAATGCACCAAGGTTCCGGAATGTTCGGAATTCCGGAATGTTCAGAGTTCCGGAATGCACCAAGGTTCCGGAATGTTCGGAATTCCGGAATGTTCAGAGTTCCGGAATGCACCAAGGTTCCGGAATGTTCGGAATTCCGGAATGTTCAGAGTTCCGGAATGTTCAGAGTTCCGGAATGCACCAAGGTTCCGGAATGTTCGGAATTCCGGAATGTTCAGAGTTCCGGAATGCACCAAGGTTCCGGAATGTTCGGAATTCCGGAATGTTCAGAGTTCCGGAATGCACCAAGGTTCCGGAATGTTCGGAATTCCGGAATGTTCAGAGTTCCGGAATGCACCAAGGTTCCGGAATGTTCAGAGTTCCGGAATGCACCAAGGTTCCGGAATGTTCAGAGTTCCGGAATGCACCAAGGTTCCGGAATGTTCGGAATTCCGGAATGTTCAGAGTTCCGGAATGTTCGGAATTCCGGAATGTTCAGAGTTCCGGAATGTACCAAGGTTCCGGAATGTTCAGAGTTCCGGAATGCACCAAGGTTCCGGAATGTTCGGAATTCCGGAATGTTCAGAGTTCCGGAATGTTCGGAATTCCGGAATGTTCAGAGTTCCGGAATGTACCAAGGTTCCGGAATGTTCAGAGTTCCGGAATGCACCAAGGTTCCGGAATGTTCAGAGTTCCGGAATGCACCAAGGTTCCGGAATGTTCGGAATTCCGGAATGTTCAGAGTTCCGGAATGCACCAAGGTTCCGGAATGTTCGGAATTCCGGAATGTTCAGAGTTCCGGAATGTTCGGAATTCCGGAATGTTCAGAGTTCCGGAATGTTCAGAGTTCCGGAATGCACCAAGGTTCCGGAATGTTCGGAATTCCGGAATGTTCAGAGTTCCGGAATGCACCAAGGTTCCGGAATGTTCGGAATTCCGGAATGTTCAGAGTTCCGGAATGTTCGGAATTCCGGAATGTTCAGAGTTCCGGAATGTTCAGAGTTCCGGAATGCACCAAGGTTCCGGAATGTTCAGAGTTCCGGAATGCACCAAGGTTCCGGAATGTTCGGAATTCCGGAATGTTCAGAGTTCCGGAATGTTCGGAATTCCGGAATGCCAAAGGTTCCGGAATGTTCGGAATTCCGGAATGGTCAGAGTTCCCGAATGCACCAAGGTTCCGGAATGTTCGGAATTCCGGAATGTTCAGAGTTCCGGAATGTTCAGAGTTCCGGAATGCACAAAGGTTCCGGAATGTTCGGAATTCCGGAATGTTCAGAGTTCCGGAATGCACCAAGGTTCCGGAATGTTCAGAGTTCCGGAATGCACCAAGGTTCCGGAATGTTCGGAATTCCGGAATGTTCAGAGTTCCGGAATGTTCGGAATTCCGGAATGTTCAGAGTTCTGGAATGCACCAAGGTTCCGGAATGCACAAAGGTTCCGGAATGTTCGGAATTCCGGAATGTTCAGAGTTCCGGAATGCACCAAGGTTCCGGAATGTTCAGAGTTCCGGAATGCACCAAAGTTCCGGAATGCACAAAGGTTCCGGAATGTTCGGAATTCCGGAATGTTCAGAGTTCCGGAATGCACCAAGGTTCCGGAATGTTCGGAATTCCGGAATGTTCAGAGTTCCGGAATGTACAGAGTTCCGGAATGCACCAAGGTTCCGGAATGTTCGGAATTCCGGAATGTTCAGAGTTCCGGAATGCACCAAGGTTCCGGAATGTTCAGAGTTCCGGAATGCACCAAGGTTCCGGAATGTTCAGAGTTCCGGAATGCACAAAGGTTCCGGAATGTTCGGAATTCCGGAATGTTCAGAGTTCCGGAATGCACCAAGGTTCCGGAATGTTCAGAGTTCCGGAATGCACCAAAGTTCCGGAATGCACAAAGGTTCCGGAATGTTCGGAATTCCGGAATGTTCAGAGTTCCGGAATGCACCAAGGTTCCGGAATGTTCGGAATTCCGGAATGTTCAGAGTTCCGGAATGTACAGAGTTCCGGAATGCACCAAGGTTCCGGAATGTTCGGAATTCCGGAATGTTCAGAGTTCCGGAATGCACCAAGGTTCCGGAATGTTCAGAGTTCCGGAATGCACCAAGGTTCCGGAATGTTCAGAGTTCCGGAATGCACCAAGGTTCCGGAATGTTCGGAATTCCGGAATGTTCAGAGTTCCGGAATGTTCGGAATTCCGGAATGTTCAGAGTTCCGGAATGCACCAAGGTTCCGGAATGCACCAAGGTTCCGGAATGCACAAAGGTTCCGGAATGTTCAGAGTTCCGGAATGTTCAGAGTTCCGGAATGCACCAAGGTTCCGGAATGTTCAGAGTTCCGGAATGTTCAGAGTTCCGGAATGCACCAAGGTTCCGGAATGTTCAGAGTTCCGGAATGTTCAGAGTTCCGGAATGCACCAAGGTTCCGGAATGTTCAGAGTTCCGGAATGTTCAGAGTTCCGGAATGCACCAAGGTTCCGGAATGTTCAGAGTTCCGGAATGTTCGGAATTCCGGAATGTTCAGAGTTCCGGAATGCACCAAGGTTCCGGAATGCACCAAGGTTCCGGAATGCACAAAGGTTCCGGAATGTTCAGAGTTCCGGAATGCACCAAGGTTCCGGAATGTTCGGAATTCCGGAATGTTCAGAGTTCCGGAATGTTCAGAGTTCCGGAATGCACCAAGGTTCCGGAATGTTCGGAATTCCGGAATGTTCAGAGTTCCGGAATGCACCAAGGTTCCGGAATGTTCGGAGTTCCGGAATGCACCAAGGTTCCGGAATGTTCAGAGTTCCGGAATGCACCAAGGTTCCGGAATGTTCGGAATTCCGGAATGTTCAGAGTTCCGGAATGTTCGGAATTCCGGAATGTTCAGAGTTCCGGAATGTACCAAGGTTCCGGAATGTTCAGAGTTCCGGAATGCACCAAGGTTCCGGAATGTTCAGAGTTCCGGAATGCACCAAGGTTCCGGAATGTTCGGAATTCCGGAATGTTCAGAGTTCCGGAATGCACCAAGGTTCCGGAATGTTCAGAGTTCCGGAATGCACCAAGGTTCCGGAATGCACCAAGGTTCCGGAATGCACAAAGGTTCCGGAATGTTCAGAGTTCCGGAATGCACCAAGGTTCCGGAATGTTCGGAATTCCGGAATGTTCAGAGTTCCGGAATGTTCAGAGTTCCGGAATGTTCGGAATTCCGGAATGTTCAGAGTTCCGGAATGCACCAAGGTTCCGGAATGCACCAAGGTTCCGGAATGCACCAAGGTTCCGGAATGTTCGGAATTCCGGAATGTTCAGAGTTCCGGAATGCACCAAGGTTCCGGAATGTTCAGAGTTCCGGAATGCACCAAGGTTCCGGAATGCACCAAGGTTCCGGAATGCACAAAGGTTCCGGAATGTTCAGAGTTCCGGAATGCACCAAGGTTCCGGAATGTTCGGAATTCCGGAATGTTCAGAGTTCCGGAATGTTCGGAATTCCGGAATGTTCAGAGTTCCGGAATGCACCAAGGTTCCGGAATGCACCAAGGTTCCGGAATGCACAAAGGTTCCGGAATGTTCAGAGTTCCGGAATGCACCAAGGTTCCGGAATGTTCGGAATTCCGGAATGTTCAGAGTTCCGGAATGTTCAGAGTTCCGGAATGTTCGGAATTCCGGAATGTTCAGAGTTCCGGAATGCACCAAGGTTCCGGAATGTTCGGAATTCCGGAATGTTCAGAGTTCCGGAATGTTCGGAATTCCGGAATGTTCAGAGTTCCGGAATGCACCAAGGTTCCGGAATGCACCAAGGTTCCGGAATGCACAAAGGTTCCGGAATGTTCGGAATTCCGGAATGTTCAGAGTTCCGGAATGCACCAAGGTTCCGGAATGTTCAGAGTTCCGGAATGTTCAGAGTTCCGGAATGCACCAAGGTTCCGGAATGTTCAGAGTTCCGGAATGTTCGGAATTCCGGAATGTTCAGAGTTCCGGAATGCACCAAGGTTCCGGAATGCACCAAGGTTCCGGAATGCACAAAGGTTCCGGAATGTTCAGAGTTCCGGAATGCACCAAGGTTCCGGAATGTTCGGAATTCCGGAATGTTCAGAGTTCCGGAATGTTCAGAGTTCCGGAATGCACCAAGGTTCCGGAATGTTCGGAATTCCGGAATGTTCAGAGTTCCGGAATGCACCAAGGTTCCGGAATGTTCGGAATTCCGGAATGTTCAGAGTTCCGGAATGCACCAAGGTTCCGGAATGTTCAGAGTTCCGGAATGCACCAAGGTTCCGGAATGTTCAGAGTTCCGGAATGCACCAAGGTTCCGGAATGTTCGGAATTCCGGAATGTTCAGAGTTCCGGAATGTTCGGAATTCCGGAATGTTCAGAGTTCCGGAATGTACCAAGGTTCCGGAATGTTCAGAGTTCCGGAATGCACCAAGGTTCCGGAATGTTCGGAATTCCGGAATGTTCAGAGTTCCGGAATGTTCGGAATTCCGGAATGCACAAAGGTTCCGGAATGTTCGGAATTCCGGAATGGTCAGAGTTCCCGAATACACCAAGGTTCCGGAATGTTCGGAATTCCGGAATGTTCAGAGTTCCGGAATGTTCAGAGTTCCGGAATGCACAAAGGTTCCGGAATGTTCGGAATTCCGGAATGTTCAGAGTTCCGGAATGCACCAAGGTTCCGGAATGTTCAGAGTTCCGGAATGGTCAGAGTTCCCGAATGCACCAAGGTTCCGGAATGTTCGGAATTCCGGAATGTTCAGAGTTCCGGAATGTTCAGAGTTCCGGAATGCACAAAGGTTCCGGAATGTTCGGAATTCCGGAATGTTCAGAGTTCCGGAATGCACCAAGGTTCCGGAATGTTCAGAGTTCCGGAATGCACCAAGGTTCCGGAATGTTCGGAATTCCGGAATGTTCAGAGTTCCGGAATGTTCGGAATTCCGGAATGTTCAGAGTTCCGGAATGCACCAAGGTTCCGGAATGCACCAAGGTTCCGGAATGCACAAAGGTTCCGGAATGTTCGGAATTCCGGAATGTTCAGAGTTCCGGAATGTTCAGAGTTCCGGAATGCACCAAGGTTCCGGAATGTTCGGAATTCCGGAATGTTCAGAGTTCCGGAATGCACCAAGGTTCCGGAATGTTCGGAATTCCGGAATGTTCAGAGTTCCGGAATGCACCAAGGTTCCGGAATGTTCAGAGTTCCGGAATGCACCAAAGTTCCGGAATGTTCAGAGTTCCGGAATGCACCAAGGTTCCGGAATGTTCGGAATTCCGGAATGTTCAGAGTTCCGGAATGTTCGGAATTCCGGAATGTTCAGAGTTCCGGAATGTACCAAGGTTCCGGAATGTTCAGAGTTCCGGAATGCACCAAGGTTCCGGAATGTTCAGAGTTCCGGAATGCACCAAGGTTCCGGAATGTTCGGAATTCCGGAATGTTCAGAGTTCCGGAATGCACCAAGGTTCCGGAATGTTCGGAATTCCGGAATGTTCAGAGTTCCGGAATGTTCGGAATTCCGGAATGTTCAGAGTTCCGGAATGTTCAGAGTTCCGGAATGCACCAAGGTTCCGGAATGTTCAGAGTTCCGGAATGCACCAAGGTTCCGGAATGTTCGGAATTCCGGAATGTTCAGAGTTCCGGAATGTTCAGAGTTCCGGAATGTTCAGAGTTCCGGAATGCACCAAGGTTCCGGAATGTTCGGAATTCCGGAATGTTCAGAGTTCCGGAATGCACCAAGGTTCCGGAATGTTCGGAATTCCGGAATGTTCAGAGTTCCGGAATGCACCAAGGTTCCGGAATGTTCGGAATTCCGGAATGTACCAAGGTTCCGGAATGTTCAGAGTTCCGGAATGCACCAAGGTTCCGGAATGTTCGGAATTCCGGAATGTTCAGAGTTCCGGAATGCACCAAGGTTCCGGAATGCACAAAGTTTCCGGAATGTTCAGAGTTCCGGAATGTTCAGAGTTCCGGAATGCACCAAGGTTCCGGAATGTTCGGAATTCCGGAATGTTCAGAGTTCCGGAATGCACCAAGGTTCCGGAATGCACAAAGGTTCCGGAATGTTCAGAGTTCCGGAATGTACCAAGGTTCCGGAATTCAGACTTCCGGAATGCAGCAAGGTTCCGGAATTTTCGGAATTCCGGAATGTTCAGAGTTCCGGAATGCACCAAGGTTCCGGAATGTTCGGAATTCCGGAATGTTCAGAGTTCCGGAATGCACCAAGGTTCCGGAATGTTCGGAATTCCGGAATGTTCAGAGTTCCGGAATGCACAAAGGTTCGGGAATGTTCAGAGTTCCGGAATGCACCAAGGTTCCGGAATGTTCAGAGTTCCGGAATGCACCAAGGTTCCGGAATGTTCGGAATTCCGGAATGTTCAGAGTTCCGGAATGCACCAAGGTTCCGGAATGTTCGGAATTCCGGAATGTTCAGAGTTCCGGAATGTTCGGAATTCCGGAATGTTCAGAGTTCCGGAATGTTCAGAGTTCCGGAATGCACCAAGGTTCCGGAATGTTCAGAGTTCCGGAATGCACCAAGGTTCCGGAATGTTCGGAATTCTGGAATGTTCAGAGTTCCGGAATGTTCGGAATTCCAGAATGTTCAGAGTTCCGGAATGCACCAAAGTTCCGGAATGCACAAAGGTTCCGGAATGTTCGGAATTCCGGAATGTTCAGAGTTCCGGAATGCACCAAGGTTACGGAATGTTCAGAGTTCCGGAATGCACCAAGGTTCCGGAATGTTCGGAATTCCGGAATGTTCAGAGTTCCGGAATGTTCGGAATTCCGGAATGTTCAGAGTTCCGGAATGCACCAAGGTTCCGGAATGCACCAAGGTTCCGGAATGCACAAAGGTTCCGGAATGTTCGGAATTCCGGAATGTTCAGAGTTCCGGAATGCACCAAGGTTCCGGAATGTTCAGAGTTCCGGAATGTTCAGAGTTCCGGAATGCACCAAGGTTCCGGAATGTTCAGAGTTCCGGAATGTTCGAAATTCCGGAATGTTCAGAGTTCCGGAATGCACCAAGGTTCCGGAATGCACCAAGGTTCCGGAATGCACAAAGGTTCCGGAATGTTCAGAGTTCCGGAATGCACCAAGGTTCCGGAATGTTCGGAATTCCGGAATGTTCAGAGTTCCGGAATGTTCAGAGTTCCGGAATGCACCAAGGTTCCGGAATGTTCGGAATTCCGGAATGTTCAGAGTTCCGGAATGCACCAAGGTTCCGGAATGTTCGGAATTCCGGAATGTTCAGAGTTCCGGAATGCACCAAGGTTCCGGAATGTTCAGAGTTCCGGAATGCACCAAGGTTCCGGAATGTTCAGAGTTCCGGAATGCACCAAGGTTCCGGAATGTTCGGAATTCCGGAATGTTCAGAGTTCCGGAATGTTCGGAATTCCGGAATGTTCAGAGTTCCGGAATGTTCGGAATTCCGGAATGTTCAGAGTTCCGGAATGTACCAAGGTTCCGGAATGTTCAGAGTTCCGGAATGCACCAAGGTTCCGGAATGTTCGGAATTCCGGAATGTTCAGAGTTCCGGAATGTTCGGAATTCCGGAATGCACAAAGGTTCCGGAATGTTCGGAATTCCGGAATGGTCAGAGTTCCCGAATACACCAAGGTTCCGGAATGTTCGGAATTCCGGAATGTTCAGAGTTCCGGAATGTTCAGAGTTCCGGAATGCACAAAGGTTCCGGAATGTTCGGAATTCCGGAATGTTCAGAGTTCCGGAATGCACCAAGGTTCCGGAATGTTCAGAGTTCCGGAATGGTCAGAGTTCCCGAATGCACCAAGGTTCCGGAATGTTCGGAATTCCGGAATGTTCAGAGTTCCGGAATGTTCAGAGTTCCGGAATGCACAAAGGTTCCGGAATGTTCGGAATTCCGGAATGTTCAGAGTTCCGGAATGCACCAAGGTTCCGGAATGTTCAGAGTTCCGGAATGCACCAAGGTTCCGGAATGTTCGGAATTCCGGAATGTTCAGAGTTCCGGAATGTTCGGAATTCCGGAATGTTCAGAGTTCCGGAATGCACCAAGGTTCCGGAATGCACCAAGGTTCCGGAATGCACAAAGGTTCCGGAATGTTCGGAATTCCGGAATGTTCAGAGTTCCGGAATGTTCAGAGTTCCGGAATGCACCAAGGTTCCGGAATGTTCGGAATTCCGGAATGTTCAGAGTTCCGGAATGCACCAAGGTTCCGGAATGTTCGGAATTCCGGAATGTTCAGAGTTCCGGAATGCACCAAGGTTCCGGAATGTTCAGAGTTCCGGAATGCACCAAAGTTCCGGAATGTTCGGAATTCCGGAATGTTCAGAGTTCCGGAATGTTCGGAATTCCGGAATGTTCAGAGTTCCGGAATGTACCAAGGTTCCGGAATGTTCAGAGTTCCGGAATGCACCAAGGTTCCGGAATGTTCAGAGTTCCGGAATGCACCAAGGTTCCGGAATGTTCGGAATTCCGGAATGTTCAGAGTTCCGGAATGCACCAAGGTTCCGGAATGTTCGGAATTCCGGAATGTTCAGAGTTCCGGAATGTTCGGAATTCCGGAATGTTCAGAGTTCCGGAATGTTCAGAGTTCCGGAATGCACCAAGGTTCCGGAATGTTCAGAGTTCCGGAATGCACCAAGGTTCCGGAATGTTCGGAATTCCGGAATGTTCAGAGTTCCGGAATGTTCAGAGTTCCGGAATGTTCAGAGTTCCGGAATGCACCAAGGTTCCGGAATGTTCGGAATTCCGGAATGTTCAGAGTTCCGGAATGCACCAAGGTTCCGGAATGTTCGGAATTCCGGAATGTTCAGAGTTCCGGAATGCACCAAGGTTCCGGAATGCACAAAGGTTCCGGAATGTTCAGAGTTCCGGAATGTACCAAGGTTCCGGAATTCAGAGTTCCGGAATGCAGCAAGGTTCCGGAATTTTCGGAATTCCGGAATGTTCAGAGTTCCGGAATGCACCAAGGTTCCGGAATATTCGGAATTCCGGAATGTTCAGAGTTCCGGAATGCACCAAGTTTCCGGAATGTTCGGAATTCCGGAATGTACCAAGGTTCCGGAATGTTCAGAGTTCCGGAATGCACCAAGGTTCCGGAATGTTCGGAATTCCGGAATGTTCAGAGTTCCGGAATGCACCAAGGTTCCGGAATGCACAAAGTTTCCGGAATGTTCAGAGTTCCGGAATGTTCAGAGTTCCGGAATGCACCAAGGTTCCGGAATGTTCGGAATTCCGGAATGTTCAGAGTTCCGGAATGCACCAAGGTTCCGGAATGTTCGGAATTCCGGAATGTTCAGAGTTCCGGAATGCACCAAGGTTCCGGAATGCACAAAGGTTCCGGAATGTTCAGAGTTCCGGAATGTACCAAGGTTCCGGAATTCAGAGTTCCGGAATGCAGCAAGGTTCCGGAATTTTCGGAATTCCGGAATGTTCAGAGTTCCGGAATGCACCAAGGTTCCGGAATGTTCGGAATTCCGGAATGTTCAGAGTTCCGGAATGCACCAAGGTTCCGGAATGTTCGGAATTCCGGAATGTTCAGAGTTCCGGAATGCACAAAGGTTCGGGAATGTTCAGAGTTCCGGAATGCACCAAGGTTCCGGAATGTTCAGAGTTCCGGAATGCACCAAGGTTCCGGAATGTTCGGAATTCCGGAATGTTCAGAGTTCCGGAATGCACCAAGGTTCCGGAATGTTCGGAATTCCGGAATGTTCAGAGTTCCGGAATGTTCGGAATTCCGGAATGTTCAGAGTTCCGGAATGTTCAGAGTTCCGGAATGCACCAAGGTTCCGGAATGTTCAGAGTTCCGGAATGCACCAAGGTTCCGGAATGTTCGGAATTCTGGAATGTTCAGAGTTCCGGAATGTTCGGAATTCCAGAATGTTCAGAGTTCCGGAATGCACCAAAGTTCCGGAATGCACAAAGGTTCCGGAATGTTCGGAATTCCGGAATGTTCAGAGTTCCGGAATGCACCAAGGTTACGGAATGTTCAGAGTTCCGGAATGCACCAAGGTTCCGGAATGTTCGGAATTCCGGAATGTTCAGAGTTCCGGAATGTTCGGAATTCCGGAATGTTCAGAGTTCCGGAATGCACCAAGGTTCCGGAATGCACCAAGGTTCCGGAATGCACAAAGGTTCCGGAATGTTCGGAATTCCGGAATGTTCAGAGTTCCGGAATGCACCAAGGTTCCGGAATGTTCAGAGTTCCGGAATGTTCAGAGTTCCGGAATGCACCAAGGTTCCGGAATGTTCAGAGTTCCGGAATGTTCGAAATTCCGGAATGTTCAGAGTTCCGGAATGCACCAAGGTTCCGGAATGCACCAAGGTTCCGGAATGCACAAAGGTTCCGGAATGTTCAGAGTTCCGGAATGCACCAAGGTTCCGGAATGTTCGGAATTCCGGAATGTTCAGAGTTCCGGAATGTTCAGAGTTCCGGAATGCACCAAGGTTCCGGAATGTTCGGAATTCCGGAATGTTCAGAGTTCCGGAATGCACCAAGGTTCCGGAATGTTCGGAATTCCGGAATGTTCAGAGTTCCGGAATGCACCAAGGTTCCGGAATGTTCAGAGTTCCGGAATGCACCAAGGTTCCGGAATGTTCAGAGTTCCGGAATGCACCAAGGTTCCGGAATGTTCGGAATTCCGGAATGTTCAGAGTTCCGGAATGTTCGGAATTCCGGAATGTTCAGAGTTCCGGAATGTACCAAGGTTCCGGAATGTTCAGAGTTCCGGAATGCACCAAGGTTCCGGAATGTTCAGAGTTCCGGAATGCACCAAGGTTCCGGAATGTTCGGAATTCCGGAATGTTCAGAGTTCCGGAATGTTCGGAATTCCGGAATGTTCAGAGTTCCGGAATGTTCAGAGTTCCGGAATGCACCAAGGTTCCGGAATGTTCAGAGTTCCGGAATGCACCAAGGTTCCGGAATGTTCGGAATTCCGGAATGTTCAGAGTTCCGGAATGTTCGGAATTCCGGAATGCCAAAGGTTCCGGAATGTTCGGAATTCCGGAATGGTCAGAGTTCCCGAATGCACCAAGGTTCCGGAATGTTCGGAATTCCGGAATGTTCAGAGTTCCGGAATGTTCAGAGTTCCGGAATGCACAAAGGTTCCGGAATGCACAAAGGTTCCGGAATGTTCGGAATTCCGGAATGTTCAGAGTTCCGGAATGCACCAAGGTTCCGGAATGTTCAGAGTTCCGGAATGCACCAAAGTTCCGGAATGCACAAAGGTTCCGGAATGTTCGGAATTCCGGAATGTTCAGAGTTCCGGAATGCACCAAGGTTCCGGAATGTTCGGAATTCCGGAATGTTCAGAGTTCCGGAATGTACAGAGTTCCGGAATGCACCAAGGTTCCGGAATGTTCGGAATTCCGGAATGTTCAGAGTTCCGGAATGCACCAAGGTTCCGGAATGTTCAGAGTTCCGGAATGCACCAAGGTTCCGGAATGTTCAGAGTTCCGGAATGCACAAAGGTTCCGGAATGTTCGGAATTCCGGAATGTTCAGAGTTCCGGAATGCACCAAAGTTCCGGAATGCACAAAGGTTCCGGAATGTTCGGAATTCCGGAATGTTCAGAGTTCCGGAATGTACAGAGTTCCGGAATGCACCAAGGTTCCGGAATGTTCGGAATTCCGGAATGTTCAGAGTTCCGGAATGCACCAAGGTTCCGGAATGTTCAGAGTTCCGGAATGCACCAAGGTTCCGGAATGTTCAGAGTTCCGGAATGCACCAAGGTTCCGGAATGTTCGGAATTCCGGAATGTTCAGAGTTCCGGAATGTTCGGAATTCCGGAATGTTCAGAGTTCCGGAATGCACCAAGGTTCCGGAATGCACCAAGGTTCCGGAATGCACAAAGGTTCCGGAATGTTCAGAGTTCCGGAATGTTCAGAGTTCCGGAATGCACCAAGGTTCCGGAATGTTCAGAGTTCCGGAATGTTCAGAGTTCCGGAATGCACCAAGGTTCCGGAATGTTCAGAGTTCCGGAATGTTCAGAGTTCCGGAATGCACCAAGGTTCCGGAATGTTCAGAGTTCCGGAATGTTCGGAATTCCGGAATGTTCAGAGTTCCGGAATGCACCAAGGTTCCGGAATGCACCAAGGTTCCGGAATGCACAAAGGTTCCGGAATGTTCAGAGTTCCGGAATGCACCAAGGTTCCGGAATGTTCGGAATTCCGGAATGTTCAGAGTTCCGGAATGTTCAGAGTTCCGGAATGCACCAAGGTTCCGGAATGTTCGGAATTCCGGAATGTTCAGAGTTCCGGAATGCACCAAGGTTCCAGAATGTTCGGAATTCCGGAATGTTCAGAGTTCCGGAATGCACCAAGGTTCCGGAATGTTCAGAGTTCCGGAATGCACCAAGGTTCCGGAATGTTCAGAGTTCCGGAATGCACCAAGGTTCCGGAATGTTCGGAATTCCGGAATGTTCAGAGTTCCGGAATGTTCGGAATTCCGGAATGTTCAGAGTTCCGGAATGTACCAAGGTTCCGGAATGTTCAGAGTTCCGGAATGCACCAAGGTTCCGGAATGTTCAGAGTTCCGGAATGCACCAAGGTTCCGGAATGTTCGGAATTCCGGAATGTTCAGAGTTCCGGAATGCACCAAGGTTCCGGAATGTTCAGAGTTCCGGAATGCACCAAGGTTCCGGAATGCACCAAGGTTCCGGAATGTTCAGAGTTCCGGAATGCACCAAGGTTCCGGAATGTTCGGAATTCCGGAATGTTCAGAGTTCCGGAATGCACCAAGGTTCCGGAATGCACCAAGGTTCCGGAATGCACAAAGGTTCCGGAATGTTCAGTGTTCCGGAATGCACCAAGGTTCCGGAATGCACAAAGGTTCCGGAATGTTCGGAATTCCGGAATGTTCAGAGTTCCGGAATGCACCAAGGTTCCGGAATGTTCGGAATTCCGGAATGTTCAGAGTTCCGGAATGCACCAAGGTTCCGGAATGTTCAGAGTTCCGGAATGCACCAAGGTTCCGGAATGTTCAGAGTTCCGGAATGCACCAAGGTTCCGGAATGTTCGGAATTCCGGAATGTTCAGAGTTCCGGAATGTTCGGAATTCCGGAATGTTCAGAGTTCCGGAATGTACCAAGGTTCCGGAATGTTCAGAGTTCCGGAATGCACCAAGGTTCCGGAATGTTCGGAATTCCGGAATGTTCAGAGTTCCGGAATGTTCGGAATTCCGGAATGCACAAAGGTTCCGGAATGTTCGGAATTCCGGAATGGTCAGAGTTCCCGAATACACCAAGGTTCCGGAATGTTCGGAATTCCGGAATGTTCAGAGTTCCGGAATGTTCAGAGTTCCGGAATGCACAAAGGTTCCGGAATGTTCGGAATTCCGGAATGTTCAGAGTTCCGGAATGCACCAAGGTTCCGGAATGTTCAGAGTTCCGGAATGGTCAGAGTTCCCGAATGCACCAAGGTTCCGGAATGTTCGGAATTCCGGAATGTTCAGAGTTCCGGAATGTTCAGAGTTCCGGAATGCACAAAGGTTCCGGAATGTTCGGAATTCCGGAATGTTCAGAGTTCCGGAATGCACCAAGGTTCCGGAATGTTCAGAGTTCCGGAATGCACCAAGGTTCCGGAATGTTCGGAATTCCGGAATGTTCAGAGTTCCGGAATGTTCGGAATTCCGGAATGTTCAGAGTTCCGGAATGCACCAAGGTTCCGGAATGCACCAAGGTTCCGGAATGCACCAAGGTTCCGGAATGTTCGGAATTCCGGAATGTTCAGAGTTCCGGAATGCACCAAGGTTCCGGAATGTTCGGAATTCCGGAATGTTCAGAGTTCCGGAATGCACCAAGGTTCCGGAATGCACAAAGGTTCCGGAATGTTCAGAGTTCCGGAATGCACCAAGGTTCCGGAATGTTCGGAATTCCGGAATGTTCAGAGTTCCGGAATGCACCAAGGTTCCGGAATGCACCAAGGTTCCGGAATGCACAAAGGTTCCGGAATGTTCGGAATTCCGGAATGTTCGGAGTTCCGGAATGCACCAAGGTTCCGGAATGCACAAAGGTTCCGGAATGTTCAGAGTTCCGGAATGCACCAAGGTTCCGGAATGTTCGGAATTCCGGAATGTTCAGAGTTCCGGAATGCACCAAGGTTCCGGAATGTTCGGAATTCCGGAATGTTCAGAGTTCCGGAATGCACCAAGGTTTCGGAATGTTCAGAGTTCCGGAATGTTCAGAGTTCCGGAATGTACCAAGGTTCCGGAATTCAGAGTTCCGGAATGCAGCAAGGTTCCGGAATTTTCGGAATTCCGGAATGTTCAGAGATCCGGAATGCACCAAGGTTCCGGAATGTTCGGAATTCCGGAATGTTCAGAGTTCCGGAATGTTCAGAGTTCCGGAATGCACAAAGGTTCCGGAATGTTCGGAATTCCGGAATGTTCAGAGTTCCGGAATGCACCAAGGTTCCGGAATGTTCAGAGTTCCGGAATGCACCAAGGTTCCGGAATGTTCGGAATTCCGGAATGTTCAGAGTTCCGGAATGTTCGGAATTCCGGAATGTTCAGAGTTCCGGAATGCACCAAGGTTCCGGAATGCACCAAGGTTCCGGAATGCACAAAGGTTCCGGAATGTTCGGAATTCCGGAATGTTCAGAGTTCCGGAATGTTCAGAGTTCCGGAATGCACCAAGGTTCCGGAATGTTCGGAATTCCGGAATGTTCAGAGTTCCGGAATGCACCAAGGTTCCGGAATGTTCGGAATTCCGGAATGTTCAGAGTTCCGGAATGCACCAAGGTTCCGGAATGTTCAGAGTTCCGGAATGCACCAAAGTTCCGGAATGTTCAGAGTTCCGGAATGCACCAAGGTTCCGGAATGTTCGGAATTCCGGAATGTTCAGAGTTCCGGAATGTTCGGAATTCCGGAATGTTCAGAGTTCCGGAATGTTCGGAATTCCGGAATGTTCAGAGTTCCGGAATGCACCAAGGTTCCGGAATGCACCAAGGTTCCGGAATGCACAAAGGTTCCGGAATGTTCGGAATTCCGGAATGTTCGGAGTTCCGGAATGTACCAAGGTTCCGGAATGTTCGGAATTCCGGAATGTACCAAGGTTCCGGAATGTTCAGAGTTCCGGAATGCACCAAGGTTCCGGAATGTTCGGAATTCCGGAATGTTCAGAGTTCCGGAATGCACCAAGGTTCCGGAATGCACAAAGTTTCCGGAATGTTCAGAGTTCCGGAATGTTCAGAGTTCCGGAATGCACCAAGGTTCCGGAATGTTCGGAATTCCGGAATGTTCAGAGTTCCGGAATGCACCAAGGTTCCGGAATGTTCGGAATTCCGGAATGTTCAGAGTTCCGGAATGCACCAAGGTTCCGGAATGCACAAAGGTTCCGGAATGTTCAGAGTTCCGGAATGCACCAAGGTTCCGGAATGTTCGGAATTCCGGAATGTTCAGAGTTCCGGAATGCACCAAGGTTCCGGAATGTTCGGAATTCCGGAATGTTCAGAGTTCCGGAATGCACCAAGGTTTCGGAATGTTCAGAGTTCCGGAATGTTCAGAGTTCCGGAATGTACCAAGGTTCCGGAATTCAGAGTTCCGGAATGCAGCAAGGTTCCGGAATTTTCGGAATTCCGGAATGTTCAGAGATCCGGAATGCACCAAGGTTCCGGAATGTTCGGAATTCCGGAATGTTCAGAGTTCCGGTATGCACCATGGTTCCGGAATGTTCGGAATTCCGGAATGTTCGGAATTCCGGAATGTTCAGAGTTCCGGAATGCACCAAGGTTTCGGAATGTTCAGAGTTCCGGAATGTTCAGAGTTCCGGAATGTACCAAGGTTCCGGAATTCAGAGTTCCGGAATGCAGCAAGGTTCCGGAATTTTCGGAATTCCGGAATGTTCAGAGTTCCGGAATGCACCAAGGTTCCGGAAAGTTCGGAATTCCGGAATGTTCAGAGTTCCGGAATGCACCAAGGTTCCGGAATGTTCGGAATTCCGGAATGTTCAGAGTTCCGGAATGTTCAGAGTTCCGGAATGCACAAAGGTTCGGGAATGTTCAGAGTTCCGGAATGCACCAAGGTTCCGGAATGTTCAGAGTTCCGGAATGCACCAAGGTTCCGGAATGTTCGGAATTCCGGAATGTTCAGAGTTCCGGAATGCACCAAGGTTCCGGAATGTTCGGAATTCCGGAATGTTCAGAGTTCCGGAATGTTCGGAATTCCGGAATGTTCAGAGTTCCGGAATGTTCAGAGTTCCGGAATGCACCAAGGTTCCGGAATGTTCGGAATTCCGGAATGTACCAAGGTTCCGGAATGTTCAGAGTTCCGGAATGCACCAAGGTTCCGGAATGTTCGGAATTCCGGAATGTTCAGAGTTCCGGAATGCACCAAGGTTCCGGAATGCACAAAGTTTCCGGAATGTTCAGAGTTCCGGAATGTTCAGAGTTCCGGAATGCACCAAGGTTCCGGAATGTTCGGAATTCCGGAATGTTCAGAGTTCCGGAATGCACCAAGGTTCCGGAATGTTCGGAATTCCGGAATGTTCAGAGTTCCGGAATGCACCAAGGTTCCGGAATGCACAAAGGTTCCGGAATGTTCAGAGTTCCGGAATGCACCAAGGTTCCGGAATGTTCGGAATTCCGGAATGTTCAGAGTTCCGGAATGCACCAAGGTTCCGGAATGTTCGGAATTCCGGAATGTTCAGAGTTCCGGAATGCACCAAGGTTTCGGAATGTTCAGAGTTCCGGAATGTTCAGAGTTCCGGAATGTACCAAGGTTCCGGAATTCAGAGTTCCGGAATGCAGCAAGGTTCCGGAATTTTCGGAATTCCGGAATGTTCAGAGTTCCGGAATGCACCAAGGTTCCGGAATGTTCGGAATTCCGGAATGTTCAGAGTTCCGGAATGCACCATGGTTCCGGAATGTTCGGAATTCCGGAATGTTCGGAATTCCGGAATGTTCAGAGTTCCGGAATGCACCAAGGTTTCGGAATGTTCAGAGTTCCGGAATGTTCAGAGTTCCGGAATGTACCAAGGTTCCGGAATTCAGAGTTCCGGAATGCAGCAAGGTTCCGGAATTTTCGGAATTCCGGAATGTTCAGAGTTCCGGAATGCACCAAGGTTCCGGAAAGTTCGGAATTCCGGAATGTTCAGAGTTCCGGAATGCACCAAGGTTCCGGAATGTTCGGAATTCCGGAATGTTCAGAGTTCCGGAATGTTCAGAGTTCCGGAATGCACAAAGGTTCGGGAATGTTCAGAGTTCCGGAATGCACCAAGGTTCCGGAATGTTCAGAGTTCCGGAATGCACCAAGGTTCCGGAATGTTCGGAATTCCGGAATGTTCAGAGTTCCGGAATGCACCAAGGTTCCGGAATGTTCGGAATTCCGGAATGTTCAGAGTTCCGGAATGTTCGGAATTCCGGAATGTTCAGAGTTCCGGAATGTTCAGAGTTCCGGAATGCACCAAGGTTCCGGAATGTTCAGAGTTCCGGAATGCACCAAGGTTCCGGAATGTTCGGAATTCTGGAATGTTCAGAGTTCCGGAATGTTCGGAATTCCGGAATGTTCAGAGTTCCGGAATGCACCAAAGTTCCGGAATGCACAAAGGTTCCGGAATGTTCGGAATTCCGGAATGTTCCAAGGTTCCGGAATGTTCGGAATTCCGGAATGCACAAAGGTTCCGGAATGTTCGGAATTCCGGAATGGTCAGAGTTCCCGAATGCACCAAAGTTCCGGAATGTTCGGAATTCAGGAATGTTCAGAGTTCCGGAATGCACAAAGGTTCCGGAATGTTCGGAATTCCGGAATGTTCAGAGTTCCGGAATGCACCAAGGTTACGGAATGTTCAGAGTTCCGGAATGCACCAAGGTTCCGGAATGTTCGGAATTCCGGAATGTTCAGAGTTCCGGAATGTTCGGAATTCCGGAATGTTCAGAGTTCCGGAATGCACCAAGGTTCCGGAATGCACCAAGGTTCCGGAATGCACAAAGGTTCCGGAATGTTCGGAATTCCGGAATGTTCAGAGTTCCGGAATGCACCAAGGTTCCGGAATGTTCAGAGTTCCGGAATGTTCAGAGTTCCGGAATGTTCGGAATTCCGGAATGTTCAGAGTTCCGGAATGCACCAAGGTTCCGGAATGCACCAAGGTTCCGGAATGCACAAAGGTTCCGGAATGTTCAGAGTTCCGGAATGCACCAAGGTTCCGGAATGTTCGGAATTCCGGAATGTTCAGAGTTCCGGAATGTTCAGAGTTCCGGAATGCACCAAGGTTCCGGAATGTTCGGAATTCCGGAATGTTCAGAGTTCCGGAATGCACCAAGGTTCCGGAATGTTCGGAGTTCCGGAATGCACCAAGGTTCCGGAATGTTCAGAGTTCCGGAATGCACCAAGGTTCCGGAATGTTCGGAATTCCGGAATGTTCAGAGTTCCGGAATGCACCAAGGTTCCGGAATGTTCGGAATTCCGGAATGTTCAGAGTTCCGGAATGTTCGGAATTCCGGAATGTTCAGAGTTCCGGAATGTTCAGAGTTCCGGAATGCACCAAGGTTCCGGAATGTTCAGAGTTCCGGAATGCACCAAGGTTCCGGAATGTTCGGAATTCCGGAATGTTCAGAGTTCCGGAATGTTCGGAATTCCGGAATGCACAAAGGTTCCGGAATGTTCGGAATTCCGGAATGGTCAGAGTTCCCGAATACACCAAGGTTCCGGAATGTTCGGAATTCCGGAATGTTCAGAGTTCCGGAATGTTCAGAGTTCCGGAATGCACAAAGGTTCCGGAATGTTCGGAATTCCGGAATGTTCAGAGTTCCGGAATGCACCAAGGTTCCGGAATGTTCAGAGTTCCGGAATGCACCAAGGTTCCGGAATGTTCGGAATTCCGGAATGTTCAGAGTTCCGGAATGTTCGGAATTCCGGAATGTTCAGAGTTCTGGAATGCACCAAGGTTCCGGAATGCACAAAGGTTCCGGAATGTTCGGAATTCCGGAATGTTCAGAGTTCCGGAATGCACCAAGGTTCCGGAATGTTCAGAGTTCCGGAATGCACCAAAGTTCCGGAATGCACAAAGGTTCCGGAATGTTCGGAATTCCGGAATGTTCAGAGTTCCGGAATGCACCAAGGTTCCGGAATGTTCGGAATTCCGGAATGTTCAGAGTTCCGGAATGTACAGAGTTCCGGAATGCACCAAGGTTCCGGAATGTTCGGAATTCCGGAATGTTCAGAGTTCCGGAATGCACCAAGGTTCCGGAATGTTCAGAGTTCCGGAATGCACCAAGGTTCCGGAATGTTCAGAGTTCCGGAATGCACCAAGGTTCCGGAATGTTCGGAATTCCGGAATGTTCAGAGTTCCGGAATGTTCGGAATTCCGGAATGTTCAGAGTTCCGGAATGCACCAAGGTTCCGGAATGCACCAAGGTTCCGGAATGTTCAGAGTTCCGGAATGCACCAAGGTTCCGGAATGTTCGGAATTCCGGAATGTTCAGAGTTCCGGAATGTTCAGAGTTCCGGAATGCACCAAGGTTCCGGAATGTTCGGAATTCCGGAATGTTCAGAGTTCCGGAATGCACCAAGGTTCCGGAATGTTCGGAATTCCGGAATGTTCAGAGTTCCGGAATGTACCAAGGTTCCGGAATGTTCAGAGTTCCGGAATGCACCAAGGTTCCGGAATGTTCAGAGTTCCGGAATGCACCAAGGTTCCGGAATGTTCGGAATTCCGGAATGTTCAGAGTTCCGGAATGCACCAAGGTTCCGGAATGTTCGGAATTCCGGAATGTTCAGAGTTCCGGAATGTTCGGAATTCCGGAATGTTCAGAGTTCCGGAATGTTCAGAGTTCCGGAATGCACCAAGGTTCCGGAATGTTCAGAGTTCCGGAATGCACCAAGGTTCCGGAATGTTCGGAATTCCGGAATGTTCAGAGTTCCGGAATGTTCGGAATTCCGGAATGGTCAGAGTTCCCGAATGCACCAAGGTTCCGGAATGTTCGGAATTCCGGAATGTTCAGAGTTCCGGAATGCACCAAGGTTCCGGAATGCACAAAGGTTCCGGAATGTTCAGAGTTCCGGAATGCACCAAGGTTCCGGAATGTTCGGAATTCCGGAATGTTCAGAGTTCCGGAATGCACCAAGGTTCCGGAATGTTCGGAATTCCGGAATGTTCAGAGTTCTGGAATGCACCAAGGTTCCGGAATGCACAAAGGTTCCGGAATGTTCGGAATTCCGGAATGTTCAGAGTTCCGGAATGCACCAAGGTTCCGGAATGTTCAGAGTTCCGGAATGCACCAAAGTTCCGGAATGCACAAAGGTTCCGGAATGTTCGGAATTCCGGAATGTTCAGAGTTCCGGAATGCACCAAGGTTCCGGAATGTTCGGAATTCCGGAATGTTCAGAGTTCCGGAATGTACAGAGTTCCGGAATGCACCAAGGTTCCGGAATGTTCGGAATTCCGGAATGTTCAGAGTTCCGGAATGCACCAAGGTTCCGGAATGTTCAGAGTTCCGGAATGCACCAAGGTTCCGGAATGTTCAGAGTTCCGGAATGCACCAAGGTTCCGGAATGTTCGGAATTCCGGAATGTTCAGAGTTCCGGAATGTTCGGAATTCCGGAATGTTCAGAGTTCCGGAATGCACCAAGGTTCCGGAATGCACCAAGGTTCCGGAATGTTCAGAGTTCCGGAATGCACCAAGGTTCCGGAATGTTCGGAATTCCGGAATGTTCAGAGTTCCGGAATGTTCAGAGTTCCGGAATGCACCAAGGTTCCGGAATGTTCGGAATTCCGGAATGTTCAGAGTTCCGGAATGCACCAAGGTTCCGGAATGTTCGGAATTCCGGAATGTTCAGAGTTCCGGAATGTACCAAGGTTCCGGAATGTTCAGAGTTCCGGAATGCACCAAGGTTCCGGAATGTTCAGAGTTCCGGAATGCACCAAGGTTCCGGAATGTTCGGAATTCCGGAATGTTCAGAGTTCCGGAATGCACCAAGGTTCCGGAATGTTCGGAATTCCGGAATGTTCAGAGTTCCGGAATGTTCGGAATTCCGGAATGTTCAGAGTTCCGGAATGTTCAGAGTTCCGGAATGCACCAAGGTTCCGGAATGTTCAGAGTTCCGGAATGCACCAAGGTTCCGGAATGTTCGGAATTCCGGAATGTTCAGAGTTCCGGAATGTTCGGAATTCCGGAATGGTCAGAGTTCCCGAATGCACCAAGGTTCCGGAATGTTCGGAATTCCGGAATGTTCAGAGTTCCGGAATGTTCAGAGTTCCGGAATGCACAAAGGTTCCGGAATGTTCGGAATTCCGGAATGTTCAGAGTTCCGGAATGCACCAAGGTTCCGGAATGTTCAGAGTTCCGGAATGCACCAAGGTTCCGGAATGTTCGGAATTCCGGAATGTTCAGAGTTCCGGAATGTTCGGAATTCCGGAATGTTCAGAGTTCCGGAATGCACCAAGGTTCCGGAATGCACCAAGGTTCCGGAATGCACCAAGGTTCCGGAATGTTCGGAATTCCGGAATGTTCAGAGTTCCGGAATGTTCAGAGTTCCGGAATGCACAAAGGTTCGGGAATGTTCAGAGTTCCGGAATGCACCAAGGTTCCGGAATGTTCAGAGTTCCGGAATGCACCAAGGTTCCGGAATGTTCGGAATTCCGGAATGTTCAGAGTTCCGGAATGCACCAAGGTTCCGGAATGTTCGGAATTCCGGAATGTTCAGAGTTCCGGAATGTTCGGAATTCCGGAATGTTCAGAGTTCCGGAATGTTCAGAGTTCCGGAATGCACCAAGGTTCCGGAATGTTCGGAATTCCGGAATGTACCAAGGTTCCGGAATGTTCAGAGTTCCGGAATGCACCAAGGTTCCGGAATGTTCGGAATTCCGGAATGTTCAGAGTTCCGGAATGCACCAAGGTTCCGGAATGCACAAAGTTTCCGGAATGTTCAGAGTTCCGGAATGTTCAGAGTTCCGGAATGCACCAAGGTTCCGGAATGTTCGGAATTCCGGAATGTTCAGAGTTCCGGAATGTTCGGAATTCCGGAATGTTCAGAGTTCCGGAATGCACCAAGGTTCCGGAATGCACCAAGGTTCCGGAATGTTCAGAGTTCCGGAATGCACCAAGGTTCCGGAATGTTCGGAATTCCGGAATGTTCAGAGTTCCGGAATGTTCAGAGTTCCGGAATGCACCAAGGTTCCGGAATGTTCGGAATTCCGGAATGTTCAGAGTTCCGGAATGCACCAAGGTTCCGGAATGTTCGGAATTCCGGAATGTTCAGAGTTCCGGAATGTACCAAGGTTCCGGAATGTTCAGAGTTCCGGAATGCACCAAGGTTCCGGAATGTTCAGAGTTCCGGAATGCACCAAGGTTCCGGAATGTTCGGAATTCCGGAATGTTCAGAGTTCCGGAATGCACCAAGGTTCCGGAATGTTCGGAATTCCGGAATGTTCAGAGTTCCGGAATGTTCGGAATTCCGGAATGTTCAGAGTTCCGGAATGTTCAGAGTTCCGGAATGCACCAAGGTTCCGGAATGTTCAGAGTTCCGGAATGCACCAAGGTTCCGGAATGTTCGGAATTCCGGAATGTTCAGAGTTCCGGAATGTTCGGAATTCCGGAATGGTCAGAGTTCCCGAATGCACCAAGGTTCCGGAATGTTCGGAATTCCGGAATGTTCAGAGTTCCGGAATGTTCAGAGTTCCGGAATGCACAAAGGTTCCGGAATGTTCGGAATTCCGGAATGTTCAGAGTTCCGGAATGCACCAAGGTTCCGGAATGTTCAGAGTTCCGGAATGCACCAAGGTTCCGGAATGTTCGGAATTCCGGAATGTTCAGAGTTCCGGAATGTTCGGAATTCCGGAATGTTCAGAGTTCCGGAATGCACCAAGGTTCCGGAATGCACCAAGGTTCCGGAATGCACCAAGGTTCCGGAATGTTCGGAATTCCGGAATGTTCAGAGTTCCGGAATGTTCAGAGTTCCGGAATGCACAAAGGTTCGGGAATGTTCAGAGTTCCGGAATGCACCAAGGTTCCGGAATGTTCAGAGTTCCGGAATGCACCAAGGTTCCGGAATGTTCGGAATTCCGGAATGTTCAGAGTTCCGGAATGCACCAAGGTTCCGGAATGTTCGGAATTCCGGAATGTTCAGAGTTCCGGAATGTTCGGAATTCCGGAATGTTCAGAGTTCCGGAATGTTCAGAGTTCCGGAATGCACCAAGGTTCCGGAATGTTCGGAATTCCGGAATGTACCAAGGTTCCGGAATGTTCAGAGTTCCGGAATGCACCAAGGTTCCGGAATGTTCGGAATTCCGGAATGTTCAGAGTTCCGGAATGCACCAAGGTTCCGGAATGCACAAAGTTTCCGGAATGTTCAGAGTTCCGGAATGTTCAGAGTTCCGGAATGCACCAAGGTTCCGGAATGTTCGGAATTCCGGAATGTTCAGAGTTCCGGAATGCACCAAGGTTCCGGAATGTTCGGAATTCCGGAATGTTCAGAGTTCCGGAATGCACCAAGGTTCCGGAATGCACAAAGGTTCCGGAATGTTCAGAGTTCCGGAATGCACCAAGGTTCCGGAATGTTCGGAATTCCGGAATGTTCAGAGTTCCGGAATGCACCAAGGTTCCGGAATGTTCGGAATTCCGGAATGTTCAGAGTTCTGGAATGCACCAAGGTTCCGGAATGCACAAAGGTTCCGGAATGTTCGGAATTCCGGAATGTTCAGAGTTCCGGAATGCACCAAGGTTCCGGAATGTTCAGAGTTCCGGAATGCACCAAAGTTCCGGAATGCACAAAGGTTCCGGAATGTTCGGAATTCCGGAATGTTCAGAGTTCCGGAATGCACCAAGGTTCCGGAATGTTCGGAATTCCGGAATGTTCAGAGTTCCGGAATGTACAGAGTTCCGGAATGCACCAAGGTTCCGGAATGTTCGGAATTCCGGAATGTTCAGAGTTCCGGAATGCACCAAGGTTCCGGAATGTTCAGAGTTCCGGAATGCACCAAGGTTCCGGAATGTTCAGAGTTCCGGAATGCACCAAGGTTCCGGAATGTTCGGAATTCCGGAATGTTCAGAGTTCCGGAATGTTCGGAATTCCGGAATGTTCAGAGTTCCGGAATGCACCAAGGTTCCGGAATGCACCAAGGTTCCGGAATGTTCAGAGTTCCGGAATGCACCAAGGTTCCGGAATGTTCGGAATTCCGGAATGTTCAGAGTTCCGGAATGTTCAGAGTTCCGGAATGCACCAAGGTTCCGGAATGTTCGGAATTCCGGAATGTTCAGAGTTCCGGAATGCACCAAGGTTCCGGAATGTTCGGAATTCCGGAATGTTCAGAGTTCCGGAATGTACCAAGGTTCCGGAATGTTCAGAGTTCCGGAATGCACCAAGGTTCCGGAATGTTCAGAGTTCCGGAATGCACCAAGGTTCCGGAATGTTCGGAATTCCGGAATGTTCAGAGTTCCGGAATGCACCAAGGTTCCGGAATGTTCGGAATTCCGGAATGTTCAGAGTTCCGGAATGTTCGGAATTCCGGAATGGTCAGAGTTCCCGAATGCACCAAGGTTCCGGAATGTTCGGAATTCCGGAATGTTCAGAGTTCCGGAATGTTCAGAGTTCCGGAATGCACAAAGGTTCCGGAATGTTCGGAATTCCGGAATGTTCAGAGTTCCGGAATGCACCAAGGTTCCGGAATGTTCAGAGTTCCGGAATGCACCAAGGTTCCGGAATGTTCGGAATTCCGGAATGTTCAGAGTTCCGGAATGTTCGGAATTCCGGAATGTTCAGAGTTCCGGAATGCACCAAGGTTCCGGAATGCACCAAGGTTCCGGAATGCACCAAGGTTCCGGAATGTTCGGAATTCCGGAATGTTCAGAGTTCCGGAATGTTCAGAGTTCCGGAATGCACAAAGGTTCGGGAATGTTCAGAGTTCCGGAATGCACCAAGGTTCCGGAATGTTCAGAGTTCCGGAATGCACCAAGGTTCCGGAATGTTCGGAATTCCGGAATGTTCAGAGTTCCGGAATGCACCAAGGTTCCGGAATGTTCGGAATTCCGGAATGTTCAGAGTTCCGGAATGTTCGGAATTCCGGAATGTTCAGAGTTCCGGAATGTTCAGAGTTCCGGAATGCACCAAGGTTCCGGAATGTTCGGAATTCCGGAATGTACCAAGGTTCCGGAATGTTCAGAGTTCCGGAATGCACCAAGGTTCCGGAATGTTCGGAATTCCGGAATGTTCAGAGTTCCGGAATGCACCAAGGTTCCGGAATGCACAAAGTTTCCGGAATGTTCAGAGTTCCGGAATGTTCAGAGTTCCGGAATGCACCAAGGTTCCGGAATGTTCGGAATTCCGGAATGTTCAGAGTTCCGGAATGCACCAAGGTTCCGGAATGTTCGGAATTCCGGAATGTTCAGAGTTCCGGAATGCACCAAGGTTCCGGAATGCACAAAGGTTCCGGAATGTTCAGAGTTCCGGAATGCACCAAGGTTCCGGAATGTTCGGAATTCCGGAATGTTCAGAGTTCCGGAATGCACCAAGGTTCCGGAATGTTCGGAATTCCGGAATGTTCAGAGTTCCGGAATGCACCAAGGTTTCGGAATGTTCAGAGTTCCGGAATGTTCAGAGTTCCGGAATGTACCAAGGTTCCGGAATTCAGAGTTCCGGAATGCAGCAAGGTTCCGGAATTTTCGGAATTCCGGAATGTTCAGAGTTCCGGAATGCACCAAGGTTCCGGAATGTTCGGAATTCCGGAATGTTCAGAGTTCCGGAATGCACCATGGTTCCGGAATGTTCGGAATTCCGGAATGTTCGGAATTCCGGAATGTTCAGAGTTCCGGAATGCACCAAGGTTTCGGAATGTTCAGAGTTCCGGAATGTTCAGAGTTCCGGAATGTACCAAGGTTCCGGAATTCAGAGTTCCGGAATGCAGCAAGGTTCCGGAATTTTCGGAATTCCGGAATGTTCAGAGTTCCGGAATGCACCAAGGTTCCGGAAAGTTCGGAATTCCGGAATGTTCAGAGTTCCGGAATGCACCAAGGTTCCGGAATGTTCGGAATTCCGGAATGTTCAGAGTTCCGGAATGTTCAGAGTTCCGGAATGCACAAAGGTTCGGGAATGTTCAGAGTTCCGGAATGCACCAAGGTTCCGGAATGTTCAGAGTTCCGGAATGCACCAAGGTTCCGGAATGTTCGGAATTCCGGAATGTTCAGAGTTCCGGAATGCACCAAGGTTCCGGAATGTTCGGAATTCCGGAATGTTCAGAGTTCCGGAATGTTCGGAATTCCGGAATGTTCAGAGTTCCGGAATGTTCAGAGTTCCGGAATGCACCAAGGTTCCGGAATGTTCAGAGTTCCGGAATGCACCAAGGTTCCGGAATGTTCGGAATTCTGGAATGTTCAGAGTTCCGGAATGTTCGGAATTCCGGAATGTTCAGAGTTCCGGAATGCACCAAAGTTCCGGAATGCACAAAGGTTCCGGAATGTTCGGAATTCCGGAATGTTCCAAGGTTCCGGAATGTTCGGAATTCCGGAATGCACAAAGGTTCCGGAATGTTCGGAATTCCGGAATGGTCAGAGTTCCCGAATGCACCAAAGTTCCGGAATGTTCGGAATTCAGGAATGTTCAGAGTTCCGGAATGCACAAAGGTTCCGGAATGTTCGGAATTCCGGAATGTTCAGAGTTCCGGAATGCACCAAGGTTACGGAATGTTCAGAGTTCCGGAATGCACCAAGGTTCCGGAATGTTCGGAATTCCGGAATGTTCAGAGTTCCGGAATGTTCGGAATTCCGGAATGTTCAGAGTTCCGGAATGCACCAAGGTTCCGGAATGCACCAAGGTTCCGGAATGCACAAAGGTTCCGGAATGTTCGGAATTCCGGAATGTTCAGAGTTCCGGAATGCACCAAGGTTCCGGAATGTTCAGAGTTCCGGAATGTTCAGAGTTCCGGAATGCACCAAGGTTCCGGAATGTTCAGAGTTCCGGAATGTTCGGAATTCCGGAATGTTCAGAGTTCCGGAATGCACCAAGGTTCCGGAATGCACCAAGGTTCCGGAATGCACAAAGGTTCCGGAATGTTCAGAGTTCCGGAATGCACCAAGGTTCCGGAATGTTCGGAATTCCGGAATGTTCAGAGTTCCGGAATGTTCAGAGTTCCGGAATGCACCAAGGTTCCGGAATGTTCGGAATTCCGGAATGTTCAGAGTTCCGGAATGCACCAAGGTTCCGGAATGTTCGGAGTTCCGGAATGCACCAAGGTTCCGGAATGTTCAGAGTTCCGGAATGTTCAGAGTTCCGGAATGTTCGGAATTCCGGAATGTTCAGAGTTCCGGAATGTTCAGAGTTCCGGAATGCACCAAGGTTCCGGAATGTTCAGAGTTCCGGAATGCACCAAGGTTCCGGAATGTTCGGAATTCCGGAATGTTCAGAGTTCCGGAATGTTCGGAATTCCGGAATGCACAAAGGTTCCGGAATGTTCGGAATTCCGGAATGGTCAGAGTTCCCGAATACACCAAGGTTCCGGAATGTTCGGAATTCCGGAATGTTCAGAGTTCCGGAATGTTCAGAGTTCCGGAATGCACAAAGGTTCCGGAATGTTCGGAATTCCGGAATGTTCAGAGTTCCGGAATGCACCAAGGTTCCGGAATGTTCAGAATTCCGGAATGTTCAGAGTTCCGGAATGTTCGGAATTCCGGAATGTTCAGAGTTCCGGAATGTTCGGAATTCCGGAATGTTCAGAGTTCCGGAATGCACCAAGGTTCCGGAATGTTCAGAGTTCCGGAATGCACCAAGGTTCCGGAATGTTCGGAATTCCGGAATGTTCAGAGTTCCGGAATGTTCGGAATTCCGGAATGTTCAGAGTTCTGGAATGCACCAAGGTTCCGGAATGCACAAAGGTTCCGGAATGTTCGGAATTCCGGAATGTTCAGAGTTCCGGAATGCACCAAGGTTCCGGAATGTTCAGAGTTCCGGAATGCACCAAAGTTCCGGAATGCACAAAGGTTCCGGAATGTTCGGAATTCCGGAATGTTCAGAGTTCCGGAATGTACAGAGTTCCGGAATGCACCAAGGTTCCGGAATGTTCGGAATTCCGGAATGTTCAGAGTTCCGGAATGCACCAAGGTTCCGGAATGTTCAGAGTTCCGGAATGCACCAAGGTTCCGGAATGTTCAGAGTTCCGGAATGCACCAAGGTTCCGGAATGTTCGGAATTCCGGAATGTTCAGAGTTCCGGAATGTTCGGAATTCCGGAATGTTCAGAGTTCCGGAATGCACCAAGGTTCCGGAATGCACCAAGGTTCCGGAATGCACCAAGGTTCCGGAATGCACAAAGGTTCCGGAATGTTCAGAGTTCCGGAATGCACCAAGGTTCCGGAATGTTCGGAATTCCGGAATGTTCAGAGTTCCGGAATGTTCAGAGTTACGGAATGCACCAAGGTTCCGGAATGTTCGGAATTCCGGAATGTTCAGAGTTCCGGAATGCACCAAGGTTCCGGAATGTTCGGAATTCCGGAATGTTCAGAGTTCCGGAATGTACCAAGGTTCCGGAATGTTCAGAGTTCCGGAATGCACCAAGGTTCCGGAATGTTCAGAGTTCCGGAATGCACCAAGGTTCCGGAATGTTCGGAATTCCGGAATGTTCAGAGTTCCGGAATGCACCAAGGTTCCGGAATGTTCGGAATTCCGGAATGTTCAGAGTTCCGGAATGTTCGGAATTCCGGAATGTTCAGAGTTCCGGAATGTTCAGAGTTCCGGAATGCACCAAGGTTCCGGAATGTTCAGAGTTCCGGAATGCACCAAGGTTCCGGAATGTTCGGAATTCCGGAATGTTCAGAGTTCCGGAATGTTCGGAATTCCGGAATGGTCAGAGTTCCCGAATGCACCAAGGTTCCGGAATGTTCGGAATTCCGGAATGTTCAGAGTTCCGGAATGTTCAGAGTTCCGGAATGCACAAAGGTTCCGGAATGTTCGGAATTCCGGAATGTTCAGAGTTCCGGAATGCACCAAGGTTCCGGAATGTTCAGAGTTCCGGAATGCACCAAGGTTCCGGAATGTTCGGAATTCCGGAATGTTCAGAGTTCCGGAATGTTCGGAATTCCGGAATGTTCAGAGTTCCGGAATGCACCAAGGTTCCGGAATGCACCAAGGTTCCGGAATGCACCAAGGTTCCGGAATGTTCGGAATTCCGGAATGTTCAGAGTTCCGGAATGTTCAGAGTTCCGGAATGCACAAAGGTTCGGGAATGTTCAGAGTTCCGGAATGCACCAAGGTTCCGGAATGTTCAGAGTTCCGGAATGCACCAAGGTTCCGGAATGTTCGGAATTCCGGAATGTTCAGAGTTCCGGAATGTTCAGAGTTCCGGAATGCACCAAGGTTCCGGAATGTTCGGAATTCCGGAATGTACCAAGGTTCCGGAATGTTCAGAGTTCCGGAATGCACCAAGGTTCCGGAATGTTCGGAATTCCGGAATGTTCAGAGTTCCGGAATGCACCAAGGTTCCGGAATGCACAAAGTTTCCGGAATGTTCAGAGTTCCGGAATGCACCAAGGTTCCGGAATGCACCAAGGTTCCGGAATGTTCGGAATTCCGGAATGTTCAGAGTTCCGGAATGTTCGGAATTCCGGAATGTTCAGAGTTCCGGAATGTTCAGAGTTCCGGAATGCACCAAGGTTCCGGAATGTTCGGAATTCCGGAATGTACCAAGGTTCCGGAATGTTCAGAGTTCCGGAATGCACCAAGGTTCCGGAATGTTCGGAATTCCGGAATGTTCAGAGTTCCGGAATGCACCAAGGTTCCGGAATGCACAAAGTTTCCGGAATGTTCAGAGTTCCGGAATGTTCAGAGTTCCGGAATGCACCAAGGTTCCGGAATGTTCGGAATTCCGGAATGTTCAGAGTTCCGGAATGCACCAAGGTTCCGGAATGTTCGGAATTCCGGAATGTTCAGAGTTCCGGAATGCACCAAGGTTCCGGAATGCACAAAGGTTCCGGAATGTTCAGAGTTCCGGAATGCACCAAGGTTCCGGAATGTTCGGAATTCCGGAATGTTCAGAGTTCCGGAATGCACCAAGGTTCCGGAATGTTCGGAATTCCGGAATGTTCAGAGTTCCGGAATGCACCAAGGTTTCGGAATGTTCAGAGTTCCGGAATGTTCAGAGTTCCGGAATGTACCAAGGTTCCGGAATTCAGAGTTCCGGAATGCAGCAAGGTTCCGGAATTTTCGGAATTCCGGAATGTTCAGAGTTCCGGAATGCACCAAGGTTCCGGAATGTTCGGAATTCCGGAATGTTCAGAGTTCCGGAATGCACCATGGTTCCGGAATGTTCGGAATTCCGGAATGTTCGGAATTCCGGAATGTTCAGAGTTCCGGAATGCACCAAGGTTTCGGAATGTTCAGAGTTCCGGAATGTTCAGAGTTCCGGAATGTACCAAGGTTCCGGAATTCAGAGTTCCGGAATGCAGCAAGGTTCCGGAATTTTCGGAATTCCGGAATGTTCAGAGTTCCGGAATGCACCAAGGTTCCGGAAAGTTCGGAATTCCGGAATGTTCAGAGTTCCGGAATGCACCAAGGTTCCGGAATGTTCGGAATTCCGGAATGTTCAGAGTTCCGGAATGTTCAGAGTTCCGGAATGCACAAAGGTTCGGGAATGTTCAGAGTTCCGGAATGCACCAAGGTTCCGGAATGTTCAGAGTTCCGGAATGCACCAAGGTTCCGGAATGTTCGGAATTCCGGAATGTTCAGAGTTCCGGAATGCACCAAGGTTCCGGAATGTTCGGAATTCCGGAATGTTCAGAGTTCCGGAATGTTCGGAATTCCGGAATGTTCAGAGTTCCGGAATGTTCAGAGTTCCGGAATGCACCAAGGTTCCGGAATGTTCAGAGTTCCGGAATGCACCAAGGTTCCGGAATGTTCGGAATTCTGGAATGTTCAGAGTTCCGGAATGTTCGGAATTCCGGAATGTTCAGAGTTCCGGAATGCACCAAAGTTCCGGAATGCACAAAGGTTCCGGAATGTTCGGAATTCCGGAATGTTCCAAGGTTCCGGAATGTTCGGAATTCCGGAATGCACAAAGGTTCCGGAATGTTCGGAATTCCGGAATGGTCAGAGTTCCCGAATGCACAAAGGTTCGGGAATGTTCAGAGTTCCGGAATGCACCAAGGTTCCGGAATGTTCAGAGTTCCGGAATGCACCAAGGTTCCGGAATGTTCGGAATTCCGGAATGTTCAGAGTTCCGGAATGCACCAAGGTTCCGGAATGTTCGGAATTCCGGAATGTTCAGAGTTCCGGAATGTTCGGAATTCCGGAATGTTCAGAGTTCCGGAATGTTCAGAGTTCCGGAATGCACCAAGGTTCCGGAATGTTCGGAATTCCGGAATGTACCAAGGTTCCGGAATGTTCAGAGTTCCGGAATGCACCAAGGTTCCGGAATGTTCGGAATTCCGGAATGTTCAGAGTTCCGGAATGCACCAAGGTTCCGGAATGCACAAAGTTTCCGGAATGTTCAGAGTTCCGGAATGTTCAGAGTTCCGGAATGCACCAAGGTTCCGGAATGTTCGGAATTCCGGAATGTTCAGAGTTCCGGAATGCACCAAGGTTCCGGAATGTTCGGAATTCCGGAATGTTCAGAGTTCCGGAATGCACCAAGGTTCCGGAAAGTTCGGAATTCCGGAATGTTCAGAGTTCCGGAATGCACCAAGGTTCCGGAATGTTCGGAATTCCGGAATGTTCAGAGTTCCGGAATGTTCAGAGTTCCGGAATGCACAAAGGTTCGGGAATGTTCAGAGTTCCGGAATGCACCAAGGTTCCGGAATGTTCAGAGTTCCGGAATGCACCAAGGTTCCGGAATGTTCGGAATTCCGGAATGTTCAGAGTTCCGGAATGCACCAAGGTTCCGGAATGTTCGGAATTCCGGAATGTTCAGAGTTCCGGAATGTTCGGAATTCCGGAATGTTCAGAGTTCCGGAATGTTCAGAGTTCCGGAATGCACCAAGGTTCCGGAATGTTCAGAGTTCCGGAATGCACCAAGGTTCCGGAATGTTCGGAATTCTGGAATGTTCAGAGTTCCGGAATGTTCGGAATTCCGGAATGTTCAGAGTTCCGGAATGCACCAAAGTTCCGGAATGCACAAAGGTTCCGGAATGTTCGGAATTCCGGAATGTTCCAAGGTTCCGGAATGTTCGGAATTCCGGAATGCACAAAGGTTCCGGAATGTTCGGAATTCCGGAATGGTCAGAGTTCCCGAATGCACAAAGGTTCGGGAATGTTCAGAGTTCCGGAATGCACCAAGGTTCCGGAATGTTCAGAGTTCCGGAATGCACCAAGGTTCCGGAATGTTCGGAATTCCGGAATGTTCAGAGTTCCGGAATGCACCAAGGTTCCGGAATGTTCGGAATTCCGGAATGTTCAGAGTTCCGGAATGTTCGGAATTCCGGAATGTTCAGAGTTCCGGAATGTTCAGAGTTCCGGAATGCACCAAGGTTCCGGAATGTTCGGAATTCCGGAATGTACCAAGGTTCCGGAATGTTCAGAGTTCCGGAATGCACCAAGGTTCCGGAATGTTCGGAATTCCGGAATGTTCAGAGTTCCGGAATGCACCAAGGTTCCGGAATGCACAAAGTTTCCGGAATGTTCAGAGTTCCGGAATGTTCAGAGTTCCGGAATGCACCAAGGTTCCGGAATGTTCGGAATTCCGGAATGTTCAGAGTTCCGGAATGCACCAAGGTTCCGGAATGTTCGGAATTCCGGAATGTTCAGAGTTCCGGAATGCACCAAGGTTCCGGAATGCACAAAGGTTCCGGAATGTTCAGAGTTCCGGAATGCACCAAGGTTCCGGAATGTTCGGAATTCCGGAATGTTCAGAGTTCCGGAATGCACCAAGGTTCCGGAATGTTCGGAATTCCGGAATGTTCAGAGTTCCGGAATGCACCAAGGTTTCGGAATGTTCAGAGTTCCGGAATGTTCAGAGTTCCGGAATGTACCAAGGTTCCGGAATTCAGAGTTCCGGAATGCAGCAAGGTTCCGGAATTTTCGGAATTCCGGAATGTTCAGAGTTCCGGAATGCACCAAGGTTCCGGAATGTTCGGAATTCCGGAATGTTCAGAGTTCCGGAATGCACCATGGTTCCGGAATGTTCGGAATTCCGGAATGTTCGGAATTCCGGAATGTTCAGAGTTCCGGAATGCACCAAGGTTTCGGAATGTTCAGAGTTCCGGAATGTTCAGAGTTCCGGAATGTACCAAGGTTCCGGAATTCAGAGTTCCGGAATGCAGCAAGGTTCCGGAATTTTCGGAATTCCGGAATGTTCAGAGTTCCGGAATGCACCAAGGTTCCGGAAAGTTCGGAATTCCGGAATGTTCAGAGTTCCGGAATGCACCAAGGTTCCGGAATGTTCGGAATTCCGGAATGTTCAGAGTTCCGGAATGTTCAGAGTTCCGGAATGCACAAAGGTTCGGGAATGTTCAGAGTTCCGGAATGCACCAAGGTTCCGGAATGTTCAGAGTTCCGGAATGCACCAAGGTTCCGGAATGTTCGGAATTCCGGAATGTTCAGAGTTCCGGAATGCACCAAGGTTCCGGAATGTTCGGAATTCCGGAATGTTCAGAGTTCCGGAATGTTCGGAATTCCGGAATGTTCAGAGTTCCGGAATGTTCAGAGTTCCGGAATGCACCAAGGTTCCGGAATGTTCAGAGTTCCGGAATGCACCAAGGTTCCGCAATGTTCGGAATTCTGGAATGTTCAGAGTTCCGGAATGTTCGGAATTCCGGAATGTTCAGAGTTCCGGAATGCACCAAAGTTCCGGAATGCACAAAGGTTCCGGAATGTTCGGAATTCCGGAATGTTCCAAGGTTCCGGAATGTTCGGAATTCCGGAATGCACAAAGGTTCCGGAATGTTCGGAATTCCGGAATGGTCAGAGTTCCCGAATGCACCAAAGTTCCGGAATGTTCGGAATTCAGGAATGTTCAGAGTTCCGGAATGCACAAAGGTTCCGGAATGTTCGGAATTCCGGAATGTTCAGAGTTCCGGAATGCACCAAGGTTACGGAATGTTCAGAGTTCCGGAATGCACCAAGGTTCCGGAATGTTCGGAATTCCGGAATGTTCAGAGTTCCGGAATGTTCGGAATTCCGGAATGTTCAGAGTTCCGGAATGCACCAAGGTTCCGGAATGCACCAAGGTTCCGGAATGCACAAAGGTTCCGGAATGTTCGGAATTCCGGAATGTTCAGAGTTCCGGAATGCACCAAGGTTCCGGAATGTTCAGAGTTCCGGAATGTTCAGAGTTCCGGAATGCACCAAGGTTCCGGAATGTTCAGAGTTCCGGAATGTTCGGAATTCCGGAATGTTCAGAGTTCCGGAATGCACCAAGGTTCCGGAATGCACCAAGGTTCCGGAATGCACAAAGGTTCCGGAATGTTCAGAGTTCCGGAATGCACCAAGGTTCCGGAATGTTCGGAATTCCGGAATGTTCAGAGTTCCGGAATGTTCAGAGTTCCGGAATGCACCAAGGTTCCGGAATGTTCGGAATTCCGGAATGTTCAGAGTTCCGGAATGCACCAAGGTTCCGGAATGTTCGGAGTTCCGGAATGCACCAAGGTTCCGGAATGTTCAGAGTTCCGGAATGCACCAAGGTTCCGGAATGTTCGGAATTCCGGAATGTTCAGAGTTCCGGAATGCACCAAGGTTCCGGAATGTTCGGAATTCCGGAATGTTCAGAGTTCCGGAATGTTCGGAATTCCGGAATGTTCAGAGTTCCGGAATGTTCAGAGTTCCGGAATGCACCAAGGTTCCGGAATGTTCAGAGTTCCGGAATGCACCAAGGTTCCGGAATGTTCGGAATTCCGGAATGTTCAGAGTTCCGGAATGTTCGGAATTCCGGAATGCACAAAGGTTCCGGAATGTTCGGAATTCCGGAATGGTCAGAGTTCCCGAATACACCAAGGTTCCGGAATGTTCGGAATTCCGGAATGTTCAGAGTTCCGGAATGTTCAGAGTTCCGGAATGCACAAAGGTTCCGGAATGTTCGGAATTCCGGAATGTTCAGAGTTCCGGAATGCACCAAGGTTCCGGAATGTTCAGAGTTCCGGAATGCACCAAGGTTCCGGAATGTTCGGAATTCCGGAATGTTCAGAGTTCCGGAATGTTCGGAATTCCGGAATGTTCAGAGTTCTGGAATGCACCAAGGTTCCGGAATGCACAAAGGTTCCGGAATGTTCGGAATTCCGGAATGTTCAGAGTTCCGGAATGCACCAAGGTTCCGGAATGTTCAGAGTTCCGGAATGCACCAAAGTTCCGGAATGCACAAAGGTTCCGGAATGTTCGGAATTCCGGAATGTTCAGAGTTCCGGAATGCACCAAGGTTCCGGAATGTTCGGAATTCCGGAATGTTCAGAGTTCCGGAATGTACAGAGTTCCGGAATGCACCAAGGTTCCGGAATGTTCGGAATTCCGGAATGTTCAGAGTTCCGGAATGCACCAAGGTTCCGGAATGTTCAGAGTTCCGGAATGCACCAAGGTTCCGGAATGTTCAGAGTTCCGGAATGCACCAAGGTTCCGGAATGTTCGGAATTCCGGAATGTTCAGAGTTCCGGAATGTTCGGAATTCCGGAATGTTCAGAGTTCCGGAATGCACCAAGGTTCCGGAATGCACCAAGGTTCCGGAATGCACAAAGGTTCCGGAATGTTCAGAGTTCCGGAATGCACCAAGGTTCCGGAATGTTCGGAATTCCGGAATGTTCAGAGTTCCGGAATGTTCAGAGTTCCGGAATGCACCAAGGTTCCGGAATGTTCGGAATTCCGGAATGTTCAGAGTTCCGGAATGCACCAAGGTTCCGGAATGTTCGGAATTCCGGAATGTTCAGAGTTCCGGAATGTACCAAGGTTCCGGAATGTTCAGAGTTCCGGAATGCACCAAGGTTCCGGAATGTTCAGAGTTTCGGAATGCACCAAGGTTCCGGAATGTTCGGAATTCCGGAATGTTCAGAGTTCCGGAATGTACCAAGGTTCCGGAATGTTCAGAGTTCCGGAAGGCACCAAGGTTCCGGAATATTCGGAATTCCGGAATGTTCAGAGTTCCGGAATGCACCAAGGTTCCGGAATGCACAAAGGTTCCGGAATGTTCAGAGTTCCGGAATGTTCAGAGTTCCGGAATGCACCAAGGTTCCGGAATGTTCGGAATTCCGGAATGTTCAGAGTTCCGGAATGCACCAAGGTTCCGGAATGCACAAAGGTTCCAGAATGTTCAGAGTTCCGGAATGCACCAAGGTTCCGGAATGTTTGGAATTCCGGAATGTTCAGAGTTCCGGAATGTTCAGAGTTCCGGAATGCACCAAGGTTCCGGAATGTTCAGAATTCCGGAATGTTCAGAGTTCCGGAATGCACCAAGGTTCCGGAATGTTCGGAATTCCGGAATGTTCAGAGTTCCGGAATGCATCAAGGTTCCGGAATGTTCGGAATTCCGGAATGTTCAGAGTTCCGGAATGCACCAAGGTTCCGGAATGTTCAGAGTTCCGGAATGCACCAAGGTTCCGGAATGTTCAGAGTTCCGGAATGCACCAAGGTTCCGGAATGTTCGGAATTCCGGAATGTTCAGAGTTCCGGAATGTTCGGAATTCCGGAATGTTCAGAGTTCCGGAATGTACCAAGGTTCCGGAATGTTCAGAGTTCCGGAATGCACCAAGGTTCCGGAATGTTCAGAGTTCCGGAATGCACCAAGGTTCCGGAATGTTCGGAATTCCGGAATGTTCAGAGTTCCGGAATGTTCGGAATTCCGGAATGTTCAGAGTTCCGGAATGCACCAAGGTTCCGGAATGCACCAAGGTTCCGGAATGCACAAAGGTTCCGGAATGTTCGGAATTCCGGAATGTTCAGAGTTCTGGAATGCACCAAGGTTCCGGAATGCACAAAGGTTCCGGAATGTTCGGAATTCCGGAATGTTCAGAGTTCCGGAATGCACCAAGGTTCCGGAATGTTCAGAGTTCCGGAATGCACCAAGGTTCCGGAATGTTCAGAGTTCCGGAATGTTCGGAATTCCGGAATGTTCAGAGTTCCGGAATGCACCAAGGTTCCGGAATGCACCAAGGTTCCGGAATGCACAAAGGTTCCGGAATGTTCAGAGTTCCGGAATGCACCAACGTTCCGGAATGTTCGGAATTCCGGAATGTTCAGAGTTCCGGAATGTTCAGAGTTCCGGAATGCACCAAGGTTCCGGAATGTTCGGAATTCCGGAATGTTCAGAGTTCCGGAATGCACCAAGGTTCCGGAATGTTCGGAATTCCGGAATGTTCAGAGTTCCGGAATGCACCAAGGTTCCGGAATGTTCAGAGTTCCGGAATGCACCAAGGTTCCGGAATGTTCGGAATTCCGGAATGTTCAGATTTCCGGAATGTTCGGAATTCCGGAATGTTCAGAGTTCCGGAATGTACCAAGGTTCCGGAATGTTCGGAATTCCGGAATGTTCAGAGTTCCGGAATGTTCAGAGTTCCGGAATGCACCAAGGTTCCGGAATGTTCGGAATTCCGGAATGTTCAGAGTTCCGGAATGTTCGGAATTCCGGAATGCACAAAGGTTCCGGAATGTTCGGAATTCCGGAATGGTCAGAGTTCCCGAATGCACCAAGGTTCCGGAATGTTCGGAATTCCGGAATGTTCAGAGTTCCGGAATGTTCAGAGTTCCGGAATGCACAAAGGTTCCGGAATGTTCGGAATTCCGGAATGTTCAGAGTTCCGGAATGCACCAAGGTTCCGGAATGTTCAGAGTTCCGGAATGCACCAAGGTTCCGGAATGTTCGGAATTCCGGAATGTTCAGAGTTCCGGAATGTTCGGAATTCCGGAATGTTCAGAGTTCCGGAATGCACCAAGGTTCCGGAATGCACCAAGGTTCCGGAATGCACAAAGGTTCCGGAATGTTCGGAATTCCGGAATGTTCAGAGTTCCGGAATGCACCAAGGTTCCGGAATGTTCGGAATTCCGGAATGTTCAGAGTTCCGGAATGCACCAAGGTTTCGGAATGTTCAGAGTTCCGGAATGTTCAGAGTTCCGGAATGTGCCAAGGTTCCGGAATTCAGAGTTCCGGAATGCAGCAAGGTTCCGGAATTTTCGGAATTCCGGAATGTTCAGAGTTCCGGAATGCACCAAGGTTCCGGAATGTTCGGAATTCCGGAATGTTCAGAGTTCCGGAATGCACCAAGGTTCCGGAATGTTCGGAATTCCGGAATGTTCAGAGTTCCGGAATGTTCAGAGTTCCGGAATGCACAAAGGTTCGGGAATGTTCAGAGTTCCGGAATGCACCAAGGTTCCGGAATGTTCAGAGTTCCGGAATGTTCAGAGTTCCGGAATGCACCAAGGTTCCGGAATGTTCGGAATTCTGGAATGTTCAGAGTTCCGGAATGTTCGGAATTCCGGAATGTTCAGAGTTCCGGAATGCACCAAAGTTCCGGAATGCACAAAGGTTCCGGAATGTTCGGAATTCCGGAATGTTCCAAGGTTCCGGAATGTTCGGAATTCCGTAATGCACAAAGGTTCCGGAATGTTCGGAATTCCGGAATGGTCAGAGTTCCCGAATGCACCAAAGTTCCGGAATGTTCGGAATTCAGGAATGTTCAGAGTTCCGGAATGCACAAAGGTTCCGGAATGTTCGGAATTCCGGAATGTTCAGAGTTCCGGAATGTTCGGAATTCCGGAATGTTCAGAGTTCCGGAATGCACCAAGGTTCCGGAATGCACCAAGGTTCCGGAATGCACAAAGGTTCCGGAATGTTCGGAATTCCGGAATGTTCAGAGTTCCGGAATGCACCAAGGTTCCGGAATGTTCAGAGTTCCGGAATGTTCAGAGTTCCGGAATGCACCAAGGTTCCGGAATGTTCGGAATTCCGGAATGTTCAGAGTTCCGGAATGCACCAAGGTTCCGGAATGTTCGGAATTCCGGAATGTTCAGAGTTCCGGAATGCACCAAGGTTCCGGAATGTTCAGAGTTCCGGAATGCACCAAGGTTCCGGAATGTTCGGAATTCCGGAATGTTCAGAGTTCCGGAATGTTCGGAATTCCGGAATGTTCAGAGTTCCGGAATGTACCAAGGTTCCGGAATGTTCAGAGTTCCGGAATGCACCAAGGTTCCGGAATGTTCAGAGTTCCGGAATGCACCAAGGTTCCGGAATGTTCGGAATTCCGGAATGTTCAGAGTTCCGGAATGCACCAAGGTTCCGGAATGTTCGGAATTCCGGAATGTTCAGAGTTCCGGAATGTTCGGAATTCCGGAATGTTCAGAGTTCCGGAATGTTCAGAGTTCCGGAATGCACCAAGGTTCCGGAATGTTCAGAGTTCCGGAATGCACCAAGGTTCCGGAATGTTCGGAATTCCGGAATGTTCAGAGTTCCGGAATGTTCGGAATTCCGGAATGTTCGGAATTCCGGAATGTTCAGAGTTCCGGAATGCACCAAAGTTCCGGAATGCACAAAGGTTCCGGAATGTTCGGAATTCCGGAATGTTCAGAGTTCCGGAATGCACCAAGGTTCCGGAATGTTCAGAGTTCCGGAATGCACCAAGGTTCCGGAATGTTCGGAATTCCGGAATGTTCAGAGTTCCGGAATGTTCGGAATTCCGGAATGTTCAGAGTTCCGGAATGCACCAAGGTTCCGGAATGCACCAAGGTTCCGGAATGCACAAAGGTTCCGGAATGTTCAGAGTTCCGGAATGCACCAAGGTTCCGGAATGTTCGGAATTCCGGAATGTTCAGAGTTCCGGAATGTTCAGAGTTCCGGAATGCACCAAGGTTCCGGAATGTTCGGAATTCCGGAATGTTCAGAGTTCCGGAATGCACCAAGGTTCCGGAATGTTCGGAATTCCGGAATGTTCAGAGTTCCGGAATGTTCGGAATTCCGGAATGTTCAGAGTTCCGGAATGTTCAGAGTTCCGGAATGCACCAAGGTTCCGGAATGTTCAGAGTTCCGGAATGCACCAAGGTTCCGGAATGTTCGGAATTCCGGAATGTTCAGAGTTCCGGAATGTTCGGAATTCCGGAATGCACAAAGGTTCCGGAATGTTCGGAATTCCGGAATGGTCAGAGTTCCGGAATGCACCAAGGTTCCGGAATGTTCGGAATTCCGGAATGTTCAGAGTTCCGGAATGTTCAGAGTTCCGGAATGCACAAAGGTTCCGGAATGTTCGGAATTCCGGAATGTTCAGAGTTCCGGAATGCACCAAGGTTCCGGAATGTTCAGAGTTCCGGAATGCACCAAGGTTCCGGAATGTTCGGAATTCCGGAATGTTCAGAGTTCCGGAATGTTCGGAATTCCGGAATGTTCAGAGTTCCGGAATGCACCAAGGTTCCGGAATGCACCAAGGTTCCGGAATGCACAAAGGTTCCGGAATGTTCAGAGTTCCGGAATGCACCAAGGTTCCGGAATGTTCGGAATTCCGGAATGTTCAGAGTTCCGGAATGTTCAGAGTTCCGGAATGCACCAAGGTTCCGGAATGTTCGGAATTCCGGAATGTTCAGAGTTCCGGAATGCACCAAGGTTCCGGAATGTTCGGAATTCCGGAATGTTCAGAGTTCCGGAATGTTCGGAATTCCGGAATGTTCAGAGTTCCGGAATGTTCAGAGTTCCGGAATGCACCAAGGTTCCGGAATGTTCAGAGTTCCGGAATGCACCAAGGTTCCGGAATGTTCGGAATTCCGGAATGTTCAGAGTTCCGGAATGTTCGGAATTCCGGAATGCACAAAGGTTCCGGAATGTTCGGAATTCCGGAATGGTCAGAGTTCCGGAATGCACCAAGGTTCCGGAATGTTCGGAATTCCGGAATGTTCAGAGTTCCGGAATGTTCAGAGTTCCGGAATGCACAAAGGTTCCGGAATGTTCGGAATTCCGGAATGTTCAGAGTTCCGGAATGCACCAAGGTTCCGGAATGTTCGGAATTCCGGAATGTTCAGAGTTCCGGAATGCACCAAGGTTCCGGAATGTTCAGAGTTCCGGAATGCACCAAAGTTCCGGAATGTTCAGAGTTCCGGAATGCACCAAGGTTCCGGAATGTTCGGAATTCCGGAATGTTCAGAGTTCCGGAATGTTCGGAATTCCGGAATGTTCAGAGTTCCGGAATGTACCAAGGTTCTGGAATGTTCAGAGTTCCGGAATGCACCAAGGTTCCGGAATGTTCAGAGTTCCGGAATGCACCAAGGTTCCGGAATGTTCGGAATTCCGGAATGTTCAGAGTTCCGGAATGTTCAGAGTTCCGGAATGCACCAAGGTTCCGGAATGTTCAGAGTTCCGGAATGCACCAAGGTTCCGGAATGTTCGGAATTCCGGAATGTTCAGAGTTCCGGAATGCACCAAGGTTCCGGAATGTTCGGAATTCCGGAATGTTCAGAGTTCCGGAATGTTCGGAATTCCGGAATGTTCAGAGTTCCGGAATGCACCAAGGTTCCGGAATGCACCAAGGTTCCGGAATGCACAAAGGTTCCGGAATGTTCAGAGTTCCGGAATGTTCAGAGTTCCGGAATGCACCAAGGTTCCGGAATGTTCAGAGTTCCGGAATGTTCAGAGTTCCGGAATGCACCAAGGTTCCGGAATGTTCAGAGTTCCGGAATGTTCAGAGTTCCGGAATGCACCAAGGTTCCGGAATGTTCAGAGTTCCGGAATGTTCGGAATTCCGGAATGTTCAGAGTTCCGGAATGCACCAAGGTTCCGGAATGCACCAAGGTTCCGGAATGCACAAAGGTTCCGGAATGTTCAGAGTTCCGGAATGCACCAAGGTTCCGGAATGTTCGGAATTCCGGAATGTTCAGAGTTCCGGAATGTTCAGAGTTCCGGAATGCACCAAGGTTCCGGAATGTTCGGAATTCCGGAATGTTCAGAGTTCCGGAATGCACCAAGGTTCCAGAATGTTCGGAATTCCGGAATGTTCAGAGTTCCGGAATGCACCAAGGTTCCGGAATGTTCAGAGTTCCGGAATGCACCAAGGTTCCGGAATGTTCAGAGTTCCGGAATGCACCAAGGTTTCGGAATGTTCGGAATTCCGGAATGTTCAGAGTTCCGGAATGTTCGGAATTCCGGAATGTTCAGAGTTCCGGAATGTACCAAGGTTCCGGAATGTTCAGAGTTCCGGAATGCACCAAGGTTCCGGAATGTTCAGAGTTCCGGAATGCACCAAGGTTCCGGAATGTTCGGAATTCCGGAATGTTCAGAGTTCCGGAATGCACCAAGGTTCCGGAATGTTCAGAGTTCCGGAATGCACCAAGGTTCCGGAATGCACCAAGGTTCCGGAATGTTCAGAGTTCCGGAATGCACCAAGGTTCCGGAATGTTCGGAATTCCGGAATGTTCAGAGTTCCGGAATGCACCAAGGTTCCGGAATGCACCAAGGTTCCGGAATGCACAAAGGTTCCGGAATGTTCAGTGTTCCGGAATGCACCAAGGTTCCGGAATGTTCGGAATTCCGGAATGTTCAGAGTTCCGGAATGTTCAGAGTTCCGGAATGTTCGGAATTCCGGAATGTTCAGAGTTCCGGAATGCACCAAGGTTACGGAATGTTCAGAGTTCCGGAATGCACCAAGGTTCCGGAATGTTCGGAATTCCGGAATGTTCAGAGTTCCGGAATGTTCGGAATTCCGGAATGTTCAGAGTTCCGGAATGCACCAAGGTTCCGGAATGCACCAAGGTTCCGGAATGCACAAAGGTTCCGGAATGTTCGGAATTCCGGAATGTTCAGAGTTCCGGAATGCACCAAGGTTCCGGAATGTTCAGAGTTCCGGAATGTTCAGAGTTCCGGAATGCACCAAGGTTCCGGAATGTTCAGAGTTCCGGAATGTTCGGAATTCCGGAATGTTCAGAGTTCCGGAATGCACCAAGGTTCCGGAATGCACCAAGGTTCCGGAATGCACAAAGGTTCCGGAATGTTCAGAGTTCCGGAATGCACCAAGGTTCCGGAATGTTCGGAATTCCGGAATGTTCAGAGTTCCGGAATGTTCAGAGTTCCGGAATGCACCAAGGTTCCGGAATGTTCGGAATTCCGGAATGTTCAGAGTTCCGGAATGCACCAAGGTTCCGGAATGTTCGGAATTCCGGAATGTTCAGAGTTCCGGAATGCACCAAGGTTCCGGAATGTTCAGAGTTCCGGAATGCACCAAGGTTCCGGAATGTTCAGAGTTCCGGAATGCACCAAGGTTCCGGAATGTTCGGAATTCCGGAATGTTCAGAGTTCCGGAATGTTCGGAATTCCGGAATGTTCAGAGTTCCGGAATGTACCAAGGTTCCGGAATGTTCAGAGTTCCGGAATGCACCAAGGTTCCGGAATGTTCAGAGTTCCGGAATGCACCAAGGTTCCGGAATGTTCGGAATTCCGGAATGTTCAGAGTTCCGGAATGCACCAAGGTTCCGGAATGTTCGGAATTCCGGAATGTTCAGCGTTCCGGAATGTTCGGAATTCCGGAATGTTCAGAGTTCCGGAATGTTCAGAGTTCCGGAATGCACCAAGGTTCCGGAATGTTCAGAGTTCCGGAATGCACCAAGGTTCCGGAATGTTCGGAATTCCGGAATGTTCAGAGTTCCGGAATGTTCGGAATTCCGGAATGCACAAAGGTTCCGGAATGTTCGGAATTCCGGAATGGTCAGAGTTCCCGAATGCACCAAGGTTCCGGAATGTTCGGAATTCCGGAATGTTCAGAGTTCCGGAATGTTCAGAGTTCCGGAATGCACAAAGGTTCCGGAATGTTCGGAATTCCGGAATGTTCAGAGTTCCGGAATGCACCAAGGTTCCGGAATGTTCAGAGTTCCGGAATGCACCAAGGTTCCGGAATGTTCGGAATTCCGGAATGTTCAGAGTTCCGGAATGTTCGGAATTCCGGAATGTTCAGAGTTCCGGAATGCACCAAGGTTCCGGAATGCACCAAGGTTCCGGAATGCACAAAGGTTCCGGAATGTTCGGAATTCCGGAATGTTCAGAGTTCCGGAATGTTCAGAGTTCCGGAATGCACCAAGGTTCCGGAATGTTCGGAATTCCGGAATGTTCAGAGTTCCGGAATGCACCAAGGTTCCGGAATGTTCGGAATTCCGGAATGTTCAGAGTTCCGGAATGCACCAAGGTTCCGGAATGTTCAGAGTTCCGGAATGCACCAAAGTTCCGGAATGTTCAGAGTTCCGGAATGCACCAAGGTTCCGGAATGTTCGGAATTCCGGAATGTTCAGAGTTCCGGAATGTTCGGAATTCCGGAATGTTCAGAGTTCCGGAATGTTCGGAATTCCGGAATGTTCAGAGTTCCGGAATGCACCAAGGTTCCGGAATGCACCAAGGTTCCGGAATGCACAAAGGTTCCGGAATGTTCGGAATTCCGGAATGTTCGGAGTTCCGGAATGTACCAAGGTTCCGGAATGTTCGGAATTCCGGAATGTACCAAGGTTCCGGAATGTTCAGAGTTCCGGAATGCACCAAGGTTCCGGAATGTTCGGAATTCCGGAATGTTCAGAGTTCCGGAATGCACCAAGGTTCCGGAATGCACAAAGTTTCCGGAATGTTCAGAGTTCCGGAATGTTCAGAGTTCCGGAATGCACCAAGGTTCCGGAATGTTCGGAATTCCGGAATGTTCAGAGTTCCGGAATGCACCAAGGTTCCGGAATGTTCGGAATTCCGGAATGTTCAGAGTTCCGGAATGTTCGGAATTCCGGAATGTTCAGAGTTCCGGAATGTTCGGAATTCCGGAATGTTCAGAGTTCCGGAATGCACCAAGGTTCCGGAATGCACCAAGGTTCCGGAATGCACAAAGGTTCCGGAATGTTCGGAATTCCGGAATGTTCGGAGTTCCGGAATGTACCAAGGTTCCGGAATGTTCGGAATTCCGGAATGTACCAAGGTTCCGGAATGTTCAGAGTTCCGGAATGCACCAAGGTTCCGGAATGTTCGGAATTCCGGAATGTTCAGAGTTCCGGAATGCACCAAGGTTCCGGAATGCACAAAGTTTCCGGAATGTTCAGAGTTCCGGAATGTTCAGAGTTCCGGAATGCACCAAGGTTCCGGAATGTTCGGAATTCCGGAATGTTCAGAGTTCCGGAATGCACCAAGGTTCCGGAATGTTCGGAATTCCGGAATGTTCAGAGTTCCGGAATGCACCAAGGTTCCGGAATGCACAAAGGTTCCGGAATGTTCAGAGTTCCGGAATGCACCAAGGTTCCGGAATGTTCGGAATTCCGGAATGTTCAGAGTTCCGGAATGCACCAAGGTTCCGGAATGTTCGGAATTCCGGAATGTTCAGAGTTCCGGAATGCACCAAGGTTTCGGAATGTTCAGAGTTCCGGAATGTTCAGAGTTCCGGAATGTACCAAGGTTCCGGAATTCAGAGTTCCGGAATGCAGCAAGGTTCCGGAATTTTCGGAATTCCGGAATGTTCAGAGTTCCGGAATGCACCAAGGTTCCGGAATGTTCGGAATTCCGGAATGTTCAGAGTTCCGGAATGCACCATGGTTCCGGAATGTTCGGAATTCCGGAATGTTCGGAATTCCGGAATGTTCAGAGTTCCGGAATGCACCAAGGTTTCGGAATGTTCAGAGTTCCGGAATGTTCAGAGTTCCGGAATGTACCAAGGTTCCGGAATTCAGAGTTCCGGAATTTTCGGAATTCCGGAATGTTCAGAGTTCCGGAATGCACCAAGGTTCCGGAAAGTTCGGAATTCCGGAATGTTCAGAGTTCCGGAATGCACCAAGGTTCCGGAATGTTCGGAATTCCGGAATGTTCAGAGTTCCGGAATGTTCAGAGTTCCGGAATGCACAAAGGTTCGGGAATGTTCAGAGTTCCGGAATGCACCAAGGTTCCGGAATGTTCAGAGTTCCGGAATGCACCAAGGTTCCGGAATGTTCGGAATTCCGGAATGTTCAGAGTTCCGGAATGCACCAAGGTTCCGGAATGTTCGGAATTCCGGAATGTTCAGAGTTCCGGAATGCACCAAGGTTCCGGAATTTTCGGAATTCCGGAATGTTCAGAGTTCCGGAATGCACCAAGGTTCCGGAATGTTCGGAATTCCGGAATGTACCAAGGTTCCGGAATGTTCAGAGTTCCGGAATGCACCAAGGTTCCGGAATGTTCGGAATTCCGGAATGTTCAGAGTTCCGGAATGCACCAAGGTTCCGGAATGCACAAAGTTTCCGGAATGCTCAGAGTTCCGGAATGTTCAGAGTTCCGGAATGCACCAAGGTTCCGGAATGTTCGGAATTCCGGAATGTTCAGAGTTCCGGAATGCACCAAGGTTCCGGAATGTTCGGAATTCCGGAATGTTCAGAGTTCCGGAATGCACCAAGGTTCCGGAATGCACAAAGGTTCCGGAATGTTCAGAGTTCCGGAATGTACCAAGGTTCCGGAATTCAGAGTTCCGGAATGCAGCAAGGTTCCGGAATTTTCGGAATTCCGGAATGTTCAGAGTTCCGGAATGCACCAAGGTTCCGGAATGTTCGGAATTCCGGAATGTTCAGAGTTCCGGAATGCACCAAGGTTCCGGAATGTTCGGAATTCCGGAATGTTCAGAGTTCCGGAATGTTCAGAGTTCCGGAATGCACAAAGGTTCGGGAATGTTCAGAGTTCCGGAATGCACCAAGGTTCCGGAATGTTCAGAGTTCCGGAATGCACCAAGGTTCCGGAATGTTCGGAATTCCGGAATGTTCAGAGTTCCGGAATGCACCAAGGTTCCGGAATGTTCGGAATTCCGGAATGTTCAGAGTTCCGGAATGTTCGGAATTCCGGAATGTTCAGAGTTCCGGAATGTTCAGAGTTCCGGAATGCACCAAGGTTCCGGAATGTTCAGAGTTCCGGAATGCACCAAGGTTCCGGAATGTTCGGAATTCTGGAATGTTCAGAGTTCCGGAATGTTCGGAATTCCAGAATGTTCAGAGTTCCGGAATGCACCAAAGTTCCGGAATGCACAAAGGTTCCGGAATGTTCGGAATTCCGGAATGTTCCAAGGTTCCGGAATGTTCGGAATTCCGGAATGCACAAAGGTTCCGGAATGTTCGGAATTCCGGAATGGTCAGAGTTCCCGAATGCACCAAAGTTCCGGAATGTTCGGAATTCAGGAATGTTCAGAGTTCCGGAATGCACAAAGGTTCCGGAATGTTCGGAATTCCGGAATGTTCAGAGTTCCGGAATGCACCAAGGTTACGGAATGTTCAGAGTTCCGGAATGTTCAGAGTTCCGGAATGCACCAAGGTTCCGGAATGTTCAGAGTTCCGGAATGTTCGGAATTCCGGAATGTTCAGAGTTCCGGAATGCACCAAGGTTCCGGAATGCACCAAGGTTCCGGAATGCACAAAGGTTCCGGAATGTTCAGAGTTCCGGAATGCACCAAGGTTCCGGAATGTTCGGAATTCCGGAATGTTCAGAGTTCCGGAATGTTCAGAGTTCCGGAATGCACCAAGGTTCCGGAATGTTCGGAATTCCGGAATGTTCAGAGTTCCGGAATGCACCAAGGTTCCGGAATGTTCGGAATTCCGGAATGTTCAGAGTTCCGGAATGCACCAAGGTTCCGGAATGTTCAGAGTTCCGGAATGCACCAAGGTTCCGGAATGTTCAGAGTTCCGGAATGCACCAAGGTTCCGGAATGTTCGGAATTCCGGAATGTTCAGAGTTCCGGAATGTTCGGAATTCCGGAATGTTCAGAGTTCCGGAATGTACCAAGGTTCCGGAATGTTCAGAGTTCCGGAATGCACCAAGGTTCCGGAATGTTCGGAATTCCGGAATGTTCAGAGTTCCGGAATGTTCGGAATTCCGGAATGTTCAGAGTTCCGGAATGTACCAAGGTTCCGGAATGTTCAGAGTTCCGGAATGCACCAAGGTTCCGGAATGTTCAGAGTTCCGGAATGCACCAAGGTTCCGGAATGTTCGGAATTCCGGAATGTTCAGAGTTCCGGAATGCACCAAGGTTCCGGAATGTTCGGAATTCCGGAATGTTCAGAGTTCCGGAATGTTCGGAATTCCGGAATGTTCAGAGTTCCGGAATGTTCAGAGTTCCGGAATGCACCAAGGTTCCGGAATGTTCGGAATTCCGGAATGTTCAGAGTTCCGGAATGCACCAAGGTTCCGGAATGTTCGGAATTCCGGAATGTTCAGAGTTCCGGAATGCACCAAGGTTCCGGAATGTTCGGAATTCCGGAATGTTCAGAGTTCCGGAATGTTCAGAGTTCCGGAATGCACCAAGGTTCCGGAATGTTCGGAATTCCGGAATGTTCAGAGTTCCGGAATGCACCAAGGTTCCGGAATGTTCGGAATTCCGGAATGTTCAGAGTTCCGGAATGCACCAAGGTTCCGGAATGTTCGGAATTCCGGAATGTTCAGAGTTCCGGAATGCACCAAGGTTCCGGAATGTTCAGAGTTCCGGAATGCACCAAGGTTCCGGAATGTTCAGAGTTCCGGAATGCACCAAGGTTCCGGAATGTTCGGAATTCCGGAATGTTCAGAGTTCCGGAATGTTCGGAATTCCGGAATGTTCAGAGTTCCGGAATGTTCGGAATTCCGGAATGTTCAGAGTTCCGGAATGTTCAGAGTTCCGGAATGCACCAAGGTTCCGGAATGTTCAGAGTTCCGGAATGCACCAAGGTTCCGGAATGTTCGGAATTCCGGAATGTTCAGAGTTCCGGAATGTTCGGAATTCCGGAATGCCAAAGGTTCCGGAATGTTCGGAATTCCGGAATGGTCAGAGTTCCCGAATGCACCAAGGTTCCGGAATGTTCGGAATTCCGGAATGTTCAGAGTTCCGGAATGTTCAGAGTTCCGGAATGCACAAAGGTTCCGGAATGTTCGGAATTCCGGAATGTTCAGAGTTCCGGAATGCACCAAGGTTCCGGAATGTTCAGAGTTCCGGAATGCACCAAGGTTCCGGAATGTTCGGAATTCCGGAATGTTCAGAGTTCCGGAATGTTCGGAATTCCGGAATGTTCAGAGTTCTGGAATGCACCAAGGTTCCGGAATGCACAAAGGTTCCGGAATGTTCGGAATTCCGGAATGTTCAGAGTTCCGGAATGCACCAAGGTTCCGGAATGTTCAGAGTTCCGGAATGCACCAAAGTTCCGGAATGCACAAAGGTTCCGGAATGTTCGGAATTCCGGAATGTTCAGAGTTCCGGAATGCACCAAGGTTCCGGAATGTTCGGAATTCCGGAATGTTCAGAGTTCCGGAATGTACAGAGTTCCGGAATGCACCAAGGTTCCGGAATGTTCGGAATTCCGGAATGTTCAGAGTTCCGGAATGCACCAAGGTTCCGGAATGTTCAGAGTTCCGGAATGCACCAAGGTTCCGGAATGTTCAGAGTTCCGGAATGCACAAAGGTTCCGGAATGTTCGGAATTCCGGAATGTTCAGAGTTCCGGAATGCACCAAGGTTCCGGAATGTTCAGAGTTCCGGAATGCACCAAAGTTCCGGAATGCACAAAGGTTCCGGAATGTTCGGAATTCCGGAATGTTCAGAGTTCCGGAATGCACCAAGGTTCCGGAATGTTCGGAATTCCGGAATGTTCAGAGTTCCGGAATGTACAGAGTTCCGGAATGCACCAAGGTTCCGGAATGTTCGGAATTCCGGAATGTTCAGAGTTCCGGAATGCACCAAGGTTCCGGAATGTTCAGAGTTCCGGAATGCACCAAGGTTCCGGAATGTTCAGAGTTCCGGAATGCACCAAGGTTCCGGAATGTTCGGAATTCCGGAATGTTCAGAGTTCCGGAATGTTCGGAATTCCGGAATGTTCAGAGTTCCGGAATGCACCAAGGTTCCGGAATGCACCAAGGTTCCGGAATGCACAAAGGTTCCGGAATGTTCAGAGTTCCGGAATGTTCAGAGTTCCGGAATGCACCAAGGTTCCGGAATGTTCAGAGTTCCGGAATGTTCAGAGTTCCGGAATGCACCAAGGTTCCGGAATGTTCAGAGTTCCGGAATGTTCAGAGTTCCGGAATGCACCAAGGTTCCGGAATGTTCAGAGTTCCGGAATGTTCGGAATTCCGGAATGTTCAGAGTTCCGGAATGCACCAAGGTTCCGGAATGCACCAAGGTTCCGGAATGCACCAAGGTTCCGGAATGCACCAAGGTTCCGGAATGCACAAAGGTTCCGGAATGTTCAGAGTTCCGGAATGTTCAGAGTTCCGGAATGCACCAAGGTTCCGGAATGTTCAGAGTTCCGGAATGTTCAGAGTTCCGGAATGCACCAAGGTTCCGGAATGTTCAGAGTTCCGGAATGTTCAGAGTTCCGGAATGCACCAAGGTTCCGGAATGTTCAGAGTTCCGGAATGTTCGGAATTCCGGAATGTTCAGAGTTCCGGAATGCACCAAGGTTCCGGAATGCACCAAGGTTCCGGAATGCACAAAGGTTCCGGAATGTTCAGAGTTCCGGAATGCACCAAGGTTCCGGAATGTTCGGAATTCCGGAATGTTCAGAGTTCCGGAATGTTCAGAGTTCCGGAATGCACCAAGGTTCCGGAATGTTCGGAATTCCGGAATGTTCAGAGTTCCGGAATGCACCAAGGTTCCGGAATGTTCGGAGTTCCGGAATGCACCAAGGTTCCGGAATGTTCAGAGTTCCGGAATGCACCAAGGTTCCGGAATGTTCGGAATTCCGGAATGTTCAGAGTTCCGGAATGTTCGGAATTCCGGAATGTTCAGAGTTCCGGAATGTACCAAGGTTCCGGAATGTTCAGAGTTCCGGAATGCACCAAGGTTCCGGAATGTTCAGAGTTCCGGAATGCACCAAGGTTCCGGAATGTTCGGAATTCCGGAATGTTCAGAGTTCCGGAATGCACCAAGGTTCCGGAATGTTCAGAGTTCCGGAATGCACCAAGGTTCCGGAATGCACCAAGGTTCCGGAATGCACAAAGGTTCCGGAATGTTCAGAGTTCCGGAATGCACCAAGGTTCCGGAATGTTCGGAATTCCGGAATGTTCAGAGTTCCGGAATGTTCAGAGTTCCGGAATGTTCGGAATTCCGGAATGTTCAGAGTTCCGGAATGCACCAAGGTTCCGGAATGCACCAAGGTTCCGGAATGCACCAAGGTTCCGGAATGTTCGGAATTCCGGAATGTTCAGAGTTCCGGAATGCACCAAGGTTCCGGAATGTTCAGAGTTCCGGAATGCACCAAGGTTCCGGAATGCACCAAGGTTCCGGAATGCACAAAGGTTCCGGAATGTTCAGAGTTCCGGAATGCACCAAGGTTCCGGAATGTTCGGAATTCCGGAATGTTCAGAGTTCCGGAATGTTCGGAATTCCGGAATGTTCAGAGTTCCGGAATGCACCAAGGTTCCGGAATGCACCAAGGTTCCGGAATGCACAAAGGTTCCGGAATGTTCAGAGTTCCGGAATGCACCAAGGTTCCGGAATGTTCGGAATTCCGGAATGTTCAGAGTTCCGGAATGTTCAGAGTTCCGGAATGTTCGGAATTCCGGAATGTTCAGAGTTCCGGAATGCACCAAGGTTACGGAATGTTCAGAGTTCCGGAATGCACCAAGGTTCCGGAATGTTCGGAATTCCGGAATGTTCAGAGTTCCGGAATGTTCGGAATTCCGGAATGTTCAGAGTTCCGGAATGCACCAAGGTTCCGGAATGCACCAAGGTTCCGGAATGCACAAAGGTTCCGGAATGTTCGGAATTCCGGAATGTTCAGAGTTCCGGAATGCACCAAGGTTCCGGAATGTTCAGAGTTCCGGAATGTTCAGAGTTCCGGAATGCACCAAGGTTCCGGAATGTTCAGAGTTCCGGAATGTTCGGAATTCCGGAATGTTCAGAGTTCCGGAATGCACCAAGGTTCCGGAATGCACCAAGGTTCCGGAATGCACAAAGGTTCCGGAATGTTCAGAGTTCCGGAATGCACCAAGGTTCCGGAATGTTCGGAATTCCGGAATGTTCAGAGTTCCGGAATGTTCAGAGTTCCGGAATGCACCAAGGTTCCGGAATGTTCGGAATTCCGGAATGTTCAGAGTTCCGGAATGCACCAAGGTTCCGGAATGTTCGGAATTCCGGAATGTTCAGAGTTCCGGAATGCACCAAGGTTCCGGAATGTTCAGAGTTCCGGAATGCACCAAGGTTCCGGAATGTTCAGAGTTCCGGAATGCACCAAGGTTCCGGAATGTTCGGAATTCCGGAATGTTCAGAGTTCCGGAATGTTCGGAATTCCGGAATGTTCAGAGTTCCGGAATGTACCAAGGTTCCGGAATGTTCAGAGTTCCGGAATGCACCAAGGTTCCGGAATGTTCGGAATTCCGGAATGTTCAGAGTTCCGGAATGTTCGGAATTCCGGAATGCACAAAGGTTCCGGAATGTTCGGAATTCCGGAATGGTCAGAGTTCCCGAATACACCAAGGTTCCGGAATGTTCGGAATTCCGGAATGTTCAGAGTTCCGGAATGTTCAGAGTTCCGGAATGCACAAAGGTTCCGGAATGTTCGGAATTCCGGAATGTTCAGAGTTCCGGAATGCACCAAGGTTCCGGAATGTTCAGAGTTCCGGAATGGTCAGAGTTCCCGAATGCACCAAGGTTCCGGAATGTTCGGAATTCCGGAATGTTCAGAGTTCCGGAATGTTCAGAGTTCCGGAATGCACAAAGGTTCCGGAATGTTCGGAATTCCGGAATGTTCAGAGTTCCGGAATGCACCAAGGTTCCGGAATGTTCAGAGTTCCGGAATGCACCAAGGTTCCGGAATGTTCGGAATTCCGGAATGTTCAGAGTTCCGGAATGTTCGGAATTCCGGAATGTTCAGAGTTCCGGAATGCACCAAGGTTCCGGAATGCACCAAGGTTCCGGAATGCACCAAGGTTCCGGAATGTTCGGAATTCCGGAATGTTCAGAGTTCCGGAATGCACCAAGGTTCCGGAATGTTCGGAATTCCGGAATGTTCAGAGTTCCGGAATGCACCAAGGTTCCGGAATGCACAAAGGTTCCGGAATGTTCAGAGTTCCGGAATGCACCAAGGTTCCGGAATGTTCGGAATTCCGGAATGTTCAGAGTTCCGGAATGCACCAAGGTTCCGGAATGCACCAAGGTTCCGGAATGCACAAAGGTTCCGGAATGTTCGGAATTCCGGAATGTTCGGAGTTCCGGAATGCACCAAGGTTCCGGAATGCACAAAGGTTCCGGAATGTTCAGAGTTCCGGAATGCACCAAGGTTCCGGAATGTTCGGAATTCCGGAATGTTCAGAGTTCCGGAATGCACCAAGGTTTCGGAATGTTCAGAGTTCCGGAATGTTCAGAGTTCCGGAATGTACCAAGGTTCCGGAATTCAGAGTTCCGGAATGCAGCAAGGTTCCGGAATTTTCGGAATTCCGGAATGTTCAGAGATCCGGAATGCACCAAGGTTCCGGAATGTTCGGAATTCCGGAATGTTCAGAGTTCCGGAATGTTCAGAGTTCCGGAATGCACAAAGGTTCCGGAATGTTCGGAATTCCGGAATGTTCAGAGTTCCGGAATGCACCAAGGTTCCGGAATGTTCAGAGTTCCGGAATGCACCAAGGTTCCGGAATGTTCGGAATTCCGGAATGTTCAGAGTTCCGGAATGTTCGGAATTCCGGAATGTTCAGAGTTCCGGAATGCACCAAGGTTCCGGAATGCACCAAGGTTCCGGAATGCACAAAGGTTCCGGAATGTTCGGAATTCCGGAATGTTCAGAGTTCCGGAATGTTCAGAGTTCCGGAATGCACCAAGGTTCCGGAATGTTCGGAATTCCGGAATGTTCAGAGTTCCGGAATGCACCAAGGTTCCGGAATGTTCGGAATTCCGGAATGTTCAGAGTTCCGGAATGCACCAAGGTTCCGGAATGTTCAGAGTTCCGGAATGCACCAAAGTTCCGGAATGTTCAGAGTTCCGGAATGCACCAAGGTTCCGGAATGTTCGGAATTCCGGAATGTTCAGAGTTCCGGAATGTTCGGAATTCCGGAATGTTCAGAGTTCCGGAATGTTCGGAATTCCGGAATGTTCAGAGTTCCGGAATGCACCAAGGTTCCGGAATGCACCAAGGTTCCGGAATGCACAAAGGTTCCGGAATGTTCGGAATTCCGGAATGTTCGGAGTTCCGGAATGTACCAAGGTTCCGGAATGTTCGGAATTCCGGAATGTACCAAGGTTCCGGAATGTTCAGAGTTCCGGAATGCACCAAGGTTCCGGAATGTTCGGAATTCCGGAATGTTCAGAGTTCCGGAATGCACCAAGGTTCCGGAATGCACAAAGTTTCCGGAATGTTCAGAGTTCCGGAATGTTCAGAGTTCCGGAATGCACCAAGGTTCCGGAATGTTCGGAATTCCGGAATGTTCAGAGTTCCGGAATGCACCAAGGTTCCGGAATGTTCGGAATTCCGGAATGTTCAGAGTTCCGGAATGCACCAAGGTTCCGGAATGCACAAAGGTTCCGGAATGTTCAGAGTTCCGGAATGCACCAAGGTTCCGGAATGTTCGGAATTCCGGAATGTTCAGAGTTCCGGAATGCACCAAGGTTCCGGAATGTTCGGAATTCCGGAATGTTCAGAGTTCCGGAATGCACCAAGGTTTCGGAATGTTCAGAGTTCCGGAATGTTCAGAGTTCCGGAATGTACCAAGGTTCCGGAATTCAGAGTTCCGGAATGCAGCAAGGTTCCGGAATTTTCGGAATTCCGGAATGTTCAGAGATCCGGAATGCACCAAGGTTCCGGAATGTTCGGAATTCCGGAATGTTCAGAGTTCCGGTATGCACCATGGTTCCGGAATGTTCGGAATTCCGGAATGTTCGGAATTCCGGAATGTTCAGAGTTCCGGAATGCACCAAGGTTTCGGAATGTTCAGAGTTCCGGAATGTTCAGAGTTCCGGAATGTACCAAGGTTCCGGAATTCAGAGTTCCGGAATGCAGCAAGGTTCCGGAATTTTCGGAATTCCGGAATGTTCAGAGTTCCGGAATGCACCAAGGTTCCGGAAAGTTCGGAATTCCGGAATGTTCAGAGTTCCGGAATGCACCAAGGTTCCGGAATGTTCGGAATTCCGGAATGTTCAGAGTTCCGGAATGTTCAGAGTTCCGGAATGCACAAAGGTTCGGGAATGTTCAGAGTTCCGGAATGCACCAAGGTTCCGGAATGTTCAGAGTTCCGGAATGCACCAAGGTTCCGGAATGTTCGGAATTCCGGAATGTTCAGAGTTCCGGAATGCACCAAGGTTCCGGAATGTTCGGAATTCCGGAATGTTCAGAGTTCCGGAATGTTCGGAATTCCGGAATGTTCAGAGTTCCGGAATGTTCAGAGTTCCGGAATGCACCAAGGTTCCGGAATGTTCGGAATTCCGGAATGTTCAGAGTTCCGGAATGCACCAAGGTTCCGGAATGCACAAAGTTTCCGGAATGTTCAGAGTTCCGGAATGTTCAGAGTTCCGGAATGCACCAAGGTTCCGGAATGTTCGGAATTCCGGAATGTTCAGAGTTCCGGAATGCACCAAGGTTCCGGAATGTTCGGAATTCCGGAATGTTCAGAGTTCCGGAATGCACCAAGGTTCCGGAATGCACAAAGGTTCCGGAATGTTCAGAGTTCCGGAATGCACCAAGGTTCCGGAATGTTCGGAATTCCGGAATGTTCAGAGTTCCGGAATGCACCAAGGTTCCGGAATGTTCGGAATTCCGGAATGTTCAGAGTTCCGGAATGCACCAAGGTTTCGGAATGTTCAGAGTTCCGGAATGTTCAGAGTTCCGGAATGTACCAAGGTTCCGGAATTCAGAGTTCCGGAATGCAGCAAGGTTCCGGAATTTTCGGAATTCCGGAATGTTCAGAGTTCCGGAATGCACCAAGGTTCCGGAATGTTCGGAATTCCGGAATGTTCAGAGTTCCGGAATGCACCATGGTTCCGGAATGTTCGGAATTCCGGAATGTTCGGAATTCCGGAATGTTCAGAGTTCCGGAATGCACCAAGGTTTCGGAATGTTCAGAGTTCCGGAATGTTCAGAGTTCCGGAATGTACCAAGGTTCCGGAATTCAGAGTTCCGGAATGCAGCAAGGTTCCGGAATTTTCGGAATTCCGGAATGTTCAGAGTTCCGGAATGCACCAAGGTTCCGGAAAGTTCGGAATTCCGGAATGTTCAGAGTTCCGGAATGCACCAAGGTTCCGGAATGTTCGGAATTCCGGAATGTTCAGAGTTCCGGAATGTTCAGAGTTCCGGAATGCACAAAGGTTCGGGAATGTTCAGAGTTCCGGAATGCACCAAGGTTCCGGAATGTTCAGAGTTCCGGAATGCACCAAGGTTCCGGAATGTTCGGAATTCCGGAATGTTCAGAGTTCCGGAATGCACCAAGGTTCCGGAATGTTCGGAATTCCGGAATGTTCAGAGTTCCGGAATGTTCGGAATTCCGGAATGTTCAGAGTTCCGGAATGTTCAGAGTTCCGGAATGCACCAAGGTTCCGGAATGTTCAGAGTTCCGGAATGCACCAAGGTTCCGGAATGTTCGGAATTCTGGAATGTTCAGAGTTCCGGAATGTTCGGAATTCCGGAATGTTCAGAGTTCCGGAATGCACCAAAGTTCCGGAATGCACAAAGGTTCCGGAATGTTCGGAATTCCGGAATGTTCCAAGGTTCCGGAATGTTCGGAATTCCGGAATGCACAAAGGTTCCGGAATGTTCGGAATTCCGGAATGGTCAGAGTTCCCGAATGCACCAAAGTTCCGGAATGTTCGGAATTCAGGAATGTTCAGAGTTCCGGAATGCACAAAGGTTCCGGAATGTTCGGAATTCCGGAATGTTCAGAGTTCCGGAATGCACCAAGGTTACGGAATGTTCAGAGTTCCGGAATGCACCAAGGTTCCGGAATGTTCGGAATTCCGGAATGTTCAGAGTTCCGGAATGTTCGGAATTCCGGAATGTTCAGAGTTCCGGAATGCACCAAGGTTCCGGAATGCACCAAGGTTCCGGAATGCACAAAGGTTCCGGAATGTTCGGAATTCCGGAATGTTCAGAGTTCCGGAATGCACCAAGGTTCCGGAATGTTCAGAGTTCCGGAATGTTCAGAGTTCCGGAATGTTCGGAATTCCGGAATGTTCAGAGTTCCGGAATGCACCAAGGTTCCGGAATGCACCAAGGTTCCGGAATGCACAAAGGTTCCGGAATGTTCAGAGTTCCGGAATGCACCAAGGTTCCGGAATGTTCGGAATTCCGGAATGTTCAGAGTTCCGGAATGTTCAGAGTTCCGGAATGCACCAAGGTTCCGGAATGTTCGGAATTCCGGAATGTTCAGAGTTCCGGAATGCACCAAGGTTCCGGAATGTTCGGAGTTCCGGAATGCACCAAGGTTCCGGAATGTTCAGAGTTCCGGAATGCACCAAGGTTCCGGAATGTTCGGAATTCCGGAATGTTCAGAGTTCCGGAATGCACCAAGGTTCCGGAATGTTCGGAATTCCGGAATGTTCAGAGTTCCGGAATGTTCGGAATTCCGGAATGTTCAGAGTTCCGGAATGTTCAGAGTTCCGGAATGCACCAAGGTTCCGGAATGTTCAGAGTTCCGGAATGCACCAAGGTTCCGGAATGTTCGGAATTCCGGAATGTTCAGAGTTCCGGAATGTTCGGAATTCCGGAATGCACAAAGGTTCCGGAATGTTCGGAATTCCGGAATGGTCAGAGTTCCCGAATACACCAAGGTTCCGGAATGTTCGGAATTCCGGAATGTTCAGAGTTCCGGAATGTTCAGAGTTCCGGAATGCACAAAGGTTCCGGAATGTTCGGAATTCCGGAATGTTCAGAGTTCCGGAATGCACCAAGGTTCCGGAATGTTCAGAGTTCCGGAATGCACCAAGGTTCCGGAATGTTCGGAATTCCGGAATGTTCAGAGTTCCGGAATGTTCGGAATTCCGGAATGTTCAGAGTTCTGGAATGCACCAAGGTTCCGGAATGCACAAAGGTTCCGGAATGTTCGGAATTCCGGAATGTTCAGAGTTCCGGAATGCACCAAGGTTCCGGAATGTTCAGAGTTCCGGAATGCACCAAAGTTCCGGAATGCACAAAGGTTCCGGAATGTTCGGAATTCCGGAATGTTCAGAGTTCCGGAATGCACCAAGGTTCCGGAATGTTCGGAATTCCGGAATGTTCAGAGTTCCGGAATGTACAGAGTTCCGGAATGCACCAAGGTTCCGGAATGTTCGGAATTCCGGAATGTTCAGAGTTCCGGAATGCACCAAGGTTCCGGAATGTTCAGAGTTCCGGAATGCACCAAGGTTCCGGAATGTTCAGAGTTCCGGAATGCACCAAGGTTCCGGAATGTTCGGAATTCCGGAATGTTCAGAGTTCCGGAATGTTCGGAATTCCGGAATGTTCAGAGTTCCGGAATGCACCAAGGTTCCGGAATGCACCAAGGTTCCGGAATGTTCAGAGTTCCGGAATGCACCAAGGTTCCGGAATGTTCGGAATTCCGGAATGTTCAGAGTTCCGGAATGTTCAGAGTTCCGGAATGCACCAAGGTTCCGGAATGTTCGGAATTCCGGAATGTTCAGAGTTCCGGAATGCACCAAGGTTCCGGAATGTTCGGAATTCCGGAATGTTCAGAGTTCCGGAATGTACCAAGGTTCCGGAATGTTCAGAGTTCCGGAATGCACCAAGGTTCCGGAATGTTCAGAGTTCCGGAATGCACCAAGGTTCCGGAATGTTCGGAATTCCGGAATGTTCAGAGTTCCGGAATGCACCAAGGTTCCGGAATGTTCGGAATTCCGGAATGTTCAGAGTTCCGGAATGTTCGGAATTCCGGAATGGTCAGAGTTCCCGAATGCACCAAGGTTCCGGAATGTTCGGAATTCCGGAATGTTCAGAGTTCCGGAATGTTCAGAGTTCCGGAATGCACAAAGGTTCCGGAATGTTCGGAATTCCGGAATGTTCAGAGTTCCGGAATGCACCAAGGTTCCGGAATGTTCAGAGTTCCGGAATGCACCAAGGTTCCGGAATGTTCGGAATTCCGGAATGTTCAGAGTTCCGGAATGTTCGGAATTCCGGAATGTTCAGAGTTCCGGAATGCACCAAGGTTCCGGAATGCACCAAGGTTCCGGAATGCACCAAGGTTCCGGAATGTTCGGAATTCCGGAATGTTCAGAGTTCCGGAATGTTCAGAGTTCCGGAATGCACAAAGGTTCGGGAATGTTCAGAGTTCCGGAATGCACCAAGGTTCCGGAATGTTCAGAGTTCCGGAATGCACCAAGGTTCCGGAATGTTCGGAATTCCGGAATGTTCAGAGTTCCGGAATGCACCAAGGTTCCGGAATGTTCGGAATTCCGGAATGTTCAGAGTTCCGGAATGTTCGGAATTCCGGAATGTTCAGAGTTCCGGAATGTTCAGAGTTCCGGAATGCACCAAGGTTCCGGAATGTTCGGAATTCCGGAATGTACCAAGGTTCCGGAATGTTCAGAGTTCCGGAATGCACCAAGGTTCCGGAATGTTCGGAATTCCGGAATGTTCAGAGTTCCGGAATGCACCAAGGTTCCGGAATGCACAAAGTTTCCGGAATGTTCAGAGTTCCGGAATGTTCAGAGTTCCGGAATGCACCAAGGTTCCGGAATGTTCGGAATTCCGGAATGTTCAGAGTTCCGGAATGCACCAAGGTTCCGGAATGTTCGGAATTCCGGAATGTTCAGAGTTCCGGAATGCACCAAGGTTCCGGAATGCACAAAGGTTCCGGAATGTTCAGAGTTCCGGAATGCACCAAGGTTCCGGAATGTTCGGAATTCCGGAATGTTCAGAGTTCCGGAATGCACCAAGGTTCCGGAATGTTCGGAATTCCGGAATGTTCAGAGTTCTGGAATGCACCAAGGTTCCGGAATGCACAAAGGTTCCGGAATGTTCGGAATTCCGGAATGTTCAGAGTTCCGGAATGCACCAAGGTTCCGGAATGTTCAGAGTTCCGGAATGCACCAAAGTTCCGGAATGCACAAAGGTTCCGGAATGTTCGGAATTCCGGAATGTTCAGAGTTCCGGAATGCACCAAGGTTCCGGAATGTTCGGAATTCCGGAATGTTCAGAGTTCCGGAATGTACAGAGTTCCGGAATGCACCAAGGTTCCGGAATGTTCGGAATTCCGGAATGTTCAGAGTTCCGGAATGCACCAAGGTTCCGGAATGTTCAGAGTTCCGGAATGCACCAAGGTTCCGGAATGTTCAGAGTTCCGGAATGCACCAAGGTTCCGGAATGTTCGGAATTCCGGAATGTTCAGAGTTCCGGAATGTTCGGAATTCCGGAATGTTCAGAGTTCCGGAATGCACCAAGGTTCCGGAATGCACCAAGGTTCCGGAATGTTCAGAGTTCCGGAATGCACCAAGGTTCCGGAATGTTCGGAATTCCGGAATGTTCAGAGTTCCGGAATGTTCAGAGTTCCGGAATGCACCAAGGTTCCGGAATGTTCGGAATTCCGGAATGTTCAGAGTTCCGGAATGCACCAAGGTTCCGGAATGTTCGGAATTCCGGAATGTTCAGAGTTCCGGAATGTACCAAGGTTCCGGAATGTTCAGAGTTCCGGAATGCACCAAGGTTCCGGAATGTTCAGAGTTCCGGAATGCACCAAGGTTCCGGAATGTTCGGAATTCCGGAATGTTCAGAGTTCCGGAATGCACCAAGGTTCCGGAATGTTCGGAATTCCGGAATGTTCAGAGTTCCGGAATGTTCGGAATTCCGGAATGTTCAGAGTTCCGGAATGTTCAGAGTTCCGGAATGCACCAAGGTTCCGGAATGTTCAGAGTTCCGGAATGCACCAAGGTTCCGGAATGTTCGGAATTCCGGAATGTTCAGAGTTCCGGAATGTTCGGAATTCCGGAATGGTCAGAGTTCCCGAATGCACCAAGGTTCCGGAATGTTCGGAATTCCGGAATGTTCAGAGTTCCGGAATGTTCAGAGTTCCGGAATGCACAAAGGTTCCGGAATGTTCGGAATTCCGGAATGTTCAGAGTTCCGGAATGCACCAAGGTTCCGGAATGTTCAGAGTTCCGGAATGCACCAAGGTTCCGGAATGTTCGGAATTCCGGAATGTTCAGAGTTCCGGAATGTTCGGAATTCCGGAATGTTCAGAGTTCCGGAATGCACCAAGGTTCCGGAATGCACCAAGGTTCCGGAATGCACCAAGGTTCCGGAATGTTCGGAATTCCGGAATGTTCAGAGTTCCGGAATGTTCAGAGTTCCGGAATGCACAAAGGTTCGGGAATGTTCAGAGTTCCGGAATGCACCAAGGTTCCGGAATGTTCAGAGTTCCGGAATGCACCAAGGTTCCGGAATGTTCGGAATTCCGGAATGTTCAGAGTTCCGGAATGCACCAAGGTTCCGGAATGTTCGGAATTCCGGAATGTTCAGAGTTCCGGAATGTTCGGAATTCCGGAATGTTCAGAGTTCCGGAATGTTCAGAGTTCCGGAATGCACCAAGGTTCCGGAATGTTCGGAATTCCGGAATGTACCAAGGTTCCGGAATGTTCAGAGTTCCGGAATGCACCAAGGTTCCGGAATGTTCGGAATTCCGGAATGTTCAGAGTTCCGGAATGCACCAAGGTTCCGGAATGCACAAAGTTTCCGGAATGTTCAGAGTTCCGGAATGTTCAGAGTTCCGGAATGCACCAAGGTTCCGGAATGTTCGGAATTCCGGAATGTTCAGAGTTCCGGAATGCACCAAGGTTCCGGAATGTTCGGAATTCCGGAATGTTCAGAGTTCCGGAATGCACCAAGGTTCCGGAATGCACAAAGGTTCCGGAATGTTCAGAGTTCCGGAATGCACCAAGGTTCCGGAATGTTCGGAATTCCGGAATGTTCAGAGTTCCGGAATGCACCAAGGTTCCGGAATGTTCGGAATTCCGGAATGTTCAGAGTTCCGGAATGCACCAAGGTTTCGGAATGTTCAGAGTTCCGGAATGTTCAGAGTTCCGGAATGTACCAAGGTTCCGGAATTCAGAGTTCCGGAATGCAGCAAGGTTCCGGAATTTTCGGAATTCCGGAATGTTCAGAGTTCCGGAATGCACCAAGGTTCCGGAATGTTCGGAATTCCGGAATGTTCAGAGTTCCGGAATGCACCATGGTTCCGGAATGTTCGGAATTCCGGAATGTTCGGAATTCCGGAATGTTCAGAGTTCCGGAATGCACCAAGGTTTCGGAATGTTCAGAGTTCCGGAATGTTCAGAGTTCCGGAATGTACCAAGGTTCCGGAATTCAGAGTTCCGGAATGCAGCAAGGTTCCGGAAAGTTCGGAATTCCGGAATGTTCAGAGTTCCGGAATGCACCAAGGTTCCGGAATGTTCGGAATTCCGGAATGTTCAGAGTTCCGGAATGTTCAGAGTTCCGGAATGCACAAAGGTTCGGGAATGTTCAGAGTTCCGGAATGCACCAAGGTTCCGGAATGTTCAGAGTTCCGGAATGCACCAAGGTTCCGGAATGTTCGGAATTCCGGAATGTTCAGAGTTCCGGAATGCACCAAGGTTCCGGAATGTTCGGAATTCCGGAATGTTCAGAGTTCCGGAATGTTCGGAATTCCGGAATGTTCAGAGTTCCGGAATGTTCAGAGTTCCGGAATGCACCAAGGTTCCGGAATGTTCGGAATTCCGGAATGTTCAGAGTTCCGGAATGTTCAGAGTTCCGGAATGCACAAAGGTTCGGGAATGTTCAGAGTTCCGGAATGCACCAAGGTTCCGGAATGTTCAGAGTTCCGGAATGCACCAAGGTTCCGGAATGTTCGGAATTCTGGAATGTTCAGAGTTCCGGAATGTTCGGAATTCCGGAATGTTCAGAGTTCCGGAATGCACCAAAGTTCCGGAATGCACAAAGGTTCCGGAATGTTCGGAATTCCGGAATGTTCCAAGGTTCCGGAATGTTCGGAATTCCGGAATGCACAAAGGTTCCGGAATGTTCGGAATTCCGGAATGGTCAGAGTTCCCGAATGCACCAAAGTTCCGGAATGTTCGGAATTCAGGAATGTTCAGAGTTCCGGAATGCACAAAGGTTCCGGAATGTTCGGAATTCCGGAATGTTCAGAGTTCCGGAATGCACCAAGGTTACGGAATGTTCAGAGTTCCGGAATGCACCAAGGTTCCGGAATGTTCGGAATTCCGGAATGTTCAGAGTTCCGGAATGTTCGGAATTCCGGAATGTTCAGAGTTCCGGAATGCACCAAGGTTCCGGAATGCACCAAGGTTCCGGAATGCACAAAGGTTCCGGAATGTTCGGAATTCCGGAATGTTCAGAGTTCCGGAATGCACCAAGGTTCCGGAATGTTCAGAGTTCCGGAATGTTCAGAGTTCCGGAATGCACCAAGGTTCCGGAATGTTCAGAGTTCCGGAATGTTCGGAATTCCGGAATGTTCAGAGTTCCGGAATGCACCAAGGTTCCGGAATGCACCAAGGTTCCGGAATGCACAAAGGTTCCGGAATGTTCAGAGTTCCGGAATGCACCAAGGTTCCGGAATGTTCGGAATTCCGGAATGTTCAGAGTTCCGGAATGTTCAGAGTTCCGGAATGCACCAAGGTTCCGGAATGTTCGGAATTCCGGAATGTTCAGAGTTCCGGAATGCACCAAGGTTCCGGAATGTTCGGAGTTCCGGAATGCACCAAGGTTCCGGAATGTTCAGAGTTCCGGAATGCACCAAGGTTCCGGAATGTTCGGAATTCCGGAATGTTCAGAGTTCCGGAATGCACCAAGGTTCCGGAATGTTCGGAATTCCGGAATGTTCAGAGTTCCGGAATGTTCGGAATTCCGGAATGTTCAGAGTTCCGGAATGTTCAGAGTTCCGGAATGCACCAAGGTTCCGGAATGTTCAGAGTTCCGGAATGCACCAAGGTTCCGGAATGTTCGGAATTCCGGAATGTTCAGAGTTCCGGAATGTTCGGAATTCCGGAATGCACAAAGGTTCCGGAATGTTCGGAATTCCGGAATGGTCAGAGTTCCCGAATACACCAAGGTTCCGGAATGTTCGGAATTCCGGAATGTTCAGAGTTCCGGAATGTTCAGAGTTCCGGAATGCACAAAGGTTCCGGAATGTTCGGAATTCCGGAATGTTCAGAGTTCCGGAATGCACCAAGGTTCCGGAATGTTCAGAATTCCGGAATGTTCAGAGTTCCGGAATGTTCGGAATTCCGGAATGTTCAGAGTTCCGGAATGTTCGGAATTCCGGAATGTTCAGAGTTCCGGAATGCACCAAGGTTCCGGAATGTTCAGAGTTCCGGAATGCACCAAGGTTCCGGAATGTTCGGAATTCCGGAATGTTCAGAGTTCCGGAATGTTCGGAATTCCGGAATGTTCAGAGTTCTGGAATGCACCAAGGTTCCGGAATGCACAAAGGTTCCGGAATGTTCGGAATTCCGGAATGTTCAGAGTTCCGGAATGCACCAAGGTTCCGGAATGTTCAGAGTTCCGGAATGCACCAAAGTTCCGGAATGCACAAAGGTTCCGGAATGTTCGGAATTCCGGAATGTTCAGAGTTCCGGAATGCACCAAGGTTCCGGAATGTTCGGAATTCCGGAATGTTCAGAGTTCCGGAATGTACAGAGTTCCGGAATGCACCAAGGTTCCGGAATGTTCGGAATTCCGGAATGTTCAGAGTTCCGGAATGCACCAAGGTTCCGGAATGTTCAGAGTTCCGGAATGCACCAAGGTTCCGGAATGTTCAGAGTTCCGGAATGCACCAAGGTTCCGGAATGTTCGGAATTCCGGAATGTTCAGAGTTCCGGAATGTTCGGAATTCCGGAATGTTCAGAGTTCCGGAATGCACCAAGGTTCCGGAATGCACCAAGGTTCCGGAATGCACCAAGGTTCCGGAATGCACAAAGGTTCCGGAATGTTCAGAGTTCCGGAATGCACCAAGGTTCCGGAATGTTCGGAATTCCGGAATGTTCAGAGTTCCGGAATGTTCAGAGTTACGGAATGCACCAAGGTTCCGGAATGTTCGGAATTCCGGAATGTTCAGAGTTCCGGAATGCACCAAGGTTCCGGAATGTTCGGAATTCCGGAATGTTCAGAGTTCCGGAATGTACCAAGGTTCCGGAATGTTCAGAGTTCCGGAATGCACCAAGGTTCCGGAATGTTCGGAATTCCGGAATGTTCAGAGTTCCGGAATGCACCAAGGTTCCGGAATGTTCGGAATTCCGGAATGTTCAGAGTTCCGGAATGTTCGGAATTCCGGAATGTTCAGAGTTCCGGAATGTTCAGAGTTCCGGAATGCACCAAGGTTCCGGAATGTTCAGAGTTCCGGAATGCACCAAGGTTCCGGAATGTTCGGAATTCCGGAATGTTCAGAGTTCCGGAATGTTCGGAATTCCGGAATGGTCAGAGTTCCCGAATGCACCAAGGTTCCGGAATGTTCGGAATTCCGGAATGTTCAGAGTTCCGGAATGTTCAGAGTTCCGGAATGCACAAAGGTTCCGGAATGTTCGGAATTCCGGAATGTTCAGAGTTCCGGAATGCACCAAGGTTCCGGAATGTTCAGAGTTCCGGAATGCACCAAGGTTCCGGAATGTTCGGAATTCCGGAATGTTCAGAGTTCCGGAATGTTCGGAATTCCGGAATGTTCAGAGTTCCGGAATGCACCAAGGTTCCGGAATGCACCAAGGTTCCGGAATGCACCAAGGTTCCGGAATGTTCGGAATTCCGGAATGTTCAGAGTTCCGGAATGTTCAGAGTTCCGGAATGCACAAAGGTTCGGGAATGTTCAGAGTTCCGGAATGCACCAAGGTTCCGGAATGTTCAGAGTTCCGGAATGCACCAAGGTTCCGGAATGTTCGGAATTCCGGAATGTTCAGAGTTCCGGAATGTTCAGAGTTCCGGAATGCACCAAGGTTCCGGAATGTTCGGAATTCCGGAATGTACCAAGGTTCCGGAATGTTCAGAGTTCCGGAATGCACCAAGGTTCCGGAATGTTCGGAATTCCGGAATGTTCAGAGTTCCGGAATGCACCAAGGTTCCGGAATGCACAAAGTTTCCGGAATGTTCAGAGTTCCGGAATGCACCAAGGTTCCGGAATGCACCAAGGTTCCGGAATGTTCGGAATTCCGGAATGTTCAGAGTTCCGGAATGTTCGGAATTCCGGAATGTTCAGAGTTCCGGAATGTTCAGAGTTCCGGAATGCACCAAGGTTCCGGAATGTTCGGAATTCCGGAATGTACCAAGGTTCCGGAATGTTCAGAGTTCCGGAATGCACCAAGGTTCCGGAATGTTCGGAATTCCGGAATGTTCAGAGTTCCGGAATGCACCAAGGTTCCGGAATGCACAAAGTTTCCGGAATGTTCAGAGTTCCGGAATGTTCAGAGTTCCGGAATGCACCAAGGTTCCGGAATGTTCGGAATTCCGGAATGTTCAGAGTTCCGGAATGCACCAAGGTTCCGGAATGTTCGGAATTCCGGAATGTTCAGAGTTCCGGAATGCACCAAGGTTCCGGAATGCACAAAGGTTCCGGAATGTTCAGAGTTCCGGAATGCACCAAGGTTCCGGAATGTTCGGAATTCCGGAATGTTCAGAGTTCCGGAATGCACCAAGGTTCCGGAATGTTCGGAATTCCGGAATGTTCAGAGTTCCGGAATGCACCAAGGTTTCGGAATGTTCAGAGTTCCGGAATGTTCAGAGTTCCGGAATGTACCAAGGTTCCGGAATTCAGAGTTCCGGAATGCAGCAAGGTTCCGGAATTTTCGGAATTCCGGAATGTTCAGAGTTCCGGAATGCACCAAGGTTCCGGAATGTTCGGAATTCCGGAATGTTCAGAGTTCCGGAATGCACCATGGTTCCGGAATGTTCGGAATTCCGGAATGTTCGGAATTCCGGAATGTTCAGAGTTCCGGAATGCACCAAGGTTTCGGAATGTTCAGAGTTCCGGAATGTTCAGAGTTCCGGAATGTACCAAGGTTCCGGAATTCAGAGTTCCGGAATGCAGCAAGGTTCCGGAATTTTCGGAATTCCGGAATGTTCAGAGTTCCGGAATGCACCAAGGTTCCGGAAAGTTCGGAATTCCGGAATGTTCAGAGTTCCGGAATGCACCAAGGTTCCGGAATGTTCGGAATTCCGGAATGTTCAGAGTTCCGGAATGTTCAGAGTTCCGGAATGCACAAAGGTTCGGGAATGTTCAGAGTTCCGGAATGCACCAAGGTTCCGGAATGTTCAGAGTTCCGGAATGCACCAAGGTTCCGGAATGTTCGGAATTCCGGAATGTTCAGAGTTCCGGAATGCACCAAGGTTCCGGAATGTTCGGAATTCCGGAATGTTCAGAGTTCCGGAATGTTCGGAATTCCGGAATGTTCAGAGTTCCGGAATGTTCAGAGTTCCGGAATGCACCAAGGTTCCGGAATGTTCAGAGTTCCGGAATGCACCAAGGTTCCGGAATGTTCGGAATTCTGGAATGTTCAGAGTTCCGGAATGTTCGGAATTCCGGAATGTTCAGAGTTCCGGAATGCACCAAAGTTCCGGAATGCACAAAGGTTCCGGAATGTTCGGAATTCCGGAATGTTCCAAGGTTCCGGAATGTTCGGAATTCCGGAATGCACAAAGGTTCCGGAATGTTCGGAATTCCGGAATGGTCAGAGTTCCCGAATGCACAAAGGTTCGGGAATGTTCAGAGTTCCGGAATGCACCAAGGTTCCGGAATGTTCAGAGTTCCGGAATGCACCAAGGTTCCGGAATGTTCGGAATTCCGGAATGTTCAGAGTTCCGGAATGCACCAAGGTTCCGGAATGTTCGGAATTCCGGAATGTTCAGAGTTCCGGAATGTTCGGAATTCCGGAATGTTCAGAGTTCCGGAATGTTCAGAGTTCCGGAATGCACCAAGGTTCCGGAATGTTCGGAATTCCGGAATGTACCAAGGTTCCGGAATGTTCAGAGTTCCGGAATGCACCAAGGTTCCGGAATGTTCGGAATTCCGGAATGTTCAGAGTTCCGGAATGCACCAAGGTTCCGGAATGCACAAAGTTTCCGGAATGTTCAGAGTTCCGGAATGTTCAGAGTTCCGGAATGCACCAAGGTTCCGGAATGTTCGGAATTCCGGAATGTTCAGAGTTCCGGAATGCACCAAGGTTCCGGAATGTTCGGAATTCCGGAATGTTCAGAGTTCCGGAATGCACCAAGGTTCCGGAAAGTTCGGAATTCCGGAATGTTCAGAGTTCCGGAATGCACCAAGGTTCCGGAATGTTCGGAATTCCGGAATGTTCAGAGTTCCGGAATGTTCAGAGTTCCGGAATGCACAAAGGTTCGGGAATGTTCAGAGTTCCGGAATGCACCAAGGTTCCGGAATGTTCAGAGTTCCGGAATGCACCAAGGTTCCGGAATGTTCGGAATTCCGGAATGTTCAGAGTTCCGGAATGCACCAAGGTTCCGGAATGTTCGGAATTCCGGAATGTTCAGAGTTCCGGAATGTTCGGAATTCCGGAATGTTCAGAGTTCCGGAATGTTCAGAGTTCCGGAATGCACCAAGGTTCCGGAATGTTCAGAGTTCCGGAATGCACCAAGGTTCCGGAATGTTCGGAATTCTGGAATGTTCAGAGTTCCGGAATGTTCGGAATTCCGGAATGTTCAGAGTTCCGGAATGCACCAAAGTTCCGGAATGCACAAAGGTTCCGGAATGTTCGGAATTCCGGAATGTTCCAAGGTTCCGGAATGTTCGGAATTCCGGAATGCACAAAGGTTCCGGAATGTTCGGAATTCCGGAATGGTCAGAGTTCCCGAATGCACAAAGGTTCGGGAATGTTCAGAGTTCCGGAATGCACCAAGGTTCCGGAATGTTCAGAGTTCCGGAATGCACCAAGGTTCCGGAATGTTCGGAATTCCGGAATGTTCAGAGTTCCGGAATGCACCAAGGTTCCGGAATGTTCGGAATTCCGGAATGTTCAGAGTTCCGGAATGTTCGGAATTCCGGAATGTTCAGAGTTCCGGAATGTTCAGAGTTCCGGAATGCACCAAGGTTCCGGAATGTTCGGAATTCCGGAATGTACCAAGGTTCCGGAATGTTCAGAGTTCCGGAATGCACCAAGGTTCCGGAATGTTCGGAATTCCGGAATGTTCAGAGTTCCGGAATGCACCAAGGTTCCGGAATGCACAAAGTTTCCGGAATGTTCAGAGTTCCGGAATGTTCAGAGTTCCGGAATGCACCAAGGTTCCGGAATGTTCGGAATTCCGGAATGTTCAGAGTTCCGGAATGCACCAAGGTTCCGGAATGTTCGGAATTCCGGAATGTTCAGAGTTCCGGAATGCACCAAGGTTCCGGAATGCACAAAGGTTCCGGAATGTTCAGAGTTCCGGAATGCACCAAGGTTCCGGAATGTTCGGAATTCCGGAATGTTCAGAGTTCCGGAATGCACCAAGGTTCCGGAATGTTCGGAATTCCGGAATGTTCAGAGTTCCGGAATGCACCAAGGTTTCGGAATGTTCAGAGTTCCGGAATGTTCAGAGTTCCGGAATGTACCAAGGTTCCGGAATTCAGAGTTCCGGAATGCAGCAAGGTTCCGGAATTTTCGGAATTCCGGAATGTTCAGAGTTCCGGAATGCACCAAGGTTCCGGAATGTTCGGAATTCCGGAATGTTCAGAGTTCCGGAATGCACCATGGTTCCGGAATGTTCGGAATTCCGGAATGTTCGGAATTCCGGAATGTTCAGAGTTCCGGAATGCACCAAGGTTTCGGAATGTTCAGAGTTCCGGAATGTTCAGAGTTCCGGAATGTACCAAGGTTCCGGAATTCAGAGTTCCGGAATGCAGCAAGGTTCCGGAATTTTCGGAATTCCGGAATGTTCAGAGTTCCGGAATGCACCAAGGTTCCGGAAAGTTCGGAATTCCGGAATGTTCAGAGTTCCGGAATGCACCAAGGTTCCGGAATGTTCGGAATTCCGGAATGTTCAGAGTTCCGGAATGTTCAGAGTTCCGGAATGCACAAAGGTTCGGGAATGTTCAGAGTTCCGGAATGCACCAAGGTTCCGGAATGTTCAGAGTTCCGGAATGCACCAAGGTTCCGGAATGTTCGGAATTCCGGAATGTTCAGAGTTCCGGAATGCACCAAGGTTCCGGAATGTTCGGAATTCCGGAATGTTCAGAGTTCCGGAATGTTCGGAATTCCGGAATGTTCAGAGTTCCGGAATGTTCAGAGTTCCGGAATGCACCAAGGTTCCGGAATGTTCAGAGTTCCGGAATGCACCAAGGTTCCGCAATGTTCGGAATTCTGGAATGTTCAGAGTTCCGGAATGTTCGGAATTCCGGAATGTTCAGAGTTCCGGAATGCACCAAAGTTCCGGAATGCACAAAGGTTCCGGAATGTTCGGAATTCCGGAATGTTCCAAGGTTCCGGAATGTTCGGAATTCCGGAATGCACAAAGGTTCCGGAATGTTCGGAATTCCGGAATGGTCAGAGTTCCCGAATGCACCAAAGTTCCGGAATGTTCGGAATTCAGGAATGTTCAGAGTTCCGGAATGCACAAAGGTTCCGGAATGTTCGGAATTCCGGAATGTTCAGAGTTCCGGAATGCACCAAGGTTACGGAATGTTCAGAGTTCCGGAATGCACCAAGGTTCCGGAATGTTCGGAATTCCGGAATGTTCAGAGTTCCGGAATGTTCGGAATTCCGGAATGTTCAGAGTTCCGGAATGCACCAAGGTTCCGGAATGTTCAGAGTTCCGGAATGTTCAGAGTTCCGGAATGCACCAAGGTTCCGGAATGTTCAGAGTTCCGGAATGTTCGGAATTCCGGAATGTTCAGAGTTCCGGAATGCACCAAGGTTCCGGAATGCACCAAGGTTCCGGAATGCACAAAGGTTCCGGAATGTTCAGAGTTCCGGAATGCACCAAGGTTCCGGAATGTTCGGAATTCCGGAATGTTCAGAGTTCCGGAATGTTCAGAGTTCCGGAATGCACCAAGGTTCCGGAATGTTCGGAATTCCGGAATGTTCAGAGTTCCGGAATGCACCAAGGTTCCGGAATGTTCGGAGTTCCGGAATGCACCAAGGTTCCGGAATGTTCAGAGTTCCGGAATGCACCAAGGTTCCGGAATGTTCGGAATTCCGGAATGTTCAGAGTTCCGGAATGCACCAAGGTTCCGGAATGTTCGGAATTCCGGAATGTTCAGAGTTCCGGAATGTTCGGAATTCCGGAATGTTCAGAGTTCCGGAATGTTCAGAGTTCCGGAATGCACCAAGGTTCCGGAATGTTCAGAGTTCCGGAATGCACCAAGGTTCCGGAATGTTCGGAATTCCGGAATGTTCAGAGTTCCGGAATGTTCGGAATTCCGGAATGCACAAAGGTTCCGGAATGTTCGGAATTCCGGAATGGTCAGAGTTCCCGAATACACCAAGGTTCCGGAATGTTCGGAATTCCGGAATGTTCAGAGTTCCGGAATGTTCAGAGTTCCGGAATGCACAAAGGTTCCGGAATGTTCGGAATTCCGGAATGTTCAGAGTTCCGGAATGCACCAAGGTTCCGGAATGTTCAGAGTTCCGGAATGCACCAAGGTTCCGGAATGTTCGGAATTCCGGAATGTTCAGAGTTCCGGAATGTTCGGAATTCCGGAATGTTCAGAGTTCTGGAATGCACCAAGGTTCCGGAATGCACAAAGGTTCCGGAATGTTCGGAATTCCGGAATGTTCAGAGTTCCGGAATGCACCAAGGTTCCGGAATGTTCAGAGTTCCGGAATGCACCAAAGTTCCGGAATGCACAAAGGTTCCGGAATGTTCGGAATTCCGGAATGTTCAGAGTTCCGGAATGCACCAAGGTTCCGGAATGTTCGGAATTCCGGAATGTTCAGAGTTCCGGAATGTACAGAGTTCCGGAATGCACCAAGGTTCCGGAATGTTCGGAATTCCGGAATGTTCAGAGTTCCGGAATGCACCAAGGTTCCGGAATGTTCAGAGTTCCGGAATGCACCAAGATTCCGGAATGTTCAGAGTTCCGGAATGCACCAAGGTTCCGGAATGTTCGGAATTCCGGAATGTTCAGAGTTCCGGAATGTTCGGAATTCCGGAATGTTCAGAGTTCCGGAATGCACCAAGGTTCCGGAATGCACCAAGGTTCCGGAATGCACAAAGGTTCCGGAATGTTCAGAGTTCCGGAATGCACCAAGGTTCCGGAATGTTCGGAATTCCGGAATGTTCAGAGTTCCGGAATGTTCAGAGTTCCGGAATGCACCAAGGTTCCGGAATGTTCGGAATTCCGGAATGTTCAGAGTTCCGGAATGCACCAAGGTTCCGGAATGTTCGGAATTCCGGAATGTTCAGAGTTCCGGAATGTACCAAGGTTCCGGAATGTTCAGAGTTCCGGAATGCACCAAGGTTCCGGAATGTTCAGAGTTTCGGAATGCACCAAGGTTCCGGAATGTTCGGAATTCCGGAATGTTCAGAGTTCCGGAATGTACCAAGGTTCCGGAATGTTCAGAGTTCCGGAAGGCACCAAGGTTCCGGAATATTCGGAATTCCGGAATGTTCAGAGTTCCGGAATGCACCAAGGTTCCGGAATGCACAAAGGTTCCGGAATGTTCAGAGTTCCGGAATGTTCAGAGTTCCGGAATGCACCAAGGTTCCGGAATGTTCGGAATTCCGGAATGTTCAGAGTTCCGGAATGCACCAAGGTTCCGGAATGCACAAAGGTTCCAGAATGTTCAGAGTTCCGGAATGCACCAAGGTTCCGGAATGTTTGGAATTCCGGAATGTTCAGAGTTCCGGAATGTTCAGAGTTCCGGAATGCACCAAGGTTCCGGAATGTTCAGAATTCCGGAATGTTCAGAGTTCCGGAATGCACCAAGGTTCCGGAATGTTCGGAATTCCGGAATGTTCAGAGTTCCGGAATGCATCAAGGTTCCGGAATGTTCGGAATTCCGGAATGTTCAGAGTTCCGGAATGCACCAAGGTTCCGGAATGTTCAGAGTTCCGGAATGCACCAAGGTTCCGGAATGTTCAGAGTTCCGGAATGCACCAAGGTTCCGGAATGTTCGGAATTCCGGAATGTTCAGAGTTCCGGAATGTTCGGAATTCCGGAATGTTCAGAGTTCCGGAATGTACCAAGGTTCCGGAATGTTCAGAGTTCCGGAATGCACCAAGGTTCCGGAATGTTCAGAGTTCCGGAATGCACCAAGGTTCCGGAATGTTCGGAATTCCGGAATGTTCAGAGTTCCGGAATGTTCGGAATTCCGGAATGTTCAGAGTTCCGGAATGCACCAAGGTTCCGGAATGCACCAAGGTTCCGGAATGCACAAAGGTTCCGGAATGTTCGGAATTCCGGAATGTTCAGAGTTCTGGAATGCACCAAGGTTCCGGAATGCACAAAGGTTCCGGAATGTTCGGAATTCCGGAATGTTCAGAGTTCCGGAATGCACCAAGGTTCCGGAATGTTCAGAGTTCCGGAATGCACCAAGGTTCCGGAATGTTCAGAGTTCCGGAATGTTCGGAATTCCGGAATGTTCAGAGTTCCGGAATGCACCAAGGTTCCGGAATGCACCAAGGTTCCGGAATGCACAAAGGTTCCGGAATGTTCAGAGTTCCGGAATGCACCAACGTTCCGGAATGTTCGGAATTCCGGAATGTTCAGAGTTCCGGAATGTTCAGAGTTCCGGAATGCACCAAGGTTCCGGAATGTTCGGAATTCCGGAATGTTCAGAGTTCCGGAATGCACCAAGGTTCCGGAATGTTCGGAATTCCGGAATGTTCAGAGTTCCGGAATGCACCAAGGTTCCGGAATGTTCAGAGTTCCGGAATGCACCAAGGTTCCGGAATGTTCAGAGTTCCGGAATGCACCAAGGTTCCGGAATGTTCGGAATTCCGGAATGTTCAGAGTTCCGGAATGTTCGGAATTCCGGAATGTTCAGAGTTCCGGAATGTACCAAGGTTCCGGAATGTTCGGAATTCCGGAATGTTCAGAGTTCCGGAATGTTCAGAGTTCCGGAATGCACCAAGGTTCCGGAATGTTCGGAATTCCGGAATGTTCAGAGTTCCGGAATGTTCGGAATTCCGGAATGCACAAAGGTTCCGGAATGTTCGGAATTCCGGAATGGTCAGAGTTCCCGAATGCACCAAGGTTCCGGAATGTTCGGAATTCCGGAATGTTCAGAGTTCCGGAATGTTCAGAGTTCCGGAATGCACAAAGGTTCCGGAATGTTCGGAATTCCGGAATGTTCAGAGTTCCGGAATGCACCAAGGTTCCGGAATGTTCAGAGTTCCGGAATGCACCAAGGTTCCGGAATGTTCGGAATTCCGGAATGTTCAGAGTTCCGGAATGTTCGGAATTCCGGAATGTTCAGAGTTCTGGAATGCACCAAGGTTCCGGAATGCACAAAGGTTCCGGAATGTTCGGAATTCCGGAATGTTCAGAGTTCCGGAATGCACCAAGGTTCCGGAATGTTCAGAGTTCCGGAATGCACCAAAGTTCCGGAATGCACAAAGGTTCCGGAATGTTCGGAATTCCGGAATGTTCAGAGTTCCGGAATGCACCAAGGTTCCGGAATGTTCGGAATTCCGGAATGTTCAGAGTTCCGGAATGTACAGAGTTCCGGAATGCACCAAGGTTCCGGAATGTTCGGAATTCCGGAATGTTCAGAGTTCCGGAATGCACCAAGGTTCCGGAATGTTCAGAGTTCCGGAATGCACCAAGATTCCGGAATGTTCAGAGTTCCGGAATGCACCAAGGTTCCGGAATGTTCGGAATTCCGGAATGTTCAGAGTTCCGGAATGTTCGGAATTCCGGAATGTTCAGAGTTCCGGAATGCACCAAGGTTCCGGAATGCACCAAGGTTCCGGAATGCACAAAGGTTCCGGAATGTTCAGAGTTCCGGAATGCACCAAGGTTCCGGAATGTTCGGAATTCCGGAATGTTCAGAGTTCCGGAATGTTCAGAGTTCCGGAATGCACCAAGGTTCCGGAATGTTCGGAATTCCGGAATGTTCAGAGTTCCGGAATGCACCAAGGTTCCGGAATGTTCGGAATTCCGGAATGTTCAGAGTTCCGGAATGTACCAAGGTTCCGGAATGTTCAGAGTTCCGGAATGCACCAAGGTTCCGGAATGTTCAGAGTTTCGGAATGCACCAAGGTTCCGGAATGTTCGGAATTCCGGAATGTTCAGAGTTCCGGAATGTACCAAGGTTCCGGAATGTTCAGAGTTCCGGAAGGCACCAAGGTTCCGGAATATTCGGAATTCCGGAATGTTCAGAGTTCCGGAATGCACCAAGGTTCCGGAATGCACAAAGGTTCCGGAATGTTCAGAGTTCCGGAATGTTCAGAGTTCCGGAATGCACCAAGGTTCCGGAATGTTCGGAATTCCGGAATGTTCAGAGTTCCGGAATGCACCAAGGTTCCGGAATGCACAAAGGTTCCAGAATGTTCAGAGTTCCGGAATGCACCAAGGTTCCGGAATGTTTGGAATTCCGGAATGTTCAGAGTTCCGGAATGTTCAGAGTTCCGGAATGCACCAAGGTTCCGGAATGTTCAGAATTCCGGAATGTTCAGAGTTCCGGAATGCACCAAGGTTCCGGAATGTTCGGAATTCCGGAATGTTCAGAGTTCCGGAATGCATCAAGGTTCCGGAATGTTCGGAATTCCGGAATGTTCAGAGTTCCGGAATGCACCAAGGTTCCGGAATGTTCAGAGTTCCGGAATGCACCAAGGTTCCGGAATGTTCAGAGTTCCGGAATGCACCAAGGTTCCGGAATGTTCGGAATTCCGGAATGTTCAGAGTTCCGGAATGTTCGGAATTCCGGAATGTTCAGAGTTCCGGAATGTACCAAGGTTCCGGAATGTTCAGAGTTCCGGAATGCACCAAGGTTCCGGAATGTTCAGAGTTCCGGAATGCACCAAGGTTCCGGAATGTTCGGAATTCCGGAATGTTCAGAGTTCCGGAATGTTCGGAATTCCGGAATGTTCAGAGTTCCGGAATGCACCAAGGTTCCGGAATGCACCAAGGTTCCGGAATGCACAAAGGTTCCGGAATGTTCGGAATTCCGGAATGTTCAGAGTTCTGGAATGCACCAAGGTTCCGGAATGCACAAAGGTTCCGGAATGTTCGGAATTCCGGAATGTTCAGAGTTCCGGAATGCACCAAGGTTCCGGAATGTTCAGAGTTCCGGAATGCACCAAGGTTCCGGAATGTTCAGAGTTCCGGAATGTTCGGAATTCCGGAATGTTCAGAGTTCCGGAATGCACCAAGGTTCCGGAATGCACCAAGGTTCCGGAATGCACAAAGGTTCCGGAATGTTCAGAGTTCCGGAATGCACCAACGTTCCGGAATGTTCGGAATTCCGGAATGTTCAGAGTTCCGGAATGTTCAGAGTTCCGGAATGCACCAAGGTTCCGGAATGTTCGGAATTCCGGAATGTTCAGAGTTCCGGAATGCACCAAGGTTCCGGAATGTTCGGAATTCCGGAATGTTCAGAGTTCCGGAATGCACCAAGGTTCCGGAATGTTCAGAGTTCCGGAATGCACCAAGGTTCCGGAATGTTCAGAGTTCCGGAATGCACCAAGGTTCCGGAATGTTCGGAATTCCGGAATGTTCAGAGTTCCGGAATGTTCGGAATTCCGGAATGTTCAGAGTTCCGGAATGTACCAAGGTTCCGGAATGTTCGGAATTCCGGAATGTTCAGAGTTCCGGAATGTTCAGAGTTCCGGAATGCACCAAGGTTCCGGAATGTTCGGAATTCCGGAATGTTCAGAGTTCCGGAATGTTCGGAATTCCGGAATGCACAAAGGTTCCGGAATGTTCGGAATTCCGGAATGGTCAGAGTTCCCGAATGCACCAAGGTTCCGGAATGTTCGGAATTCCGGAATGTTCAGAGTTCCGGAATGTTCAGAGTTCCGGAATGCACAAAGGTTCCGGAATGTTCGGAATTCCGGAATGTTCAGAGTTCCGGAATGCACCAAGGTTCCGGAATGTTCAGAGTTCCGGAATGCACCAAGGTTCCGGAATGTTCGGAATTCCGGAATGTTCAGAGTTCCGGAATGTTCGGAATTCCGGAATGTTCAGAGTTCCGGAATGCACCAAGGTTCCGGAATGCACCAAGGTTCCGGAATGCACAAAGGTTCCGGAATGTTCGGAATTCCGGAATGTTCAGAGTTCCGGAATGCACCAAGGTTCCGGAATGTTCGGAATTCCGGAATGTTCAGAGTTCCGGAATGCACCAAGGTTTCGGAATGTTCAGAGTTCCGGAATGTTCAGAGTTCCGGAATGTGCCAAGGTTCCGGAATTCAGAGTTCCGGAATGCAGCAAGGTTCCGGAATTTTCGGAATTCCGGAATGTTCAGAGTTCCGGAATGCACCAAGGTTCCGGAATGTTCGGAATTCCGGAATGTTCAGAGTTCCGGAATGCACCAAGGTTCCGGAATGTTCGGAATTCCGGAATGTTCAGAGTTCCGGAATGTTCAGAGTTCCGGAATGCACAAAGGTTCGGGAATGTTCAGAGTTCCGGAATGCACCAAGGTTCCGGAATGTTCAGAGTTCCGGAATGTTCAGAGTTCCGGAATGCACCAAGGTTCCGGAATGTTCGGAATTCTGGAATGTTCAGAGTTCCGGAATGTTCGGAATTCCGGAATGTTCAGAGTTCCGGAATGCACCAAAGTTCCGGAATGCACAAAGGTTCCGGAATGTTCGGAATTCCGGAATGTTCCAAGGTTCCGGAATGTTCGGAATTCCGTAATGCACAAAGGTTCCGGAATGTTCGGAATTCCGGAATGGTCAGAGTTCCCGAATGCACCAAAGTTCCGGAATGTTCGGAATTCAGGAATGTTCAGAGTTCCGGAATGCACAAAGGTTCCGGAATGTTCGGAATTCCGGAATGTTCAGAGTTCCGGAATGTTCGGAATTCCGGAATGTTCAGAGTTCCGGAATGCACCAAGGTTCCGGAATGCACCAAGGTTCCGGAATGCACAAAGGTTCCGGAATGTTCGGAATTCCGGAATGTTCAGAGTTCCGGAATGCACCAAGGTTCCGGAATGTTCAGAGTTCCGGAATGTTCAGAGTTCCGGAATGCACCAAGGTTCCGGAATGTTCGGAATTCCGGAATGTTCAGAGTTCCGGAATGCACCAAGGTTCCGGAATGTTCGGAATTCCGGAATGTTCAGAGTTCCGGAATGCACCAAGGTTCCGGAATGTTCAGAGTTCCGGAATGCACCAAGGTTCCGGAATGTTCGGAATTCCGGAATGTTCAGAGTTCCGGAATGTTCGGAATTCCGGAATGTTCAGAGTTCCGGAATGTACCAAGGTTCCGGAATGTTCAGAGTTCCGGAATGCACCAAGGTTCCGGAATGTTCAGAGTTCCGGAATGCACCAAGGTTCCGGAATGTTCGGAATTCAGGAATGTTCAGAGTTCCGGAATGCACCAAGGTTCCGGAATGTTCGGAATTCCGGAATGTTCAGAGTTCCGGAATGTTCGGAATTCCGGAATGTTCAGAGTTCCGGAATGTTCAGAGTTCCGGAATGCACCAAGGTTCCGGAATGTTCAGAGTTCCGGAATGCACCAAGGTTCCGGAATGTTCGGAATTCCGGAATGTTCAGAGTTCCGGAATGTTCGGAATTCCGGAATGTTCGGAATTCCGGAATGTTCAGAGTTCCGGAATGCACCAAAGTTCCGGAATGCACAAAGGTTCCGGAATGTTCGGAATTCCGGAATGTTCAGAGTTCCGGAATGCACCAAGGTTCCGGAATGTTCAGAGTTCCGGAATGCACCAAGGTTCCGGAATGTTCGGAATTCCGGAATGTTCAGAGTTCCGGAATGTTCGGAATTCCGGAATGTTCAGAGTTCCGGAATGCACCAAGGTTCCGGAATGCACCAAGGTTCCGGAATGCACAAAGGTTCCGGAATGTTCAGAGTTCCGGAATGCACCAAGGTTCCGGAATGTTCGGAATTCCGGAATGTTCAGAGTTCCGGAATGTTCAGAGTTCCGGAATGCACCAAGGTTCCGGAATGTTCGGAATTCCGGAATGTTCAGAGTTCCGGAATGCACCAAGGTTCCGGAATGTTCGGAATTCCGGAATGTTCAGAGTTCCGGAATGTTCGGAATTCCGGAATGTTCAGAGTTCCGGAATGTTCAGAGTTCCGGAATGCACCAAGGTTCCGGAATGTTCAGAGTTCCGGAATGCACCAAGGTTCCGGAATGTTCGGAATTCCGGAATGTTCAGAGTTCCGGAATGTTCGGAATTCCGGAATGCACAAAGGTTCCGGAATGTTCGGAATTCCGGAATGGTCAGAGTTCCGGAATGCACCAAGGTTCCGGAATGTTCGGAATTCCGGAATGTTCAGAGTTCCGGAATGTTCAGAGTTCCGGAATGCACAAAGGTTCCGGAATGTTCGGAATTCCGGAATGTTCAGAGTTCCGGAATGCACCAAGGTTCCGGAATGTTCAGAGTTCCGGAATGCACCAAGGTTCCGGAATGTTCGGAATTCCGGAATGTTCAGAGTTCCGGAATGTTCGGAATTCCGGAATGTTCAGAGTTCCGGAATGCACCAAGGTTCCGGAATGCACCAAGGTTCCGGAATGCACAAAGGTTCCGGAATGTTCAGAGTTCCGGAATGCACCAAGGTTCCGGAATGTTCGGAATTCCGGAATGTTCAGAGTTCCGGAATGTTCAGAGTTCCGGAATGCACCAAGGTTCCGGAATGTTCGGAATTCCGGAATGTTCAGAGTTCCGGAATGCACCAAGGTTCCGGAATGTTCGGAATTCCGGAATGTTCAGAGTTCCGGAATGTTCGGAATTCCGGAATGTTCAGAGTTCCGGAATGTTCAGAGTTCCGGAATGCACCAAGGTTCCGGAATGTTCAGAGTTCCGGAATGCACCAAGGTTCCGGAATGTTCGGAATTCCGGAATGTTCAGAGTTCCGGAATGTTCGGAATTCCGGAATGCACAAAGGTTCCGGAATGTTCGGAATTCCGGAATGGTCAGAGTTCCGGAATGCACCAAGGTTCCGGAATGTTCGGAATTCCGGAATGTTCAGAGTTCCGGAATGTTCAGAGTTCCGGAATGCACAAAGGTTCCGGAATGTTCGGAATTCCGGAATGTTCAGAGTTCCGGAATGCACCAAGGTTCCGGAATGTTCGGAATTCCGGAATGTTCAGAGTTCCGGAATGCACCAAGGTTCCGGAATGTTCAGAGTTCCGGAATGCACCAAAGTTCCGGAATGTTCAGAGTTCCGGAATGCACCAAGGTTCCGGAATGTTCGGAATTCCGGAATGTTCAGAGTTCCGGAATGTTCGGAATTCCGGAATGTTCAGAGTTCCGGAATGTACCAAGGTTCTGGAATGTTCAGAGTTCCGGAATGCACCAAGGTTCCGGAATGTTCAGAGTTCCGGAATGCACCAAGGTTCCGGAATGTTCGGAATTCCGGAATGTTCAGAGTTCCGGAATGTTCAGAGTTCCGGAATGCACCAAGGTTCCGGAATGTTCAGAGTTCCGGAATGCACCAAGGTTCCGGAATGTTCGGAATTCCGGAATGTTCAGAGTTCCGGAATGTTCGGAATTCCGGAATGTTCAGAGTTCCGGAATGTTCAGAGTTCCGGAATGCACCAAGGTTCCGGAATGTTCAGAGTTCCGGAATGCACCAAGGTTCCGGAATGTTCGGAATTCCGGAATGTTCAGAGTTCCGGAATGTTCGGAATTCCGGAATGCACAAAGGTTCCGGAATGTTCGGAATTCCGGAATGGTCAGAGTTCCCGAATGCACCAAGGTTCCGGAATGTTCGGAATTCCGGAATGTTCAGAGTTCCGGAATGTTCAGAGTTCCGGAATGCACAAAGGTTCCGGAATGTTCGGAATTCCGGAATGTTCAGAGTTCCGGAATGCACCAAGGTTCCGGAATGTTCAGAGTTCCGGAATGCACCAAGGTTCCGGAATGTTCGGAATTCCGGAATGTTCAGAGTTCCGGAATGTTCGGAATTCCGGAATGTTCAGAGTTCCGGAATGCACCAAGGTTCCGGAATGCACCAAGGTTCCGGAATGCACAAAGGTTCCGGAATGTTCGGAATTCCGGAATGTTCAGAGTTCCGGAATGCACCAAGGTTCCGGAATGATCGGAATTCCGGAATGTTCAGAGTTCCGGAATGTTCGGAATTCCGGAATGCACAAAGGTTCCGGAATGTTCGGAATTCCGGAATGGTCAGAGTTCCCGAATGCACCAAGGTTCCGGAATGTTCGGAATTCCGGAATGTTCAGAGTTCCGGAATGTTCAGAGTTCCGGAATGCACAAAGGTTCCGGAATGTTCGGAATTCCGGAATGCACCAAGGTTCCGGAATGTTCAGAGTTCCGGAATGCACCAAGGTTCCGGAATGTTCGGAATTCCGGAATGTTCAGAGTTCCGGAATGTTCGGAATTCCGGAATGTTCAGAGTTCCGGAATGCACCAAGGTTCCGGAATGCACCAAGGTTCCGGAATGCACAAAGGTTCCGGAATGTTCGGAATTCCGGAATGTTCAGAGTTCTGGAATGCACCAAGGTTCCGGAATGCACAAAGGTTCCGGAATGTTCGGAATTCCGGAATGTTCAGAGTTCCGGAATGTTCAGAGTTCCGGAATGCACCAAGGTTCCGGAATGCACAAAGGTTCCAGAATGTTCAGAGTTCCGGAATGCACCAAGGTTCCGGAATGTTTGGAATTCCGGAATGTTCAGAGTTCCGGAATGTTCAGAGTTCCGGAATGCACCAAGGTTCCGGAATGTTCGGAATTCCGGAATGTTCAGAGTTCCGGAATGTTCAGAGTTCCGGAATGCACCAAGGTTCCGGAATGTTCGGAATTCCGGAATGTTCAGAGTTCCGGAATGTTCGGAATTCCGGAATGTTCGGAATTCCGGAATGTTCAGAGTTCCGGAATGCACCAAAGTTCCGGAATGCACAAAGGTTCCGGAATGTTCGGAATTCCGGAATGTTCAGAGTTCCGGAATGCACCAAGGTTCCGGAATGTTCAGAGTTCCGGAATGCACCAAGGTTCCGGAATGTTCGGAATTCCGGAATGTTCAGAGTTCCGGAATGTTCGGAATTCCGGAATGTTCAGAGTTCGGGAATGCACCAAGGTTCCGGAATGCACCAAGGTTCCGGAATGCACAAAGGTTCCGGAATGTTCAGAGTTCCGGAATGCACCAAGGTTCCGGAATGTTCGGAATTCCGGAATGTTCAGAGTTCCGGAATGTTCAGAGTTCCGGAATGCACCAAGGTTCCGGAATGTTCGGAATTCCGGAATGTTCAGAGTTCCGGAATGCACCAAGGTTCCGGAATGTTCGGAATTCCGGAATGTTCAGAGTTCCGGAATGTTCAGAGTTCCGGAATGCACAAAGGTTCGGGAATGTTCAGAGTTCCGGAATGCACCAAGGTTCCGGAATGTTCAGAGTTCCGGAATGCACCAAGGTTCCGGAATGTTCGGAATTCCGGAATGTTCAGAGTTCCGGAATGCACCAAGGTTCCGGAATGTTCGGAATTCCGGAATGTTCAGAGTTCCGGAATGTTCGGAATTCCGGAATGTTCAGAGTTCCGGAATGTTCAGAGTTCCGGAATGCACCAAGGTTCCGGAATGTTCAGAGTTCCGGAATGCACCAAGGTTCCGGAATGTTCGGAATTCTGGAATGTTCAGAGTTCCGGAATGTTCGGAATTCCGGAATGTTCAGAGTTCCGGAATGCACCAAAGTTCCGGAATGCACAAAGGTTCCGGAATGTTCGGAATTCCGGAATGTTCCAAGGTTCCGGAATGTTCGGAATTCCGGAATGCACAAAGGTTCCGGAATGTTCGGAATTCCGGAATGGTCAGAGTTCCCGAATGCACAAAGGTTCGGGAATGTTCAGAGTTCCGGAATGCACCAAGGTTCCGGAATGTTCAGAGTTCCGGAATGCACCAAGGTTCCGGAATGTTCGGAATTCCGGAATGTTCAGAGTTCCGGAATGCACCAAGGTTCCGGAATGTTCGGAATTCCGGAATGTTCAGAGTTCCGGAATGTTCGGAATTCCGGAATGTTCAGAGTTCCGGAATGTTCAGAGTTCCGGAATGCACCAAGGTTCCGGAATGTTCGGAATTCCGGAATGTACCAAGGTTCCGGAATGTTCAGAGTTCCGGAATGCACCAAGGTTCCGGAATGTTCGGAATTCCGGAATGTTCAGAGTTCCGGAATGCACCAAGGTTCCGGAATGCACAAAGTTTCCGGAATGTTCAGAGTTCCGGAATGTTCAGAGTTCCGGAATGCACCAAGGTTCCGGAATGTTCGGAATTCCGGAATGTTCAGAGTTCCGGAATGCACCAAGGTTCCGGAATGTTCGGAATTCCGGAATGTTCAGAGTTCCGGAATGCACCAAGGTTCCGGAATGCACAAAGGTTCCGGAATGTTCAGAGTTCCGGAATGCACCAAGGTTCCGGAATGTTCGGAATTCCGGAATGTTCAGAGTTCCGGAATGCACCAAGGTTCCGGAATGTTCGGAATTCCGGAATGTTCAGAGTTCCGGAATGCACCAAGGTTTCGGAATGTTCAGAGTTCCGGAATGTTCAGAGTTCCGGAATGTACCAAGGTTCCGGAATTCAGAGTTCCGGAATGCAGCAAGGTTCCGGAATTTTCGGAATTCCGGAATGTTCAGAGTTCCGGAATGCACCAAGGTTCCGGAATGTTCGGAATTCCGGAATGTTCAGAGTTCCGGAATGCACCATGGTTCCGGAATGTTCGGAATTCCGGAATGTTCGGAATTCCGGAATGTTCAGAGTTCCGGAATGCACCAAGGTTTCGGAATGTTCAGAGTTCCGGAATGTTCAGAGTTCCGGAATGTACCAAGGTTCCGGAATTCAGAGTTCCGGAATGCAGCAAGGTTCCGGAATTTTCGGAATTCCGGAATGTTCAGAGTTCCGGAATGCACCAAGGTTCCGGAAAGTTCGGAATTCCGGAATGTTCAGAGTTCCGGAATGCACCAAGGTTCCGGAATGTTCGGAATTCCGGAATGTTCAGAGTTCCGGAATGTTCAGAGTTCCGGAATGCACAAAGGTTCGGGAATGTTCAGAGTTCCGGAATGCACCAAGGTTCCGGAATGTTCAGAGTTCCGGAATGCACCAAGGTTCCGGAATGTTCGGAATTCCGGAATGTTCAGAGTTCCGGAATGCACCAAGGTTCCGGAATGTTCGGAATTCCGGAATGTTCAGAGTTCCGGAATGTTCGGAATTCCGGAATGTTCAGAGTTCCGGAATGTTCAGAGTTCCGGAATGCACCAAGGTTCCGGAATGTTCAGAGTTCCGGAATGCACCAAGGTTCCGCAATGTTCGGAATTCTGGAATGTTCAGAGTTCCGGAATGTTCGGAATTCCGGAATGTTCAGAGTTCCGGAATGCACCAAAGTTCCGGAATGCACAAAGGTTCCGGAATGTTCGGAATTCCGGAATGTTCCAAGGTTCCGGAATGTTCGGAATTCCGGAATGCACAAAGGTTCCGGAATGTTCGGAATTCCGGAATGGTCAGAGTTCCCGAATGCACCAAAGTTCCGGAATGTTCGGAATTCAGGAATGTTCAGAGTTCCGGAATGCACAAAGGTTCCGGAATGTTCGGAATTCCGGAATGTTCAGAGTTCCGGAATGCACCAAGGTTACGGAATGTTCAGAGTTCCGGAATGCACCAAGGTTCCGGAATGTTCGGAATTCCGGAATGTTCAGAGTTCCGGAATGTTCGGAATTCCGGAATGTTCAGAGTTCCGGAATGCACCAAGGTTCCGGAATGCACCAAGGTTCCGGAATGCACAAAGGTTCCGGAATGTTCGGAATTCCGGAATGTTCAGAGTTCCGGAATGCACCAAGGTTCCGGAATGTTCAGAGTTCCGGAATGTTCAGAGTTCCGGAATGCACCAAGGTTCCGGAATGTTCAGAGTTCCGGAATGTTCGGAATTCCGGAATGTTCAGAGTTCCGGAATGCACCAAGGTTCCGGAATGCACCAAGGTTCCGGAATGCACAAAGGTTCCGGAATGTTCAGAGTTCCGGAATGCACCAAGGTTCCGGAATGTTCGGAATTCCGGAATGTTCAGAGTTCCGGAATGTTCAGAGTTCCGGAATGCACCAAGGTTCCGGAATGTTCGGAATTCCGGAATGTTCAGAGTTCCGGAATGCACCAAGGTTCCGGAATGTTCGGAGTTCCGGAATGCACCAAGGTTCCGGAATGTTCAGAGTTCCGGAATGCACCAAGGTTCCGGAATGTTCGGAATTCCGGAATGTTCAGAGTTCCGGAATGCACCAAGGTTCCGGAATGTTCGGAATTCCGGAATGTTCAGAGTTCCGGAATGTTCGGAATTCCGGAATGTTCAGAGTTCCGGAATGTTCAGAGTTCCGGAATGCACCAAGGTTCCGGAATGTTCAGAGTTCCGGAATGCACCAAGGTTCCGGAATGTTCGGAATTCCGGAATGTTCAGAGTTCCGGAATGTTCGGAATTCCGGAATGCACAAAGGTTCCGGAATGTTCGGAATTCCGGAATGGTCAGAGTTCCCGAATACACCAAGGTTCCGGAATGTTCGGAATTCCGGAATGTTCAGAGTTCCGGAATGTTCAGAGTTCCGGAATGCACAAAGGTTCCGGAATGTTCGGAATTCCGGAATGTTCAGAGTTCCGGAATGCACCAAGGTTCCGGAATGTTCAGAGTTCCGGAATGCACCAAGGTTCCGGAATGTTCGGAATTCCGGAATGTTCAGAGTTCCGGAATGTTCGGAATTCCGGAATGTTCAGAGTTCTGGAATGCACCAAGGTTCCGGAATGCACAAAGGTTCCGGAATGTTCGGAATTCCGGAATGTTCAGAGTTCCGGAATGCACCAAGGTTCCGGAATGTTCAGAGTTCCGGAATGCACCAAAGTTCCGGAATGCACAAAGGTTCCGGAATGTTCGGAATTCCGGAATGTTCAGAGTTCCGGAATGCACCAAGGTTCCGGAATGTTCGGAATTCCGGAATGTTCAGAGTTCCGGAATGTACAGAGTTCCGGAATGCACCAAGGTTCCGGAATGTTCGGAATTCCGGAATGTTCAGAGTTCCGGAATGCACCAAGGTTCCGGAATGTTCAGAGTTCCGGAATGCACCAAGATTCCGGAATGTTCAGAGTTCCGGAATGCACCAAGGTTCCGGAATGTTCGGAATTCCGGAATGTTCAGAGTTCCGGAATGTTCGGAATTCCGGAATGTTCAGAGTTCCGGAATGCACCAAGGTTCCGGAATGCACCAAGGTTCCGGAATGCACAAAGGTTCCGGAATGTTCAGAGTTCCGGAATGCACCAAGGTTCCGGAATGTTCGGAATTCCGGAATGTTCAGAGTTCCGGAATGTTCAGAGTTCCGGAATGCACCAAGGTTCCGGAATGTTCGGAATTCCGGAATGTTCAGAGTTCCGGAATGCACCAAGGTTCCGGAATGTTCGGAATTCCGGAATGTTCAGAGTTCCGGAATGTACCAAGGTTCCGGAATGTTCAGAGTTCCGGAATGCACCAAGGTTCCGGAATGTTCAGAGTTTCGGAATGCACCAAGGTTCCGGAATGTTCGGAATTCCGGAATGTTCAGAGTTCCGGAATGTACCAAGGTTCCGGAATGTTCAGAGTTCCGGAAGGCACCAAGGTTCCGGAATATTCGGAATTCCGGAATGTTCAGAGTTCCGGAATGCACCAAGGTTCCGGAATGCACAAAGGTTCCGGAATGTTCAGAGTTCCGGAATGTTCAGAGTTCCGGAATGCACCAAGGTTCCGGAATGTTCGGAATTCCGGAATGTTCAGAGTTCCGGAATGCACCAAGGTTCCGGAATGCACAAAGGTTCCAGAATGTTCAGAGTTCCGGAATGCACCAAGGTTCCGGAATGTTTGGAATTCCGGAATGTTCAGAGTTCCGGAATGTTCAGAGTTCCGGAATGCACCAAGGTTCCGGAATGTTCAGAATTCCGGAATGTTCAGAGTTCCGGAATGCACCAAGGTTCCGGAATGTTCGGAATTCCGGAATGTTCAGAGTTCCGGAATGCATCAAGGTTCCGGAATGTTCGGAATTCCGGAATGTTCAGAGTTCCGGAATGCACCAAGGTTCCGGAATGTTCAGAGTTCCGGAATGCACCAAGGTTCCGGAATGTTCAGAGTTCCGGAATGCACCAAGGTTCCGGAATGTTCGGAATTCCGGAATGTTCAGAGTTCCGGAATGTTCGGAATTCCGGAATGTTCAGAGTTCCGGAATGTACCAAGGTTCCGGAATGTTCAGAGTTCCGGAATGCACCAAGGTTCCGGAATGTTCAGAGTTCCGGAATGCACCAAGGTTCCGGAATGTTCGGAATTCCGGAATGTTCAGAGTTCCGGAATGTTCGGAATTCCGGAATGTTCAGAGTTCCGGAATGCACCAAGGTTCCGGAATGCACCAAGGTTCCGGAATGCACAAAGGTTCCGGAATGTTCGGAATTCCGGAATGTTCAGAGTTCTGGAATGCACCAAGGTTCCGGAATGCACAAAGGTTCCGGAATGTTCGGAATTCCGGAATGTTCAGAGTTCCGGAATGCACCAAGGTTCCGGAATGTTCAGAGTTCCGGAATGCACCAAGGTTCCGGAATGTTCAGAGTTCCGGAATGTTCGGAATTCCGGAATGTTCAGAGTTCCGGAATGCACCAAGGTTCCGGAATGCACCAAGGTTCCGGAATGCACAAAGGTTCCGGAATGTTCAGAGTTCCGGAATGCACCAACGTTCCGGAATGTTCGGAATTCCGGAATGTTCAGAGTTCCGGAATGTTCAGAGTTCCGGAATGCACCAAGGTTCCGGAATGTTCGGAATTCCGGAATGTTCAGAGTTCCGGAATGCACCAAGGTTCCGGAATGTTCGGAATTCCGGAATGTTCAGAGTTCCGGAATGCACCAAGGTTCCGGAATGTTCAGAGTTCCGGAATGCACCAAGGTTCCGGAATGTTCAGAGTTCCGGAATGCACCAAGGTTCCGGAATGTTCGGAATTCCGGAATGTTCAGAGTTCCGGAATGTTCGGAATTCCGGAATGTTCAGAGTTCCGGAATGTACCAAGGTTCCGGAATGTTCGGAATTCCGGAATGTTCAGAGTTCCGGAATGTTCAGAGTTCCGGAATGCACCAAGGTTCCGGAATGTTCGGAATTCCGGAATGTTCAGAGTTCCGGAATGTTCGGAATTCCGGAATGCACAAAGGTTCCGGAATGTTCGGAATTCCGGAATGGTCAGAGTTCCCGAATGCACCAAGGTTCCGGAATGTTCGGAATTCCGGAATGTTCAGAGTTCCGGAATGTTCAGAGTTCCGGAATGCACAAAGGTTCCGGAATGTTCGGAATTCCGGAATGTTCAGAGTTCCGGAATGCACCAAGGTTCCGGAATGTTCAGAGTTCCGGAATGCACCAAGGTTCCGGAATGTTCGGAATTCCGGAATGTTCAGAGTTCCGGAATGTTCGGAATTCCGGAATGTTCAGAGTTCCGGAATGCACCAAGGTTCCGGAATGCACCAAGGTTCCGGAATGCACAAAGGTTCCGGAATGTTCGGAATTCCGGAATGTTCAGAGTTCCGGAATGCACCAAGGTTCCGGAATGTTCGGAATTCCGGAATGTTCAGAGTTCCGGAATGTTCAGAGTTCCGGAATGTGCCAAGGTTCCGGAATTCAGAGTTCCGGAATGCAGCAAGGTTCCGGAATTTTCGGAATTCCGGAATGTTCAGAGTTCCGGAATGCACCAAGGTTCCGGAATGTTCGGAATTCCGGAATGTTCAGAGTTCCGGAATGCACCAAGGTTCCGGAATGTTCGGAATTCCGGAATGTTCAGAGTTCCGGAATGTTCAGAGTTCCGGAATGCACAAAGGTTCGGGAATGTTCAGAGTTCCGGAATGCACCAAGGTTCCGGAATGTTCAGAGTTCCGGAATGTTCAGAGTTCCGGAATGCACCAAGGTTCCGGAATGTTCGGAATTCTGGAATGTTCAGAGTTCCGGAATGTTCGGAATTCCGGAATGTTCAGAGTTCCGGAATGCACCAAAGTTCCGGAATGCACAAAGGTTCCGGAATGTTCGGAATTCCGGAATGTTCCAAGGTTCCGGAATGTTCGGAATTCCGTAATGCACAAAGGTTCCGGAATGTTCGGAATTCCGGAATGGTCAGAGTTCCCGAATGCACCAAAGTTCCGGAATGTTCGGAATTCAGGAATGTTCAGAGTTCCGGAATGCACAAAGGTTCCGGAATGTTCGGAATTCCGGAATGTTCAGAGTTCCGGAATGTTCGGAATTCCGGAATGTTCAGAGTTCCGGAATGCACCAAGGTTCCGGAATGCACCAAGGTTCCGGAATGCACAAAGGTTCCGGAATGTTCGGAATTCCGGAATGTTCAGAGTTCCGGAATGCACCAAGGTTCCGGAATGTTCAGAGTTCCGGAATGTTCAGAGTTCCGGAATGCACCAAGGTTCCGGAATGTTCGGAATTCCGGAATGTTCAGAGTTCCGGAATGCACCAAGGTTCCGGAATGTTCGGAATTCCGGAATGTTCAGAGTTCCGGAATGCACCAAGGTTCCGGAATGTTCAGAGTTCCGGAATGCACCAAGGTTCCGGAATGTTCGGAATTCCGGAATGTTCAGAGTTCCGGAATGTTCGGAATTCCGGAATGTTCAGAGTTCCGGAATGTACCAAGGTTCCGGAATGTTCAGAGTTCCGGAATGCACCAAGGTTCCGGAATGTTCAGAGTTCCGGAATGCACCAAGGTTCCGGAATGTTCGGAATTCCGGAATGTTCAGAGTTCCGGAATGCACCAAGGTTCCGGAATGTTCGGAATTCCGGAATGTTCAGAGTTCCGGAATGTTCGGAATTCCGGAATGTTCAGAGTTCCGGAATGTTCAGAGTTCCGGAATGCACCAAGGTTCCGGAATGTTCAGAGTTCCGGAATGCACCAAGGTTCCGGAATGTTCGGAATTCCGGAATGTTCAGAGTTCCGGAATGTTCGGAATTCCGGAATGTTCGGAATTCCGGAATGTTCAGAGTTCCGGAATGCACCAAAGTTCCGGAATGCACAAAGGTTCCGGAATGTTCGGAATTCCGGAATGTTCAGAGTTCCGGAATGCACCAAGGTTCCGGAATGTTCAGAGTTCCGGAATGCACCAAGGTTCCGGAATGTTCGGAATTCCGGAATGTTCAGAGTTCCGGAATGTTCGGAATTCCGGAATGTTCAGAGTTCCGGAATGCACCAAGGTTCCGGAATGCACCAAGGTTCCGGAATGCACAAAGGTTCCGGAATGTTCAGAGTTCCGGAATGCACCAAGGTTCCGGAATGTTCGGAATTCCGGAATGTTCAGAGTTCCGGAATGTTCAGAGTTCCGGAATGCACCAAGGTTCCGGAATGTTCGGAATTCCGGAATGTTCAGAGTTCCGGAATGCACCAAGGTTCCGGAATGTTCGGAATTCCGGAATGTTCAGAGTTCCGGAATGTTCGGAATTCCGGAATGTTCAGAGTTCCGGAATGTTCAGAGTTCCGGAATGCACCAAGGTTCCGGAATGTTCAGAGTTCCGGAATGCACCAAGGTTCCGGAATGTTCGGAATTCCGGAATGTTCAGAGTTCCGGAATGTTCGGAATTCCGGAATGCACAAAGGTTCCGGAATGTTCGGAATTCCGGAATGGTCAGAGTTCCGGAATGCACCAAGGTTCCGGAATGTTCGGAATTCCGGAATGTTCAGAGTTCCGGAATGTTCAGAGTTCCGGAATGCACAAAGGTTCCGGAATGTTCGGAATTCCGGAATGTTCAGAGTTCCGGAATGCACCAAGGTTCCGGAATGTTCAGAGTTCCGGAATGCACCAAGGTTCCGGAATGTTCGGAATTCCGGAATGTTCAGAGTTCCGGAATGTTCGGAATTCCGGAATGTTCAGAGTTCCGGAATGCACCAAGGTTCCGGAATGCACCAAGGTTCCGGAATGCACAAAGGTTCCGGAATGTTCAGAGTTCCGGAATGCACCAAGGTTCCGGAATGTTCGGAATTCCGGAATGTTCAGAGTTCCGGAATGTTCAGAGTTCCGGAATGCACCAAGGTTCCGGAATGTTCGGAATTCCGGAATGTTCAGAGTTCCGGAATGCACCAAGGTTCCGGAATGTTCGGAATTCCGGAATGTTCAGAGTTCCGGAATGTTCGGAATTCCGGAATGTTCAGAGTTCCGGAATGTTCAGAGTTCCGGAATGCACCAAGGTTCCGGAATGTTCAGAGTTCCGGAATGCACCAAGGTTCCGGAATGTTCGGAATTCCGGAATGTTCAGAGTTCCGGAATGTTCGGAATTCCGGAATGCACAAAGGTTCCGGAATGTTCGGAATTCCGGAATGGTCAGAGTTCCGGAATGCACCAAGGTTCCGGAATGTTCGGAATTCCGGAATGTTCAGAGTTCCGGAATGTTCAGAGTTCCGGAATGCACAAAGGTTCCGGAATGTTCGGAATTCCGGAATGTTCAGAGTTCCGGAATGCACCAAGGTTCCGGAATGTTCGGAATTCCGGAATGTTCAGAGTTCCGGAATGCACCAAGGTTCCGGAATGTTCAGAGTTCCGGAATGCACCAAAGTTCCGGAATGTTCAGAGTTCCGGAATGCACCAAGGTTCCGGAATGTTCGGAATTCCGGAATGTTCAGAGTTCCGGAATGTTCGGAATTCCGGAATGTTCAGAGTTCCGGAATGTACCAAGGTTCTGGAATGTTCAGAGTTCCGGAATGCACCAAGGTTCCGGAATGTTCAGAGTTCCGGAATGCACCAAGGTTCCGGAATGTTCGGAATTCCGGAATGTTCAGAGTTCCGGAATGTTCAGAGTTCCGGAATGCACCAAGGTTCCGGAATGTTCAGAGTTCCGGAATGCACCAAGGTTCCGGAATGTTCGGAATTCCGGAATGTTCAGAGTTCCGGAATGTTCGGAATTCCGGAATGTTCAGAGTTCCGGAATGTTCAGAGTTCCGGAATGCACCAAGGTTCCGGAATGTTCAGAGTTCCGGAATGCACCAAGGTTCCGGAATGTTCGGAATTCCGGAATGTTCAGAGTTCCGGAATGTTCGGAATTCCGGAATGCACAAAGGTTCCGGAATGTTCGGAATTCCGGAATGGTCAGAGTTCCCGAATGCACCAAGGTTCCGGAATGTTCGGAATTCCGGAATGTTCAGAGTTCCGGAATGTTCAGAGTTCCGGAATGCACAAAGGTTCCGGAATGTTCGGAATTCCGGAATGTTCAGAGTTCCGGAATGCACCAAGGTTCCGGAATGTTCAGAGTTCCGGAATGCACCAAGGTTCCGGAATGTTCGGAATTCCGGAATGTTCAGAGTTCCGGAATGTTCGGAATTCCGGAATGTTCAGAGTTCCGGAATGCACCAAGGTTCCGGAATGCACCAAGGTTCCGGAATGCACAAAGGTTCCGGAATGTTCGGAATTCCGGAATGTTCAGAGTTCCGGAATGCACCAAGGTTCCGGAATGATCGGAATTCCGGAATGTTCAGAGTTCCGGAATGTTCGGAATTCCGGAATGCACAAAGGTTCCGGAATGTTCGGAATTCCGGAATGGTCAGAGTTCCCGAATGCACCAAGGTTCCGGAATGTTCGGAATTCCGGAATGTTCAGAGTTCCGGAATGTTCAGAGTTCCGGAATGCACAAAGGTTCCGGAATGTTCGGAATTCCGGAATGCACCAAGGTTCCGGAATGTTCAGAGTTCCGGAATGCACCAAGGTTCCGGAATGTTCGGAATTCCGGAATGTTCAGAGTTCCGGAATGTTCGGAATTCCGGAATGTTCAGAGTTCCGGAATGCACCAAGGTTCCGGAATGCACCAAGGTTCCGGAATGCACAAAGGTTCCGGAATGTTCGGAATTCCGGAATGTTCAGAGTTCTGGAATGCACCAAGGTTCCGGAATGCACAAAGGTTCCGGAATGTTCGGAATTCCGGAATGTTCAGAGTTCCGGAATGTTCAGAGTTCCGGAATGCACCAAGGTTCCGGAATGCACAAAGGTTCCAGAATGTTCAGAGTTCCGGAATGCACCAAGGTTCCGGAATGTTTGGAATTCCGGAATGTTCAGAGTTCCGGAATGTTCAGAGTTCCGGAATGCACCAAGGTTCCGGAATGTTCGGAATTCCGGAATGTTCAGAGTTCCGGAATGTTCAGAGTTCCGGAATGCACCAAGGTTCCGGAATGTTCGGAATTCCGGAATGTTCAGAGTTCCGGAATGTTCGGAATTCCGGAATGTTCGGAATTCCGGAATGTTCAGAGTTCCGGAATGCACCAAAGTTCCGGAATGCACAAAGGTTCCGGAATGTTCGGAATTCCGGAATGTTCAGAGTTCCGGAATGCACCAAGGTTCCGGAATGTTCAGAGTTCCGGAATGCACCAAGGTTCCGGAATGTTCGGAATTCCGGAATGTTCAGAGTTCCGGAATGTTCGGAATTCCGGAATGTTCAGAGTTCCGGAATGCACCAAGGTTCCGGAATGCACCAAGGTTCCGGAATGCACAAAGGTTCCGGAATGTTCAGAGTTCCGGAATGCACCAAGGTTCCGGAATGTTCGGAATTCCGGAATGTTCAGAGTTCCGGAATGTTCAGAGTTCCGGAATGCACCAAGGTTCCGGAATGTTCGGAATTCCGGAATGTTCAGAGTTCCGGAATGCACCAAGGTTCCGGAATGTTCAGAGTTCCGGAATGCACCAAGGTTCCGGAATGTTCAGAGTTCCGGAATGCACCAAGGTTCCGGAATGTTCGGAATTCCGGAATGCACCAAGGTTCCGGAATGTTCGGAATTCCGGAATGTTCAGAGTTCCGGAATGTACCAAGGTTCCGGAATGTTCAGAGTTCCGGAATGCACCAAGGTTCCGGAATGTTCAGAGTTCCGGAATGCACCAAGGTTCCGGAATGTTCGGAATTCCGGAATGTTCAGAGTTCCGGAATGCACCAAGGTTCCGGAATGTTCGGAATTCCGGAATGTTCAGAGTTCCGGAATGTTCGGAATTCCGGAATGTTCGGAATTCCGGAATGTTCAGAGTTCCGGAATGCACCAAAGTTCCGGAATGCACAAAGGTTCCGGAATGTTCGGAATTCCGGAATGTTCAGAGTTCCGGAATGCACCAAGGTTCCGGAATGTTCAGAGTTCCGGAATGCACCAAGGTTCCGGAATGTTCGGAATTCCGGAATGTTCAGAGTTCCGGAATGTTCGGAATTCCGGAATGCACAAAGGTTCCGGAATGTTCGGAATTCCGGAATGGTCAGAGTTCCGGAATGCACCAAGGTTCCGGAATGTTCGGAATTCCGGAATGTTCAGAGTTCCGGAATGTTCAGAGTTCCGGAATGCACAAAGGTTCCGGAATGTTCGGAATTCCGGAATGTTCAGAGTTCCGGAATGCACCAAGGTTCCGGAATGTTCGGAATTCCGGAATGTTCAGAGTTCCGGAATGCACCAAGGTTCCGGAATGTTCAGAGTTCCGGAATGCACCAAAGTTCCGGAATGTTCAGAGTTCCGGAATGCACCAAGGTTCCGGAATGTTCGGAATTCCGGAATGTTCAGAGTTCCGGAATGTTCGGAATTCCGGAATGTTCAGAGTTCCGGAATGTACCAAGGTTCTGGAATGTTCAGAGTTCCGGAATGCACCAAGGTTCCGGAATGTTCAGAGTTCCGGAATGCACCAAGGTTCCGGAATGTTCGGAATTCCGGAATGTTCAGAGTTCCGGAATGTTCAGAGTTCCGGAATGCACCAAGGTTCCGGAATGTTCAGAGTTCCGGAATGCACCAAGGTTCCGGAATGTTCGGAATTCCGGAATGTTCAGAGTTCCGGAATGTTCGGAATTCCGGAATGTTCAGAGTTCCGGAATGTTCAGAGTTCCGGAATGCACCAAGGTTCCGGAATGTTCAGAGTTCCGGAATGCACCAAGGTTCCGGAATGTTCGGAATTCCGGAATGTTCAGAGTTCCGGAATGTTCGGAATTCCGGAATGCACAAAGGTTCCGGAATGTTCGGAATTCCGGAATGGTCAGAGTTCCCGAATGCACCAAGGTTCCGGAATGTTCGGAATTCCGGAATGTTCAGAGTTCCGGAATGTTCAGAGTTCCGGAATGCACAAAGGTTCCGGAATGTTCGGAATTCCGGAATGTTCAGAGTTCCGGAATGCACCAAGGTTCCGGAATGTTCAGAGTTCCGGAATGCACCAAGGTTCCGGAATGTTCGGAATTCCGGAATGTTCAGAGTTCCGGAATGTTCGGAATTCCGGAATGTTCAGAGTTCCGGAATGCACCAAGGTTCCGGAATGCACCAAGGTTCCGGAATGCACAAAGGTTCCGGAATGTTCGGAATTCCGGAATGTTCAGAGTTCCGGAATGCACCAAGGTTCCGGAATGATCGGAATTCCGGAATGTTCAGAGTTCCGGAATGTTCGGAATTCCGGAATGCACAAAGGTTCCGGAATGTTCGGAATTCCGGAATGGTCAGAGTTCCCGAATGCACCAAGGTTCCGGAATGTTCGGAATTCCGGAATGTTCAGAGTTCCGGAATGTTCAGAGTTCCGGAATGCACCAAGGTTCCGGAATGTTCGGAATTCCGGAATGTTCAGAGTTCCGGAATGCACCAAGGTTCCGGAATGTTCGGAATTCCGGAATGTTCAGAGTTCCGGAATGCACCAAGGTTCCGGAATGTTCAGAGTTCCGGAATGCACCAAGGTTCCGGAATGTTCGGAATTCCGGAATGTTCAGAGTTCCGGAATGTTCGGAATTCCGGAATGTTCAGAGTTCCGGAATGTACCAAGGTTCCGGAATGTTCAGAGTTCCGGAATGCACCAAGGTTCCGGAATGTTCAGAGTTCCGGAATGCACCAAGGTTCCGGAATGTTCGGAATTCCGGAATGTTCAGAGTTCCGGAATGCACCAAGGTTCCGGAATGTTCGGAATTCCGGAATGTTCAGAGTTCCGGAATGTTCGGAATTCCGGAATGTTCAGAGTTCCGGAATGTTCAGAGTTCCGGAATGCACCAAGGTTCCGGAATGTTCAGAGTTCCGGAATGCACCAAGGTTCCGGAATGTTCGGAATTCCGGAATGTTCAGAGTTCCGGAATGTTCGGAATTCCGGAATGTTCGGAATTCCGGAATGTTCAGAGTTCCGGAATGCACCAAAGTTCCGGAATGCACAAAGGTTCCGGAATGTTCGGAATTCCGGAATGTTCAGAGTTCCGGAATGCACCAAGGTTCCGGAATGTTCAGAGTTCCGGAATGCACCAAGGTTCCGGAATGTTCGGAATTCCGGAATGTTCAGAGTTCCGGAATGTTCGGAATTCCGGAATGTTCAGAGTTCCGGAATGCACCAAGGTTCCGGAATGCACCAAGGTTCCGGAATGCACAAAGGTTCCGGAATGTTCAGAGTTCCGGAATGCACCAAGGTTCCGGAATGTTCGGAATTCCGGAATGTTCAGAGTTCCGGAATGTTCAGAGTTCCGGAATGCACCAAGGTTCCGGAATGTTCGGAATTCCGGAATGTTCAGAGTTCCGGAATGCACCAAGGTTCCGGAATGTTCAGAGTTCCGGAATGCACCAAGGTTCCGGAATGTTCAGAGTTCCGGAATGCACCAAGGTTCCGGAATGTTCGGAATTCCGGAATGCACCAAGGTTCCGGAATGTTCGGAATTCCGGAATGTTCAGAGTTCCGGAATGTACCAAGGTTCCGGAATGTTCAGAGTTCCGGAATGCACCAAGGTTCCGGAATGTTCAGAGTTCCGGAATGCACCAAGGTTCCGGAATGTTCGGAATTCCGGAATGTTCAGAGTTCCGGAATGCACCAAGGTTCCGGAATGTTCGGAATTCCGGAATGTTCAGAGTTCCGGAATGTTCGGAATTCCGGAATGTTCAGAGTTCCGGAATGTTCAGAGTTCCGGAATGCACCAAGGTTCCGGAATGTTCAGAGTTCCGGAATGCACCAAGGTTCCGGAATGTTCGGAATTCCGGAATGTTCAGAGTTCCGGAATGTTCGGAATTCCGGAATGGTCAGAGTTCCGGAATGCACCAAGGTTCCGGAATGTTCGGAATTCCGGAATGTTCAGAGTTCCGGAATGTTCAGAGTTCCGGAATGCACAAAGGTTCCGGAATGTTCAGAGTTCCGGAATGCACCAAGGTTCCGGAATGTTCGGAATTCCGGAATGTTCAGAGTTCCGGAATGCACCAAGGTTCCGGAATGTTCGGAATTCCGGAATGTTCAGAGTTCCGGAATGTTCGGAATTCCGGAATGTTCAGAGTTCCGGAATGTTCAGAGTTCCGGAATGCACCAAGGTTCCGGAATGTTCAGAGTTCCGGAATGCACCAAGGTTCCGGAATGTTCGGAATTCCGGAATGTTCAGAGTTCCGGAATGTTCGGAATTCCGGAATGGTCAGAGTTCCGGAATGCACCAAGGTTCCGGAATGTTCGGAATTCCGGAATGTTCAGAGTTCCGGAATGTTCAGAGTTCCGGAATGCACAAAGGTTCCGGAATGTTCGGAATTCCGGAATGTTCAGAGTTCCGGAATGCACCAAGGTTCCGGAATGTTCGGAATTCCGGAATGTTCAGAGTTCCGGAATGCACCAAGGTTCCGGAATGTTCAGAGTTCCGGAATGCACCAAAGTTCCGGAATGTTCAGAGTTCCGGAATGCACCAAGGTTCCGGAATGTTCGGAATTCCGGAATGTTCAGAGTTCCGGAATGTTCGGAATTCCGGAATGTTCAGAGTTCCGGAATGTACCAAGGTTCTGGAATGTTCAGAGTTCCGGAATGCACCAAGGTTCCGGAATGTTCAGAGTTCCGGAATGCACCAAGGTTCCGGAATGTTCGGAATTCCGGAATGTTCAGAGTTCCGGAATGTTCAGAGTTCCGGAATGCACCAAGGTTCCGGAATGTTCAGAGTTCCGGAATGCACCAAGGTTCCGGAATGTTCGGAATTCCGGAATGTTCAGAGTTCCGGAATGTTCGGAATTCCGGAATGTTCAGAGTTCCGGAATGTTCAGAGTTCCGGAATGCACCAAGGTTCCGGAATGTTCAGAGTTCCGGAATGCACCAAGGTTCCGGAATGTTCGGAATTCCGGAATGTTCAGAGTTCCGGAATGTTCGGAATTCCGGAATGCACAAAGGTTCCGGAATGTTCGGAATTCCGGAATGGTCAGAGTTCCCGAATGCACCAAGGTTCCGGAATGTTCGGAATTCCGGAATGTTCAGAGTTCCGGAATGTTCAGAGTTCCGGAATGCACAAAGGTTCCGGAATGTTCGGAATTCCGGAATGTTCAGAGTTCCGGAATGCACCAAGGTTCCGGAATGTTCAGAGTTCCGGAATGCACCAAGGTTCCGGAATGTTCGGAATTCCGGAATGTTCAGAGTTCCGGAATGTTCGGAATTCCGGAATGTTCAGAGTTCCGGAATGCACCAAGGTTCCGGAATGCACCAAGGTTCCGGAATGCACAAAGGTTCCGGAATGTTCGGAATTCCGGAATGTTCAGAGTTCCGGAATGCACCAAGGTTCCGGAATGATCGGAATTCCGGAATGTTCAGAGTTCCGGAATGTTCGGAATTCCGGAATGCACAAAGGTTCCGGAATGTTCGGAATTCCGGAATGGTCAGAGTTCCCGAATGCACCAAGGTTCCGGAATGTTCGGAATTCCGGAATGTTCAGAGTTCCGGAATGTTCAGAGTTCCGGAATGCACAAAGGTTCCGGAATGTTCGGAATTCCGGAATGCACCAAGGTTCCGGAATGTTCAGAGTTCCGGAATGCACCAAGGTTCCGGAATGTTCGGAATTCCGGAATGTTCAGAGTTCCGGAATGTTCGGAATTCCGGAATGTTCAGAGTTCCGGAATGCACCAAGGTTCCGGAATGCACCAAGGTTCCGGAATGCACAAAGGTTCCGGAATGTTCGGAATTCCGGAATGTTCAGAGTTCTGGAATGCACCAAGGTTCCGGAATGCACAAAGGTTCCGGAATGTTCGGAATTCCGGAATGTTCAGAGTTCCGGAATGTTCAGAGTTCCGGAATGCACCAAGGTTCCGGAATGCACAAAGGTTCCAGAATGTTCAGAGTTCCGGAATGCACCAAGGTTCCGGAATGTTTGGAATTCCGGAATGTTCAGAGTTCCGGAATGTTCAGAGTTCCGGAATGCACCAAGGTTCCGGAATGTTCGGAATTCCGGAATGTTCAGAGTTCCGGAATGTTCAGAGTTCCGGAATGCACCAAGGTTCCGGAATGTTCGGAATTCCGGAATGTTCAGAGTTCCGGAATGTTCGGAATTCCGGAATGTTCGGAATTCCGGAATGTTCAGAGTTCCGGAATGCACCAAAGTTCCGGAATGCACAAAGGTTCCGGAATGTTCGGAATTCCGGAATGTTCAGAGTTCCGGAATGCACCAAGGTTCCGGAATGTTCAGAGTTCCGGAATGCACCAAGGTTCCGGAATGTTCGGAATTCCGGAATGTTCAGAGTTCCGGAATGTTCGGAATTCCGGAATGTTCAGAGTTCCGGAATGCACCAAGGTTCCGGAATGCACCAAGGTTCCGGAATGCACAAAGGTTCCGGAATGTTCAGAGTTCCGGAATGCACCAAGGTTCCGGAATGTTCGGAATTCCGGAATGTTCAGAGTTCCGGAATGTTCAGAGTTCCGGAATGCACCAAGGTTCCGGAATGTTCGGAATTCCGGAATGTTCAGAGTTCCGGAATGCACCAAGGTTCCGGAATGTTCAGAGTTCCGGAATGCACCAAGGTTCCGGAATGTTCAGAGTTCCGGAATGCACCAAGGTTCCGGAATGTTCGGAATTCCGGAATGCACCAAGGTTCCGGAATGTTCGGAATTCCGGAATGTTCAGAGTTCCGGAATGTACCAAGGTTCCGGAATGTTCAGAGTTCCGGAATGCACCAAGGTTCCGGAATGTTCAGAGTTCCGGAATGCACCAAGGTTCCGGAATGTTCGGAATTCCGGAATGTTCAGAGTTCCGGAATGCACCAAGGTTCCGGAATGTTCGGAATTCCGGAATGTTCAGAGTTCCGGAATGTTCGGAATTCCGGAATGTTCAGAGTTCCGGAATGTTCAGAGTTCCGGAATGCACCAAGGTTCCGGAATGTTCAGAGTTCCGGAATGCACCAAGGTTCCGGAATGTTCGGAATTCCGGAATGTTCAGAGTTCCGGAATGTTCGGAATTCCGGAATGCACAAAGGTTCCGGAATGTTCGGAATTCCGGAATGGTCAGAGTTCCGGAATGCACCAAGGTTCCGGAATGTTCGGAATTCCGGAATGTTCAGAGTTCCGGAATGTTCAGAGTTCCGGAATGCACAAAGGTTCCGGAATGTTCGGAATTCCGGAATGTTCAGAGTTCCGGAATGCACCAAGGTTCCGGAATGTTCGGAATTCCGGAATGTTCAGAGTTCCGGAATGCACCAAGGTTCCGGAATGTTCAGAGTTCCGGAATGCACCAAAGTTCCGGAATGTTCAGAGTTCCGGAATGTTCGGAATTCCGGAATGTTCAGAGTTCCGGAATGTACCAAGGTTCTGGAATGTTCAGAGTTCCGGAATGCACCAAGGTTCCGGAATGTTCAGAGTTCCGGAATGCACCAAGGTTCCGGAATGTTCAGAGTTCCGGAATGTTCGGAATTCCGGAATGTTCAGAGTTCCGGAATGTTCGGAATTCCGGAATGTTCAGAGTTCCGGAATGTTCAGAGTTCCGGAATGCACCAAGGTTCCGGAATGTTCAGAGTTCCGGAATGCACCAAGGTTCCGGAATGTTCGGAATTCCGGAATGTTCAGAGTTCCGGAATGTTCGGAATTCCGGAATGCACAAAGGTTCCGGAATGTTCGGAATTCCGGAATGGTCAGAGTTCCCGAATGCACCAAGGTTCCGGAATGTTCGGAATTCCGGAATGTTCAGAGTTCCGGAATGTTCAGAGTTCCGGAATGCACAAAGGTTCCGGAATGTTCGGAATTCCGGAATGTTCAGAGTTCCGGAATGCACCAAGGTTCCGGAATGTTCAGAGTTCCGGAATGCACCAAGGTTCCGGAATGTTCGGAATTCCGGAATGTTCAGAGTTCCGGAATGTTCGGAATTCCGGAATGTTCAGAGTTCCGGAATGCACCAAGGTTCCGGAATGCACCAAGGTTCCGGAATGCACAAAGGTTCCGGAATGTTCGGAATTCCGGAATGTTCAGAGTTCCGGAATGTTCGGAATTCCGGAATGCACAAAGGTTCCGGAATGTTCGGAATTCCGGAATGGTCAGAGTTCCCGAATGCACCAAGGTTCCGGAATGTTCGGAATTCCGGAATGTTCAGAGTTCCGGAATGTTCAGAGTTCCGGAATGCACAAAGGTTCCGGAATGTTCGGAATTCCGGAATGTTCAGAGTTCCGGAATGCACCAAGGTTCCGGAATGTTCAGAGTTCCGGAATGCACCAAGGTTCCGGAATGTTCGGAATTCCGGAATGTTCAGAGTTCCGGAATGTTCGGAATTCCGGAATGTTCAGAGTTCCGGAATGCACCAAGGTTCCGGAATGCACCAAGGTTCCGGAATGCACAAAGGTTCCGGAATGTTCGGAATTCCGGAATGTTCAGAGTTCCGGAATGTTCGGAATTCCGGAATGCACAAAGGTTCCGGAATGTTCGGAATTCCGGAATGGTCAGAGTTCCCGAATGCACCAAGGTTCCGGAATGTTCGGAATTCCGGAATGTTCAGAGTTCCGGAATGTTCAGAGTTCCGGAATGCACCAAGGTTCCGGAATGTTCGGAATTCCGGAATGTTCAGAGTTCCGGAATGTTCGGAATTCCGGAATGTTCAGAGTTCCGGAATGCACCAAGGTTCCGGAATGCACCAAGGTTCCGGAATGCACAAAGGTTCCGGAATGTTCGGAATTCCGGAATGTTCAGAGTTCTGGAATGCACCAAGGTTCCGGAATGCACAAAGGTTCCGGAATGTTCGGAATTCCGGAATGTTCAGAGTTCCGGAATGTTCAGAGTTCCGGAATGCACCAAGGTTCCGGAATGCACAAAGGTTCCAGAATGTTCAGAGTTCCGGAATGCACCAAGGTTCCGGAATGTTTGGAATTCCGGAATGTTCAGAGTTCCGGAATGTTCAGAGTTCCGGAATGCACCAAGGTTCCGGAATGTTCGGAATTCCGGAATGTTCAGAGTTCCGGAATGTTCAGAGTTCCGGAATGCACCAGGCGTGTGAAAGAAAGAAGAAAAGAAGAAAAAACCCGGACCGGGCCGCCTGGCCACCCTTTGTGCGGGTGTCCGCTCCCCAGGCTCCGAAAGCCTTGCCAGCCCTTGTGATCGGGTGGCACCGCCCACCAGGCGTGTGAAAGAAAGAAGAAAAGAAGAAAAAACCCGGACCGGGCCGCCTGGCCACCCTTTGTGAGGGTGTCCGCTCCCCAGGCTCCGAAAGCCTTGCCAGCCCTTGTGATCGGGTGGCACCGCCCACCAGGCGTGTGAAAGAAAGAAGAAAAGAAGAAAAAACCCGGACCGGGCCGCCTGGCCACCCTTTGTGAGGGTGTCCGCTCCCCAGGCTACGAAAGCCTTGCCAGCCCTTGTGATCGGGTGGCACCGCCCACCAGGCGTGTGAAAGAAAGAAGAAAAGAAGAAAAAACCCGGACCGGGCCGCCTGGCCACCCTTTGTGCGGGTGTCCGCTCCCCAGGCTCCGAAAGCCTTGCCAGCCCTTGTGATCGGGTGGCACCGCCCACCAGGCGTGTGAAAGAAAGAAGAAAAGAAGAAAAAACCCGGACCGGGCCGCCTGGCCACCCTTTGTGAGGGTGTCCGCTCCCCAGGCTCCGAAAGCCTTGCCAGCCCTTGTGATCGGGTGGCACCGCCCACCAGGCGTGTGAAAGAAAGAAGACAAGAAGAAAAAACCCGGACCGGGCCGCCTGGCCACCCTTTGTGAGGGTGTCCGCTCCCCAGGCTACGAAAGCCTTGCCAGCCCTTGTGATCGGGTGGCACCGCCCACCAGGCGTGTGAAAGAAAGAAGAAAAGAAGAAAAAACCCGGACCGGGCCGCCTGGCCACCCTTTGTGAGGGTGTCCGCTCCCCAGGCTCCGAAAGCCTTGCCAGCTCTTGTGATCGGGTGGCACCGCCCACCAGGCGTGTGAAAGAAAGAAGAAAAGAAGAAAAAACCCGGACCGGGCCGCCTGGCCACCCTTTGTGCGGGTGTCCGCTCCCCAGGCTCCGAAAGCCTTGCCAGCCCTTGTGATGGGGTGGCACCGCCCACCAGGCGTGTGAAAGAAAGAAGAAAAGAAGAAAAAACCCGGACCGGGCCGCCTGGCCACCCTTTGTGCGGGTGTCCGCTCCCCAGGCTCCGAAAGCCTTGCCAGCCCTTGTGATCGGGTGGCACCGCCCACCAGGCGTGTGAAAGAAAGAAGAAAAGAAGAAAAAACCCGGATCGGGCCGCCTGGCCACCCTTTGTGCGGGTGTCCGCTCCCCAGGCTCCGAAAGCCTTGCCAGCTCTTGTGATCGGGTGGCACCGCCCACCAGGCGTGTGAAAGAAAGAAGAAAAGAAGAAAAAACCCGGACCGGGCCGCCTGGCCACCCTTTGTGCGGGTGTCCGCTCCCCAGGCTCCGAAAGCCTTGCCAGCCCTTGTGATGGGGTGGCACCGCCCACCAGGCGTGTGAAAGAAAGAAGAAAAGAAGAAAAAACCCGGACCGGGCCGCCTGGCCACCCTTTGTGCGGGTGTCCGCTCCCCAGGCTCCGAAAGCCTTGCCAGCCCTTGTGATCGGGTGGCACCGCCCACCAGGCGTGTGAAAGAAAGAAGAAAAGAAGAAAAAACCCGGACCGGGCCGCCTGGCCACCCTTTGTGAGGGTGTCCGCTCCCCAGGCTCCGAAAGCCTTGCCAGCCCTTGTGATCGGGTGGCACCGCCCACCAGGCGTGTGAAAGAAAGAAGAAAAGAAGAAAAAACCCGGACCGGGCCGCCTGGCCACCCTTTGTGCGGGTGTCCGCTCCCCAGGCTCCGAAAGCCTTGCCAGCTCTTGTGATCGGGTGGCACCGCCCACCAGGCGTGTGAAAGAAAGAAGAAAAGAAGAAAAAACCCGGACCGGGCCGCCTGGCCACCCTTTGTGCGGGTGTCCGCTCCCCAGGCTCCGAAAGCCTTGCCAGCCCTTGTGATGGGGTGGCACCGCCCACCAGGCATGTGAAAGAAAGAAGAAAAGAAGAAAAAACCCGGACCGGGCCGCCTGGCCACCCTTTGTGCGGGTGTCCGCTCCCCAGGCTCCGAAAGCCTTGCCAGCTCTTGTGATCGGGTGGCACCGCCCACCAGGCGTGTGAAAGAAAGAAGAAAAGAAGAAAAAACCCGGACCGGGCCGCCTGGCCACCCTTTGTGCGGGTGTCCGCTCCCCAGGCTCCGAAAGCCTTGCCAGCCCTTGTGATGGGGTGGTACCGCCCACCAGGCGTGTGAAAGAAAGAAGAAAAGAAGAAAAAACCCGGACCGGGCCGCCTGGCCACCCTTTGTGCGGGTGTCCGCTCCCCAGGCTCCGAAAGCCTTGCCAGCCCTTGTGATCGGGTGGCACCGCCCACCAGGCGTGTGAAAGAAAGAAGAAAAGAAGAAAAAACCCGGACCGGGCCGCCTGGCCACCCTTTGTGCGGGTGTCCGCTCCCCAGGCTCCGAAAGCCTTGCCAGCCCTTGTGATCGGGTGGCACCGCCCACCAGGCGTGTGAAAGAAAGAAGAAAAGAAGAAAAAACCCGGACCGGGCCGCCTGGCCACCCTTTGTGAGGGTGTCCGCTCCCCAGGCTCCGAAAGCCTTGCCAGCCCTTGTGATGGGGTGGCACCGCCCACCAGGCGTGTGAAAGAAAGAAGAAAAGAAGAAAAAACCCGGACCGGGCCGCCTGGCCACCCTTTGTGCGGGTGTCCGCTCCCCAGGCTCCGAAAGCCTTGCCAGCCCTTGTGATCGGGTGGCACCGCCCACCAGGCGTGTGAAAGAAAGAAGAAAAGAAGAAAAAACCCGGATCGGGCCGCCTGGCCACCCTTTGTGCGGGTGTCCGCTCCCCAGGCTCCGAAAGCCTTGCCAGCTCTTGTGATCGGGTGGCACCGCCCACCAGGCGTGTGAAAGAAAGAAGAAAAGAAGAAAAAACCCGGACCGGGCCGCCTGGCCACCCTTTGTGCGGGTGTCCGCTCCCCAGGCTCCGAAAGCCTTGCCAGCCCTTGTGATGGGGTGGCACCGCCCACCAGGCGTGTGAAAGAAAGAAGAAAAGAAGAAAAAACCCGGACCGGGCCGCCTGGCCACCCTTTGTGCGGGTGTCCGCTCCCCAGGCTCCGAAAGCCTTGCCAGCCCTTGTGATCGGGTGGCACCGCCCACCAGGCGTGTGAAAGAAAGAAGAAAAGAAGAAAAAACCCGGACCGGGCCGCCTGGCCACCCTTTGTGAGGGTGTCCGCTCCCCAGGCTCCGAAAGCCTTGCCAGCCCTTGTGATCGGGTGGCACCGCCCACCAGGCGTGTGAAAGAAAGAAGAAAAGAAGAAAAAACCCGGACCGGGCCGCCTGGCCACCCTTTGTGCGGGTGTCCGCTCCCCAGGCTCCGAAAGCCTTGCCAGCTCTTGTGATCGGGTGGCACCGCCCACCAGGCGTGTGAAAGAAAGAAGAAAAGAAGAAAAAACCCGGACCGGGCCGCCTGGCCACCCTTTGTGCGGGTGTCCGCTCCCCAGGCTCCGAAAGCCTTGCCAGCCCTTGTGATGGGGTGGCACCGCCCACCAGGCATGTGAAAGAAAGAAGAAAAGAAGAAAAAACCCGGACCGGGCCGCCTGGCCACCCTTTGTGCGGGTGTCCGCTCCCCAGGCTCCGAAAGCCTTGCCAGCTCTTGTGATCGGGTGGCACCGCCCACCAGGCGTGTGAAAGAAAGAAGAAAAGAAGAAAAAACCCGGACCGGGCCGCCTGGCCACCCTTTGTGCGGGTGTCCGCTCCCCAGGCTCCGAAAGCCTTGCCAGCCCTTGTGATGGGGTGGTACCGCCCACCAGGCGTGTGAAAGAAAGAAGAAAAGAAGAAAAAACCCGGACCGGGCCGCCTGGCCACCCTTTGTGCGGGTGTCCGCTCCCCAGGCTCCGAAAGCCTTGCCAGCCCTTGTGATCGGGTGGCACCGCCCACCAGGCGTGTGAAAGAAAGAAGAAAAGAAGAAAAAACCCGGACCGGGCCGCCTGGCCACCCTTTGTGCGGGTGTCCGCTCCCCAGGCTCCGAAAGCCTTGCCAGCCCTTGTGATCGGGTGGCACCGCCCACCAGGCGTGTGAAAGAAAGAAGAAAAGAAGAAAAAACCCGGACCGGGCCGCCTGGCCACCCTTTGTGAGGGTGTCCGCTCCCCAGGCTCCGAAAGCCTTGCCAGCCCTTGTGATCGGGTGGCACCGCCCACCAGGCGTGTGAAAGAAAGAAGAAAAGAAGAAAAAACCCGGACCGGGCCGCCTGGCCACCCTTTGTGAGGGTGTCCGCTCCCCAGGCTACGAAAGCCTTGCCAGCCCTTGTGATCGGGTGGCACCGCCCACCAGGCGTGTGAAAGAAAGAAGAAAAGAAGAAAAAACCCGGACCGGGCCGCCTGGCCACCCTTTGTGCGGGTGTCCGCTCCCCAGGCTCCGAAAGCCTTGCCAGCCCTTGTGATCGGGTGGCACCGCCCACCAGGCGTGTGAAAGAAAGAAGAAAAGAAGAAAAAACCCGGACCGGGCCGCCTGGCCACCCTTTGTGAGGGTGTCCGCTCCCCAGGCTCCGAAAGCCTTGCCAGCCCTTGTGATCGGGTGGCACCGCCCACCAGGCGTGTGAAAGAAAGAAGACAAGAAGAAAAAACCCGGACCGGGCCGCCTGGCCACCCTTTGTGAGGGTGTCCGCTCCCCAGGCTACGAAAGCCTTGCCAGCCCTTGTGATCGGGTGGCACCGCCCACCAGGCGTGTGAAAGAAAGAAGAAAAGAAGAAAAAACCCGGACCGGACCGCCTGGCCACCCTTTGTGAGGGTGTCCGCTCCCCAGGCTCCGAAAGCCTTGCCAGCTCTTGTGATCGGGTGGCACCGCCCACCAGGCGTGTGAAAGAAAGAAGAAAAGAAGAAAAAACCCGGACCGGGCCGCCTGGCCACCCTTTGTGCGGGTGTCCGCTCCCCAGGCTCCGAAAGCCTTGCCAGCCCTTGTGATGGGGTGGCACCGCCCACCAGGCGTGTGAAAGAAAGAAGAAAAGAAGAAAAAACCCGGACCGGGCCGCCTGGCCACCCTTTGTGCGGGTGTCCGCTCCCCAGGCTCCGAAAGCCTTGCCAGCCCTTGTGATGGGGTGGCACCGCCCACCAGGCGTGTGAAAGAAAGAAGAAAAGAAGAAAAAACCCGGACCGGGCCGCCTGGCCACCCTTTGTGCGGGTGTCCGCTCCCCAGGCTCCGAAAGCCTTGCCAGCCCTTGTGATGGGGTGGCACCGCCCACCAGGCGTGTGAAAGAAAGAAGAAAAGAAGAAAAAACCCGGACCGGGCCGCCTGGCCACCCTTTGTGCGGGTGTCCGCTCCCCAGGCTCCGAAAGCCTTGCCAGCCCTTGTGATCGGGTGGCACCGCCCACCAGGCGTGTGAAAGAAAGAAGAAAAGAAGAAAAAACCCGGATCGGGCCGCCTGGCCACCCTTTGTGCGGGTGTCCGCTCCCCAGGCTCCGAAAGCCTTGCCAGCTCTTGTGATCGGGTGGCACCGCCCACCAGGCGTGTGAAAGAAAGAAGAAAAGAAGAAAAAACCCGGACCGGGCCGCCTGGCCACCCTTTGTGCGGGTGTCCGCTCCCCAGGCTCCGAAAGCCTTGCCAGCCCTTGTGATGGGGTGGCACCGCCCACCAGGCGTGTGAAAGAAAGAAGAAAAGAAGAAAAAACCCGGACCGGGCCGCCTGGCCACCCTTTGTGCGGGTGTCCGCTCCCCAGGCTCCGAAAGCCTTGCCAGCCCTTGTGATCGGGTGGCACCGCCCACCAGGCGTGTGAAAGAAAGAAGAAAAGAAGAAAAAACCCGGACCGGGCCGCCTGGCCACCCTTTGTGAGGGTGTCCGCTCCCCAGGCTCCGAAAGCCTTGCCAGCCCTTGTGATCGGGTGGCACCGCCCACCAGGCGTGTGAAAGAAAGAAGAAAAGAAGAAAAAACCCGGACCGGGCCGCCTGGCCACCCTTTGTGCGGGTGTCCGCTCCCCAGGCTCCGAAAGCCTTGCCAGCTCTTGTGATCGGGTGGCACCGCCCACCAGGCGTGTGAAAGAAAGAAGAAAAGAAGAAAAAACCCGGACCGGGCCGCCTGGCCACCCTTTGTGCGGGTGTCCGCTCCCCAGGCTCCGAAAGCCTTGCCAGCCCTTGTGATGGGGTGGCACCGCCCACCAGGCATGTGAAAGAAAGAAGAAAAGAAGAAAAAACCCGGACCGGGCCGCCTGGCCACCCTTTGTGCGGGTGTCCGCTCCCCAGGCTCCGAAAGCCTTGCCAGCTCTTGTGATCGGGTGGCACCGCCCACCAGGCGTGTGAAAGAAAGAAGAAAAGAAGAAAAAACCCGGACCGGGCCGCCTGGCCACCCTTTGTGCGGGTGTCCGCTCCCCAGGCTCCGAAAGCCTTGCCAGCCCTTGTGATGGGGTGGTACCGCCCACCAGGCGTGTGAAAGAAAGAAGAAAAGAAGAAAAAACCCGGACCGGGCCGCCTGGCCACCCTTTGTGAGGGTGTCCGCTCCCCAGGCTACGAAAGCCTTGCCAGCCCTTGTGATCGGGTGGCACCGCCCACCAGGCGTGTGAAAGAAAGAAGAAAAGAAGAAAAAACCCGGACCGGGCCGCCTGGCCACCCTTTGTGCGGGTGTCCGCTCCCCAGGCTCCGAAAGCCTTGCCAGCCCTTGTGATCGGGTGGCACCGCCCACCAGGCGTGTGAAAGAAAGAAGAAAAGAAGAAAAAACCCGGATCGGGCCGCCTGGCCACCCTTTGTGCGGGTGTCCGCTCCCCAGGCTACGAAAGCCTTGCCAGCTCTTGTGATCGGGTGGCACCGCCCACCAGGCGTGTGAAAGAAAGAAGAAAAGAAGAAAAAACCCGGACCGGGCCGCCTGGCCACCCTTTGTGCGGGTGTCCGCTCCCCAGGCTCCGAAAGCCTTGCCAGCCCTTGTGATGGGGTGGCACCGCCCACCAGGCGTGTGAAAGAAAGAAGAAAAGAAGAAAAAACCCGGACCGGGCCGCCTGGCCACCCTTTGTGCGGGTGTCCGCTCCCCAGGCTACGAAAGCCTTGCCAGCTCTTGTGATCGGGTGGCACCGCCCACCAGGCGTGTGAAAGAAAGAAGAAAAGAAGAAAAAACCCGGACCGGGCCGCCTGGCCACCCTTTGTGCGGGTGTCCGCTCCCCAGGCTCCGAAAGCCTTGCCAGCTCTTGTGATCGGGTGGCACCGCCCACCAGGCGTGTGAAAGAAAGAAGAAAAGAAGAAAAAACCCGGACCGGGCCGCCTGGCCACCCTTTGTGCGGGTGTCCGCTCCCCAGGCTCCGAAAGCCTTGCCAGCCCTTGTGATGGGGTGGTACCGCCCACCAGGCGTGTGAAAGAAAGAAGAAAAGAAGAAAAAACCCGGACCGGGCCGCCTGGCCACCCTTTGTGCGGGTGTCCGCTCCCCAGGCTCCGAAAGCCTTGCCAGCCCTTGTGATCGGGTGGCACCGCCCACCAGGCGTGTGAAAGAAAGAAGAAAAGAAGAAAAAACCCGGATCGGGCCGCCTGGCCACCCTTTGTGCGGGTGTCCGCTCCCCAGGCTACGAAAGCCTTGCCAGCTCTTGTGATCGGGTGGCACCGCCCACCAGGCGTGTGAAAGAAAGAAGAAAAGAAGAAAAAACCCGGACCGGGTCGCCTGGCCACCCTTTGTGCGGGTGTCCGCTCCCCAGGCTCCGAAAGCCTTGCCAGCCCTTGTGATGGGGTGGCACCGCCCACCAGGCGTGTGAAAGAAAGAAGAAAAGAAGAAAAAACCCGGACCGGGCCGCCTGGCCACCCTTTGTGCGGGTGTCCGCTCCCCAGGCTACGAAAGCCTTGCCAGCTCTTGTGATCGGGTGGCACCGCCCACCAGGCGTGTGAAAGAAAGAAGAAAAGAAGAAAAAACCCGGACCGGGCCGCCTGGCCACCCTTTGTGCGGGTGTCCGCTCCCCAGGCTCCGAAAGCCTTGCCAGCCCTTGTGATGGGGTGGCACCGCCCACCAGGCGTGTGAAAGAAAGAAGAAAAGAAGAAAAAACCCGGACCGGGCCGCCTGGCCACCCTTTGTGCGGGTGTCCGCTCCCCAGGCTCCGAAAGCCTTGCCAGCCCTTGTGATCGGGTGGCACCGCCCACCAGGCGTGTGAAAGAAAGAAGAAAAGAAGAAAAAACCCGGATCGGGCCGCCTGGCCACCCTTTGTGCGGGTGTCCGCTCCCCAGGCTACGAAAGCCTTGCCAGCTCTTGTGATCGGGTGGCACCGCCCACCAGGCGTGTGAAAGAAAGAAGAAAAGAAGAAAAAACCCGGACCGGGCCGCCTGGCCACCCTTTGTGCGGGTGTCCGCTCCCCAGGCTCCGAAAGCCTTGCCAGCCCTTGTGATGGGGTGGCACCGCCCACCAGGCGTGTGAAAGAAAGAAGAAAAGAAGAAAAAACCCGGACCGGGCCGCCTGGCCACCCTTTGTGCGGGTGTCCGCTCCCCAGGCTCCGAAAGCCTTGCCAGCCCTTGTGATCGGGTGGCACCGCCCACCAGGCGTGTGAAAGAAAGAAGAAAAGAAGAAAAAACCCGGATCGGGCCGCCTGGCCACCCTTTGTGCGGGTGTCCGCTCCCCAGGCTACGAAAGCCTTGCCAGCTCTTGTGATCGGGTGGCACCGCCCACCAGGCGTGTGAAAGAAAGAAGAAAAGAAGAAAAAACCCGGACCGGGCCGCCTGGCCACCCTTTGTGCGGGTGTCCGCTCCCCAGGCTCCGAAAGCCTTGCCAGCTCTTGTGATCGGGTGGCACCGCCCACCAGGCGTGTGAAAGAAAGAAGAAAAGAAGAAAAAACCCGGACCGGGCCGCCTGGCCACCCTTTGTGCGGGTGTCCGCTCCCCAGGCTCCGAAAGCCTTGCCAGCCCTTGTGATGGGGTGGTACCGCCCACCAGGCGTGTGAAAGAAAGAAGAAAAGAAGAAAAAACCCGGACCGGGCCGCCTGGCCACCCTTTGTGCGGGTGTCCGCTCCCCAGGCTCCGAAAGCCTTGCCAGCCCTTGTGATCGGGTGGCACCGCCCACCAGGCGTGTGAAAGAAAGAAGAAAAGAAGAAAAAACCCGGATCGGGCCGCCTGGCCACCCTTTGTGCGGGTGTCCGCTCCCCAGGCTACGAAAGCCTTGCCAGCTCTTGTGATCGGGTGGCACCGCCCACCAGGCGTGTGAAAGAAAGAAGAAAAGAAGAAAAAACCCGGACCGGGCCGCCTGGCCACCCTTTGTGCGGGTGTCCGCTCCCCAGGCTCCGAAAGCCTTGCCAGCCCTTGTGATGGGGTGGCACCGCCCACCAGGCGTGTGAAAGAAAGAAGAAAAGAAGAAAAAACCCGGACCGGGCCGCCTGGCCACCCTTTGTGCGGGTGTCCGCTCCCCAGGCTCCGAAAGCCTTGCCAGCCCTTGTGATCGGGTGGCACCGCCCACCAGGCGTGTGAAAGAAAGAAGAAAAGAAGAAAAAACCCGGATCGGGCCGCCTGGCCACCCTTTGTGCGGGTGTCCGCTCCCCAGGCTCCGAAAGCCTTGCCAGCTCTTGTGATCGGGTGGCACCGCCCACCAGGCGTGTGAAAGAAAGAAGAAAAGAAGAAAAAACCCGGACCGGGCCGCCTGGCCACCCTTTGTGCGGGTGTCCGCTCCCCAGGCTCCGAAAGCCTTGCCAGCCCTTGTGATGGGGTGGCACCGCCCACCAGGCGTGTGAAAGAAAGAAGAAAAGAAGAAAAAACCCGGACCGGGCCGCCTGGCCACCCTTTGTGCGGGTGTCCGCTCCCCAGGCTCCGAAAGCCTTGCCAGCCCTTGTGATCGGGTGGCACCGCCCACCAGGCGTGTGAAAGAAAGAAGAAAAGAAGAAAAAACCCGGATCGGGCCGCCTGGCCACCCTTTGTGCGGGTGTCCGCTCCCCAGGCTCCGAAAGCCTTGCCAGCTCTTGTGATCGGGTGGCACCGCCCACCAGGCGTGTGAAAGAAAGAAGAAAAGAAGAAAAAACCCGGACCGGGCCGCCTGGCCACCCTTTGTGCGGGTGTCCGCTCCCCAGGCTCCGAAAGCCTTGCCAGCCCTTGTGATGGGGTGGCACCGCCCACCAGGCGTGTGAAAGAAAGAAGAAAAGAAGAAAAAACCCGGACCGGGCCGCCTGGCCACCCTTTGTGCGGGTGTCCGCTCCCCAGGCTCCGAAAGCCTTGCCAGCCCTTGTGATGGGGTGGCACCGCCCACCAGGCGTGTGAAAGAAAGAAGAAAAGAAGAAAAAACCCGGACCGGGCCGCCTGGCCACCCTTTGTGCGGGTGTCCGCTCCCCAGGCTCCGAAAGCCTTGCCAGCCCTTGTGATCGGGTGGCACCGCCCACCAGGCGTGTGAAAGAAAGAAGAAAAGAAGAAAAAACCCGGACCGGGCCGCCTGGCCACCCTTTGTGAGGGTGTCCGCTCCCCAGGCTCCGAAAGCCTTGCCAGCCCTTGTGATCGGGTGGCACCGCCCACCAGGCGTGTGAAAGAAAGAAGAAAAGAAGAAAAAACCCGGACCGGGCCGCCTGGCCACCCTTTGTGAGGGTGTCCGCTCCCCAGGCTCCGAAAGCCTTGCCAGCCCTTGTGATCGGGTGGCACCGCCCACCAGGCGTGTGAAAGAAAGAAGAAAAGAAGAAAAAACCCGGACCGGGCCGCCTGGCCACCCTTTGTGAGGGTGTCTGCTCCCCAGGCTACGAAAGCCTTGCCAGCCCTTGTGATCGGGTGGCACCGCCCACCAGGCGTGTGAAAGAAAGAAGAAAAGAAGAAAAAACCCGGACCGGGCCGCCTGGCCACCCTTTGTGAGGGTGTCCGCTCCCCAGGCTACGAAAGCCTTGCCAGCCCTTGTGATCGGGTGGCACCGCCCACCAGGCGTGTGAAAGAAAGAAGAAAAGAAGAAAAAACCCGGACCGGGCCGCCTGGCCACCCTTTGTGCGGGTGTCCGCTCCCCAGGCTCCGAAAGCCTTGCCAGCCCTTGTGATCGGGTGGCACCGCCCACCAGGCGTGTGAAAGAAAGAAGAAAAGAAGAAAAAACCCGGATCGGGCCGCCTGGCCACCCTTTGTGCGGGTGTCCGCTCCCCAGGCTCCGAAAGCCTTGCCAGCTCTTGTGATCGGGTGGCACCGCCCACCAGGCGTGTGAAAGAAAGAAGAAAAGAAGAAAAAACCCGGACCGGGCCGCCTGGCCACCCTTTGTGCGGGTGTCCGCTCCCCAGGCTCCGAAAGCCTTGCCAGCCCTTGTGATGGGGTGGCACCGCCCACCAGGCGTGTGAAAGAAAGAAGAAAAGAAGAAAAAACCCGGACCGGGCCGCCTGGCCACCCTTTGTGCGGGTGTCCGCTCCCCAGGCTCCGAAAGCCTTGCCAGCCCTTGTGATCGGGTGGCACCGCCCACCAGGCGTGTGAAAGAAAGAAGAAAAGAAGAAAAAACCCGGACCGGGCCGCCTGGCCACCCTTTGTGAGGGTGTCCGCTCCCCAGGCTCCGAAAGCCTTGCCAGCCCTTGTGATCGGGTGGCACCGCCCACCAGGCGTGTGAAAGAAAGAAGAAAAGAAGAAAAAACCCGGACCGGGCCGCCTGGCCACCCTTTGTGCGGGTGTCCGCTCCCCAGGCTCCGAAAGCCTTGCCAGCTCTTGTGATCGGGTGGCACCGCCCACCAGGCGTGTGAAAGAAAGAAGAAAAGAAGAAAAAACCCGGACCGGGCCGCCTGGCCACCCTTTGTGCGGGTGTCCGCTCCCCAGGCTCCGAAAGCCTTGCCAGCCCTTGTGATGGGGTGGCACCGCCCACCAGGCATGTGAAAGAAAGAAGAAAAGAAGAAAAAACCCGGACCGGGCCGCCTGGCCACCCTTTGTGCGGGTGTCCGCTCCCCAGGCTCCGAAAGCCTTGCCAGCTCTTGTGATCGGGTGGCACCGCCCACCAGGCGTGTGAAAGAAAGAAGAAAAGAAGAAAAAACCCGGACCGGGCCGCCTGGCCACCCTTTGTGCGGGTGTCCGCTCCCCAGGCTCCGAAAGCCTTGCCAGCCCTTGTGATGGGGTGGTACCGCCCACCAGGCGTGTGAAAGAAAGAAGAAAAGAAGAAAAAACCCGGACCGGGCCGCCTGGCCACCCTTTGTGAGGGTGTCCGCTCCCCAGGCTACGAAAGCCTTGCCAGCCCTTGTGATCGGGTGGCACCGCCCACCAGGCGTGTGAAAGAAAGAAGAAAAGAAGAAAAAACCCGGACCGGGCCGCCTGGCCACCCTTTGTGCGGGTGTCCGCTCCCCAGGCTCCGAAAGCCTTGCCAGCCCTTGTGATCGGGTGGCACCGCCCACCAGGCGTGTGAAAGAAAGAAGAAAAGAAGAAAAAACCCGGATCGGGCCGCCTGGCCACCCTTTGTGCGGGTGTCCGCTCCCCAGGCTACGAAAGCCTTGCCAGCTCTTGTGATCGGGTGGCACCGCCCACCAGGCGTGTGAAAGAAAGAAGAAAAGAAGAAAAAACCCGGACCGGGCCGCCTGGCCACCCTTTGTGCGGGTGTCCGCTCCCCAGGCTCCGAAAGCCTTGCCAGCCCTTGTGATGGGGTGGCACCGCCCACCAGGCGTGTGAAAGAAAGAAGAAAAGAAGAAAAAACCCGGACCGGGCCGCCTGGCCACCCTTTGTGAGGGTGTCCGCTCCCCAGGCTACGAAAGCCTTGCCAGCCCTTGTGATCGGGTGGCACCGCCCACCAGGCGTGTGAAAGAAAGAAGAAAAGAAGAAAAAACCCGGACCGGGCCGCCTGGCCACCCTTTGTGCGGGTGTCCGCTCCCCAGGCTCCGAAAGCCTTGCCAGCCCTTGTGATCGGGTGGCACCGCCCACCAGGCGTGTGAAAGAAAGAAGAAAAGAAGAAAAAACCCGGATCGGGCCGCCTGGCCACCCTTTGTGCGGGTGTCCGCTCCCCAGGCTACGAAAGCCTTGCCAGCTCTTGTGATCGGGTGGCACCGCCCACCAGGCGTGTGAAAGAAAGAAGAAAAGAAGAAAAAACCCGGACCGGGCCGCCTGGCCACCCTTTGTGCGGGTGTCCGCTCCCCAGGCTCCGAAAGCCTTGCCAGCTCTTGTGATCGGGTGGCACCGCCCACCAGGCGTGTGAAAGAAAGAAGAAAAGAAGAAAAAACCCGGACCGGGCCGCCTGGCCACCCTTTGTGCGGGTGTCCGCTCCCCAGGCTCCGAAAGCCTTGCCAGCCCTTGTGATGGGGTGGTACCGCCCACCAGGCGTGTGAAAGAAAGAAGAAAAGAAGAAAAAACCCGGACCGGGCCGCCTGGCCACCCTTTGTGCGGGTGTCCGCTCCCCAGGCTCCGAAAGCCTTGCCAGCCCTTGTGATCGGGTGGCACCGCCCACCAGGCGTGTGAAAGAAAGAAGAAAAGAAGAAAAAACCCGGATCGGGCCGCCTGGCCACCCTTTGTGCGGGTGTCCGCTCCCCAGGCTACGAAAGCCTTGCCAGCTCTTGTGATCGGGTGGCACCGCCCACCAGGCGTGTGAAAGAAAGAAGAAAAGAAGAAAAAACCCGGACCGGGCCGCCTGGCCACCCTTTGTGCGGGTGTCCGCTCCCCAGGCTCCGAAAGCCTTGCCAGCCCTTGTGATGGGGTGGCACCGCCCACCAGGCGTGTGAAAGAAAGAAGAAAAGAAGAAAAAACCCGGACCGGGCCGCCTGGCCACCCTTTGTGCGGGTGTCCGCTCCCCAGGCTACGAAAGCCTTGCCAGCTCTTGTGATCGGGTGGCACCGCCCACCAGGCGTGTGAAAGAAAGAAGAAAAGAAGAAAAAACCCGGACCGGGCCGCCTGGCCACCCTTTGTGCGGGTGTCCGCTCCCCAGGCTCCGAAAGCCTTGCCAGCCCTTGTGATGGGGTGGCACCGCCCACCAGGCGTGTGAAAGAAAGAAGAAAAGAAGAAAAAACCCGGACCGGGCCGCCTGGCCACCCTTTGTGCGGGTGTCCGCTCCCCAGGCTCCGAAAGCCTTGCCAGCCCTTGTGATCGGGTGGCACCGCCCACCAGGCGTGTGAAAGAAAGAAGAAAAGAAGAAAAAACCCGGATCGGGCCGCCTGGCCACCCTTTGTGCGGGTGTCCGCTCCCCAGGCTACGAAAGCCTTGCCAGCTCTTGTGATCGGGTGGCACCGCCCACCAGGCGTGTGAAAGAAAGAAGAAAAGAAGAAAAAACCCGGACCGGGCCGCCTGGCCACCCTTTGTGCGGGTGTCCGCTCCCCAGGCTCCGAAAGCCTTGCCAGCTCTTGTGATCGGGTGGCACCGCCCACCAGGCGTGTGAAAGAAAGAAGAAAAGAAGAAAAAACCCGGACCGGGCCGCCTGGCCACCCTTTGTGCGGGTGTCCGCTCCCCAGGCTCCGAAAGCCTTGCCAGCCCTTGTGATGGGGTGGTACCGCCCACCAGGCGTGTGAAAGAAAGAAGAAAAGAAGAAAAAACCCGGACCGGGCCGCCTGGCCACCCTTTGTGCGGGTGTCCGCTCCCCAGGCTCCGAAAGCCTTGCCAGCCCTTGTGATCGGGTGGCACCGCCCACCAGGCGTGTGAAAGAAAGAAGAAAAGAAGAAAAAACCCGGATCGGGCCGCCTGGCCACCCTTTGTGCGGGTGTCCGCTCCCCAGGCTACGAAAGCCTTGCCAGCTCTTGTGATCGGGTGGCACCGCCCACCAGGCGTGTGAAAGAAAGAAGAAAAGAAGAAAAAACCCGGACCGGGCCGCCTGGCCACCCTTTGTGCGGGTGTCCGCTCCCCAGGCTCCGAAAGCCTTGCCAGCCCTTGTGATGGGGTGGCACCGCCCACCAGGCGTGTGAAAGAAAGAAGAAAAGAAGAAAAAACCCGGACCGGGCCGCCTGGCCACCCTTTGTGCGGGTGTCCGCTCCCCAGGCTCCGAAAGCCTTGCCAGCCCTTGTGATCGGGTGGCACCGCCCACCAGGCGTGTGAAAGAAAGAAGAAAAGAAGAAAAAACCCGGATCGGGCCGCCTGGCCACCCTTTGTGCGGGTGTCCGCTCCCCAGGCTCCGAAAGCCTTGCCAGCTCTTGTGATCGGGTGGCACCGCCCACCAGGCGTGTGAAAGAAAGAAGAAAAGAAGAAAAAACCCGGACCGGGCCGCCTGGCCACCCTTTGTGCGGGTGTCCGCTCCCCAGGCTCCGAAAGCCTTGCCAGCCCTTGTGATGGGGTGGCACCGCCCACCAGGCGTGTGAAAGAAAGAAGAAAAGAAGAAAAAACCCGGACCGGGCCGCCTGGCCACCCTTTGTGCGGGTGTCCGCTCCCCAGGCTCCGAAAGCCTTGCCAGCCCTTGTGATGGGGTGGCACCGCCCACCAGGCGTGTGAAAGAAAGAAGAAAAGAAGAAAAAACCCGGACCGGGCCGCCTGGCCACCCTTTGTGCGGGTGTCCGCTCCCCAGGCTCCGAAAGCCTTGCCAGCTCTTGTGATCGGGTGGCACCGCCCACCAGGCGTGTGAAAGAAAGAAGAAAAGAAGAAAAAACCCGGACCGGGCCGCCTGGCCACCCTTTGTGCGGGTGTCCGCTCCCCAGGCTCCGAAAGCCTTGCCAGCCCTTGTGATGGGGTGGTACCGCCCACCAGGCGTGTGAAAGAAAGAAGAAAAGAAGAAAAAACCCGGACCGGGCCGCCTGGCCACCCTTTGTGAGGGTGTCCGCTCCCCAGGCTACGAAAGCCTTGCCAGCCCTTGTGATCGGGTGGCACCGCCCACCAGGCGTGTGAAAGAAAGAAGAAAAGAAGAAAAAACCCGGACCGGGCCGCCTGGCCACCCTTTGTGCGGGTGTCCGCTCCCCAGGCTCCGAAAGCCTTGCCAGCCCTTGTGATCGGGTGGCACCGCCCACCAGGCGTGTGAAAGAAAGAAGAAAAGAAGAAAAAACCCGGATCGGGCCGCCTGGCCACCCTTTGTGCGGGTGTCCGCTCCCCAGGCTACGAAAGCCTTGCCAGCTCTTGTGATCGGGTGGCACCGCCCACCAGGCGTGTGAAAGAAAGAAGAAAAGAAGAAAAAACCCGGACCGGGCCGCCTGGCCACCTTTTGTGCGGGTGTCCGCTCCCCAGGCTCCGAAAGCCTTGCCAGCCCTTGTGATGGGGTGGCACCGCCCACCAGGCGTGTGAAAGAAAGAAGAAAAGAAGAAAAAACCCGGACCGGGCCGCCTGGCCACCCTTTGTGAGGGTGTCCGCTCCCCAGGCTCCGAAAGCCTTGCCAGCCCTTGTGATCGGGTGGCACCGCCCACCAGGCGTGTGAAAGAAAGAAGAAAAGAAGAAAAAACCCGGACCGGGCCGCCTGGCCACCCTTTGTGAGGGTGTCTGCTCCCCAGGCTACGAAAGCCTTGCCAGCCCTTGTGATCGGGTGGCACCGCCCACCAGGCGTGTGAAAGAAAGAAGAAAAGAAGAAAAAACCCGGACCGGGCCGCCTGGCCACCCTTTGTGAGGGTGTCCGCTCCCCAGGCTACGAAAGCCTTGCCAGCCCTTGTGATCGGGTGGCACCGCCCACCAGGCGTGTGAAAGAAAGAAGAAAAGAAGAAAAAACCCGGACCGGGCCGCCTGGCCACCCTTTGTGCGGGTGTCCGCTCCCCAGGCTCCGAAAGCCTTGCCAGCCCTTGTGATCGGGTGGCACCGCCCACCAGGCGTGTGAAAGAAAGAAGAAAAGAAGAAAAAACCCGGACCGGGCCGCCTGGCCACCCTTTGTGCGGGTGTCCGCTCCCCAGGCTCCGAAAGCCTTGCCAGCCCTTGTGATGGGGTGGCACCGCCCACCAGGCGTGTGAAAGAAAGAAGAAAAGAAGAAAAAACCCGGACCGGGCCGCCTGGCCACCCTTTGTGAGGGTGTCCGCTCCCCAGGCTCCGAAAGCCTTGCCAGCCCTTGTGATCGGGTGGCACCGCCCACCAGGCGTGTGAAAGAAAGAAGAAAAGAAGAAAAAACCCGGACCGGGCCGCCTGGCCACCCTTTGTGAGGGTGTCCGCTCCCCAGGCTCCGAAAGCCTTGCCAGCCCTTGTGATCGGGTGGCACCGCCCACCAGGCGTGTGAAAGAAAGAAGAAAAGAAGAAAAAACCCGGACCGGGCCGCCTGGCCACCCTTTGTGAGGGTGTCCGCTCCCCAGGCTCCGAAAGCCTTGCCAGCCCTTGTGATCGGGTGGCACCGCCCACCAGGCGTGTGAAAGAAAGAAGAAAAGAAGAAAAAACCCGGACCGGGCCGCCTGGCCACCCTTTGTGAGGGTGTCCGCTCCCCAGGCTACGAAAGCCTTGCCAGCCCTTGTGATCGGGTGGCACCGCCCACCAGGCGTGTGAAAGAAAGAAGAAAAGAAGAAAAAACCCGGACCGGGCCGCCTGGCCACCCTTTGTGAGGGTGTCCGCTCCCCAGGCTACGAAAGCCTTGCCAGCCCTTGTGATCGGGTGGCACCGCCCACCAGGCGTGTGAAAGAAAGAAGAAAAGAAGAAAAAACCCGGACCGGGCCGCCTGGCCACCCTTTGTGCGGGTGTCCGCTCCCCAGGCTCCGAAAGCCTTGCCAGCCCTTGTGATCGGGTGGCACCGCCCACCAGGCGTGTGAAAGAAAGAAGAAAAGAAGAAAAAACCCGGACCGGGCCGCCTGGCCACCCTTTGTGCGGGTGTCCGCTCCCCAGGCTCCGAAAGCCTTGCCAGCCCTTGTGATCGGGTGGCACCGCCCACCAGGCGTGTGAAAGAAAGAAGAAAAGAAGAAAAAACCCGGACCGGGCTGCCTGGCCACCCTTTGTGTGGGTGTCCGCTCCCCAGGCTCCGAAAGCCTTGCCAGCCCTTGTGATCGGGTGGCACCGCCCACCAGGCGTGTGAAAGAAAGAAGAAAAGAAGAAAAAACCCGGACCGGGCCGCCTGGCCACCCTTTGTGAGGGTGTCCGCTCCCCAGGCTCCGAAAGCCTTGCCAGCCCTTGTGATGGGGTGGCACCGCCCACCAGGCGTGTGAAAGAAAGTAGAAAAGAAGAAAAAACCCGGACCGGGCCGCCTGGCCACCCTTTGTGCGGGTGTCCGCTCCCCAGGCTCCGAAAGCCTTGCCAGCCCTTGTGATGGGGTGGCACCGCCCACCAGGCGTGTGAAAGAAAGAAGAAAAGAAGAAAAAACCCGGACCGGGCCGCCTGGCCACCCTTTGTGAGGGTGTCCGCTCCCCAGGCTACGAAAGCCTTGCCAGCCCTTGTGATCGGGTGGCACCGCCCACCAGGCGTGTGAAAGAAAGAAGAAAAGAAGAAAAAACCCGGACCGGGCCGCCTGGCCACCCTTTGTGCGGGTGTCCGCTCCCCAGGCTCCGAAAGCCTTGCCAGCCCTTGTGATCGGGTGGCACCGCCCACCAGGCGTGTGAAAGAAAGAAGAAAAGAAGAAAAAACCCGGACCGGGCTGCCTGGCCACCCTTTGTGTGGGTGTCCGCTCCCCAGGCTCCGAAAGCCTTGCCAGCCCTTGTGATCGGGTGGCACCGCCCACCAGGCGTGTGAAAGAAAGAAGAAAAGAAGAAAAAACCCGGACCGGGCCGCCTGGCCACCCTTTGTGAGGGTGTCCGCTCCCCAGGCTCCGAAAGCCTTGCCAGCCCTTGTGATGGGGTGGCACCGCCCACCAGGCGTGTGAAAGAAAGAAGAAAAGAAGAAAAAACCCGGACCGGGCCGCCTGGCCACCCTTTGTGCGGGTGTCCGCTCCCCAGGCTCCGAAAGCCTTGCCAGCCCTTGTGATGGGGTGGCACCGCCCACCAGGCGTGTGAAAGAAAGAAGAAAAGAAGAAAAAACCCGGACCGGGCCGCCTGGCCACCCTTTGTGAGGGTGTCCGCTCCCCAGGCTACGAAAGCCTTGCCAGCCCTTGTGATCGGGTGGCACCGCCCACCAGGCGTGTGAAAGAAAGAAGAAAAGAAGAAAAAACCCGGACCGGGCCGCCTGGCCACCCTTTGTGCGGGTGTCCGCTCCCCAGGCTCCGAAAGCCTTGCCAGCCCTTGTGATCGGGTGGCACCGCCCACCAGGCGTGTGAAAGAAAGAAGAAAAGAAGAAAAAACCCGGACCGGGCCGCCTGGCCACCCTTTGTGTGGGTGTCCGCTCCCCAGGCTCCGAAAGCCTTGCCAGCCCTTGTGATCGGGTGGCACCGCCCACCAGGCGTGTGAAAGAAAGAAGAAAAGAAGAAAAAACCCGGACCGGGCCGCCTGGCCACCCTTTGTGAGGGTGTCCGCTCCCCAGGCTCCGAAAGCCTTGCCAGCCCTTGTGATCGGGTGGCACCGCCCACCAGGCGTGTGAAAGAAAGAAGAAAAGAAGAAAAAACCCGGATCGGGCCGCCTGGCCACCCTTTGTGAGGGTGTCCGCTCCCCAGGCTCCGAAAGCCTTGCCAGCTCTTGTGATCGGGTGGCACCGCCCACCAGGCGTGTGAAAGAAAGAAGAAAAGAAGAAAAAACCCGGACCGGGCCGCCTGGCCACCCTTTGTGCGGGTGTCCGCTCCCCAGGCTCCGAAAGCCTTGCCAGCCCTTGTGATGGGGTGGCACCGCCCACCAGGCGTGTGAAAGAAAGAAGAAAAGAAGAAAAAACCCGGACCGGGCCGCCTGGCCACCCTTTGTGAGGGTGTCCGCTCCCCAGGCTACGAAAGCCTTGCCAGCCCTTGTGATCGGGTGGCACCGCCCACCAGGCGTGTGAAAGAAAGAAGAAAAGAAGAAAAAACCCGGACCGGGCCGCCTGGCCACCCTTTGTGCGGGTGTCCGCTCCCCAGGCTCCGAAAGCCTTGCCAGCCCTTGTGATCGGGTGGCACCGCCCACCAGGCGTGTGAAAGAAAGAAGAAAAGAAGAAAAAACCCGGACCGGGCCGCCTGGCCACCCTTTGTGAGGGTGTCCGCTCCCCAGGCTCCGAAAGCCTTGCCAGCCCTTGTGATCGGGTGGCACCGCCCACCAGGCGTGTGAAAGAAAGAAGAAAAGAAGAAAAAACCCGGACCGGGCCGCCTGGCCACCCTTTGTGCGGGTGTCCGCTCCCCAGGCTCCGAAAGCCTTGCCAGCCCTTGTGATCGGGTGGCACCGCCCACCAGGCGTGTGAAAGAAAGAAGAAAAGAAGAAAAAACCCGGACCGGGCTGCCTGGCCACCCTTTGTGTGGGTGTCCGCTCCCCAGGCTCCGAAAGCCTTGCCAGCCCTTGTGATCGGGTGGCACCGCCCACCAGGCGTGTGAAAGAAAGAAGAAAAGAAGAAAAAACCCGGACCGGGCCGCCTGGCCACCCTTTGTGTGGGTGTCCGCTCCCCAGGCTCCGAAAGCCTTGCCAGCCCTTGTGATCGGGTGGCACCGCCCACCAGGCGTGTGAAAGAAAGAAGAAAAGAAGAAAAAACCCGGACCGGGCCGCCTGGCCACCCTTTGTGAGGGTGTCCGCTCCCCAGGCTCCGAAAGCCTTGCCAGCCCTTGTGATGGGGTGGCACCGCCCACCAGGCGTGTGAAAGAAAGAAGAAAAGAAGAAAAAACCCGGACCGGGCCGCCTGGCCACCCTTTGTGCGGGTGTCCGCTCCCCAGGCTCCGAAAGCCTTGCCAGCCCTTGTGATGGGGTGGCACCGCCCACCAGGCGTGTGAAAGAAAGAAGAAAAGAAGAAAAAACCCGGACCGGGCCGCCTGGCCACCCTTTGTGAGGGTGTCCGCTCCCCAGGCTACGAAAGCCTTGCCAGCCCTTGTGATCGGGTGGCACCGCCCACCAGGCGTGTGAAAGAAAGAAGAAAAGAAGAAAAAACCCGGACCGGGCCGCCTGGCCACCCTTTGTGCGGGTGTCCGCTCCCCAGGCTCCGAAAGCCTTGCCAGCCCTTGTGATCGGGTGGCACCGCCCACCAGGCGTGTGAAAGAAAGAAGAAAAGAAGAAAAAACCCGGACCGGGCCGCCTGGCCACCCTTTGTGAGGGTGTCTGCTCCCCAGGCTACGAAAGCCTTGCCAGCCCTTGTGATGGGGTGGCACCGCCCACCAGGCGTGTGAAAGAAAGAAGAAAAGAAGAAAAAACCCGGACCGGGCCGCCTGGCCACCCTTTGTGAGGGTGTCCGCTCCCCAGGCTACGAAAGCCTTGCCAGCCCTTGTGATCGGGTGGCACCGCCCACCAGGCGTGTGAAAGAAAGAAGAAAAGAAGAAAAAACCCGGACCGGGCCGCCTGGCCACCCTTTGTGCGGGTGTCCGCTCCCCAGGCTCCGAAAGCCTTGCCAGCCCTTGTGATCGGGTGGCACCGCCCACCAGGCGTGTGAAAGAAAGAAGAAAAGAAGAAAAAACCCGGACCGGGCCGCCTGGCCACCCTTTGTGAGGGTGTCCGCTCCCCAGGCTCCGAAAGCCTTGCCAGCCCTTGTGATCGGGTGGCACCGCCCACCAGGCGTGTGAAAGAAAGAAGAAAAGAAGAAAAAACCCGGATCGGGCCGCCTGGCCACCCTTTGTGAGGGTGTCCGCTCCCCAGGCTACGAAAGCCTTGCCAGCCCTTGTGATCGGGTGGCACCGCCCACCAGGCGTGTGAAAGAAAGAAGAAAAGAAGAAAAAACCCGGACCGGGCCGCCTGGCCACCCTTTGTGCGGGTGTCCGCTCCCCAGGCTCCGAAAGCCTTGCCAGCCCTTGTGATCGGGTGGCACCGCCCACCAGGCGTGTGAAAGAAAGAAGAAAAGAAGAAAAAACCCGGACCGGGCCGCCTGGCCACCCTTTGTGAGGGTGTCCGCTCCCCAGGCTCCGAAAGCCTTGCCAGCCCTTGTGATCGGGTGGCACCGCCCACCAGGCGTGTGAAAGAAAGAAGAAAAGAAGAAAAAACCCGGACCGGGCCGCCTGGCCACCCTTTGTGAGGGTGTCCGCTCCCCAGGCTACGAAAGCCTTGCCAGCCCTTGTGATCGGGTGGCACCGCCCACCAGGCGTGTGAAAGAAAGAAGAAAAGAAGAAAAAACCCGGACCGGGCCGCCTGGCCACCCTTTGTGCGGGTGTCCGCTCCCCAGGCTCCGAAAGCCTTGCCAGCCCTTGTGATCGGGTGGCACCGCCCACCAGGCGTGTGAAAGAAAGAAGAAAAGAAGAAAAAACCCGGACCGGGCCGCCTGGCCACCCTTTGTGTGGGTGTCCGCTCCCCAGGCTCCGAAAGCCTTGCCAGCCCTTGTGATCGGGTGGCACCGCCCACCAGGCGTGTGAAAGAAAGAAGAAAAGAAGAAAAAACCCGGACCGGGCCGCCTGGCCACCCTTTGTGAGGGTGTCCGCTCCCCAGGCTCCGAAAGCCTTGCCAGCCCTTGTGATCGGGTGGCACCGCCCACCAGGCGTGTGAAAGAAAGAAGAAAAGAAGAAAAAACCCGGATCGGGCCGCCTGGCCACCCTTTGTGAGGGTGTCCGCTCCCCAGGCTCCGAAAGCCTTGCCAGCTCTTGTGATCGGGTGGCACCGCCCACCAGGCGTGTGAAAGAAAGAAGAAAAGAAGAAAAAACCCGGACCGGGCCGCCTGGCCACCCTTTGTGCGGGTGTCCGCTCCCCAGGCTCCGAAAGCCTTGCCAGCCCTTGTGATGGGGTGGCACCGCCCACCAGGCGTGTGAAAGAAAGAAGAAAAGAAGAAAAAACCCGGACCGGGCCGCCTGGCCACCCTTTGTGAGGGTGTCCGCTCCCCAGGCTACGAAAGCCTTGCCAGCCCTTGTGATCGGGTGGCACCGCCCACCAGGCGTGTGAAAGAAAGAAGAAAAGAAGAAAAAACCCGGACCGGGCCGCCTGGCCACCCTTTGTGCGGGTGTCCGCTCCCCAGGCTCCGAAAGCCTTGCCAGCCCTTGTGATCGGGTGGCACCGCCCACCAGGCGTGTGAAAGAAAGAAGAAAAGAAGAAAAAACCCGGACCGGGCCGCCTGGCCACCCTTTGTGAGGGTGTCCGCTCCCCAGGCTCCGAAAGCCTTGCCAGCCCTTGTGATCGGGTGGCACCGCCCACCAGGCGTGTGAAAGAAAGAAGAAAAGAAGAAAAAACCCGGACCGGGCCGCCTGGCCACCCTTTGTGAGGGTGTCCGCTCCCCAGGCTACGAAAGCCTTGCCAGCCCTTGTGATTGGGTGGCACCGCCCACCAGGCGTGTGAAAGAAAGAAGAAAAGAAGAAAAAACCCGGACCGGGCCGCCTGGCCACCCTTTGTGAGGGTGTCCGCTCCCCAGGCTACGAAAGCCTTGCCAGCCCTTGTGATCGGGTGGCACCGCCCACCAGGCGTGTGAAAGAAAGAAGAAAAGAAGAAAAAACCCGGACCGGGCGGCCTGGCCACCCTTTGTGCGGGTGTCCGCTCCCCAGGCTCCGAAAGCCTTGCCAGCCCTTGTGATCGGGTGGCACCGCCCACCAGGCGTGTGAAAGAAAGAAGAAAAGAAGAAAAAACCCGGACCGGGCCGCCTGGCCACCCTTTGTGCGGGTGTCCGCTCCCCAGGCTCCGAAAGCCTTGCCAGCCCTTGTGATCGGGTGGCACCGCCCACCAGGCGTGTGAAAGAAAGAAGAAAAGAAGAAAAAACCCGGACCGGGCCGCCTGGCCACCCTTTGTGCGGGTGTCCGCTCCCCAGGCTACGAAAGCCTTGCCAGCCCTTGTGATCGGGTGGCACCGCCCACCAGGCGTGTGAAAGAAAGAAGAAAAGAAGAAAAAACCCGGATCGGGCCGCCTGGCCACCCTTTGTGAGGGTGTCCGCTCCCCAGGCTCCGAAAGCCTTGCCAGCTCTTGTGATCGGGTGGCACCGCCCACCAGGCGTGTGAAAGAAAGAAGAAAAGAAGAAAAAACCCGGACCGGGCCGCCTGGCCACCCTTTGTGCGGGTGTCCGCTCCCCAGGCTCCGAAAGCCTTGCCAGCCCTTGTGATGGGGTGGCACCGCCCACCAGGCGTGTGAAAGAAAGAAGAAAAGAAGAAAAAACCCGGACCGGGCCGCCTGGCCACCCTTTGTGAGGGTGTCCGCTCCCCAGGCTACGAAAGCCTTGCCAGCCCTTGTGATCGGGTGGCACCGCCCACCAGGCGTGTGAAAGAAAGAAGAAAAGAAGAAAAAACCCGGACCGGGCCGCCTGGCCACCCTTTGTGCGGGTGTCCGCTCCCCAGGCTCCGAAAGCCTTGCCAGCCCTTGTGATCGGGTGGCACCGCCCACCAGGCGTGTGAAAGAAAGAAGAAAAGAAGAAAAAACCCGGACCGGGCCGCCTGGCCACCCTTTGTGAGGGTGTCCGCTCCCCAGGCTCCGAAAGCCTTGCCAGCCCTTGTGATCGGGTGGCACCGCCCACCAGGCGTGTGAAAGAAAGAAGAAAAGAAGAAAAAACCCGGACCGGGCCGCCTGGCCACCCTTTGTGAGGGTGTCCGCTCCCCAGGCTCCGAAAGCCTTGCCAGCCCTTGTGATCGGGTGGCACCGCCCACCAGGCGTGTGAAAGAAAGAAGAAAAGAAGAAAAAACCCGGACCGGGCCGCCTGGCCACCCTTTGTGAGGGTGTCCGCTCCCCAGGCTACGAAAGCCTTGCCAGCCCTTGTGATCGGGTGGCACCGCCCACCAGGCGTGTGAAAGAAAGAAGAAAAGAAGAAAAAACCCGGACCGGGCCGCCTGGCCACCCTTTGTGCGGGTGTCCGCTCCCCAGGCTCCGAAAGCCTTGCCAGCCCTTGTGATCGGGTGGCACCGCCCACCAGGCGTGTGAAAGAAAGAAGAAAAGAAGAAAAAACCCGGACCGGGCCGCCTGGCCACCCTTTGTGAGGGTGTCCGCTCCCCAGGCTCCGAAAGCCTTGCCAGCCCTTGTGATCGGGTGGCACCGCCCACCAGGCGTGTGAAAGAAAGAAGAAAAGAAGAAAAAACCCGGACCGGGCCGCCTGGCCACCCTTTGTGAGGGTGTCCGCTCCCCAGGCTACGAAAGCCTTGCCAGCCCTTGTGATCGGGTGGCACCGCCCACCAGGCGTGTGAAAGAAAGAAGAAAAGAAGAAAAAACCCGGACCGGGCCGCCTGGCCACCCTTTGTGAGGGTGTCCGCTCCCCAGGCTACGAAAGCCTTGCCAGCCCTTGTGATCGGGTGGCACCGCCCACCAGGCGTGTGAAAGAAAGAAGAAAAGAAGAAAAAACCCGGACCGGGCGGCCTGGCCACCCTTTGTGCGGGTGTCCGCTCCCCAGGCTCCGAAAGCCTTGCCAGCCCTTGTGATCGGGTGGCACCGCCCACCAGGCGTGTGAAAGAAAGAAGAAAAGAAGAAAAAACCCGGACCGGGCCGCCTGGCCACCCTTTGTGCGGGTGTCCGCTCCCCAGGCTCCGAAAGCCTTGCCAGCCCTTGTGATCGGGTGGCACCGCCCACCAGGCGTGTGAAAGAAAGAAGAAAAGAAGAAAAAACCCGGACCGGGCCGCCTGGCCACCCTTTGTGCGGGTGTCCGCTCCCCAGGCTACGAAAGCCTTGCCAGCCCTTGTGATCGGGTGGCACCGCCCACCAGGCGTGTGAAAGAAAGAAGAAAAGAAGAAAAAACCCGGATCGGGCCGCCTGGCCACCCTTTGTGAGGGTGTCCGCTCCCCAGGCTCCGAAAGCCTTGCCAGCTCTTGTGATCGGGTGGCACCGCCCACCAGGCGTGTGAAAGAAAGAAGAAAAGAAGAAAAAACCCGGACCGGGCCGCCTGGCCACCCTTTGTGCGGGTGTCCGCTCCCCAGGCTCCGAAAGCCTTGCCAGCCCTTGTGATGGGGTGGCACCGCCCACCAGGCGTGTGAAAGAAAGAAGAAAAGAAGAAAAAACCCGGACCGGGCCGCCTGGCCACCCTTTGTGAGGGTGTCCGCTCCCCAGGCTACGAAAGCCTTGCCAGCCCTTGTGATCGGGTGGCACCGCCCACCAGGCGTGTGAAAGAAAGAAGAAAAGAAGAAAAAACCCGGACCGGGCCGCCTGGCCACCCTTTGTGCGGGTGTCCGCTCCCCAGGCTCCGAAAGCCTTGCCAGCCCTTGTGATCGGGTGGCACCGCCCACCAGGCGTGTGAAAGAAAGAAGAAAAGAAGAAAAAACCCGGACCGGGCCGCCTGGCCACCCTTTGTGAGGGTGTCCGCTCCCCAGGCTCCGAAAGCCTTGCCAGCCCTTGTGATCGGGTGGCACCGCCCACCAGGCGTGTGAAAGAAAGAAGAAAAGAAGAAAAAACCCGGACCGGGCCGCCTGGCCACCCTTTGTGAGGGTGTCCGCTCCCCAGGCTCCGAAAGCCTTGCCAGCCCTTGTGATCGGGTGGCACCGCCCACCAGGCGTGTGAAAGAAAGAAGAAAAGAAGAAAAAACCCGGACCGGGCCGCCTGGCCACCCTTTGTGAGGGTGTCCGCTCCCCAGGCTACGAAAGCCTTGCCAGCCCTTGTGATCGGGTGGCACCGCCCACCAGGCGTGTGAAAGAAAGAAGAAAAGAAGAAAAAACCCGGACCGGGCCGCCTGGCCACCCTTTGTGCGGGTGTCCGCTCCCCAGGCTCCGAAAGCCTTGCCAGCCCTTGTGATCGGGTGGCACCGCCCACCAGGCGTGTGAAAGAAAGAAGAAAAGAAGAAAAAACCCGGACCGGGCCGCCTGGCCACCCTTTGTGAGGGTGTCCGCTCCCCAGGCTACGAAAGCCTTGCCAGCCCTTGTGATCGGGTGGCACCGCCCACCAGGCGTGTGAAAGAAAGAAGAAAAGAAGAAAAAACCCGGACCGGGCCGCCTGGCCACCCTTTGTGCGGGTGTCCGCTCCCCAGGCTCCGAAAGCCTTGCCAGCCCTTGTGATCGGGTGGCACCGCCCACCAGGCGTGTGAAAGAAAGAAGAAAAGAAGAAAAAACCCGGACCGGGCCGCCTGGCCACCCTTTGTGTGGGTGTCCGCTCCCCAGGCTCCGAAAGCCTTGCCAGCCCTTGTGATCGGGTGGCACCGCCCACCAGGCGTGTGAAAGAAAGAAGAAAAGAAGAAAAAACCCGGACCGGGCCGCCTGGCCACCCTTTGTGAGGGTGTCCGCTCCCCAGGCTCCGAAAGCCTTGCCAGCCCTTGTGATCGGGTGGCACCGCCCACCAGGCGTGTGAAAGAAAGAAGAAAAGAAGAAAAAACCCGGATCGGGCCGCCTGGCCACCCTTTGTGAGGGTGTCCGCTCCCCAGGCTCCGAAAGCCTTGCCAGCTCTTGTGATCGGGTGGCACCGCCCACCAGGCGTGTGAAAGAAAGAAGAAAAGAAGAAAAAACCCGGACCGGGCCGCCTGGCCACCCTTTGTGCGGGTGTCCGCTCCCCAGGCTCCGAAAGCCTTGCCAGCCCTTGTGATGGGGTGGCACCGCCCACCAGGCGTGTGAAAGAAAGAAGAAAAGAAGAAAAAACCCGGACCGGGCCGCCTGGCCACCCTTTGTGAGGGTGTCCGCTCCCCAGGCTACGAAAGCCTTGCCAGCCCTTGTGATCGGGTGGCACCGCCCACCAGGCGTGTGAAAGAAAGAAGAAAAGAAGAAAAAACCCGGACCGGGCCGCCTGGCCACCCTTTGTGCGGGTGTCCGCTCCCCAGGCTCCGAAAGCCTTGCCAGCCCTTGTGATCGGGTGGCACCGCCCACCAGGCGTGTGAAAGAAAGAAGAAAAGAAGAAAAAACCCGGACCGGGCCGCCTGGCCACCCTTTGTGAGGGTGTCTGCTCCCCAGGCTACGAAAGCCTTGCCAGCCCTTGTGATCGGGTGGCACCGCCCACCAGGCGTGTGAAAGAAAGAAGAAAAGAAGAAAAAACCCGGACCGGGCCGCCTGGCCACCCTTTGTGAGGGTGTCCGCTCCCCAGGCTACGAAAGCCTTGCCAGCCCTTGTGATCGGGTGGCACCGCCCACCAGGCGTGTGAAAGAAAGAAGAAAAGAAGAAAAAACCCGGACCGGGCCGCCTGGCCACCCTTTGTGCGGGTGTCCGCTCCCCAGGCTCCGAAAGCCTTGCCAGCCCTTGTGATCGGGTGGCACCGCCCACCAGGCGTGTGAAAGAAAGAAGAAAAGAAGAAAAAACCCGGACCGGGCCGCCTGGCCACCCTTTGTGCGGGTGTCCGCTCCCCAGGCTCCGAAAGCCTTGCCAGCCCTTGTGATCGGGTGGCACCGCCCACCAGGCGTGTGAAAGAAAGAAGAAAAGAAGAAAAAACCCGGACCGGGCTGCCTGGCCACCCTTTGTGTGGGTGTCCGCTCCCCAGGCTCCGAAAGCCTTGCCAGCCCTTGTGATCGGGTGGCACCGCCCACCAGGCGTGTGAAAGAAAGAAGAAAAGAAGAAAAAACCCGGACCGGGCCGCCTGGCCACCCTTTGTGAGGGTGTCCGCTCCCCAGGCTACGAAAGCCTTGCCAGCCCTTGTGATCGGGTGGCACCGCCCACCAGGCGTGTGAAAGAAAGAAGAAAAGAAGAAAAAACCCGGACCGGGCCGCCTGGCCACCCTTTGTGCGGGTGTCCGCTCCCCAGGCTCCGAAAGCCTTGCCAGCCCTTGTGATCGGGTGGCACCGCCCACCAGGCGTGTGAAAGAAAGAAGAAAAGAAGAAAAAACCCGGACCGGGCCGCCTGGCCACCCTTTGTGCGGGTGTCCGCTCCCCAGGCTCCGAAAGCCTTGCCAGCTCTTGTGATCGGGTGGCACCGCCCACCAGGCGTGTGAAAGAAAGAAGAAAAGAAGAAAAAACCCGGACCGGGCCGCCTGGCCACCCTTTGTGCGGGTGTCCGCTCCCCAGGCTCCGAAAGCCTTGCCAGCCCTTGTGATGGGGTGGTACCGCCCACCAGGCGTGTGAAAGAAAGAAGAAAAGAAGAAAAAACCCGGACCGGGCCGCCTGGCCACCCTTTGTGAGGGTGTCCGCTCCCCAGGCTCCGAAAGCCTTGCCAGCCCTTGTGATCGGGTGGCACCGCCCACCAGGCGTGTGAAAGAAAGAAGAAAAGAAGAAAAAACCCGGACCGGGCCGCCTGGCCACCCTTTGTGAGGGTGTCTGCTCCCCAGGCTACGAAAGCCTTGCCAGCCCTTGTGATCGGGTGGCACCGCCCACCAGGCGTGTGAAAGAAAGAAGAAAAGAAGAAAAAACCCGGACCGGGCCGCCTGGCCACCCTTTGTGAGGGTGTCCGCTCCCCAGGCTACGAAAGCCTTGCCAGCCCTTGTGATCGGGTGGCACCGCCCACCAGGCGTGTGAAAGAAAGAAGAAAAGAAGAAAAAACCCGGACCGGGCCGCCTGGCCACCCTTTGTGCGGGTGTCCGCTCCCCAGGCTCCGAAAGCCTTGCCAGCCCTTGTGATCGGGTGGCACCGCCCACCAGGCGTGTGAAAGAAAGAAGAAAAGAAGAAAAAACCCGGACCGGGCCGCCTGGCCACCCTTTGTGCGGGTGTCCGCTCCCCAGGCTCCGAAAGCCTTGCCAGCCCTTGTGATCGGGTGGCACCGCCCACCAGGCGTGTGAAAGAAAGAAGAAAAGAAGAAAAAACCCGGACCGGGCCGCCTGGCCACCCTTTGTGAGGGTGTCCGCTCCCCAGGCTACGAAAGCCTTGCCAGCCCTTGTGATCGGGTGGCACCGCCCACCAGGCGTGTGAAAGAAAGAAGAAAAGAAGAAAAAACCCGGACCGGGCCGCCTGGCCACCCTTTGTGCGGGTGTCCGCTCCCCAGGCTCCGAAAGCCTTGCCAGCCCTTGTGATCGGGTGGCACCGCCCACCAGGCGTGTGAAAGAAAGAAGAAAAGAAGAAAAAACCCGGACCGGGCCGCCTGGCCACCCTTTGTGCGGGTGTCCGCTCCCCAGGCTCCGAAAGCCTTGCCAGCCCTTGTGATCGGGTGGCACCGCCCACCAGGCGTGTGAAAGAAAGAAGAAAAGAAGAAAAAACCCGGACCGGGCCGCCTGGCCACCCTTTGTGTGGGTGTCCGCTCCCCAGGCTCCGAAAGCCTTGCCAGCCCTTGTGATCGGGTGGCACCGCCCACCAGGCGTGTGAAAGAAAGAAAAAAAGAAGAAAAAACCCGGACCGGGCCGCCTGGCCACCCTTTGTGAGGGTGTCCGCTCCCCAGGCTACGAAAGCCTTGCCAGCCCTTGTGATCGGGTGGCACCGCCCACCAGGCGTGTGAAAGAAAGAAGAAAAGAAGAAAAAACCCGGACCGGGCCGCCTGGCCACCCTTTGTGAGGGTGTCCGCTCCCCAGGCTACGAAAGCCTTGCCAGCCCTTGTGATCGGGTGGCACCGCCCACCAGGCGTGTGAAAGAAAGAAGAAAAGAAGAAAAAACCCGGACCGGGCCGCCTGGCCACCCTTTGTGCGGGTGTCCGCTCCCCAGGCTCCGAAAGCCTTGCCAGCCCTTGTGATCGGGTGGCACCGCCCACCAGGCGTGTGAAAGAAAGAAGAAAAGAAGAAAAAACCCGGACCGGGCCGCCTGGCCACCCTTTGTGTGGGTGTCCGCTCCCCAGGCTCCGAAAGCCTTGCCAGCCCTTGTGATCGGGTGGCACCGCCCACCAGGCGTGTGAAAGAAAGAAGAAAAGAAGAAAAAACCCGGATCGGGCCGCCTGGCCACCCTTTGTGAGGGTGTCCGCTCCCCAGGCTCCGAAAGCCTTGCCAGCTCTTGTGATCGGGTGGCACCGCCCACCAGGCGTGTGAAAGAAAGAAGAAAAGAAGAAAAAACCCGGACCGGGCCGCCTGGCCACCCTTTGTGCGGGTGTCCGCTCCCCAGGCTCCGAAAGCCTTGCCAGCCCTTGTGATGGGGTGGCACCGCCCACCAGGCGTGTGAAAGAAAGAAGAAAAGAAGAAAAAACCCGGACCGGGCCGCCTGGCCACCCTTTGTGAGGGTGTCCGCTCCCCAGGCTACGAAAGCCTTGCCAGCCCTTGTGATCGGGTGGCACCGCCCACCAGGCGTGTGAAAGAAAGAAGAAAAGAAGAAAAAACCCGGACCGGGCCGCCTGGCCACCCTTTGTGCGGGTGTCCGCTCCCCAGGCTCCGAAAGCCTTGCCAGCCCTTGTGATCGGGTGGCACCGCCCACCAGGCGTGTGAAAGAAAGAAGAAAAGAAGAAAAAACCCGGACCGGGCCGCCTGGCCACCCTTTGTGAGGGTGTCCGCTCCCCAGGCTACGAAAGCCTTGCCAGCCCTTGTGATCGGGTGGCACCGCCCACCAGGCGTGTGAAAGAAAGAAGAAAAGAAGAAAAAACCCGGACCGGGCGGCCTGGCCACCCTTTGTGCGGGTGTCCGCTCCCCAGGCTCCGAAAGCCTTGCCAGCCCTTGTGATCGGGTGGCACCGCCCACCAGGCGTGTGAAAGAAAGAAGAAAAGAAGAAAAAACCCGGACCGGGCCGCCTGGCCACCCTTTGTGCGGGTGTCCGCTCCCCAGGCTCCGAAAGCCTTGCCAGCCCTTGTGATCGGGTGGCACCGCCCACCAGGCGTGTGAAAGAAAGAAGAAAAGAAGAAAAAACCCGGACCGGGCCGCCTGGCCACCCTTTGTGCGGGTGTCCGCTCCCCAGGCTCCGAAAGCCTTGCCAGCCCTTGTGATCGGGTGGCACCGCCCACCAGGCGTGTGAAAGAAAGAAGAAAAGAAGAAAAAACCCGGACCGGGCCGCCTGGCCACCCTTTGTGAGGGTGTCCGCTCCCCAGGCTCCGAAAGCCTTGCCAGCCCTTGTGATCGGGTGGCACCGCCCACCAGGCGTGTGAAAGAAAGAAGAAAAGAAGAAAAAACCCGGACCGGGCCGCCTGGCCACCCTTTGTGAGGGTGTCCGCTCCCCAGGCTACGAAAGCCTTGCCAGCCCTTGTGATCGGGTGGCACCGCCCACCAGGCGTGTGAAAGAAAGAAGAAAAGAAGAAAAAACCCGGACCGGGCCGCCTGGCCACCCTTTGTGCGGGTGTCCGCTCCCCAGGCTCCGAAAGCCTTGCCAGCCCTTGTGATCGGGTGGCACCGCCCACCAGGCGTGTGAAAGAAAGAAGAAAAGAAGAAAAAACCCGGACCGGGCCGCCTGGCCACCCTTTGTGAGGGTGTCCGCTCCCCAGGCTCCGAAAGCCTTGCCAGCCCTTGTGATCGGGTGGCACCGCCCACCAGGCGTGTGAAAGAAAGAAGAAAAGAAGAAAAAACCCGGACCGGGCCGCCTGGCCACCCTTTGTGAGGGTGTCCGCTCCCCAGGCTACGAAAGCCTTGCCAGCCCTTGTGATCGGGTGGCACCGCCCACCAGGCGTGTGAAAGAAAGAAGAAAAGAAGAAAAAACCCGGACCGGGCCGCCTGGCCACCCTTTGTGCGGGTGTCCGCTCCCCAGGCTCCGAAAGCCTTGCCAGCCCTTGTGATCGGGTGGCACCGCCCACCAGGCGTGTGAAAGAAAGAAGAAAAGAAGAAAAAACCCGGACCGGGCCGCCTGGCCACCCTTTGTGCGGGTGTCCGCTCCCCAGGCTCCGAAAGCCTTGCCAGCTCTTGTGATCGGGTGGCACCGCCCACCAGGCGTGTGAAAGAAAGAAGAAAAGAAGAAAAAACCCGGACCGGGCCGCCTGGCCACCCTTTGTGCGGGTGTCCGCTCCCCAGGCTCCGAAAGCCTTGCCAGCCCTTGTGATGGGGTGGTACCGCCCACCAGGCGTGTGAAAGAAAGAAGAAAAGAAGAAAAAACCCGGACCGGGCCGCCTGGCCACCCTTTGTGAGGGTGTCCGCTCCCCAGGCTCCGAAAGCCTTGCCAGCCCTTGTGATCGGGTGGCACCGCCCACCAGGCGTGTGAAAGAAAGAAGAAAAGAAGAAAAAACCCGGACCGGGCCGCCTGGCCACCCTTTGTGCGGGTGTCCGCTCCCCAGGCTACGAAAGCCTTGCCAGCCCTTGTGATCGGGTGGCACCGCCCACCAGGCGTGTGAAAGAAAGAAGAAAAGAAGAAAAAACCCGGACCGGGCCGCCTGGCCACCCTTTGTGAGGGTGTCCGCTCCCCAGGCTACGAAAGCCTTGCCAGCCCTTGTGATCGGGTGGCACCGCCCACCAGGCGTGTGAAAGAAAGAAGAAAAGAAGAAAAAACCCGGACCGGGCCGCCTGGCCACCCTTTGTGCGGGTGTCCGCTCCCCAGGCTCCGAAAGCCTTGCCAGCCCTTGTGATCGGGTGGCACCGCCCACCAGGCGTGTGAAAGAAAGAAGAAAAGAAGAAAAAACCCGGACCGGGCCGCCTGGCCACCCTTTGTGCGGGTGTCCGCTCCCCAGGCTCCGAAAGCCTTGCCAGCCCTTGTGATCGGGTGGCACCGCCCACCAGGCGTGTGAAAGAAAGAAGAAAAGAAGAAAAAACCCGGACCGGGCTGCCTGGCCACCCTTTGTGTGGGTGTCCGCTCCCCAGGCTCCGAAAGCCTTGCCAGCCCTTGTGATCGGGTGGCACCGCCCACCAGGCGTGTGAAAGAAAGAAGAAAAGAAGAAAAAACCCGGACCGGGCCGCCTGGCCACCCTTTGTGAGGGTGTCCGCTCCCCAGGCTACGAAAGCCTTGCCAGCCCTTGTGATCGGGTGGCACCGCCCACCAGGCGTGTGAAAGAAAGAAGAAAAGAAGAAAAAACCCGGACCGGGCCGCCTGGCCACCCTTTGTGAGGGTGTCCGCTCCCCAGGCTACGAAAGCCTTGCCAGCCCTTGTGATCGGGTGGCACCGCCCACCAGGCGTGTGAAAGAAAGAAGAAAAGAAGAAAAAACCCGGACCGGGCCGCCTGGCCACCCTTTGTGCGGGTGTCCGCTCCCCAGGCTCCGAAAGCCTTGCCAGCCCTTGTGATCGGGTGGCACCGCCCACCAGGCGTGTGAAAGAAAGAAGAAAAGAAGAAAAAACCCGGACCGGGCCGCCTGGCCACCCTTTGTGTGGGTGTCCGCTCCCCAGGCTCCGAAAGCCTTGCCAGCCCTTGTGATCGGGTGGCACCGCCCACCAGGCGTGTGAAAGAAAGAAGAAAAGAAGAAAAAACCCGGACCGGGCCGCCTGGCCACCCTTTGTGAGGGTGTCCGCTCCCCAGGCTCCGAAAGCCTTGCCAGCCCTTGTGATCGGGTGGCACCGCCCACCAGGCGTGTGAAAGAAAGAAGAAAAGAAGAAAAAACCCGGATCGGGCCGCCTGGCCACCCTTTGTGAGGGTGTCCGCTCCCCAGGCTCCGAAAGCCTTGCCAGCTCTTGTGATCGGGTGGCACCGCCCACCAGGCGTGTGAAAGAAAGAAGAAAAGAAGAAAAAACCCGGACCGGGCCGCCTGGCCACCCTTTGTGCGGGTGTCCGCTCCCCAGGCTCCGAAAGCCTTGCCAGCCCTTGTGATGGGGTGGCACCGCCCACCAGGCGTGTGAAAGAAAGAAGAAAAGAAGAAAAAACCCGGACCGGGCCGCCTGGCCACCCTTTGTGAGGGTGTCCGCTCCCCAGGCTACGAAAGCCTTGCCAGCCCTTGTGATCGGGTGGCACCGCCCACCAGGCGTGTGAAAGAAAGAAGAAAAGAAGAAAAAACCCGGACCGGGCCGCCTGGCCACCCTTTGTGCGGGTGTCCGCTCCCCAGGCTCCGAAAGCCTTGCCAGCCCTTGTGATCGGGTGGCACCGCCCACCAGGCGTGTGAAAGAAAGAAGAAAAGAAGAAAAAACCCGGACCGGGCCGCCTGGCCACCCTTTGTGAGGGTGTCCGCTCCCCAGGCTACGAAAGCCTTGCCAGCCCTTGTGATCGGGTGGCACCGCCCACCAGGCGTGTGAAAGAAAGAAGAAAAGAAGAAAAAACCCGGACCGGGCGGCCTGGCCACCCTTTGTGCGGGTGTCCGCTCCCCAGGCTCCGAAAGCCTTGCCAGCCCTTGTGATCGGGTGGCACCGCCCACCAGGCGTGTGAAAGAAAGAAGAAAAGAAGAAAAAACCCGGACCGGGCCGCCTGGCCACCCTTTGTGCGGGTGTCCGCTCCCCAGGCTCCGAAAGCCTTGCCAGCCCTTGTGATCGGGTGGCACCGCCCACCAGGCGTGTGAAAGAAAGAAGAAAAGAAGAAAAAACCCGGACCGGGCCGCCTGGCCACCCTTTGTGCGGGTGTCCGCTCCCCAGGCTCCGAAAGCCTTGCCAGCCCTTGTGATCGGGTGGCACCGCCCACCAGGCGTGTGAAAGAAAGAAGAAAAGAAGAAAAAACCCGGACCGGGCCGCCTGGCCACCCTTTGTGAGGGTGTCCGCTCCCCAGGCTCCGAAAGCCTTGCCAGCCCTTGTGATCGGGTGGCACCGCCCACCAGGCGTGTGAAAGAAAGAAGAAAAGAAGAAAAAACCCGGACCGGGCCGCCTGGCCACCCTTTGTGAGGGTGTCCGCTCCCCAGGCTACGAAAGCCTTGCCAGCCCTTGTGATCGGGTGGCACCGCCCACCAGGCGTGTGAAAGAAAGAAGAAAAGAAGAAAAAACCCGGACCGGGCCGCCTGGCCACCCTTTGTGCGGGTGTCCGCTCCCCAGGCTCCGAAAGCCTTGCCAGCCCTTGTGATCGGGTGGCACCGCCCACCAGGCGTGTGAAAGAAAGAAGAAAAGAAGAAAAAACCCGGACCGGGCCGCCTGGCCACCCTTTGTGAGGGTGTCCGCTCCCCAGGCTCCGAAAGCCTTGCCAGCCCTTGTGATGGGGTGGCACCGCCCACCAGGCGTGTGAAAGAAAGAAGAAAAGAAGAAAAAACCCGGACCGGGCCGCCTGGCCACCCTTTGCGAGGGTGTCCGCTCCCCAGGCTACGAAAGCCTTGCCAGCCCTTGTGATCGGGTCGCACTGCCCACCAGGCGTGTGAAAGAAAGAAGAAAAGAAGAAAAAACCCGGACCGGGCCGCCTGGCCACCCTTTGTGCGGGTGTCCGCTCCCCAGGCTCCGAAAGCCTTGCCAGCCCTTGTGATCGGGTGGCACCGCCCACCAGGCGTGTGAAAGAAAGAAGAAAAAACCCGGACCGGGCCGCCTGGCCACCCTTTGTGAGGGTGTCCGCTCCCCAGGCTCCGAAAGCCTTGCCAGCCCTTGTGATTGGGTGGCACCGCCCACCAGGCGTGTGAAAGAAAGAAGAAAAGAAGAAAAAACCCGGACCGGGCCGCCTGGCCACCCTTTGTGTGGGTGTCCGCTCCCCAGGCTCCGAAAGCCTTGCCAGCCCTTGTGATCGGGTGGCACCGCCCACCAGGCGTGTGAAAGAAAGAAGAAAAGAAGAAAAAACCCGGACCGGGCCGCCTGGCCACCCTTTGTGAGGGTGTCCGCTCCCCAGGCTCCGAAAGCCTTGCCAGCCCTTGTGATCGGGTGGCACCGCCCACCAGGCGTGTGAAAGAAAGAAGAAAAGAAGAAAAAACCCGGACCGGGCCGCCTGGCCACCCTTTGTGCGGGTGTCCGCTCCCCAGGCTCCGAAAGCCTTGCCAGCTCTTGTGATCGGGTGGCACCGCCCACCAGGCGTGTGAAAGAAAGAAGAAAAGAAGAAAAAACCCGGACCGGGCCGCCTGGCCACCCTTTGTGCGGGTGTCCGCTCCCCAGGCTCCGAAAGCCTTGCCAGCCCTTGTGATGGGGTGGTACCGCCCACCAGGCGTGTGAAAGAAAGAAGAAAAGAAGAAAAAACCCGGACCGGGCCGCCTGGCCACCCTTTGTGAGGGTGTCCGCTCCCCAGGCTACGAAAGCCTTGCCAGCCCTTGTGATCGGGTGGCACCGCCCACCAGGCGTGTGAAAGAAAGAAGAAAAGAAGAAAAAACCCGGACCGGGCCGCCTGTCCACCCTTTGTGCGGGTGTCCGCTCCCCAGGCTCCGAAAGCCTTGCCAGCCCTTGTGATCGGGTGGCACCGCCCACCAGGCGTGTGAAAGAAAGAAGAAAAGAAGAAAAAACCCGGATCGGGCCGCCTGGCCACCCTTTGTGCGGGTGTCCGCTCCCCAGGCTACGAAAGCCTTGCCAGCTCTTGTGATCGGGTGGCACCGCCCACCAGGCGTGTGAAAGAAAGAAGAAAAGAAGAAAAAACCCGGACCGGGCCGCCTGGCCACCCTTTGTGCGGGTGTCCGCTCCCCAGGCTCCGAAAGCCTTGCCAGCCCTTGTGATGGGGTGGCACCGCCCACCAGGCGTGTGAAAGAAAGAAGAAAAGAAGAAAAAACCCGGACCGGGCCGCCTGGCCACCCTTTGTGCGGGTGTCCGCTCCCCAGGCTCCGAAAGCCTTGCCAGCCCTTGTGATCGGGTGGCACCGCCCACCAGGCGTGTGAAAGAAAGAGGAAAAGAAGAAAAAACCCGGATCGGGCCGCCTGGCCACCCTTTGTGCGGGTGTCCGCTCCCCAGGCTCCGAAAGCCTTGCCAGCTCTTGTGATCGGGTGGCACCGCCCACCAGGCGTGTGAAAGAAAGAAGAAAAGAAGAAAAAACCCGGACCGGGCCGCCTGGCCACCCTTTGTGCGGGTGTCCGCTCCCCAGGCTCCGAAAGCCTTGCCAGCCCTTGTGATGGGGTGGCACCGCCCACCAGGCGTGTGAAAGAAAGAAGAAAAGAAGAAAAAACCCGGACCGGGCCGCCTGGCCACCCTTTGTGCGGGTGTCCGCTCCCCAGGCTCCGAAAGCCTTGCCAGCCCTTGTGATCGGGTGGCACCGCCCACCAGGCGTGTGAAAGAAAGAAGAAAAGAACAAAAAACCCGGACCGGGCCGCCTGGCCACCCTTTGTGAGGGTGTCCGCTCCCCAGGCTCCGAAAGCCTTGCCAGCCCTTGTGATCGGGTGGCACCGCCCACCAGGCGTGTGAAAGAAAGAAGAAAAGAAGAAAAAACCCGGACCGGGCCGCCTGGCCACCCTTTGTGAGGGTGTCCGCTCCCCAGGCTCCGAAAGCCTTGCCAGCCCTTGTGATCGGGTGGCACCGCCCACCAGGCGTGTGAAAGAAAGAAGAAAAGAAGAAAAAACCCGGACCGGGCCGCCTGGCCACCCTTTGTGAGGGTGTCTGCTCCCCAGGCTACGAAAGCCTTGCCAGCCCTTGTGATCGGGTGGCACCGCCCACCAGGCGTGTGAAAGAAAGAAGAAAAGAAGAAAAAACCCGGACCGGGCCGCCTGGCCACCCTTTGTGAGGGTGTCCGCTCCCCAGGCTACGAAAGCCTTGCCAGCCCTTGTGATCGGGTGGCACCGCCCACCAGGCGTGTGAAAGAAAGAAGAAAAGAAGAAAAAACCCGGACCGGGCCGCCTGGCCACCCTTTGTGCGGGTGTCCGCTCCCCAGGCTCCGAAAGCCTTGCCAGCCCTTGTGATCGGGTGGCACCGCCCACCAGGCGTGTGAAAGAAAGAAGAAAAGAAGAAAAAACCCGGATCGGGCCGCCTGGCCACCCTTTGTGCGGGTGTCCGCTCCCCAGGCTACGAAAGCCTTGCCAGCTCTTGTGATCGGGTGGCACCGCCCACCAGGCGTGTGAAAGAAAGAAGAAAAGAAGAAAAAACCCGGACCGGGCCGCCTGGCCACCCTTTGTGCGGGTGTCCGCTCCCCAGGCTCCGAAAGCCTTGCCAGCCCTTGTGATGGGGTGGCACCGCCCACCAGGCGTGTGAAAGAAAGAAGAAAAGAAGAAAAAACCCGGACCGGGCCGCCTGGCCACCCTTTGTGCGGGTGTCCGCTCCCCAGGCTCCGAAAGCCTTGCCAGCCCTTGTGATCGGGTGGCACCGCCCACCAGGCGTGTGAAAGAAAGAGGAAAAGAAGAAAAAACCCGGATCGGGCCGCCTGGCCACCCTTTGTGCGGGTGTCCGCTCCCCAGGCTCCGAAAGCCTTGCCAGCTCTTGTGATCGGGTGGCACCGCCCACCAGGCGTGTGAAAGAAAGAAGAAAAGAAGAAAAAACCCGGACCGGGCCGCCTGGCCACCCTTTGTGCGGGTGTCCGCTCCCCAGGCTCCGAAAGCCTTGCCAGCCCTTGTGATGGGGTGGCACCGCCCACCAGGCGTGTGAAAGAAAGAAGAAAAGAAGAAAAAACCCGGACCGGGCCGCCTGGCCACCCTTTGTGCGGGTGTCCGCTCCCCAGGCTCCGAAAGCCTTGCCAGCCCTTGTGATCGGGTGGCACCGCCCACCAGGCGTGTGAAAGAAAGAAGAAAAGAACAAAAAACCCGGACCGGGCCGCCTGGCCACCCTTTGTGAGGGTGTCCGCTCCCCAGGCTCCGAAAGCCTTGCCAGCCCTTGTGATCGGGTGGCACCGCCCACCAGGCGTGTGAAAGAAAGAAGAAAAGAAGAAAAAACCCGGACCGGGCCGCCTGGCCACCCTTTGTGAGGGTGTCCGCTCCCCAGGCTCCGAAAGCCTTGCCAGCCCTTGTGATCGGGTGGCACCGCCCACCAGGCGTGTGAAAGAAAGAAGAAAAGAAGAAAAAACCCGGACCGGGCCGCCTGGCCACCCTTTGTGAGGGTGTCCGCTCCCCAGGCTCCGAAAGCCTTGCCAGCCCTTGTGATCGGGTGGCACCGCCCACCAGGCGTGTGAAAGAAAGAAGAAAAGAAGAAAAAACCCGGACCGGGCCGCCTGGCCACCCTTTGTGAGGGTGTCTGCTCCCCAGGCTACGAAAGCCTTGCCAGCCCTTGTGATCGGGTGGCACCGCCCACCAGGCGTGTGAAAGAAAGAAGAAAAGAAGAAAAAACCCGGACCGGGCCGCCTGGCCACCCTTTGTGAGGGTGTCCGCTCCCCAGGCTACGAAAGCCTTGCCAGCCCTTGTGATCGGGTGGCACCGCCCACCAGGCGTGTGAAAGAAAGAAGAAAAGAAGAAAAAACCCGGACCGGGCTGCCTGGCCACCCTTTGTGTGGGTGTCCGCTCCCCAGGCTCCGAAAGCCTTGCCAGCCCTTGTGATCGGGTGGCACCGCCCACCAGGCGTGTGAAAGAAAGAAGAAAAGAAGAAAAAACCCGGACCGGGCCGCCTGGCCACCCTTTGTGAGGGTGTCCGCTCCCCAGGCTCCGAAAGCCTTGCCAGCCCTTGTGATGGGGTGGCACCGCCCACCAGGCGTGTGAAAGAAAGAAGAAAAGAAGAAAAAACCCGGACCGGGCCGCCTGGCCACCCTTTGTGCGGGTGTCCGCTCCCCAGGCTCCGAAAGCCTTGCCAGCCCTTGTGATGGGGTGGCACCGCCCACCAGGCGTGTGAAAGAAAGAAGAAAAGAAGAAAAAACCCGGACCGGGCCGCCTGGCCACCCTTTGTGAGGGTGTCCGCTCCCCAGGCTACGAAAGCCTTGCCAGCCCTTGTGATCGGGTGGCACCGCCCACCAGGCGTGTGAAAGAAAGAAGAAAAGAAGAAAAAACCCGGACCGGGCCGCCTGGCCACCCTTTGTGCGGGTGTCCGCTCCCCAGGCTCCGAAAGCCTTGCCAGCCCTTGTGATCGGGTGGCACCGCCCACCAGGCGTGTGAAAGAAAGAAGAAAAGAAGAAAAAACCCGGACCGGGCCGCCTGGCCACCCTTTGTGAGGGTGTCTGCTCCCCAGGCTACGAAAGCCTTGCCAGCCCTTGTGATCGGGTGGCACCGCCCACCAGGCGTGTGAAAGAAAGAAGAAAAGAAGAAAAAACCCGGACCGGGCCGCCTGGCCACCCTTTGTGAGGGTGTCCGCTCCCCAGGCTACGAAAGCCTTGCCAGCCCTTGTGATCGGGTGGCACCGCCCACCAGGCGTGTGAAAGAAAGAAGAAAAGAAGAAAAAACCCGGACCGGGCCGCCTGGCCACCCTTTGTGCGGGTGTCCGCTCCCCAGGCTCCGAAAGCCTTGCCAGCCCTTGTGATCGGGTGGCACCGCCCACCAGGCGTGTGAAAGAAAGAAGAAAAGAAGAAAAAACCCGGACCGGGCCGCCTGGCCACCCTTTGTGCGGGTGTCCGCTCCCCAGGCACCGAAAGCCTTGCCAGCCCTTGTGATCGGGTGGCACCGCCCACCAGGCGTGTGAAAGAAAGAAGAAAAGAAGAAAAAACCCGGACCGGGCTGCCTGGCCACCCTTTGTGTGGGTGTCCGCTCCCCAGGCTCCGAAAGCCTTGCCAGCCCTTGTGATCGGGTGGCACCGCCCACCAGGCGTGTGAAAGAAAGAAGAAAAGAAGAAAAAACCCGGACCGGGCCGCCTGGCCACCCTTTGTGAGGGTGTCCGCTCCCCAGGCTACGAAAGCCTTGCCAGCCCTTGTGATCGGGTGGCACCGCCCACCAGGCGTGTGAAAGAAAGAAGAAAAGAAGAAAAAACCCGGACCGGGCCGCCTGGCCACCCTTTGTGAGGGTGTCCGCTCCCCAGGCTACGAAAGCCTTGCCAGCCCTTGTGATCGGGTGGCACCGCCCACCAGGCGTGTGAAAGAAAGAAGAAAAGAAGAAAAAACCCGGACCGGGCCGCCTGGCCACCCTTTGTGCGGGTGTCCGCTCCCCAGGCTCCGAAAGCCTTGCCAGCCCTTGTGATCGGGTGGCACCGCCCACCAGGCGTGTGAAAGAAAGAAGAAAAGAAGAAAAAACCCGGACCGGGCCGCCTGGCCACCCTTTGTGTGGGTGTCCGCTCCCCAGGCTCCGAAAGCCTTGCCAGCCCTTGTGATCGGGTGGCACCGCCCACCAGGCGTGTGAAAGAAAGAAGAAAAGAAGAAAAAACCCGGACCGGGCCGCCTGGCCACCCTTTGTGAGGGTGTCCGCTCCCCAGGCTCCGAAAGCCTTGCCAGCCCTTGTGATCGGGTGGCACCGCCCACCAGGCGTGTGAAAGAAAGAAGAAAAGAAGAAAAAACCCGGATCGGGCCGCCTGGCCACCCTTTGTGAGGGTGTCCGCTCCCCAGGCTCCGAAAGCCTTGCCAGCTCTTGTGATCGGGTGGCACCGCCCACCAGGCGTGTGAAAGAAAGAAGAAAAGAAGAAAAAACCCGGACCGGGCCGCCTGGCCACCCTTTGTGCGGGTGTCCGCTCCCCAGGCTCCGAAAGCCTTGCCAGCCCTTGTGATGGGGTGGCACCGCCCACCAGGCGTGTGAAAGAAAGAAGAAAAGAAGAAAAAACCCGGACCGGGCCGCCTGGCCACCCTTTGTGAGGGTGTCCGCTCCCCAGGCTACGAAAGCCTTGCCAGCCCTTGTGATCGGGTGGCACCGCCCACCAGGCGTGTGAAAGAAAGAAGAAAAGAAGAAAAAACCCGGACCGGGCCGCCTGGCCACCCTTTGTGCGGGTGTCCGCTCCCCAGGCTCCGAAAGCCTTGCCAGCCCTTGTGATCGGGTGGCACCGCCCACCAGGCGTGTGAAAGAAAGAAGAAAAGAAGAAAAAACCCGGACCGGGCCGCCTGGCCACCCTTTGTGAGGGTGTCCGCTCCCCAGGCTACGAAAGCCTTGCCAGCCCTTGTGATCGGGTGGCACCGCCCACCAGGCGTGTGAAAGAAAGAAGAAAAGAAGAAAAAACCCGGACCGGGCGGCCTGGCCACCCTTTGTGCGGGTGTCCGCTCCCCAGGCTCCGAAAGCCTTGCCAGCCCTTGTGATCGGGTGGCACCGCCCACCAGGCGTGTGAAAGAAAGAAGAAAAGAAGAAAAAACCCGGACCGGGCCGCCTGGCCACCCTTTGTGCGGGTGTCCGCTCCCCAGGCTCCGAAAGCCTTACCAGCCCTTGTGATCGGGTGGCACCGCCCACCAGGCGTGTGAAAGAAAGAAGAAAAGAAGAAAAAACCCGGACCGGGCCGCCTGGCCACCCTTTGTGCGGGTGTCCGCTCCCCAGGCTCCGAAAGCCTTGCCAGCCCTTGTGATCGGGTGGCACCGCCCACCACGCGTGTGAAAGAAAGAAGAAAAGAAGGAAAAACCCGGACCGGGCCGCCTGGCCACCCTTTGTGAGGGTGTCCGCTCCCCAGGCTCCGAAAGCCTTGCCAGCCCTTGTGATCGGGTGGCACCGCCCACCAGGCGTGTGAAAGAAAGAAGAAAAGAAGAAAAAACCCGGACCGGGCCGCCTGGCCACCCTTTGTGAGGGTGTCCGCTCCCCAGGCTACGAAAGCCTTGCCAGCCCTTGTGATCGGGTGGCACCGCCCACCAGGCGTGTGAAAGAAAGAAGAAAAGAAGAAAAGACCCGGACCGGGCCGCCTGGCCACCCTTTGTGCGGGTGTCCGCTCCCCAGGCTCCGAAAGCCTTGCCAGCCCTTGTGATCGGGTGGCACCGCCCACCAGGCGTGTGAAAGAAAGAAGAAAAGAAGAAAAAACCCGGACCGGGCCGCCTGGCCACCCTTTGTGAGGGTGTCCGCTCCCCAGGCTACGAAAGCCTTGCCAGCCCTTGTGATCGGGTGGCACCGCCCACCAGGCGTGTGAAAGAAAGAAGAAAAGAAGAAAAAACCCGGACCGGGCCGCCTGGCCACCCTTTGTGCGGGTGTCCGCTCCCCAGGCTCCGAAAGCCTTGCCAGCCCTTGTGATCGGGTCGCACTGCCCACCAGGCGTGTGAAAGAAAGAAGAAAAGAAGAAAAAACCCGGACCGGGCCGCCTGGCCACCCTTTGTGCGGGTGTCCGCTCCCCAGGCTCCGAAAGCCTTGCCAGCCCTTGTGATCGGGTGGCACCGCCCACCAGGCGTGTGAAAGAAAGAAGAAAAAACCCGGACCGGGCCGCCTGGCCACCCTTTGTGAGGGTGTCCGCTCCCCAGGCTCCGAAAGCCTTGCCAGCCCTTGTGATCGGGTGGCACCGCCCACCAGGCGTGTGAAAGAAAGAAGAAAAGAAGAAAAAACCCGGACCGGGCCGCCTGGCCACCCTTTGTGCGGGTGTCCGCTCCCCAGGCTCCGAAAGCCTTGCCAGCTCTTGTGATCGGGTGGCACCGCCCACCAGGCGTGTGAAAGAAAGAAGAAAAGAAGAAAAAACCCGGACCGGGCCGCCTGGCCACCCTTTGTGAGGGTGTCCGCTCCCCAGGCTACGAAAGCCTTGCCAGCCCTTGTGATCGGGTGGCACCGCCCACCAGGCGTGTGAAAGAAAGAAGAAAAGAAGAAAAGACCCGGATCGGGCCGCCTGGCCACCCTTTGTGAGGGTGTCCGCTCCCCAGGCTCCGAAAGCCTTGCCAGCCCTTGTGATCGGGTGGCACCGCCCACCAGGCGTGTGAAAGAAAGAAGAAAAGAAGAAAAAACCCGGACCGGGCCGCCTGGCCACCCTTTGTGCGGGTGTCCGCTCCCCAGGCTCCGAAAGCCTTGCCAGCCCTTGTGATCGGGTGGCACCGCCCACCAGGCGTGTGAAAGAAAGAAGAAAAGAAGAAAAAACCCGGACCGGGCCGCCTGGCCACCCTTTGTGAGGGTGTCCGCTCCCCAGGCTCCGAAAGCCTTGCCAGCCCTTGTGATCGGGTGGCACCGCCCACCAGGCGTGTGAAAGAAAGAAGAAAAGAAGAAAAAACCCGGACCGGGCCGCCTGGCCACCCTTTGTGAGGGTGTCCGCTCCCCAGGCTACGAAAGCCTTGCCAGCCCTTGTGATCGGGTGGCACCGCCCACCAGGCGTGTGAAAGAAAGAAGAAAAGAAGAAAAAACCCGGACCGGGCCGCCTGGCCACCCTTTGTGCGGGTGTCCGCTCCCCAGGCTCCGAAAGCCTTGCCAGCCCTTGTGATCGGGTGGCACCGCCCACCAGGCGTGTGAAAGAAAGAAGAAAAGAAGAAAAAACCCGGACCGGGCCGCCTGGCCACCCTTTGTGAGGGTGTCCGCTCCCCAGGCTCCGAAAGCCTTGCCAGCCCTTGTGATGGGGTGGCACCGCCCACCAGGCGTGTGAAAGAAAGAAGAAAAGAAGAAAAAACCCGGACCGGGCCGCCTGGCCACCCTTTGTGAGGGTGTCCGCTCCCCAGGCTACGAAAGCCTTGCCAGCCCTTGTGATCGGGTGGCACCGCCCACCAGGCGTGTGAAAGAAAGAAGAAAAGAAGAAAAAACCCGGACCGGGCCGCCTGGCCACCCTTTGTGCGGGTGTCCGCTCTCCAGGCTCCGAAAGCCTTGCCAGCCCTTGTGATCGGGTGGCACCGCCCACCAGGCGTGTGAAAGAAAGAAGAAAAGAAGAAAAAGCCCGGACCGGGCCGCCTGGCCACCCTTTGTGTGGGTGTCCGCTCCCCAGGCTCCGAAATCCTTGCCAGCCCTTGTGATCGGGTGGCACCGCCCACCAGGCGTGTGAAAGAAAGAAGAAAAGAAGAAAAAACCCGGACCGGGCCGCCTGGCCACCCTTTGTGCGGGTGTCCGCTCCCCAGGCTCCGAAAGCCTTGCCAGCCCTTGTGATCGGGTGGCACCGCCCACCAGGCGTGTGAAAGAAAGAAGAAAAAACCCGGACCGGGCCGCCTGGCCACCCTTTGTGAGGGTGTCCGCTCCCCAGGCTCCGAAAGCCTTGCCAGCCCTTGTGATTGGGTGGCACCGCCCACCAGGCGTGTGAAAGAAAGAAGAAAAGAAGAAAAAACCCGGACCGGGCCGCCTGGCCACCCTTTGTGCGGGTGTCTGCTCCCCAGGCTCCGAAAGCCTTGCCAGCCCTTGTGATCGGGTGGCACCGCCCACCAGGCGTGTGAAAGAAAGAAGAAAAGAAGAAAAAACCCGGACCGGGCCGCCTGGCCACCCTTTGTGCGGGTGTCCGCTCCCCAGGCTCCGAAAGCCTTGCCAGCTCTTGTGATCGGGTGGCACCGCCCACCAGGCGTGTGAAAGAAAGAAGAAAAGAAGAAAAAACCCGGACCGGGCCGCCTGGCCACCGTTTGTGCGGGTGTCCGCTCCCCAGGCTCCGAAAGCCTTGCCAGCCCTTGTGATGGGGTGGCACCGCCCACCAGGCGTGTGAAAGAAAGAAGAAAAGAAGAAAAAACCCGGACCGGGCCGCCTGGCCACCCTTTGTGAGGGTGTCCGCTCCCCAGGCTCCGAAAGCCTTGCCAGCCCTTGTGATCGGGTGGCACCGCCCACCAGGCGTGTGAAAGAAAGAAGAAAAGAAGAAAAAACCCGGACCGGGCCGCCTGGCCACCCTTTGTGCGGGTGTCCGCTCCCCAGGCTCCGAAAGCCTTGCCAGCCCTTGTGATCGGGTGGCACCGCCCACCAGGCGTGTGAAAGAAAGAAGAAAAGAAGAAAAAACCCGGACCGGGCCGCCTGGCCACCCTTTGTGCGGGTGTCCGCTCCCCAGGCTCCGAAAGCCTTGCCAGCCCTTGTGATCGGGTGGCACCGCCCACCAGGCGTGTGAAAGAAAGAAGAAAAGAAGAAAAAACCCGGACCGGGCCGCCTGGCCACCCTTTGTGAGGGTGTCCGCTCCCCAGGCTCCGAAAGCCTTGCCAGCCCTTGTGATGGGGTGGCACCGCCCACCAGGCGTGTGAAAGAAAGAAGAAAAGAAGAAAAAACCCGGACCGGGCCGCCTGGCCACCCTTTGTGAGGGTGTCCGCTCCCCAGGCTCCGAAAGCCTTGCCAGCCCTTGTGATCGGGTGGCACCGCCCACCAGGCGTGTGAAAGAAAGAAGAAAAGAAGAAAAAACCCGGACCGGGCCGCCTGGCCACCCTTTGTGCGGGTGTCCGCTCCCCAGGCTCCGAAAGCCTTGCCAGCCCTTGTGATCGGGTGGCACCGCCCACCAGGCGTGTGAAAGAAAGAAGAAAAAACCCGGACCGGGCCGCCTGGCCACCCTTTGTGAGGGTGTCCGCTCCCCAGGCTCCGAAAGCCTTGCCAGCCCTTGTGATCGGGTGGCACCGCCCACCAGGCGTGTGAAAGAAAGAAGAAAAGAAGAAAAAACCCGGACCGGGCCGCCTGGCCACCCTTTGTGAGGGTGTCCGCTCCCCAGGCTCCGAAAGCCTTGCCAGCCCTTGTGATCGGGTGGCACCGCCCACCAGGCGTGTGAAAGAAAGAAGAAAAGAAGAAAAAACCCGGACAGGGCCGCCTGGCCACCCTTTGTGCGGGTGTCCGCTCCCCAGGCTCCGAAAGCCTTGCCAGCTCTTGTGATCAGGTGGCACCGCCCACCAGGCGTGTGAAAGAAAGAAGAAAAGAAGAAAAAACCCGGACCGGGCCGCCTGGCCACCCTTTGTGCGGGTGTCCGCTCCCCAGGCTCCGAAAGCCTTGCCAGCCCTTGTGATGGGGTGGCACCGCCCACCAGGCGTGTGAAAGAAAGAAGAAAAGAAGAAAAAACCCGGACCGGGCCGCCTGGCCACCCTTTGTGCGGGTGTCCGCTCCCCAGGCTCCGAAAGCCTTGCCAGCCCTTGTGATGGGGTGGCACCGCCCACCAGGCGTGTGAAAGAAAGAAGAAAAGAAGAAAAAACCCGGACCGGGCCGCCTGGCCACCCTTTGTGCGGGTGTCCGCTCTCCAGGCTCCGAAAGCCTTGCCAGCCCTTGTGATCGGGTGGCACCGCCCACCAGGCGTGTGAAAGAAAGAAGAAAAGAAGAAAAAACCCGGACCGGGCCGCCTGGCCACCCTTTGTGTGGGTGTCCGCTCCCCAGGCTCCGAAATCCTTGCCAGCCCTTGTGATCGGGTGGCACCGCCCACCAGGCGTGTGAAAGAAAGAAGAAAAGAAGAAAAAACCCGGACCGGGTCGCCTGGCCACCCTTTGTGAGGGTGTCCGCTCCCCAGGCTCCGAAAGCCTTGCCAGCCCTTGTGATCGGATGGCACCGCCCACCAGGCGTGTGAAAGAAAGAAGAAAAGAAGAAAAAACCCGGACCGGGCCGCCTGGCCACCCTTTGTGCGGGTGTCCGCTCTCCAGGCTCCGAAAGCCTTGCCAGCCCTTGTGATCGGGTGGCACCGCCCACCAGGCGTGTGAAAGAAAGAAGAAAAGAAGAAAAAACCCGGACCGGGCCGCCTGGCCACCCTTTGTGTGGGTGTCCGCTCCCCAGGCTCCGAAATCCTTGCCAGCCCTTGTGATCGGGTGGCACCGCCCACCAGGCGTGTGAAAGAAAGAAGAAAAGAAGAAAAAACCCGGACCGGGCCGCCTGGCCACCCTTTGTGCGGGTGTCCGCTCCCCAGGCTCCGAAAGCCTTGCCAGCCCTTGTGATCGGGTGGCACCGCCCACCAGGCGTGTGAAAGAAAGAAGAAAAAACCCGGACCGGGCCGCCTGGCCACCCTTTGTGAGGGTGTCCGCTCCCCAGGCTCCGAAAGCCTTGCCAGCCCTTGTGATTGGGTGGCACCGCCCACCAGGCGTGTGAAAGAAAGAAGAAAAGAAGAAAAAACCCGGACCGGGCCGCCTGGCCACCCTTTGTGCGGGTGTCTGCTCCCCAGGCTCCGAAAGCCTTGCCAGCCCTTGTGATCGGGTGGCACCGCCCACCAGGCGTGTGAAAGAAAGAAGAAAAGAAGAAAAAACCCGGACCGGGCCGCCTGGCCACCCTTTGTGCGGGTGTCCGCTCCCCAGGCTCCGAAAGCCTTGCCAGCTCTTGTGATCGGGTGGCACCGCCCACCAGGCGTGTGAAAGAAAGAAGAAAAGAAGAAAAAACCCGGACCGGGCCGCCTGGCCACCGTTTGTGCGGGTGTCCGCTCCCCAGGCTCCGAAAGCCTTGCCAGCCCTTGTGATGGGGTGGCACCGCCCACCAGGCGTGTGAAAGAAAGAAGAAAAGAAGAAAAAACCCGGACCGGGCCGCCTGGCCACCCTTTGTGAGGGTGTCCGCTCCCCAGGCTCCGAAAGCCTTGCCAGCCCTTGTGATCGGGTGGCACCGCCCACCAGGCGTGTGAAAGAAAGAAGAAAAGAAGAAAAAACCCGGACCGGGCCGCCTGGCCACCCTTTGTGCGGGTGTCCGCTCCCCAGGCTCCGAAAGCCTTGCCAGCCCTTGTGATCGGGTGGCACCGCCCACCAGGCGTGTGAAAGAAAGAAGAAAAGAAGAAAAAACCCGGACCGGGCCGCCTGGCCACCCTTTGTGCGGGTGTCCGCTCCCCAGGCTCCGAAAGCCTTGCCAGCCCTTGTGATCGGGTGGCACCGCCCACCAGGCGTGTGAAAGAAAGAAGAAAAGAAGAAAAAACCCGGACCGGGCCGCCTGGCCACCCTTTGTGAGGGTGTCCGCTCCCCAGGCTCCGAAAGCCTTGCCAGCCCTTGTGATGGGGTGGCACCGCCCACCAGGCGTGTGAAAGAAAGAAGAAAAGAAGAAAAAACCCGGACCGGGCCGCCTGGCCACCCTTTGTGAGGGTGTCCGCTCCCCAGGCTCCGAAAGCCTTGCCAGCCCTTGTGATCGGGTGGCACCGCCCACCAGGCGTGTGAAAGAAAGAAGAAAAGAAGAAAAAACCCGGACCGGGCCGCCTGGCCACCCTTTGTGCGGGTGTCCGCTCCCCAGGCTCCGAAAGCCTTGCCAGCCCTTGTGATCGGGTGGCACCGCCCACCAGGCGTGTGAAAGAAAGAAGAAAAAACCCGGACCGGGCCGCCTGGCCACCCTTTGTGAGGGTGTCCGCTCCCCAGGCTCCGAAAGCCTTGCCAGCCCTTGTGATCGGGTGGCACCGCCCACCAGGCGTGTGAAAGAAAGAAGAAAAGAAGAAAAAACCCGGACCGGGCCGCCTGGCCACCCTTTGTGCGGGTGTCCGCTCCCCAGGCTCCGAAAGCCTTGCCAGCCCTTGTGATCGGGTGGCACCGCCCACCAGGCGTGTGAAAGAAAGAAGAAAAGAAGAAAAAACCCGGACCGGGCCGCCTGGCCACCCTTTGTGTGGGTGTCCGCTCCCCAGGCTCCGAAAGCCTTGCCAGCCCTTGTGATCGGGTGGCACCGCCCACCAGGCGTGTGAAAGAAAGAAGAAAAGAAGAAAAAACCCGGACCGGGCCGCCTGGTGTTACACCCCGGCCTAGGCAACCGGGGTGCAACGTAGAAAAACAAAGATAAGGAAAATAAAACCACGAAGGCTCTCCACCAAAATCCCAAAACGGAAGTGTCTCAAAACGAAAATATTAACAAACCCATTCACAACTATTTACAACAAACTATTTATTTACAACAAAACACCAAACTATTTACAACACGGGGGAGATCGCGACCATGACACACTGAAACACAGGGTTTAAATACATAGAGGGAGCAATCAGGAAAATGGACAACAGGAGGGAAACACAGCTGGGGCAAATTAGAACTGACGAGACAGGGAAAATGTAAACTGAACACACTAAGATAACACAGACTTTCAAAGTAAAGCAGGAAATACATAACAGTCATGCAAAAACAAAACACTGACACACCGAAACGTAACATTTCCCCCTACCCAAAAATCAAACATGTAACCCCAAGTGAAAAGTTTGATTCAGACAAACGAAGGCTGAAACGAAGGCAGACGAAGCTGATGGAGGCTGGAGCGGTCCCACTGACCCTCCAGCAGACGACGAAGGCTGGTGCGGTCCCTCGGACCCTCCAGCGAAGGAGGATGAAGGCTGGAGCGGTCCCACGGACCCTCCAGCGACGACAAAGGCTGGGGCGGTCCCACGGACCCTCCCCCCAGCGAAGGCGGATGAAGGCAGACGAAGCTGATGGAGGCTGGAGCGGTCCCACGGACCCTCCAGCAGACGACGAAGGCTGGTGCGGTCCCCCGGACCCTCCAGCAGAGGCGGATGAAGGCTGGAGCGGTCCCTCGGACGCTCCAGCGAAGGCGGATGAGCAGCCCACTAGCTGCACACATGGACACGCAGCCCACCAGCTGCAGAAGGCTGGAGCGGTCCCTCGGATCCTCCAGTGAAGGCGGATGAAGGCTGGAGCGGTCCCACGGACCCTCCAGCGACGACAAAGGCTGGGGCGGTCCCACGGACCCTCCCCCCAGCGAAGGCGGATGAAGGCAGACGAAGCTGATGGAGGCTGGAGCGGTCCCACGGACCCTCCAGCAGACGACGAAGACTGGTGCGGTCCCCCGGACCCTCCAGCAGAGGCGGATGAAGGCTGGAGCGGTCCCCGGGCCCTCCAGCGAAGACAGAAGGCCGAAGCTGTCCCTCCTTCGGACCCTCCAGCAGACGACAAAGGCTGGGGCAGTCCCCGGACCCCCCAGCGAAGGCAATCCCGGACGAGCCCCCATATGTTACACCCCGGCCTAGGCAACCGGGGTGCAACGTAGAAAAACAAAGATAAGGAAAATAAAACCACGAAGGCTCTCCACCAAAATCCCAAAACGGAAGTGTCTCAAAACGAAAATATTAACAAACCCATTCACAACTATTTACAACAAACTATTTATTTACAACAAAACACCAAACTATTTACAACACGGGGGAGATCGCGACCATGACACACTGAAACACAGGGTTTAAATACATAGAGGGAGCAATCAGGAAAATGGACAACAGGAGGGAAACACAGCTGGGGCAAATTAGAACTGACGAGACAGGGAAAATGTAAACTGAACACACTAAGATAACACAGACTTTCAAAGTAAAGCAGGAAATACATAACAGTCATGCAAAAACAAAACACTGACACACCGAAACGTAACACTGGCCACCCTTTGTGAGGGTGTCCGCTCCCCAGGCTCCGAAAGCCTTGCCAGCCCTTGTGATCGGGTGGCACCGCCCACCAGGCGTGTGAAAGAAAGAAGAAAAGAAGAAAAAACCCGGACCGGGCCGCCTGGCCACCCTTTGTGCGGGTGTCCGCTCCCCAGGCTCCGAAAGCCTTGCCAGCTCTTGTGATCGGGTGGCACCGCCCACCAGGCGTGTGAAAGAAAGAAGAAAAGAAGAAAAAACCCGGACCGGGCCGCCTGGCCACCCTTTGTGCGGGTGTCCGCTCCCCAGGCTCCGAAAGCCTTGCCAGCCCTTGTGATGGGGTGGCACCGCCCACCAGGCGTGTGAAAGAAAGAAGAAAAGAAGAAAAAACCCGGACCGGGCCGCCTGGCCACCCTTTGTGAGGGTGTCCGCTCCCCAGGCTCCGAAAGCCTTGCCAGCCCTTGTGATCGGGTGGCACCGCCCACCAGGCGCGTGAAAGAAAGAAGAAAAGAAGAAAAAACCCGGACCGGTCCGCCTGGCCACCCTTTGTGCGGGTGTCCGCTCCCCAGGCTCCGAAAGCCTTGCCAGCCCTTGTGATCGGGTGGCACCGCCCACCAGGCGTGTGAAAGAAAGAAGAAAAGAAGAAAAAACCCGGACAGGGCCGCCTGGCCACCCTTTGTGCGGGTGTCCGCTCCCCAGGCTCCGAAAGCCTTGCCAGCTCTTGTGATCGGGTGGCACCGCCCACCAGGCGTGTGAAAGAAAGAAGAAAAGAAGAAAAAACCCGGACCGGGCCGCCTGGCCGCCCTTTGTGCGGGTGTCCGCTCCCCAGGCTCCGAAAGCCTTGCCAGCCCTTGTGATGGGGTGGCACCGCCCACCAGGCGTGTGAAAGAAAGAAGAAAAGAAGAAAAAACCCGGACCGGGCCGCCTGGCCACCCTTTGTGAGGGTGTCCGCTCCCCAGGCTCCGAAAGCCTTGCCAGCCCTTGTGATCGGGTGGCACCGCCCACCAGGCGTGTGAAAGAAAGAAGAAAAGAAGAAAAAACCCGGACCGGGCCGCCTGGCCACCCTTTGTGCGGGTGTCCGCTCCCCAGGCTCCGAAAGCCTTGCCAGCCCTTGTGATGGGGTGGCACCGCCCACCAGGCGTGTGAAAGAAAGAAGACAAGAAGAAAAAACCCGGACCGGGCCGCCTGGCCACCCTTTGTGAGGGTGTCCGCTCCCCAGGCTCCGAAAGCCTTGCCAGCCCTTGTGATCGGGTGGCACCGCCCACCAGGCGTGTGAAAGAAAGAAGAAAAAACCCGGACCGGGCCGCCTGGCCACCCTTTGTGAGGGTGTCCGCTCCCCAGGCTCCGAAAGCCTTGCCAGCCCTTGTGATGGGGTGGCACCGCCCACCAGGCGTGTGAAAGAAAGAAGAAAAGAAGAAAAAACCCGGACCGGGCCGCCTGGCCACCCTTTGTGCGGGTGTCCGCTCTCCAGGCTCCGAAAGCCTTGCCAGCCCTTGTGATCGGGTGGCACCGCCCACCAGGCGTGTGAAAGAAAGAAGAAAAGAAGAAAAAACCCGGACCGGGCCGCCTGGCCACCCTTTGTGTGGGTGTCCGCTAACCAGGCTCCGAAATCCTTGCCAGCCCTTGTGATCGGGTGGCACCGCCCACCAGGCGTGTGAAAGAAAGAAGAAAAGAAGAAAAAACCCGGACCGGGCCGCCTGGCCACCCTTTGTGAGGGTGTCCGCTCCCCAGGCTCCGAAAGCCTTGCCAGCCCTTGTGATCGGGTGGCACCGCCCACCAGGCGTGTGAAAGAAAGAAGAAAAGAAGAAAAAACCCGGACCGGGCCGCCTGGCCACCCTTTGTGCGGGTGTCCGCTCTCCAGGCTCCGAAAGCCTTGCCAGCCCTTGTGATCGGGTGGCACCGCCCACCAGGCGTGTGAAAGAAAGAAGAAAAGAAGAAAAAACCCGGACCGGGCCGCCTGGCCACCCTTTGTGTGGGTGTCCGCTCCCCAGGCTCCGAAATCCTTGCCAGCCCTTGTGATCGGGTGGCACCGCCCACCAGGCGTGTGAAAGAAAGAAGAAAAGAGGAAAAAACCCGGACCGGGCCGCCTGGCCACCCTTTGTGAGGGTGTCCGCTCCCCAGGCTCCGAAAGCCTTGCCAGCCCTTGTGATCGGGTGGCACCGCCCACCAGGCGTGTGAAAGAAAGAAGAAAAGAAGAAAAAACCCGGACCGGGCCGCCTGGCCACCCTTTGTGCGGGTGTCCTCTCCCCAGGCTCCGAAAGCCTTGCCAGCCCTTGTGATCGGGTGGCACCGCCCACCAGGCGTGTGAAAGAAAGAAGAAAAAACCCGGACCGGGCCGCCTGGCCACCCTTTGTGAGGGTGTCCGCTCCCCAGGCTCCGAAAGCCTTGCCAGCCCTTGTGATCGGGTGGCACCGCCCACCAGGCGTGTGAAAGAAAGAAGAAAAGAAGAAAAAACCCGGACCGGGCCGCCTGGCCACCCTTTGTGCGGGTGTCCGCTCTCCAGGCTCCGAAAGCCTTCCCAGCCCTTGTGATCGGGTGGCACCGCCCACCAGGCGTGTGAAAGAAAGAAGAAAAGAAGAAAAAACCCGGACCGGGCCGCCTGGCCACCCTTTGTGTGGGTGTCCGCTCCCCAGGCTCCGAAATCCTTGCCAGCCCTTGTGATCGGGTGGCACCGCCCACCAGGCGCGTGAAAGAAAGAAGAAAAGAAGAAAAAACCCGGACCAGGCCGCCTGGCCACTCTTTGTGCGGGTGTCCGCTCCCCAGGCTCCGAAAGCCTTGCCAGCCCTTGTGATCGGGTGGCACCGCCCACCAGGCGTGTGAAAGAAAGAAGAAAAGAAGAAAAAACCCGGACCGGGCCACCTGGCCACCCTTTGTGCGGGTGTCCGCTCCCCAGGCTCCGAAAGCCTTGCCAGCCCTTGTGATCGGGTGGCACCGCCCACCAGGCGTGTGAAAGAAAGAAGAAAAGAAGAAAAAACCCGGACCGGGCCGCCTGGCCACCCTTTGTGCGGGTGTCCGCTCCCCAGGCTCCGAAAGCCTTGCCAGCCCTTGTGATCGGGTGGCACCGCCCACCAGGCGTGTGAAAGAAAGAAGAAAAGAAGAAAAAACCCGGAACGGGCCGCCTGGCCACCCTTTGTGCGGGTGTCCGCTCCCCAGGCTCCGAAAGCCTTGCCAGCCCTTGTGATCGGGTGGCACCGCCCACCAGGCGCGTGAAAGAAAGAAGAAAAGAAGAAAAAACCCGGACCGGGCCGCCTGGCCACCCTTTGTGCGGGTGTCCGCTCCCCAGGCTCCGAAAGCCTTGCCAGCCCTTGTGATCGGGTGGCACCGCCCACCAGGCGCGTGAAAGAAAGAAGAAAAGAAGAAAAAACCCGGACCAGGCCGCCTGGCCACTCTTTGTGCGGGTGTCCGCTCCCCAGGCTCCGAAAGCCTTGCCAGCCCTTGTGATCGGGTGGCACCGCCCACCAGGCGTGTGAAAGAAAGAAGAAAAGAAGAAAAAACCCGGACCGGGCCACCTGGCCACCCTTTGTGCGGGTGTCCGCTCCCCAGGCTCCGAAAGCCTTGCCAGCCCTTGTGATCGGGTGGCACCGCCCACCAGGCGTGTGAAAGAAAGAAGAAAAGAAGAAAAAACCCGGACCGGGCCGCCTGGCCACCCTTTGTGCGGGTGTCCGCTCCCCAGGCTCCGAAAGCCTTGCCAGCCCTTGTGATCGGGTGGCACCGCCCACCAGGCGTGTGAAAGAAAGAAGAAAAGAAGAAAAAACCCGGACCGGGCCGCCTGGCCACCCTTTGTGCGGGTGTCCGCTCCCCAGGCTCCGAAAGCCTTGCCAGCCCTTGTGATCGGGTGGCACCGCCCACCAGGCGTGTGAAAGAAAGAAGAAAAGAAGAAAAAACCTGGACCGGGCCGCCTGGCCACCCTTTGTGCGGGTGTTCGCTCCCCAGGCCCCGAAATTTGTGGCTTCAGTGCACACAAATTTATATTGTTCAGTTTGCATGTTAAAAGCCTGCCAAGCACCCCAAGGCTGATTATGCTTGGTAAGAAGTCATTTATGACATAGAGCTGATTAGACCATATTAAAATTTCTGTTTGGCACAGGAGCTTTTCGTGGACACAGGTATCCAGTCTCTGTTTTGTTAGCTCAAATTTCTGTAATTTCCTTTATAAACCAAGGTTGTTGGACATGTGTCTCAGTGAATCCAGCAAAGTAACAATATCAAATTTCACATTACATATTACTGATCAACAGTAGTCTAGCTACACCAACAGCAGAAATACTGAAGTCAATACTGTAAAGTTTAACAGCAGCACAAACTATAAACTCCAAAATAACCATACAGTTGATTCACCTCCGGTACTTTAACTGGGCTGACTCTTTGTTAGGTGTGTTTAATGTGCAGAATAATTCCCAATTATATACAATTATAATATGTTAAAATGGACCTATGTACACAAGGCCATTAATAATTAACTGTACGTAGGTATTTGCTTTATGACTATCTAGACAGTGTGAAGAAGTGAAGTATTGAAATTATTTTATGTTGCATAATGACAACATGTTGCCCCTATACATTTAAGGACAAAGTTCAATGACCGCCACCTGCTGGATGGTGAGTGCAGAGGGGCGTGTAATTGTTGAGCTGGACAAAGAGAACACCTGTGCTGATGCAATGTCAGTCTTCTTTGGTTCATTCTATGTATTGAACCTGGAATACCAGGAGTCAGCGGGTGCAAGGTTTTTTGTAAGGATAAACCCTGAAGAGGGAACAAAATGTACCTCCAAGGTTGGGACAAGCAGGAAGACTGGGACCACTGTGAAGCGAAAGGTTGTTCACATTAACCCTCATGTCACAACTTTCCTCCAGTGGCTTACTGAATTTGAGTGGAGAACTTCAAATTAGGGAAATTAGTAAATTTCTTGTATAATTTAAGTGACCAATGTGTTGTTACCCATGTCTCCACAGATGATCCATGGCCCATGCTTTCTGGACATTTACACAAGACGAGCAACAATGAAGACAAGCTCTCTCGCCATCTTGCAAGACGCTGTCTCTGTCCAATAGGTTTTTTTGAGTGCAACAGTTTTGATTTTTTTCCCTTCTTTTACCCATCCATCCATCCATTCACTTCCGCTTATCCTTTTTCAGGGTCGCGGGGGGCGCTGGAGCCTATCCCAGCTGTCATAGGGCGAAAGGCGGGGTACACCCTGGACAGGTCGCCAGTCTGTCGCAGGGCCAACACACAGGGACAGACAACCATTCACACTCACATTCACTCGCACATTCACACCTAGTGGCAATTTGGATTATCCAATTAACCTATCCCCACAAGCTGCATGTCTTTGGACGGTGGGAGGAAGCCGGAGTACCCGGAGAGAACCCACGCAAACACGGGGAGAACATGCAAACTCCACACAGAAAGACCTGATGGTGGAATTGAACTCAGGACCTTCTTGCTGTGTAGCAACAGTGCTAACCTTCTTTTACCCGTTTGTTAAAAATTATTTCAGCTACTTACACTTTAATTGTCACATGTATTGGCTCACCCTACAAATCAATGAACTCAGTCCACAAAGCAAGATCAGGGTTCAGTGCAGGTCAGTCAAGTTCCTTCACACCACACACGCTCATCCATGTCCTTGTGGACCCTGTTTTGTGCAATGATTTGGTCGTGTGAGCCAGTATTTTGGACAAAGTGTATATAAAGGCAGACGTGTGGGGCTTGATATTATATCCATTACAATTCAGTTTGTTTGTATGGTGCCAACAAAATGAATGCCAAGGCACTTCACATTGTAGGTTTGAGACCCTACAAAATATAAGTAAGGAAACCCAACACTTGAGCATGTGTTGTCTGCCATGATATGGATATGACATAATATTGTTATTGTTTGTACAACCATCTGAGAAAATAATGGATTACATGGTTTAGTAAAAACAAGTGCTTCCTCAATGAAAATATGTTTTCAGTTCTTTTCAGTTTTTGATTTTGGAAATGTGTATTTCAGCAGGGAAGAATCAGAATTGAAATAAAGTGGTGTAAAGCACATGAATTATATTTTGTGTGTGTGTGTGTGTGTGTGTGTGTGTGTGTGTGTGTGTGTGTGTGTGTGTGTGTGTGTGTATCCATCCATCCAACTTTTTTGGAACCCTCCAGTCTCTTACAGTATGTTACTGTTAACTGAAATTACGGTAAATTACTACCTTTTAAAAGAGTAAATGACCGCCTGTTAGGACACGGTGTCCTCTAGCAGAGATGAATATTTTTGGTACTGATGATGCGTACCAACGGTAAGTTACTGGTTAATATTGTAACGATGGTTAAGTGTTATTGTACATGTTGGTTATCTTTGCACACTGTTGTTGTTCTTTTAAGATTCATGTTTGGTTGTGCTGCAGGAAGTAGGGAGGGTGGTGTGGAGGAAGGGGAGGGGGGACCTGGGTTCTGTGTTGTGTGGGTGCCAGGCTGAAGAGAGGTGTAGCACGAGGGCGCTCTCCCCTGAGTTAGCAACCCGCTTGCTTATGTGGCGAATAAACGGACAAACTGAGACCCAACCGTCTGGTTCTTGTGAACGTTACATTGGTGTCAGAAGTGAAGAAAGAAAAAAGAACCCCAGAACGCCCGACACCCTGTTGCTGGCGACGCTTGCCGTTACGAGACGAGGATGTTGCCGGGCAGGATTAAGAAGGAGACGGAGGAGAGGGAGGTTCGTCCGCGCTCGCCCGCCCATGGAGTGAGGGAAACGGCGCTGCGGCTGTCTGCCGAGGCTGGATTTTCTCCAGGTTTGACTAGGCTCGGGAACTGTTCGCACAGCGGCCGCGATTCCAGCGGGAAGGAGTCGACCTCGCTTGGCGCGCCGTCACGTGATGTAAACAAACATGGCGGCGCCCAGCAAGCTGCAGCGCATATAAAAACGCCTAAGTTCAGCGGCAAGACGCCATGGGAAGTGTTTATCGCACAGTTCGAGCTGTTAGCTGTTGCAGCTGGCTGGTCTGAGGAACATAAAGCTCTCCAGTTGGCTTTGTGCCTGTGTGAGGATGCAGCTGCATGCCTGCTGCTGCTAACCATGGAGCAGAGGGGAGATTATAATGCTCTGGTCGGAGCACTTCAGAGGCGCTTCGGGCAGTATAACCAACCAGTGCTGCTGAGGTCGGAGTTCCACAACAGACGCAGATTGCCAGGTGAGCCCCTCCGCATTTTGGCCCATGAAGTCGAGTGCCTTTGCCGGAGGGCGTATGACAGCATGCCACCATCAGTGCAGGCGGAGTTAGCTCGGGACCAGTTCCTGCAGGCCCTGAGCCCTAAAGAGCTCCGTATGCAAACTCAGCTTGCTCGTCCGGCCACACTCAGTGCAGCCCTGGAGCTAGCGTTGGAGAGGGAGATGCTTGCGGGATCCTCTGGGGGCGCTGATGACGCACACGTGGTGAGGGCTGTGTCAGCACCTGTGGAACAGACGGAGACGCCAGCGGGCCTGTGCAGTTTGGTGCAGGTGGCTTCGCTGCAGTCGCCTTCCCCTCGGGCTGGCCCACACCGCTGACCGCAGAGCTGCTGGGGATGTGGACAAGTCGGACACCTCATCAGGCAGTGCCCCAAGCTTGCAGCGGTTCAGGGAAACGCCCATGGGCCCGTGTAGGCGGGAGTACACGGGCCTGGGAGAACGACATCCCCACTCCACCGCCACCCCCACCTGGTGCGGCCATCGCTGTGGGCTGGACCCAGGTTGGCGGCTTTTGCCATGTTCCAGTGACGATTGCGGGGGTGTCCTGTACGGCCCTGCTGGACACGGGGTCCAATGCAACGCTGGTCCGACCCGATGTTGTCCCACCCGGAGCTGCTGTGCAACCGACTAATGTGCAACTTAAGACTGTGACCGGTGATCTGGCCCCAATGAGAGGGAGGGGAGTGTTCCAGTTCAAGGTGGGGGACCTCGGTGTGTCTTATGCTGCCTGGGTGGCTGACGTGCAGGACGCCTGCATCCTTGGGCTGGATTTTTTACGAGCCATTGGTGGTGTACTGGACTTAGGCAAAGGCTTCCTCGCACTCCCTGATGGGAAGAAGGTGCCGCTTATTCCCCCCCCGGTCTGCACAGCATCTGCCGCGGCGTCCACCTCCACCGCAGAGACCCCTGCAGACCCGCCAGCAGAACAGCGAGCGGAGGAGGAGGAGAGGCTCTCAGCAGTGAGGAGTATCTGGTCAAAGAACTGTGAGGGGCTGACTCCACAGCAGCAAGAGAGTCTATGGCAGGTACTAAAAGAGTTTAGTGACATTTTTGCCCTGAAAGAAAGTGATGTTGGCTTGACACACTTGGTAGAGCACGTCATTGAGACCGGGGATGTCCAGCCTATTAAAGGGCGCCCCCGCCGCCTGCCCCTGGCTCATCAGGAGGCTGCAGACAGAGAGTTGTGTGAAATGATGAAGGCGGGCATCATAGAGCCATCTGATAGCCCGTGGGCCTCCGCGGTGGTGATGGTGCCTAAGAAAAAAAGTCCTAGGATGCGTTTCTGTGTGGACTACAGACCACTCAACAAAGTGACGAAGAAGGACTCTTACCCCCTTCCCAGGATTGATGAGTCTCTCGACTTAGTAGCCGGGTCCTCCTGGTTCTCCACCCTGGACCTGCGGAGTGGCTACTGGCAGGTGCCACTGTCCCCGGAATCCAGACCGAAGACAGCCTTCTGCACTAACAGGGGACTATGGCAGTTCAAAGTCCTGAGCTTTGGTCTTTGCAACGCTCCTGCGACCTTCGAGAGGCTTATGGACAGTGTGCTGGCTGGCGTCCCACGGCAACGGTGTCTGGTTTACCTGGATGATCTTCTAGTGCACGGGAGCTCCTTTGATGCTGCCCTGGATGCCCTGAGACAAGTGTTGGAGAGGGTGGCGGCTGCAGGCCTGAAGCTGCATCCCGACAAGTGCCACTTCATGAGGAGGGAGGTGGAGTTTCTGGGCCACAAGCTGGGTCGTGAGGGCATCAGCACTTTGGAGGAAAAAATTCACACCATTACCGAGTGGCCCACACCAGCAGACCAGAAACAGCTCAAAAGCTTCCTAGGACTGGCGTCTTATTACAGGAGGTTTGTGAAGGGCTTTTCCTCCATAGCCGCACCACTCTTCCACCTGCTGCAGAAGGACCGTGACTTCATCTGGACCCAGGACTGTCAGCAGGCGTTCAACACCCTCCGCAAATCGCTGACAGAGTCCCCAGTCCTCGCCCCCCCCTGACCCCACCCTGCCTTTTGTCCTGGACACTGACGCAAGTAATGTGGGGCTGGGAGCTGTGTTGTCGCAGGTTGGGCCGGAAGGTGAGAAGGTGGTGGCGTACTTCAGTCGGGTCCTGAACAGGAGTGAGCGGCGCTACTGTGTCACATGACGAGAGCTGCTGGCTGTGGTGGCAGGGGTGAGACACTTTAAGTACTACCTGTGCGGCACAGCATTTGTTATCAGAACTGATCATGCTGCCCTTCAGTGGCTGATGTCTTTCAGGGAGCCAGAGGGACAGGTGGCTCGCTGGCTGGAGGAGCTCCAAGCCTTCAATTTCACTGTGGAGCACAGAGCAGGGACGCACCATTCTAACGCAGACGCCCTCTCTCGCCGCCCATGTGCTGCAGCTGGCTGCCGTTACTGTGAGAAGCGAGAGGAAATAGAGCGGGAACTCACGACAATAGGCGGAGCAGCACAGCTCGCCTGCAGGGCTCTTCTGGTGGTGGATGCAGCGGAGTGGAGGGCACGGCAGGAACAAGACACAGACCTGCTGCCGGTCCTGCAGTGGCTGGAGAAGGGGGAGCAACCCCTTTGGGATGAGGTCACTGGGTTTTCCATCTGTACCAGGGGGCTATGGGCCAAGTTTGCAGCTCTCAGGCTGAAGGGGGGGGTGTTGGAGCGTGCCTGGAAGGATCCTGCCACGGGGGAGGAGAGGTGGCAGGTTGTGGTGCCAAGGTCGCTGAGGTCAGCGGTGCTGGAAGCCTGCCATGGGAGCACTGGCTCCGGCCACTTTGGGGTCTCTAAGACTCTCCGCCGCCTCCGCCAGGGCTATTACTGGGGTCAACAGCGGAGGGATGTGGAGGACTTTTGCCGGAGCTGTGATGCATGTTCCTCACACAAAGGGCCACAGGACCAGTCCCGGGCTCAGCTTCAGCAGCAACCAGCAGGGGCTCCAATGGAGCGAGTAGCTGTGGACGTCATGGGCCCATTTCCTCGCACAGACAGAGGAAACCGCTATGTTCTTGTGGCCATGGACTATTTTACCAAGTGGCCGGAAGCATACGCCATCCCAGATCAGGAGGCTGAGACTGTCGCTGATGTATTAGTGGAGGGGATGTTCAGCCGCTTTGGAACAGCAGAGACCCTCCACAGTGACCAGGGGCGTAACTTTGAGTCCAAGGTATTTGCTGCCATGTGTGAACGCCTTGGGATCAAGAAGACCCGCACCACCCCACTTCACCCCCAAAGCGATGGACTGGTGGAAAGGTTTAACAGGACGCTGGCCCAGCAGCTAGCCATCCTTACCTCAGAACACCAACGGGACTGGGACTACCATCTTCCCCTTATCCTCATGGCCTACAGGTCGGCAGTGCAAGACTCCACCCAATGTACGCCTGCCCTGCTCATGTTAGGGAGAGAGCTGAGAACTCCTGCAGAGTTGGCTTTTGGGAAGCCCCCGGACGCGCCAGAAGCACCACCAGGCCGGGACTACGCAAGGAAGCTGCAGGACCGGCTGGATTCTGCACATTCCTACGCCCGGGAGCAGCTGGCGAAGGCAGGCCTGCGCCAAAAGAGGAATTATGACATCACCACTAAGGGGAGGCACTTCCGTGCTGGGGAGCTGGTGTGGGTCTACAGCCCAAAGAGAAAGAAGGGACGGTGTCCTAAACTGGATAGCAGCTGGGTGGGGCCTTGCAGCGTCCTAGAGCGAGTGGGGGAGGTTGTTTACAGGGTGCAGTTGCCTCCTAGGGGGAGGATAGTAGCGCTGCACAGAGACCGGATGGCCCCCTACAGAGGGCAGTCCCTCCCCTCCTTTCCAGAGGGACGTGTACAGAGCGTCCATGACCCTGCTCAGAGGGGCCCCCGACCGGGGCTGCGTTCCCCTCCCTCGGACTCTTCACCCCAAAGCCCCGACGCTCCACGCCCACCTCAGGGGCTCAGGAGGTCAAGGAGGGAACGTAGGCTACCACCCCGCCTCAGAGACTGTGTCGTTCCCTCGGGGACGAGGAACTTATTGCTGGGGGGGCAGTGTAACGATGGTTAAGTGTTATTGTACATGTTGGTTATCTTTGCACACTGTTGTTGTTCTTTTAAGATTCATGTTTGGTTGTGCTGCAGGAAGTAGGGAGGGTGGTGTGGAGGAAGGGGAGGGGGGACCTGGGTTCTGTGTTGTGTGGGTGCCAGGCTGAAGAGAGGTGTAGCACGAGGGCGCTCTCCCCTGAGTTAGCAACCCGCTTGCTTATGTGGCGAATAAACGGACAAACTGAGACCCAACCGTCTGGTTCTTGTGAACGTTACAATATATTGCAGTTTATTACCTTGCAGCGGGCTTACAGTGACATACCGTGAATAAACGGTAGTATACCAATTTATTAATCACAGTATGATGTTACTTTGTTGACGTAATTTACGACATAACGACATAACGGTATCTCACTGACATAACTGTCGCCAGTGAGATACCGTAAAAAAGGCTACAGTGCGTTACCATAATTTGTCCAAGAGTATTATACCACACCAGCAAAAAACGGTATCATCCTGCAGAAAGGTAAGCTACCGTAACACGGCGTCACGATATGACGCTGGCAGCACCCAGATAGCAAGGAGACATTGAACAGATGTTGATTTTCCATCTGAACCATCAGAATCGTCAGGATTGAAATGTCAACACAAAACCAATGTTGAAACAACATTGAAATACTGATGAAACCTGACACTGACATTGAAATAACATTGATTCACTGTTGTTCTGTCATCGTTGATTGTTGATCTATTTATAGTTGACAAGGTGACAACAATCACGTTGAAAAACCATCGATTTATAGTTGAGCGGGAAATTAAAGCTGCTACCACTTGGACTATTCCGCAGCACCCCTATCACATTGGTACATCCCTCCAGGTAACCATTGTCTTGTACAGTAGAGCGGGACATTAGATTTACTCTCAGCGGAATTGACCGGAGAAGGCATCAGTTCATGCACTGCACTGGCCTGCGCCACGATTAGTATAAGGTAAGAATGAATGACTTTTGTTCTATTCGTTATTTCCACGGTTGCATTTGAATAACAGTAAAAACAAACAAACAAACTTGTTAATGTAAAGTTTCGGATAAAATGTGGGAGCCCGAAATTGTCTACTTTCATCTTACAATCCGGCAACAAATAAATTGCACTGCAAACAAAGTCTATCAACAAAGAAAACATTTTCGTTTCATACTTTTCCGTTATATTCCCTTACAAAGCTAGCTTTAACGCTTCGAGGGTTCCTTTGTTCTTGCCGTCGCCTCGGCGCTTGACCCAGACTTTCGCTCTGTAGTTGCTTTTTAGCATAGTACTACAAAAAATTGTAAATCTGTGATTGATAAACGTAAAGGTAACTGTATAAATGTGTTCAATGACTTTGTTACTTTTAATGATTGGTGAGCACCCGCTTCGATTCGCACTCAATTCAAACTTTACGCTGCACGCTCACCTAACTTGCGTTTGCACCTTTTGTCCACACGTAAACTGCGTTTAGCATTTACGTGTGGACGAGCAAGACGGAGAAAACGCAGCGTCAAAGGTGTGCGCCTATTTTGACGCCACACTGTGCGCCAAGTTTTTGTCTCGGTGCCATGAATTCCTACAATGGCAGACTTAGACAAAATACTGTTAATTTTATTATCTTCAGTGTTTAAATGCTTACATATACGGGTTTGCTTGTAATTGTTGCCTATATACATTTTAAGCTATTATTTATTATTTAGTTCAATCAATAGATCAAGTTTTGTAGTGACTATGAAATATATTGTAATTATCTGTTTCCTGTTTATCCTAGACAGGGCAAAAAAGGACTCCAAATTTAAAAAAAGATAAAAATGAAAGACTGGTGCATTGTGCAGTTTAGCACTGGTGGTACAGAAATAGTCCCTAGATCATGGATAAATGGGGAGAAATTGTCATGGCCTCCATATCCTCCATGAGACACATTCAGGATCCACGACGCAGTAAAGAGGAGAGTTCATCCTGGTGCAACATGGCTCACCTATGCACCAGTCCGACTTCTAATAAGCCATGGTGGGTATCATCTGGATTGGTGTTGTATAAATGTAACAATAACAAGTTTTTCGTGTCCTAATTTATGTCTGGCCATACATTGTGTTTGTACTTCCAGACACATTTCACGAAGCAGAACGCAGTCTTCAGAAATATCTAAGTGAACACTGTGATATGTCTGACCTTCAGTCCGAAGCTGAAACTCAGACCAGTCATAAAAGAAAGCACAAGTAAAACTTTTTTTATTTCACAAACATATCTTTGATTGCTAAGAATTTATGATCTTGTCTTTTATACATATCTGTGGTGCTTGCATACTGCTATATCACCACATAATATAGTCCAAAAAGTGGAAGCTTGTAAACTTTTTATAAATGCAAAACCGTGTACACTTGTGCACTTCAAAAATTCCTTGTATACTGTACCTTCTTGCACATCTCCGTTTCCTGTGTGTGTTGTTATAAATCAAACTGTAACTTTAGGAAAAAATATTCCAAAAGCACATTTGTAATTACTTATGACCGTTTTCAACTTTTTTTCTTTAGACCAAATCCCCTGTACACATATAGTGACTCAGAGGATGAGCAGCCCACAAAAAAATGGTTTCCCCAGGCCCCTCGAGTGAAAATACCAGGTAATAAAATACTGTCTAGTGTCTTTGTACATATCTGTGTGTGACACAAGGAAACGTTTGACAAGTTGTCTGTATTCTTAAATACTTAAAAAAAAAAAGTTATCTTTTTCTGTCAGACCTGACGAGAGCTGTTAACGAACTCCGTGAGGAGGTCAGAGCCATCCGCAATACCGGCTGCAATGAATCGGTAGATGCTGGGGTACTGCCTCTGGATTTGCCCTTGCACAACATTGAGGAGCTAAACAATGCAGAGGCACCTCTTCAATCACAAGAGGCAAATAAGGCAATGGTAAGTATATAAAGGTTATGTACACTTTGTAACTATAAAGTGTAATAGCTGTCAGATGTGATTTAAATACATAACAACGGCCTGTTGATTAAACACACAAGCACTTGCATACACATTTAAGACATGAGACACGCTAATTCCATCTCTTAAAACGTGTCTATAGGTGAGACGCTTTGCCTTGATTGGAGCCTGACGCAGCAGTTAGGGGCAAACTCTATGTCCGAGTTTGTCTTTGCACAAGCAGTGCAGAAATGGCTCCGATACGCCCCAGATCGTTTGGGTGGTGCAGGACGCACATCATGCAAAAAATTACAAACTTCTGTGAATCATATAAACGTAAATAGGAAACTGTCTTTTAATAAAGTATTTAGCAAACGAAACATGCCTATTGACCTTTTTTTGTTTATTTTTTTTCTCTGTTACATCACATGCAATGCTTTCTTATTTTAGGATATTAATATTGACATGATACATTGTGACACATTTAGGTTTTTTTTATAAAGGGTGTCCAATTTAAGGAATAAGTACAATTATGTGTTTAGGTGGTTGAAGTATTGATGGAAACATGCAGTAGTTTAGTATTGGTTAAAATACCTATAAAGAAAGGTAGATTTCCAGTCATGATTTAACTGTTGTTTTAATAAAAAGCAACTGTGCGAAAGAGGTGGAAAATCAACACCATAGCTCAACAGTGTTTCAATATCAGAATCTGACATTGTTTCAATGTCAACAGTATTAGAAAATATAACGTTGAATCAACGTCAGGTTTCAACATTGATTCAACGTCAAAACCTGACGTTGTTTCAACGTTAAAAAAGGGTGCAAGAGTGACGTTAGGTCAACGTCACACTTCAACGTTGATTCAATGACACAGCCTGATATTGACTCAACATTGTTTCAATGTTTCCTTGCTATCTGGGCAGTGACGCCAGTATGTTACCGTAAAGTGGCGATGAAAAGTCTAACGGTGCAGATACACGGAGTAATCAGAAAAGTTTAGCATGAATCTGGACATTAGATTTAAGATTTAAGTTTTAAGCTTATCAGATATCACTTGTTAGAAGCTCCTTACCGTTTGAATAAATCTCTTCTCAATCTGCTGTCCTCTTCTGCTTGCATCTTTTTTTTTTTCATCTAACACTGACGTTATTTTTTCTCCGTGAAAAACACAGCAACTCATCTTATCCCGGGGTGCCAGGAAGTCGAGCTGCGGATCTCAGCAGAAAACTTTTCAAACTGATTGCAGGTTGATCCAGGTATACATTTGAAACAGGTTCTCCTCGGTGACGTGACAGTCGGAATGCATCTGCGTAACCATGGTTACAGGGGGACGCTTTGGAACTCTGCTGTTCAGCAGCAAAATATTTCAGATCAATATGTAAATACTCCAACTCTAAAACCAAGTAAAATAAATATGCTGCATATGTGTATAGTGCGTTCATGTGTGTGTGCGCTGCGTGGTGACGTAGGCGCGTGCATGTGTGCCCCGGTCACAGCTCCTTTCAGCATGGCCGGAGGTAAGTCACTGCCACGTTGCTCTCAGCTAATTAAAGTTTGTTCAGATCCCAAGCTGCAATGTGAATACAGCCAAACCGCCGCGTTTTTGTTTGTCATTAAGAGACTCATTCGGGATAAGTTTTGTGGAGGGCGGAGTTCACTAATATACGCTTATGAGTTTTAGCCGAGAACGCAGCTAAAATGCTAGCATGCTAAGTTAGCCTGATTGCTAGCGGCTACTCGCGGCAGTCTTTTTTTTAACAGCATGCACTCTTTTTTCCTTCGTCAGGAGAGGTGTACTGGCAGTCGCGTGACACACACAGATCAGACACATATTTCTGTGTTGCAGGTATGGAGATGTTCTTATGTTTTGGAGATGCAGTCTTTCAGTCATTGTTTTTATAAGTACAGTGTTGTACTGCCTGTTAGATGGCGGTTATTAATATAATTGTACTGAAGTATAATGTTTGAACTATAAGTACCAGAATATTGGGTCCTGGTTATTGAATTGTATTTATCTGACTGTTTATTTGTTTTTGAATTATTTTGTTTATTGTTCTTATAAGTTGTTTTTGATGTTTTTTTCAGTGACATATTATTTATTTTGTGCTTTTTGTTTTTGAGAGCTTAAGTTAATGTTTTAAAACAATTTGTTGTATTTGATTCATTATATTATTGTAGTGTTAATGAAGCTGCAGACACAGCTGCTTTCAGCATGGCCGGAGGAGAGGTGTACTGGCAGTCGCGTGACACACACAGATCAGACACATATTTCTGTGTTGCAGATGTGCAGTAAAGAGCCAAAGACCCAGTACTGTCTCCTGCCTCCTACTTTCACGCCAGAACACAACGCAAGAACAACAGGCGTAACACATGAACGGGTTACACATACTGAGGTGAGTTGTTGAGGATATGTCGAGCTGTCGATAAGCACGGCTGTTTTTGTGCTCTTATATACTGTTAGCCTGTTTTGCTGGCGTTAGTGAAGCTGTTTTCAACTGGATGTAACATTGTTGAACTCTGATGATTAATGAATAAACTCTCGATGTGACGACGTGAGCATGTAATTGTAACCCTGTGTTCATTTAGTCGTTTGATACCGTTTAATATCCAGTACATCTATTGGGTGTTTTATAACATGCCCTGGAATCATTTTAAGTTTTACAATGCCGGTGATTTACGACTCTTTCGCGACAGTCAACTGTGGCGTAAACTCTGGCGGGTCTCAGAGCTAGCTTATGTGAGCCAGCAGTGACATCTATACATGCAGTAGCCTTAAAATACTGATTATTTATTCTCCTGCTAGGTAAGAATTTGTGTTTTATACGTTTATTGTCACATTGTGCGCCATGTTATTGTTTCGGTGAAATGAATTTCTACAATGGCGGACTTAGACAAAATAGTGTTACTGTTAATTTGACTCTCTGCAGTGTTTAAATGCTTACATATACACACACAGTTACTGTCCCGCCACACGTAGGACTCAGTTCTGCTTCTATGCCCCATCTTTGTTTACTCTTTCCCACCCAACAAGTGCATAAATAAGATGTTAAAAACGTCATCATCATATCAAACATGATCGATTTGGGGGGAGTTTGTTTGGCACATGCTGACTGCATCCTAATTATAACCAGAAGAGGAGGCGAGAGCAGAGAACGAGAGTGCAGCAGTTTGGTCAAAGGAACAGGTGAAGAAGAGGTGAGCATCCAAGAGACGAGCAAGAGGACAGTTTCAAAGCAGACATTATGGCACAATAAAAGCTGTAAGAGCAGAGATTCATTCATATCTTTACTATTTTTCTTTAGCTTCTACTCCCGCTGCTTACAATAAATCTGAGATAAAGAACAAACAAGAACAACTCACATGGCATTGATTGTTTAGTTCAGTGTCACTCTGTGATTGTTTGACATTTCATATAAATGTGACTCTAAAATATAGTCAATAATATTAAAAAGTTGCTGTTACTGAGTGAAACTTGAAGGATTATGATAAACTTCAGTTCTTACTGAATCTGTAACATTGCTTTTTTTAAAATTGTTAAATGACTTTTGTGTCACTGTGCACAGTGAAAAGCTCACCTGATGTAGTGGTGAGGCCATGTTCACCACTAGATGGAGACAACCTGGCACAGGTATTTTCTATACACTAAATTTCACACTGAAAAGCCTTGGTGGGAATTGTTGTTTCATAGAAAGTAAAGGAAAACGCTCATACTCTCTCCCGCACTCGATATATGATCCATTGTTGATCTGCACGCAGCTGTTGTCACAAATGTGGCACTCGCTTACGTCACTGTCATGAGACATTCTCGCAAAAAAAAAATCACGGTTTTAGTAACGCAGTGTTCCTACGGGAAAGTAACAGTAATCTAATTACCGTTTTTGCAATAGTAATCCCTTACTTTACTCGTTATTTGGAAAAAAGTAATCGGATTACAGTAACGCGTTACTGCCCATCTCTGGACGTCATCATCCCGTAAGCCAATTAGGTTGTCACTAGGGATGGGTATCGTTTAGGTTAGGTTAGCAGTGCTTAAACAATGGAAAAAACACAAACTTTGTCCAAAAACCTCTCATGTTTAGCTGTTTTCCACTTTTTCTTTTGTCATTTTAGCTTTTTTGGCCAGGATGAAGGGAGCATCTGCCATCAAACAAGAAGACAGCTGCATGTAACTACGACGGTGTTTGCTACTTCACCTTACATGCATTAATGTAATAACGTGGTTAGCCTACTCAACGTAAATTACACACGAACAACATTAAGCTCCTCGCCCAGAGAAGAACGGCTGCTGCTGCATCATCATCCGTCATCATTTCCGCTACACTGGCAGGGCTAGGGGCCAGGACTCTCGTCTTCGGGTTCTTGGGGGATGTTGCTAACTCCGGGTCTGATAACAGGCACCACAGCCGCAGTAGATGTGCTTGGTGTGAGGTCTTGCAGCAAGCTATCAAATATGGTGCATTTCTCGGCTTTTAAAAAAACGCTATGCGTCGCCAGGTTCGTCGTCAGATTCGAGATGTTACCTCCTTTGCACAGTATCACCTTAAAGCACTTGTTGCAGGCTGCTGAGTTTGCATCTTTTGCTGTGAAATACAGCCAGACTTTGACCGCTTCGCCTTGGGCATTTTTAATCTGTAGCTCTGCTCTAAAAGAACGTACGTACCTGGGCCCGCCTACTATCCTCGGAAAGGTAAAATGATTGGCTAGAATCCAAAGTGTATGATATCTCAGGGGAAAAAAAGCACCGAAATAAAGCACCGAAATGTGCGCTGCTTTTCGGTCTGTTTACTACCGTTTATGTCAGAACCAGTACCATAACGGCACCGGATACCGGTACCCATCCCTAGTTGTCACATGACATTTGTGGACCCCGGTATTTTTTTAGTTGGACAATTTATCAGTAAAGTTTCAATCTCTGACATTACCCCTAGACTAGACCGGCTGCACCACACAGACACTGCAAACCTCATCTCTGAAGAAAAACCACAAGAACAACATCCAAAAGAAAGAAAACATACCTTAGAAACATGCCGGGTTAGAGGAGACGGCAGCACTGCAGAGGTGAGGACAGGCATCTGTTTGAAATAGACAAAACAGTAAACATAGTCATACAGACTCAGAGACGCTTTCCATCCAATCTGTCTAAGTTTGAGCTGTTTTACAGTGAAGAATGGGCAAATAATTCAGTCTCTAGATGTGCAAAGCTGGTAGAGACGTACTCCAAAAGACCTGCAGGTGTAACTGGAGCAAAATGTGGCTCTATGAAGAGCAGGGGGTGAATAGAAAAGAATGACACACTTTTCCAAATTTCATTTGCTTAGAATTTTGACAACCATGTATTATTTTCATGCCACTTCACAATTATGTGCTACTTTGTGTTAATCTACCATTGAAACTGTCAATAAAAACATCTTTTGTTTGTGGTTGTAAGGTGACAAAATGTGCACAAGTTCAAGGACTATGAATGCTATTTCAAGGGACTGTAATGTTAAATCACCCCCCATGCACACATCAGTGCACATGCATGTACACATATGCAGAGTTACATTATCAAAGAAGCTAAAAAAACAAGCTCTGCTTTAACTTTTAACTAAAAAAAAGACTGCAAACTTTAGGAACAATATGGAATGAGTGATAATGTCATCATTCCATGAATTGAAAAAATTTGTTTCACCTTAAATCTTTTTTTCTTTTCTTAATTGCAAAAACTGTAAATTTGGCTCAAGGGGACCTGAAAGCCAGGAGACAATTTATTGACTTTGCCCACAATCTTATGAAGAAAAAGATTTCCATTAAATATTAATAGAGCAAAATCTCTCTCTCTTAAGTATTTGCACCTAACCACGTCCTAACCTAGCAGTCATATACAGCTATTAATTAATCCTGCATTTTTTTTGTCAAAGACATTTCTCACCATGAAATTACCCGATTCAAAACATGAACACTGTTAGCCTTTGCAGTAATTTCCATAGCTTAGTACTGCAAAATCAACAGTAAAAAACTCTAAAGGATGTTAGCAGTTTAGTACTGTAATTTGCATGTAATTGTGGGAAAATTCCATGAGATTACACTATTTTTACGGTAACTCACCGTACTCATGGAAACAGCTGTAAAATACAGCAAATGTAACAATTGGTGATGTTACTGAGATTATACTATTACACCATCTGGATTTCTGTTGTTTTCTACTGTAGATCTAAGAGTAATTACTTAAATCCTCATTCAGTTGTTTTTATTTGTTTGCTTCTTTTTTCTTGCTTTGTTTGTTGGGTTTTTTCCTTCCTGGTCTGAGGGATAGGGGTTCTAAGTGTTGTGGGTAGGGGATAAACTGCTGGAAGCAACTATAAGACATGTGAGTGTGTCATTAATCTGTATTCTGATATTTCAGTTTTAACAGTCACTGTGAAACTTGCTTGTTTGGCGTTTGACAATTCTGCGTGTATTTGCTTTTCTTTGTTGCTTCAACTCAATAAAAATATCTTTGAGAAAAAAAAATCCTCATTCAGAGTGTATTACTATAAAATGTGATTCACTGTGAAAGCAGTATAACATATAAACTACAATATACAGCATAATTTTTAACTTAAGGAGTAAGTTGCAGCCACACTAAAATTTAATTCCTTGAACTGAATGGAACCTCATATATTAATAAATGCATTTGTTTAGTCAAACAATGTGAAACATTAGTAATACTATTAATTAATAGTATACTTGTAAGGTTAGTATTGTGATAGAGTCGAGTATATTTAATTATACTCTTGTAGACATTATGACATTATGCTAGTACAATTATGGTGAACAAAAAGTACATCTAAAAGTTAATTTCAAGAATACTGTTATGTACTAAAACGGGGGCCAATATAGTCCCAAGAAGCATTATTAGTATACGTACTAGGTAAGATATACTTGGGAAATATAATTGAAGTATACTTATTTTTGTATGGCCAGCAACAAAAACTAATGGCTACATTTAGAGTAATGTTTAAAAATGACTTCATTTAGCAGGATGTTGCTTTTTTTCTCTTCTTATTCTTTCTTATACTGGACCTTCATTTGTTTTGTATAAGGTGGTACTTTTTAAGACACCTCTGCCTAACTACAGTGAACTGACCTAATAATATGCTCTGGTCGTCATTTTACACAAGGTGTCACATCCATGAAACCTACACCACTAACCAGCATCAGTCCTACAACTTCACTCTCAAAATTAATAAATTCTGGGACAAGCAGAAACTGTATTTTTAGCGGTGCATTTTGTTGCAGGCCAGACTGCTATTAAATGCTCTCCTAAAGAAATAATTCCTTTGTAGCACCACTTCGTCTTGGTTCAGAAGAGATGTCCTGATATACGTGATTGTTAGGTATTTTAGTACCATGGGAGCATTTACTGGATATTGTTTTATAGTGACATTATGCAGGAAAACTCTGTCATTCAATAAGGCCCCTTTGTTTTAGTTATTTTTCTCTTTGACCCAAGAATTGATGTGTGAGAATCACAGGCTGGTACAAGGTTGAAATACCACAGAGATCACTCCCTCAGCTACATTAGTTTCTTAATCTTTTAGGAGACGCCTGTTGAAGGCCAGATGGTTTGTTTCAGAATTCACTAATGAAAGAACTCTTTATTTCGTGCCTTGAAAATATGTCGCTGAGATAATCACAATTGTAGCTGAACTGATACACTATACAAAGGATGCTTCTTCACCCAAGGGCAGAAAGACGCTCCCTTATCTTGGTCTGTACTGGTTTAAACTGAGAATCTGCTGACTCATGAATTTGTCCCTCTATATAAACTGTTGTACTTGTGAATAAAGTTGAGTCAATTTGGGAAGACAACCTGAAGCAGTCTCTGTTTTCTTGTTCTCCCAAGCTGCTCCCGAGCTCGTACTAACACGCTGAATGGCATGCTTGAATATTACTTGAGAATATATTTGACTGTGTTACAGACTAAGGTACATTCTCTGCTGATAGACGTCCACGCCTCGGAGGAAGCCGATCCACGGATTAGGCCCTGGAAGCCGTTTCTTTCAATTTTGGTGTCAGAAGTGGGATCCTGACGAAGGTAGGCACTCGTCTTTTATTTTATAAGACTGTGTTATGCCTTTCTCAGTGATCCACATAGAAACGGGATACGCTGACGAGGCCTTCTTCAGTGGCCCACATAGTAACAAGTGGGATACGCTGAGGAGCCTTCTTTAGTGGCCCACATAGAAACACAGGAAGTTGCCTGTTGTTTTGTAAATTAAAGCAGAAAGGACACAGGAAGTTGCCTGTTGTCATAAACTAAGAAGTTGCTCACCAGCAGAAAGGACACAGGAAGTTGCCTGGGGTCATAAAACGAGAAGTTGCTCGTTAAAAAGTGAGAAGTTGCTCACTAAAAAGATAAAATTGCTAGCAAAAAATCAAGTAACCTCAGGTGTGCCACAGCAAAATAAAAACTAACTTAAATCCTTCAAGCGTCTAAACCCCTCTGGAAATCACTGACCATGGGTCAGAATAATTCAAAGACCTTAGACGGGTCCGATAAAAAATCAAAATTAACTGTAAAACCAGATACCACCACTTGGGTGGGCCTGATTATAGATATATATTATGTCAACGAATTCCAGGTGTGACTGAATCTCAGCTTATTGAAGAAGTAGAGGAACTAGACCCTAAAGATGACCAAGCAGCCAACACCACCTCGTTTTTGTGGATAAACGATGACAAAATCACAGCCTTTTTTCAAAATCTAAAGAAATTTCTGCTCACAATGTCTAGAGATAAAATCAAACGTTTCACACACTGCTGGACTAATGAGGCATGCATGCCTGAAGGAGGAAATGATCAGATTTTCATAACAACATTCTTAAACAATATTCATCCAGAATGTTCACAACTATTGAAGCTGACTGCCACTGATAATCTCTATGACATGAAGATAAAGAACTTTATCACACTTGTCAAAACAAAAGCTGGTGCAGATCTTTTCCCCAACAGCACGAAGGCTAAAAGTGTTAAGATGATGTTGAATTTTGATGTTGAAGGCTCAGAGGAAAGTGAAAAAATGATGTATGCAGGGGCCCCGCCCCCTCAACAAGCGCAGCAGGGAGATTTCAGAAGGAGAGATAGGAGTGGAGACGCATGTTTTTATTGTGGAAAAATAGGACACTGGAGGAGGGAATGCAAATCAGCAGCACGTAGGTCTCAACCACAAAACACAGGACCAGCTCCTGCCACTAGGCGTCAGCAGAGCTCTTCCAGACAAGGTAACTGGCAACGCAGACAGGAATCACATCAAAATAATGGCCCTTTTGCACTTAGGCAGCAACCTTATAATCCACATTTTAATCCCCACCCATATGATAACGAAAGACTGGACCGACAATAGGGAGGCCCAGGTGAAGACGAGGGACAGTGTGAAGCACTACACACGATGCTGCATTTGCAATTGTCCCGTAACACAGAAAGCTTGCCCACGTTAGATATAGAAATAGGTGAAAAGATTTATTCCTTTTTAGTTGACAGTGGAGCCACTAAAAGTTCACTGTCTGGAAAATTCTATAGTGGGCCTGTTTCCTCTGTGTGCATCAACACCATGGGAATAAACGGAACTCTAGTGCAATGCCCCAAAACTCATTCTCTAAAAACACGCTGGGGCCCAAAACCAGACGAAATTACATATCATCCATTCATAATTCTTCCAAACTCGCCTGTGAATCTATTAGGCAGAGATTTAATGGCAAAAATGAACTTGTGTATTTCATTTAACACAAAGGGTGAAATGTTTGCAGACACTGATAACAGCTATGTTTTCTCTGCCCTATGCACCGACACCATGGAGAAGGAACAGCCTCTGTGTCAGCTGGACGCCTCAGCAGAGAATGAACTCAATATCCATCTGACTGGTACCCCACGTCACACACTGTGCCAAACACGTGTACAGACACCACTACCAGGTAACCCCATGCCTGGAAGCCACATATTTGTTTCTCTCACACTGTTCAACAACATGATAACTGCTCACACCAGTGAAGGCCAAACAGTGGTTTTGTCGCATAACTCAGACATAGGCTATGACATTACTGCACCATGTCGACACATAGATCTAACCTACCCCATACACTGTACTATCTTTGCTGTCACATTGCCAGCTGAATATCAAAACATGACATTATGGTCAAGAGGTGAGAATGATGTAGGATTTATCGACTGTACACCTTATCATGCTCAGCTGAAAAACAACAAGCCGGTATATGTCAAGCAATATCCCATTTCCGCTGAAAAAGCCGCAGCCTTAGACATCATCATAGGAGATTTATTGACAGCTGGAGTAATAAAGCCCACAGTATCTCCATATAACACTCCTGTCAATCCTGTGCCAAAGCCTAACAAACCTGGCGTATGGCGTTTCACACAAGACTTAAGGCAAATTAATGCAGTCATTATGCCTCTGCCACCTCTTGTCCCAGATGTTCCCAGCATACTGACATCTATTCCAGCAACAGCCACACATTTTACTGTGGTGGATTTGTGCTCCGCCTTTTTCTCAGTACCTGTGCATGAGGACACACAGCCGATATTTGCTTTTACACATAGAGATAAGCAGTACACATGGACTCGCTTACCCCAAGGCATGGTAGACAGCCCTGCGGCTTTCTCAATGGTGGTACGTGCTACCCTGGACGGCTTCATTCCTCCAGAGGGCTGTACCTTGATCCAGTACGTGGATGATCTCCTCCTCTGTGCTGAAAGTGAAAAACTATGTCAAACTGCCACACATATGCTACTCCAGCACCTCCAACAGACTGGCCACAAAGCATCAGCAAAGAAAATGCAGTACTGTCAGACTTCTGTTCAATATTTGGGATTTACACTGTCTCACGGACAACGTTCCATGACTACAGACAGGGTCAAAGCTGTGACCTCTGTCCCTAAGCCCACTACACAGAAGGAAATGCTGTCTTTCCTAGGCATGGTGAACTATTGCAGACAGTGGATACCAGACTGTTCTTTTCATGACCACATTCTGCGTGAATGCTGCAAAAAAGACAAGCCTCCTCGAATACTGTGGTCAACAGAAATGACTGCCTCTTTCAATGCATTACAGGGAGCGCTGACCTCTGCCCCTTGTTTGGGTCTGCCTGACTACCACTTACCGTTCCACCTGTACGTCACAGAGAACGGCACAACCTGTGCAGGCGTATTGGCCCAAGAGCATGGCTGTGGCTACTGTCCAGTAGCCTTCTACTCAAAGGTGCTGCCAGCAGTAGTTCAGGGGATGCCGGCCTGCCTGAGAGCAGTAGCAGCTTGCTCTATCATGATAAGGGACTGCGAGAAGCTCACACTCTCACATGACACTATTCTACACACCAATCACCAGGTCACGACCATTCTAGCAAACATAACTACACAACATATGACCGCACAACGTCGCTCAGGTTATGAAGCTACACTGACTTCAACAGCAAATCTCACTATAAAAGCAAGCAGCACACCCAATTCGCCAGCACACTTACTCATTCGTATGCTGTGTTCCTCTGACCGACAGGATGGTTCAGACGACCCTGACGATCATGATTGTATGACACGTATACAGGAATCCACAGCACCACGCCCAGACTTAGAGCAGACACCAATACCAGACTCAGTCATTGTTTATGTGGACGGGTCCTGTTCAAAACCAAATGACAACTCATTTCTTTGTGGCTATTCGGTGGTGACATTGCCTGACATCATACTAGAGGCTCACTCATTACCATTTCACTCAGCACAAAAAGCAGAGCTCATGGCTTTAATACGCACCTGTGAGTTACATGTGGATAAGCGGGTAACAATTTACACTGATAGCCGTTATGCATTCGGTGTGGTGCATGACTTTGGCACATTGTGGAGACAGAGAGGCTTCACATCTGCTGATGGAAAATCGATCGCTAATTCTGATCTTGTTCAAAGACTTTTGCAGGCTATACAGCTGCCATCGGCAATTGCAGTTGTTAAAACGAAGGGGCACAGCACGGCTGACACAGACGAAGCAGTGGGAAATGCTCTTGCAGACGTAACCGCGAAAGCAGCTGCTGCCTCACAGCAACCACCCAGAAAGGAAGTATTATCTTTGCCTTTACAGCTGCCACTTGTCGCACTCCCAGACTATTTAGAAACAAATGTTGACCTAAAATTCATACAAGAGCAAGCCTCTGCCTTAGATTACACTTACTGGGAAAGTAATGATTGTACCTTAGATAACAGAGACGGCTTATACAAAAACCTTGAGGGTTTGATTGCCCTCCCATCTTCACTACTGCCAATCCTTGTCCGCCATTTTCACGGTGTGAGTCATGTCGGACAAAGAGGGGTAATAGGAGCAATAAAATCAAGATTTGTAATCGAGAAAACATCACACGCAGTAAAACGCATATTAGCAACCTGTCTAACATGTGCACGAACTAATGTAGGTAGCTCAAAAGCAAAACATCAGCATTTACCACAACCAGATTTCCCATTTCATACATTACAAATTGATTTTACACACATGCCAGCACAAGGAAGCATCAAGTACTTACTGGTAATAGTGGACCAATTTAGTAAATGGGTAGAAGCTTATCCAACATCAAAAGAAACTGCAGAAGTAGTCTGTCAAAAGTTGTGCAATGAAATAATACCCAGATTTGGAATACCTCACCAAATTAACAGTGATAGAGGACCTTCATTCACATCAGAAGTAATTCAAAAGTGTGCTAAAACTCTAGGAATAGACTGGAAATATCATGTGCCATACCATCCTCAGAGTTCAGGAGTTGTAGAAAGAATGAATAGGACCATAAAAAAATCGCCTGACTAAAGCAATGATAGAAACAGGAATGACCTGGATCAAACTACTTCCTCAAATCCTCTGCGAGATTAGAATGACTCCATCCGCAGCAACCAAATTATCTCCATTTGAAATAATCATGGGAAGACCGTTTCCAACACCATGGTCAGCCTCCAGAGGGGCACCGCTATTGGAAGGGGACATAGACACTGCATTGTCTGACTATGTTCATAACCTGGTAGAAACACTGAATAATAACTATCAGAAAGTTTGTCTCTCTCAGCCTCTCCCTTCCACAGATCCAACCCATCCGTGGAAACCAGGAGATGCGGTGTTGGTGAAGTCGCTAAAACCAAGGGCACTCAGGGAGGCCGCGTGTTCCAGCCCCCAGACTGTACTTGCAGTGACGAGAACCAGCATCCTAACAGACGGACAACCTCAGTGGATTCATGCCAGCAGGGTTAAGACCAGCCCCACCAAACCACCTAAGGCGTCGGATCAAGTAGATGACGACTCAGGCGAGCCAGCGCCCGGATTCAATACACCTACACACGCACAATCACTGATTAACACACAACGCCTGAAAGAGCCAAGACTCAGAAAGCCCTTTGATCCCCCACCTGAACAACAACAAGGTACTCGAACATCCAGCAGGAACAGAAAGCCTAGAGTACCACACAATGTCTAACCTGATAAAGATAGACTCGTTTCATCCTGATAATGGAAAAAATGAAATGCCCATTGTCATCACACGACGCTTAGGTCTCTCGAACCTGGGACCAGGCCAGGAGACGACTGAAGAACTGTGTTTTTTTATATATTTAGATTATTAATCATATCTACTGCATTAACCTTAGGATTTTTATTTACTATTTTGTATTGTAAACTGCAACCCTGTTCACATTTCTACAAGCCACATTTTGCTGACAATACCTCATGCTCCACTTGGCAAGACACCCACCTAGTACAGCTACTTCAATGTATTTGCAATTAGCACAAATTGATCCTGAGGATGTGCCAGATGTTACCAATGATGATCCTGGTGTGTATATTGAACATTAGGCTGTGAACTATTACATTTTATGATTTGCTTTTTATATTATGTTATTACATTTGTGATTTTTCCTTTCTATTTGAGTTATTATTTTAAAAAAATAATAAAAGAGGGGAACTGTTAGGTATTTTAGTACCATGGGAGCATTTACTGGATATTGTTTTATAGTGACATTATGCAGGAAAACTCTGTCATTCAATAAGGCCCCTTTGTTTTAGTTATTGTTCTCTTTGACCCAAGAATTGATGTGTGAGAATCACAGGCTGGTACAAGGTTGAAATACCACAGAGATCACTCCCTCAGCTACATTAGTTTCTTAATCTTTTAGGAGACGCCTGTTGAAGGCCAGATGGTTTGTTTCAGAATTCACTAATGAAAGAACTCTTTATTTCGTGCCTTGAAAATATGTCGCTGAGATAATCACAATTGTAGCTGAACTGATACACTATACAAAGGATGCTTCTTCACCCAAGGGCAGAAAGACGCTCCCTTATCTTGGTCTGTACTGGTTTAAACTGAGAATCTGCTGACTCATGAATTTGTCCCTCTATATAAACTGTTGTACTTGTGAATAAAGTTGAGTCAATTTGGGAAGACAACCTGAAGCAGTCTCTGTTTTCTTGTTCTCCCAAGCTGCTCCCGAGCTCGTACTAACACGCTGAATGGCATGCTTGAATATTACTTGAGAATATATTTGACTGTGTTACAGACTAAGGTACATTCTCTGCTGATAGACGTCCACGCCTCGGAGGAAGCCGATCCACGGATTAGGCCCTGGAAGCCGTTTCCTTCAGTGATAATGTAACACATTATCACAGTTTAGCGCGTTGTGTTGTGTTGGATTGTTACGTTTTTAAAGCTTTGTAATGCGACAGGTGCGATAGCCGACACCACACTTTCACCTGACGTACAACGTGACGTATGACGCACACGTCGGGTATTCACTTTCAAAACAACACTGGGGATAGAAAATAGTGCTCGAGGTGGTTAATGCTCCTTTCGCTGGTTGCCAACCACCATTAAATAACAACAAGAAGAAAATATTGATCTGCTTCTCTTAGTTTTGCACGTTTAAGCCGCAATTCAGACTCAAAAAAAGCTGCAAAGCAGGAGAACGACATGGCCATCAAATATTCTGTGCCACAGATACAGTTCGCTGCAGCACAGAGTGATGATGAGACCGTTAACATGTGCAACTTAGAAGTAGTCAGAGGTAACTGGATGTTCAATCGGGTTAAATGCAAGGTTGATTGGATTATATCTGAAGATCGTATGCTATTCGTGGTAACTCTGCTAGACTCCAAATTGCTGCTCGTCCATGCGGGAGTATCTCAAAATTAAATGAAACCACTTAACACTTTTTCCCTAAAACGGACTGACATGGGACACATTCAAGTTGGATCGGAACCTGCTAATCAGTCTGAAGGTAAGTGTTTTTTTCACTTATTCGAGAGAAGTCCGAAATGCGTTCTTAGTACTGTTTGTTTTGACTTTTAAGCTACCCTACCAGGATATTTTCATTTAAAGACAAATTGTCAATATCTCTGAATGTGGAGACTCAAAAGACTAGTTAGGTAATTTGCCGATGGATTTATGAGACTTGATAGAAACTTGGACGTTTGCAACAGGTGAATCGGTGAACTACCGAGGTTGCGCCCAAATGCTTAAAGCTGTTAGCTGGTCAGTGTTTTCAGGTGTGCTTGTACTACCTGTACGGTGCGGAGTGCTGACTAAGTCATGTTAAACCCATTAAAGCGTCGAGCTCAAATATCTTTTCATTTTTGTGCACTGTTCTCTTGTTGGCACACATTTTCTGTTTATTGAAGCCTTTTGTGAATAATTTTGATCATGTAAAAACTGGGAATTGGTCCCTATTGACAATACTCTTATTTTTTGCATTGAATATGTCATTCAGGAAAGGTAATTGGTCACTGAAGTTTTTGCAACTGTGTATTTCTAAATTTTGTGGCTTCAGTGCACACAAATTTATATTGTTCAGTTTGCATGTTAAAAGCCTGCCAAGCACCCCAAGGCTGATTATGCTTGGTAAGAAGTCATTTATGACATAGAGCTGATTAGACCATATTAAAATTTCTGTTTGGCACAGGAGCTTTTCGTGGACACAGGTATCCAGTCTCTGTTTTGTTAGCTCAAATTTCTGTAATTTCCTTTATAAACCAAGGTTGTTGGACATGTGTCTCAGTGAATCCAGCAAAGTAACAATATCAAATTTCACATTACATATTACTGATCAACAGTAGTCTAGCTACACCAACAGCAGAAATACTGAAGTCAATACTGTAAAGTTTAACAGCAGCACAAACTATAAACTCCAAAATAACCATACAGTTGATTCACCTCCGGTACTTTAACTGGGCTGACTCTTTGTTAGGTGTGTTTAATGTGCAGAATAATTCCCAATTATGTACAATTATAATATGTTAAAATGGACTTATGTACATAAGGCCATTAATAATTAACTGTACGTAGGTATTTGCTTTATGACTATCTAGACAGTGTGAAGAAGTGAAGTATTGAAATTATTTTATGTTGCATAATGACAACATGTTGCCCCTATACATTTAAGGACAAAGTTCAATGACCGCCACCTGCTGGATGGTGAGTGCAGAGGGGCGTGTAATTGTTGAGCTGGACAAAGAGAACACCTGTGCTGATGCAATGTCAGTCTTCTTTGGTTCATTCTATGTATTGAACCTGGAATACCAGGAGTCAGCGGGTGCAAGGTTTTTTGTAAGGATAAACCCTGAAGAGGGAACAAAATGTACCTCCAAGGTTGGGACAAGCAGGAAGACTGGGACCACTGTGAAGCGAAAGGTTGTTCACATTAACCCTCATGTCACAACTTTCCTCCAGTGGCTTACTGAATTTGAGTGGAGAACTTCAAATTAGGGAAATTAGTAAATTTCTTGTATAATTTAAGTGACCAATGTGTTGTTACCCATGTCTCCACAGATGATCCATGGCCCATGCTTTCTGGACATTTACACAAGACGAGCAACAATGAAGACAAGCTCTCTCGCCATCTTGCAAGACGCTGTCTCTGTCCAATAGGTTTTTTTGAGTGCAACAGTTTTGATTTTTTTCCCTTCTTTTACCCATCCATCCATCCATTCACTTCCGCTTATCCTTTTTCAGGGTCGCGGGGGGCGCTGGAGCCTATCCCAGCTGTCATAGGGCGAAAGGCGGGGTACACCCTGGACAGGTCGCCAGTCTGTCGCAGGGCCAACACACAGGGACAGACAACCATTCACACTCACATTCACTCGCACATTCACACCTAGTGGCAATTTGGATTATCCAATTAACCTATCCCCACAAGCTGCATGTCTTTGGACGGTGGGAGGAAGCCGGAGTACCCGGAGAGAACCCACGCAAACACGGGGAGAACATGCAAACTCCACACAGAAAGACCTGATGGTGGAATTGAACTCAGGACCTTCTTGCTGTGTGGCAACAGTGCTAACCTTCTTTTACCCGTTTGTTAAAAATTATTTCAGCTACTTACACTTTAATTGTCACATGTATTGGCTCACCCTACAAATCAATGAACTCAGTCCACAAAGCAAGATCAGGGTTCAGTGCAGGTCAGTCAAGTTCCTTCACACCACACACGCTCATCCATGTCCTTGTGGACCCTGTTTTGTGCAATGATTTGGTCGTGTGAGCCAGTATTTTGGACAAAGTGTATATAAAGGCAGACGTGTGGGGCTTGATATTATATCCATTACAATTCAGTTTGTTTGTATGGTGCCAACAAAATGAATGCCAAGGCAACTTCACATTGTAGGTTTGAGACCCTACAAAATATAAGTAAGGAAACCCAACACTTGAGCATGTGTTGTCTGCCATGATATGGATATGACATAATATTGTTATTGTTTGTACAACCATCTGAGAAAATAATGGATTACATGGTTTAGTAAAAACAAGTGCTTCCTCAATGAAAATATGTTTTCAGTTCTTTTCAGTTTTTGATTTTGGAAATGTGTATTTCAGCAGGGAAGAATCAGAATTGAAATAAAGTGGTGTAAAGCACATGAATTATATTTTGTGTGTGTGTGTGTGTGTGTGTGTGTGTGTGTGTGTGTCCATCCATCCAATTTTTTTGGAACCCTCCAGTCTCTTACAGTATGTTACTGTTAACTGAAATTACGGTAAATTACGACCTTTTAAAAGAGTAAATGACCGCCTGTTAGGACACGGTGTCCTCTAGCAGAGATGAATATTTTTGGTACTGATGATGCGTACCAACGGTAAGTTACTGGTTAATATATTGCAGTTTATTACCTTGCAGCGGGCTTACAGTGACATACCGTGAATAAACGGTAGTATACCAATTTATTAATCACAGTATGATGTTACTTTGTTGACGTAATTTACGACATAACGACATAACGGTATCTCACTGACATAACTGTCGCCAGTGAGATACCGTAAAAAAGGCTACGGTGCGTTACCATAATTTGTCCAAGAGTATTATACCACACCAGCAAAAAACGGTATCATCCTGCAGAAAGGTAAGCTACCGTAACACGGCGTCACGGTATGACGCTGGCAGCAGTGACACCAGTATGTTACCGTAAAGTGGCGATGAAAAGTCTAACGGTGCAGATACACGGAGTAATCAGAAAAGTTTAGCATGAATCTGGACATTAGATTTAAGATTTAAGTTTTAAGCTTATCAGATATCACTTGTTAGAAGCTCCTTACCGTTTGAATAAATCTCTTCTCAATCTGCTGTCCTCTTCTGCTTGCATCTTTTTTTTTTTCATCTAACACTGACGTTATTTTTTCTCCGTGAAAAACACAGCAACTCATCTTATCCCGGGGTGCCAGGAAGTCGAGCTGCGGATCTCAGCAGAAAACTTTTCAAACTGATTGCAGGTTGATCCAGGTATACATTTGAAACAGGTTCTCCTCGGTGACGTGACAGTCGGAACGCATCTGCGTAACCATGGTTACAGGGGGACGCTTTGGAACTCTGCTGTTCAGCAGCAAAATATTTCAGATCAATATGTAAATACTCCAACTCTAAAACCAAGTAATATAAATATGCTGCATATGTGTATAGTGCGTTCATGTGTGTGTGCGCTGCGTGGTGACGTAGGCGCGTGCATGTGTGCCCCGGTCACAGCTCCTTTCAGCATGGCCGGAGGTAAGTCACTGCCACTTTGCTCTCAGCTAATTAAAGTTTGTTCAGATCCCAAGCTGCAATGTGAATACAGCCAAACCGCCGCGTTTTTATTTGTCATTAAGAGACTCATTCGGGATAAGTTTTGTGGAGGGCGGAGTTCACTAATATACGCTTATGAGTTTTAGCCGAGAACGCAGCTAAAATGCTAGCATGCTAAGTTAGCCTGATTGCTAGCGGCTACTCGCGGCAGTCTTTTTTTAACAGCATGCACTCTTTTTTCCTTCGTCAGGAGAGGTGTACTGGCAGTCGCGTGACACACACAGATCAGACACATATTTCTGTGTTGCAGGTATGGAGATGTTCTTATGTTTTGGAGATGCTGTCTTTCATTCATTGTTTTTATAAGTACAGTGTTGTACTGCCTGTTAGATGGCGGTTATTAATATAATTGTACTGAAGTATAATGTTTGAACTATAAGTACCAGAATATTGGGTCCTGGTTATTGAATTGTATTTATCTGACTGTTTATTTGTTTTTGAATTATTTTGTTTATTGTTCTTATAAGTTGTTTTTGATGTTTTTTTCAGTGACATATTATTTATTTTGTGCTTTTTGTTTTTGAGAGCTTAAGTTAATGTTTTAAAACAATTTGTTGTATTTGATTCATTATATTATTGTAGTGTTAATGAAGCTGCAGACACAGCTGCTTTCAGCATGGCCGGAGGAGAGGTGTACTGGCAGTCGCGTGACACACACAGATCAGACACATATTTCTGTGTTGCAGATGTGCAGTAAAGAGCCAAAGACCCAGTACTGTCTCCTGCCTCCTACTTTCACGCCAGAACACAACGCAAGAACAACAGGCGTAACACATGAACGGGTTACACATACTGAGGTGAGTTGTTGAGGATATGTCGAGCTGTCGATAAGCACGGCTGTTTTTGTGCTCTTATATACTGTTAGCCTGTTTTGCTGGCGTTAGTGAAGCTGTTTTCAACTGGATGTAACATTGTTGAACTCTGATGATTAATGAATAAACTCTCGATGTGACGACGTGAGCATGTAATTGTAACCCTGTGTTCATTTAGTCGTTTGATACCGTTTAATATCCAGTACATCTATTGGGTGTTTTATAACATGCCCTGGAATCATTTTAAGTTTTACAATGCCGGTGATTTACGACTCTTTCGCGACAGTCAACTGTGGCGTAAACTCTGGCGGGTCTCAGAGCTAGCTTATGTGAGCCAGCAGTGACATCTATACATGCAGTAGCCTTAAAATACTGATTATTTATTCTCCTGCTAGGTAAGAATTTGTGTTTTATACGTTTATTGTCACATTGTGCGCCATGTTATTGTTTCGGTGAAATGAATTTCTACAATGGCGGACTTAGACAAAATAGTGTTACTGTTAATTTGACTCTCTGCAGTGTTTAAATGCTTACATATACACACACAGTTACTGTCCCGCCACACGTAGGACTCAGTTCTGCTTCTATGCCCCATCTTTGTTTACTCTTTCCCACCCAACAAGTGCATAAATAAGATGTTAAAAACGTCATCATCATATCAAACATGATCGATTTGGGGGGAGTTTGTTTGGCACATGCTGACTGCATTCTAATTATAACCAGAAGAGGAGGCGAGAGCAGAGAACGAGAGTGCAGCAGTTTGGTCAAAGGAACAGGTGAAGAAGAGGTGAGCATCCAAGAGACGAGCAAGAGGACAGTTTCAAAGCAGACATTATGGCACAATAAAAGCTGTAAGAGCAGAGATTCATTCATATCTTTACTATTTTTCTTTAGCTTCTACTCCCGCTGCTTACAATAAATCTGAGATAAAGAACAAACAAGAACAACTCACATGGCATTGATTGTTTAGTTCAGTGTCACTCTGTGATTGTTTGACATTTCATATAAATGTGACTCTAAAATATAGCCAATAATATTAAAAAGCTGCTGTTACTGAGTGAAACTTGAAGGATTATGATAAACTTCAGTTCTTACTGAATCTGTAACATTGCTTTTTTTAAAATTGTTAAATGACTTTTGTGTCACTGTGCACAGTGAAAAGCTCACCTGATGTAGTGGTGAGGCCATGTTCACCACTAGATGGAGACAACCTGGCACAGGTATTTTCTATACACTAAATTTCACACTGAAAAGCCTTGGTGGGAATTGTTGTTTCATAGAAAGTAAAGGAAAACATGTCTTGAGGTCTTTTTCCAGTGTTTTCAAAATTGTGTTTTTCACATACACATCAAAACTTCACACAGACAAACACACACACAAAACAACAAAATATGTCAAATTAGGGAGGGCAGAGAGCGCAGCCTTTACATTGTTTTATTGTAGAGTGACAGGAACTGCCTATGAGCTTCTAATCAAGCAGAAGTGTTGACGGAAAATCTATCAAAGGAAATACATTGATGAAAATCAAAGAAGAGAAATATTTATATGATGTTCCATTTTCCTGAGAGCTGATTGGCTTTGATGACCCCTTCAAGTACTACATGCTACTTTGTCCTGCTAGTTAAGCCTGCTGTCTGTTCTCAGGCCTCCTCCTGTTTCACTGCCATATATCCACCACCAGAGGGCTCCACTGACCTGCCTGCTGACATCAGAGCACACCCCTGTGTCATGTGACCTGGCAGGAGTAGCAAAGCTGGACTCAGACCTGGCCAGGCAAGTTCAAAGGCAGCTGTGGTAGAGAGAGTATATGGGCTCAAATTGTGCTCATAAATATTTTGTACTTGTAAATCAGGATTTGTGTGTGTATGGGATCAGAACGATGCCACCTTGAAATGAAACCGAAAAAAATATTGAAACTGAAAAAAATATTGAAACTGAAATAAATGTACAGCGCGGCTGCAGTCACGGACAAACTTGCATGTGTCTGTTCGGGAATGGCAGATGCTGAGAGGTCCAGCGTTTACATTACCGGCTATTTCAAAGTGACAGCCTGAGGTGTTCTTCAGTAAATTGGACTACCAGACAGGAGGACCTGAGGCCCCACCGTATTATTTTCGGTAAGTTAAATGTGTGTGTAAGCTAATCCGTAACTTAGGTCCTTAGGTGAGCACTCGGCTGTCGGGGAAACTTGTTTTGTAAAGTTCGTTTAGCTAACCCGTGCAGGTGAATGAATTTACCCTGACTAAAGAAATCAAGAGAAACGCACCGGGCTGCTCAGTGACTAACCACGGTTACTGTACTTTCTTTATGAGTATTATACTGTAAGAGCAACAGGCTGGACTCTGCTTCTGCTCCTGTGCAGAGCTGATTATTAATAAGAAGCTCGGTATACAGACAAGGATAACACAGTACCCGGGCTAGAAAGACAACTCCAGTTTGAGGCGCATGTCCTCCTGACATTTGGTGTTTGTGTTAACGATCCAATGGAAAAGCTTTGATGGGAGTGAGCTGTTCACTTGCACTATAGCACACAAAACGCTGCGCTGAGCACTGAGTGTTGCATCCGTGTACACACTGCATTGCTTCATATTTCACTCGTAAAGTAGGAAATGGGTGGAGCAGTTTATTAAAAGGGTAAACGTACATGGGTTTGATTGTAAGGCCCAAACAGAGCTGGCACAGGTCTAACAAGCTTGTGCATGAAGGGACAAACTGAGCGTGACATAAGGAAATGCTTACATGTGTAATTATCTTGATTACTGGTGAAGGACTACGTCACATGTAATCAAACATGACTCATTACTTATAAAAACCCTTTAACTAAAAGTGTATCAGAAACTCTCCTCTACTGTTTACTCTGTTTATCACCCAACAGTGACCTCGACCCTCTTCAAGCTCCTCACTGGTCAGTTCGAGTCAGGACGGCTGAAAATCCTCAGTGTTTACTGGGTAAGTTAAACTGATCAGTGGGACACTCAGGAACGGAGACCATGATGCTTTGGGGCTGACCACAGAGGTTTTACTAGTCAGTACAGATTTCAAACACACCGCTACATACTACATTAAGGTCAGTGCATTAAGTGCACTGACCTTAATGTTGTATTTTTCTGGTTGCTAATACACTTGGATCCATTACAAACATACACATTGTTGTGTGATGTGTGAAGACTTTTTATGGCTTTGTTTTTTGTCCGAACAGCACAGAGGAAACTATTTCTAAGCCAAGAGGCTAAAATTCATGCACCAAATGATACGCAGCAGATAAGATGGATGTAATCAAGCTACCGATAGAAAGAACATAATCAAGGACAAATAAAGTGTCTTTTTTTCCTCATTGTTCTCTGTGTGGGCCTCCTACTTCCTCCGTGTGGTAGTTTGACTCGTACTGATGTGGCTCCTCTGCTTCTTTTCACAAACAGTTTTTCCTTCCTGGTTACTGTTGAGCCCGTCACACTCAGCAGCTCGAGCTCGAGCTAAGACAACCTTGAATCTTAAAACTACAGCCGTAATTGCATTTATGTCTTAGAGTGCTGGCCACAGATATTGATCCCATCTGACAGCAGCTCAGTAAAGCACAAGAGCGTCATCTTAAACAGGATATCAGGCAGCGTTCTTATTTTTATTGTCTACTTCTGGTCACATCCTGCTTTTGCCACTGAGCGATCAGCATCCTGTGTTTTATCATGAAGTGATGACTACGTGAGCTCCACTTGTTTAATTCTTCTAACATCTATAAAACAACAGAGTTTCTAAATGACAGACTTATTTATTTGTGTTTGTGTCTCTGTTTCCAGATGCTGCTGTGGAGAAGTCTGACTGTAAGAATAACACTCAGCTGTCCAACTCCAGTGGGACATCGGAGCAAGAGAAAACCTCTGATTATGTATGTTTGCCTCTTCACCACTCGCACACTCAAGGTTACACTCAGGTCAGGTCCAATATAAGTTTCAGAGTGAAGACAGGCTCAGTGCTGTCAGTACTTTGTCAGGATTTTTATTAGAATGTATTAAATTTGGTGTCCTGCTGTTTGATTTCATGCTGGTCTTTTCCCTCGTTGTAGAACCTTTTCCACCAGCTGAAGTCAGCCCCCAGTGACAGTCTGACCTACCGTCTGGCTCTTTGTGTGTGTCTGGTCAACTATTACTACGGTGGGCTGCGGGCTGTTGGACACCTCTGGCAGGAGTTTGTCCTTGAGTTGCGTTACCGGTGGGAAAATAACCATGTTATTTGTGGGTGGGTACCTCACAGGCTCGTGCTGCTTTGATTTTAAAGATGTCACACATATTAACATTTTCATTTTATAGCAGGTAAAATAAGTATTGAACACGTCAGCAGTTCTCTAAGCAAATATATTTCTAAAGGTGCTTTGATGTGAAATTATCACCAGATGTCGGTAACACAGGGACATTAAACACACAGACATTTATTTATTACTTTATACAAATGTTGGTGATGACAGTTCATGGCAGCTTCTGTATGGAGAAACCAGTCCCATCATTGCTCATGACTTTGACCCACTCACCACACAAACAGTCTATAAATCCCGAATGCTCCGTGGATCCTTCCCACAGATTCAGCTCAGGTGATTGGCTGGGCCGTTCCAGCAGCTTTACTTGATTCCTCTGAAACCAACAGTTTCCATTGGCTGTGTTTGTGATCATGGTCTTGCTGAAACATCCATCCTTGTTTCATCTTCATCATCCTGGTAGATGGCAGCAGATTTTAATCAACAATGTCTCCATTCATCCTTCCTGGAGTTAGATTTAATGGCTCAGTCCCTTTTGCAGCTTGTTATAAAGTTTTTATGCATAACTTTTCTAAGCAATCACACATTTTTTTTGGGAACATCAAAATCATAATGCTCCCACCTCCAGACTTCAGTGTTGCTGTGGTGTTTTTGGGATGCAGCCACCCAAACACGGTGTGTTTACAGCATTCAGAGAGTTTTGCTCTTAACAAAGGCAGTCGCACTTTTCTCCTCTCCCTTAGCTTCCCTGCTTAGCCTCTTGTGTCCTTGTTTACTCTCGTGTTTTTTGTATTACTTTTCCCTGGAACATTCTCTCACAGTCTGTTCTCTAAAACCTAAAAGAGGAATTATGGATTTGATCAACTGGTCCCTGAATGCAATTGACACCCCTTTCTCAACGAGAAGTCTGGGCTCGGGTGAGCCTGAGTGCTGAAGAGATCTACCTGTTCGGAACCATGGTAACAGGGTTCTGGCTGATCGGAGCTGGCTTGGCCCTGACTTATCGAAGAATTAAGAAAGCGGAACCGGCTGTTCAAACCCCCACAAGGCTGCCCGCTGGGATTCAAACGATGGGAAGAGGCGTGAGTTTCTCAAAATGAGCTCATTGAGTGCAGCATGGATAAGATCTTGGAGAAGCTTACGGCTGCTGTGAATACTCAGAATAAGACTTCTGAGTGCAAATTGGATCACATCTTGGAGAAGCTCACTGCGGTCGTTGTTAACTTGTTATTTTCTGTTATACTGCGAGAGTACTGTTGCCCGCGAAGGGTTGTTGTTGGTGTGGAGAAAAATGGCGTAACAAATAAAGCGCTTGGAGTGAGACTACGACGTCGTGTCTTTGAGTTCTCAGAATCGGCTCTCTGAGCACAAGAATGACAACATCACGGAGCGCAAGTTTGATAACATCATGGAGAAGCTCACGGCTCTCCAACGGGAGATTGAGAGACCAGTGTCGGAGTGTTAGAACAGCTTTGAAATTCATATGAGCTGTTCGCACTAAAGTAAAAACCTCCATCACTTATGCGGATACCCCTTCGGCCCCAGCCGTGGGCTCAAGGCTGGAGCCGAACAACAACTCCCTGATAACGACTGTGTTTAGACTGTTCTTCCCACTCCATGCAAGGCCACCTGGGTTGGCTGGAAGACTGTTTACTTAGCCTGGCAGGGAGGAGGACACTGTCTCAGCTGAACTCTGGACACGCACACGCTTACACAGACATATATACACATGCAGATGTACACTCCTCCCCCCTCCAAACGCCTTCGACGCTTATTCCCCTCCGATGCTGACGGTGGATCAAGGAGACCAGCGCACGCAGGCCCGGATGTACTGTCTACACTGGCTGTCTCTCACCCTTTACCCATCCCTGTTGCTTGTCATGTGTTTCTTTCGTGTATTAAGAGTTTTTTCATGTGCAGAGGTGTTTTTTTTCTGTTCTCAAACTGATCTCCCTGTTGGAGCTCAGTCTGGGGGGAGTTATTTTTTTCTCCTTATCTTTCCTCATGTGGTGCATTTTCCATTGTTATGCCTCTCTGACCTGTCTTCCCCATGTGATGTTTGTGTCATGTATGTATGGTCAGAAGGGTAAGATGGCGCTGGCAAAGGTCGGCAGCCTTAACCCAATTTCCATTGGGGTCAGCCTTCAGGATCAATAAAGTTTTATTGAATTGAATTAAGTGACCAAACTATAAAGTTAAAGCGTATTGTTGTACCTATGCATTACACTGGAGCAGAGCTTACATACATTCTTACCTGCTTACACTCATCATTCATTCGTCAAACTGAATAAAATAGCAATAAAATAGGGTGGCTGCAGCTCAGGCGGTAGAGCGGGTCGTCTACTGATCGGAAGGTTGGTGGTTCAATTCCTGGCTTCCCCCAGGCTGCATGCCAAATATCCTTGGGCAAGATACTAACCCCAAATTGCTCTCCGATGCGTTCATCGGAGTGTGCGCGTGTGTGTGTGTGTGAGAGAGAGAATGTTACTTAGAAAGCACCTAGAAAAATGTGCTTGTGTGAATGGGTGAATGCACAAGTTGTGTAAAGCACTTTGAGTGCTCAGAAGAGTAGAAAAGCGCTATATAAGAACCAGTCCATTTACCATTTAACCAGAGGAGTATTGCACTGGTTGGATGGCAGCAGCCATGGAGGGAGGGTGTAATTGTCCCGTGTTATGCTGGTGTTTTGTATTAGATGTAAGCTTACATTTGGCAGCATTAGTGAACATTATACTGAATGTTACACAGGAGTGTCTCAGGTAGGAGGGAGGCTCACTCGGTCCGTTCACTGAGCTTAGTGTTCAGTGATCGATGGTCCAGGGGAAAAGCTGTTTTCTTAGCCTGGCTGTCCTGTTTCTTGAACAGGTGCTGTCCAGGATGAGATGAGATTTGATTGGCTCTCCTGAGACAGCGAGTGCTGACCATGTCCTCCAGGGAAGGAAAGGGACAGGCACTATTCTTCTGTGCTGTCTTAATGACCCACCGAGCAGTTAGCATACCAAGCTGTTAGCAGTAGGTGGGGACATACTATGGTGCTGTGGTAAAAAAGCCACCAAGACTTTCTTCTCCAGATGGTTCCTCCTCCTCCTCAGCATCCTGAGGTGGAGTCTTTGACTTTGGACCATGAGAGGTCCTCAGCTACGTGAGTCCCCAGGAACGAGGACACTCGCTGAACACAGTCTGCTTGATGTGGAGAGGAACGTGTTTCCCTCTGCTGAGGTCACATCTCCTTAGTTTTGATGGCGCTGAGCAGACGGTTGTGTTCATTGCAGCAGCCTGTCAGGTTTTTAACCTCCTGCCTGTTCGCCGTCTTCTCCGCTGATGATTGTCGCATCATCAGCAAATGTAACGATGGTGTTAGAGGGGCAGGTAGGTGTGAACTCATGAGTGTACAGGAGAGCAGGCAAAGACGCCTGTGGATACTTTATGAATGCAGATGATAATATTCTGCCAGCGTTTCACAGACTTGTTCAGCAAACTTTAAACACACTTCACGCTTCTCTTTTTTTCTGTGGCTCTTGCGCCCATATTGTTTTCTTTGAAACAGTCGTACCTGCTGATTCCAGGCCTTTCTGTGGCTCTTCATAACTGGGCCTTGACTCTTCTGATAATTCTTTTCACTGGTCTGTGTGAAATCTTGTGGGAAGCACCTGGTCGTGGCCCATTTATGGTGAAATAATATTCTTTCCACTTTACCAAAAGTGCGCTGGAACCTTCAGTAGTTCTACTGTGACCACTGCCACCAGCATGTTTTGCAAAAGTCTTGAGAGAGCTCGTTGTTTTTACCCGTCATGAGACGTTTCTTGTGTGAAACCTGAATAATGAGACCATCAGTTGGGACTGAACCAGCTGATATTTGATTTGATATTAATTGGCGAGGTCTGTGACGAGTTACATGACTCTTTGGTGGCAGGACTCCTGGGCTGGAGGTGCGAGTCCCACTGAGTCTGTGGATGTTGTTGGACTGTCCTGGTTTCCCACCTCGGGATAAGCAGACTACAGTAGCGGTTTCCCTTTCTAAGAAGTGGGACTAGGGGCTGAGCTTGAACTTGGGAATGATACTCCAAAGCCTCCCTGGAAGTCTGTGACTGGGTCAGTTCGTTAGTTGAACCTGAGGTTGAGGATATATTTTCAGCCCTGGAGCTCCTCTGTCAGATGGTGACGGCATACAAAGTATCTGGTACCACTGTCCTCTGTGTGCTGCTGTTGGTCCATCAGCTGTGGAGAGAGTGAAGAATAAGTGATAATGAAAAGTTGTTGTTCTCGTTGAACTCTGTTATTGCTGCTTTATTCGTGGCCAACACTCAGCAGATATTGGCACCAGCCGATTTCAGTCGGGATCTCAAAGGACTTCGTGGAAGAGCAGAACCTATTTGCAGACATTTGTGGGACCTCGTTAGACTGTTGACTTGGACACAGACAGAAGACAGAAACACATTTTGAGACCAGAGGAGATGGATCTGTCAGAGTGGGGGCCCCCAGGCTGTGGAGTGCTTTGCCTCCATCATTATGTTGCTTTGATTGCATTTATTTTTATAAACAGCAGCTTGAGACTCATTTATTTAGCCTGGCTTTGAACTAGATTTGTGCTGTTTCATATTATTGTGAAGCACTCTGTGGTTCTTATCCTGTGCCATATAAATAAAGTCAAATGCTGGATGTCTGTACTTTGTCCAGCTGAGCCGACACTTTAGAATCAGGCTTTGGTCTTGTTGTCAGTCATGTTGGATCTCCGTCCGTCTCTAATAACAGACAAATGACCAAAATGTAAAAATCCAAGTACATAATACCAGGCACAAAAGCCCCTGCAGTGTTTGTGCCGTGCTCTAACTAAAACTTTGCTTGAAATTGTTTAAGCAGTATTTGTTTCTCTGTTAACACACTGGTGTTCACTCATATCCATCTCTGTGCTTCCTAATCTGCAGGCTGGCAGGTGGAGCTCCTGATCTTCGCTGTTGTCTTTTGCATCAGAAGTTCCAGGTAGCCACACAGTGCACAAAGTGCAAGGACTAATCGAACGATTTAAAAGACAAAAAACAACATCATGCACATTTGTAGACTTGCAACTTTAATTCCAGTGGTTTATCAAAAGTGTTGTGTTAACTTTGATAATTGGAACGATGTTTAGGTGATAAAGAGAAAAATGAATTCTGAGAGCTGATGCTCAGTGTGATACAGCATCTTCAAACTCCCAAACACCTGTTTATGTCGTGTTGTCTGTTGAACACAAGTAGCAGTGTTATGTTTCCATGTGTGAAAAGAGTTTTTGTTCCTGGACAGATGCTGAATTGTTGTATCGAAAGGAAGAAGGCCAGAGATGAATCTCACAAGGTACCCGAGGGGAAAGAAAAGGAACACAGGGTCTCAGGTGCCTGCCAGAAGAGCCGCCAAGGACCAGAGTGTGCAACCAGTGCTTCCAGTTCAACAAGAGAGATGTCTCAAGGAAAATCCTGGGACTCGTGGAGTGACAGCGAGGAGGAATTCTTCGAGTGCCTGAGTGACCAGGGCGAGACTGAGGCGACACAAGCTGAGGGCAGAGCTGAGGGCAGGCTGCACCCCTACAACAACATGACTCTGCTCAACTCTGCAGAGCCTCTCTATGTTCACAGGTCAGAGTCACTGCCTCACTGTGCAAACACATCATATGCTGTTATTTATTCCAAATACAGCATGTTGAAAATAATAGTCGGGGTCACACGGGGTGGAGCCTATCCCATACCATAGGGCGAGAGGCGGGGTTCACCCTGGACAGGTCGCCAGTTGCAGGGCGAACACAGAGAGACAGACAAACATTTAACCCAGGGGTGGGCAACTCCAGGCCTCGAGGGCCGGCGTCCTGCAGATCTCACCCTGTGTCAACACACCTGAATCAGATGGTTAGTTCAGCCTCTGGAGAACTTCCACGATAAGGATAAGCTTTATTTGTTGGTTGCCTGCAACTGAGATGACCTAATCGACCATACATACCATGTACAAACTTAACATTGGGGATACAGGTCAGGCTAACTAGCAACAAAGGATAGCCCTAACCCAAGACACTTTGAGGAGGTCATTTAGCCATTTAAATCAGCTGTGTTGGATCAAGGACGCATCTAAAACCTGCAGGACACCGGCCCTCGAGGCCTGGAGTTGGACACCTCTGATTTATGCTCTCATTCACACCTGTGGGCAGTTTAGAGTCAGAGTTAACCCAACCCCACTCGCTCCATGTTCAAAGACCTGCAGTTAATAATTAGAACTAAAAGAAAGCGGTTGTAACAGTACAGAGGCGGCCTTTGTGTGACAAAACCATGAAAGCAGATCTCATATAAGTGGTTCACAGAAATGTCATTAACCTCAGCTGAAGCTGACTGAGTCTGATATCTGTGCATCATGTTTCATTTTCAGGAACCGTCTTCTCTGTGCAGTTAATGAATGGGATATTAATGAATTAATAATAAATGTCATGTAGGCTTTTACAAGTAAACTAGTGTGGAATAAGAGGACTGTTGATCAGCCTACGCTGTGGAAAGCTGTGACTCTGTCACTGACACGTGTGGCATGATGGATGCAGTCATGCTGGGAGAAGCTACGTGAGTGCAGAAACCTCTGATCACCAGACGATCACGTGGTCGTCAGTTTTCAAACAGCTCATTGCAGTTTTATAAATCATCTTCAGAGGTTATTTGAACCTTGTCTTTGCAGAGACCTGCAGATCTGAGGCAGTAATGCAGTGATAATGACCAGCACACAGTGTAAGTCATGCTGCAGCTGCCCTGAATCTACAGTGTTGGTTATTCCCACCATGTCTCTGTTTCTGATCCAGTGTGGACGAGCTCTTTATTCAGTCTGAACTGGTTTTAATACTAAAATACAATTGATTTGTTATTCATAGATTTTCAGATTTACTCTTACACAAAAAAGTAAAACATTTTTGTTGCCAGATCACACGTATTTACTTCCAGTCCTGAACAGAAGGAAATCGTTTTGATGCCTAAATGACATTTTATGTTCAGTGACAGCCTGGTGTGCTTGGGTCCATGAATGCAGTGGTGTCGTGAGTGGGCCCTGCTCGAGTCGTCAGTGCCAGTATGAGGTGTCAGTGAATATATTTACACATTACTTCATTTAAAGTACGAGTTTGTGTCTCTGTCCACAGGCAGCCAACCCCGGCTGTGTCCTGGAGGATTTTGTGCGCTGGTATTCACCTCGGGATTACGTAGAAGAGGAAGTGGTTGATGAGAAGGTCAACACAATGGTGATGGGGACACTCAGTCCCAGGATGAAGATCCCAGGCAACATGTGGGTGGAGGCTTGGGAGACTGCCAGGGTCACACCTGCACGACGCCAAAAAAGACTTTTTGATGACACCAAGGAGGCCGAGAAGGTCTGAAGCAGGTCGTTCGTTTTGCCACATGCGTGTTTTAAGCCAAACGTGTTTACTAAGTGGATCACAAAGTGTTTTCATGAATGTTTCTGCTGATTTTCAGGATCAGCTTCTGCCATGGGACCGTTTTGGCTCATGTATGTTGAAGAAGTCAGTTTAACACAGATCTGTGCTCACAGACATGTTGAAGCATTTTCACATGTTGATGAAAAAGGATCTGATGCTGTCACACACGATGTTTAACTGACACACAGCAGCTTTCTGTGGTGTGATGGTGTTAAATGAAGAACAACTTTAAACCAGCTTCTATTAATGATCCGGTCGGCTTTATGGGAAAGGGACAAACAGTAACTGGGGTTAGTTGTTTCCTCACCCAAAGAGGGTCCTGGATTTGGACCCGGGCAGGTCCCTGCCAAGCGTTTGCATGTTCTTCCTGCACATATGAAAGCAGAGCTCGGAGCTCCAGTTTGCACCGTCACTGAAAATGTTGCCTGTCTTTTAAAGACATTGTTTATCCAAAAAGAGAAAGTTAAAAATAATGCTCACTGATAGTCTTATGACAGATTTAAAGATCTGGGTATGACTGGTCCCTCTGTGAATAACCATCATAGAGAAAGGTCACCGTTTATCTGGAGTCTTCTTCAGAGGCAGCCTGTTGGCTGTGCAAAAATATTCTGTTGATCTGAAAGAGCAAAAGGAAAACAGAAGCCAGGCAAACTAAACTTTTTGGGGGTTTGTCTTTAGGTTCTGCACTACATGGCGATGCAGAAACCTGCAGACCTGGCCCGTCACCTCCTGCCCTGTATACTTCATGCAACTATTCTGAAGGAAGAAGGTAAGTCCTCACCGTTTGGTTGAAAAACACGTTTATATGAAATAAAATCAGGGAAAATAACTCTAAGCCCACAGCAGGTAAATTACAGTAAGACCGAAATACAAAAAACTAAAGATATTAAAATAAGTACTAAGAAAATGAAATGCAACCTGAGATGTTAATGGAGAAAAAAAAACAGAAGCTGCATGAATAAAAAAGTAGAAATCTTGGACGCTGCCAGCATAATGCACAGCCTTTTGACGGGGCTCGCACACAAACACAAAGCAGAGGATGAAGCATCACCAAATATGTTTCCAAGCCAAAGAAGATAAGATGAAGCATACCTGCGCAGCGGTGGGTGATGAGGAGAGGCCGCAGCGTGTCTGTCTTAAAGTGCAAGTTTGTGACAGTTTAAAGCTTAACAAGCTAAGACGCCAAACATCCAGAGCACAAAGACAAGTCAGAGGGCTTTTTCAGACACACACTTCTAAACCGTCGTGCTCAACAGTGTCTCTGCTAAAACTGCGTCTGTGCTCTGCTCCTGTAAAGTTGCCTATCGAGTGCTTAATGATAAGGTGCATGGTAGCTGCTTTCCTCTGCAGGTGGACAAAGGAATGACTTCTCTGCAGACAGGCTCCTGGCAGAGCCACTGCAGAGGAACTCTTTACAATCACTGACTGTGAAACGTGAGGACTGTGTGGGGATGTGCAGACGGGGGCGCGACGGCTGGGAAACGAGGAGGGCTGCAAGTGGATGCACTGTATGATACACGCTGGCGTCTACACAGCTCAGTCCTGAGCTGAGTGATGTAATGACTGATTGCATCGACACAGTCATTACATCAAAATACAACCCCTTTTTTTCGGCACTGAAGCGAAACAGGCTCCGCCCACACAGCCGTTCTGTATCACAGCTGTGATGCAAAAAGATTTGGGCACCACTGGTATAGAGTGAATGGAACCCAGAACCTGGAAGTGTCCAGTGATGTGAGGGTAAAGGACGTCTCACTGTGTACTTTGGTGCACAGATGAGTTTGTGGTCGGTTCAGTGAATGCAGCCCATGAGCTGCAGAAAAAGCCCAAATCCTGAGCCCCCCAAGATTTGGGCTCAAGATGTGTTCTGCACTGCAGGCCCTTGGACTCCATCAGGGTTTGGGCCAGTTTTGAGCTCTTATAAGTATCAGAGATGGACACGTGATGTTTTCAGGGCTGCGTAGGCATGATGGGTAGAACATGACCCTGGTGTTAAAATGCAGGTAAATGTGATTTAGTTTGTTTACTCTAACTAGCTACCCAACCCTCACTGTGAAAGGAGCCTGGAAAGTTTCCCCAACATGAATTTCTTTCAGTCAAGTTTTCTCCAGTAATGATCAGAAATCAGATAAAACCCACTCTTTATTTTATTCTACACACAATAAATTGATAATTATTCCAGGATACAGAAAAGTCTAGATTTCGTCTTCAGACTGTCACATCTGGAGCAGGGCATAATTTGAATTGGTTTTTAGAAGAAGCTAAAGATCTTTCAGTCGTGTTGCTGTTGTTCCCTGACACCTGCAGTGCAACCATTAATTTAGCTAATGAGAGTTCACGTATAATTATAACAGGTCTTAGTTTCTGGATCGTCTCTAAGTTGACGGTATACTGCTAAGACCAGTTCTGAGTCTAGAGACAGCCAATGGTAAGGACTAGTAAGGACATCACTGAGGAGAGTTTTCTAGTACTTTGGAGAAACCTCAATCAGCTAACGTCCTGCTGTGATACTCAGACCTTTTCTCTAATTAAACCAGAAAGCTAGTTTTCATTTATTCTGTAATATCCCAGAATGTTTCAGCAGGTCAGAAATGCTTTGGTGCATATCCAGGTTGTATGCAAATTAATTCTGATTAAGTCTGGACTACAAAATACAAAACATAGCAACAATAATGTCCTCGTTTCACTTCTTTAAAAAATGTATTTTGATCTTATGACACTTACTAAAAGCTTTACTTCCAGAGGTTGACAGAGACGCTCCGTGCTGATAACACGTGAATGTGTGAAGGTTTGGATCATATCTATCTAATAGACTCCAGTTTGTGCATGTAAATGGAGAGTCCTCTTCACACACTGAGGTTAATTATGGAGTTCCACAGGGTTCAGTGCTAGGACCAATTCTGTTTACATTATACATGCTTCCCTTAGGCAGCATCATTAGAAGACATAGCATACATTTACACTGCTATGCTGATGACACCCAGCTCTATCTGTCCATGAAGCCAGATAACACACACCAATGAGTTAAACTGCAGGAATGTCTTAAAGACATAAAGACCTGGATGGCCGCTAACTTTCTGCTTCTTAATTCAGATCAAACTGAAGTTATTGTACTCGGTTATTGTAGATGGCCCCGCCCCTCCCTGAGCCTGGCTCTGCTGAAGGCTTCTTCCTGTTTAAAGGGAGTTTTTCCTTGTGCCAAAGCACATGTGGGTATATTCCTGGACAAAAGGCTTAGTTTCTATTTGCAGATGTGTTCTGTGATCCTCTGAAATAGCTGGATTAATTAACTCCAATAATAATCCATCAAGACTTTGTGGATATGTTTTAATCTCTGTAAAGATTATTATAAAATGTTGTGAAGGTTTTGTTTATTTCAAAAGGATCTGTATTAGTAAGATAATAGTTTGCAGGTTTACTCAATTTTAGGCTTTTTCTCATGTTAACAGTAATTGAGGTTACAAACGTGGCAGGTCTTTCTTTTAATCACAGCTTTCTGTCACTCTGGAAACACTGTCATTTCTTCTCTTTCAGAGTCTGCTGAAGATATTCCATCAGTGCAAAAAACCATTCAGCAAGCTACAGTTCAAGCGAGCAAGCTCCTGCAGTCCCCCAACCAGGACTACAAGAAGTTAGAGGTCAGTGAAAACTCGACCGGACTTTCCACAAATGATTCAGTTTAAAAGAAAGTATCATTAGATTCACCCAAAAAAGTTTTGTTTTTAAATACATTATTGATTGATTGTTAACTGTGTTTTTGTTGTAGTTGAGTATGTGCTGTACATGAGGTGTACGTAGACTGGACAGTGTGCACCATGGCTGAGAACTTGGCTGATAATTATTATGGCCATTGATGGTTGAACCATGAAAACAGGGGTGTGGTGCAGTGGGATTGTAGTGGGAGCTGGAGTAACAAACTCCAGTGCTTCCTCAGTGATGGCTAACTTTTTTCTAAACCTAGGTAATTCCTTCGGCTGTTCCCACCTGGGCTCAAAGCTTTTATACTCTGCTGATATCGGATGTGTTTATCAGTGATCGAAAGCAGAGACTGAGATTGTTATTATTGAGTTTGATCACACGTTAGGTGCATTAAACATATGCTTTAATACTGTCCTAAAGTCTGAGAACAATCATCACTTCTTCACATATAAAAATGTTCTTCTCACTAGCACTCAGTATCCATACAGCCCCTTTTCTTTGAATAACACTGTACAGCTGCACAGCTAAACCCCACCATGTTAGTTCGGCTTGACTGGACAGTCTTGTTGTGTAAAAGCATTCTTGGCTTTCTCAAAGTACATTTAAGTATGCCATGTATCCACTGTGACTCCAAACACGCCTTTTACACCCCGAGACTCAGCCTATAACGTTCCACGTAGGAAAAACCACGTATGTGTATAAATGTGACAGTCTTGGGGTCTCATGCTGTCAGGATTGAGCAGACAGTTGTTCTTGTCCTGTGTGCAGGATTTCATTAACCAGCTGCTGAGCATGGAGACAGTCATCACTCAAGCTCGCTCGCTCAAGGCCAAGTTCTCCGTTCCTGAGGACGACAGCGGAGAGGCTGCTGATGAACTGAAGAAGTGAGTCGCAGAGTTTGAGCTGCGCTCACTGACAGCTTTGTTTGTGCTGTTGGTAACATGTAACCGTCTTCACCGTCACTATAGATAGTTAGTCAGTAACAGGTTGTCACGATGAATCTGTTTCACAAAGACGGCGTCTGAAGGATCACAGTCAGTTCACACGTTTCTTTCTCGCTCATGTTGGTGGTCTTATTTTATAGTTTTGGTGTCTTCAGGTTTTACATGTTCTTATTTAAGTGTTTTGTTTTGTGGGAATATTGTAACATTTTCCACATTGTGTGTTGTCTCTAGGTTTGTGAGCTCCCTGCTGGAGGAACCAGAGGTGGTAGTGACAGGAGCAGGCCAGGGCCTGGCTGGCAGTATAATCCACGGACTCTTCATCAGTGCTCAGAGGGTAACTCTCACTCTGCCTCCGTGTCCTTCCCACGTCTTGCTGTCAGTTTCATGTATACAGTCATGTATTTGTCATCTATAGAGACATCTTTAGAGGTACACACACACACCAGTCAACCACTTATTCAATATCAGCATCAAGAATAGGTCGGTGTCCCGGTCCTAGAACAAGACATGAAGTCAGCGCTGTTTTATTTTGTTGTGGGCAGTCTGAGGCACACCTGTGCACTACTCATGATGTCAGATCAGCATCCTGATGTGGCACACCTGTGAGGTGGGATGGATTATCTCAATATAGCAGATGTGCCCACTACCACACATTTGGACTGATTTGTGACCACTGTTTGGGAGGGATGGTTATATTGTGTATCTGGAATGAATTTTAGGTCTCTACGTCCATCCCATGGGGAATGGGAGCAGTAACAAAGGTGTTGCGTTTATATTTTTGTTGAGTGTATATACTTCATGTAGATGAAACTGGAAGGACGTGGTCAGCACTGATGTAAAGATGCGGTGTTTTCTGTCAGTGTCAGGAGAGTCTGCTCTATTGTAACGTTGTTTCTTCCTGAAACACACAATTGCTGCTGCTGTGCTGTGAAGCACGTTCAGAGTAGAGATGGACCGATCCGATATTACGTATCGGTATCGGTCCGATACTGACCTAAATTACTGGATCGGATATCGGAGAAAAATAAAAAATGTAATCCGATCCATTAAATATCACGAAAGCACCTCACAAAACTTGCAACACGCCGTAACTCACCTCAGGTTAGCACGTCGGAGCAGTATGCATCACGTGATAGAGCGGCTGTGGCATGCGGGACCTGTCGGTGGTCTGGATAGCATTTGGAGCTTCGCTAGCAACCCGGCATTTCATCTCCGACAAAGTTATCCCGAGAGAAGTAAAGCAAGTGTGTAAGTCCATCTCTGAATGTTTGTAAAGCATTCCTGCGTTAAGCTTAACAAGCGACTGCCTCTTCTTGCTGCTACTTCAATCATGAAACTGCTTAACGATCAGCTGATCGGCTTTTCTGTCGCGAGTCCGTGTCTCTTGTTTGCTTTTGGCCCACTTTGCACCAGAAAGAGGAAACCAGTGGCTGAACAACAGCAGCACGTTTAAGCTTGATCAGCTATTGTTAGAATGTATTTAATCTTACTTTCTACTCGAGGATCTTTTTCTACGTAGCTGACGGCTGGTAACTGTGCAGGGGCGCATCTAGCAAAGTTTAGCCAGGGGGGCCGATAGGGCATGAACAGGGAAAAGGGGGCACAAAGACATACTTTTCTTTCTTATTCTCATTTAAAATGTCGAGCTTTTAATAAATAATTATCTGACAGCCAAAGTTTTAATTTGATGCAAAATGAATAGAAGTCCATTACTGTATATAGTGACTGTTAAGTCTAATATATATACCCTAGTAAGCTATAGTACTTTTTACTTTGGGAAGGTACCATCTGTGCAGTCTGCAATTTTGTTGAAGAAAGATGTTGAATCTATTTAATATTTCTTGAAAAATAATTGATTTCTGTGCATTTTTTTTCACACTGCATTAAATTAAGGTTGATTACGGCGATTAAGCATCATGAGGTGGAGCGTGAGGGGTGGTTCCCTATTTTTTATTTATTTATTTTTGTTGTTGCTGGGAGTTGGAACCCTATTAGTTAGGTTGCTTAATATTTACGCTAAGTACTCTTTAAAATACCAGAATAGGGAGGATGGTGTAGGTTTAAGTTTATTAGATTGATCAGTATTGCTGTACTATGAAATATTTTTTTTTGCATACAGGTATAACAGAATAGCTTTAGTGTAGTTGTTGTTTTAAACTTGAGTATGAACTTATACAAAATGCAGCAAGATATTTAAAAAACAGTTTTGTTGATTAAAAAACACTATATCGGATTCATATCGGTATCGGCAGATATCCAAATTTATGATATCGGTATCGGTATCGGACATAAAAAAGTGGTATCGTGCCATCTCTAGTTCAGAGCTATAAGAACCAGTCTGTTTAACTATCAATGAAAAATGAAGAATTATCAGTTTGACTGTGTGACAATTCTGCAGGAACAAAGTTGTGCAGCTCTCTCCACAGTGGAGCAGATCTCCTTCCTGTCTTTGACGCTTCTTTTTCTCTTTCTGCAGTAACAACTATTAATGTGCATTTGTATATGTTTACAGTGTTAGCAGAAACAAAGCTTTGGTGGCCGTGACTCCAGAGATGGAGCCGAGTATCTAATCGAATCATCGGTTTGTTCTTTAAGCCTTAAAAGTGTCCATGTGCTCCACACTGGATCCCAGATTGACTCTGATGCATCAACTGGAACATGAATCCAAAATCCTGCTCCTCACATACAAGGTCTTAAATAATCAGGCCCCATCTTATCTTAATGACCTTGTAGTACCATATCACCCTATTAGAGCACTTCGCTCTCGCTCTGCAGGCCTACTTGTTGTTCCTAGAGTATTTAAAAGTACAATGGGAGGCAGAGCCTTCAGTTTTCAGGCTCCTCTTCTGTGGAACCAGCTTCCAGTTTGGATTCAGGTGACAGACAAAACTTTCCTCTTTGATAAAGCACATAGTTAGGGTTGGATCAGCAACCTTAATTAGTCTGCAATAGACCCTGTGCACGAGAAAATGCTAACTTCCTGTTTTAAGATCGGATGCAGGGTTGTACATTTCCGGTAGCTTTACTTTGCGGTCAATTGCTGCTGCAAAGATGGACTCCAAAATCATGTCCAAAATATGAAAACAGAAAGATGGCGTTAAGTTACAAAGAGCAGAAGGTGGGAACACTCAGCCACTGCTGTGTCATAAAAAAAATCAAATGATCAGTTTTGAGGTTTGAAGCGTGCAGATCGATTGGTGGTTTACATCACTCAACACAAGCAGAACTGCATTACAGAATCAGAAGCACATCTCTGTATTGATTGATTGATTGGTAATTTATTTCAACATGTGAACAATATACAAGTACATTTAGAAAAGAAATAAGAGAGAAAAAAATACTATACAAATTACATACAAAAAAAACCATTCTGATTAATTTACATGTATAGTGACAGTTCTTATGATTTAAACAGGCAGATGTTCAGCATTCAAACTACAGGTGAACAATAGTCAAAGGTTTCCCTGCTAGTCAAGTACACACCTACACAGCATGTCAACAAACCGTGGTAAGGGTCTCTATGCATGAGTATTTACGAAGGGTATGTTGTGACGTACCTTCAAAATTACCGCGGTCCCTCGCTATAACGCGGCCTCGCTGTTTCGTACATTTTTTTTGTGCAAGTTTGCATGCTTTTTTTTTTTTTGCGCACAGCGCTTTGTGTTCTGCGTCCTGATTGGCTGCAGACTATTGTTGATCTCCTCCGTGCCGTCTCTCCTGTACAGTACAGAATCGCTGATTCATTGATTCATTAATGATTCATTGATGTTGAATTATCTCTCAGCTGCTCTGTTCTCATGTGCTGGACCTGAAAACACGGTTTGATCTTTGGTTTCTGTAATACTGGACTTATTTGTCTACGAAGGTTTGAACTTTGAGAGCTTAAACAGGAGAGAAACGTGTGAAAATGTTCATGTCTGTCTGAGTGTATAAAGTGTGTAGTGAGGGGTTTTACCTTAAAACATCTATAATAATCGTAAAAAATAAAGTTGGCTACTTCAGATTTCACCAATCGCATTTTATTTTTAGAACGTAACTCCCGCGATAAACGAGGGAGCGCTGTATACAAATACTGAGAAGTATAAAATTTGAATCCTGTCTCTCTCTGAGGCGCGGGGGGAAAAAATATCGACAAGTCGATCAACATCATCTACAGATACATTCGACATCTCGAGAAATGTAAATCGCCACTGGATTCGTCCATTTGGTTGAAAAACCCGACCGTGAACAAGGAGCGAATATCACACCGGAAACTAAGCGCTATGCCCTGGAAGTAGCATATGCTAAGGCGCACAGGTCTAAGTTATAGGTCTAAGTTTCCCATAATGCACTGGGTGTTTCTTCTTCACTCAACATGTGTTAGTAGACCTCTCTGCATTCAGTCCGTCTGCCCCTCATCTATCGATGGATGTTTGTTAGAGGCTTTGGTTCCCACTGTCGCTCACAGACGGTCACCTAATGTTTCCTGTGTAACTGCAGGGTCTTTGCCTTATAACATAGAAGCAGCTTGAGGTAACTGTTGTTGTGATGCTGTGTGTGTGTAATAAAGCTCCCTTACTGACAGTGGGTCACCACAGCTTGTAGCTCCATGTATTTGATGTGGCACGTTTGCCCTCGCTGACACAACCTTAAAGGGATTTGTGTGTATGAATAAAGTTTATTGTTCATACAGTTCATTGCCGTATGTCTGTGAAAGGCTGAATGAGGGTTGTAGCTCCCTCAGCAGCTGTGGAGCGATGGCTCGTGGTCACCTGATTCAGCCCTGGAGATGTGGTTGGTTAGACACGCTGCTTTAGTTTACACTACAAACCACACTCACCTGTTTACACTCCTTTTGTGTTACAACCACCTTGTTACACTCAAACACCAGATGATGCATCTGAGCCAACTAAGGATTCACTGAGACTGAAGAAGCTCGAGATCATAAGAATTTGAGGCTCAGCTGATACAGTATCATAGGAGAATCCAACCATTGTATGTCAAGAGACTATAGGCAGTGAAAGCTCCATCTGGAGGAGGAACGACGTGGTTCAGAGCGTTGCCTCCTGCAGCTGGTGACATGTTCAGATTTCAGCTCTGTCGGTTAGAAAGTCTGTTTTTGTTTTTCATCTGTGTGTTGCTCTTTCATCCTTTTCTTCTTCCTGTTTCTTGCATCAGGCTGGCTGACTTCACCACTGATGAGGTAACCATGAGCAGTAAGCCTCGTGTCGCTCACAGTTACATTTAACATAGTGCGATAAACACACTCAGTCATTATAAGGTACATCCTCTCTAAAGGTTCACATAACAGACAAACAGGATAATAAAAATGATCTGGTTCTTTGCAGCGTCCTGAGATGAACAACACACGACATTATTACACGTCTCAGTATTTGTTACACTGAACACAAATATAAACACAACACTTTTGTTTCCATGAGCTGAACCGGATCCTGACTGGTTTTGCGACATGTGTGTCATTGTGCTACACATGTACGGCATATTTCAGAGTGGCCTTTTATTGTGGGCAGTCTCAGACACACCTGTGCAATATTCATGCTGTCTAATCAGCACCTTGACATGCCACACCTGTGAGGTGGGATGGATTATCTCAGCTAATGAGAAGTTCTCACTAACACACATTTAGACAGATTTGTGAACAGTGTTTGCGAGCAATGTTCCCTGTAATGTTTCATGTGTCTGAGCGAACACACAAACTCCCTGAGCGTCCCTTGGACCACTGTGAGTAACAGCAGACGTGTGCACTGTGGTCACGCCAGCATCCAAGTTACATGTTTATTAAAATAATCAAATTACAGCATTTACATTTATGTTAGACTACTTTTAATTAACTGCTTTAGCCCACTTACAATGAAAATTAAAACAATCTTCTTCATGACCTGTGCAGCATGTTAACACTAATGGAAGTAAGAATAACTTGAACTTCAATTTTGAAAACACAACTTTCTTTAAATAAAGCTCTGACTTGTATTATGAGTCTGTGGTCTGAGAGAGAGTCTGTAACTCTGTCTGCAAAATACAGTAAATAATGACCAATGTTGGGCAATTAATTATATAGTTACTTCTTCTTCAAAAAAGTAACTGAGTTTTGCAAACAGAGTTTTTTGCAGCTGTTTACCTAAAAATGCAGCCAAGGTGTTTTTTAAATAAACATTTCAAACTATTTACAGAACAATCAGCTGTTCTGCATCAAATCTGATGCCACACAAATTATTTGTGCCGCTCCAAAAATAATTTCTGTCCACTATGAGATGAAGGAGAACAACAGCCTGATACCTGCAGGCCTGACAACAGGAGATGTATCACTGCTGTAACACCTGTAACACTCAGCAGTTGCCTCATTGTTCTGACACACACAACAAAACTATTGACTACACTACACACTAACTACACACTAACTACACACTAACTACACACTAACTACACAAGATTTGTGCTAAACTTGGCAATCGCATCTCAAACACCGCCGTCACTCCTAAAACTTCCCCCTTCCTAAACAACTAAATGTCATGTTGCCATATCATTTTTTGATTGGTCGACATGGTGCATTTTTCCACCAATAGGAAAGGCTGGTGGGGGTTTGTTTTGGTGTTGTTTTGGCTCACAGGCTTTCGAGCGTTTTCCTTATAAAACGGCGTTTTTACCGTTTCTTCCCGCAGTAAATATAAACAACGACAGTATTCAGGAAGAAAAACAAACATTGCAGATATTTTTATCATAACTCTGGTTTTACGCGGCCGATCAACACAATTTAAAAACTGGTATAAAGTCCACACTTTGTCCGTCAGTTGTTCCGTCTGTCCTGCTCACGTCTCCAATGGTTGTACACGCCACATCAGCCGCTTTGCTAAAACACCGGTGTCGCACATAAGGACGCTGTCATAGCCTGTCAGCCACGTTGATCAGCTGCGTATATACGAATGTGAATCGCGTGATTGGCTGGACTACGGGATAAGGTGGCCTCGTTCTGATCCCATACGGGAGCAGCCAGTCACTGACTAACACTGCAGAACAGAATTGTTAGTTTTCATTTTAATTTCAATTCAGGTGATTTTTTTTTTTTTTTTTTTGTGCGCAACGCAGATTTTCTGTGCAGAGCCCGTGCCAGCAGTGCGCAATTGTGCACGCGCGCAGCTTAGAGGGAACATTGCTTGCGAGTGTCGGGTCTTTTGTGTTTGTAGAAAATGTTTCATATCTTTGAGTTCAGCTCATGGAAAACAGGAGCAAAAACAAAAGTGTTGCGTTTATATTTTTGTTCAGTGTAATGATAAAACATCAGGTTTGACCCAGAATACAGTTTGATCCACATGATGGCGCTGTGAAAAGTGCGCGCTGTACTGGTGGCACCAGTGTCCCCAGCCCACAGACCAGTGCTGCCACTAATCGTCATTAGCAGCATCTAAATGCTGTTTAAAGGTGGACTTCATCTGTCACACAGGAGCAGTTTGGCTTCGCTTTGCTTAAATAATGACCTGGTGTATTTCTGTATACACACCTGCTAAGGATCAGGTGACTTTTATAATAAAAGGTTAATACGTAAAACCTTAAAAATAAAAAGGGCTGTTTTTAGCAGTATTTAGGCTGCAGTCTGTGTATTATGTCCATGATATTCTACATTACAGTAAAAACAGTAATTATATAAAGAACAGATGGATCAGGATCCTGTCTGTTCTTTACTATGATCTCAGCTGATAATGAGGCTTGAAAGAGACATGTTTGAACTTTTGCATTGATCAGACAAATAAGCCTGCATGTTTGCATGAGCTTTACCTTTAACTGTAAAACATGAAGCCTTTATTATTAAAAAAACAAAACCCTTTTGGTGTCATACAGGTAAGAAAGCAGTGAAGCGTTTTTCTCTCTAACAGATGTTTCATCTGTTTTCTCTGCCGTTGCTCTGATGGGACCTGCAGGGTGTTTTTGGTGACGTGGAGGTTTGCACATGTTTCACTTGCTGCCTGTGGTTCATGTTCTAGTCCCACTGTGAAGCACATAGACGTGTCCTGACTTCCTGTCTGTCCCACACTCTGTTGTCTCTGTTTGTTGCTGCCAACAGTACAAGTCATCTTTGCAGATTTTACTGAATTAACAAAAACATGTTTACTGAAAGACTTATTCAGTAAACATTAGGGCTGGGCCATATTATACCGTTCACGGTAATACTGGTATAATGTTAGGCAATGATAGGAAAATGAAATATCGCGATAGAATATGAGTAAAACGCGCATGCGCAGTGCCTTTGTTTTCATACGCACATGGCCGATTGTTGAGTGAAACAGATGAACCAGAATTGGTTTGTAAAAATGGTGCAACTTCAGTGATGTGGAACTGGTTTGGTGTTTGTCCGTCAGATACACGACAAAGCACATTTTTTTGCAGAACATGCAAGCGGCCGTCGTTACTGTCGTATTTGTCGGACTAAGATGCTCTTAAATCTGGGAGTAATCTGGGTCCTAAACTCCATATGGTTCAGGTCAAACAAACACTGCAGCATCACTGAGCGTTAAAAACTGTCTAAATTCTTTCATCTTTAATAAAACGATCAGCATTGCTGCTTTACCAGGTGTAACTATGAAGTTTAACTTCCAGGCATCCATGAAAACAAAAGTTATTACATTTAACGGAGTTAGAAGTTAGCAGGAAGCTAGCGGAAGTTAGCTCGCTAGTTTCGCTAGTTACCTAAGCATGATATAGCATGTTCTGACTGAGAGATTTCTGAAAAAATTCAAACGTACAGCTCTGCTATCACTTCCAACATAAATGAAGACAGGAAACTAAACAGCAGTGACGTTTGTAGGGTTACTGAAGTTGGGCTAGCTGGTATATAATGATGTGCTACGTGATCGCTAGCGACACAGCTATGTTAGCATAACATAAACAGTGAAGCTGGAGGACGAACACTAACACTTTTCCACTTATAAAAGTTAACGTGAAGGTTCCTGATGGTTAGAGACAAATACAATCGCATGGCAGGATGCTGTAAACGGACCAAACTTCAGTCAGGAGAACAACTGAGATAATCCATCCACAGTACGAGGTTAGTCATTAATATACTGCAACAACATGGGAATAGAGCAGCTGCCAGAGAATTCAACATTAATGAATCAATGGTACAGAAGTGGAGGAAGAATGAGTTTAATAAAGTTTGATTTATCTGACTGCTTTGTTTCGCTTAATGTGCGTTATAATCCCGTGCACCGAAAACTACGTACTGCACACTGCAGTTTAATGTTGCAAAGCAGCTCTTTTTAACTTCAGTGGATATTATACATGGTTATGCTCAGGATATGTCAGCCCATTTCTACTGGAAATGCCTTTTGGTTAAACTTTCAGCAAGGAATTTGCATTTGCACTGTTACATTTTTATAAAGCTTTAATGTACATAAAAACCAGCTTCTTGTTTAAGTGAAAATAAATGGAAGGTTGTCTTTTTGCGCTAGTAATGTTGTGGAGTTGTATTTTGTCTCGCATCAATTATATCGTCAGTTATATCGTTATCGCAAATTTTCAAATATATATCGTGATAAATATTTTTGGCCATATCGCCCTGCTCTAGTAAACATGTTTGTTACACTGAGACTGAAAAAGAGATCCCTGTTTACGCTCATAGAAAACGAGCCTCTGTTTTAATTTATTGAAATCATTTCTAATCACAGACAGGATCAGCAGCGTGCAGCTGCAGTGAGGTGTTAGTAGAGGAGCTGTGTTTGTGAGCTGTAGTCTGGATCAGGTCTCTGTGGGAGACTCGGTTACAGTACTTCTGAATATCCACGTGTCCACCTCACACAGCACATTTCTTCAGAATCAGTTGCTGTTTGCTAACATTTGACCTTTGCCCTTTTAGGCTGCCCTTCTGGCGCCCGTCGATAAGGACTTGGGATCTGACAAGAAGCAAACTGGGGGAAGCAGCAGAGTACCAGACTTCCCTCCTCCAGCAGGCCGGGAGATCTTGTTGCGCACCTGTGTGCCGCGACCAGCAGCGTACTCCAAGGCGCTGCCTCAGCGGCTCTTCTGTGTCCTGATGAGGGAGGAGTTTAGGTTGACCGGAGCCTTTTCCACAGACACGTCCTTCTTTTAAGTCCTGTGAACAATTCACACCTGGGATAAAGATAAGTGAAGGACACAGGATGGAGACTTTCACATGTATGAACGTGGCCATGGAGTAAGATCATAGAAATACATTTCTTCATTTGTTTGCTTTATTTGTAAGAATGGTGCAATATTTCAGCATCTACGGCTCGCCCAAGCTTAAAAGCAGGAAGCAGTATATTACTGGCATTGATTAAGAAGCATTTATGGCTTTGTCTGGAAATATGTGAAACTACATCCTTCTCTGTATTCATAAATCTGCAGCTTCCTGCAGCTGTGATAAAACAGTTTCACACTAAAACCTTCATTTTACCTTCAAAGCTTCTCTTGATGCCTTTTTAAGGAAATGAAATTTGTCGTTAGGATGGAGTTCCCCATCCTGCACTCACCACACGCTAACACAACCTTCTCAACTCTGATATTTAGTAGATTATATTTCAGTTGCAGGGATTGGTCCTGATGGTAAACATGAGAGCCGGTGAGGACTTCATGGGTCGTTTCAGCTGAGCTCCATCCTCCAGCATGTCCTGCTGCTGGATTAACACACAGCTGTTTGTTTGCATCCAACCAGAACCAGACCGTGCAGATCTTATTCCTGTTCATAAGCTGATTGTTCAAACATGAAGCTCTTTGACGTTGTATAAAAACTGAAACGACACTTTACAGCTGACTGTGATGTTTTAAATGGAGCTGGTTCCTCGAGGCGCGTCCGACAGCATGAGGGGAAAATTGGTTTTGTAATATTTTCTTTGTTTTGTTAAGGGTGTATCCATCCCATGATACAGACACATACAGTTTAAACGAAGCACTGAAACTTGCACATATTTATTATAGATGCACTGAAGCTAATCGAGATATTTGCTGTCAATCTGTGGCTGCGATTAAACACTTTACTGGAAACTTTATTAACTAGTAACTTCATCAGTCATGACAGAAGCTAATATTTCTGTGCTAACATCGTTTAAACAGTAACAGCTTTCCTCCAATATAAGCTAACATTTACACCGTAACTTTAAGCTAGCACCATAAAGACGGTAAAACACGTAATAATATCTACAAATGCATCTTAAAGCTGTTATATTAGCACTCTGTGTATTACTAACATAACCACATTAACATTACTGACACTCGCTGACTTTTAATAGTCAGTCTATAAATGCTGTCCGTTTAAATGGTCTTACCTGTACCCACTGCATATCCACCGGGTTCCAGCCAGAGTGGATTCTGGAGTCTTCCACGCTCCTGTTAGTGATCCTCCATCTGGATGGATGAGAACAACCTTCTGAACAATCTAGCAGGAGATGGCCCATATCTATGGGACCGATTTGTGCTAATAACGCCCATTGTATGGACTGATAACAGCCGAAGCGGGTGAATAAAGTCACCCAGTAGCTAGCTGTGCCATTACCCAGCATACATCACTCCCTCCGTAAATGCAATAAACGATACAAAAGTATCGTTCTACCTGTTTTTCAGGTAGTTGTTTACATTATATAATTTATTGTGTTCAGTATACGTCACTACAATGTGATTTGGAAAATGTCTAAATATACCGACAGCAGGCACTTCCGCAGCAATCTCTTCAATCGGAGGACCCTTCACGTCAATTCCCGACGCGAGAGGGGTACCCTGCGCGTCCATAAGTGCAGCAGAGGGAGCCTGACCATGCGTCACACGTTTGACGAGTTGGGAGTGAGAACGTGTTGTATTATCGGATCGTCCATCTCTAGTAAATAGTGCACATTCATACAGTGCAGACCAGCAGCGGCACTGCTCACATATTTTGTGCTCTAAGAAGAAACCAAACCCAGCGAGTGATGTCACAGTGATTGTGTCCATCTTTCATATACAGTCTGTGGATATATCATGGTTTTAATGCCTCTGACAGCTTGTCATGAAATACAATGTGATTAACGTGGTTTTGTTTTAGAGGACTGAGGGACCTCCAGGGTCAAGAGGGTTGCTTTTGATTTTTGTAAAGACTCACACGGTGTGCTCGGGTGCTTGAAAATCTTTTCATCTTCACCAAAGCCCTCTGTTGGTTTGAGCTCAGTCTAAATGTGTTTGTGGTTTTCTGTTTGAACCCTGAAAGAAAAATTCAACTTCCTATTGCCGAGCTAATTTGCTTCATAATGACTCTGCCGGGTCATTATGAAGAAAATTTCATCAGGATCTCAACAGTGGAAACAGGATCAAACAATCAAATGTGTCTGTGCAAACGAGCTGAAACCACACAAAAGGATCCCAGACCGGCCCCGTCTCTCAAAGCGATCAACACGAAAGCTCGTGAAGTTTCATTTGAGGTCACGCAGGTTACATTTTCTTTGAAACTACTGACTATGTGTCAAATTCAGAACTATTGCTGCAATGTGACCCAAATAATACTTTTTATTCTGTATTCAATGAGATTACAGTCGTATCGCTGGGAGATCTGGCTGTTATAATAAGGGAAAAGTTAATGGAGTTATCAGTCGTCGCTGTACTTGAAAGGAGAGATGGCCCAGCCAGATTTATTGTAATAAAATGCGTGGACAGCAACATGAGCCCACAGTTTTATGTCTCTATTGTTTTATAGTTTGGAAAATGATTTGCCAAAGATGAGTGCTTCCAGTTTTCTGCAGACTGCACGACCTGACTGTGGAAGTCTGTTTCTGCCACCCAAATATGAAGTCGATGATAGTTTTGTGTTATTTTCTTCACAAGTTGGAGTCAATAAGTGGAGATAATAACCTGTTAAGTTTTGAATCATGATGAGGATCTCTGTCAGTGCCTGCATAAAAATCTCAACTGTAGCTCAACACAACCAAGTGCAGTACAATGAAAACACTGACCCCGGGTTTAACGAGGACCAGAAGGATCCGGAACGGAGTCAACGACTAACTAAATCTGACGGGTACTTCAATACAAAAACACACGCAGAGTTCATTTTTCATGTGCTGCAGCCTCACAAACAACTGATATCATGGAGATATAAAGTCAGAGCAACTATACGTTACTCTTACTGCGCATTTTTAATTTCTTTTATTATCCCTTTATCATCCAACCAGAGTCAGAGAGGAGTCGACCCCACCCACCACAGGGCGAGAGGCGGGGTACACCCAGGACAGGTCACCACTGAAGTACCATCAAATCAAATGAAAACATCCCTACACAGCAAATTCAAAAGTGTTAAATGTTTTGGTGTTAATAGTCTCCTTGCAAAAGTAGAGTTAATTTTACTCTAAGTAGAGTCACATTCTTTTAATGTAACTCTGAGGTGTAAAATGATAGTAGTTAAAATCGAGTGTTAAAAATGAGTGTTTCTCTGTCAAATCTGGAGGTGTTACAATGGAAACATTAACTCTTGACCTCTTAACTCTGAACTCCTACAGGGGCTATGACACCAATAGAGTAAATTCACTCCGCCCCCAGCACGGCTCCAATCGAAGCTGAAGTGAAGCCGTTTCAGAACATTTTGCTCTACATATTTGAGTTGTTTGCCATGCTTGGTAAGTCATTTTTTCAAAGATTGTTTCAATTATTATTATGAGCTTTTACTTCTGTGGCTCTTTGGAGTTGAGACAAAGCTGTGTGAAAGGCATTAGCCATGTTGCTCGGTGATAGCATAATATTCTGTTTTAGCTAGCTGAAAGGTATTGTCTGCGGGCAAATACCACAGCCTTGAAAAAAAGCTTGCATGTGAATTTTCAGTCAAACGTTTGGTCAAATACACCTAAAACAATGTCTAGAATGTGAAATGTTGGTATAATGGTGCTACTTGAAGCCTGAAAACGATCGCCCATAAAAAAAAAAACGAGCAAACGGCAGTAGCAGGCGTCCTGACTGGATTCTACGTTAGCATAGATCCCTCCAGAGTTTTGTGTACACGGTTTAGGTAAAAATGAAAAAGGTTGAGGTTTTACATTTAGTTCAGTATTACCTGTTGCCTGTGTCTTTGTCTTTTGGGAAAATACTTTACACAAGTAATGGCTCAAAGAGGATTCCTTTTTTTTTTTACTGTGCTGCAATTGTTTACTGGATTATTTGTGCCATTAATTAGTGTCAACTAATTTTTATTCAATCTCCGCACAGGATATGCTTGTGAAGATGGAATATGGGGGAGAGCAGAAGTGCGTTGAAGTTCCACAAAGGGATGAATGAAGGACATGCATATTGTATTGAAGAAATAAGTGATGAGAATGCTGTTATTTGCATTTACCATGTCAGACCTTTTGATAAACAAAATTCTAATGAAAGTGAGAACATGTACACTGTTACATCTTTCAGAAAATGTTTTGAAATTGTGGTGCACAGTTCAGAATAAATGTTTTTCAAAAACCATTGCATCTTTTTAGTAAATGTTTATTTCCAAAAGAAATTTCTAGAAGTTCAGAACAGTAAAATTACCGCTTTTTAGATGAATTAGAAGATAACTCTTACGTAGTTAAACTAAAATACTCTTTGAGAGTTAATATATAAACTCTTAACACCAAGTGTTAAATTATCAACTCCAGACAGATTTGGTGTTTAACACTAAATCAGAGTTAACGTACCAACTCTCCAAAAGGAGTTAAATTAACACTCTCTGGTGTGGACCCATATAGACACTTTAATAGTGTTGAAATCAAATCCGACAGTGTTAATTTGGACATGCTGGATTTGCTGTGTACAATAACTCTGCAGTGCTGTTTGAAGGACTTTTACGTTGCTCCATTGCTGCACTTCAAACTTGTCCTCAGAGCAAACATCAAATTCTCTTTCAGACTCTGAGGCTCTGGAAGTCTCCTGCATATTCGCAGAATAAGACGGCGGCACAGAAGCCAACCAAAGTGCTGCTGTGCATGTGGTCAGCACTGACATGGACTTCAGATGTAGAATATTTTCACTCCCTTCCCCAGACAGTCCTAATGTTAAGCTCTTTAAATGCCATCAGACTTTGGCAGGACGGAGTCTGGAGGAGCCTCATGGAAGAGAGGAGCTCCGCCTCTTTGGCTACATCCACACAGGTGTTTTTGAAAACACAGAGTTTCCGTTTTTGTTTCTTTGTTTTTAATCCCGTCCACACGTGCAGTTTGGAAAAATATCTCCGTTGTGGGATTACAATATTACCTTATGCCATGTTAGACCCCTAATTAAAGATTGTGAATTATTATGTAGTTTTAGTTTGCATTATTCTCCTGAATTAGAAGAAGCTGATAACTATTGCATTTATTAAACTGATTTGCATTAGAGTGCTGATTTATTGTGAATGAATGATATTGTTTTATGATGCATTATACTGCTGAGTTATAAGAAATACTGTTCACAGAAAGTCATCGCCTTATTTGTCTGATTAGAAGAGAACAGCCTAACTAAGCCTAACAGGGGACAGGTACTTCTGCCCAACCTGGCAGCCACAAAGTGAACTCATTTAGGTAAAGATAACCACATGCACCTAACCAGCCTGCACCAGCCTGACATTTCTTCCTCCTAAGTAAAAACGAATGGATGGATTGAACTTAAAGTCTCAGCTCAGTTTTCTATTTTGACCACCTACACCCCAAGATACTCTTTTAAAAAGTGTTGTTTTCAGATCCCTTTGAAGTTCATAAAGGGCCTGTTCATTTTCATTCAAATGTTTTATTGCATAAATGTTACTGTTTTCTTTTGATTTATGCTCCCACTACACTGCACCTCTACAAACAACAATGCCACGGACTGTCAGTTGCTTTTACATGCTATAAACATGAGTAGGTTTGATCAGAGTTTCAGTTATCAAAGAAAAGACAAACTGAGCAAAAAGAAGGAAAAAAAGACCAACTTCTTCCCAACTGACAAGAAAAATACTCGTCATGTTTTCATAATAAAGGATCAGGCTCCCCATTTATGACAGCTTGGACCAATAATGTATGTTACATTGATGCTACTGTAGAGACAGTGTCAACATCTCTATTTAAATATAATTAATATACAAAACACAATAAAAGTTATACATGAATTATTCATTATTTTTCACTATTGATAAAATTCATGTATACTAATCAAGGTTATACATGAGTAACGACATTATTAATAATGATTAATAATAATAATTCTAATGCCAACATGATGACTGTTCATAGCTCCTGCTTTGAAATACTGAACTTAAACATTGACCTGATGAAAGATCACAATTCACAGTGGCCCACTGTCAGAATCATTCTGAATATAAACTCATCGAGTTAATCTGAACCTTTCTCAAATGTGCTGTGAATAAATGCTGCTGCAAGCCACTGTGGGAAAGCTGTGTTATTATCATGAAAACATCTGTGACACATTCACAGAGGACGAGGACACAAAGGGACGACACGCAGAGGCTGTGTTAAAGTCAAAAATCCAAATCTTTAGTCCTAAACAGGCAGTGGTTACAAACAGGAAGACAAGCAGTCCATTAAACAGTCTACAGGGTCAAACATACAGAGAATTCAAACAGCTATTAAAAACAAATAACTGGACACTGAAAAACTTCAGTGATGTGTGAGGCACCAAAGGGAAGCAGCTGAGTATATTCAATTAATTATCTTCAAATACAAAGACAGAAACTCCTACAGGCAGCATGCAAACTGAGCAGGATACACAAAGATCAGAGATTACAAAATAAATCAGAAAAGGATTTCAAACTTACTGAGAGCAAGGCCTCTGTTACAAATCTGTCTAATAGAAAAACATGCTGTACAGATACAATACGGTCAGTGTTCATGGTCATTTAAAAACTGGCTCTACCTGAACCACTTCAATATTTTATGAAGTCACTGAGTCGACCATTTCTACAGTTTGTTTCCTTCATTGCAGTTAGAGTGTGGCTGGTAAGGATGAAAACACACACAGAGCGTAAATTGTCTTTGTTAGTAAGAAACGTCAGCAAAGAAAAGACAAAACACACAAACACTCTCATGATATTCATGAATCATTAGAAAGCATCCAAACATTCTGCTCGTGGACTTTTACAGTCTTATTTGCACTCGCTCATCTTCATAATCATCCTGATCAGTACATGACAGGGGAGGCTTTGAGGTAGGCGGGGCTCTCTGCTGATGTCAGCATGAAAGGCAGGACCAGCGTCTGCCACATGTTGGTGAAACATCACAGTACACTGGCGTGGTTTCCTTTCCAGATGTTGGACGTTTGACACTTCAACGTTGAGGCGAACAAGAAGACACAGTTTTGGGTCGGGTTGCTGCAGGGTTTCTAACTGAGCAAAAGCAGAAGCACACAGACCAACAGGGATCAGATGCTGAGTGTTAGAGGAACATCTGTGCTGATCACTGAATGCTGCTGTGGTCTCTTGTTGAAGTTGGCTGGTGGGACAGTCTAATAGTGATATCCTGCCCATCGGAGGAACACTTTTAAAAACACATGCAATACTTTGTTTGTATTACAGTCAAAGTTTATGTTAATTTTGTCCTTTAAAAGTGTTGCTGTACTATAAAGTCCTATAATTTGAGGCTAAAATGGCTCAGAGAGTCTCTCTCTCAGAGGATCTCCTTTGAAAGTGGAGACGGCTTTGTCCGCTGATCCACGTCACTTTACCTGGATGTTTTCTTTGAAGCTGGATGAAGACTCCTCTCCCTCACTCCTGTTGCAGCTGTGTGGTCCAGTTGGCCTCTGAGGTCACAGTCAACATCTGTAGCAGAAGAGGGGAAATAAAAGTCCAGGTTACCAAAACTGGGAGCTTTTCCAAAATAGAGCGTAACTGGACTTTTTCAGCCTTACAGGCAGATAGTCGTCTGAAGCTGCAGCTTTTTCTTTTTAGCTTTTTCCAATCTCTGCTCTCGGCTTTCTTTGAGAACATGTCTGCTTTCTTGGCATGGGTCTGTCTGCTGTTGGTGAAGAGACTAAATCCACATACTCGCTACTAAGATCTCCTCAAGTAGTCTCAACCAGATTACAGTTTAAGAGTAAATGTCTCCTGAGAGTTTCACCTTGGGGTGATGCTGTCTCGCTAACATGCAATCATGAGCATTAATCTATGAGGTGAAAAAGTAATTTTAAAAGCTCCAGCCACAAGTTTTATTTCATCTGTGTTTTGGTCAGAGTCCCATCAGACCTCCAGAATGGTGTCAGAGTGTTTTCTATCCACGTGATGAGCACAGGCCTCAGGTCCAGACCTCCACGGGCACCATAGCCTCTTTGGAGCTAATAGGTGCAAGAAGGTTTTGTTGGGATAGGAACTGAAGAGGAAACTGATGAGGAAGGCAAGGATCTTCTTCAGCTCCTCCGAGCCGGGACCTCTTTGTGTAGGCCAGCATTGGCCAGGTAGCCCTCCAGCATCGCTGGATGGCCGACAGTGGAAAACCTGGAGGAGGAGGAGGAGAGAAACAGCAGCTTGGAGCATGTCTTTATACTGTTTAGTTTTTAGAGCCACAGACTTTCTTTTAATGTCATTGTTCAGGATCTATGACTGATTATGTATTTATTGTATTCCTCCATGACTGTGTGACAGCAAGTGGAAAAAACCAGCTTCACCTTTGTTGATATGCTTGTAATTTTAATATTGATTAAATTGCCCATGAAATAATAGAAAGCTCATATATGAAAATGTATTTTAAGAAATAAAATGTTAATCTGAGTACAAAGGAGTACACTCACCTTCTGGTAGATGGAGGTGTAGAGAGCGCTGGTGAACATCCAGGCCTCCTCGTAGAACTGATCACTGATTGGATCCAAAACATCGATGGAGGATCTGCGCTGAGGATCGTCCTGATGGACAGAACAGAAGGAGAGTGAGACAAGTGAAGATATACTAAACAACACTGTGACATAAACTGACCCACACACAGTTTGATTCACAGGTGATTGACACATTATTTGACCACGAGCAATCTTTTCTGGTTTGATGCCGTCTTTGTAGCCAGAAACCAGCTCTCTCCTCGGCTTCCTCCACTACACGCTTCCCCCACGCCAGTCTCCTCCGTCACTATAAAGGGGAGAGTCATGAGCTCCATCACCCTCACCTGTGCCGTCCAACGTCCCGCCACCAGCCTCCACTGCAGCAGGCCAGAGACCACACCCCTGCCACAATAAGTAAAAGTATATCCTTGCTGTACCCTTAATGCTAAATGTGCTAAATTAACCGCTGCCTTTGCCCCTTTGGGATTATTCTTATGTCACTGGGATGTTGACCTTTGACCTTCACATTAGAGAGATGGGCAGACATAATTAGTGTATGAATTTTAAAGTCACAGGTAATAAAGAGAGTGTAGCAAATGTAGTCAGGTTTATTACTCTGTATCACACATGAGTGCCCGAGGGAGGCGGGGCTGACTGGGGAGACACAGGAAACAGAGAGACAGGGCTGACTCGACATGAAACGATGAAACGTGGGACACGGGAACAGAAACTAAACACAGGCTGAAATGAACACTGAGGGAGGGAGAACTAAGATTACTGAGAGCCTGATAAATAAGAAGAACAAAAACCAAGAAAAACAAGAGTCAAAGAAAACCAAAAACACAAAGCATTGGGCCAGGACCCACTGCTGTGACATTTATATGTGATAAAAACATTAAAAACTGCTCAGATGTTGAAATCTTTCTACGTATACTTTAGGTTCAGCTCTCCAGCCTGGCATTTGGTTAAGCATGATTCAAACATTTTATTTTGTTTAACTGGTTTTAATTATAGTTACTTTTTGTGAACATTTGTTGCAGCATTTAAAAATACATCATTTATTTTCAAACTTTTATTTGATTTAGAGCATCATATTTGACCAACGTAAATGTTTTAATTTCATGTAAAATAACTGAAACAGTGAACTAAATATCTGAAATCTTTCCTTCCTTAAAAGTTATAATCCTACTTAAGTTATAGTGCAAACGCTTAAGCAACAAATATACTTAATGCTAATTAATTAATATTTCCCTTTGATGTTGCAACTATGCGGTCACTTCTGTCTTTAAACAAAATAATATTTTCCAGTTACAGAAATCATAAAGTCCAAACTAAAGTGCTACTGTTGCTATATGCATTTTATATAAATCATGGATGATGGTCCTGACATGAAGGAAGAGAAAGTTACAGGTTGCATCCTTTGACTTTGTCTCCGTGCCTTTGGGCGATTTTCAGAAGGACAGATGTTTCTGTTCAATTCTTAAATCAATTTTTTTCAAACGCAAACACTATTTTAAAGCTTCTAGAGAGTAAAATATTAATGATAATTATAATAACAATAATAAAAACAAAAGCTCTCAGATCCATCAAACCAAGCAGCAGAAAGAACAATAACTGAAGAGAAAACTTTAACCTTGTAGACTTCATTATGTTCCAGCTGCTCTACAGACGCTGTGACCTCGAACTTAAGCAGGTCGTAAAGTATGTGCAGCTCAATAACTTCATAATCAGACCCTGTGGTATTTAGGCAGCAGAACAACTAAGAATAACAACTACAAATAATGTTTTTAGATTTCTGTTGTACTGCAAGGTTCTGTACAGGAGAACCAAACCAAGAGCAAATATTACGTCTCATTTACACCTGAGCACGAAGAGCCATCAACATTTAGCAAATTGAATCATCTTTGTTTAGATGCAAGAAGAATCATATAGAAATGAAAAAGTATAAATATAAATCCAGAGCAAAGATATCCTCTAATTCAGCGTAGCACACGTGCAGCTGCTGCGATTCACGTAAGCATTCGGCTCGTCGCTGTTGCAGATTTTTCTCTCGCTGTTCTGGCTCACAGCGCTGCAAACACAAAAATAAATATCCCCAAAGGTGTGAAAGGGAGCTAATTAGTAAGAGTATTGTTATTCTCCGCAGGAGTAGTCCAGCAGTAGAAATCAGTCCAATAACAAGGTGTGTAACATCTAGCAGGGTGACAGAAAAACCCAGGGTAACTTCTAAGGACCTCAACGTCTCTCTCACATTGTGTTTTTTAAACATGCTTCCATTTGTCACTTCAGTCTTTACTCTGAAATACAGGAAGAGAAATCATGGCTGAAACAATTTCTCATGAAACCAGGGGTGTGGTCCAACAGTCAGTTTGGTGAGGAAGGTTCCTAACTGAGAGAAGTGACCCAGAAGTATCTGTGTAGCAGCCACAATGAATCCAGATCATGAGCTTTATTAACTGATCAAAGTCTCTTCTTTCATCTTCTGTATCATTCAGTTTGCATTGGTAATGCCCATTATTGTAATGCTTTTTTAAGATGAGCAAAACTTTATTTCACTTTGGGTTAGCTGGGATAAGTGATGGATGGAGGGAATTTTACTTCAGCCACAGAAATCCTAAACAGGAAGGAGGAGCAGAGTTACAGTGGATCACTATCCAGCAGGGAAACAAGGTTTATTTCAATTTCTTGGCCATGAGTGAGATTTACTGAGTGGGCAAATTAGGGAGACGACACCATCAGATCCCGAGCCCTCCATGTGTTAATCAAGAGACGGCTGCTGTGCTACATCCATAAATAATGAATAAATTAGGAGCTAAAGCTGAAAGGACAGTTTATTTATACCATCTTCACGTGAACACATTCAAGAACATCACAGATGAAGAAACATTAAAAACTTCCACACTGCATAAAGCAAGAAAAATAGTTTCTCTTTCAGGTGGTTTCAGAAAAACAGAAACATCAAGCATCTCCAAGACTCTCTTTGAAAGAACTAAAAACCTTTGTTATCATGGTCCAATCATGAGTGAACTCCCCGATGAAGCCTTGTGTGCTAAAACATGTCAGAGTTTCAAAGGTTAAACATGAGTTTCCAAAACGTTTTGCTGGAGAACAATGAACTATTTGACTGAGTTTCAATCATTTACAGACGAGCAAAACCAGGACAGAGAAAAAAGGACAAAACTGACTCAGTAAAAAACAGAAAAGAAGATCCCATGTAGATCTGTATTATGTAGAAGTTCAGCCCAGCAACCAGTTCAGTTCAACACAAGTTTAAATGATTCTATCTGAACTCTGTGGAGCCTGATCTCAAGCTTTTTGAGTCTGACACAGAAACCAGAGGATCTTTCTGTGTCTTCAGATTCACTGTGATCCAGTGATGGGAGTGATTTCAGCCCTGAGTGATGGCGCTGATGTTTGCACAGAGCAGACAATGAGGTGAATGTTTGGGCACATTGGTAACAGTGAAACAGTTTATTAGTAACGTGGGATCGTTTGTGTGCAGAGTATGAACTGAGATTCCTGAAGCTCTTGTCACACTGGTCACAGCTGTAGTTTCCTTCCATGTGTCCACGTTCATGACTGTTACGACTACCTGACTGTGAGAAGCTTCTCTCACAGTGTCTGCACTTGTGTGGTTTCTCTCCTGTGTGGACTCGTTTGTGTGATTTAAGGTCCCTTGCAGTGGTGAAGGATGACCCACACTGATCACAGAGGTGCTTTTTAACCCCACTGTGAATCAGTTCATGTTGTTTTAAGTGATGTGATGTGGTGAAGCTTCTCCCACATTCTTTGCAGTATTTCAGTTTGTCTCCAGTGTGTCTATGTTGATGTACTTTTAGGGTCTTTTGCTGACTGAAAGTTTTTCCACAGAGGTCACAATGAAAGTCTTTCCCACCACCACAGTGATGACAGGGTTGAGAACTGGATCCATCTGTGTCGCTCTGCTTCTAAACAAAGACACAAAGACAGTGTAAGTCAGTCCTTCAACATTTGTATCCTGACCGTCGCCTGAAATAAAGAGCTTCTCTGCAGACGTCCAACTACATTTGACTGTTTCAGTTAACACACTCAGTTTACTGGGCTGCAATAACTACAATACTACCACCATAATACTACAGTAATACTAAAATCATAACTGAAAGGAAAATCTGAATAATCACTCAGAGCTGCTTTTCCATGCAGTAGAATTGCTAACATGCTAACACAGTTTAATGAGCAGAGTTGTTCCAAACAGTCAGGCTAAAATGACAAGATAACAATATAAATACATACCTCACAGTAGCTGCACTTGTAGAGTCTCTTTCTGGTGTGGATCTGTTGGTGTTGTCTCAGGTGATGTGGAGATTTAAAAGTCTTCTCACACAGGTCACATTGATAAGGTCTCTCCTCAGTGTGGGTAAACGTGTCGTTGTAACTGTGCGTCTGTTGTAAACTCTTTGCCACACTGTCCACAGCAGTACACATCATGTCTGGTGTGAATGCGTAGGTGTGTATTTCGGCTCCCTCTCCGGCTGAAAGTTTTTCCACAGATGTCACAGCTGTATGCCTTAATTCCAGAGTGGGTAACTAGATGACTCTGTGTCAGAGATTTACAGTTAACAAACAGTCAGGTGAATAAACAACAATGAGACACTTGTGTAGGTTAACGTGCTGCACGGGTGAAAAGCTCAGAGCAAATCACACCGAACTGCAGTATTCGTTTATTTTTATAGGTTACATCGTCAATATGCAAATATAATCACATTTCCTGTCACGCAGGTCCTGATGTCTGTCTGCCTGCATGCAAGCTGTGTGTGTGTGTGTGTGTGTGTGTGTGTGTGTGTGTGTGTGTGTGTGTGTGTCACAGAGTATGTGTGTTGCAGGTCAATTTCTAAGAATAATATAATGCAAGTCAACCTCTGCGGATATGTATTTCTGTGCTGGTCTCTTGTCAGTGTCACAGGGTCAGCTTCCTGTTTCTACAGAAAACTGTGTCTGGTGAAATATGTATAACATAACTTTTGAAGCATAAGCAAATAAAACAATAAAAACTCCCTAACATTCCTCCCTGTTGTTACCGTATTTCACCACTTCAATCATACTTTATTATCAGCTAACAATCACTTGCTTATAACATTTTCAATTGTAGCATCATTCAGTATGTGTGAGTGTGTGTGTTCCTATACTAAATCTTCTTCGTCCGGTTCATCTTCTTGTGGCAGTCCAACATAGGTGATTACTGTGGCCTGTACCATCTTGCCAATCATTGATCTGATACAGGGTAGAATGCATGTAGAGAACATGCAAAGCAATAAAAGAAGAACTCCTATCAAGACAAGTCCTTTGATCACGAGGGTCGTCCAGCCGCCGCTCAGTAGCCAGGTCAGCCAGTCCTCTGTGTTCATGACATAGTCTTGTTGCTGTGCATTACTCAGTTGTCGTAACTTCTCCAGGGCGGTGGTCATGGTCAAGGAATGCACGTTATCTGGAATCTAGGTGCAGCAAGTGGTGTTGAATAAGACACAGAGGCCCCCTCTCTCAGCGAGAATCATGTCCAGGGCGACTCTGTGTTGCATGACCACTATTCTGATCGCGTCGATTTCCTCATTCTGAGCCTTGTTTTATCCATGTTGAGCTGTTCAGGAAAAGTCCAAATCTGTAGTCAAGAGTCTCGATCCTTAGCATGTTTTTTCCATTCCCGATCCATGGGAAAAGTGAGTGCAGGACTTTCTGTCCGGTGGTCCACAACTTGAACTCCGCTGGCACATCACTGCCCCAGATTGGATCATGAGGTTGCACGTCATCGGTGCTCCTCTTGCGTCTTGGTTGGTCCTGATGGACCAACTTATGTTCGGGGGAAATTGGCACGGGGCATTGCCGTCCTGGGAAAAGCAAAGCATATGTTGGATCAGAAAGCACTGCACATTTTATACTGTGCTTTACTACTGCCATATATGAGCTACTGTGTAGAGGTCTGGGGAAACACATACAAAAGTAACACACAAACAATAACTATAATACAGAAAAGGGCCATTAGATTAATAAATAATGTAGGGTACAGGGACCATACAAATGCACTCTTTGTCAAAATGCAAGCTATTAAATTCCAAGACTTGGTGAAGCTTAAAACAGCGCAAATAATGTATAAAGTCAGAAATAAATTGCTTCCCAAAGAAATCTGTAAATTGTTCATAGAAAGAGAAGGTGGGTATAACTTAAGAGGGAAATGGAATTTAAAAATACAAAGTGCTAGAACAACTTTAAGAACTATGTCAATCTCAATTGCAGGAGTTAAATTATGGAACAGTCTAACAGAAGAAATAAAAGACAGTCAAAACATAAAACAGTTTAAAGTAAAATATAAAAACCTAATTTTAAATAAGTATAAGAATGAAGAAAACGGGGTTAACCCAGGATGGTAATGTTGCTGGTAATGGTGTTGCGGTTCTTTTTTGTTTTTTTTGTTTTGTTTTGGTTTGTTGTTTTTCCATAACTTGTGTATCTGCAAATATACACATTCTGTATTTTTCATATGAAAGAAACTATACTGTGGTGGGGCTTGCTAATTTCTTGTTTTTGATTTATGTATGTTATGTTTTGTTTTACTTCATATGTTTATATGTTTCATATGTTGTTTGTTTAATTTAAGACAAAAAAAAAATTAAATGAATGAGAGGTAAAACTTGAGGGGGTAGGGACAAATAAGTAAATACTTCAGCCTACTCCTTTTCAAACAAATAATGGAATGATATTTTGTAATGATTGTGAAGGCACATGTTTGAAATGTTTGAAATAAAAATGAACTGAACTGAACTGAACTGATGGAATATTCTGAACGTGTGGTCTGACACTAAAATTGGGGCGCAGAGTCCGGTGCTGTTGGGTGGGATGGTGAAGTATGTCTTTGAGCCACATGCCCAAGCTGTACCCTGCACCCAATATGTGCCATTCAGGAAGCTTATCCGTGCCTTTCTGTCCTGTGGCATCCGGAAAGTCTGGGAGCAGTTCTGGTTCATCCCCAGCTTTCTGTTGCCGTATGCGAAGGTGAAACACATTGGATGTTGTATTCCTGGTTCCCTCCTGACGTTGAAAGATTTTCCCTTGTCATTGGTCGCATTCAGGTGTACCCAGTATTGGTCATCACAGCTGTAGTTCCAGTCTGAGACCTCTGGCGCACAAGAAACTACCTCATTAGGTTTAAAGTTGATCAGTGTTCCTTTACACCGTCGCAGGTCAATTTTTGTGACTTGTCTTTTTAACTCAAGCTTGAAGGCGAAGATGTCTTCGGGGGAAAATGTTCCGCTGGTGGCTTTGTAGAATGTACATAGGGCTTCGGAAAGGCTGGGTGATTTTCCATACAGGGTGGCTTGCATTGCTGTTGTTGGGAGGTGTGAACAGACGTAGCAGCCAGTGTGGTTGTCTTCTGTATGTACTCGGTTGTAGACGTACCGGTACCAGGCATTGTTCAGCCAGGGGTGGTTATGCTCTTTATCCATATCCTTTAGGTATAAGTTGTCATACGACCATTTCTTCTGCAGGTGGTGCTGTGGGTCCTTGTCTCTCCAGGTGAGTATCAGTAGGCTCACTAGGAGCGCAATGCCAGTCATTATGAGGACAAGGTTCTTCATTATGACCAGGCACACCCGGGCTCCAGGTGAGTAGACCACTGGCGAGAAGACAAAAGGGCAGGATATACCCAAACAGCCCTTTCCTCCACCAGGAGAACACCTAGGAGTCGGGGGAACCGGCGTCTATGCTTGTGTTGTCACTCACTTTTTTGCAGTGGCTTTGGTGGATCCAAGATGGTCTTTCTGCTATTTTGCAGGCAGTCGGTGTGCTGAGTAAGACCTGATATGGGCCTTCCCACCTTGGTGAATTCCAATTCTTTCTCTGGAGTACTTTGATCAGGATCCAATCACCTGGTTGCAACCTGCAAGAAACTGGAGAGGTATCATCCGGCAGTTTATTGTTTAGCACAATTTCTTTATTCTCAAATAGTTTAGTCATCCACTCTGCTAGGGTGGTTTCTCTTATAGACTTATTAATAGGCTCACTAGTGAGAGGCAGCGGAAATTGCCTCCCATGAACGATTTCAAAGGGTGTGAGCTTTTGCGAACCCTGGGTTAGTCGCATCCACATCTTCACCAGGCCCAAACACTCAGGCCTTTGTCTGATTTTATCAGAGTAGGAATGCCGTAAGTAGGAATAAAATGGTTGCATAAACATTTTGCTACTGAGATTACATCTGCTCTTTTTACTGGATAGATTTCTGGCCATTTTGAGAACACATCCACAATTACTAGAGCGTATTTTGATGTTTGACATCCGTTCAGTTCAATAAAATCCATGTGGATTGTGTGAAATGGGTGCGGTGGTGTTGGGGAAAAGCCTCTTTTAGGCCTGAGGTTTCCCTGTGCAATATGTTTCTGGCAAATCATGCATGTTCTGATAAACTCTTGTGCTGAAGCTTCAAAATTTTGAGTATAGAAGTGTTTGGGGAGGATACTCATCATTCCACCCCTTGACAAATGCTTTAAGCTATTTGTCACTAATGCTGCTGTCTTGTGTAGCAATTTTGTAGCCGTGCTCCACACTTTAGCCATTTCTTTCGCTCTGCTATAGGAGTGGCTTCCTATTCATCTCTAAGTACATCAAGTGGTATTAGCTGTGAAGTTTCAGACATTAAAGTTCATATTGGTTGCTGTGCGGCCGTCTTTGTGGCTTGGCCTGCGAAGTTATTGCCTTTAGTAACCTCTGAATTACCTTTTGTGGCGTGCAACGCATATTGACTGTCAGTGTGAATATATATATATTGACCTTTGCGCAGCATGCACGTATGATAGCCGTTAGTTCTGCACTCTGTGCCGAAAAAGAGGAAGTTAGGGCTTTACTTCTATAACTGTGTTTAGATGCAGAGCCATCTACAAAACGTCTGCGAATGTAGACTGGTACTGTGGTAAGCTGTAAATATCACTTCTCTGTTTCGTTTCCTCTTCTAGCTTCTTTAGACAGCAGTGCGCGTCTGCAATGCAAGTCTTAGATCATTAAATGCTTTTTCTGCTTCTGGGGTCCATTCTATTTTATCTTTCAGTGCTTGATTTTTTCCATAAATTAAGTTTTGCAATGGACCAGCCAACGGAGCATATGCAGGTATCCAGCATCTGCAAAAATTGCAGAGACCTAAATAACTCATCATTTGTTGTTTTGTGAGCAGTTTTTTGTAGCATTTTGCACCGCTAGTTTTCTGCTGTCTAACAGTGTTCTGCCTTCTCCCGTAAGCTTCAGTTGTTTTTATTAAAAGGCCTATTGTTAAAATACTGCACGCTTTTTCTTCTCTATAGATGCAACATTACATTTTCATTTAAGGCATGTTTAAATAATTTCTTGTTTCTCAAAGAATTCACACATTTCACTCAACTTACATATTTCAACTTTGAAGTTAAAGTTTTCTTATTTCATCTCTCTCTCTCTCTCTACACACACACACACACACACACACACACACACACATATATATATATATATATATATATATATGTGTGTGTGTGTGTGTGGAGAGAGAGAGAGAGAGAGAGAGAGATGAAATAAGAAAACTTTAACTTCAAAGTTGAAATATGTAAGTTGAGTGAAATGTGTGAATTCTTTGAGAAACAAGAAATTATTTAAACATGCCTTAAATGATAATTGATAAGATTTTAACGATTCCGATTCCGATTTCCGATTCCATTTTCGATTCTGTTTAACGATTCGATTCCTTATCGATTCTCTTATCGATTCTTTTTTTTTTAAAAAGGAGAACACTAAAGTCGATTAGCTTAGAACTGTGTTTTATATCTTCTCTTTGAACAAGATAGAAATTTAGGAGTAACATGGCCTTACAAACCCAACAGTGAGATCTTAAGAGATCCAGCCTATGGCTCTTCAATGGGGTGTCACAGGGTCCCCAGGAAAAAAAATGTATATGTAAAATAATAAAATAAATATTCTCCTGTAGCAATAACAAAGTTTAACATAAATTATTCTGTAGCACAAGAATATCCAGTAATGTCCTGCCTACAATTAAACACATTCACTTACCAAAGTGAAATCGGGGGCATCTGCTGTGGCAAATGGGTGCAAGCCTTTGACCACAAACTTAGTCACTGCTCGGTGACGTTCGTCTATCCTGCCTGAAAGGAGACGCTACCGGTAGACTGCAGCGAGAACTGCCAGCATCTGAGCCAGACTCTGTCTCTCTCATCATGGTCACTAAATGCAACGCACAGTAATAGCAGGTTTTGTAATAAGGTAAATCGCGCTAACATAATATGCAATGCTAATTGATTAGTTACCTGCAGTATTAACGGGAGAGGACGTGGAAACGCTACCGCTGCTGCTGGGTTGAGCTTCGCTAGTCCGGAGCGGATCAAAAACACGACATTCGTTGAAAGCAATCGCGTGTTTTTTGAGCAAATGCTTTTGCATGTTCGTAGTGTTTCCTCCCTCTGATGAAATCTCTACTTTGCAAGTATTGCACGTTGCCCTGTTGTCATCCTTTCTCATAAAGTGTAACCAAACTTTTGAGCGTTTGTGCCGCTCAGGCGCCGTGTTTCCTACTGGGTAAAAGACGCTACTCAACGTGATGACGTCATTCGGGGCGACTGGAATCGATAAGGGAATCGTTTTTAAAAGTGGCAAACGATTCCAAGGAATTGAAACAGTGGGAACCGGTTCTCAACAAGAACCGGTTTTCGATACCCATCCCTAGCTGTTGGACTCATGAACAATAACCGTATGACTATTCGCACCACTAACACATGACCCTATACTGTATTCTCTGCATCCGTTCCATTTTTGCACTGACCATCACCTGCGCACATGTATACATCAATCTGCTTAGCACTTTATATTTTTATGTTTATTTAAGCGTTGTCTGACAGTATGTTTTGCACTAAGTACCGCAGCAATTTCCTAATGTTGTAAACCTGCTCAACATTTGGCAATAAAACCCTTTCTGATTCTGATTGTGTCAGCAGTGTTTGATGTTTTTTTTCTCTTACTGACCTTCTGTCAGCCTCCCTAAAATTGACCTCGCCACCTCCATCACATTGTCTGAATGCACCTGCACCATCACTTCTACTGTTTTCAGTCTGTCTGCATTCTCCAGCTGGCACTTATAGATTTTAGGGAAGTCAGCTCCAGGTTCATACTGCAGGTAAAAGTGGAAAAGCTTCAGGTCCTCTTCTCCCAATTTCTTCAACATTTCCAGGAGCTGCACAGGTGAGGGCTTCTCCATCTTTGATCTGTTAAACATGATATCATGTGAACAGTCAGTCTCATCACATCTACTTTTTACTAATTTAATATATTTCACAGCAGATTACATGTTTGATTATTTAAGATTTACTTAGGATTGATTTTTTTTCTGGATGGATTCTTCTGTGATGGGAATAACATCACAAACTGCATGATAAAGAATCAATAATGAGACCTGATGTCTGTGAAGGTTCTCATGAGACCTGATACAATAAGAACTGACCCCAAAACACCAAAGGATCATTAAAAGAGAATTGTGCAGAACTAAGTGTAACATGTAACTTTAACTCTAACACTGCTGTTAAAATGTAAATGAAATAAAAACTGATTGAACTGATCAACGTGTCAACAGAATACAAAGAGAGCTTACAGACTTTAGAAAACTGTTTAAAATCAGCTGAGTGAATAAAAATGTAATATGAATTTAAATAAAGAAAATAAAAGCAGAAGACTCCAGAAAAAAAATGAAGGTTCTCAGTCATCCAGGTCATTGTAGTCTAAGGAGCTTGAAAAGAAAACCATCTGGACTTTAAGTTGCTTGAAGATGTTTCACCTCTCATCCAAGAAGCTTCTTCAGTTCAAGATGGTGGAAAGTCCCAGATTTAAACCCAGTGGGAGTATCCCACTGAGAGGGACAATAGGCCCCCTAATGATCCTCTACCTAATCACATGAGCCAAGGTGTGAAAACGGGTGTGGGTCACAATCAGCCAAGGTTTCAGTTTCCTGATTTTAGATGGCCCTCAATTAGCCCTATCAAGAGTTATTCTTGAGCCTGTTTAACATGAGGTTTCTAAATCAGGAATCTGGTACCAAGGAATTCATTATAATAACAGTTACAATATAATTATCTGATGACGGGTTAACTCTGGTTCTTGGAGATATTCTCAGGCTCCTGTTGAATCTAATGAGCTAGTTCGCCTCTGTCAGAGCAGACAAACACACAGCTGAGCTTAAACTTTGGCCACTGAGGGCTGCACTCACAGACTGGAGCTGATCACTCGCTCTAAAACACAAACACACCAGTTTCACACAAATCCTAATAACTAATAAATATCAGGTGGAAATGTCTCACACTCATTAACAGTGTTGGGACTAACGCGTTATTAAGTAACGCGTTACAGTAACTACGTTATTATTGTGGTAACGAGCACGGTAACTAGTTATTATGCCAAAATCAGGGACGCGTTACTCGTTACTGGGATTTAGATAGGGTCGTTACTCGTTACTTCGTGTGGTGGCTATCGCGGAACTTCCACAGATTCAGTAACATTAGCAAGTGGTGGAGGCCAGCAGGTGGATGAGAGAAAGCAACACGTTCTCAGGCTGGAGAAAGGGGACGCAGAAGGAAAAGAGACCCGAGGCGGCCGCCGGTCCAAGTGTGAACTGAACTTCAGGTAAGAAGTTATGACCTGCAGTCTCTCTGGGTCAGATATAAACCAAGTTTAGGTGGAGTTTATTTTCGTTATGCTGACTTTTTCCGTACTGCGTGCTAGCTAGCATGACGGAGTTTCTATATAGCTGGGTGGGTGCTATGAAGTTAATGATGTTGAACTTTACTTTGTTCATAAGTTATTAGAGTTGCCAACCGTCCCGTCTGGTATTCAGAGAAAATATTACGCGTTTCTTATTGAGGTGAAAAGGAACAGAGTTTGTCCTGTAATTCAGCTACAATGAAAAAGACACAAAGCTGGAGTTATTCTGTGTCTTTGCTGCACAGCTGCCTCTTCTTCTCTCATTCTCCCCCCTCCCTCTCCCGTTTCTACTTCAATCATGAAAACTGATCAATGATCAGCTGATCGTCTCTCTTGTTTGTTTATCGCCCACTTTGCGCCGAAAGAGGAAACCAGCGGATGTCGCGCTAAACAACAGCAGCACGTTTAAGCTTGATCAGCTGTTGTTAGAATTTATTTAATATTAATTTCTAGTATCAGCTGATGTTTGCTGGAGCCACAGCTGCAAAAAAGCTGCTGGTCATGATATCGGTTTGTATATCTGGTGAGAGGGAAACATGAAGATGAAACCAGGAGATGTCCTTACTGGATCATCAGAGCTGAACAGGTGATGGAGAAACAGGTTTACCTTTTAGGTCACATGAATGAGTTGAAGAGAAGTTATGAACTGTTTCTGAGAGACAAATAACACCAGGATCCTTTTTTAGGTAGCTGACAGCTGGTAACTGTGCAGGTGCGGATCTAGCAAAGTTTTGCCAGGGGGGCCAGGTAGGGCATTAACAGGGAGAGGTGGGCTCAAAGAAATACTTTTCTATCTTATTCTCATTTAAAATGTCTCGCTTTTAAAAAATAATTATCTGAATCTTACAACAAACGATTGATAGATTAATGCATATATACCATCAAAACAGTGTACATCACTGTCACAACAGCGTTTGTTTTCATTCAAAGGCTTTATAATTTTTCCTATAATGGTGGGCCAGTCTCTAGTCAAAATGTCTGGGCCAATTTTCTGTCCCAGTCCAGCCATGTATGCAGCTCATCTGCAGTCTGGTGTTGCCTACATCTTCCTATTCAGAAGGCAGAATTTCCGAGTTCTGAGTACAATCGAAAGCACCACGACTGCAGTTTTTGTGTTGGATGTAAAAGGCGCACATGACGCTGTGACGCAGGCTAGAATCATGGCAGCAGTCAATGACGGTCCAGGCGTGGGATTTCTCTCGTGGAAATATGCACATTATCTTTTCCTTTCTATTGGTAGGTGGCACAGTGCACTGTGGCAAGTAAGCAAGCTAGAAGACTGGCAAAGTTATGGAAGCAACACATTAACAAGAGAATTCTGAGTAAAACCAAAGTTACTTTCCCTAGTAACTAGTTACTTTGAAAGTAACGAGTAACTTGAAGTAACTGAGTTACTTTTGAGAGAAGTAACTAGTAATGTAACTAAGTTACTATTTTAAAGTAACTTACCCAACACTGCTCATTAAACTATTCATCCTTGTCCATCCAGCAACGCCTGAAACATCTGAGTGAAAGTTCCTCCCTACACTGTGTTTGAAGCAAAGCACAAAGGAGACACCTGCTGGAGCAGCTGGAGTCCTGCAGACACTCAGCCTCTTCACTACACAAACACCTCCCACAACATCCACCCTATACACTCTGACTGCTGTGTTTGTGGAAACACTCCAACACCCATTGCTTCACATATGACCATAGAAATGTGTGTGAAAAGGAGGTGAGCTGACATTAAACACGATGGAGGATTTATTCACAAACACTGAGTCACAACAACATTTAGACACATATTACCTCTCTGCAGGAGGACCACCGCCCTTTAACTTGTCACTCTGTAAGGACACAGAGCTGGGTGGAGGTCCAGGCTGGTTCCTGTGAATAATGATGGAGCAGTGATGTGAGTGCTGAGCTGTGACGTGGAGAAGGGTCATGGACAGTTAGAGTTGGTCATCTCACCTCTGAGCTTTGGTCTGGCTCTCATGTTCCCCACACAGAGTGGTTTTAGAGGGAGGGACTCCCTCCTCTCTGTCCTCACACTGATCCATGCTGCTCAATTCACATCAGCTCACACACACTTTCTACCTTCACCTGCAGAGGAAACACAAATCATTCATGTGCACATCAACTGAAATCCTCCTTTCCATCATGTGTGCTGTCCAAATATCAGCTGCTTCTTTCCTGCTTCATCTCAGTGTCAGCTGAGAGAATGACAAACCCACTATGTGTCAACATTTGATGGATGATGAAATGTGAAATGATACTGACCTAAATCTGTCCTAACGATAATGAGAAGCTTTGATGAGTTGTGACTCTCTGAGGTGTTACTAGGATGTAGAAGCACTGGAGCGCATCCCTGAAATCTTTGCTATTTTCACTTGATAACAGCAGCTGTTTAAAGTTATTGAGAGTATTTGACAGTAAAGTGAATGTAAATGTGAGACACTGTGTGCTCACAGCTAAAGGCTGCAGTCAGCTGTGTTAGAGCCTCTTTCACACAATGATCCTTTAATAAACACTCCATGAGCTCCATGTTGATGAAGCAGTCACGTGTGAGCTTGTGTGCTGACATGTTGACAGTGTGACTTCAGCTTTTACAGGCTTCCTGTTTCATATTACACTTCCTCCTCACAGTCAGCCTCATTTCACAGCTGTAACTAAATTTCCTGAAGAAAATCCACAAACAGCTGAAAGTGAAGCATCACTTCCTGTATGAGGCGCCAACAGTCTTTTTACATGTCATGTCTAAGTTACATCTGGAATAAATCATCATTTACAAAGGCTGCTGCTCTATAGCAGCAGACAGAGAGCTCTCTGTAACCATCTGACCATCCACTACCTCTGTGCTGCAGCTCTCATTCACACAGGGCTCAATTGCATTTTTAACTTGTGTCTTTAAGAGCTCTGAGCGTTAGCATGCTGTCTGCTTAGCTTAGCGTTATTATGCTGTGTGGCTAGCTTAGCATCAGAGCACTGCAGGTGTCTCGTGTGTAAATATTAATCGGTAAAGGTCCTCTGTGGACTCTGTGAACTCAAAAAGTACAAACTATAAGAACACAAACAAGAACGTAGCTCAGAGTGGCGGACACACTCGCCTCGTTGGTCCAGCTGTGAGTCCGTTACCGTGAACTATGGAGCGGCAGATTTGTGCCGGAACTAAGCTGCACACAGCTGATGTTAGCCAGGAAACATTACACACTGACTTTAATGGAGAGACCGGAAAAACAAACACACACAGTTTGTTGTGTAAAGAAATCAAACATGAGCTGAACAAAAAGTAAAGTTCTTAAAGAAAAACTGTTAAAGGAGGAAACAAAGCAAACTTACAGTTTCTTCACACACCAACAACAAGCTCCACTCCACACCTGGGGCCCGTTCTTCGTACCTCGCTAAGTAGGTTAGCCGGATTAGATTGTTGACGATTTCGCGTGATCCTGGATCAGTCGGTTCCCCGAAGCTCATCCGGGACTTGCTGTCATAGCAACAGAGCCGTAAGCGTAAACCTGCTCGGGAGCAGGTTTACTTTATGTAAACAGGATTAGATCGCGGCCACGCAGGTATGTCCGCTTCATTTATACGAAAGCAACAGCGATATTTTTCCACTGTTTCACCATAAATAAATATTATCAATGTAACTAAAGGTAATGCAGCACTTGATCCTTTTATTGATGTCACACAGATACATACAGGTCATTTCCTAAAAAAGGGAAATGAACTATTAACATTCTATTACATGTATGTGATTATTACAGATGTAATTCATATTTCAGAGTAGTAATTGTAAATTACTTCGTGTAATCAAGATGAGAGACCACGGCTATAAAAGTGAAGGTGGATTTGGGAAGCCTGTCGCAGCCATGTCCTGTCCGTATACGCGACCAACCCATTGCGGAAGGTGCAAGATTGATAAGGAGAGTCCTCAGAATTCAGCGTATATTGCGGGACAGACAGGATCCTTTAGCTCAGCGCGACAGTGTGCTCATAGAGAGATATCGATATTCCCGTGAGGGTATTATTTACTTAACCAACTTGTTGACGAGGGGGTGCAGGACCACCACCTGTCTTTTTTTCCTCTGCCCTTTTCTTGGTTGCTGTTATGAACAAACTAACAGAGTATTACAGGCCAGTATTACCTTGCCAAGAGACGCAAAGCAATCTAAGAGATAAATATTACCATTCTGTAGAATACTCCTGTATTCCACTTTTACTTGTTCCCATTTTCTTGTGGGTCCTGTTGTGGCTCTAATGTGAAAGGGGATATAATATAACATATTATAATATAATATAATGCCATATGATATTGGACAATATAGTGTCATATGATAGATCTACCCTACCGCCTACTGGTGTTGGCCAGAGGGGCCGATGGCGCGATATGGCAGCCTGGCTACAACCGTAGCTGCCTCCACCAGTGTGTGAATGTGGGAGTGAATGAATAGTGGTATCGTAAAGCGCTTTGGGTGCCTTGGAAAGCGCTATATAAATCCAATCCATTATTATTATTATTATTAAATTACCTACGAGTTTGATTTGTCAGCAACTTTCTGCCAGCCCTCTCTCCTTGCTTTTGCAGCCTTTGCAGTGTTCTCTTGCGTTTTAATTAAACTCTGAAACTCCTGAAATCCCTCACTCATGAGTTCTTGCTCTGCTGCCGGAAAATACCGAGCACGCCCCTTCGACATTTTCGCCGACCAATCAGCGGGTTGCCGATCAATGTTTCTACTATCGATGCGTAGCCCCTTTTACGACACCCAGTGATGTCACATTCCTGCGTCCAGCTGTAGTAATCGTCAACAGCAGGTGTGTTCGGGGAACCGGATTAGCGAGCTCACGGTTAGCGCGATGATTTGATCTTGGATGTGTCATTTGATCTTGGATGTAGTAAGCGACGTACGAAGAACGGGCCCCTGGGCCCTGTTTCAGGAAGCCGGTTTGGAAAACTCAGAGTGAAAAACGACACTCACGGTTGAGTAACCCCGAACTGTCCAACTCGGAATATTCCGTTTCAGAAAGGCTGATAACAATTAGTTCAGTCAACGCGGAGTTGCTTTAACCCCAAGTGAAGCGCGCGGACGAGGATACATAAAGCCCTGATAAGCGGAGCACAGATTAAGCGAGTCACCATGGAGACGGAGGGAAAGAAGGCGCGGTCAATGTATCTTACAGCGCTTGAGGCCGAAATTCTGATGGCAGCATATGCCGATAACATGCAAATTCCGCGGAAAAAAGTAACACAGCCACAGCTGCAAAAGCATGCATGGCAAAACATAGCCGACAGAGTCAATGCGTGAGTGTTAATATAAACATTGATCGAGGGATTTCCACCCATTTAACACGTTATTTTATCATATGTTATTTTATTTGTTATTTTATACATTTTATTTTGTGATGTGATGTGAGCGCAGGTGCAACCCAACAGGCCCCAAACGTGCCTGGAAGCAAGTAAAAATGAAATATAAAAATATAGTCCAAACAGGTAAGGTGTAATTGTATTATGAGCCATAGTGCTTGGTCTGTTTGTCCCATGTAAATCAATTGCAGTTAGAGGCTACATTAATTTTCTTTCTGTAAGCACTTATTGAAATTATCTGAGCACATTACAAGTACATATTTGCTTACTCTGTATGCTCAAATGTGGCCCGTTATAGCCAACAGAAAAAAAGCGGAGGCCCGAAAAACAGGTGGGGGTCCTCCACCACCACCACTCACAGAGGCTGAGCAGTTGGCCCTCAGCCAAAACAGTGGGCACCCTGTGGCCGAAGGCATCTCTGCGGGGACATCCTCTGAGGCAATAACCCCGCAAGACACAAGTGCCTACATAAGGGGTAAATTCAAAATAATACATGATGTGCATACATCCTTTCTTCACAGTCACCTTTGCAGTGCTGCTCATTCATTTGATAAACTCTTTACCATAATGGATTATTTTGTAGTGAAGTTATTTTCCGACTGATCTTGCCTTCCCTCAGCCTTGGTTGTCTTTGAGAGCATAATGACAATGAAGTGTAAGGTGCTTGGTATGTTTGTTAATTGCCATTTGGTCCCTTGTAAGTTATAAGTGACCTGTATAAACCTCATATTCTATCAGTTGATGGTGATGGTGTACTGCATCTGGTGCAGCCTCCTGTTGAGCCAGACCAACATGCAGTTGTGAGTAATACTCCACAGATTATATGAGTTTACAGTAGAACAGCAATGTTGTCTATTTCTTTACTACAGGAAAATAATGAAGAAACATTGACAGCTGTTAAGGAGGAGGAAGCAACAGAGACACTTTATGAGGTTTACATCTTTTAATACTTTGTGTACAGGAAATACAGGTGACCAATAAAGCCAGTTGAACAAAAAATCTGTTTATTCTTCTTTCAACATGTTGAGGTGATGGGTCAAAAGAAATGATTGTGACATATGGTGTCTCTGACTGCGCTTCCATCTTGTATGTCCGTGGGAGGGTCAGGATGTTCATGGTTTGGATCACTGCTGATGTTTGGTTCAGAAGGACAGTGTTCTCCTCTAATTGTGGCAATGTTGTGAAGAATCACACATGCCACAATAATGTCACATGCCCTTTCTGGGGTGACCCTGAGTCTTTGCAGGCACTGGAACCGGGCCTTAAGCATTCCGATAGTCATTTCAATTCTGGCTCTTGTCCTGCAATTAGCCAGATTATATCGCTGCTGTGGGCCCGGTTCAGGGTCAGGGTAAGGGGTAAGCAAATAGGGTAAACGTGGATACCCCCTATCACCAAGCAAGTAGCCAGTGAACTCTCCTAAGACAGAAGGGTACACTTCAGTTCAAATGTCCCTGAAGCAATTGGTCTTTATATATTTTAAAGTATTCTCAACTCACCATGTCCAAATTTTGTGCTCAGTGTACATTCACGGAATATTTGTGAGTCATGGACAGAGCCTGGCCACTTGGCTTCCACATTTGTGATAATGTTGGCAGCATCACATATGATCTTCACAGTGCAGAGAACACAAATTAGCATCCATTACTATAATGAAATAATTTGTTAGTTTGACATGCTACAGGGAACTATGTACCTGTACATTAATGCTGTGGAAAGACTTCCTGTTCACATAGTCTCCTTCATTTACTGAAGGAGCAATGATTGGAATGTGAGTGCCATCTGTACAGCCAATCACGCCTGGGAACCCTGAAAATAAATGTGCAATTTAAGTAGTAGTCCAAGTATCACCACATCATACATTAAGTTTTGGTCATCCTGATACCTGCAATTTTGTGGCATCTCTCTTTGATAAATCTTGTGGGTCTATGACCGGGGAACACCACAAACGGGTACAGGAGACGTTTCAGTGCAACTGTAACATTCCTGACTGCCCGACAGACGGTAGCCTTGGAAACGTGCTCAGCGTCACCAATATTATACAGAAAGCTCCCGTTTGCAAGAAACCGAAGTGCAATACAAATAATATGCAATGAACTGAGAGCATGTCCGCGATGTGTCACATGCGTAATATATGGCCTGAGGATGTTATCCAAATAAATTATAGATTGTGCTGAGAAACGGTAACGTTCGCACAGAAAATCATCAGGAAATGATAAAATGTCCAAACGCGCTCTGATCACTCTCTCCCGGCGGAGAGCTCTGCGGAGAATTTGGGCTTCACGATCTACTGGCTCTTCAAGGAAGTGGCACGCCATGTCCGACACTTCCTACTGTCAGGTTTCCGACAAAGGGGCGGAGACAGTCAGGGTTAGTTGTAGTAAACCTGCTAGGGGGCAGGTTAGCTTCACGGAGTGTGTCGTCATAGTGACTCACTGAGGCTTCATCTGAACTCTCTTTGTGAAACCGAAAACCCAGAGTTTTCGTTAACTCAGGGTATACTTACTCAGTTTTTCCACTAAACCGGCTTCCTGAAACAGGGCCCTGGACACTAAACACTGACACACAGGTGAGCTGTTTCCTGGAAGGAGGCGGGACTTCACCTGTGCTGAGCTTCAGTGGGAGGGGCTCAGCTCTGTGTGTGCTGATGTGTTAACTTAAAAAATATGCCGTCTGACTGCTCAGACTGAGTCAGAGTAAAGTTCACATGCTGACGTGTGGAGACATGAAACCTTGTTGTAGCTGCAGGTGTGAACACACTGATCCCAGATCAGCTCTGCTGTATTTGTAACATGAACATTTCTGCTGCAAAGCTTCAAATGTTCAGCATGTTTCTCTGTTTCCAGTCTGTAGATCCAGTCACACTTTCTACCTTCACCTGTGCAATAAAGACTGAGAGCAGAGCTGAAACCAACCATCCAATCAGTGAGCAGCATCAACACCTGAGCTTCATTCAGACTGTTGTTGGTACAAAGTTCATCTGCTGCTCACATGAATCCATGAAAGATTTATTTCACTGAATGTTTGTTCAAAGCTCATTTCAACCTGTTGAAGTCATGAATGAAAGTGCAGACTGAGAGTGGATCACATGATGTTTAAGGTGTGTCATGTGACATGTTCAGTATTGTCACACATGTCTAGATTGTCCCTGATATCATAACTGCTCAAACACTGATGATTATATTTGAAGAATTATTACTGATGGCAGCAAAGTTTGAATGGAGCTCTCTGTCTGTGCTGATTTGTCGCCCTCTGGAGGTCAAAACACAAACTGCATGATGTCACTGTAACCACCACAGTGAGCATCAGTGATGCTGATAGTGTGTTCATCACAGACGTTCAGGCTTCATGTTGACATGAATCAAAGTGAAAGCAGAGAAACTGGAATGAATCAGGTGTTGTAGAAGATGGAGAAACAGGTTGGAGAGAGGATGCTGCTCCTTCTTTCAGATCAAACATGTCGTGTTGTTCAAGTGCCGTCAGCGTGACGCAAAGAAACCATGGAAACAAAGTGTGAGTGAAATCAGTCCAAAGTAACAGAGTGAAGAGCAGCAGATGAAGCACAGAGGACACAAAAAGGAAGGAAAGAAGGAAACAAGGTCCATCTGTGTCCTTTCAAACAAACAAGCATCAACGTCCAGGACTGAAACATGAATCCACATATTTATACACATATTTATTTAATGAGAATAAAACAAGAATATTTATAATCCATCAGCAATAATCAGGCCTGGGATCCTCCTGGTTACAAACAGGGTCCAGGACTGGGACACTCAGGTGGATCCTGCAGGGTCTGGTTCAGGAAAAGGTGGAGACCAACAGAAACAGTTTTAGTAGAAAGGTATGATTTCATTTATTTGAAGAGATCAGAGCATTATTCTGATTATTAAGCTTAAGTCAAATATACTAATGCGCAGGGCGCCGTGACACTTAATGATCTGTTATTGTACATTTGTCACATGTGTGTATTTGTTGTTGTGTTTGATTGATTGATTGATTGATTGATTGATTGATTGATTGATTGATTGATTGATTGATCATACTTTATTCATCCCGAGGGAAATTGGGTTAAGGCTGCCAGCCGTGCCAGCGCCATCTTACCCTTCCGACCATACATACATTACACAAACATCACATGGGGAAGACAGGTCAGAGAGGTATAACATGGAAAAATCACCACATGAGGAAAGATAAGGAGAAAAAAAAAAAACTCCCCCCAGTCTGAGCTCCAATAGGGAGATCAGTTTGAGAACAGAAAAAACACCTCTGCACAAAGCACATGAAAAAACTCTTAATACACCAAAGAAACACATGACAAGCAACAGGGGTGGGTAAAGGGTGAGAGACAGCCAGTGTAGATAGTACATCCGGGCCTGCAGCCTATGCGCTGGTCTCCTTGATCCACCGTCAGCATCGGAAGGGAATAAGCGTCGAAGGAATTTGGAGGGGGATGAGTGTACAACTGCATGTGTATATGTGCCTGTGTGCGTGTGTGTCCAGAGTTCAGCTGAGACAGTGTCCTTCACCCTGCTAGGCTAAGTAAACAGTCTTCCAGCCAACCCAGGTGGCCTTGCGTAGGATAGGGTCTGTCCAGCGTCCTCCCCCGCCATGTCTCCACTCTAATTCTGTTGTTTTCATTCAAATTCTATTCTTGTCATTCGAATTCTGTTGTTTTCTTTCAAATTTTGTTGTTCTGTTTCAACTTCCGTTGTTTTCATTCAAATTTTGTTGTTTTCTTTCAACTTCCGGTGTTTTCATTCAAATTCCATTCTTGTCATTCTAATTCTGTTGTTCTCATTCAAATTCTATTCTCTTCATTCTAGTACTGTTTTTTTTATTAAAATTTTGTTCTTTTCATTCTAATTCTGTTGTTTTCATTCAAATTATGTTGTTTTCATTCTATTTCCGTTATTTTCACTCAAATTCCGTTCTTTACATTCTAATTCTGTTGTTTTCTTTCAAATTCTGTTGTTCTCTTTCAACTTCCGTTGTCTTCATTCAAATTTTGTTGTTTTCTTTTTTTTTTCTTTTTTTTTTTTCCTCAGATATTTTTATTAAAGTTTCTGCATCCATTTTTACAAAAGACAAATTGAACAATATGCCGTTTTCTTTTTGAAGAACATAAAACAATATGAAACATACACTCCCACCTCATAATTATAGGAGTACCAGTGGGTGTACAAAAAGAAAAAAGAAAGGGTCCAATCTAATAATACGAATAGTAAACCTTGGAGTACAAGATAACAGTTCCTGAGTGTACAAGAGAGATGTGGAGAGTTTCAGAGCCCACACCCCCATACAGACACGGAAAAAACAAAACACACAAACCAAGAAAAAAAACAAAAAAAACCCACAAACATAATGAGTGGTCAGCTTAGTTGTAGAGATAAGTCAAATCTGTAAGAGAAAAGAAATATGTATAAAGTAGGTAAGTAAATGCCATCATAAGGCGCAGGCACAATAGAGTCCATATACTTAAACTTAAACATCTTACTTAAACATAAGATAAAATAAAATAGAATAAAGTCTGAACATGGTCAAAAAAGGGTTGCCAGGTCTTAAAAAATTTGGCCATAGACCCACGCAGGGTGAATTTAATCTTTTCGAGTTTGCTAAAATGCAAAGCGTCTCTGATCCAGCATGGGGGAGAAGGGGACTTCCAACATAACAATATTCTGCGTCTTGCTAATAAGGTGAGAAATGCTACCAGATCCGCTTGGGGCGTCGGCAAGACAACTGTATCAGGAAGAACCCCAAACAAAGCAGTTAAGGGCACAGGTTGGAGGGTTAGCTAGATGATCTTTGATAAAGTCAGAAAAATATTAATCCAGTATTGTTTGAGGGATGGACATGACCAAAACATATGTATTAGAGAGGCAGGTGTTTGATGACAACGGTCGCAATCAGGGCTAAGGTTGGGGTATATTTGAGCTAGTCTGGCTTTAGTCCAATGTACACGGTGCAAAATCTTACATTGAATCAGCCCGTGTTTGGCACATAATGAGGAGCCATGGACCCGGTAAAGAATTTTATCCCAAGAGTCATCCTGAATCACACACCCCAAATCCTGCTCCCATGCCATTTTAATAGCCGAGGTTGAGGAGTTGCCAAAGGAACATATTCTCCCATACAGACAAGAGATCAGGCCCTGTAATGAAGGGGGAGGCGATAGAAGGTTATCAAAGTCATGACAAGGAGGTCTAGATGGAAACTGAGAGGATTTCTCCTTAACAAAACTCCGGATTTGTAAGTAGTGACAAAAGTGACTTTTTGGAAGGCCAAATTTCAATGAGAGCTGTTCAAAGGAGGCAAATGTATTCTGAATATACAGATCAGAAAAAGACCTGATACCCAAGGAGGCCCACAAATAAAAAGCACCATCAACTAACGAAGGCTGAAAAGAGGGATTTTTCAAAATGGGTGACTGAAGGGAAAAAAAGGTCAACTTAAAATAACGACGAAATTGATACCATATTTTCAAGGTAACTTTGACAATAGAGTTATTATAAGAACCTGCACTCGGAGGCTGCTTTTGGGCATAAATCAGGGCTGGTAAAGAGGATGAGGCACAAGAAGAAGTCTCCAAACTCAGCCAGGCCGGGGCATTATTCAGGCCTTCCCCCTGTAGCCAGTACCTGAGAATACGAATATTACATGCCCAATAATAGAACATAAGGTTTGGTAAAGCCATCCCCCCCATCTTTTTCGGTCTTTGAAGATATGTCTTGCGTATTCTAGGGTTGTTTTTGTTCCAAATGAACCCAGAGAGAATCTTGTCTAATTTAACAAAAAAGGAAATTGGGATAAATACAGGGACACACTGAAAAAGAAAAGAAAATCTTGGGAGGATATTCATTTTAATTGTATTTATGCGCCCTGCTACAGACAGATGGAGTAGAGACCATCTGTCCAAATCCTGCCTAACTTTCTCCACAAGTGGGTCGAAATTAAGCTTGCAAAGAGCATGGAATTGACTTGTAATTTTAACCCCTAAATATGTGAAGTTGTCCGATACAACTCGAAAAGGCAGTGCTGTGCACTGATATTTCTGTGCAGCAGCATTCAGGGGGAACAGTTCACTCTTAGCGAGATTCGACTTATAGCCAGAAATAAGGCTAAACTGTTCAAGTATTGAGAGCACCAAAGGAAATGAGGATGCTGGTTCTGAGATATAAAGAAGCAAATCATCTGCGTATAAGGAGGCCCATCCAGACCGGGGTCTGGATGGGCCTGGGCCCCCTTTCCCTGGCGGGTCGCGGAGTATGGGAGTGCCTACTGGGGTCAGCGGGGGAGCTGGCCCCAGGGAGGGGTCACCTGCCCCTCCCTTCCTTCCCTCCCCATCTCCAGCTGCCTCCCTCTTCCCGCTCCACCACAACCACCCACACATGCAGGGCCGTGGAGTAGGGGTATGTCACCAGGGTGCAGAGGAGGCTATCCCCCCCTCTGTCCCCTTCTGGCTGCCTCTGCCTCAATTTTATCCCACAACTTAGACATTCACATTACTCACACTCTCATTACACATACATATAGGATCTTGGGGGTGGGCACGATACACGGAGTCCAAATTACCATCAGGGTGTACACCTCACCCCTGGCGTCGTTGCCCTCCTCTCAATCTTAAATACACGTAGACATTGAGGGCTATCAGGAGGGGCTATGCGCTTACCTGCTGCTCTCTGGCAGGTAGCTCCATGCCCTCCTGGGTTTTAATTGCACCTTAGAACACACATGCATCAACACTACAATGAGCGGGTGGAGGGAGGTTTGGAGTCTTCTCTCACCCCCGTTCTCTGCGGCCTGCTGGAGCGGGGGGGCTAGGAGGAGGAGTTGGCCGTCCGACTGCGGTCTGGAGTGTGGGGCCTCCCTGCTGCTGCGGAGTCGGGGCGGTCTGCCTCTCCCCACCGCAGGGAAAAGGGTAACACCACCTGGGTCTGGGTGCAGTTCCCCCCTCCAGGGGCAAGGGTACCTAGACCCGGTTCGTAGAGTACGCTTGGGGAGTGTGATCGTGTGTACAGCGTCTCTTTATGTCTGTCTCCACGTTGGTTGAGTGTGGAGTAAGTGCATATGAGAGCATGAGGGTGGGAATGGATGTTTGTGTCTGTGTGTGCCTGTATGTCTGTGTCTATATGTCAGGTTGGGTATCAGACGCCACCTCTCTGGGGACATCTCAGGCCCTCCAAGGTTTGGAGGCCTATCTCCACCCACCACCACTTCCCCTGCCAGTGGCGGACTCCCTCAGGTGTCGGTGTGTTGGTGGTTCTTTGTGTCTGGGGGTGGGCGTCCGGGTACACACTGGCTCACTCCTTGGTGGCCGCTTGTCGGGGCCTGGAGCCTGGGGCTCGCTCGGGCCACTTCGGAGGCGGGGTGCCCCCGGCCTCTCGGCCTGGGGCTCGGTCACTCAGGCACAGCTGGCTGCCGGCGGAGCTCACGGGCGCGTCACTGCAACTCCCCCTGGCTTCTGCTCCGCGGCTGCTGAGTGAGCCCTCATCTGGGACTCTCCTCAGCTCTTACTGGGACAGTGGCGCGGCTGCCCCTCTGTTGGTCTTCCTTGGTCTCTTGTGTTCTGGGGGCCTCTGGATGTCTGGAGTTTGATCTCCTCCATACCTGCTTCATACCCTGGAGGACGGGGCTGTGGCTCCCCACACTCCCTAGCAGATCGTTACATGGAGAAACCTTTGGAATACAAGCATGCTGATCCACACAGGTATGCACACAGGTGTACACACGGGTATTCACAGATGCAGATTACAGCTTTCTTGGCTGCTGCCTCAAAGCACATTGTGCGCTGTCTATCTTGTGTGCTGCACAATATCGTTTATTATTCAGTATCTACTGATATCTACTGCTAGCTAGTTTATTGTGATGGTGCTGTTTTTTTTATTATGTTGCTTTTTGCTGTTTGCTTTCTCTTCTGTTTTTTTTCCTCAATACAGGTGATCCAGGTGTTTTGTTTATGTGTTTTTTTTCCTCCCCCCCCCCCCCCCCCCCTTCTCACCGTCTCTTCTCCCCTCTGGTTTTCTTTCTCTCCCTCTCTTTCTTTCATTCTTTCTCCCTGTCCTATCCCCCAGTCATGTCTGTCCCATTTGTGGCAACTGAAGATAAAATGGATTCATAATTATAATAAAGGTCAATCAAATGGACCAATATGGCAAGGCCATGATGATCCACTTGGTAAAATAAATCCGCTTGGCATCTTTCTTGGCCTTAAGACAACAATTCTGATGGCTAAAGATCCAAACGGGACACAAAAAAAAAAAAAAAAAAAAAGGAGACCCTTTGTTCTATACCATTTCTAGTAACCCCGGTGATACCTGGGTTTGATCTCAGCGATATGGCCAGGGGCTCAATTGCAATTGCAAAGAGCAACGGCGACATGGGACAGCCCTGCCTAGTGCCCCTAAACAGAGGAAAAAAGTCAGAACATGTGCCATTTGTTTTGACAGCGGCAAGCGGGGAAATATAAAGAAATTTCAACCAGGAGATGATTATTTTACCAAAGCCGAATTTATCCAGAACATAAAAAAGGTATCCCCACTCGACCCTGTCAAAAGCCTTCTCAGCATCTAAACTGATCCCAAACTCAGGGTTGTTGGAGTCTGAGGGATTGTAAAGAACATTAAACAAACGTCTAAGGTTAGAGAAGGCATATCTCCCTTTAATAAAGCCAGTTTGATCCGGGTTAATTACAGATGGCAAGACTGCTTCCACATGCATCGCTAAAAGTTTAGCAAGTATTTTATAGTCCACATTTAACAAAGAAATGGGACGGTATGAGCCACATTGTAATGGATCCTTATCCTTTTTTAAGATCAAGGATATAGATGCCTGCAGTAGAGAGGGTGGGAGGGATCCAACTTCCAGTGAATGCTTATACATATTTATCATGAGCGGAGCCAGTTTAGGCATAAATTTACGATAGAACTCAACAGGAAACCGGGACACTTAGAACACTGCAATTTGCTGATAGCTTGCAGGATCTCGTCTACAGTTACTGGTCCCTCCAGCTGAAGGCTGTGTGTCTGATCAATTGATGGGAGCTTAAGATGATTGAAAAAGGAGTCCAAAGCCTCAGTGCTAATTGCACACTCAGACGCATAGAGAGATGAATAAAAGTCTCGAAATTGGTCATTAATTATTTTAGGATCCGTAGAAACACCGCTTGATGTCTGAATCCGAGGAATGGAATGTGCAGCTGCTGCACTACGAAGCTGATGGGAGAGCAGTTTACTGGCCTTATCCCCATACTCATACTGGGAGTACTGACACTTCAACAACATCTCTTCAGCCCGAGCAGAGGACAGGTGATCAAACTCAGTCTGCAAAGACAGCCTGTCATTATAGACCTCTGGTGTCGGGCAGACAGCATACACTCATCTAATTGCGATATGCGTATTATGAGCTCGGACAACTTTGCTTTCCTTTGATTCGCCTCAAAACCAGCATAAGATATAATATGTCCCCTGATAAAAGCCTTAAACGTTTCCCACAAAATGGAGGGTGATATTCCGGGTGTAATGTTTGTCTCTATAAATAAGTCTATCTTGGAATTCACAAATGTGATGAACTTATCATCTGACAGCAAGCGTGTATTCAAACGCCATGGAGCTGGTGGAGAACTTTAGCCCACTGCCAAATCTAGAGTCAACGGAGCATGATCTGAAATGACAATAACACTATGAGAGCAAGAGCGAATCTGTGAAGTAAGTCGACTGTCCAGTAGAAAGTAATCAATACGAGTGTATGTATGATGAACAGGGGAGAAAAAGGTGTACTCTCTACGTGTGGGGTTGAGAAAACGCCCGGCATCAATAACAGAGAATTCTTTAAGGAACGTATTAATAATTTTGGAAGAGTTGGATTGCCTACCAGGCTTATTTGAGGATCTATCCAGCGGCCCGAGCCAACAATTAAAATCGCCACCAAAAACCAAATAGTGGGAAGACAAGTCAGGAATTTTAATGAAAAAAGTGCTAAAAAAAATTTGGATCGTCCCAATTGGGAGCATAGACACTGACAAAAATGAATTTAGTGTTCAAAATACTACCACTCACAATAATGAATCTACCATTCTGGTCCGCTATAACATTAGAAGAAACAAATGGCACTGATTTGTGTATTAAAATAGCAGCACCACGAACTTTGGATTTAAATGTAGAGTGATAGAGTTGGCCCACCCACCCCTTATGAAGTCTAAAATGATCTGAAATTTTTAGGTGTGTTTCTTGTAAAAACACAACCTGGGCGCCCAAAAATTGCAAATAATGGAGGACCTTGCTCCTTTTAATCAATCAATCTTTATTTATAAAGCACTTTTCATACAAAAAAAATGTAGCACAAAGTGCTTTACATAGTTAAAAGCAGCCCACCCCACCCTCCAATTCACTCCCCACACTCTCATTAACATAACTGATGTGAATACACACATATCCCCCCCCCACACACGCGCACACTTAAAGAGTAAAAATTGGGCTGGGTTCACATGAGCCAAGTGAGGAAAGACTATAACAGGGAGCCGTCTGCACCGGGAGCCGGTCACAGACCGCAGCCTCCAGGCTGGGCACACAGCAGGAGGGAGGCAAAGGAGCCCCCCAGCCAGGCTGAGAGGACCCCCAGAGACCCAGCAGCCACGGTCGATCACATCCCCGGTGCAGAGAGCCCCCTCCGAGGAAACACTGGAGATAAGACACGATAGGCTATATACAGGGTAAAATGATAAAATAAATAAGAAAGGGATACAATATAAATATAAATATAAATAGAGTAAGAAGATTAAAAAAAATGAATAAGAATAAAATCAAAATAAATAAGCATAAAATAAATAAACGTTAGGTGAAAGCTAAATTAAAAAGGTGGGTCTTGAGCCTGTTCTTAAAAACATGTACGTTCTCTGCGGCCCTGAGCTCCTCCGGCAGGCTGTTCCACAGACGAGGACCATACCACTGAAAAGCTGCCTCTCCGTGAGTATGTGTCCTGACTTTAGGGACAATCAAAAGGCCAGTACCAGAGGACCTCAGGGTCCGCGAGGGTTCATATGGTAAAAGCAGATCTGAGAGATAAGAAGGCCCAAGACCATTAAGACATTTAAAAACCAATAAAATAACTTTAAAATCGATCCTGAAACACACGGGGAGCCAATGCAGCGATTCTAAAACCGGTGTAATGTGGGCCCGCCCTCTGGTCTTCGTCAGCACACGAGCTGCCGAGTTTTGTAAATGTTGTAAAGTTGAAATATTCTTCTTAGGAAGACTAGAGAGCAGGGCATTACAGTAATCAATGCGACTGGTAATAAAAGCATGCATCAGCATCTCCGTGTTGGCCCGAGAGAGAATAGGGCGGACTCTGGCTATATTTTTTAGATGATAAAATCCAATTTTGGTTACATGTTTAATATGTGGGATAAAACCAAGCTCAGAGTCAAAAATAACACCCAGGTTTCTCACTTGTAGCGAAGGATATAGTGAAAATGCCTGTAATTTAGACAAGAGTTTATCTCTCTGAGCCTCGGGACCGACGATTAAAACTTCAGTTTTGTCCCGGTTAAGCTGTAAAAAGTTTTCTGCCATCCAAGATCTTATATCTAAAATACAGTTAAAAAGGGCATCCATTGGTCTGGTGTCATCAGGAGACACGGAGATGTACAGCTGAGTGTCATCAGCGTAACTGTGGACGTTCACTCCATGCCTCCTGATGACACCGCCGAGAGGGAGCATATACAAATTAAAAAGTACAGGGCCTAGAACCGGCCCTTGAGGCACACCACATGTCATTTTATGGATCTTAGAGGAGCATGTATCCATACTCACCATAAAAGTTCTGTCAGAGAGATAGGAAGTGAACCAGTTGTGTACAGCACCAGAGAGGCCCACCATGTGTTTCAGTCTGTTTAAAAGAATAGCGTGGTCTACTGTATCAAAGGCTGCGCTTAGATCCAGTAGCACCAGGACTGAGAGCTTTTGGGCGTCCCAGTTACATCTAAGATCATTTAAAACCTTTAGGAGAGCCGTCTCTGTGCTGTGGTTCACCCTAAATCCAGACTGGAATATCTCCAGGATCTGTCTATCATTCAAAAAGTCATTAATCTGAGTAAAAACAAGTTTTTCTAAGATTTTACTTAAAAATGGTAAGTTGGATACAGGTCTGTAGTTATTAAAATCATTACAATCCAAATTGCTCTTCTTCAGAAGGGGCCTCACCACCGCCGTTTTAAAGGCAGCAGGGAAGACACCCAACTGAAGAGAGCAATTCATCATGTTTAAAAGCTCAGCCTCAAAAAATCCATAAAGTGTTTTAAAGAGTGAAGAGGGGATTGGATCTAAAAGACATGTGGTGGGTCTCACTGTGGAGAAAACTTTCTTAAGGTTCTCAGCATTAACCAGGACAAAGCTGTAATAGGTTGATTCAGACCTTTACAATTCCAGCTACAGAACTTAAACGAGTGACCTGCTTGTTGATTATTAGTATTTAATTGCGATACCATGTTAGAACATAGGTTGAAAAAAACCAAAGCTGACCAATGAAAAACACAGAAAAAACAAAGTCAGTGAACAGAACAGTACAACATAAAAAACAAAGAACACCCAAACTTCCCCCTAAATGCTGAAGCATCTTCCCTAACAAGATGCGCGCACCCCCCACCAAACACACCCTGAGTATGGAACTCCAAAGTGTTCAAAATTAAATAAATAAATAGGTCAAGATGAAATAAATAACTATGTGAATAAATAAGACACAGATATGTAATGTGAGAATGATATTGTGAAATCATGGAACACATTTTGAAAACAATGCTCATTATTGTGAAATATATTGCATTCTGCTATATAAATTTACTTATTATTGTGAAATATTATTTCATGGTCATTATTTTTCACAATAACAGAGATTATTCCTGAGGCATTTTATTTATTTCCAGCCGTTTTTAGTCCAAAATGACCTTTTTTCAAAGTCAGTCTTTATTTCAAAATCCCGTTTTTCCCGATGGTCTATTTATTTCATAATGCGACTTTTCAGCAGAATGACTTTGTCTGTCAATCAATGTAAGTGGGCTGGACCTTTGCACCTATTGGCTTATCGTTTACCATCGACTAGTTTTCCTGGATACCGGCTCCGCGGACGGCTGCTACAGCTAGCAACAGCGTGCTAGGTCAAAAGTCACGGAGGATGGCGGACTGGTGTGAACTTCAGCCAGTTCTGCTCATTTAAGCAAATCAGAGAGGGATCATTTACCTGTAGATACTGTTTTGAGTCGTTTAGATGATGTTTCTGAAATGTCTGGATGATAATTGCTCTTCAAAATCTTAGCATCGATGACAGCATTGTCGAAGGTTTAAGAGCAATTCAGCACCGTGTTCGTTTGGAATACGCCGAGGAAGAACAGTCTTCAAATGTTGGCCGTCCATGTCTAGAAATCCCGGTGCAGCACTCAGGACTTTAGTGCTGTCCGGGATAACCGTCGGGGTAATTGCCGATACATTTTCTGTGTCTCCGAGCACAATTAGGAGGAAAATGACGGAGGATGGTCTAAGGTAAGTTTATGCTGTAATTGAGCACCTGTGTGATTCTGTACACAGCATTGTTTAGGTGTTGACCTTAATTATGACGTTTGACAATGAATTATTATCGCTTACTTTTTTTTGTTACTGTCTAAACTAAGTGGGGCAGCTACGGCTAAAGCTATCGGCGCCATCTCGGCGTTGAGACACGTTTAGCAGTGTTAGCTGTTAGTGTGTTAACTCGGAGACTGGGGTCAGTGGAGCCTGTAGGAACCTTTTACACAGAGAGTAGACCCACCAGCTTTCCACAGTCTACTTACTTATCACATCTTGTTAGACAGCAGGGTCATTAGTGCTTTAAATAGTACATAGTTGAATGTTTCATTGCTGTTTGCAGTTGATTGTTCTCTGATAATGCATAACAAGGTTGATGTTAAATAGCGAGTTTATTGAAATGGTTTTGTCTATTTCAGCAGCATTATAGATATACTTTCTCTGGTGTCTTCGGTAAAGCTAAAACAAGAATACATTTACATCCTTGGTTCTTTCAGCATTAATTGGAAAACTTTGAGATTTGCTGTGTGTCTCCCAAGCCATTCTTTTTTATCCCACCTGTCAGGTATAGATGGCAATACTTTAAACAAAGTTAAATTTGTTATACCTGAAGAGAACCAATCCTGACCTAGAATGGGTGAATGAATAATTAGTTGGTAGCCAATGCCTAAGCAACTCACATAGGCCCTGGCAGACTCAATAAGTCCATCTAGGAACAGCTGCAGGAAACACCTCTTCAGTTTAGATTTAAAACATGTGCATGCTCTTTCAGGTTGATGAGGATTATGGTGTGGACTGGACAGGACAACATAATCGCCGCCCATCAAATGAGATCACCATTCCTGAGATTCAGCTCCCAGATGCACTGAATGAACAAGACCCTGCTGTGCTACCAATACTTCAAAATCACTTGTAGAAAGACATTATTACATTTAATCAGTTTCTATGTCAGGAGGATTTTTTTTTTTTTAAATTTCTACAGCTTTGTAGCTAATACTGACTCAAAACAGCATAACCAATTTCATTTTCAACAAAACAGTGAGTGGCTATAAAACAGGATTTGTTTTATACAGCTGTCACTTTAATGATATTCATTTCTTGGTTGGATATACAGTACATGTCAACTCTGAGCAGATTTAATACAATGAACACAGTAGAGTAGTGTAACATCTTAATTCAAATAATTTTTTCTAGAAATTTTTTTTGTATCAGTAGCGAGTATAAACAAAATATTGTGTAATTTATAATGTACAGTGAACAACTGATTTTGATATCTGAACTCTTCATCAGTTTATATTAAAAAAGCCATAAATGCACACCTGTAGTGTGTATTTTTCACTGTCAAGTGTATTAAAAAGAACTAGAACTCACTAGATTGTCCGTTTCTTTGAACACTGAGTACAGTAATGTGATGCAAGAAATAAGAAATGGTCTAATTTTACCATGTGGTTATGGAATCAATCGTAAACCAGACCAAAACCTGAGTCAGTAGAGTTGAGACACACCTGAATGTCCATTAGAAATGACTCATAGGTACAGTAGTGTGCAGGAAGGCGTAGTACTTCAAAACCGGTGGAAGACTTTGGAAGATTGCTGTTGACCACTTCCACAGTCATTTCTCGGCAAGACTTCCCATCCTGTCCAAAACTTGATGAGGGCTTTTTGTTGTGCACAAGATGCTGCAACAGAAGATTGTTTTAAACTATAATGACATCCTATATTCATTATTTTGAATCTTTTATAGAGAAATACCATAAAAGATGACCACTTACATACAGGGCACCAGACATTTTTGCCCCACTCAAATTGCTGTTGTAGCTTTTATAGATATTTTTATGTTAACAAAGCTAAAAGTAGTCTACATACAATTCTAGTGCAACTGATAATGCCACCACTTATGTATTGCATGGAGCAAATAACAAAACAAAATTATACTATAGTGTAGAACTGGGCGATAGAACGATAACGATATGTATTGCGAAATAACTTTTTCTCAATAGAAAAATTAAACTATTGTGATAGACCTCACCGCTCTTGTCCTTTTATAAAAAAAATATATATATATCGTGATATGAAAAAATCTCATATCGCCCAGCTCTACTATAGTGTACTTTGTTAATGACCCAAGATCACTGGACTGTATGTAATTTACCAAAGTATAATCAGAGAAAACCAATGGCAAAATACCTGTCGCAGCAGACTTACCATTTTCAATGAAGGACCGAAGGTAACCTGCCACTCTGCATTTATCCTCGAGAGCATTCCTCTTCTTCCTCATCTTCATCTTCTGTGGCAGGCCACAGTCATTTTATAGCTTTACTTATCTTGTAGTCTTAAGAGCATCAGCAACATTAGGTGTATTTTTATTAAATGTAACCCAGCTGTTCAACTAACCCACGCATACAAAACAGTATATTGGTGTTTTGTGTCAACAATTAATGTTCATCCTTCATAAATTAACCAAATAGCTTTACTATTCAGATGTTAAAAGATGTGACCTGACCTTACCTCACAACAGGGAGCAGTCTCTGATTCCCTTGGTAAGAAAGGAGGAATGATGTCTGATCTTTCTGTCAGAAGCGGCCATACCATGGTTTCCTTAAGCCCTTTCCTCAGCTGCTTGACTTGACGACTTGTTTGTGTTATGACCTACAACGGTGAGACCAAACCAAAACTGAAGTTGGAGTCTGTAAAGTGACACACACTTTAAATGTTAAATATTTAAAGAACATCCACTGTACTAGTAAAAGCATTTTCAAATTATACCCACTTACAAAATCACTACGTTGAACTAAAATTGCTTTCTTTTCTTTCACATAGATTACTTGTCTTCCATATTAGCACAGAAGATAAGCCACTTTAAAACAGTCATGAATAACTATTACCTACAACAATGTAAATAGTAATACAGACATTAACCCAGAAGACAATTATTTTCTCTTACCTAATTTATAGAATTCTTTGCTATGATAAAAAACAGTATTAAAAAAAATCTGTGACTAAACTGTTTAAAAAGCTCATATTTGGCAGACAGACAGACTAACCAAGCAATAATAACATATCGTTACTTACCCTGAACAGCGTTTCGTGGAGTGGAGCTAGCTGTGATAGCGTTAACCCTGTGCGGTTGTGATGAGAACTTGGACCAGGGACCACTTCATCTCCAGTACACTGCTGCAATACTCAGACTGAGGTGAAGACGTTCAATCTAAGCGGTTAGCAAGTTCTTTGAGTAACTCAGAAACGGACTTGTTTCCTGCAGCCATGCCCTTCACAAGAATTGATACACCTGTAACGTTATTCGCGCCCAGTGTTTGGCATTTGTCGGTGCCTTAAGTTTATTTTGAGCTGCATACTGCCGCCAGCTGCATAGGAGACGCATTGCACCATTAAACCTAAATCGACAATTCATGTGCTATTACTTATGTCTGAGTAAAGGAGCAACCAATCACACAACTGGCTCCGCCCTGTCTCTCTTGATTGACAGACAAAGTCATTCTGCTGAAAAGTCGCATTATGAAATAAATAGACCATCGGGAAAAACGGGATTTTGAAATAAAGACTGACTTTGAAAAAAGGTCATTTTGGACTAAAAACGGCTGGAAATAAATAAAATGCCTCAGGAATAATCTCTGTTATTGTGAAAAATAATGACCATGAAATAATATTTCACAATAATAAGTAAATTTATATAGCAGAATGTAATATATTTCACAATAATGAGCATTGTTTTCAAAATGTGTTCCATGATTTCACAATATCATTCTCACATTACATATCTGTGTCTTATTTATTCACATAGTTATTTATTTCATCTTGACCTATTTATTTATTTAATTTTGAACACTTTGGAGTTCCATACCTGAGCACTTTCTCCCAACCATTCGAAGTCCCAGTTGAGTTCAAGCTCCTTGCAATACAAGGCAGAGACAAATCAAGGATTGTATGAAAATTTATTAGAACAAGACACATCCTATAAATCAAGCTCACCTCAAATAAACATAAGTATGTTACTTAAAAAAAAAATACAATAAGATACAATAAAAAATAAAAAACAGTGAAGAAAGAGAAAAAAAAATAGAATAGAATATTTCACAGAAATTAACCAAGATGGACATATCAGCCCAATGGGCTAAGACATTTATGTGCCCTGAGAGGCAGGGCCCCCCAGGATCTTATTGGCAAAGTCCGTGGCAGACGCAGGATCAGTAAACTTACGTACAACTCCATCTGGAAGTGTCACCCTCAGTTCCGCAGGATAGAACAGGCCGAACTTGATCTCAGGACAAGAGTGCAGAAGGCGCTTGACCCCAGTAAACTGAACGTTTTTTAGCCACTGCAGGTGTGAAGTCTGGAAAGATGGAGATCCTTCTGCCCTGGTAAAGTAGAGGAGAGTTTGCCCCTGCAAGACGTAGCAGCTGTTCCTTGACATGGAAGTAGTGGACTCTAATGAGGAGTGGGCGAGGAGGCGCTCCCTCTCTGGGCTTTGGTCCAAGGGACCTGTGAACCCGATCTAATAGAGGTGCTTCATTCAGCTTCAGAAGATCTTGCAGGAGATGGGAAATAAACTCCCTAGGGTTAGAAGTCTCCAAACCCTCGGGGATGCCAATAAGACGAATATTATTGCGCCTTGATCTTCCTTCTAGATCCTCACGTTTAGCTTGCAGTTGTCTGACCTCCTCCGTTAGGACACTTACAGCACATTGAAGAGAAGTCAGGTCGTCACTGCAGGTTGTAGCTGAAAGCTCCAAATCTTTAATGGTGGTCCCTTGAGCATTAACTCAGTGTATGGGTAACCGTATCAATCTTGCATTCAAGCTTGTCGCAGATGTCCCGTTTCAGAACCTCCAATGCTCTGGTAAATGTGACTTCGCCGAGCGGTGCGCCCGCACCCTGCTCGTAGCTGCTGCTGCTCTCCGTGATAGCCGTGTCACGTTGAGATTCGCGACCCAGCTCCGGGCTCTGTGAACCACCCGCACCGGCCTGACCCCGTTTTCGACGTTGCTCCCTCTTATCTGCCATTGTGCAGAAAAAGAATAAAGGTTAAATGGTGGGACTTTTAGTGAGAGAACTTGATTGTCCGGACGGAGCCGCTAAGGTTACCACAGCCAACCAGGAAAGAAACTCCTGCGGCCTTTCCCAGAAGTTGTCAAAAGTAGCTTTCCCGACCTCAGAGAGTGAAAAAGTGAAAATAAATAAACAAGCGGGTGCCCAGCGGCAAAAAGGGTTATTTAGAGCCCACAGGGCTGATATAGAAAGTGCGGATGCATTTTAAAACAATATTTTTGTCACTGCGTTGCGGAGCCCCGGGAAACACGTCTTCACACCATAGTGTAGACGCCAAATTTTGTTGTTTTCGTTCAACTTCCGGTGTTTTCATTCAAATTATATTCTTGTCATTTTAATTCTGTTGTTCTCATTCAAGTTCTGTTCTCTTTTTTTCTAATACTGCATTTTCAATCAAATTTTTTGTTTTCATTCAAATTCCGTTCTTGTCATTCTAATTCTGTTGTTCTTGTTCAAATTATGTTCTTTTCATTCTAATTCAGATCTTTTCATTCTAATTCTGTTCTTTTCATTCTAATTCTGTTCTTTTCATTCTAATTCCATTCTTTTCATTCTAATTCTGTTTTTTTTCTTTCAAATTCTGTTGTTTTCCTTCTAATTCTGTTGTTTTCATTCAAATTTTGTTGTTTTCTTTCAACTTCCGGTGTTTTCATTCAAATTCCATTTTTGTCATTCTAATTCTGTTTTTTCATTCAAATGTTGTTCTTTTCATTCTAATTCTGTTCTTTTCATTCTAATTCAGTTCATGTCATTCTAATTCAGTTCTTTTCATTCTGATTCTGTTGTTTTCATTCTATCCATCCATCCGCTTTATCCGAGGCCGGGTCGCGGGGGCAGCAGCCTAAGCAGAGAGGCCCAGACCTCCCTCTCCCCAGCCACCTCCTCCAGCTTATCCAAGGCGTTCCCAGGCCAGCCGAGAGATATAATCTCTCCAGCGTGTCCTGGGTCTGCCCCGGGGCCTCCTCCCGGTGGGACATGCCCGGAACACCTCACCCAGGAGGCATCTTTGTCAGATGCCCGAACCACCTCAGCTGGCTCCTTTCGATGTGGAGCTGCAGCGGCTCTACTCTGAGCCCCTCCCAGATGGCCGAACTTCTCACCCTATCTCTAAGGGAGAGGCCAGCCACCCTTCGGAGGAACCTCATTTCTGCTGCTTGTATCCGCGATCTCCTTCTTTCGGTCACTAACCACAGCTCGTGGCCATAGGTGAGGGTAGGGACATAGATCGACCGGTAAATTGAGAGCTTCGCTTTTACACTCAGCTCCCTCTTCACCACGACGGACCGGTGCAGCGTCTGCATTACTGCAGCTGCAGCCCCAATCCGTCTCTCGATCTCCGGCTCCCTTCTCCCATCACTCGTGAACAAGACCCCGAGATACTTGAACTCCTCCACTTGGGGCAGGAACTCATCCCTGACCCGGAGTGGGCACTCCACCCTTTTCCGGCTGAGAACCATGGCCTCAGATTTGGAGGTGCTGATCCTCATTCCCGCTGCTTCACACTCGGCTGCGAACCGTTCCAGTGCGAGCTGGAGACCCGATGAAGCCAACAGAACCACATCATCTGCAAAAAGCAGAGATGAGATTCTGAGGCCGCCAAAGTGAAAGCCCACTCTGCCACTTGGCTGCGCCTAGAAATCCTGTCCATAAAAATTATGAACAGAACCGGTGACAAAGGGCAGCCCTGGCGGAGCCCATCACCCACCAGGAACAAGTCCGACTTATTGCCGGCAATGCGAACCAAGCTCTTGAAACAGTTGTCCGTTGCAAGAGATTCTGGCAAACCGTCAGGTGTCTCAAGAGGGGAAAGCGGTGCTCTACCTGCACTGTGTATAGTGCTGGCGGAGCACTGCTGACGTCGACTGAGAAAATTGTCAGGCAGTGGAAGGAATACTTCGAGGACCTCGTTAATCCCACTGACATATCTTCCGAGGAGGAGGAAGAGTCTGGGGATGAGGGGAATGACCCGCCAATTTCCGGGGGCAAGGTCACTGAGGCAGTTAAACAACTCCTTGGTGGCAGAGCCCCTGGTGTTGATGAGGTCCGCCCCGAGTTCCTGAAGGCTCTGGACGTTGTAGGGCTGTCCTGGTTGACACGCCTCTACAATGTTGCGTGGAGATCAGGGGCAGTACCCCTGGACTGGCAGACTGGGGTGGTGGTCCCCATCTTTAAGAAGGGAGACCGGAGGGTGTGTTCCAACTACAGGGGGATCACACTCCTCAGCCTCCCTGGGAAAGTCTATGCCAGGGTGCTGGAAAGGAGAGTTCGTCCACTAGTCGAACCTTGGATACAGGAGGAACAATGCGGTTTTCATCCTGGTCGCAGAACACTGGACCAGCTCTTTATCCTCTCCAGGATACTTGAGGGTGCATGGGAGTTTGCCCAACCAGTCTACATGTGTTTTGTGGACTTGGAGAAGGCATTCGACCGTGTCCGAAAATCTTTTTCCATGGCCTCTCCGAACTCCTCCCACACCCGAGTTTTTGCTTCAGCCACTGCCCGAGCCGCATTCTGCTTGGCCTGTCGATACCTGTCGGCTGCCTCCGGAGTCCCACAGGCTAACCAAGCCCGATAGGACTCCTTCTTCAGCCTGGTGGCTCCCTTCACCTCTGGTGTCCACCATTTGGTTCGGGGATTACCACCACGGCAGGCACCAACCACCTTGCGGCCGCAGCTCAATGCAGCAGCTTCGGCAATGGAGACACTGAACATGGTCCATTCGGACTCAATGTCCCCAGTCTCCCTCGGAATGCTGTTGAAGCTCTGCCGGAGGTGTGCGTTGAAGATCTCGCGGACTGGGGCCTCTGCTAGACGTTCCCAGCACACCCTCAATACGCGTTTAGGTGCACCGGGTCTGTCCAGCATCCTCCCCCGCCATGTCTCCACTCTAATTCTGTTGTTTTCATTCAAATTCCATTCTTGTCATTCGAATTCTGTTGTTTTCATTCAAATTCCATTCTTGTCATTCGAATTCTGTTGTTTTCATTCTAATTCCTGTGTTTTCATTCAAATTCCGTTCTTGTCATTCTAATGCTGTTGTTTTCGTTCAAAATCCGTGGTTTTCCTTCTAATCCAGTTATTTTCATTCAAATTCCGTTCTTGTCATTCTAATTCTGTTGTTTTCATTCAAATTGTGTGTTTTTCATTCTAATTCTCTTGTTTTCTTTCAAATTCTGTTGTTTTCCTTCTAATTCTGTTGTTTTCATTCAAATTTTGTTGTTTTCTTTCAACTTCCGGTGTTTTCATTCAAATTCCATTCTTGTCATTCTAATTCTGTTGTTCTCATTCAAATTCTGTTCTCTTCATTCTAATACTGTTTTTTCATTCAAATTTTGTTCTTTTCATTCTTCTTCTGTTCTTTTCCTTCTAATTAAGTTCTTTTTCCTTCTAATTCAGTTCTTTTCATTCTAATTCTTTTGATTTCATTCTGATTCTATTGTTTTCATTCAGATTCCTGTGTTTTCATTCAAATTCCGTTCTTGTCATTCTAATTCTGTTGGTTTTTGTTCAAAATCCGTTGTTTTCCTTCTAATCCAGTTCTTTTCATTTAAATTTTGTTCTTCTAATTCAAATTTTTTTTGTTTTCATTCAAATGCCATTCTTGTCATTCTAATTCTGTGGTTTTTGCTCAAAATCTGTTGTTTTCCTTCTAATCCAGTTCTTTTCATTCAAATTCTGTTGTTCTCTTTCAACTTCTGTTGTTTTCATTCAAATTTTGTTGTTTTCTTTCAACTTCCGGTGTTTTCATTCAAATTCCATTCTTGTCATTCTAATTCTGTTTTCCTCATTCAAGTTCTTTTCTCTTTTTTCTAATACTGTATTTTCATTCAAATTTTTTTCTTTTCATTCTAATTCAGTTCATTTCATTCTAATTCAGTTCTTTTCATTCTAATTCTATTGTTTTCATTCTAATTCTATTGTTTTCATTCAAATTCCCTTCTTGTCATTCTAATTTTGTTGTTTTCGTTCAAAATCCGTTGTTTACCTTCTAATCCTGTTGTTTTCATTCAAATTTTGTTGTTTTCATTCAAATTCCATCCATCCATCCATCAAGCTTCATCCGCTTTATCCGAGGCTGGGTCGCAGGGGTAGCAGCCTAAGCAGAGAGGCCCAGACCTCCCTCTCCCCAGCCACCTCCTCCAGCTTATCCGGGGGAATACCAAGGCGTTCCCAGGCAAGCCGAGAGATATAATCTCTCCAGCGTGTCCTGGGTCTGCCCCGGGACCTCCTCCCGGTGGGACATGCCTGGAACACCTCACCCAGGAGGCGCCCAGGGGGCATCCTTGTCAGATGCCCGAACCACCTCAGCTGGCTCCTTTCGATGTGGAGCAGCAGCTGCTCTACTCTGAGCCCCTCCCGGATGGCCGAACTTCTCACCCTATCTCTAAGGGAGAGGCCAGCCACCCTTCGGAGGAACCTCATTTCTGCTGCTTGTATCCGCGATCTCGTTCTTTCGGTCACTACCCACAGCTCGTGGCCATAGGTGAGGGTAGGGATGAAGATTGACCGGTAAATTGAGAGCTTCGCTTTTACACTCAGCTCCCTCTTCACCACAACGGACCGGTGCAGCGTCCGCATTACTGCAGCTGCAGCCCCAATCCGTCTCTCGATCTCCGGCTCCCTTCTCCCATCACTCGCGAACAAGACCCCGAGATACTTGAACTCCTCCACTTGGGGCAGGAACTCATCCCTGACCCGGAGTGGGCACTCCACCCTTTTCCGGCTGAGAACCATGGCCTCAGATTTGGAGGTGCTGATCCTCATTCCCGCTGCTTCACACTCGGCTGCGAACCGTTCCAGTGCGAGCTGGAGGCCCTCACCCGATGAAGCCAACAGAACCACATCATCCGCAAAAATCAGAGATGAGATTCTGAGGCCACCAAAGTGAAAGCCCACTCCGCCACTTGGCTGCGCCTAGAAATCCTGTCCATAAAAATTATGAACAGAACCGGAGACAAAGGGCAGCCCTGGCGGAGCCCATCACCCACCGGGAACGAGTCCGACTTATTGCCGGCAATGCGAACCAAGCTCTTACAACGGTTGTATAGGGATCGAATGGCCCGTAGCAATGGGCCAGACACCCCATACTCCCGCAACACCTCCCACAGGACACCCTGAGGGACACGGTCGAATGCCTTCTCCAAGTCCACAAAACACATGTAGACTGGTTGGGCAAACTCCCATGTACCCTCAAGTATCCTGGAGAGGATAAAGAGCTGGTCCAGTGTTCCGCGACCAGGACGAAAACCGCATTGTTCCTCCTGTATCCGAGGTTCGACTAGCGGACGAACTCTCCTTTCCAGCACCCTGGCATAGACTTTCCCAGGGAGGCTGAGGAGTGTGATCCCCCTGTAGTTGGAACACACCCTCCGGTCCCCCTTCTTAAAGATGGGGACCACCACCCCGGTCTGCCAGTCCACAGGTACTGCCCCTGATCTCCACGCAACATTGCAGAGGCGTGTCAACCAGGACAGCCCTACAACGTCCAGAGCCTTCAGGAACTCGGGGCGGACCTCATCAACACCAGGGGCTCTGCCACCAAGGAGTTGTTTAACTGCCTCAGTGACCTCGCCCCCGGAAATTGGCGGGTCATTCCCCTCATCCCCAGACTCTGCTTCCTCCTCGGAAGACGTGTCAGTGGGATTAAGGAGGTCCTCAAAGTATTCCTTCCACTGCCTGACAATTTTTTCAGTCGACGTCAGCAGTGCTCCGCCAGCACTATACACAGTGCAGGTAGAGCACCGCTTTCCCCTCCTGAGACGCCTGACGGTTTGCCAGAATCTCTTCGAGGCAGTCCGAAAGTCTTTTTCCATGGCCTCTCCGAACTCCTCCCACACCCGAGTTTTTGCTTCAGCCACTGCCCGAGCCGCATTCCGCTTGGCCTGTCGATACCTGTCGGCTGCCTCCGGAGTCCCACAGGCTAACCAAGCCCGATAGGACTCCTTCTTCAGCCTGGTGTCTCCCTTCACCTCTGGTGTCCACCATTTGGTTCGGGGATTACCACCACGGCAGGCACCAACCACCTTGCGACCGCAGCTCAATGCAGCAGCTTTGGCAATGGAGACGCTGAACATGGTCCATTCGGACTCAATGTCCCCAGTCTCCCTCGGAATGCTGTTGAAGCTCTGCCGGAGGTGTGCGTTGAAGATCTCGCGGACTGGGGCCTCTGCTAGACGTTCCCAGCACACCCTCACATTCAAATTCCGTTCTATAAATATTAATAAAGATTTCTATCAGAGCAAAATATCTGTCTCTCCTAAGTATTTGCTCCTAACCACGTCCTAACCTAGCAGTCATATTTAGCCTTTAATTAATCCTGCATTTTTTTTTGTCAAAGACATTTGTCACCATGAAATTACCCGATAGCTTAAAACGGCAACATATGAACAGATTCACTGAGTAATCAGAAAAGTTTAGCATGAATCTAGACATTAGATTTAAGCTTGAAGTTTTAACCTTATCAAATATCACTTGGTAGAAGCTCCTTACCGTTTGAAGAAATCTCTTCTCAATCTGCTGTCCTCTTTTTCTTGCATCTTTTTTTTTCCCATCTGAGACTGACGTTATTCCATGTTAATTATTTTTTCTCCATGAAAAACACAGCAGCTCATCTGATCCCAGGCCGCCAGGCCCACGAGCTCCGGATCTCAGCAGAAAAGTGCCAATAAAAGTTTCAGACTGATCCAGGTATCAGTCTGACACAGGTATGTGACGTCACTGTTGGAACACTGTTACGCCTCTGCGTAACCATGGTTACAGGGGAAGCTTTGGAGCTCTGCTGCTCAGCAGCAAAAGATTTCAGGTTAAACTCTAAAACCAAATAAAATCAATATACTGTATATGTGTACGGTGTACCGTGTAAGCGTTCATTTTCTGTAAGAGGCTGTAAAACGGACAGTTAAAATGTGACCAATGGCAGCCATACTGAGGTGAGTTGTTGAGGATATGTCGAACTGTCGAGCTGTCGATAAGCACGGCTGTTTTTGTGCTGTTATTTACTGTTAGCCTGTTTTGGCTTGCGTTACTGAAGCTCTTTTCAACTGGATGTCACATTGTTGAACTCTGATGATTAATGAATAAACTCTCGATGTGACGATGGTAGAATGTAATTGTAACCCTGTGTTCATTTAGTCGTTTGATACCGTTTAATATCCAGTCCATCTGTTTGGTGTTTTGTTTTTAACATGCCCTGGAATAATTTAAAGTTTTACAATGCCGGTGATTTACGACTCTTTCGCGACAGTCAGCTGGGGAGTAAACTCTCAGAGGTAGCTCATGTGAGCCAGCAGTGACATCTGTACATGCAGTAGCCTTAAAATACTGATTATTTATTCTCCTGCTAGGTAAGAATTGGTGTTTTATACGTATATTGTTTCTTTATATATGTTATCGTTTGGTTATGTTATGATGTGCTAATCGTGAATAAGCTAGTAAGCTTGAAAATTAGCAGCCATGTTAAGCGGACTTTGGTGATCAAGTTCGTGTGTCACTGTTTGGAATATAAACCCATATGGCTTGCACTACTTTCAAGATGTAAGCTAAAGGGATGTGTTTTTAAAAAGGTGCAAGAAGGACCTAACTCAGTGAGTGATGTGTGTTCAGTGAACAGTAAGTTGTCATTTATGTTGTGCATTTGAACTAACTATATATAAAGCATATAAACAATCACAGCAATATGATGCAACAAACACAGCAGTGCTACTGATCCAAAATACTCAAAGCTTCATAGAACTGAAACAAACATTTTTTTTTAGCTCCATTCTGCTGCTGATACATACTTTAGGTTTCTGAACATTAAACTTGTTGCTGCCTTTCATAGTGTGTAACTTGAAGGCCCTGAGTACTTTCTCCCACACTGGAAACACTGGGATGATAACATTATTTGAACATTACCTAATAAGACTGATTCAGCACAGACAGTTATGTTAAACTTTCCTAGCAGTCCTTCACAAACAGGGAACAGTCTGTCTGTTCTCTCCATCTGTCAGCTGCTGCTGGCTCTTCCTCCTCCTCTTCCTCACACACTGCTGAGTTTGTCCTGGTGGATCATCAGGGGTGCAAAGCCTCACAGATGATGTGCAGCAGTGGGTCCCTCAGTCTGTCCTCACTCTGGACACTTGCAGTCGTCACACATGGAAATCAAATGTGTGATAAGCTGCAGGATTCAAACAAAAGTGTAACTTATAAACACATGTTCATACTTTTATTCCACAATCAGAGAGAAAGAAACAGAGAGAGAGTGCAGGACAGACAGACAGGTGACAGTCTCAGGTGTACACACTGCTACACAACAGCACCAGAGAAGCAGGATTTAGTGTTTGTGTTATTACGAGTGCTAAACAAGAAGAGTTCCCAGATGGTACAGTGGACACATGTGTGACTCCTGTGATTGACGCATCTTTCTTTCAGCTTAACGAGTGAACCGTCAGCTCGTTCAAACACACGTTAAAGTCCGTTTGGCTCGACACCACCGAGGCAGCAATATAACATAGCTAACATTAACAGTGCAGTGGATCCTGCTTGTGCCGTGATGTTCAGGACTGCAAACCGAGCAGCATCACTGACTTTCAGCTTGTTGTGTTTGTGGATATATGACTGACTTTAATTATCCACAAAATCATCACATTCTCTGTAAGATTAAGGTCGACTATTGAACGGCGTATATTTTAAAGGCTTTAAAACCAAGTTAGTACAAACATCCCTAATGTCACATATCTTTGCCGACATGTGGCCAACAGCAATGTTTCAATGCTCTTCATTATTAAACATTGGCACATAAATAAGTGACATCATATACAGTAAACTTACTTTTGAAAGTTTACTCTTCGGCCGCTCCGCTTCTGCCCTCTGCCGTATTTTTCGGGAAAATTATCCACACCCACCACCGCGCTATGAATTGTGGGATATATGGGACCATGAAGTGTACACCGGACCACACTTCAAATTTGGGGAAATCGATGGCACATTTGGAGTACACTTCGGATTGGGACAGCCGTCGTGTCGCTGTGAAGTAATAGGTCTCAAAATGTGTACTCAGGAGCGTGCGGTCGCTGGATTGGGACACAGCCAAGGTCTGTAGCTGTGTCAGAGCAAGCTTGTGTGAGCCAACGGTGATATCTGTACACGCAGTACCTTTAAAATACTCATGTGTCATTCTCCTGCTAGCAGTGGAGGAGACTTTTCTGCTGAGGAAGAGGCCCTGCTGTCCTGCCGTCTTACTGGTGCCATTGAGGGATCAGCGGCTGCTGTATATTCTTCTCGACCTCGAGTATTTGGACTGAAGGACTCACAGACACGTTTCATATTTAGCTCTATACAATTTAAAAATTAAAAAAAAAATTCCTGGCCACCCATTTTCTTATTCACGAAGGCTGTATGGAGACATTTTGGTTATTGCCACAGACGCTTTCTCTTACTACGGATGGAGGATGTTGCGGTTTTACAACCCATGGACTGAGAAAGGACTCAATAAGTAATCTGTTCACATATTCCAAGGTTAAACACAAGTGAGTCTCAATTAAGTGAAATGTTGGAACTGATGCCAACATTTTCTTCTTTCTCCCTGTTTAAATCCCATTCATATAAGGGACCCTAATTTTATCCTGCTACAAACATATTCAGCCAGTGTTATTTAAGTTTCCTGTAAACTACACATGTGAAGCAGATGTGAGAGAGGCTGTGATGAAGTCCTGGAGTTTTTAAGGATGTACGTGCTCCAGTCCAGAAATTTGTATGATATGTTGGCCACAGGTGGTAAAGTGCTGTCACACCCTGAATAAACTGTCCTCTGTTCTTCTTCTAAGCTGACATATTTGTTACATAATCATGTGGTTTATCAGAGGGGAAGTGGGGATTTCAGAATACTGGAGCCCAAGGTTAGGTGCAATAATATTCAACCATAATATTAGCTTTTAACTAAGTCTTGTCAGTTAGCTGGTGTTGTGTCAAAAGGACGATCTGATATCCTCGTGTCAGCATTGTTCCCACATCATCATAATTAATGTTGTTCCAGTTTCAACATTGCAGGTGACCAATCACCTTCTTGTGACGTCATTCCTTTGCGACTTCGAAATACCCGCCTTCGAGTATTTCGAAATACAAGTGAAGAAGCGAGAAACCGCCGCCTGTCCGCCGAATTTGAAGTCAATTCGCCTGTCCGCCGAATTTGAAGTCAATTTAGAATACTTTTCTTTAATAAACGGTAAGCATTATACATATGTTCCTCACTTGGCTTGCTGTTTGTTTGCTAGTGATAGACTACTTGACGACAGCATTAGCTAACCAGTGTTACGGTAAGCATTATACATATGTTCCTCACTTGGCTTACTGTTTGTTTGCTAGCGATAGGCTACTTGACGACAGCATTAGCTAACCAGTGTTCTCTAGACCAGCGTTCCCCAACTTTTTGGGTGTTTCGTGGCCCGGGGGTTGGGTCAGGCAAAATTGCACTAGCTTCCCTGATCATTTTACAAACATAAGTGAAGAGAATCTGGACTAAAAGGCCTAGACTTATGGTTGTGTGCTGAATCTATGAATCAAACTATCACCTGGAAACATAATTAACTGGTCCATAGCTGTGAAACTTGACATGAGTTCTTGATTCTATGGAGATTAACAGTAATCCAGATATTTACAAATTTGTCCAGGGACATCGCGTAAATGTTGTCCCTGGGACATCGCGTAAATGTTGTCCCTGGGACAAAGTGTAAATGTTGTCCCAGGGACATCGTGTAGATGTTGTCCCAGGGACATCGTGTAGATGTTGTCCCTGGGACATCGTGTGATAGCTTGTTAATAATGGAATGAAAATTATTGATTGTTATTAACTTGTGAAAAAGAAGTGTAACAAATCCACATGTTATGTTCTTACACCCTTACAGAAACTGTGACTCCTTCACAATGTCAGGTAAATGTCAACTCATGTTGAATAATCAACCAATCAAGCCTTTTATTATCACATGCAATGTTACACGTACAACTGCAATGAAAATTTCACCCCCTTCTGACCATACATATATTGCTTAAACATCCCATTGGGAAGGAAGGTCAGAAAACAATTTAATTCATAGATGAGGGGAGAGGAGGAGAAAAAAGAACTACAACCAGACAAAGCTCCTAGAAGACTGAAATGGATGATGGTTGCAGCATGCAAAAAGAAAATGATATCTGTTGACTACAGCATATGCTTTCTCACAGATTACCTTGTGGGAGTAGCTGGACCAAACTCTATTGGTATTTCAAGTTTGAAATCCCTGTTTGACCAGACAAACATTTCAGATGAGGTACCTCTTGACATAAAAATCCTTTTATGTTGTCATAAAACTAATGTTAAATTCTGCTTTAAATACACTTTATTGTACAATTTACTTAATGAATCGTATTCCTTAGTTCTGTTTTTATTTATATGTATTTATTTATTTGTTTTATAAGGTAATAGATGGCCTAATCTATTTGCAGTGTGAGGTATGTTGAAAAGCTTGTTTGATCATAATGACATAGCATGTTTACGTTTTTTGTAATGTATTTGAAAACATAAGTGTATTTATGTTATTTTTATAGAATTTCCCTCACATTTATCCAATACCAAGCCAAATCACTGGAAAAATTTTGGATGGGTCCACAAGAGCACAAAGTGCATACTTTTTGAAGGTATGACTTGGACTGTGGTAACTATGTTCTTATCACAAAGGGTTTATAAGTTGCCACTATAAACAAACAGCATTTTCCAAAATTGAAGCCTTGTCAGAAGAACCTGAAAAATACCTTTCTGAAACCTTTTCTGTGTAAAGACTTGCTCAAAAGCAATGCACACAGATTAAAACATTTCTGTCTTGGCCAACTGATAAAGAAAACCAAAAATTGAGTGGTGCGTGTTGAGTCTGTGGTCTTGATTTGTTTCGTACACACTATAGAACTTAATTAATGTAAACAAAAAATGACACTTTCTATATGTTTGTGTATCTGCAGAATTAATTACAAGTCTCACCTGACAAGCTTTCGCAGTTTTGCAGTGTCATTCTTGACAGAAAAACATACTTGTCACATTATTTTTATTTCCAGAAAAACATCTTTCAGATGTATGAGAAACTGATTGGAGCCTGTCTGGAAAACGGCAGCCACTGGACCTTGTTTGTAAGTTGCACAGATTTTGCACTCTCTCTAGTGCATGATACTTTTCAGTGTCCCTCATTAGGAAAGCTCACGGCCCAAGCCTACCATATCCATCTTTTTACAAAACAGTTTTGTGACATACCCAAGAGGACCATAGCCTATATGAATTCATTTGGCGAGTCGGAGGTCAGAAAAAGTGCGGTGTTGAAAAACTGGAGGTAATTAATTAACATATTTAACATAACATATTTAATTTAATTGAAATCATTACCGAACGTGGTTATTGATTTCTCTATATGCTTTTTATTTGTAATAACTGCGATCTCTCAGCTCATTTGCTTCAGCAAGAGGCTGCACTGGAGAGTGGACTTTGTCACATGTGAGCCACCCACATCAACAGGATGGGAACTCATGTGGAGTGCATGTCATAATGGTACTGAAAACTATAGCTTTAACCTATATAAGTAATGTTTACATTTTTGTCTATTCAGTTTTTAAAGCCTTAGAGGCAGGATGGTAAAATCTCAATTTTTGTTGTAGATTGAACCATTTCAGCAGTAATGCTTTGGCTTTGGTTGCTCTATTTTTTTTTTCTCGGGGGGTGTAAAAAAAACCCCATTTCTTTGTTAATCTAATTCTTTTTGTTCTTTTTTTTTTTCTTCTTCGTCAATTATTAGTTTCCCCAATCTCTCATTGACGGTAAAACACAAGTGGAGGAGTACAACACTGAAATCACAAAGCTCAGGTCCCGACTTTGCCACTACTTATTTTCCTCAATAGGTAAAGATAAAATTAGCCGCCTTCTTTTTCTCTAACATTGGAAAATGTAACTTGTACTTAAACAAATTATATTTTGCAGAACGAACTAGGAAGTGCAGTCAGTGCTGGTGTGTGATTGCAGCCAAAGACCGGGTACACTATGACATGTCCTTAGCCATATAGATTGTTTATATAATGGACTTTGTTCATTTGTTTTTTGTTTGTTTATTTCTTCTTCTTTTTTTTTTTTTAATTCACAGGTGCAGTGCCAGAAATGTGGTGCATACAAGCACATGCGTTGTTCAAAGTCTGTTTGTGGCATCTGTATCTTCTGTGAGAGTAAGTCACAATATACAGTTGTGGTCAAAAGTTTACATACACTTGTAAAGAATAGAATATAATGGCTCTACCGAGTGTCCCGTTATTTCTAAAACTCTGATTTTTCTCTGATAGAGTGATTGGAACAGATACTTCTTTGTCACAAAAAACATTCATGAAGTTTGGTTCTTTAATGACTTTATTATGGGTTAACAGAAAAAAGTGATCACATCTGCTGGGTCAAAAATATACATACAGCAGTGCTAATATTTGGTTACATGTCCCTTAGCCATTTTCACTTCAATTAGGCGCTTTTGGTAGCCATCCACAAGCTTCTGGTTGAATCTTTGACCACTCCTCTTGACAGAATTGGTGCAGTTCAGTCAAATTTGATGGCTTTCTGACATGGACTTGTTTCTTCAGCATTGTCCACATGTTTTCAATGGGGTTTAAGTCAGGACTTTGGGAAGGCCATTCTAAAACCCTTATTCTAGCCTGATTTAGCCATTCCTTTACCACTTTTGATGTGTGTTTGGGGTCATTGTCCTGTTGGAACACCCAACTGCGCCCAAGACCCAACCTTCGTGCTGATGATTTTAGGTTATGTTGAAGAATGTGAAGGTAATCCTCCTTCTTCATTATCCCATTTACTCTCTGTAAATCACCAGTTCCATTGGCAGCAAAACAGCCCCACAGCATAATACTCCCACCACCATGCTTGATTGTAGGCACGGTGTTCTTGGGGTTGAAGGCCTCACCTTTTCTCCTCCAAACATATTGCTGGGCATTGTGGCCAAAAAGCTCGATTTTTGTTTTGTCTGACCACAGAACTTTCCTCCAGAAGGTCTTATCTTTGTCCATGTGATCAGCAGCAAACTTCAGTTGAGCCTTAAGGTGCCGCTTTTGGAGCAAGGGCTTCCTTCTTGCACAGCAGCCTCTCAGTCCATGGAGATGCAAAACACGTTTGACTGTGGACAATGACACCTGTGTTTCAGCAGCTTCTAATTCTTGGCACATCTGCTTTTTGGTGATTCTTGGTTGACTCTTCACCCTCCTGACCAATTTTCTCTCAGCAGCAGCTTGCGTTTTCTTCCTGATCTTGGCAGTGATGAAACAGTGCCATGCACGTTATACTTACAAACGATTGTTTGCACTGTTGCTCTTGGGACATGCAGCTGCTTTGAAATGGCCCCAAGTGACTTTCCTGACTTGTTCAAGTCAAAAATTCTCTTTTTCAGATCCATGCTGAGCTACTTTGACTTTTTCATTGTAGCGTTTGTGGGCGTTTGTATCCAATGAGCCCTATTTAATTGGCCTAAGAGAAGTCACCAACTGTAGTCACTCATAATCACTCGCAAGAAGTGAAGAGGCCATGCTATGAAGCTCAGTTCACTGACAACTTTCTAAGTCACCAAAATTGCTAATTCATGTTGCTGTATGTATATTTTTGACCCAGCAAATGTGATCACTTTTTTATGTTAACCCATAATAAAGTCATTAAAGAACCAAACTTCATGAATGTTTTTTGTGACAAAGAAGTATCTGTTCCAATCACTCTATCAGAGAAAAATCAGAGTTTTAGAAATAACGGGACACTCGGTAGAGCCATTATATTCTATTCTTTACAAGTGTATGTAAACTTTTGACCACAACTGTAACTAAACAATGTCCAAAAATGTTTAAAGTGAAAATTTTTTTCGTAATTTTGCCTTTGCACACCAGGACTGTGTAATTAAAGTGGACGTTTCAAGATCCAGTTTTTACACAAAACTATTTTAGACATAACTGTGTCGTATTGTGGGGATTTCTCTTCACAATTAAATTGATATAGTGCTGTTTATATCATTCTTCTTTATGTAACAGCACAGTGCAGCACAGCAGAGGGAAAGGAGTTGTGCAGCATAGTAGGTGGCTATACAGGAGGAGCAATAGAAGTAGCCAGTGAAGAATGTCATCAGGGAAAGCATCAGGCAGCAAATGACAAAGGAAAAGTTCCTAAGGGAGAGGACATCTGCAGCAAACCGACAAGTAACAGTGAGATAGGAAGACTGACAGTCAGAGATGAAGGTACACAGACTGAAAGAGATGAAGGTACACAGACTGAAGACAAAGAAAAAGAAGCAGAAGTATACGGCACAAGTCTGAGTACAGATAATGCTGCTGCTGCTGATGTTGACAGGATCGATGCAGATACAGAATTCCAAACTGATTCAGAAGGAACTAGTACAGTTTACAGAGTGCATGGTCGCTTATCTGTACCAAGCTCAAAAAAGAAAACCTACACAATAACAGAAGACGAGATCAAGCGCAGAATCAACGCAGAGAACATGTCAGTTCATGTTTTCAGAGGTTTGATTGGGGTAGGTATACATTTCGTGATTTTGATGTCACCTGAAATAAATCCGGGTTACTCGTATCAATGAAGTGACAATGTGGCTGGAAATTGTGCATTTGCTGCAACATATACACAATTACACCATGTAAACAAAAGCATTTAACTTTGTGCGTGTGTGTGTGTCTCTCTCTGCTCTTTTGGTGTTTGCACTTTTTCTTTTTTAGGTCCGTAAAGCCAAACTGCCCGCAATGATTCTTGACAGGCCTAAGAAGGCCAAAACTAAAGTAACAGTGTTTAGTGTTCTGAGTGAAGAGGAGGCTGGGGAGCTAGCCCTCGGGTTTGCCGGAAGATTGGCCTGTGATGTCACAACAGACATGGTCTGTAAAGGCATCGACCATTCAAGTGCTGATATGACAAAGTAAGTTAGTAAAACAATATGAAAGTTGTATCTTTTTTGGTATTATTTGTCATTTCCCCGTATTTGGGTTATTGGTGTAACATTGTTAATCTTACTTTCTAATAACAGACAGACTCTTCTCAAAATCCAACACAACCTTAAACATGAGCTGACTGATTCCTCAACCTTCAGTTTGCTGACACACACCTTTGGCCCCGCTGCACTGGATTCTGTCATTTCATTCCTGTGTGAAAAACTTGATCTTGTCTCTTAAATAATGAAACCTTTTGTGACTTTTGTTTGTTCTGTAAATCAGAATCTTGAAAATTGTTCATTGTTGTTCTAAGTTTGTGTTAACTATTTGGCAAAAATGATTGGTTCCTAATCCAAACAGGATAATGACTGTTCTAACACATATCTTAAAAATTCTACAAAGAAAGAAAATTATCACATATGTTTCAATATGAATGTATTTGTGTCACACTTGGTTTGTAGTAGCTTTCCTGTTTTATTTTGAGTTTTGGTATGTTTACACTGTTGTCATTTTTATTTCCCGTGTGTTCGTCTTCCCTTATTAGTTTTACTGTATTTAATTAGTCTGATTTAATAACTTATAATTATTTACTTTCCAGTGTGTATATAAGCTCCTCGTTTGGATTATTGTTTGTTTGAGTTCTGCCTGTCTTTTCTATTAAAGATTTGGACTTTTGGACTATTATAGTCCATAACTCCATGGACTCATAACTCCAACAGTTTTATCGCCGATCTCCGACTCATCCCAGAGATCTCCAGAACACCGGAGGCTGCCCACTCTCCCTGGCCAGGCGGAAGTGCACGCAGACGGCGCCGGGATCGTAAACAAAGGCGAGGTAGGCGCGGAGGGCTACGGGCTACGGGCTAAGCTAAAGCTAACACCACACCGGCTGCCTTTACCCAGAATTTTCCTCGCCAATGTCCGTTCTCTGGCAAACAAAATGGATGAGATACGGCTCTCCATCACTAACAACAGACGGATTATGGACTCAAATGTCATGTTTTTTCACCGAAACATGGTTGAACAACAGCTGCCCGGACAATGCTATCGAGTTAGCAGGACGCCACACACACCGAGCCGACAGGCTAGCAGATGACTCCGGCAAGACCAGAGGTGGAGGTTTGTGCATTTATATTAACAATGCTTGGTGCATGAACTCCACTACTACTGAGAGTCACTGCTCACCTAATGCGGAGTTTTTAATGGTCAAATGCAGACCTTATTACCTCCCCAGAGAACTCACTTCTATCATACTCACTGCCGTGTATATCCCCCCCAACGCTAATGCTAGGTTGGCCATGAAAGAACTTTCTGCAGCCATTAACAAACACCATGAAAGAACTTTCTGCAGCCATTAACAAACACCAGAATAAACACCCCGAGGCTGCTTTTATTGTTGCTGGCGACTTCAACCACACCAACTTAAAGACAGTCCTCCCCAGATTCCACCAACATGTCTCCTGCCACACCAGAGGAGACAAGACTTTAGACCATGTGTATTCCAACCTGGCTGTTCGGAATTCCGGAATGTTCAGAGTTCCGGAATGTTCGGAATTCCGGAATGTTCAGAGTTCCGGAATGCACCAAGGTTCCGGAATGCACAAAGGTTCCAGAATGTTCAGAGTTCCGGAATGCACCAAGGTTCTAGAATGTTCAGAGTTCCGGAATGCACCAAGGTTCCGGAATGTTCGGATTTCCGGAATGTTCAGAGTTCCGGAATGCACCAAGGTTCCGGAATGTTCGGAATTCCGGAATGTTCAGAGTTCCGGAATGCACCAAGGTTCCGGAATGTTCGGAATTCCGGAATGTTCAGAGTTCCGGAATGTTCAGAGTTCCGGAATGCACCAAGGTTCCGGAATGCACAAAGGTTCCGGAATGTTCGGAATTCCGGAATGTTCGGAATTCCGGAATGTACCAAGGTTCCGGAATGTTCGGAATTCCGGAATGTTCAGAGTTCCGGAATGTTCGGAATTCCGGAATGTTCAGAGTTCCGGAATGCACCAAGGTTCCGGAATGTTCAGAGTTCCGGAATGTTCAGAGTTCCGGAATGTTCAGAGTTCCGGAATGCACCAAGGTTCTGGAATGCACAAAGGTTCCGGAATGTTCGGAATTCCGGAATGTTCGGAATTCCGGAATGTTCGGAATTCCGGAATGTACCAAGGTTCCGGAATGTTCGGAATTCCGGAATGTTCGGAATTCCGGAATGTACCAAGGTTCCGGAATGTTCGGAATTCCGGAATGCACAAAGGTTCCGGAATGTTCGGAATTCCGGAATGTTCAGAGTTCCGGAATGCACCAAGGTTCCGGAATGTTCGGAATTCCGGAATGTTCAGAGTTCCGGAATGCACCAAGGTTCCGGAATGTTCGGAATTCCGGAATGTTCAGAGTTCCGGAATGCACCAAGGTTCCGGAATGTTCGGAATTCCGGAATGTTCAGAATTCCGGAATGTACCAAGGTTCCGGAATGTTCAGAGTTCCGGAATGCACCAAGGTTCGGGAATGTTCAGAATTCCGGAATGCACCAAGGTTCCGGAATGTTCAGAGTTCCGGAATGCACCAAGGTTCCGGAATGTTCGGATTTCCGGAATGTTCAGAGTTCCGGAATGCACCAAGGTTCCGGAATGTTCGGAATTCCGGAATGTTCAGAGTTCCGGAATGCACCAAGGTTCCGGAATGTTCGGAATTCCGGAATGCACCAAGGTTCCGGAATGCACAAAGGTTCCGGAATGTTCGGAATTCCGGAATGTTCGGAATTCCGGAATGTACCAAGGTTCCGGAATGTTCGGAATTCCGGAATGTTCAGAGTTCCGGAATGTTCGGAATTCCGGAATGTTCAGAGTTCCGGAATGCACCAAGGTTCCGGAATGTTCAGAGTTCCGGAATGTTCAGAGTTCCGGAATGCACCAAGGTTCTGGAATGCACAAAGGTTCCGGAATGTTCGGAATTCCGGAATGTTCGGAATTCCGGAATGTTCGGAATTCCGGAATGTACCAAGGTTCCGGAATGTTCGGAATTCCGGAATGCACAAAGGTTCCGGAATGTTCGGAATTCCGGAATGTTCAGAGTTCCGGAATGCACCAAGGTTCCGGAATGTTCGGAATTCCGGAATGTTCAGAGTTCCGGAATGCACCAAGGTTCCGGAATGTTCAGAATTCCGGAATGTTCAGAGTTCCGGAATGCACCAAGGTTCCGGAATGCACAAAGGTTCCGGAATGTTCGGAATTCCGGAATGTTCGGAATTCCGGAATGTACCAAGGTTCCGGAATGTTCAGAGTTCCGGAATGCACCAAGGTTCCGGAATGTTCGGAATTCCGGAATGTTCAGAGTTCCGGAATGTTCAGAGTTCCGGAATGCACCAAGGTTCGGGAATGTTCAGAATTCCGGAATGTACCAAGGTTCTGGAATGTTCAGAGTTCCGGAATGCACCAAGGTTCCGGAATGTTCGGAATTCCGGAATGTTCAGAGTTCCGGAATGCACCAAGGTTCCGGAATGTTCAGAGTTCCGGAATGTTCAGAGTTCCGGAATGCACCAAGGTTCCGGAATGTTCGGAATTCCGGAATGTTCAGAGTTCCGGAATGCACCAAGGTTCCGGAATGTTCGGAATTCCGGAATGTTCAGAGTTCCGGAATGCACCAAGGTTCCGGAATGTTCGGAATTCCGGAATGTTCAGAATTCCGGAATGTTCAGAGTTCCGGAATGCACCAAGGTTCCGGAATGCACAAAGGTTCTGGAATGTTCGGAATTCCGGAATGTACCAAGGTTCCGGAATGTTCAGAGTTCCGGAATGCACCAAGGTTCGGGAATGTTCAGAATTCCGGAATGTACCAAGGTTCTGGAATGTTCAGAGTTCCGGAATGCACCAAGGTTCCGGAATGTTCGGAATTCCGGAATGTTCAGAGTTCCGGAATGCACCAAGGTTCCGGAATGTTCAGAGTTCCGGAATGCACCAAGGTTCCGGAATGTTCGGATTTCCGGAATGTTCAGAGTTCCGGAATGCACCAAGGTTCCGGAATGCACCAAGGTTCCGGAATGTTCGGAATTCCGGAATGTTCAGAGTTCCGGAAAGTTCAGAGTTCCGGAATGCACCAAGGTTCCGGAATGCACAAAGGTTCCGGAATGTTCGGAATTCCGGAATGTTCGGAATTCCGGAATGTACCAAGGTTCCGGAATGTTCTGAATTCCGGAATGTACCAAGGTTCCGGAATGTTCGGAATTCCGGAATGCACAAAGGTTCCGGAATGTTCGGAATTCCGGAATGTTCAGAGTTCCGGAATGCACCAAGGTTCCGGAATGTTCGGAATTCCGGAATGTTCAGAGTTCCGGAATGTTCGGAATTCCGGAATGTACCAAGGTTCTGGAATGTTCAGAGTTCCGGAATGCACCAAGGTTCCGGAATGCACAAAGGTTCCAGAATGTTCAGAGTTCCGGAATGTTCAGAGTTCCGGAATGCACCAAGGTTCCGGAATGTTCGGAATTCCGGAATGTTCGGAATTCCGGAATGTACCAAGGTTCCGGAATGTTCGGAATTCCGGAATGCACAAAGGTTCCGGAATGTTCAGAGTTCCGGAATGCACCAAGGTTCGGGAATGTTCGGAATTCCGGAATGTACCAAGGTTCTGGAATGTTCAGAGTTCCGGAATGCACCAAGGTTCCGGAATGCACAAAGGTTCCAGAATGTTCAGAGTTCCGGAATGTTCAGAGTTCCGGAATGCACCAAGGTTCCGGAATGTTAAGAGTTCCGGAATGCACCAAGGTTCCGGAATGTTAAGAGTTCCGGAATGCACCAAGGTTCCGGAATGTTCAGAGTTCCGGAATGCACCAAGGTTCCGGAATGTTCGGAGTTCCGGAATGCACCAAGGTTCCGGAATGTTCGGAATTCCGGAATGTTCAGAGTTCCGGAATGCACAAAGGTTCCGGAATGTTCGGAATTCCGGAATGTTCAGAGTTCCGGAATGCACCAAGGTTCCGGAATGTTCGGAATTCCGGAATGTTCAGAGTTCCGGAATGTTCAGAGTTCCGGAATGCACCAAGGTTCCAGAATGTTCGGAATTCCGGAATGTTCAGAGTTCCGGAATGTTCGGAATTCCGGAATGTTCAGAGCTCCGGAATGTTCAAAGTTCCGGAATGCACCAAGGTTCCGGAATGTTCGGAATTCCGGAATGTTCAGAGTTCCGGAATGCACCAAGGTTCCGGAATGTTCGGAATTCCGGAATGTTCAGAGTTCCGGAATGCACCAAGGTTCCGGAATGTTCGGAATTCCGGAATGTTCAGAGTTCCGGAATGCACCAAGGTTCCGGAATGTTCAGAATTCCGGAATGTTCAGAATTCCGGAATGTTCAGAGTTCCGGAATGCACCAAGGTTCCGGAATGCACAAAGGTTCCGGAATGTTCGGAATTCCGGAATGTTCGGAATTCCGGAATGTACCAAGGTTCCGGAGTGTTCAGAGTTCCGGAATGTTCAGAGTTCCGGAATGCACCAAGGTTCGGGAATGTTCAGAATTCCGGAATGTACCAAGGTTCTGGAATGTTCGGAATTCCGGAATGTACCAAGGTTCCGGAATGTTCGGAATTCCGGAATGTTCAGAGTTCCGGAATGTTCGGAATTCCGGAATGTTCAGAGTTCCGGAATGCACCAAGGTTCCGGAATGTTCAGAGTTCCGGAATGTTCAGAGTTCCGGAATGCACCAAGGTTCTGGAATGCACAAAGGTTCCGGAATGTTCGGAATTCCGGAATGTTCGGAATTCCGGAATGTTCGGAATTCCGGAATGTACCAAGGTTCCGGAATGTTCGGAATTCCGGAATGTTCGGAATTCCGGAATGTACCAAGGTTCCGGAATGTTCGGAATTCCGGAATGTTAAGAGTTCCGGAATGTTCAGAGTTCCGGAATGCACCAAGGTTCCGGAATGCACAAAGGTTCCGGAATGTTCGGAATTCCGGAATGTTCGGATTTCCGGAATGTACCAAGGTTCCGGAATGTTCGGAATTCCGGAATGCACCAAGGTTCCGGAATGTTCGGAATTCCGGAATGTTCAGAGTTCCGGAATGCACCAAGGTTCCGGAATGTTCGGAATTCCGGAATGTTCAGAATTCCGGAATGTTCAGAGTTCCGGAATGCACCAAGGTTCCGGAATGCACAAAGGTTCCGGAATGTTCGGAATTCCGGAATGTTCGGAATTCCGGAATGTACCAAGGTTCCGGAATGTTCAGAATTCCGGAATGTACCAAGGTTCTGGAATGTTCAGAGTTCCGGAATGCACCAAGGTTCCGGAATGTTCGGAATTCCGGAATGTTCAGAGTTCCGGAATGCACCAAGGTTCCGGAATGTTCAGAGTTCCGGAATGCACCAAGGTTCCGGAATGTTCGGATTTCCGGAATGTTCAGAGTTCAGGAATGCACCAAGGTTCCGGAATGTTCGGAATTCCGGAATGTTCAGAGTTCCGGAATGCACCAAGGTTCCGGAATGTTCGGAATTCCGGAATGTTCAGAGTTCCGGAATGTTCAGAGTTCCGGAATGCACCAAGGTTCCGGAATGCACAAAGGTTCCGGAATGTTCGGAATTCCGGAATGTTCGGATTTCCGGAATGTACCAAGGTTCCGGAATGTTCGGAATTCCGGAATGTTCAGAGTTCCGGAATGTTCGGAATTCCGGAATGTTCAGAGTTCCGGAATGCACCAAGGTTCCGGAATGTTCAGAGTTCCGGAATGTTCAGAGTTCCGGAATGCACCAAGGTTCTGGAATGCACAAAGGTTCCGGAATGTTCGGAATTCCGGAATGTTCGGAATTCCGGAATGTTCGGAATTCCGGAATGTACCAAGGTTCCGGAATGTTCGGAATTCCGGAATGCACAAAGGTTCCGGAATGTTCGGAATTCCGGAATGTTCAGAGTTCCGGAATGCACCAAGGTTCCGGAATGTTCGGAATTCCGGAATGTTCAGAGTTCCGGAATGCACCAAGGTTCCGGAATGTTCAGAATTCCGGAATGTTCAGAGTTCCGGAATGCACCAAGGTTCCGGAATGCACAAAGGTTCCGGAATGTTCGGAATTCCGGAATGTTCGGAATTCCGGAATGTACCAAGGTTCCGGAATGTTCAGAGTTCCGGAATGCACCAAGGTTCCGGAATGTTCGGAATTCCGGAATGTTCAGAGTTCCGGAATGTTCAGAGTTCCGGAATGCACCAAGGTTCGGGAATGTTCAGAATTCCGGAATGTACCAAGGTTCTGGAATGTTCAGAGTTCCGGAATGCACCAAGGTTCCGGAATGCACAAAGGTTCCGGAATGTTCGGAATTCCGGAATGTTCGGAATTCCGGAATGTACCAAGGTTCCGGAATGTTCGGAATTCCGGAATGTTCAGAGTTCCGGAATGTTCGGAATTCCGGAATGTTCAGAGTTCCGGAATGCACCAAGGTTCCGGAATGTTCAGAGTTCCGGAATGTTCAGAGTTCCGGAATGCACCAAGGTTCTGGAATGCACAAAGGTTCCGGAATGTTCGGAATTCCGGAATGTTCGGAATTCCGGAATGTTCGGAATTCCGGAATGTACCAAGGTTCCGGAATTTTCGGAATTCCGGAATGTTCGGAATTCCGGAATGTACCAAGGTTCCGGAATGTTCGGAATTCCGGAATGCACAAAGGTTCCGGAATGTTCGGAATTCCGGAATGTTCAGAGTTCCGGAATGCACCAAGGTTCCGGAATGTTCGGAATTCCGGAATGTTCAGAGTTCCGGAATGCACCAAGGTTCCGGAATGTTCAGAATTCCGGAATGTTCAGAGTTCCGGAATGCACCAAGGTTCCGGAATGCACCAAGGTTCCGGAATGTTCGGAATTCCGGAATGTTCAGAATTCCGGAATGTTCAGAGTTCCGGAATGCACCAAGGTTCCGGAATGCACAAAGGTTCCGGAATGTTCGGAATTCCGGAATGTTCGGAATTCCGGAATGTACCAAGGTTCCGGAATGTTCAGAGTTCCGGAATGCACCAAGGTTCGGGAATGTTCAGAATTCCGGAATGTACCAAGGTTCTGGAATGTTCAGAGTTCCGGAATGCACCAAGGTTCCGGAATGTTCGGATTTCCGGAATGTTCAGAGTTCAGGAATGCACCAAGGTTCCGGAATGTTCGGAATTCCGGAATGTTCAGAGTTCCGGAATGCACCAAGGTTCCGGAATGTTCGGAATTCCGGAATGTTCAGAGTTCCGGAATGTTCAGAGTTCCGGAATGCACCAAGGTTCCGGAATGCACAAAGGTTCCGGAATGTTCGGAATTCCGGAATGTTCAGAGTTCCGGAATGCACCAAGGTTCCGGAATGTTCGGAATTCCGGAATGTTCAGAGTTCCGGAATGCACCAAGGTTCCGGAATGTTCAGAGTTCCGGAATGCACCAAGGTTCCGGAATGTTCGGATTTCCGGAATGTTCAGAGTTCAGGAATGCACCAAGGTTCCGGAATGTTCGGAATTCCGGAATGTTCAGAGTTCCGGAATGCACCAAGGTTCCGGAATGTTCGGAATTCCGGAATGTTCAGAGTTCCGGAATGTTCAGAGTTCCGGAATGCACCAAGGTTCCGGAATGCACAAAGGTTCCGGAATGTTCGGAATTCCGGAATGTTCAGAGTTCCGGAATGTTCGGAATTCCGGAATGTTCAGAGTTCCGGAATGCACCAAGGTTCCGGAATGTTCAGAGTTCCGGAATGTTCAGAGTTCCGGAATGCACCAAGGTTCTGGAATGCACAAAGGTTCCGGAATGTTCGGAATTCCGGAATGTTCGGAATTCCCGAATGTTCGGAATTCCGGAATGTACCAAGGTTCCGGAATGTTCGGAATTCCGGAATGCACAAAGGTTCCGGAATGTTCGGAATTCCGGAATGTTCAGAGTTCCGGAATGCACCAAGGTTCCGGAATGTTCGGAATTCCGGAATGTTCAGAGTTCCGGAATGCACCAAGGTTCCGGAATGTTCAGAATTCCGGAATGTTCAGAGTTCCGGAATGCACCAAGGTTCCGGAATGTTCGGAATTCCGGAATGTTCAGAGTTCCGGAATGTTCAGAGTTCCGGAATGCACCAAGGTTCGGGAATGTTCAGAATTCCGGAATGTACCAAGGTTCTGGAATGTTCAGAGTTCCGGAATGCACCAAGGTTCCGGAATGCACAAAGGTTCCGGAATGTTCGGAATTCCGGAATGTTCGGAATTCCGGAATGTACCAAGGTTCCGGAATGTTCGGAATTCCGGAATGTTCAGAGTTCCGGAATGTTCGGAATTCCGGAATGTTCAGAGTTCCGGAATGCACCAAGGTTCCGGAATGTTCAGAGTTCCGGAATGTTCAGAGTTCCGGAATGCACCAAGGTTCTGGAATGCACAAAGGTTCCGGAATGTTCGGAATTCCGGAATGTTCGGAATTCCGGAATGTTCGGAATTCCGGAATGTACCAAGGTTCCGGAATGTTCGGAATTCCGGAATGTTCGGAATTCCGGAATGTACCAAGGTTCCGGAATGTTCGGAATTCCGGAATGCACAAAGGTTCCGGAATGTTCGGAATTCCGGAATGTTCAGAGTTCCGGAATGCACCAAGGTTCCGGAATGTTCGGAATTCCGGAATGTTCAGAGTTCCGGAATGCACCAAGGTTCCGGAATGTTCAGAATTCCGGAATGTTCAGAGTTCCGGAATGCACCAAGGTTCCGGAATGCACAAAGGTTCCGGAATGTTCGGAATTCCGGAATGTTCGGAATTCCGGAATGTACCAAGGTTCCGGAATGTTCAGAGTTCCGGAATGCACCAAGGTTCCGGAATGTTCGGAATTCCGGAATGTTCAGAGTTCCGGAATGTTCAGAGTTCCGGAATGCACCAAGGTTCGGGAATGTTCAGAATTCCGGAATGTACCAAGGTTCTGGAATGTTCAGAGTTCCGGAATGCACCAAGGTTCCGGAATGTTCGGAATTCCGGAATGTTCAGAGTTCCGGAATGCACCAAGGTTCCGGAATGTTCAGAGTTCCGGAATGTTCAGAGTTCCGGAATGCACCAAGGTTCCGGAATGTTCGGAATTCCGGAATGTACCAAGGTTCTGGAATGTTCGGAATTCCGGAATGTTCAGAGTTCCGGAATGCACCAAGGTTCCGGAATGTTCGGAATTCCGGAATGTTCAGAATTCCGGAATGTTCAGAGTTCCGGAATGCACCAAGGTTCCGGAATGCACAAAGGTTCCGGAATGTTCGGAATTCCGGAATGTTCGGAATTCCGGAATGTACCAAGGTTCCGGAATGTTCAGAGTTCCGGAATGCACCAAGGTTCGGGAATGTTCAGAATTCCGGAATGTACCAAGGTTCTGGAATGTTCAGAGTTCCGGAATGCACCAAGGTTCCGGAATGTTCGGATTTCCGGAATGTTCAGAGTTCAGGAATGCACCAAGGTTCCGGAATGTTCGGAATTCCGGAATGTTCAGAGTTCCGGAATGCACCAAGGTTCCGGAATGTTCGGAATTCCGGAATGTTCAGAGTTCCGGAATGTTCAGAGTTCCGGAATGCACCAAGGTTCCGGAATGCACAAAGGTTCCGGAATGTTCGGAATTCCGGAATGTTCAGAGTTCCGGAATGCACCAAGGTTCCGGAATGTTCGGAATTCCGGAATGTTCAGAGTTCCGGAATGCACCAAGGTTCCGGAATGTTCAGAATTCCGGAATGTTCAGAGTTCCGGAATGCACCAAGGTTCCGGAATGTTCGGAATTCCGGAATGTTCAGAATTCCGGAATGTTCAGAGTTCCGGAATGCACCAAGGTTCCGGAATGCACAAAGGTTCCGGAATGTTCGGAATTCCGGAATGTTCGGAATTCCGGAATGTACCAAGGTTCCGGAATGTTCAGAGTTCCGGAATGCACCAAGGTTCGGGAATGTTCAGAATTCCGGAATGTACCAAGGTTCTGGAATGTTCAGAGTTCCGGAATGCACCAAGGTTCCGGAATGTTCGGAATTCCGGAATGTTCAGAGTTCCGGAATGCACCAAGGTTCCGGAATGTTCAGAGTTCCGGAATGCACCAAGGTTCCGGAATGTTCGGATTTCCGGAATGTTCAGAGTTCAGGAATGCACCAAGGTTCCGGAATGTTCGGAATTCCGGAATGTTCAGAGTTCCGGAATGCACCAAGGTTCCGGAATGTTCAGAGTTCCGGAATGCACCAAGGTTCCGGAATGTTCGGATTTCCGGAATGTTCAGAGTTCAGGAATGCACCAAGGTTCCGGAATGTTCGGAATTCCGGAATGTTCAGAGTTCCGGAATGCACCAAGGTTCCGGAATGTTCGGAATTCCGGAATGTTCAGAGTTCCGGAATGTTCAGAGTTCCGGAATGCACCAAGGTTCCGGAATGCACAAAGGTTCCGGAATGTTCGGAATTCCGGAATGTTCGGATTTCCGGAATGTACCAAGGTTCCGGAATGTTCGGAATTCCGGAATGTTCAGAGTTCCGGAATGTTCGGAATTCCGGAATGTTCAGAGTTCCGGAATGCACCAAGGTTCCGGAATGTTCAGAGTTCCGGAATGTTCAGAGTTCCGGAATGCACCAAGGTTCTGGAATGCACAAAGGTTCCGGAATGTTCGGAATTCCGGAATGTTCGGAATTCCGGAATGTTCGGAATTCCGGAATGTACCAAGGTTCCGGAATGTTCGGAATTCCGGAATGCACAAAGGTTCCGGAATGTTCGGAATTCCGGAATGTTCAGAGTTCCGGAATGCACCAAGGTTCCGGAATGTTCGGAATTCCGGAATGTTCAGAGTTCCGGAATGCACCAAGGTTCCGGAATGTTCAGAATTCCGGAATGTTCAGAGTTCCGGAATGCACCAAGGTTCCGGAATGCACAAAGGTTCCGGAATGTTCGGAATTCCGGAATGTTCGGAATTCCGGAATGTACCAAGGTTCCGGAATGTTCAGAGTTCCGGAATGCACCAAGGTTCCGGAATGTTCGGAATTCCGGAATGTTCAGAGTTCCGGAATGTTCAGAGTTCCGGAATGCACCAAGGTTCGGGAATGTTCAGAATTCCGGAATGTACCAAGGTTCCGGAATGTTCGGAATTCCGGAATGTTCAGAGTTCCGGAATGCACCAAGGTTCCGGAATGTTCGGATTTCCGGAATGTTCAGAGTTCCGGAATGCACCAAGGTTCCGGAATGTTCGGAATTCCGGAATGTTCAGAGTTCCGGAATGCACCAAGGTTCCGGAATGTTCGGAATTCCGGAATGTTCAGAATTCCGGAATGTTCAGAGTTCCGGAATGCACCAAGGTTCCGGAATGCACAAAGGTTCCGGAATGTTCGGAATTCCGGAATGTTCGGAATTCCGGAATGTACCAAGGTTCCGGAATGTTCAAAGTTCCGGAATGCACCAAGGTTCGGGAATGTTCAGAATTCCGGAATGCACCAAGGTTCCGGAATGTTCGGAATTCCGGAATGTTCAGAGTTCCGGAATGCACCAAGGTTCCGGAATGTTCAGAGTTCCGGAATGCACCAAGGTTCCGGAATGTTCGGATTTCCGGAATGTTCAGAGTTCCGGAATGCACCAAGGTTCCGGAATGTTCGGAATTCCGGAATGTTCAGAGTTCCGGAATGCACCAAGGTTCCGGAATGTTCGGAATTCCGGAATGTTCAGAGTTCCGGAATGCACCAAGGTTCCGGAATGTTCGGAATTCCGGAATGTTCAGAGTTCCGGAATGTTCAGAGTTCCGGAATGCACCAAGGTTCCGGAATGCACAAAGGTTCCGGAATGTTCGGAATTCCGGAATGTTCAGAGTTCCGGAATGTTCGGAATTCCGGAATGTTCAGAGTTCCGGAATGCACCAAGGTTCCGGAATGTTCAGAGTTCCGGAATGTTCAGAGTTCCGGAATGCACCAAGGTTCTGGAATGCACAAAGGTTCCGGAATGTTCGGAATTCCGGAATGTTCGGAATTCCGGAATGTTCGGAATTCCGGAATGTACCAAGGTTCCGGAATGTTCGGAATTCCGGAATGTTCGGAATTCCGGAATGTACCAAGGTTCCGGAATGTTCGGAATTCCGGAATGCACAAAGGTTCCGGAATGTTCGGAATTCCGGAATGTTCAGAGTTCCGGAATGCACCAAGGTTCCGGAATGTTCAGAATTCCGGAATGTTCAGAGTTCCGGAATGCACCAAGGTTCCGGAATGCACAAAGGTTCCGGAATGTTCGGAATTCCGGAATGTTCGGAATTCCGGAATGTACCAAGGTTCCGGAATGTTCAGAGTTCCGGAATGCACCAAGGTTCCGGAATGTTCGGAATTCCGGAATGTTCAGAGTTCCGGAATGCACCAAGGTTCGGGAATGTTCAGAATTCCGGAATGTACCAAGGTTCTGGAATGTTCAGAGTTCCGGAATGCACCAAGGTTCCGGAATGCACAAAGGTTCCGGAATGTTCGGAATTCCGGAATGTTCGGAATTCCGGAATGTACCAAGGTTCCGGAATGTTCGGAATTCCGGAATGTTCAGAGTTCCGGAATGTTCGGAATTCCGGAATGTTCAGAGTTCCGGAATGCACCAAGGTTCCGGAATGTTCAGAGTTCCGGAATGTTCAGAGTTCCGGAATGCACCAAGGTTCTGGAATGCACAAAGGTTCCGGAATGTTCGGAATTCCGGAATGTTCGGAATTCCGGAATGTTCGGAATTCCGGAATGTACCAAGGTTCCGGAATGTTCGGAATTCCGGAATGTTCAGAATTCCGGAATGTTCAGAGTTCCGGAATGCACCAAGGTTCCGGAATGCACAAAGGTTCCGGAATGTTCGGAATTCTGGAATGTTCGGAATTCCGGAATGTACCAAGGTTCCGGAATGTTCAGAGTTCCGGAATGCACCAAGGTTCGGGAATGTTCAGAATTCCGGAATGTACCAAGGTTCTGGAATGTTCAGAGTTCCGGAATGCACCAAGGTTCCGGAATGTTCGGATTTCCGGAATGTTCAGAGTTCAGGAATGCACCAAGGTTCCGGAATGTTCGGAATTCCGGAATGTTCAGAGTTCCGGAATGCACCAAGGTTCCGGAATGTTCGGAATTCCGGAATGTTCAGAGTTCCGGAATGTTCAGAGTTCCGGAATGCACCAAGGTTCCGGAATGCACAAAGGTTCCGGAATGTTCGGAATTCCGGAATGTTCAGAGTTCCGGAATGCACCAAGGTTCCGGAATGTTCGGAATTCCGGAATGTTCAGAGTTCCGGAATGTTCAGAGTTCCGGAATGCACCAAGGTTCCGGAATGCACAAAGGTTCCGGAATGTTCGGAATTCCGGAATGTTCGGATTTCCGGAATGTACCAAGGTTCCGGAATGTTCGGAATTCCGGAATGCACCAAGGTTCCGGAATGTTCGGAATTCCGGAATGTTCAGAGTTCCGGAATGCACCAAGGTTCCGGAATGTTCGGAATTCCGGAATGTTCAGAATTCCGGAATGTTCAGAGTTCCGGAATGCACCAAGGTTCCGGAATGCACAAAGGTTCCGGAATGTTCGGAATTCCGGAATGTTCGGAATTCCGGAATGTACCAAGGTTCCGGAATGTTCAGAGTTCCGGAATGCACCAAGGTTCGGGAATGTTCAGAATTCCGGAATGTACCAAGGTTCTGGAATGTTCAGAGTTCCGGAATGCACCAAGGTTCCGGAATGTTCGGAATTCCGGAATGTTCAGAGTTCCGGAATGCACCAAGGTTCCGGAATGTTCAGAGTTCCGGAATGCACCAAGGTTCCGGAATGTTCGGAATTCCGGAATGTTCAGAGTTCCGGAATGCACCAAGGTTCCGGAATGTTCAGAGTTCCGGAATGCACCAAGGTTCCGGAATGTTCAGAGTTCAGGAATGCACCAAGGTTCCGGAATGTTCGGAATTCCGGAATGTTCAGAGTTCCGGAATGCACCAAGGTTCCGGAATGTTCAGAGTTCCGGAATGCACCAAGGTTCCGGAATGTTCGGATTTCCGGAATGTTCAGAGTTCAGGAATGCACCAAGGTTCCGGAATGTTCGGAATTCCGGAATGTTCAGAGTTCCGGAATGCACCAAGGTTCCGGAATGTTCGGAATTCCGGAATGTTCAGAGTTCCGGAATGTTCAGAGTTCCGGAATGCACCAAGGTTCCGGAATGCACAAAGGTTCCGGAATGTTCGGAATTCCGGAATGTTCGGATTTCCGGAATGTACCAAGGTTCCGGAATGTTCGGAATTCCGGAATGTTCAGAGTTCCGGAATGCACCAAGGTTCTGGAATGCACAAAGGTTCCGGAATGTTCGGAATTCCGGAATGTTCGGAATTCCGGAATGTTCGGAATTCCGGAATGTACCAAGGTTCCGGAATGTTCGGAATTCCGGAATGTTCAGAGTTCCGGAATGCACCAAGGTTCGGGAATGTTCAGAATTCCGGAATGCACCAAGGTTCCGGAATGTTCGGAATTCCGGAATGTTCAGAGTTCCGGAATGCACCAAGGTTCCGGAATGCACAAAGGTTCTGGAATGCACAAAGGTTCCGGAATGTTCGGAATTCCGGAATGTTCGGAATTCCGGAATGTTCGGAATTCCGGAATGTACCAAGGTTCCGGAATGTTCGGAATTCCGGAATGTTCGGAATTCCGGAATGTACCAAGGTTCCGGAATGTTCGGAATTCCGGAATGCACAAAGGTTCCGGAATGTTCGGAATTCCGGAATGTTCAGAGTTCCGGAATGCGCCAAGGTTCCGGAATGTTCGGAATTCCGGAATGTTCAGAGTTCCGGAATGCACCAAGGTTCCGGAATGTTCAGAATTCCGGAATGTTCAGAGTTCCGGAATGCACCAAGGTTCCGGAATGCACAAAGGTTCCGGAATGTTCGGAATTCCGGAATGTTCGGAATTCCGGAATGTACCAAGGTTCCGGAATGTTCAGAGTTCCGGAATGCACCAAGGTTCCGGAATGTTCGGAATTCCGGAATGTTCAGAGTTCCGGAATGTTCAGAGTTCCGGAATGCACCAAGGTTCGGGAATGTTCAGAATTCCGGAATGTACCAAGGTTCTGGAATGTTCAGAGTTCCGGAATGCACCAAGGTTCCGGAATGTTCGGAATTCCGGAATGTTCAGAGTTCCGGAATGCACCAAGGTTCCGGAATGTTCAGAGTTCCGGAATGTTCAGAGTTCCGGAATGCACCAAGGTTCCGGAATGTTCGGAATTCCGGAATGTACCAAGGTTCTGGAATGTTCGGAATTCCGGAATGTTCAGAGTTCCGGAATGCACCAAGGTTCCGGAATGTTCGGAATTCCGGAATGTTCAGAATTCCGGAATGTTCAGAGTTCCGGAATGCACCAAGGTTCCGGAATGCACAAAGGTTCCGGAATGTTCGGAATTCCGGAATGTTCGGAATTCCGGAATGTACCAAGGTTCCGGAATGTTCAGAGTTCCGGAATGCACCAAGGTTCGGGAATGTTCAGAATTCCGGAATGTACCAAGGTTCTGGAATGTTCAGAGTTCCGGAATGCACCAAGGTTCTGGAATGTTCAGAGTTCCGGAATGCACCAAGGTTCCGGAATGTTCGGATTTCCGGAATGTTCAGAGTTCAGGAATGCACCAAGGTTCCGGAATGTTCGGAATTCCGGAATGTTCAGAGTTCCGGAATGCACCAAGGTTCCGGAATGTTCGGAATTCCGGAATGTTCAGAGTTCCGGAATGTTCAGAGTTCCGGAATGCACCAAGGTTCCGGAATGCACAAAGGTTCCGGAATGTTCGGAATTCCGGAATGTTCAGAGTTCCGGAATGCACCAAGGTTCCGGAATGTTCGGAATTCCGGAATGTTCAGAGTTCCGGAATGCACCAAGGTTCCGGAATGTTCGGAATTCCGGAATGTTCAGAGTTCCGGAATGTTCAGAGTTCCGGAATGCACCAAGGTTCGGGAATGTTCAGAATTCCGGAATGTACCAAGGTTCTGGAATGTTCAGAGTTCCGGAATGCACCAAGGTTCCGGAATGTTCGGAATTCCGGAATGTTCAGAGTTCCGGAATGCACCAAGGTTCCGGAATGTTCAGAGTTCCGGAATGTTCAGAGTTCCGGAATGCACCAAGGTTCCGGAATGTTCGGAATTCCGGAATGTACCAAGGTTCTGGAATGTTCGGAATTCCGGAATGTTCAGAGTTCCGGAATGCACCAAGGTTCCGGAATGTTCGGAATTCCGGAATGTTCAGAATTCCGGAATGTTCAGAGTTCCGGAATGCACCAAGGTTCCGGAATGCACAAAGGTTCCGGAATGTTCGGAATTCCGGAATGTTCGGAATTCCGGAATGTACCAAGGTTCCGGAATGTTCAGAGTTCCGGAATGCACCAAGGTTCGGGAATGTTCAGAATTCCGGAATGTACCAAGGTTCTGGAATGTTCAGAGTTCCGGAATGCACCAAGGTTCCGGAATGTTCGGATTTCCGGAATGTTCAGAGTTCAGGAATGCACCAAGGTTCCGGAATGTTCGGAATTCCGGAATGTTCAGAGTTCCGGAATGCACCAAGGTTCCGGAATGTTCGGAATTCCGGAATGTTCAGAGTTCCGGAATGTTCAGAGTTCCGGAATGCACCAAGGTTCCGGAATGCACAAAGGTTCCGGAATGTTCGGAATTCCGGAATGTTCAGAGTTCCGGAATGCACCAAGGTTCCGGAATGTTCGGAATTCCGGAATGTTCAGAGTTCCGGAATGCACCAAGGTTCCGGAATGTTCAGAATTCCGGAATGTTCAGAGTTCCGGAATGCACCAAGGTTCCGGAATGTTCGGAATTCCGGAATGTTCAGAATTCCGGAATGTTCAGAGTTCCGGAATGCACCAAGGTTCCGGAATGCACAAAGGTTCCGGAATGTTCGGAATTCCGGAATGTTCGGAATTCCGGAATGTACCAAGGTTCCGGAATGTTCAGAGTTCCGGAATGCACCAAGGTTCGGGAATGTTCAGAATTCCGGAATGTACCAAGGTTCTGGAATGTTCAGAGTTCCGGAATGCACCAAGGTTCCGGAATGTTCGGAATTCCGGAATGTTCAGAGTTCCGGAATGCACCAAGGTTCCGGAATGTTCAGAGTTCCGGAATGCACCAAGGTTCCGGAATGTTCGGATTTCCGGAATGTTCAGAGTTCAGGAATGCACCAAGGTTCCGGAATGTTCGGAATTCCGGAATGTTCAGAGTTCCGGAATGCACCAAGGTTCCGGAATGTTCAGAGTTCCGGAATGCACCAAGGTTCCGGAATGTTCGGATTTCCGGAATGTTCAGAGTTCAGGAATGCACCAAGGTTCCGGAATGTTCGGAATTCCGGAATGTTCAGAGTTCCGGAATGCACCAAGGTTCCGGAATGTTCGGAATTCCGGAATGTTCAGAGTTCCGGAATGTTCAGAGTTCCGGAATGCACCAAGGTTCCGGAATGCACAAAGGTTCCGGAATGTTCGGAATTCCGGAATGTTCGGATTTCCGGAATGTACCAAGGTTCCGGAATGTTCGGAATTCCGGAATGTTCAGAGTTCCGGAATGTTCGGAATTCCGGAATGTTCAGAGTTCCGGAATGCACCAAGGTTCCGGAATGTTCAGAGTTCCGGAATGTTCAGAGTTCCGGAATGCACCAAGGTTCTGGAATGCACAAAGGTTCCGGAATGTTCGGAATTCCGGAATGTTCGGAATTCCGGAATGTTCGGAATTCCGGAATGTACCAAGGTTCCGGAATGTTCGGAATTCCGGAATGCACAAAGGTTCCGGAATGTTCGGAATTCCGGAATGTTCAGAGTTCCGGAATGCACCAAGGTTCCGGAATGTTCGGAATTCCGGAATGTTCAGAGTTCCGGAATGCACCAAGGTTCCGGAATGTTCAGAATTCCGGAATGTTCAGAGTTCCGGAATGCACCAAGGTTCCGGAATGCACAAAGGTTCCGGAATGTTCGGAATTCCGGAATGTTCGGAATTCCGGAATGTACCAAGGTTCCGGAATGTTCAGAGTTCCGGAATGCACCAAGGTTCCGGAATGTTCGGAATTCCGGAATGTTCAGAGTTCCGGAATGTTCAGAGTTCCGGAATGCACCAAGGTTCGGGAATGTTCAGAATTCCGGAATGTACCAAGGTTCCGGAATGTTCGGAATTCCGGAATGTTCAGAGTTCCGGAATGCACCAAGGTTCCGGAATGTTCGGATTTCCGGAATGTTCAGAGTTCCGGAATGCACCAAGGTTCCGGAATGTTCGGAATTCCGGAATGTTCAGAGTTCCGGAATGCACCAAGGTTCCGGAATGTTCGGAATTCCGGAATGTTCAGAGTTCCGGAATGCACCAAGGTTCCGGAATGTTCGGAATTCCGGAATGTTCAGAATTCCGGAATGTTCAGAGTTCCGGAATGCACCAAGGTTCCGGAATGCACAAAGGTTCCGGAATGTTCGGAATTCCGGAATGTTCGGAATTCCGGAATGTACCAAGGTTCCGGAATGTTCAAAGTTCCGGAATGCACCAAGGTTCGGGAATGTTCAGAATTCCGGAATGCACCAAGGTTCCGGAATGTTCGGAATTCCGGAATGTTCAGAGTTCCGGAATGCACCAAGGTTCCGGAATGTTCAGAGTTCCGGAATGCACCAAGGTTCCGGAATGTTCGGATTTCCGGAATGTTCAGAGTTCCGGAATGCACCAAGGTTCCGGAATGTTCGGAATTCCGGAATGTTCAGAGTTCCGGAATGCACCAAGGTTCCGGAATGCACAAAGGTTCCGGAATGTTCGGAATTCCGGAATGTTCGGAATTCCGGAATGTACCAAGGTTCCGGAATGTTCAGAGTTCCGGAATGCACCAAGGTTCGGGAATGTTCAGAATTCCGGAATGTACCAAGGTTCTGGAATGTTCAGAGTTCCGGAATGCACCAAGGTTCCGGAATGTTCGGATTTCCGGAATGTTCAGAGTTCAGGAATGCACCAAGGTTCCGGAATGTTCGGAATTCCGGAATGTTCAGAGTTCCGGAATGCACCAAGGTTCCGGAATGTTCGGAATTCCGGAATGTTCAGAGTTCCGGAATGTTCAGAGTTCCGGAATGCACCAAGGTTCCGGAATGCACAAAGGTTCCGGAATGTTCGGAATTCCGGAATGTTCAGAGTTCCGGAATGCACCAAGGTTCCGGAATGTTCGGAATTCCGGAATGTTCAGAGTTCCGGAATGCACCAAGGTTCCGGAATGTTCGGAATTCCGGAATGTTCAGAGTTCCGGAATGTTCAGAGTTCCGGAATGCACCAAGGTTCGGGAATGTTCAGAATTCCGGAATGTACCAAGGTTCTGGAATGTTCAGAGTTCCGGAATGCACCAAGGTTCCGGAATGTTCGGAATTCCGGAATGTTCAGAGTTCCGGAATGCACCAAGGTTCCGGAATGTTCAGAGTTCCGGAATGTTCAGAGTTCCGGAATGCACCAAGGTTCCGGAATGTTCGGAATTCCGGAATGTACCAAGGTTCTGGAATGTTCGGAATTCCGGAATGTTCAGAGTTCCGGAATGCACCAAGGTTCCGGAATGTTCGGAATTCCGGAATGTTCAGAATTCCGGAATGTTCAGAGTTCCGGAATGCACCAAGGTTCCGGAATGCACAAAGGTTCCGGAATGTTCGGAATTCCGGAATGTTCGGAATTCCGGAATGTACCAAGGTTCCGGAATGTTCAGAGTTCCGGAATGCACCAAGGTTCGGGAATGTTCAGAATTCCGGAATGTACCAAGGTTCTGGAATGTTCAGAGTTCCGGAATGCACCAAGGTTCCGGAATGTTCGGATTTCCGGAATGTTCAGAGTTCAGGAATGCACCAAGGTTCCGGAATGTTCGGAATTCCGGAATGTTCAGAGTTCCGGAATGCACCAAGGTTCCGGAATGTTCGGAATTCCGGAATGTTCAGAGTTCCGGAATGTTCAGAGTTCCGGAATGCACCAAGGTTCCGGAATGCACAAAGGTTCCGGAATGTTCGGAATTCCGGAATGTTCAGAGTTCCGGAATGCACCAAGGTTCCGGAATGTTCGGAATTCCGGAATGTTCAGAGTTCCGGAATGCACCAAGGTTCCGGAATGTTCAGAATTCCGGAATGTTCAGAGTTCCGGAATGCACCAAGGTTCCGGAATGTTCGGAATTCCGGAATGTTCAGAATTCCGGAATGTTCAGAGTTCCGGAATGCACCAAGGTTCCGGAATGCACAAAGGTTCCGGAATGTTCGGAATTCCGGAATGTTCGGAATTCCGGAATGTACCAAGGTTCCGGAATGTTCAGAGTTCCGGAATGCACCAAGGTTCGGGAATGTTCAGAATTCCGGAATGTACCAAGGTTCTGGAATGTTCAGAGTTCCGGAATGCACCAAGGTTCCGGAATGTTCGGAATTCCGGAATGTTCAGAGTTCCGGAATGCACCAAGGTTCCGGAATGTTCAGAGTTCCGGAATGCACCAAGGTTCCGGAATGTTCGGATTTCCGGAATGTTCAGAGTTCAGGAATGCACCAAGGTTCCGGAATGTTCGGAATTCCGGAATGTTCAGAGTTCCGGAATGCACCAAGGTTCCGGAATGTTCAGAGTTCCGGAATGCACCAAGGTTCCGGAATGTTCGGATTTCCGGAATGTTCAGAGTTCAGGAATGCACCAAGGTTCCGGAATGTTCGGAATTCCGGAATGTTCAGAGTTCCGGAATGCACCAAGGTTCCGGAATGTTCGGAATTCCGGAATGTTCAGAGTTCCGGAATGTTCAGAGTTCCGGAATGCACCAAGGTTCCGGAATGCACAAAGGTTCCGGAATGTTCGGAATTCCGGAATGTTCGGATTTCCGGAATGTACCAAGGTTCCGGAATGTTCGGAATTCCGGAATGTTCAGAGTTCCGGAATGTTCGGAATTCCGGAATGTTCAGAGTTCCGGAATGCACCAAGGTTCCGGAATGTTCAGAGTTCCGGAATGTTCAGAGTTCCGGAATGCACCAAGGTTCTGGAATGCACAAAGGTTCCGGAATGTTCGGAATTCCGGAATGTTCGGAATTCCGGAATGTTCGGAATTCCGGAATGTACCAAGGTTCCGGAATGTTCGGAATTCCGGAATGCACAAAGGTTCCGGAATGTTCGGAATTCCGGAATGTTCAGAGTTCCGGAATGCACCAAGGTTCCGGAATGTTCGGAATTCCGGAATGTTCAGAGTTCCGGAATGCACCAAGGTTCCGGAATGTTCAGAATTCCGGAATGTTCAGAGTTCCGGAATGCACCAAGGTTCCGGAATGCACAAAGGTTCCGGAATGTTCGGAATTCCGGAATGTTCGGAATTCCGGAATGTACCAAGGTTCCGGAATGTTCAGAGTTCCGGAATGCACCAAGGTTCCGGAATGTTCGGAATTCCGGAATGTTCAGAGTTCCGGAATGTTCAGAGTTCCGGAATGCACCAAGGTTCGGGAATGTTCAGAATTCCGGAATGTACCAAGGTTCCGGAATGTTCGGAATTCCGGAATGTTCAGAGTTCCGGAATGCACCAAGGTTCCGGAATGTTCGGATTTCCGGAATGTTCAGAGTTCCGGAATGCACCAAGGTTCCGGAATGTTCGGAATTCCGGAATGTTCAGAGTTCCGGAATGCACCAAGGTTCCGGAATGTTCGGAATTCCGGAATGTTCAGAGTTCCGGAATGCACCAAGGTTCCGGAATGTTCGGAATTCCGGAATGTTCAGAATTCCGGAATGTTCAGAGTTCCGGAATGCACCAAGGTTCCGGAATGCACAAAGGTTCCGGAATGTTCGGAATTCCGGAATGTTCGGAATTCCGGAATGTACCAAGGTTCCGGAATGTTCAAAGTTCCGGAATGCACCAAGGTTCGGGAATGTTCAGAATTCCGGAATGCACCAAGGTTCCGGAATGTTCGGAATTCCGGAATGTTCAGAGTTCCGGAATGCACCAAGGTTCCGGAATGTTCAGAGTTCCGGAATGCACCAAGGTTCCGGAATGTTCGGATTTCCGGAATGTTCAGAGTTCCGGAATGCACCAAGGTTCCGGAATGTTCGGAATTCCGGAATGTTCAGAGTTCCGGAATGCACCAAGGTTCCGGAATGTTCGGAATTCCGGAATGTTCAGAGTTCCGGAATGCACCAAGGTTCCGGAATGTTCGGAATTCCGGAATGTTCAGAGTTCCGGAATGTTCAGAGTTCCGGAATGCACCAAGGTTCCGGAATGCACAAAGGTTCCGGAATGTTCGGAATTCCGGAATGTTCGGAATTCCGGAATGTACCAAGGTTCCGGAATGTTCGGAATTCCGGAATGTTCAGAGTTCCGGAATGTTCGGAATTCCGGAATGTTCAGAGTTCCGGAATGCACCAAGGTTCCGGAATGTTCAGAGTTCCGGAATGTTCAGAGTTCCGGAATGCACCAAGGTTCTGGAATGCACAAAGGTTCCGGAATGTTCGGAATTCCGGAATGTTCGGAATTCCGGAATGTTCGGAATTCCGGAATGTACCAAGGTTCCGGAATGTTCGGAATTCCGGAATGTTCGGAATTCCGGAATGTACCAAGGTTCCGGAATGTTCGGAATTCCGGAATGCACAAAGGTTCCGGAATGTTCGGAATTCCGGAATGTTCAGAGTTCCGGAATGCACCAAGGTTCCGGAATGTTCAGAATTCCGGAATGTTCAGAGTTCCGGAATGCACCAAGGTTCCGGAATGCACAAAGGTTCCGGAATGTTCGGAATTCCGGAATGTTCGGAATTCCGGAATGTACCAAGGTTCCGGAATGTTCAGAGTTCCGGAATGCACCAAGGTTCCGGAATGTTCGGAATTCCGGAATGTTCAGAGTTCCGGAATGCACCAAGGTTCGGGAATGTTCAGAATTCCGGAATGTACCAAGGTTCTGGAATGTTCAGAGTTCCGGAATGCACCAAGGTTCCGGAATGCACAAAGGTTCCGGAATGTTCGGAATTCCGGAATGTTCAGAGTTCCGGAATGCACCAAGGTTCCGGAATGTTCAGAGTTCCGGAATGTTCAGAGTTCCGGAATGCACCAAGGTTCTGGAATGCACAAAGGTTCCGGAATGTTCGGAATTCCGGAATGTTCGGAATTCCGGAATGTTCGGAATTCCGGAATGTACCAAGGTTCCGGAATGTTCGGAATTCCGGAATGTTCAGAATTCCGGAATGTTCAGAGTTCCGGAATGCACCAAGGTTCCGGAATGCACAAAGGTTCCGGAATGTTCGGAATTCCGGAATGTTCGGAATTCCGGAATGTACCAAGGTTCCGGAATGTTCAGAGTTCCGGAATGCACCAAGGTTCGGGAATGTTCAGAATTCCGGAATGTACCAAGGTTCTGGAATGTTCAGAGTTCCGGAATGCACCAAGGTTCCGGAATGTTCGGATTTCCGGAATGTTCAGAGTTCAGGAATGCACCAAGGTTCCGGAATGTTCGGAATTCCGGAATGTTCAGAGTTCCGGAATGCACCAAGGTTCCGGAATGTTCGGAATTCCGGAATGTTCAGAGTTCCGGAATGTTCAGAGTTCCGGAATGCACCAAGGTTCCGGAATGCACAAAGGTTCCGGAATGTTCGGAATTCCGGAATGTTCAGAGTTCCGGAATGCACCAAGGTTCCGGAATGTTCGGAATTCCGGAATGTTCAGAGTTCCGGAATGTTCAGAGTTCCGGAATGCACCAAGGTTCCGGAATGCACAAAGGTTCCGGAATGTTCGGAATTCCGGAATGTTCGGATTTCCGGAATGTACCAAGGTTCCGGAATGTTCGGAATTCCGGAATGCACCAAGGTTCCGGAATGTTCGGAATTCCGGAATGTTCAGAGTTCCGGAATGCACCAAGGTTCCGGAATGTTCGGAATTCCGGAATGTTCAGAATTCCGGAATGTTCAGAGTTCCGGAATGCACCAAGGTTCCGGAATGCACAAAGGTTCCGGAATGTTCGGAATTCCGGAATGTTCGGAATTCCGGAATGTACCAAGGTTCCGGAATGTTCAGAGTTCCGGAATGCACCAAGGTTCGGGAATGTTCAGAATTCCGGAATGTACCAAGGTTCTGGAATGTTCAGAGTTCCGGAATGCACCAAGGTTCCGGAATGTTCGGAATTCCGGAATGTTCAGAGTTCCGGAATGCACCAAGGTTCCGGAATGTTCAGAGTTCCGGAATGCACCAAGGTTCCGGAATGTTCGGAATTCCGGAATGTTCAGAGTTCCGGAATGCACCAAGGTTCCGGAATGTTCAGAGTTCCGGAATGCACCAAGGTTCCGGAATGTTCAGAGTTCAGGAATGCACCAAGGTTCCGGAATGTTCGGAATTCCGGAATGTTCAGAGTTCCGGAATGCACCAAGGTTCCGGAATGTTCAGAGTTCCGGAATGCACCAAGGTTCCGGAATGTTCGGATTTCCGGAATGTTCAGAGTTCAGGAATGCACCAAGGTTCCGGAATGTTCGGAATTCCGGAATGTTCAGAGTTCCGGAATGTTCAGAGTTCCGGAATGCACCAAGGTTCCGGAATGCACAAAGGTTCCGGAATGTTCGGAATTCCGGAATGTTCGGATTTCCGGAATGTACCAAGGTTCCGGAATGTTCGGAATTCCGGAATGTTCAGAGTTCCGGAATGCACCAAGGTTCTGGAATGCACAAAGGTTCCGGAATGTTCGGAATTCCGGAATGTTCGGAATTCCGGAATGTTCGGAATTCCGGAATGTACCAAGGTTCCGGAATGTTCGGAATTCCGGAATGTTCAGAGTTCCGGAATGCACCAAGGTTCGGGAATGTTCAGAATTCCGGAATGCACCAAGGTTCCGGAATGTTCGGAATTCCGGAATGTTCAGAGTTCCGGAATGCACCAAGGTTCCGGAATGCACAAAGGTTCTGGAATGCACAAAGGTTCCGGAATGTTCGGAATTCCGGAATGTTCGGAATTCCGGAATGTTCGGAATTCCGGAATGTACCAAGGTTCCGGAATGTTCGGAATTCCGGAATGTTCGGAATTCCGGAATGTACCAAGGTTCCGGAATGTTCGGAATTCCGGAATGCACAAAGGTTCCGGAATGTTCGGAATTCCGGAATGTTCAGAGTTCCGGAATGCACCAAGGTTCCGGAATGTTCGGAATTCCGGAATGTTCAGAGTTCCGGAATGCACCAAGGTTCCGGAATGTTCAGAATTCCGGAATGTTCAGAGTTCCGGAATGCACCAAGGTTCCGGAATGCACAAAGGTTCCGGAATGTTCGGAATTCCGGAATGTTCGGAATTCCGGAATGTACCAAGGTTCCGGAATGTTCAGAGTTCCGGAATGCACCAAGGTTCCGGAATGTTCGGAATTCCGGAATGTTCAGAGTTCCGGAATGTTCAGAGTTCCGGAATGCACCAAGGTTCGGGAATGTTCAGAATTCCGGAATGTACCAAGGTTCTGGAATGTTCAGAGTTCCGGAATGCACCAAGGTTCCGGAATGTTCGGAATTCCGGAATGTTCAGAGTTCCGGAATGCACCAAGGTTCCGGAATGTTCAGAGTTCCGGAATGTTCAGAGTTCCGGAATGCACCAAGGTTCCGGAATGTTCGGAATTCCGGAATGTACCAAGGTTCTGGAATGTTCGGAATTCCGGAATGTTCAGAGTTCCGGAATGCACCAAGGTTCCGGAATGTTCGGAATTCCGGAATGTTCAGAATTCCGGAATGTTCAGAGTTCCGGAATGCACCAAGGTTCCGGAATGCACAAAGGTTCCGGAATGTTCGGAATTCCGGAATGTTCGGAATTCCGGAATGTACCAAGGTTCCGGAATGTTCAGAGTTCCGGAATGCACCAAGGTTCGGGAATGTTCAGAATTCCGGAATGTACCAAGGTTCTGGAATGTTCAGAGTTCCGGAATGCACCAAGGTTCCGGAATGTTCGGATTTCCGGAATGTTCAGAGTTCAGGAATGCACCAAGGTTCCGGAATGTTCGGAATTCCGGAATGTTCAGAGTTCCGGAATGCACCAAGGTTCCGGAATGTTCGGAATTCCGGAATGTTCAGAGTTCCGGAATGTTCAGAGTTCCGGAATGCACCAAGGTTCGGGAATGTTCAGAATTCCGGAATGTACCAAGGTTCTGGAATGTTTAGAGTTCCGGAATGCACCAAGGTTCCGGAATGTTCGGAATTCCGGAATGTTCAGAGTTCCGGAATGCACCAAGGTTCCGGAATGTTCAGAGTTCCGGAATGTTCAGAGTTCCGGAATGCACCAAGGTTCCGGAATGTTCGGAATTCCGGAATGTACCAAGGTTCTGGAATGTTCGGAATTCCGGAATGTTCAGAGTTCCGGAATGCACCAAGGTTCCGGAATGTTCGGAATTCCGGAATGTTCAGAATTCCGGAATGTTCAGAGTTCCGGAATGCACCAAGGTTCCGGAATGCACAAAGGTTCCGGAATGTTCGGAATTCCGGAATGTTCGGAATTCCGGAATGTACCAAGGTTCCGGAATGTTCAGAGTTCCGGAATGCACCAAGGTTCGGGAATGTTCAGAATTCCGGAATGTACCAAGGTTCTGGAATGTTCAGAGTTCCGGAATGCACCAAGGTTCCGGAATGTTCGGATTTCCGGAATGTTCAGAGTTCAGGAATGCACCAAGGTTCCGGAATGTTCGGAATTCCGGAATGTTCAGAGTTCCGGAATGCACCAAGGTTCCGGAATGTTCGGAATTCCGGAATGTTCAGAGTTCCGGAATGTTCAGAGTTCCGGAATGCACCAAGGTTCCGGAATGCACAAAGGTTCCGGAATGTTCGGAATTCCGGAATGTTCAGAGTTCCGGAATGCACCAAGGTTCCGGAATGTTCGGAATTCCGGAATGTTCAGAGTTCCGGAATGCACCAAGGTTCCGGAATGTTCAGAATTCCGGAATGTTCAGAGTTCCGGAATGCACCAAGGTTCCGGAATGTTCGGAATTCCGGAATGTTCAGAATTCCGGAATGTTCAGAGTTCCGGAATGCACCAAGGTTCCGGAATGCACAAAGGTTCCGGAATGTTCGGAATTCCGGAATGTTCGGAATTCCGGAATGTACCAAGGTTCCGGAATGTTCAGAGTTCCGGAATGCACCAAGGTTCGGGAATGTTCAGAATTCCGGAATGTACCAAGGTTCTGGAATGTTCAGAGTTCCGGAATGCACCAAGGTTCCGGAATGTTCGGAATTCCGGAATGTTCAGAGTTCCGGAATGCACCAAGGTTCCGGAATGTTCAGAGTTCCGGAATGCACCAAGGTTCCGGAATGTTCGGATTTCCGGAATGTTCAGAGTTCAGGAATGCACCAAGGTTCCGGAATGTTCGGAATTCCGGAATGTTCAGAGTTCCGGAATGCACCAAGGTTCCGGAATGTTCAGAGTTCCGGAATGCACCAAGGTTCCGGAATGTTCGGATTTCCGGAATGTTCAGAGTTCAGGAATGCACCAAGGTTCCGGAATGTTCGGAATTCCGGAATGTTCAGAGTTCCGGAATGCACCAAGGTTCCGGAATGTTCGGAATTCCGGAATGTTCAGAGTTCCGGAATGTTCAGAGTTCCGGAATGCACCAAGGTTCCGGAATGCACAAAGGTTCCGGAATGTTCGGAATTCCGGAATGTTCGGATTTCCGGAATGTACCAAGGTTCCGGAATGTTCGGAATTCCGGAATGTTCAGAGTTCCGGAATGTTCGGAATTCCGGAATGTTCAGAGTTCCGGAATGCACCAAGGTTCCGGAATGTTCAGAGTTCCGGAATGTTCAGAGTTCCGGAATGCACCAAGGTTCTGGAATGCACAAAGGTTCCGGAATGTTCGGAATTCCGGAATGTTCGGAATTCCGGAATGTTCGGAATTCCGGAATGTACCAAGGTTCCGGAATGTTCGGAATTCCGGAATGCACAAAGGTTCCGGAATGTTCGGAATTCCGGAATGTTCAGAGTTCCGGAATGCACCAAGGTTCCGGAATGTTCGGAATTCCGGAGTGTTCAGAGTTCCGGAATGCACCAAGGTTCCGGAATGTTCAGAATTCCGGAATGTTCAGAGTTCCGGAATGCACCAAGGTTCCGGAATGCACAAAGGTTCCGGAATGTTCGGAATTCCGGAATGTTCGGAATTCCGGAATGTACCAAGGTTCCGGAATGTTCAGAGTTCCGGAATGCACCAAGGTTCCGGAATGTTCGGAATTCCGGAATGTTCAGAGTTCCGGAATGTTCAGAGTTCCGGAATGCACCAAGGTTCGGGAATGTTCAGAATTCCGGAATGTACCAAGGTTCCGGAATGTTCGGAATTCCGGAATGTTCAGAGTTCCGGAATGCACCAAGGTTCCGGAATGTTCGGAATTCCGGAATGTTCAGAGTTCCGGAATGCACCAAGGTTCCGGAATGTTCGGAATTCCGGAATGTTCAGAATTCCGGAATGTTCAGAGTTCCGGAATGCACCAAGGTTCCGGAATGCACAAAGGTTCCGGAATGTTCGGAATTCCGGAATGTTCGGAATTCCGGAATGTACCAAGGTTCCGGAATGTTCAAAGTTCCGGAATGCACCAAGGTTCGGGAATGTTCAGAATTCCGGAATGCACCAAGGTTCCGGAATGTTCGGAATTCCGGAATGTTCAGAGTTCCGGAATGCACCAAGGTTCCGGAATGTTCGGATTTCCGGAATGTTCAGAGTTCCGGAATGCACCAAGGTTCCGGAATGTTCGGAATTCCGGAATGTTCAGAGTTCCGGAATGCACCAAGGTTCCGGAATGTTCGGAATTCCGGAATGTTCAGAGTTCCGGAATGCACCAAGGTTCCGGAATGTTCGGAATTCCGGAATGTTCAGAATTCCGGAATGTTCAGAGTTCCGGAATGCACCAAGGTTCCGGAATGCACAAAGGTTCCGGAATGTTCGGAATTCCGGAATGTTCGGAATTCCGGAATGTACCAAGGTTCCGGAATGTTCAAAGTTCCGGAATGCACCAAGGTTCGGGAATGTTCAGAATTCCGGAATGCACCAAGGTTCCGGAATGTTCGGAATTCCGGAATGTTCAGAGTTCCGGAATGCACCAAGGTTCCGGAATGTTCAGAGTTCCGGAATGCACCAAGGTTCCGGAATGTTCGGATTTCCGGAATGTTCAGAGTTCCGGAATGCACCAAGGTTCCGGAATGTTCGGAATTCCGGAATGTTCAGAGTTCCGGAATGCACCAAGGTTCCGGAATGTTCGGAATTCCGGAATGTTCAGAGTTCCGGAATGCACCAAGGTTCCGGAATGTTCGGAATTCCGGAATGTTCAGAGTTCCGGAATGTTCAGAGTTCCGGAATGCACCAAGGTTCCGGAATGCACAAAGGTTCCGGAATGTTCGGAATTCCGGAATGTTCGGAATTCCGGAATGTACCAAGGTTCCGGAATGTTCGGAATTCCGGAATGTTCAGAGTTCCGGAATGTTCGGAATTCCGGAATGTTCAGAGTTCCGGAATGCACCAAGGTTCCGGAATGTTCAGAGTTCCGGAATGTTCAGAGTTCCGGAATGCACCAAGGTTCTGGAATGCACAAAGGTTCCGGAATGTTCGGAATTCCGGAATGTTCGGAATTCCGGAATGTTCGGAATTCCGGAATGTACCAAGGTTCCGGAATGTTCGGAATTCCGGAATGTTCGGAATTCCGGAATGTACCAAGGTTCCGGAATGTTCGGAATTCCGGAATGCACAAAGGTTCCGGAATGTTCGGAATTCCGGAATGTTCAGAGTTCCGGAATGCACCAAGGTTCCGGAATGTTCAGAATTCCGGAATGTTCAGAGTTCCGGAATGCACCAAGGTTCCGGAATGCACAAAGGTTCCGGAATGTTCGGAATTCCGGAATGTTCGGAATTCCGGAATGTACCAAGGTTCCGGAATGTTCAGAGTTCCGGAATGCACCAAGGTTCCGGAATGTTCGGAATTCCGGAATGTTCAGAGTTCCGGAATGCACCAAGGTTCGGGAATGTTCAGAATTCCGGAATGTACCAAGGTTCTGGAATGTTCAGAGTTCCGGAATGCACCAAGGTTCCGGAATGCACAAAGGTTCCGGAATGTTCGGAATTCCGGAATGTTCGGAATTCCGGAATGTACCAAGGTTCCGGAATGTTCGGAATTCCGGAATGTTCAGAGTTCCGGAATGTTCGGAATTCCGGAATGTTCAGAGTTCCGGAATGCACCAAGGTTCCGGAATGTTCAGAGTTCCGGAATGTTCAGAGTTCCGGAATGCACCAAGGTTCTGGAATGCACAAAGGTTCCGGAATGTTCGGAATTCCGGTATGTTCGGAATTCCGGAATGTTCGGAATTCCGGAATGTACCAAGGTTCCGGAATGTTCGGAATTCCGGAATGTTCAGAATTCCGGAATGTTCAGAGTTCCGGAATGCACCAAGGTTCCGGAATGCACAAAGGTTCCGGAATGTTCGGAATTCCGGAATGTTCGGAATTCCGGAATGTACCAAGGTTCCGGAATGTTCAGAGTTCCGGAATGCACCAAGGTTCGGGAATGTTCAGAATTCCGGAATGTACCAAGGTTCTGGAATGTTCAGAGTTCCGGAATGCACCAAGGTTCCGGAATGTTCGGATTTCCGGAATGTTCAGAGTTCAGGAATGCACCAAGGTTCCGGAATGTTCGGAATTCCGGAATGTTCAGAGTTCCGGAATGCACCAAGGTTCCGGAATGTTCGGAATTCCGGAATGTTCAGAGTTCCGGAATGTTCAGAGTTCCGGAATGCACCAAGGTTCCGGAATGCACAAAGGTTCCGGAATGTTCGGAATTCCGGAATGTTCGGAATTCCGGAATGTACCAAGGTTCCGGAATGTTCGGAATTCCGGAATGTTCAGAGTTCCGGAATGTTCGGAATTCCGGAATGTTCAGAGTTCCGGAATGCACCAAGGTTCCGGAATGTTCAGAGTTCCGGAATGTTCAGAGTTCCGGAATGCACCAAGGTTCTGGAATGCACAAAGGTTCCGGAATGTTCGGAATTCCGGAATGTTCGGAATTCCGGAATGTTCGGAATTCCGGAATGTACCAAGGTTCCGGAATGTTCGGAATTCCGGAATGTTCGGAATTCCGGAATGTACCAAGGTTCCGGAATGTTCGGAATTCCGGAATGCACAAAGGTTCCGGAATGTTCGGAATTCCGGAATGTTCAGAGTTCCGGAATGCACCAAGGTTCCGGAATGTTCAGAATTCCGGAATGTTCAGAGTTCCGGAATGCACCAAGGTTCCGGAATGCACAAAGGTTCCGGAATGTTCGGAATTCCGGAATGTTCGGAATTCCGGAATGTACCAAGGTTCCGGAATGTTCAGAGTTCCGGAATGCACCAAGGTTCCGGAATGTTCGGAATTCCGGAATGTTCAGAGTTCCGGAATGCACCAAGGTTCGGGAATGTTCAGAATTCCGGAATGTACCAAGGTTCTGGAATGTTCAGAGTTCCGGAATGCACCAAGGTTCCGGAATGCACAAAGGTTCCGGAATGTTCGGAATTCCGGAATGTTCAGAGTTCCGGAATGCACCAAGGTTCCGGAATGTTCAGAGTTCCGGAATGTTCAGAGTTCCGGAATGCACCAAGGTTCTGGAATGCACAAAGGTTCCGGAATGTTCGGAATTCCGGAATGTTCGGAATTCCGGAATGTTCGGAATTCCGGAATGTACCAAGGTTCCGGAATGTTCGGAATTCCGGAATGTTCAGAATTCCGGAATGTTCAGAGTTCCGGAATGCACCAAGGTTCCGGAATGCACAAAGGTTCCGGAATGTTCGGAATTCCGGAATGTTCGGAATTCCGGAATGTACCAAGGTTCCGGAATGTTCAGAGTTCCGGAATGCACCAAGGTTCGGGAATGTTCAGAATTCCGGAATGTACCAAGGTTCTGGAATGTTCAGAGTTCCGGAATGCACCAAGGTTCCGGAATGTTCGGATTTCCGGAATGTTCAGAGTTCAGGAATGCACCAAGGTTCCGGAATGTTCGGAATTCCGGAATGTTCAGAGTTCCGGAATGCACCAAGGTTCCGGAATGTTCGGAATTCCGGAATGTTCAGAGTTCCGGAATGTTCAGAGTTCCGGAATGCACCAAGGTTCCGGAATGCACAAAGGTTCCGGAATGTTCGGAATTCCGGAATGTTCAGAGTTCCGGAATGCACCAAGGTTCCGGAATGTTCGGAATTCCGGAATGTTCAGAGTTCCGGAATGTTCAGAGTTCCGGAATGCACCAAGGTTCCGGAATGCACAAAGGTTCCGGAATGTTCGGAATTCCGGAATGTTCGGATTTCCGGAATGTACCAAGGTTCCGGAATGTTCGGAATTCCGGAATGCACCAAGGTTCCGGAATGTTCGGAATTCCGGAATGTTCAGAGTTCCGGAATGCACCAAGGTTCCGGAATGTTCGGAATTCCGGAATGTTCAGAATTCCGGAATGTTCAGAGTTCCGGAATGCACCAAGGTTCCGGAATGCACAAAGGTTCCGGAATGTTCGGAATTCCGGAATGTTCGGAATTCCGGAATGTACCAAGGTTCCGGAATGTTCAGAGTTCCGGAATGCACCAAGGTTCGGGAATGTTCAGAATTCCGGAATGTACCAAGGTTCTGGAATGTTCAGAGTTCCGGAATGCACCAAGGTTCCGGAATGTTCGGAATTCCGGAATGTTCAGAGTTCCGGAATGCACCAAGGTTCCGGAATGTTCAGAGTTCCGGAATGCACCAAGGTTCCGGAATGTTCGGAATTCCGGAATGTTCAGAGTTCCGGAATGCACCAAGGTTCCGGAATGTTCAGAGTTCCGGAATGCACCAAGGTTCCGGAATGTTCAGAGTTCAGGAATGCACCAAGGTTCCGGAATGTTCGGAATTCCGGAATGTTCAGAGTTCCGGAATGCACCAAGGTTCCGGAATGTTCAGAGTTCCGGAATGCACCAAGGTTCCGGAATGTTCGGATTTCCGGAATGTTCAGAGTTCAGGAATGCACCAAGGTTCCGGAATGTTCGGAATTCCGGAATGTTCAGAGTTCCGGAATGTTCAGAGTTCCGGAATGCACCAAGGTTCCGGAATGCACAAAGGTTCCGGAATGTTCGGAATTCCGGAATGTTCGGATTTCCGGAATGTACCAAGGTTCCGGAATGTTCGGAATTCCGGAATGTTCAGAGTTCCGGAATGCACCAAGGTTCTGGAATGCACAAAGGTTCCGGAATGTTCGGAATTCCGGAATGTTCGGAATTCCGGAATGTTCGGAATTCCGGAATGTACCAAGGTTCCGGAATGTTCGGAATTCCGGAATGTTCAGAGTTCCGGAATGCACCAAGGTTCGGGAATGTTCAGAATTCCGGAATGCACCAAGGTTCCGGAATGTTCGGAATTCCGGAATGTTCAGAGTTCCGGAATGCACCAAGGTTCCGGAATGCACAAAGGTTCTGGAATGCACAAAGGTTCCGGAATGTTCGGAATTCCGGAATGTTCGGAATTCCGGAATGTTCGGAATTCCGGAATGTACCAAGGTTCCGGAATGTTCGGAATTCCGGAATGTTCGGAATTCCGGAATGTACCAAGGTTCCGGAATGTTCGGAATTCCGGAATGCACAAAGGTTCCGGAATGTTCGGAATTCCGGAATGTTCAGAGTTCCGGAATGCACCAAGGTTCCGGAATGTTCGGAATTCCGGAATGTTCAGAGTTCCGGAATGCACCAAGGTTCCGGAATGTTCAGAATTCCGGAATGTTCAGAGTTCCGGAATGCACCAAGGTTCCGGAATGCACAAAGGTTCCGGAATGTTCGGAATTCCGGAATGTTCGGAATTCCGGAATGTACCAAGGTTCCGGAATGTTCAGAGTTCCGGAATGCACCAAGGTTCCGGAATGTTCGGAATTCCGGAATGTTCAGAGTTCCGGAATGTTCAGAGTTCCGGAATGCACCAAGGTTCGGGAATGTTCAGAATTCCGGAATGTACCAAGGTTCTGGAATGTTCAGAGTTCCGGAATGCACCAAGGTTCCGGAATGTTCGGAATTCCGGAATGTTCAGAGTTCCGGAATGCACCAAGGTTCCGGAATGTTCAGAGTTCCGGAATGTTCAGAGTTCCGGAATGCACCAAGGTTCCGGAATGTTCGGAATTCCGGAATGTACCAAGGTTCTGGAATGTTCGGAATTCCGGAATGTTCAGAGTTCCGGAATGCACCAAGGTTCCGGAATGTTCGGAATTCCGGAATGTTCAGAATTCCGGAATGTTCAGAGTTCCGGAATGCACCAAGGTTCCGGAATGCACAAAGGTTCCGGAATGTTCGGAATTCCGGAATGTTCGGAATTCCGGAATGTACCAAGGTTCCGGAATGTTCAGAGTTCCGGAATGCACCAAGGTTCGGGAATGTTCAGAATTCCGGAATGTACCAAGGTTCTGGAATGTTCAGAGTTCCGGAATGCACCAAGGTTCCGGAATGTTCGGATTTCCGGAATGTTCAGAGTTCAGGAATGCACCAAGGTTCCGGAATGTTCGGAATTCCGGAATGTTCAGAGTTCCGGAATGCACCAAGGTTCCGGAATGTTCGGAATTCCGGAATGTTCAGAGTTCCGGAATGTTCAGAGTTCCGGAATGCACCAAGGTTCGGGAATGTTCAGAATTCCGGAATGTACCAAGGTTCTGGAATGTTTAGAGTTCCGGAATGCACCAAGGTTCCGGAATGTTCGGAATTCCGGAATGTTCAGAGTTCCGGAATGCACCAAGGTTCCGGAATGTTCAGAGTTCCGGAATGTTCAGAGTTCCGGAATGCACCAAGGTTCCGGAATGTTCGGAATTCCGGAATGTACCAAGGTTCTGGAATGTTCGGAATTCCGGAATGTTCAGAGTTCCGGAATGCACCAAGGTTCCGGAATGTTCGGAATTCCGGAATGTTCAGAATTCCGGAATGTTCAGAGTTCCGGAATGCACCAAGGTTCCGGAATGCACAAAGGTTCCGGAATGTTCGGAATTCCGGAATGTTCGGAATTCCGGAATGTACCAAGGTTCCGGAATGTTCAGAGTTCCGGAATGCACCAAGGTTCGGGAATGTTCAGAATTCCGGAATGTACCAAGGTTCTGGAATGTTCAGAGTTCCGGAATGCACCAAGGTTCCGGAATGTTCGGATTTCCGGAATGTTCAGAGTTCAGGAATGCACCAAGGTTCCGGAATGTTCGGAATTCCGGAATGTTCAGAGTTCCGGAATGCACCAAGGTTCCGGAATGTTCGGAATTCCGGAATGTTCAGAGTTCCGGAATGTTCAGAGTTCCGGAATGCACCAAGGTTCCGGAATGCACAAAGGTTCCGGAATGTTCGGAATTCCGGAATGTTCAGAGTTCCGGAATGCACCAAGGTTCCGGAATGTTCGGAATTCCGGAATGTTCAGAGTTCCGGAATGCACCAAGGTTCCGGAATGTTCAGAATTCCGGAATGTTCAGAGTTCCGGAATGCACCAAGGTTCCGGAATGTTCGGAATTCCGGAATGTTCAGAATTCCGGAATGTTCAGAGTTCCGGAATGCACCAAGGTTCCGGAATGCACAAAGGTTCCGGAATGTTCGGAATTCCGGAATGTTCGGAATTCCGGAATGTACCAAGGTTCCGGAATGTTCAGAGTTCCGGAATGCACCAAGGTTCGGGAATGTTCAGAATTCCGGAATGTACCAAGGTTCTGGAATGTTCAGAGTTCCGGAATGCACCAAGGTTCCGGAATGTTCGGAATTCCGGAATGTTCAGAGTTCCGGAATGCACCAAGGTTCCGGAATGTTCAGAGTTCCGGAATGCACCAAGGTTCCGGAATGTTCGGATTTCCGGAATGTTCAGAGTTCAGGAATGCACCAAGGTTCCGGAATGTTCGGAATTCCGGAATGTTCAGAGTTCCGGAATGCACCAAGGTTCCGGAATGTTCAGAGTTCCGGAATGCACCAAGGTTCCGGAATGTTCGGATTTCCGGAATGTTCAGAGTTCAGGAATGCACCAAGGTTCCGGAATGTTCGGAATTCCGGAATGTTCAGAGTTCCGGAATGCACCAAGGTTCCGGAATGTTCGGAATTCCGGAATGTTCAGAGTTCCGGAATGTTCAGAGTTCCGGAATGCACCAAGGTTCCGGAATGCACAAAGGTTCCGGAATGTTCGGAATTCCGGAATGTTCGGATTTCCGGAATGTACCAAGGTTCCGGAATGTTCGGAATTCCGGAATGTTCAGAGTTCCGGAATGTTCGGAATTCCGGAATGTTCAGAGTTCCGGAATGCACCAAGGTTCCGGAATGTTCAGAGTTCCGGAATGTTCAGAGTTCCGGAATGCACCAAGGTTCTGGAATGCACAAAGGTTCCGGAATGTTCGGAATTCCGGAATGTTCGGAATTCCGGAATGTTCGGAATTCCGGAATGTACCAAGGTTCCGGAATGTTCGGAATTCCGGAATGCACAAAGGTTCCGGAATGTTCGGAATTCCGGAATGTTCAGAGTTCCGGAATGCACCAAGGTTCCGGAATGTTCGGAATTCCGGAGTGTTCAGAGTTCCGGAATGCACCAAGGTTCCGGAATGTTCAGAATTCCGGAATGTTCAGAGTTCCGGAATGCACCAAGGTTCCGGAATGCACAAAGGTTCCGGAATGTTCGGAATTCCGGAATGTTCGGAATTCCGGAATGTACCAAGGTTCCGGAATGTTCAGAGTTCCGGAATGCACCAAGGTTCCGGAATGTTCGGAATTCCGGAATGTTCAGAGTTCCGGAATGTTCAGAGTTCCGGAATGCACCAAGGTTCGGGAATGTTCAGAATTCCGGAATGTACCAAGGTTCCGGAATGTTCGGAATTCCGGAATGTTCAGAGTTCCGGAATGCACCAAGGTTCCGGAATGTTCGGAATTCCGGAATGTTCAGAGTTCCGGAATGCACCAAGGTTCCGGAATGTTCGGAATTCCGGAATGTTCAGAATTCCGGAATGTTCAGAGTTCCGGAATGCACCAAGGTTCCGGAATGCACAAAGGTTCCGGAATGTTCGGAATTCCGGAATGTTCGGAATTCCGGAATGTACCAAGGTTCCGGAATGTTCAAAGTTCCGGAATGCACCAAGGTTCGGGAATGTTCAGAATTCCGGAATGCACCAAGGTTCCGGAATGTTCGGAATTCCGGAATGTTCAGAGTTCCGGAATGCACCAAGGTTCCGGAATGTTCGGATTTCCGGAATGTTCAGAGTTCCGGAATGCACCAAGGTTCCGGAATGTTCGGAATTCCGGAATGTTCAGAGTTCCGGAATGCACCAAGGTTCCGGAATGTTCGGAATTCCGGAATGTTCAGAGTTCCGGAATGCACCAAGGTTCCGGAATGTTCGGAATTCCGGAATGTTCAGAATTCCGGAATGTTCAGAGTTCCGGAATGCACCAAGGTTCCGGAATGCACAAAGGTTCCGGAATGTTCGGAATTCCGGAATGTTCGGAATTCCGGAATGTACCAAGGTTCCGGAATGTTCAAAGTTCCGGAATGCACCAAGGTTCGGGAATGTTCAGAATTCCGGAATGCACCAAGGTTCCGGAATGTTCGGAATTCCGGAATGTTCAGAGTTCCGGAATGCACCAAGGTTCCGGAATGTTCAGAGTTCCGGAATGCACCAAGGTTCCGGAATGTTCGGATTTCCGGAATGTTCAGAGTTCCGGAATGCACCAAGGTTCCGGAATGTTCGGAATTCCGGAATGTTCAGAGTTCCGGAATGCACCAAGGTTCCGGAATGTTCGGAATTCCGGAATGTTCAGAGTTCCGGAATGCACCAAGGTTCCGGAATGTTCGGAATTCCGGAATGTTCAGAGTTCCGGAATGCACCAAGGTTCGGGAATGTTCAGAATTCCGGAATGTACCAAGGTTCTGGAATGTTCAGAGTTCCGGAATGCACCAAGGTTCCGGAATGCACAAAGGTTCCGGAATGTTCGGAATTCCGGAATGTTCGGAATTCCGGAATGTACCAAGGTTCCGGAATGTTCGGAATTCCGGAATGTTCAGAGTTCCGGAATGTTCGGAATTCCGGAATGTTCAGAGTTCCGGAATGCACCAAGGTTCCGGAATGTTCAGAGTTCCGGAATGTTCAGAGTTCCGGAATGCACCAAGGTTCTGGAATGCACAAAGGTTCCGGAATGTTCGGAATTCCGGTATGTTCGGAATTCCGGAATGTTCGGAATTCCGGAATGTACCAAGGTTCCGGAATGTTCGGAATTCCGGAATGTTCAGAATTCCGGAATGTTCAGAGTTCCGGAATGCACCAAGGTTCCGGAATGCACAAAGGTTCCGGAATGTTCGGAATTCCGGAATGTTCGGAATTCCGGAATGTACCAAGGTTCCGGAATGTTCAGAGTTCCGGAATGCACCAAGGTTCGGGAATGTTCAGAATTCCGGAATGTACCAAGGTTCTGGAATGTTCAGAGTTCCGGAATGCACCAAGGTTCCGGAATGTTCGGATTTCCGGAATGTTCAGAGTTCAGGAATGCACCAAGGTTCCGGAATGTTCGGAATTCCGGAATGTTCAGAGTTCCGGAATGCACCAAGGTTCCGGAATGTTCGGAATTCCGGAATGTTCAGAGTTCCGGAATGTTCAGAGTTCCGGAATGCACCAAGGTTCCGGAATGCACAAAGGTTCCGGAATGTTCGGAATTCCGGAATGTTCAGAGTTCCGGAATGCACCAAGGTTCCGGAATGTTCGGAATTCCGGAATGTTCAGAGTTCCGGAATGTTCAGAGTTCCGGAATGCACCAAGGTTCCGGAATGCACAAAGGTTCCGGAATGTTCGGAATTCCGGAATGCACCAAGGTTCCGGAATGTTCGGAATTCCGGAATGTTCAGAGTTCCGGAATGCACCAAGGTTCCGGAATGTTCGGAATTCCGGAATGTTCAGAATTCCGGAATGTTCAGAGTTCCGGAATGCACCAAGGTTCCGGAATGCACAAAGGTTCCGGAATGTTCGGAATTCCGGAATGTTCGGAATTCCGGAATGCACCAAGGTTCCGGAATGTTCGGAATTCCGGAATGTTCAGAGTTCCGGAATGCACCAAGGTTCCGGAATGTTCGGAATTCCGGAATGTTCAGAGTTCCGGAATGTTCAGAGTTCCGGAATGCACCAAGGTTCCGGAATGCACAAAGGTTCCGGAATGTTCGGAATTCCGGAATGTACCAAGGTTCCGGAATGTTCGGAATTCCGGAATGTTCAGAGTTCCGGAATGCACCAAGGTTCGGGAATGTTCAGAATTCCGGAATGCACCAAGGTTCCGGAATGTTCGGAATTCCGGAATGTTCAGAGTTCCGGAATGCACCAAGGTTCCGGAATGCACAAAGGTTCTGGAATGCACAAAGGTTCCGGAATGTTCGGAATTCCGGAATGTTCGGAATTCCGGAATGTTCGGAATTCCGGAATGTACCAAGGTTCCGGAATGTTCGGAATTCCGGAATGTTCGGAATTCCGGAATGTACCAAGGTTCCGGAATGTTCGGAATTCCGGAATGCACAAAGGTTCCGGAATGTTCGGAATTCCGGAATGTTCAGAGTTCCGGAATGCACCAAGGTTCCGGAATGTTCGGAATTCCGGAATGTTCAGAGTTCCGGAATGCACCAAGGTTCCGGAATGTTCAGAATTCCGGAATGTTCAGAGTTCCGGAATGCACCAAGGTTCCGGAATGCACAAAGGTTCCGGAATGTTCGGAATTCCGGAATGTTCGGAATTCCGGAATGTACCAAGGTTCCGGAATGTTCAGAGTTCCGGAATGCACCAAGGTTCCGGAATGTTCGGAATTCCGGAATGTTCAGAGTTCCGGAATGTTCAGAGTTCCGGAATGCACCAAGGTTCGGGAATGTTCAGAATTCCGGAATGTACCAAGGTTCTGGAATGTTCAGAGTTCCGGAATGCACCAAGGTTCCGGAATGTTCGGAATTCCGGAATGTTCAGAGTTCCGGAATGCACCAAGGTTCCGGAATGTTCAGAGTTCCGGAATGTTCAGAGTTCCGGAATGCACCAAGGTTCCGGAATGTTCGGAATTCCGGAATGTACCAAGGTTCTGGAATGTTCGGAATTCCGGAATGTTCAGAGTTCCGGAATGCACCAAGGTTCCGGAATGTTCGGAATTCCGGAATGTTCAGAATTCCGGAATGTTCAGAGTTCCGGAATGCACCAAGGTTCCGGAATGCACAAAGGTTCCGGAATGTTCGGAATTCCGGAATGTTCGGAATTCCGGAATGTACCAAGGTTCCGGAATGTTCAGAGTTCCGGAATGCACCAAGGTTCGGGAATGTTCAGAATTCCGGAATGTACCAAGGTTCTGGAATGTTCAGAGTTCCGGAATGCACCAAGGTTCCGGAATGTTCGGATTTCCGGAATGTTCAGAGTTCAGGAATGCACCAAGGTTCCGGAATGTTCGGAATTCCGGAATGTTCAGAGTTCCGGAATGCACCAAGGTTCCGGAATGTTCGGAATTCCGGAATGTTCAGAGTTCCGGAATGTTCAGAGTTCCGGAATGCACCAAGGTTCCGGAATGCACAAAGGTTCCGGAATGTTCGGAATTCCGGAATGTTCAGAGTTCCGGAATGCACCAAGGTTCCGGAATGTTCGGAATTCCGGAATGTTCAGAGTTCCGGAATGCACCAAGGTTCCGGAATGTTCGGAATTCCGGAATGTTCAGAGTTCCGGAATGTTCAGAGTTCCGGAATGCACCAAGGTTCGGGAATGTTCAGAATTCCGGAATGTACCAAGGTTCTGGAATGTTTAGAGTTCCGGAATGCACCAAGGTTCCGGAATGTTCGGAATTCCGGAATGTTCAGAGTTCCGGAATGCACCAAGGTTCCGGAATGTTCAGAGTTCCGGAATGTTCAGAGTTCCGGAATGCACCAAGGTTCCGGAATGTTCGGAATTCCGGAATGTACCAAGGTTCTGGAATGTTCGGAATTCCGGAATGTTCAGAGTTCCGGAATGCACCAAGGTTCCGGAATGTTCGGAATTCCGGAATGTTCAGAATTCCGGAATGTTCAGAGTTCCGGAATGCACCAAGGTTCCGGAATGCACAAAGGTTCCGGAATGTTCGGAATTCCGGAATGTTCGGAATTCCGGAATGTACCAAGGTTCCGGAATGTTCAGAGTTCCGGAATGCACCAAGGTTCGGGAATGTTCAGAATTCCGGAATGTACCAAGGTTCTGGAATGTTCAGAGTTCCGGAATGCACCAAGGTTCCGGAATGTTCGGATTTCCGGAATGTTCAGAGTTCAGGAATGCACCAAGGTTCCGGAATGTTCGGAATTCCGGAATGTTCAGAGTTCCGGAATGCACCAAGGTTCCGGAATGTTCGGAATTCCGGAATGTTCAGAGTTCCGGAATGTTCAGAGTTCCGGAATGCACCAAGGTTCCGGAATGCACAAAGGTTCCGGAATGTTCGGAATTCCGGAATGTTCAGAGTTCCGGAATGCACCAAGGTTCCGGAATGTTCGGAATTCCGGAATGTTCAGAGTTCCGGAATGCACCAAGGTTCCGGAATGTTCAGAATTCCGGAATGTTCAGAGTTCCGGAATGCACCAAGGTTCCGGAATGTTCGGAATTCCGGAATGTTCAGAATTCCGGAATGTTCAGAGTTCCGGAATGCACCAAGGTTCCGGAATGCACAAAGGTTCCGGAATGTTCGGAATTCCGGAATGTACCAAGGTTCCGGAATGTTCAGAGTTCCGGAATGCACCAAGGTTCGGGAATGTTCAGAATTCCGGAATGTACCAAGGTTCTGGAATGTTCAGAGTTCCGGAATGCACCAAGGTTCCGGAATGTTCGGAATTCCGGAATGTTCAGAGTTCCGGAATGCACCAAGGTTCCGGAATGTTCAGAGTTCCGGAATGCACCAAGGTTCCGGAATGTTCGGATTTCCGGAATGTTCAGAGTTCAGGAATGCACCAAGGTTCCGGAATGTTCGGAATTCCGGAATGTTCAGAGTTCCGGAATGCACCAAGGTTCCGGAATGTTCAGAGTTCCGGAATGCACCAAGGTTCCGGAATGTTCGGATTTCCGGAATGTTCAGAGTTCAGGAATGCACCAAGGTTCCGGAATGTTCGGAATTCCGGAATGTTCAGAGTTCCGGAATGCACCAAGGTTCCGGAATGTTCGGAATTCCGGAATGTTCAGAGTTCCGGAATGTTCAGAGTTCCGGAATGCACCAAGGTTCCGGAATGCACAAAGGTTCCGGAATGTTCGGAATTCCGGAATGTTCGGATTTCCGGAATGTACCAAGGTTCCGGAATGTTCGGAATTCCGGAATGTTCAGAGTTCCGGAATGTTCGGAATTCCGGAATGTTCAGAGTTCCGGAATGCACCAAGGTTCCGGAATGTTCAGAGTTCCGGAATGTTCAGAGTTCCGGAATGCACCAAGGTTCTGGAATGCACAAAGGTTCCGGAATGTTCGGAATTCCGGAATGTTCGGAATTCCGGAATGTTCGGAATTCCGGAATGTACCAAGGTTCCGGAATGTTCGGAATTCCGGAATGCACAAAGGTTCCGGAATGTTCGGAATTCCGGAATGTTCAGAGTTCCGGAATGCACCAAGGTTCCGGAATGTTCGGAATTCCGGAGTGTTCAGAGTTCCGGAATGCACCAAGGTTCCGGAATGTTCAGAATTCCGGAATGTTCAGAGTTCCGGAATGCACCAAGGTTCCGGAATGCACAAAGGTTCCGGAATGTTCGGAATTCCGGAATGTTCGGAATTCCGGAATGTACCAAGGTTCCGGAATGTTCAGAGTTCCGGAATGCACCAAGGTTCCGGAATGTTCGGAATTCCGGAATGTTCAGAGTTCCGGAATGTTCAGAGTTCCGGAATGCACCAAGGTTCGGGAATGTTCAGAATTCCGGAATGTACCAAGGTTCCGGAATGTTCGGAATTCCGGAATGTTCAGAGTTCCGGAATGCACCAAGGTTCCGGAATGTTCGGAATTCCGGAATGTTCAGAGTTCCGGAATGCACCAAGGTTCCGGAATGTTCGGAATTCCGGAATGTTCAGAATTCCGGAATGTTCAGAGTTCCGGAATGCACCAAGGTTCCGGAATGCACAAAGGTTCCGGAATGTTCGGAATTCCGGAATGTTCGGAATTCCGGAATGTACCAAGGTTCCGGAATGTTCAAAGTTCCGGAATGCACCAAGGTTCGGGAATGTTCAGAATTCCGGAATGCACCAAGGTTCCGGAATGTTCGGAATTCCGGAATGTTCAGAGTTCCGGAATGCACCAAGGTTCCGGAATGTTCGGATTTCCGGAATGTTCAGAGTTCCGGAATGCACCAAGGTTCCGGAATGTTCGGAATTCCGGAATGTTCAGAGTTCCGGAATGCACCAAGGTTCCGGAATGTTCGGAATTCCGGAATGTTCAGAGTTCCGGAATGCACCAAGGTTCCGGAATGTTCGGAATTCCGGAATGTTCAGAATTCCGGAATGTTCAGAGTTCCGGAATGCACCAAGGTTCCGGAATGCACAAAGGTTCCGGAATGTTCGGAATTCCGGAATGTTCGGAATTCCGGAATGTACCAAGGTTCCGGAATGTTCAAAGTTCCGGAATGCACCAAGGTTCGGGAATGTTCAGAATTCCGGAATGCACCAAGGTTCCGGAATGTTCGGAATTCCGGAATGTTCAGAGTTCCGGAATGCACCAAGGTTCCGGAATGTTCAGAGTTCCGGAATGCACCAAGGTTCCGGAATGTTCGGATTTCCGGAATGTTCAGAGTTCCGGAATGCACCAAGGTTCCGGAATGTTCGGAATTCCGGAATGTTCAGAGTTCCGGAATGCACCAAGGTTCCGGAATGTTCGGAATTCCGGAATGTTCAGAGTTCCGGAATGCACCAAGGTTCCGGAATGTTCGGAATTCCGGAATGTTCAGAGTTCCGGAATGTTCAGAGTTCCGGAATGCACCAAGGTTCCGGAATGCACAAAGGTTCCGGAATGTTCGGAATTCCGGAATGTTCGGAATTCCGGAATGTACCAAGGTTCCGGAATGTTCGGAATTCCGGAATGTTCAGAGTTCCGGAATGTTCGGAATTCCGGAATGTTCAGAGTTCCGGAATGCACCAAGGTTCCGGAATGTTCAGAGTTCCGGAATGTTCAGAGTTCCGGAATGCACCAAGGTTCTGGAATGCACAAAGGTTCCGGAATGTTCGGAATTCCGGAATGTTCGGAATTCCGGAATGTTCGGAATTCCGGAATGTACCAAGGTTCCGGAATGTTCGGAATTCCGGAATGTTCGGAATTCCGGAATGTACCAAGGTTCCGGAATGTTCGGAATTCCGGAATGCACAAAGGTTCCGGAATGTTCGGAATTCCGGAATGTTCAGAGTTCCGGAATGCACCAAGGTTCCGGAATGTTCAGAATTCCGGAATGTTCAGAGTTCCGGAATGCACCAAGGTTCCGGAATGCACAAAGGTTCCGGAATGTTCGGAATTCCGGAATGTTCGGAATTCCGGAATGTACCAAGGTTCCGGAATGTTCAGAGTTCCGGAATGCACCAAGGTTCCGGAATGTTCGGAATTCCGGAATGTTCAGAGTTCCGGAATGCACCAAGGTTCGGGAATGTTCAGAATTCCGGAATGTACCAAGGTTCTGGAATGTTCAGAGTTCCGGAATGCACCAAGGTTCCGGAATGCACAAAGGTTCCGGAATGTTCGGAATTCCGGAATGTTCGGAATTCCGGAATGTACCAAGGTTCCGGAATGTTCGGAATTCCGGAATGTTCAGAGTTCCGGAATGTTCGGAATTCCGGAATGTTCAGAGTTCCGGAATGCACCAAGGTTCCGGAATGTTCAGAGTTCCGGAATGTTCAGAGTTCCGGAATGCACCAAGGTTCTGGAATGCACAAAGGTTCCGGAATGTTCGGAATTCCGGTATGTTCGGAATTCCGGAATGTTCGGAATTCCGGAATGTACCAAGGTTCCGGAATGTTCGGAATTCCGGAATGTTCAGAATTCCGGAATGTTCAGAGTTCCGGAATGCACCAAGGTTCCGGAATGCACAAAGGTTCCGGAATGTTCGGAATTCCGGAATGTTCGGAATTCCGGAATGTTCAGAGTTCCGGAATGTTCAGAGTTCCGGAATGCACCAAGGTTCCGGAATGCACAAAGGTTCCGGAATGTTCGGAATTCCGGAATGCACCAAGGTTCCGGAATGTTCGGAATTCCGGAATGTTCAGAGTTCCGGAATGCACCAAGGTTCCGGAATGTTCGGAATTCCGGAATGTTCAGAATTCCGGAATGTTCAGAGTTCCGGAATGCACCAAGGTTCCGGAATGCACAAAGGTTCCGGAATGTTCGGAATTCCGGAATGTTCGGAATTCCGGAATGCACCAAGGTTCCGGAATGTTCGGAATTCCGGAATGTTCAGAGTTCCGGAATGCACCAAGGTTCCGGAATGTTCGGAATTCCGGAATGTTCAGAGTTCCGGAATGTTCAGAGTTCCGGAATGCACCAAGGTTCCGGAATGCACAAAGGTTCCGGAATGTTCGGAATTCCGGAATGTACCAAGGTTCCGGAATGTTCGGAATTCCGGAATGTTCAGAGTTCCGGAATGCACCAAGGTTCGGGAATGTTCAGAATTCCGGAATGCACCAAGGTTCCGGAATGTTCGGAATTCCGGAATGTTCAGAGTTCCGGAATGCACCAAGGTTCCGGAATGCACAAAGGTTCTGGAATGCACAAAGGTTCCGGAATGTTCGGAATTCCGGAATGTTCGGAATTCCGGAATGTTCGGAATTCCGGAATGTACCAAGGTTCCGGAATGTTCGGAATTCCGGAATGTTCGGAATTCCGGAATGTACCAAGGTTCCGGAATGTTCGGAATTCCGGAATGCACAAAGGTTCCGGAATGTTCGGAATTCCGGAATGTTCAGAGTTCCGGAATGCACCAAGGTTCCGGAATGTTCGGAATTCCGGAATGTTCAGAGTTCCGGAATGCACCAAGGTTCCGGAATGTTCAGAATTCCGGAATGTTCAGAGTTCCGGAATGCACCAAGGTTCCGGAATGCACAAAGGTTCCGGAATGTTCGGAATTCCGGAATGTTCGGAATTCCGGAATGTACCAAGGTTCCGGAATGTTCAGAGTTCCGGAATGCACCAAGGTTCCGGAATGTTCGGAATTCCGGAATGTTCAGAGTTCCGGAATGTTCAGAGTTCCGGAATGCACCAAGGTTCGGGAATGTTCAGAATTCCGGAATGTACCAAGGTTCTGGAATGTTCAGAGTTCCGGAATGCACCAAGGTTCCGGAATGTTCGGAATTCCGGAATGTTCAGAGTTCCGGAATGCACCAAGGTTCCGGAATGTTCAGAGTTCCGGAATGTTCAGAGTTCCGGAATGCACCAAGGTTCCGGAATGTTCGGAATTCCGGAATGTACCAAGGTTCTGGAATGTTCGGAATTCCGGAATGTTCAGAGTTCCGGAATGCACCAAGGTTCCGGAATGTTCGGAATTCCGGAATGTTCAGAATTCCGGAATGTTCAGAGTTCCGGAATGCACCAAGGTTCCGGAATGCACAAAGGTTCCGGAATGTTCGGAATTCCGGAATGTTCGGAATTCCGGAATGTACCAAGGTTCCGGAATGTTCAGAGTTCCGGAATGCACCAAGGTTCGGGAATGTTCAGAATTCCGGAATGTACCAAGGTTCTGGAATGTTCAGAGTTCCGGAATGCACCAAGGTTCCGGAATGTTCGGATTTCCGGAATGTTCAGAGTTCAGGAATGCACCAAGGTTCCGGAATGTTCGGAATTCCGGAATGTTCAGAGTTCCGGAATGCACCAAGGTTCCGGAATGTTCGGAATTCCGGAATGTTCAGAGTTCCGGAATGTTCAGAGTTCCGGAATGCACCAAGGTTCCGGAATGCACAAAGGTTCCGGAATGTTCGGAATTCCGGAATGTTCAGAGTTCCGGAATGCACCAAGGTTCCGGAATGTTCGGAATTCCGGAATGTTCAGAGTTCCGGAATGCACCAAGGTTCCGGAATGTTCGGAATTCCGGAATGTTCAGAGTTCCGGAATGTTCAGAGTTCCGGAATGCACCAAGGTTCGGGAATGTTCAGAATTCCGGAATGTACCAAGGTTCTGGAATGTTTAGAGTTCCGGAATGCACCAAGGTTCCGGAATGTTCGGAATTCCGGAATGTTCAGAGTTCCGGAATGCACCAAGGTTCCGGAATGTTCAGAGTTCCGGAATGTTCAGAGTTCCGGAATGCACCAAGGTTCCGGAATGTTCGGAATTCCGGAATGTACCAAGGTTCTGGAATGTTCGGAATTCCGGAATGTTCAGAGTTCCGGAATGCACCAAGGTTCCGGAATGTTCGGAATTCCGGAATGTTCAGAATTCCGGAATGTTCAGAGTTCCGGAATGCACCAAGGTTCCGGAATGCACAAAGGTTCCGGAATGTTCGGAATTCCGGAATGTTCGGAATTCCGGAATGTACCAAGGTTCCGGAATGTTCAGAGTTCCGGAATGCACCAAGGTTCGGGAATGTTCAGAATTCCGGAATGTACCAAGGTTCTGGAATGTTCAGAGTTCCGGAATGCACCAAGGTTCCGGAATGTTCGGATTTCCGGAATGTTCAGAGTTCAGGAATGCACCAAGGTTCCGGAATGTTCGGAATTCCGGAATGTTCAGAGTTCCGGAATGCACCAAGGTTCCGGAATGTTCGGAATTCCGGAATGTTCAGAGTTCCGGAATGTTCAGAGTTCCGGAATGCACCAAGGTTCCGGAATGCACAAAGGTTCCGGAATGTTCGGAATTCCGGAATGTTCAGAGTTCCGGAATGCACCAAGGTTCCGGAATGTTCGGAATTCCGGAATGTTCAGAGTTCCGGAATGCACCAAGGTTCCGGAATGTTCAGAATTCCGGAATGTTCAGAGTTCCGGAATGCACCAAGGTTCCGGAATGTTCGGAATTCCGGAATGTTCAGAATTCCGGAATGTTCAGAGTTCCGGAATGCACCAAGGTTCCGGAATGCACAAAGGTTCCGGAATGTTCGGAATTCCGGAATGTTCGGAATTCCGGAATGTACCAAGGTTCCGGAATGTTCAGAGTTCCGGAATGCACCAAGGTTCGGGAATGTTCAGAATTCCGGAATGTACCAAGGTTCTGGAATGTTCAGAGTTCCGGAATGCACCAAGGTTCCGGAATGTTCGGAATTCCGGAATGTTCAGAGTTCCGGAATGCACCAAGGTTCCGGAATGTTCAGAGTTCCGGAATGCACCAAGGTTCCGGAATGTTCGGATTTCCGGAATGTTCAGAGTTCAGGAATGCACCAAGGTTCCGGAATGTTCGGAATTCCGGAATGTTCAGAGTTCCGGAATGCACCAAGGTTCCGGAATGTTCAGAGTTCCGGAATGCACCAAGGTTCCGGAATGTTCGGATTTCCGGAATGTTCAGAGTTCAGGAATGCACCAAGGTTCCGGAATGTTCGGAATTCCGGAATGTTCAGAGTTCCGGAATGCACCAAGGTTCCGGAATGTTCGGAATTCCGGAATGTTCAGAGTTCCGGAATGTTCAGAGTTCCGGAATGCACCAAGGTTCCGGAATGCACAAAGGTTCCGGAATGTTCGGAATTCCGGAATGTTCGGATTTCCGGAATGTACCAAGGTTCCGGAATGTTCGGAATTCCGGAATGTTCAGAGTTCCGGAATGTTCGGAATTCCGGAATGTTCAGAGTTCCGGAATGCACCAAGGTTCCGGAATGTTCAGAGTTCCGGAATGTTCAGAGTTCCGGAATGCACCAAGGTTCTGGAATGCACAAAGGTTCCGGAATGTTCGGAATTCCGGAATGTTCGGAATTCCGGAATGTTCGGAATTCCGGAATGTACCAAGGTTCCGGAATGTTCGGAATTCCGGAATGCACAAAGGTTCCGGAATGTTCGGAATTCCGGAATGTTCAGAGTTCCGGAATGCACCAAGGTTCCGGAATGTTCGGAATTCCGGAGTGTTCAGAGTTCCGGAATGCACCAAGGTTCCGGAATGTTCAGAATTCCGGAATGTTCAGAGTTCCGGAATGCACCAAGGTTCCGGAATGCACAAAGGTTCCGGAATGTTCGGAATTCCGGAATGTTCGGAATTCCGGAATGTACCAAGGTTCCGGAATGTTCAGAGTTCCGGAATGCACCAAGGTTCCGGAATGTTCGGAATTCCGGAATGTTCAGAGTTCCGGAATGTTCAGAGTTCCGGAATGCACCAAGGTTCGGGAATGTTCAGAATTCCGGAATGTACCAAGGTTCCGGAATGTTCGGAATTCCGGAATGTTCAGAGTTCCGGAATGCACCAAGGTTCCGGAATGTTCGGAATTCCGGAATGTTCAGAGTTCCGGAATGCACCAAGGTTCCGGAATGTTCGGAATTCCGGAATGTTCAGAATTCCGGAATGTTCAGAGTTCCGGAATGCACCAAGGTTCCGGAATGCACAAAGGTTCCGGAATGTTCGGAATTCCGGAATGTTCGGAATTCCGGAATGTACCAAGGTTCCGGAATGTTCAAAGTTCCGGAATGCACCAAGGTTCGGGAATGTTCAGAATTCCGGAATGCACCAAGGTTCCGGAATGTTCGGAATTCCGGAATGTTCAGAGTTCCGGAATGCACCAAGGTTCCGGAATGTTCGGATTTCCGGAATGTTCAGAGTTCCGGAATGCACCAAGGTTCCGGAATGTTCGGAATTCCGGAATGTTCAGAGTTCCGGAATGCACCAAGGTTCCGGAATGTTCGGAATTCCGGAATGTTCAGAGTTCCGGAATGCACCAAGGTTCCGGAATGTTCGGAATTCCGGAATGTTCAGAATTCCGGAATGTTCAGAGTTCCGGAATGCACCAAGGTTCCGGAATGCACAAAGGTTCCGGAATGTTCGGAATTCCGGAATGTTCGGAATTCCGGAATGTACCAAGGTTCCGGAATGTTCAAAGTTCCGGAATGCACCAAGGTTCGGGAATGTTCAGAATTCCGGAATGCACCAAGGTTCCGGAATGTTCGGAATTCCGGAATGTTCAGAGTTCCGGAATGCACCAAGGTTCCGGAATGTTCAGAGTTCCGGAATGCACCAAGGTTCCGGAATGTTCGGATTTCCGGAATGTTCAGAGTTCCGGAATGCACCAAGGTTCCGGAATGTTCGGAATTCCGGAATGTTCAGAGTTCCGGAATGCACCAAGGTTCCGGAATGTTCGGAATTCCGGAATGTTCAGAGTTCCGGAATGCACCAAGGTTCCGGAATGTTCGGAATTCCGGAATGTTCAGAGTTCCGGAATGTTCAGAGTTCCGGAATGCACCAAGGTTCCGGAATGCACAAAGGTTCCGGAATGTTCGGAATTCCGGAATGTTCGGAATTCCGGAATGTACCAAGGTTCCGGAATGTTCGGAATTCCGGAATGTTCAGAGTTCCGGAATGTTCGGAATTCCGGAATGTTCAGAGTTCCGGAATGCACCAAGGTTCCGGAATGTTCAGAGTTCCGGAATGTTCAGAGTTCCGGAATGCACCAAGGTTCTGGAATGCACAAAGGTTCCGGAATGTTCGGAATTCCGGAATGTTCGGAATTCCGGAATGTTCGGAATTCCGGAATGTACCAAGGTTCCGGAATGTTCGGAATTCCGGAATGTTCGGAATTCCGGAATGTACCAAGGTTCCGGAATGTTCGGAATTCCGGAATGCACAAAGGTTCCGGAATGTTCGGAATTCCGGAATGTTCAGAGTTCCGGAATGCACCAAGGTTCCGGAATGTTCAGAATTCCGGAATGTTCAGAGTTCCGGAATGCACCAAGGTTCCGGAATGCACAAAGGTTCCGGAATGTTCGGAATTCCGGAATGTTCGGAATTCCGGAATGTACCAAGGTTCCGGAATGTTCAGAGTTCCGGAATGCACCAAGGTTCCGGAATGTTCGGAATTCCGGAATGTTCAGAGTTCCGGAATGCACCAAGGTTCGGGAATGTTCAGAATTCCGGAATGTACCAAGGTTCTGGAATGTTCAGAGTTCCGGAATGCACCAAGGTTCCGGAATGCACAAAGGTTCCGGAATGTTCGGAATTCCGGAATGTTCGGAATTCCGGAATGTACCAAGGTTCCGGAATGTTCGGAATTCCGGAATGTTCAGAGTTCCGGAATGTTCGGAATTCCGGAATGTTCAGAGTTCCGGAATGCACCAAGGTTCCGGAATGTTCAGAGTTCCGGAATGTTCAGAGTTCCGGAATGCACCAAGGTTCTGGAATGCACAAAGGTTCCGGAATGTTCGGAATTCCGGTATGTTCGGAATTCCGGAATGTTCGGAATTCCGGAATGTACCAAGGTTCCGGAATGTTCGGAATTCCGGAATGTTCAGAATTCCGGAATGTTCAGAGTTCCGGAATGCACCAAGGTTCCGGAATGCACAAAGGTTCCGGAATGTTCGGAATTCCGGAATGTTCGGAATTCCGGAATGTACCAAGGTTCCGGAATGTTCAGAGTTCCGGAATGCACCAAGGTTCGGGAATGTTCAGAATTCCGGAATGTACCAAGGTTCTGGAATGTTCAGAGTTCCGGAATGCACCAAGGTTCCGGAATGTTCGGATTTCCGGAATGTTCAGAGTTCAGGAATGCACCAAGGTTCCGGAATGTTCGGAATTCCGGAATGTTCAGAGTTCCGGAATGCACCAAGGTTCCGGAATGTTCGGAATTCCGGAATGTTCAGAGTTCCGGAATGTTCAGAGTTCCGGAATGCACCAAGGTTCCGGAATGCACAAAGGTTCCGGAATGTTCGGAATTCCGGAATGTTCAGAGTTCCGGAATGCACCAAGGTTCCGGAATGTTCGGAATTCCGGAATGTTCAGAGTTCCGGAATGTTCAGAGTTCCGGAATGCACCAAGGTTCCGGAATGCACAAAGGTTCCGGAATGTTCGGAATTCCGGAATGCACCAAGGTTCCGGAATGTTCGGAATTCCGGAATGTTCAGAGTTCCGGAATGCACCAAGGTTCCGGAATGTTCGGAATTCCGGAATGTTCAGAATTCCGGAATGTTCAGAGTTCCGGAATGCACCAAGGTTCCGGAATGCACAAAGGTTCCGGAATGTTCGGAATTCCGGAATGTTCGGAATTCCGGAATGTACCAAGGTTCCGGAATGTTCAGAGTTCCGGAATGCACCAAGGTTCGGGAATGTTCAGAATTCCGGAATGTACCAAGGTTCTGGAATGTTCAGAGTTCCGGAATGCACCAAGGTTCCGGAATGTTCGGAATTCCGGAATGTTCAGAGTTCCGGAATGCACCAAGGTTCCGGAATGTTCAGAGTTCCGGAATGCACCAAGGTTCCGGAATGTTCGGAATTCCGGAATGTTCAGAGTTCCGGAATGCACCAAGGTTCCGGAATGTTCGGAATTCCGGAATGTTCAGAGTTCCGGAATGTTCAGAGTTCCGGAATGCACCAAGGTTCGGGAATGTTCAGAATTCCGGAATGTACCAAGGTTCTGGAATGTTCAGAGTTCCGGAATGCACCAAGGTTCCGGAATGTTCAGAGTTCAGGAATGCACCAAGGTTCCGGAATGTTCGGAATTCCGGAATGTTCAGAGTTCCGGAATGCACCAAGGTTCCGGAATGTTCAGAGTTCCGGAATGCACCAAGGTTCCGGAATGTTCGGATTTCCGGAATGTTCAGAGTTCAGGAATGCACCAAGGTTCCGGAATGTTCGGAATTCCGGAATGTTCAGAGTTCCGGAATGCACCAAGGTTCCGGAATGTTCGGAATTCCGGAATGTTCAGAGTTCCGGAATGTTCAGAGTTCCGGAATGCACCAAGGTTCCGGAATGCACAAAGGTTCCGGAATGTTCGGAATTCCGGAATGTTCGGATTTCCGGAATGTACCAAGGTTCCGGAATGTTCGGAATTCCGGAATGTTCAGAGTTCCGGAATGCACCAAGGTTCTGGAATGCACAAAGGTTCCGGAATGTTCGGAATTCCGGAATGTTCGGAATTCCGGAATGTTCGGAATTCCGGAATGTACCAAGGTTCCGGAATGTTCGGAATTCCGGAATGTTCAGAGTTCCGGAATGCACCAAGGTTCGGGAATGTTCAGAATTCCGGAATGCACCAAGGTTCCGGAATGTTCGGAATTCCGGAATGTTCAGAGTTCCGGAATGCACCAAGGTTCCGGAATGTTCAGAGTTCCGGAATGCACCAAGGTTCCGGAATGTTCGGATTTCCGGAATGTTCAGAGTTCAGGAATGCACCAAGGTTCCGGAATGTTCGGAATTCCGGAATGTTCAGAGTTCCGGAATGCACCAAGGTTCCGGAATGTTCGGAATTCCGGAATGTTCAGAGTTCCGGAATGTTCAGAGTTCCGGAATGCACCAAGGTTCCGGAATGCACAAAGGTTCCGGAATGTTCGGAATTCCGGAATGTTCGGATTTCCGGAATGTACCAAGGTTCCGGAATGTTCGGAATTCCGGAATGTTCAGAGTTCCGGAATGTTCGGAATTCCGGAATGTTCAGAGTTCCGGAATGCACCAAGGTTCCGGAATGTTCAGAGTTCCGGAATGTTCAGAGTTCCGGAATGCACCAAGGTTCTGGAATGCACAAAGGTTCCGGAATGTTCGGAATTCCGGAATGTTCAGAGTTCCGGAATGCACCAAGGTTCCGGAATGTTCAGAGTTCCGGAATGCACCAAGGTTCCGGAATGTTCGGATTTCCGGAATGTTCAGAGTTCAGGAATGCACCAAGGTTCCGGAATGTTCGGAATTCCGGAATGTTCAGAGTTCCGGAATGCACCAAGGTTCCGGAATGTTCAGAGTTCCGGAATGCACCAAGGTTCCGGAATGTTCGGATTTCCGGAATGTTCAGAGTTCAGGAATGCACCAAGGTTCCGGAATGTTCGGAATTCCGGAATGTTCAGAGTTCCGGAATGCACCAAGGTTCCGGAATGTTCGGAATTCCGGAATGTTCAGAGTTCCGGAATGTTCAGAGTTCCGGAATGCACCAAGGTTCCGGAATGCACAAAGGTTCCGGAATGTTCGGAATTCCGGAATGTTCGGATTTCCGGAATGTACCAAGGTTCCGGAATGTTCGGAATTCCGGAATGTTCAGAGTTCCGGAATGTTCGGAATTCCGGAATGTTCAGAGTTCCGGAATGCACCAAGGTTCCGGAATGTTCAGAGTTCCGGAATGTTCAGAGTTCCGGAATGCACCAAGGTTCTGGAATGCACAAAGGTTCCGGAATGTTCGGAATTCCGGAATGTTCGGAATTCCGGAATGTTCGGAATTCCGGAATGTACCAAGGTTCCGGAATGTTCGGAATTCCGGAATGCACAAAGGTTCCGGAATGTTCGGAATTCCGGAATGTTCAGAGTTCCGGAATGCACCAAGGTTCCGGAATGTTCGGAATTCCGGAATGTTCAGAGTTCCGGAATGCACCAAGGTTCCGGAATGTTCAGAATTCCGGAATGTTCAGAGTTCCGGAATGCACCAAGGTTCCGGAATGCACAAAGGTTCCGGAATGTTCGGAATTCCGGAATGTTCGGAATTCCGGAATGTACCAAGGTTCCGGAATGTTCAGAGTTCCGGAATGCACCAAGGTTCCGGAATGTTCGGAATTCCGGAATGTTCAGAGTTCCGGAATGTTCAGAGTTCCGGAATGCACCAAGGTTCGGGAATGTTCAGAATTCCGGAATGTACCAAGGTTCCGGAATGTTCGGAATTCCGGAATGTTCAGAGTTCCGGAATGCACCAAGGTTCCGGAATGTTCGGATTTCCGGAATGTTCAGAGTTCCGGAATGCACCAAGGTTCCGGAATGTTCGGAATTCCGGAATGTTCAGAGTTCAGGAATGCACCAAGGTTCCGGAATGTTCGGAATTCCGGAATGTTCAGAGTTCCGGAATGCACCAAGGTTCCGGAATGTTCGGAATTCCGGAATGTTCAGAGTTCCGGAATGTTCAGAGTTCCGGAATGCACCAAGGTTCCGGAATGCACAAAGGTTCCGGAATGTTCGGAATTCCGGAATGTTCAGAGTTCCGGAATGCACCAAGGTTCCGGAATGTTCGGAATTCCGGAATGTTCAGAGTTCCGGAATGTTCAGAGTTCCGGAATGCACCAAGGTTCCGGAATGCACAAAGGTTCCGGAATGTTCGGAATTCCGGAATGCACCAAGGTTCCGGAATGTTCGGAATTCCGGAATGTTCAGAGTTCCGGAATGCACCAAGGTTCCGGAATGTTCGGAATTCCGGAATGTTCAGAATTCCGGAATGTTCAGAGTTCCGGAATGCACCAAGGTTCCGGAATGCACAAAGGTTCCGGAATGTTCGGAATTCCGGAATGTTCGGAATTCCGGAATGTACCAAGGTTCCGGAATGTTCAGAGTTCCGGAATGCACCAAGGTTCGGGAATGTTCAGAATTCCGGAATGTACCAAGGTTCTGGAATGTTCAGAGTTCCGGAATGCACCAAGGTTCCGGAATGTTCGGAATTCCGGAATGTTCAGAGTTCCGGAATGCACCAAGGTTCCGGAATGTTCAGAGTTCCGGAATGCACCAAGGTTCCGGAATGTTCGGAATTCCGGAATGTTCAGAGTTCCGGAATGCACCAAGGTTCCGGAATGTTCGGAATTCCGGAATGTTCAGAGTTCCGGAATGTTCAGAGTTCCGGAATGCACCAAGGTTCGGGAATGTTCAGAATTCCGGAATGTACCAAGGTTCTGGAATGTTCAGAGTTCCGGAATGCACCAAGGTTCCGGAATGTTCAGAGTTCAGGAATGCACCAAGGTTCCGGAATGTTCGGAATTCCGGAATGTTCAGAGTTCCGGAATGCACCAAGGTTCCGGAATGTTCAGAGTTCCGGAATGCACCAAGGTTCCGGAATGTTCGGATTTCCGGAATGTTCAGAGTTCAGGAATGCACCAAGGTTCCGGAATGTTCGGAATTCCGGAATGTTCAGAGTTCCGGAATGCACCAAGGTTCCGGAATGTTCGGAATTCCGGAATGTTCAGAGTTCCGGAATGTTCAGAGTTCCGGAATGCACCAAGGTTCCGGAATGCACAAAGGTTCCGGAATGTTCGGAATTCCGGAATGTTCGGATTTCCGGAATGTACCAAGGTTCCGGAATGTTCGGAATTCCGGAATGTTCAGAGTTCCGGAATGCACCAAGGTTCTGGAATGCACAAAGGTTCCGGAATGTTCGGAATTCCGGAATGTTCGGAATTCCGGAATGTTCGGAATTCCGGAATGTACCAAGGTTCCGGAATGTTCGGAATTCCGGAATGTTCAGAGTTCCGGAATGCACCAAGGTTCGGGAATGTTCAGAATTCCGGAATGCACCAAGGTTCCGGAATGTTCGGAATTCCGGAATGTTCAGAGTTCCGGAATGCACCAAGGTTCCGGAATGCACAAAGGTTCCGGAATGCACCAAGGTTCCGGAATGTTCGGATTTCCGGAATGTTCAGAGTTCCGGAATGCACCAAGGTTCCGGAATGTTCGGAATTCCGGAATGTTCAGAGTTCCGGAATGCACCAAGGTTCCGGAATGTTCAGAATTCCGGAATGTTCAGAGTTCCGGAATGCACCAAGGTTCCGGAATGTTCGGAATTCCGGAATGTTCAGAGTTCCGGAATGTTCAGAGTTCCGGAATGCACCAAGGTTCCGGAATGTTCGGAATTCCGGAATGTTCAGAGTTCCGGAATGTTCAGAGTTCCGGAATGCACCAAGGTTCCGGAATGCACAAAGGTTCCGGAATGTTCGGAATTCCGGAATGTTCAGAGTTCCGGAATGCACCAAGGTTCCGGAATGTTCGGAATTCCGGAATGTTCAGAGTTCCGGAATGTTCAGAGTTCCGGAATGCACCAAGGTTCCGGAATGCACAAAGGTTCCGGAATGTTCGGAATTCCGGAATGCACCAAGGTTCCGGAATGTTCGGAATTCCGGAATGTTCAGAGTTCCGGAATGCACCAAGGTTCCGGAATGTTCGGAATTCCGGAATGTTCAGAATTCCGGAATGTTCAGAGTTCCGGAATGCACCAAGGTTCCGGAATGCACAAAGGTTCCGGAATGTTCGGAATTCCGGAATGTTCGGAATTCCGGAATGTACCAAGGTTCCGGAATGTTCAGAGTTCCGGAATGCACCAAGGTTCGGGAATGTTCAGAATTCCGGAATGTACCAAGGTTCTGGAATGTTCAGAGTTCCGGAATGCACCAAGGTTCCGGAATGTTCGGAATTCCGGAATGTTCAGAGTTCCGGAATGCACCAAGGTTCCGGAATGTTCAGAGTTCCGGAATGCACCAAGGTTCCGGAATGTTCGGAATTCCGGAATGTTCAGAGTTCCGGAATGCACCAAGGTTCCGGAATGTTCAGAGTTCCGGAATGCACCAAGGTTCCGGAATGTTCAGAGTTCAGGAATGCACCAAGGTTCCGGAATGTTCGGAATTCCGGAATGTTCAGAGTTCCGGAATGCACCAAGGTTCCGGAATGTTCAGAGTTCCGGAATGCACCAAGGTTCCGGAATGTTCGGATTTCCGGAATGTTCAGAGTTCAGGAATGCACCAAGGTTCCGGAATGTTCGGAATTCCGGAATGTTCAGAGTTCCGGAATGCACCAAGGTTCCGGAATGTTCGGAATTCCGGAATGTTCAGAGTTCCGGAATGTTCAGAGTTCCGGAATGCACCAAGGTTCCGGAATGCACAAAGGTTCCGGAATGTTCGGAATTCCGGAATGTTCGGATTTCCGGAATGTTCGGAATTCCGGAATGTACCAAGGTTCCGGAATGTTCGGAATTCCGGAATGTTCAGAGTTCCGGAATGCACCAAGGTTCGGGAATGTTCAGAATTCCGGAATGCACCAAGGTTCCGGAATGTTCGGAATTCCGGAATGTTCAGAGTTCCGGAATGCACCAAGGTTCCGGAATGCACAAAGGTTCCGGAATGCACCAAGGTTCCGGAATGTTCGGATTTCCGGAATGTTCAGAGTTCCGGAATGCACCAAGGTTCCGGAATGTTCGGAATTCCGGAATGTTCAGAGTTCCGGAATGCACCAAGGTTCCGGAATGTTCAGAATTCCGGAATGTTCAGAGTTCCGGAATGCACCAAGGTTCCGGAATGTTCGGAATTCCGGAATGTTCAGAGTTCCGGAATGTTCAGAGTTCCGGAATGCACCAAGGTTCCGGAATGCACAAAGGTTCCGGAATGTTCGGAATTCCGGAATGTTCGGAATTCCGGAATGTACCAAGGTTCCGGAATGTTCGGAATTCCGGAATGTTCAGAGTTCCGGAATGTTCGGAATTCCGGAATGTTCAGAGTTCCGGAATGCACCAAGGTTCCGGAATGTTCAGAGTTCCGGAATGTTCAGAGTTCCGGAATGCACCAAGGTTCTGGAATGCACAAAGGTTCCGGAATGTTCGGAATTCCGGAATGTTCGGAATTCCGGAATGTTCGGAATTCCGGAATGTACCAAGGTTCCGGAATGTTCGGAATTCCGGAATGTTCGGAATTCCGGAATGTACCAAGGTTCCGGAATGTTCGGAATTCCGGAATGTTCAGAGTTCCGGAATGCACCAAGGTTCCGGAATGCTCAGAGTTCCGGAATGTTCAGAGTTCCGGAATGCACCAAGGTTCCGGAATGTTCGGAATTCCGGAATGTACCAAGGTTCTGGAATGTTCGGAATTCCGGAATGTTCAGAGTTCCGGAATGCACCAAGGTTCCGGAATGTTCGGAATTCCGGAATGTTCAGAATTCCGGAATGTTCAGAGTTCCGGAATGCACCAAGGTTCCGGAATGCACAAAGGTTCCGGAATGTTCGGAATTCCGGAATGTTCGGAATTCCGGAATGTACCAAGGTTCCGGAATGTTCAGAGTTCCGGAATGCACCAAGGTTCGGGAATGTTCAGAATTCCGGAATGTACCAAGGTTCTGGAATGTTCAGAGTTCCGGAATGCACCAAGGTTCCGGAATGTTCGGATTTCCGGAATGTTCAGAGTTCAGGAATGCACCAAGGTTCCGGAATGTTCGGAATTCCGGAATGTTCAGAGTTCCGGAATGCACCAAGGTTCCGGAATGTTCGGAATTCCGGAATGTTCAGAGTTCCGGAATGTTCAGAGTTCCGGAATGCACCAAGGTTCCGGAATGCACAAAGGTTCCGGAATGTTCGGAATTCCGGAATGTTCAGAGTTCCGGAATGCACCAAGGTTCCGGAATGTTCGGAATTCCGGAATGTTCAGAGTTCCGGAATGCACCAAGGTTCCGGAATGTTCGGAATTCCGGAATGTTCAGAGTTCCGGAATGTTCAGAGTTCCGGAATGCACCAAGGTTCGGGAATGTTCAGAATTCCGGAATGTACCAAGGTTCTGGAATGTTCAGAGTTCCGGAATGCACCAAGGTTCCGGAATGTTCGGAATTCCGGAATGTTCAGAGTTCCGGAATGCACCAAGGTTCCGGAATGTTCAGAGTTCCGGAATGTTCAGAGTTCCGGAATGCACCAAGGTTCCGGAATGTTCGGAATTCCGGAATGTACCAAGGTTCTGGAATGTTCGGAATTCCGGAATGTTCAGAGTTCCGGAATGCACCAAGGTTCCGGAATGTTCGGAATTCCGGAATGTTCAGAATTCCGGAATGTTCAGAGTTCCGGAATGCACCAAGGTTCCGGAATGCACAAAGGTTCCGGAATGTTCGGAATTCCGGAATGTTCGGAATTCCGGAATGTACCAAGGTTCCGGAATGTTCAGAGTTCCGGAATGCACCAAGGTTCGGGAATGTTCAGAATTCCGGAATGTACCAAGGTTCTGGAATGTTCAGAGTTCCGGAATGCACCAAGGTTCCGGAATGTTCGGATTTCCGGAATGTTCAGAGTTCAGGAATGCACCAAGGTTCCGGAATGTTCGGAATTCCGGAATGTTCAGAGTTCCGGAATGCACCAAGGTTCCGGAATGTTCGGAATTCCGGAATGTTCAGAGTTCCGGAATGTTCAGAGTTCCGGAATGCACCAAGGTTCCGGAATGCACAAAGGTTCCGGAATGTTCGGAATTCCGGAATGTTCAGAGTTCCGGAATGCACCAAGGTTCCGGAATGTTCGGAATTCCGGAATGTTCAGAGTTCCGGAATGCACCAAGGTTCCGGAATGTTCAGAATTCCGGAATGTTCAGAGTTCCGGAATGCACCAAGGTTCCGGAATGTTCGGAATTCCGGAATGTTCAGAATTCCGGAATGTTCAGAGTTCCGGAATGCACCAAGGTTCCGGAATGCACAAAGGTTCCGGAATGTTCGGAATTCCGGAATGTTCGGAATTCCGGAATGTACCAAGGTTCCGGAATGTTCAGAGTTCCGGAATGCACCAAGGTTCGGGAATGTTCAGAATTCCGGAATGTACCAAGGTTCTGGAATGTTCAGAGTTCCGGAATGCACCAAGGTTCCGGAATGTTCGGAATTCCGGAATGTTCAGAGTTCCGGAATGCACCAAGGTTCCGGAATGTTCAGAGTTCCGGAATGCACCAAGGTTCCGGAATGTTCGGATTTCCGGAATGTTCAGAGTTCAGGAATGCACCAAGGTTCCGGAATGTTCGGAATTCCGGAATGTTCAGAGTTCCGGAATGCACCAAGGTTCCGGAATGTTCAGAGTTCCGGAATGCACCAAGGTTCCGGAATGTTCGGATTTCCGGAATGTTCAGAGTTCAGGAATGCACCAAGGTTCCGGAATGTTCGGAATTCCGGAATGTTCAGAGTTCCGGAATGCACCAAGGTTCCGGAATGTTCGGAATTCCGGAATGTTCAGAGTTCCGGAATGTTCAGAGTTCCGGAATGCACCAAGGTTCCGGAATGCACAAAGGTTCCGGAATGTTCGGAATTCCGGAATGTTCGGATTTCCGGAATGTACCAAGGTTCCGGAATGTTCGGAATTCCGGAATGTTCAGAGTTCCGGAATGTTCGGAATTCCGGAATGTTCAGAGTTCCGGAATGCACCAAGGTTCCGGAATGTTCAGAGTTCCGGAATGTTCAGAGTTCCGGAATGCACCAAGGTTCTGGAATGCACAAAGGTTCCGGAATGTTCGGAATTCCGGAATGTTCAGAGTTCCGGAATGCACCAAGGTTCCGGAATGTTCAGAGTTCCGGAATGCACCAAGGTTCCGGAATGTTCGGATTTCCGGAATGTTCAGAGTTCAGGAATGCACCAAGGTTCCGGAATGTTCGGAATTCCGGAATGTTCAGAGTTCCGGAATGCACCAAGGTTCCGGAATGTTCAGAGTTCCGGAATGCACCAAGGTTCCGGAATGTTCGGATTTCCGGAATGTTCAGAGTTCAGGAATGCACCAAGGTTCCGGAATGTTCGGAATTCCGGAATGTTCAGAGTTCCGGAATGCACCAAGGTTCCGGAATGTTCGGAATTCCGGAATGTTCAGAGTTCCGGAATGTTCAGAGTTCCGGAATGCACCAAGGTTCCGGAATGCACAAAGGTTCCGGAATGTTCGGAATTCCGGAATGTTCGGATTTCCGGAATGTACCAAGGTTCCGGAATGTTCGGAATTCCGGAATGTTCAGAGTTCCGGAATGTTCGGAATTCCGGAATGTTCAGAGTTCCGGAATGCACCAAGGTTCCGGAATGTTCAGAGTTCCGGAATGTTCAGAGTTCCGGAATGCACCAAGGTTCTGGAATGCACAAAGGTTCCGGAATGTTCGGAATTCCGGAATGTTCGGAATTCCGGAATGTTCGGAATTCCGGAATGTACCAAGGTTCCGGAATGTTCGGAATTCCGGAATGCACAAAGGTTCCGGAATGTTCGGAATTCCGGAATGTTCAGAGTTCCGGAATGCACCAAGGTTCCGGAATGTTCGGAATTCCGGAATGTTCAGAGTTCCGGAATGCACCAAGGTTCCGGAATGTTCAGAATTCCGGAATGTTCAGAGTTCCGGAATGCACCAAGGTTCCGGAATGCACAAAGGTTCCGGAATGTTCGGAATTCCGGAATGTTCGGAATTCCGGAATGTACCAAGGTTCCGGAATGTTCAGAGTTCCGGAATGCACCAAGGTTCCGGAATGTTCGGAATTCCGGAATGTTCAGAGTTCCGGAATGTTCAGAGTTCCGGAATGCACCAAGGTTCGGGAATGTTCAGAATTCCGGAATGTACCAAGGTTCCGGAATGTTCGGAATTCCGGAATGTTCAGAGTTCCGGAATGCACCAAGGTTCCGGAATGTTCGGATTTCCGGAATGTTCAGAGTTCCGGAATGCACCAAGGTTCCGGAATGTTCGGAATTCCGGAATGTTCAGAGTTCCGGAATGCACCAAGGTTCCGGAATGTTCGGAATTCCGGAATGTTCAGAGTTCCGGAATGCACCAAGGTTCCGGAATGTTCGGAATTCCGGAATGTTCAGAATTCCGGAATGTTCAGAGTTCCGGAATGCACCAAGGTTCCGGAATGCACAAAGGTTCCGGAATGTTCGGAATTCCGGAATGTTCGGAATTCCGGAATGTACCAAGGTTCCGGAATGTTCAAAGTTCCGGAATGCACCAAGGTTCGGGAATGTTCAGAATTCCGGAATGCACCAAGGTTCCGGAATGTTCGGAATTCCGGAATGTTCAGAGTTCCGGAATGCACCAAGGTTCCGGAATGTTCAGAGTTCCGGAATGCACCAAGGTTCCGGAATGTTCGGATTTCCGGAATGTTCAGAGTTCCGGAATGCACCAAGGTTCCGGAATGTTCGGAATTCCGGAATGTTCAGAGTTCCGGAATGCACCAAGGTTCCGGAATGTTCGGAATTCCGGAATGTTCAGAGTTCCGGAATGCACCAAGGTTCCGGAATGTTCGGAATTCCGGAATGTTCAGAGTTCCGGAATGTTCAGAGTTCCGGAATGCACCAAGGTTCCGGAATGCACAAAGGTTCCGGAATGTTCGGAATTCCGGAATGTTCGGAATTCCGGAATGTACCAAGGTTCCGGAATGTTCGGAATTCCGGAATGTTCAGAGTTCCGGAATGTTCGGAATTCCGGAATGTTCAGAGTTCCGGAATGCACCAAGGTTCCGGAATGTTCAGAGTTCCGGAATGTTCAGAGTTCCGGAATGCACCAAGGTTCTGGAATGCACAAAGGTTCCGGAATGTTCGGAATTCCGGAATGTTCGGAATTCCGGAATGTTCGGAATTCCGGAATGTACCAAGGTTCCGGAATGTTCGGAATTCCGGAATGTTCGGAATTCCGGAATGTACCAAGGTTCCGGAATGTTCGGAATTCCGGAATGCACAAAGGTTCCGGAATGTTCGGAATTCCGGAATGTTCAGAGTTCCGGAATGCACCAAGGTTCCGGAATGTTCAGAATTCCGGAATGTTCAGAGTTCCGGAATGCACCAAGGTTCCGGAATGCACAAAGGTTCCGGAATGTTCGGAATTCCGGAATGTTCGGAATTCCGGAATGTACCAAGGTTCCGGAATGTTCAGAGTTCCGGAATGCACCAAGGTTCCGGAATGTTCGGAATTCCGGAATGTTCAGAGTTCCGGAATGCACCAAGGTTCGGGAATGTTCAGAATTCCGGAATGTACCAAGGTTCTGGAATGTTCAGAGTTCCGGAATGCACCAAGGTTCCGGAATGCACAAAGGTTCCGGAATGTTCGGAATTCCGGAATGTTCGGAATTCCGGAATGTACCAAGGTTCCGGAATGTTCGGAATTCCGGAATGTTCAGAGTTCCGGAATGTTCGGAATTCCGGAATGTTCAGAGTTCCGGAATGCACCAAGGTTCCGGAATGTTCAGAGTTCCGGAATGTTCAGAGTTCCGGAATGCACCAAGGTTCTGGAATGCACAAAGGTTCCGGAATGTTCGGAATTCCGGAATGTTCGGAATTCCGGAATGTTCGGAATTCCGGAATGTACCAAGGTTCCGGAATGTTCGGAATTCCGGAATGTTCAGAATTCCGGAATGTTCAGAGTTCCGGAATGCACCAAGGTTCCGGAATGCACAAAGGTTCCGGAATGTTCGGAATTCCGGAATGTTCGGAATTCCGGAATGTACCAAGGTTCCGGAATGTTCAGAGTTCCGGAATGCACCAAGGTTCGGGAATGTTCAGAATTCCGGAATGTACCAAGGTTCTGGAATGTTCAGAGTTCCGGAATGCACCAAGGTTCCGGAATGTTCGGATTTCCGGAATGTTCAGAGTTCAGGAATGCACCAAGGTTCCGGAATGTTCGGAATTCCGGAATGTTCAGAGTTCCGGAATGTTCAGAGTTCCGGAATGCACCAAGGTTCCGGAATGCACAAAGGTTCCGGAATGTTCGGAATTCCGGAATGTTCAGAGTTCCGGAATGCACCAAGGTTCCGGAATGTTCGGAATTCCGGAATGTTCAGAGTTCCGGAATGTTCAGAGTTCCGGAATGCACCAAGGTTCCGGAATGCACAAAGGTTCCGGAATGTTCGGAATTCCGGAATGCACCAAGGTTCCGGAATGTTCGGAATTCCGGAATGTTCAGAGTTCCGGAATGCACCAAGGTTCCGGAATGTTCGGAATTCCGGAATGTTCAGAATTCCGGAATGTTCAGAGTTCCGGAATGCACCAAGGTTCCGGAATGCACAAAGGTTCCGGAATGTTCGGAATTCCGGAATGTTCGGAATTCCGGAATGTACCAAGGTTCCGGAATGTTCAGAGTTCCGGAATGCACCAAGGTTCGGGAATGTTCAGAATTCCGGAATGTACCAAGGTTCTGGAATGTTCAGAGTTCCGGAATGCACCAAGGTTCCGGAATGTTCGGAATTCCGGAATGTTCAGAGTTCCGGAATGCACCAAGGTTCCGGAATGTTCAGAGTTCCGGAATGCACCAAGGTTCCGGAATGTTCGGAATTCCGGAATGTTCAGAGTTCCGGAATGCACCAAGGTTCCGGAATGTTCAGAGTTCCGGAATGCACCAAGGTTCCGGAATGTTCAGAGTTCAGGAATGCACCAAGGTTCCGGAATGTTCGGAATTCCGGAATGTTCAGAGTTCCGGAATGCACCAAGGTTCCGGAATGTTCAGAGTTCCGGAATGCACCAAGGTTCCGGAATGTTCGGATTTCCGGAATGTTCAGAGTTCAGGAATGCACCAAGGTTCCGGAATGTTCGGAATTCCGGAATGTTCAGAGTTCCGGAATGCACCAAGGTTCCGGAATGTTCGGAATTCCGGAATGTTCAGAGTTCCGGAATGTTCAGAGTTCCGGAATGCACCAAGGTTCCGGAATGCACAAAGGTTCCGGAATGTTCGGAATTCCGGAATGTTCGGATTTCCGGAATGTACCAAGGTTCCGGAATGTTCGGAATTCCGGAATGTTCAGAGTTCCGGAATGCACCAAGGTTCTGGAATGCACAAAGGTTCCGGAATGTTCGGAATTCCGGAATGTTCGGAATTCCGGAATGTTCGGAATTCCGGAATGTACCAAGGTTCCGGAATGTTCGGAATTCCGGAATGTTCAGAGTTCCGGAATGCACCAAGGTTCGGGAATGTTCAGAATTCCGGAATGCACCAAGGTTCCGGAATGTTCGGAATTCCGGAATGTTCAGAGTTCCGGAATGCACCAAGGTTCCGGAATGCACAAAGGTTCCGGAATGCACCAAGGTTCCGGAATGTTCGGATTTCCGGAATGTTCAGAGTTCCGGAATGCACCAAGGTTCCGGAATGTTCGGAATTCCGGAATGTTCAGAGTTCCGGAATGCACCAAGGTTCCGGAATGTTCAGAATTCCGGAATGTTCAGAGTTCCGGAATGCACCAAGGTTCCGGAATGTTCGGAATTCCGGAATGTTCAGAGTTCCGGAATGCACCAAGGTTCCGGAATGCACAAAGGTTCCGGAATGTTCGGAATTCCGGAATGTTCGGAATTCCGGAATGTACCAAGGTTCCGGAATGTTCGGAATTCCGGAATGTTCAGAGTTCCGGAATGTTCGGAATTCCGGAATGTTCAGAGTTCCGGAATGCACCAAGGTTCCGGAATGTTCAGAGTTCCGGAATGTTCAGAGTTCCGGAATGCACCAAGGTTCTGGAATGCACAAAGGTTCCGGAATGTTCGGAATTCCGGAATGTTCGGAATTCCGGAATGTTCGGAATTCCGGAATGTACCAAGGTTCCGGAATGTTCGGAATTCCGGAATGTTCGGAATTCCGGAATGTACCAAGGTTCCGGAATGTTCGGAATTCCGGAATGCACAAAGGTTCCGGAATGTTCGGAATTCCGGAATGTTCAGAGTTCCGGAATGCACCAAGGTTCCGGAATGTTCAGAATTCCGGAATGTTCAGAGTTCCGGAATGCACCAAGGTTCCGGAATGCACAAAGGTTCCGGAATGTTCGGAATTCCGGAATGTTCGGAATTCCGGAATGTACCAAGGTTCCGGAATGTTCAGAGTTCCGGAATGCACCAAGGTTCCGGAATGTTCGGAATTCCGGAATGTTCAGAGTTCCGGAATGCACCAAGGTTCCGGAATGTTCGGAATTCCGGAATGTTCAGAATTCCGGAATGTTCAGAGTTCCGGAATGCACCAAGGTTCCGGAATGCACAAAGGTTCCGGAATGTTCGGAATTCCGGAATGTTCGGAATTCCGGAATGTACCAAGGTTCCGGAATGTTCAAAGTTCCGGAATGCACCAAGGTTCGGGAATGTTCAGAATTCCGGAATGTACCAAGGTTCTGGAATGTTCAGAGTTCCGGAATGCACCAAGGTTCCGGAATGTTCGGAATTCCGGAATGTTCAGAGTTCCGGAATGCACCAAGGTTCCGGAATGTTCAGAGTCCCGGAATGCACCAAGGTTCCGGAATGTTCGGAATTCCGGAATGTTCAGAGTTCCGGAATGTTCGGAATTCCGGAATGTTCAGAGTTCCGGAATGCACCAAGGTTCCGGAATGTTCAGAGTTCCGGAATGTTCAGAGTTCCGGAATGCACCAAGGTTCTGGAATGCACAAAGGTTCCGGAATGTTCGGAATTCCGGAATGTTCGGAATTCCGGAATGTACCAAGGTTCCGGAATGTTCGGAATTCCGGAATGTTCGGAATTCCGGAATGTACCAAGGTTCCGGAATGTTCGGAATTCCGGAATGTTCGGAATTCCGGAATGTACCAAGGTTCCGGAATGTTCGGAATTCCGGAATGCACAAAGGTTCCGGAATGTTCGGAATTCCGGAATGTTCAGAGTTCCGGAATGCACCAAGGTTCCGGAATGCACAAAGGTTCCGGAATGTTCGGAATTCCGGAATGTTCGGAATTCCGGAATGTACCAAGGTTCCGGAATGTTCAGAGTTCCGGAATGCACCAAGGTTCCGGAATGTTCGGAATTCCGGAATGTTCAGAGTTCCGGAATGCACCAAGGTTCCGGAATGTTCGGAATTCCGGAATGTTCAGAATTCCGGAATGTTCAGAGTTCCGGAATGCACCAAGGTTCCGGAATGCACAAAGGTTCCGGAATGTTCGGAATTCCGGAATGTTCGGAATTCCGGAATGTACCAAGGTTCCGGAATGTTCAAAGTTCCGGAATGCACCAAGGTTCGGGAATGTTCAGAATTCCGGAATGTACCAAGGTTCTGGAATGTTCAGAGTTCCGGAATGCACCAAGGTTCCGGAATGTTCGGAATTCCGGAATGTTCAGAGTTCCGGAATGCACCAAGGTTCCGGAATGTTCAGAGTCCCGGAATGCACCAAGGTTCCGGAATGTTCGGATTTCCGGAATGTTCAGAGTTCCGGAATGCACCAAGGTTCCGGAATGTTCGGAATTCCGGAATGTTCAGAGTTCCGGAATGCACCAAGGTTCCGGAATGTTCGGAATTCCGGAATGTTCAGAGTTCCGGAATGTTCAGAGTTCCGGAATGCACCAAGGTTCCAGAATGCACAAAGGTTCCGGAATGTTCGGAATTCCGGAATGTTCGGAATTCCGGAATGTACCAAGGTTCCGGAATGTTCGGAATTCCGGAATGTTCAGAGTTCCGGAATGTTCGGAATTCCGGAATGTTCAGAGTTCCGGAATGCACCAAGGTTCCGGAATGTTCAGAGTTCCGGAATGTTCAGAGTTCCGGAATGCACCAAGGTTCTGGAATGCACAAAGGTTCCGGAATGTTCGGAATTCCGGAATGTTCGGAATTCCGGAATGTACCAAGGTTCCGGAATGTTCAGAGTTCCGGAATGCACCAAGGTTCCGGAATGTTCGGAATTCCGGAATGTTCAGAGTTCCGGAATGTTCAGAGTTCCGGAATGCACCAAGGTTCGGGAATGTTCAGAATTCCGGAATGCACCAAGGTTCCGGAATGTTCGGAATTCCGGAATGTTCAGAGTTCCGGAATGCACCAAGGTTCCGGAATGCACAAAGGTTCCGGAATGTTCGGAATTCCGGAATGTTCGGAATTCCGGAATGTTCGGAATCCCGGAATGTTCGGAATTCCGGAATGTACCAAGGTTCCGGAATGTTCGGAATTCCGGAATGTTCAGAGTTCCGGAATGCACCAAGGTTCCGGAATGTTCGGAATTCCGGAATGTTCAGAGTTCCGGAATGCACCAAGGTTCCGGAATGTTCAGAATTCCGGAATGTTCAGAGTTCCGGAATGCACCAAGGTTCCGGAATGCACAAAGGTTCCGGAATGTTCGGAATTCCGGAATGTTCGGAATTCCGGAATGTACCAAGGTTCCGGAATGTTCAGAGTTCCGGAATGCACCAAGGTTCCGGAATGTTCGGAATTCCGGAATGTTCAGAGTTCCGGAATGTTCAGAGTTCCGGAATGCACCAAGGTTCGGGAATGTTCAGAATTCCGGAATGTACCAAGGTTCCGGAATGTTCGGAATTCCGGAATGTTCAGAGTTCCGGAATGCACCAAGGTTCCGGAATGTTCGGAGTTCCGGAATGTTCAGAGTTCCGCAATGCACCAAGGTTCCGGAATGTTCGGAATTCCGGAATGTTCAGAGTTCCGGAATGCACCAAGGTTCCGGAATGTTCAGAATTCCGGAATGTTCAGAGTTCCGGAATGTTCAGAGTTCCGGAATGCACCAAGGTTCTGGAATGCACAAAGGTTCCGGAATGTTCGGAATTCCGGAATGTTCGGAATTCCGGAATGCACCAAGGTTCCGGAATGTTCGGAATTCCGGAATGTTCAGAGTTCCGGAATGTTCAGAGTTCCGGAATGCACCAAGGTTCCAGAATGCACAAAGGTTCCGGAATGTTCGGAATTCCGGAATGTTCGGAATTCCGGAATGTACCAAGGTTCCGGAATGTTCGGAATTCCGGAATGTTCAGAGTTCCGGAATGTTCGGAATTCCGGAATGTTCAGAGTTCCGGAATGCACCAAGGTTCCGGAATGTTCAGAGTTCCGGAATGTTCAGAGTTCCGGAATGCACCAAGGTTCTGGAATGCACAAAGGTTCCGGAATGTTCGGAATTCCGGAATGTTCGGAATTCCGGAATGCACCAAGGTTCCGGAATGTTCGGAATTCCGGAATGTTCAGAGTTCCGGAATGCACCAAGGTTCCGGAATGTTCGGATTTCCGGAATGTTCAGAGTTCAGGAATGCACCAAGGTTCCGGAATGTTCGGAATTCCGGAATGTTCAGAGTTCCGGAATGCACCAAGGTTCCGGAATGTTCGGAATTCCGGAATGTTCAGAGTTCCGGAATGTTCAGAGTTCCGGAATGCACCAAGGTTCCGGAATGCACAAAGGTTCCGGAATGTTCGGAATTCCGGAATGTTCGGATTTCCGGAATGTACCAAGGTTCCGGAATGTTCGGAATTCCGGAATGTTCAGAGTTCCGGAATGCACCAAGGTTCTGGAATGCACAAAGGTTCCGGAATGTTCGGAATTCCGGAATGTTCGGAATTCCGGAATGTTCGGAATTCCGGAATGTACCAAGGTTCCGGAATGTTCGGAATTCCGGAATGTTCAGAGTTCCGGAATGCACCAAGGTTCGGGAATGTTCAGAATTCCGGAATGCACCAAGGTTCCGGAATGTTCGGAATTCCGGAATGTTCAGAGTTCCGGAATGCACCAAGGTTCCGGAATGCACAAAGGTTCCGGAATGCACCAAGGTTCCGGAATGTTCGGATTTCCGGAATGTTCAGAGTTCCGGAATGCACCAAGGTTCCGGAATGTTCGGAATTCCGGAATGTTCAGAGTTCCGGAATGCACCAAGGTTCCGGAATGTTCAGAATTCCGGAATGTTCAGAGTTCCGGAATGCACCAAGGTTCCGGAATGTTCGGAATTCCGGAATGTTCAGAGTTCCGGAATGTTCAGAGTTCCGGAATGCACCAAGGTTCCGGAATGCACAAAGGTTCCGGAATGTTCGGAATTCCGGAATGTTCGGAATTCCGGAATGTACCAAGGTTCCGGAATGTTCGGAATTCCGGAATGTTCAGAGTTCCGGAATGTTCGGAATTCCGGAATGTTCAGAGTTCCGGAATGCACCAAGGTTCCGGAATGTTCAGAGTTCCGGAATGTTCAGAGTTCCGGAATGCACCAAGGTTCTGGAATGCACAAAGGTTCCGGAATGTTCGGAATTCCGGAATGTTCGGAATTCCGGAATGTTCGGAATTCCGGAATGTACCAAGGTTCCGGAATGTTCGGAATTCCGGAATGTTCGGAATTCCGGAATGTACCAAGGTTCCGGAATGTTCGGAATTCCGGAATGCACAAAGGTTCCGGAATGTTCGGAATTCCGGAATGTTCAGAGTTCCGGAATGCACCAAGGTTCCGGAATGTTCGGAATTCCGGAATGTTCAGAGTTCCGGAATGCACCAAGGTTCCGGAATGTTCAGAGTCCCGGAATGCACCAAGGTTCCGGAATGTTCGGAATTCCGGAATGTTCAGAGTTCCGGAATGTTCGGAATTCCGGAATGTTCAGAGTTCCGGAATGCACCAAGGTTCCGGAATGTTCAGAGTTCCGGAATGTTCAGAGTTCCGGAATGCACCAAGGTTCTGGAATGCACAAAGGTTCCGGAATGTTCGGAATTCCGGAATGTTCGGAATTCCGGAATGTACCAAGGTTCCGGAATGTTCGGAATTCCGGAATGTTCGGAATTCCGGAATGTACCAAGGTTCCGGAATGTTCGGAATTCCGGAATGTTCGGAATTCCGGAATGTACCAAGGTTCCGGAATGTTCGGAATTCCGGAATGCACAAAGGTTCCGGAATGTTCGGAATTCCGGAATGTTCAGAGTTCCGGAATGCACCAAGGTTCCGGAATGCACAAAGGTTCCGGAATGTTCGGAATTCCGGAATGTTCGGAATTCCGGAATGTACCAAGGTTCCGGAATGTTCAGAGTTCCGGAATGCACCAAGGTTCCGGAATGTTCGGAATTCCGGAATGTTCAGAGTTCCGGAATGCACCAAGGTTCCGGAATGTTCGGAATTCCGGAATGTTCAGAATTCCGGAATGTTCAGAGTTCCGGAATGCACCAAGGTTCCGGAATGCACAAAGGTTCCGGAATGTTCGGAATTCCGGAATGTTCGGAATTCCGGAATGTACCAAGGTTCCGGAATGTTCAAAGTTCCGGAATGCACCAAGGTTCGGGAATGTTCAGAATTCCGGAATGTACCAAGGTTCTGGAATGTTCAGAGTTCCGGAATGCACCAAGGTTCCGGAATGTTCGGAATTCCGGAATGTTCAGAGTTCCGGAATGCACCAAGGTTCCGGAATGTTCAGAGTCCCGGAATGCACCAAGGTTCCGGAATGTTCGGATTTCCGGAATGTTCAGAGTTCCGGAATGCACCAAGGTTCCGGAATGTTCGGAATTCCGGAATGTTCAGAGTTCCGGAATGCACCAAGGTTCCGGAATGTTCGGAATTCCGGAATGTTCAGAGTTCCGGAATGTTCAGAGTTCCGGAATGCACCAAGGTTCCAGAATGCACAAAGGTTCCGGAATGTTCGGAATTCCGGAATGTTCGGAATTCCGGAATGTACCAAGGTTCCGGAATGTTCGGAATTCCGGAATGTTCAGAGTTCCGGAATGTTCGGAATTCCGGAATGTTCAGAGTTCCGGAATGCACCAAGGTTCCGGAATGTTCAGAGTTCCGGAATGTTCAGAGTTCCGGAATGCACCAAGGTTCTGGAATGCACAAAGGTTCCGGAATGTTCGGAATTCCGGAATGTTCGGAATTCCGGAATGTACCAAGGTTCCGGAATGTTCAGAGTTCCGGAATGCACCAAGGTTCCGGAATGTTCGGAATTCCGGAATGTTCAGAGTTCCGGAATGTTCAGAGTTCCGGAATGCACCAAGGTTCGGGAATGTTCAGAATTCCGGAATGCACCAAGGTTCCGGAATGTTCGGAATTCCGGAATGTTCAGAGTTCCGGAATGCACCATGGTTCCGGAATGTTCGGAATTCCGGAATGTTCAGAGTTCCGGAATGTTCGGAATTCCGGAATGTTCAGAGTTCCGGAATGCACCAAGGTTCCGGAATGTTCAGAGTTCCGGAATGTTCAGAGTTCCGGAATGCACCAAGGTTCCGGAATGTTCGGAATTCCGGAATGTTCAGAGTTCCGGAATGCACCAAGGTTCCGGAATGTTCAGAATTCCGGAATGTTCAGAGTTCCGGAATGCACCAAGGTTCCGGAATGCACAAAGGTTCCGGAATGTTCGGAATTCCGGAATGTTCGGAATTCCGGAATGTACCAAGGTTCCGGAATGTTCAGAGTTCCGGAATGCACCAAGGTTCCGGAATGTTCGGAATTCCGGAATGTTCAGAGTTCCGGAATGTTCAGAGTTCCGGAATGCACCAAGGTTCGGGAATGTTCAGAATTCCGGAATGTACCAAGGTTCCGGAATGTTCGGAATTCCGGAATGTTCAGAGTTCCGGAATGCACCAAGGTTCCGGAATGTTCGGAGTTCCGGAATGTTCAGAGTTCCGCAATGCACCAAGGTTCCGGAATGTTCGGAATTCCGGAATGTTCAGAGTTCCGGAATGCACCAAGGTTCCGGAATGTTCAGAATTCCGGAATGTTCAGAGTTCCGGAATGTTCAGAGTTCCGGAATGCACCAAGGTTCTGGAATGCACAAAGGTTCCGGAATGTTCGGAATTCCGGAATGTTCGGAATTCCGGAATGCACCAAGGTTCCGGAATGTTCGGAATTCCGGAATGTTCAGAGTTCCGGAATGTTCAGAGTTCCGGAATGCACCAAGGTTCCAGAATGCACAAAGGTTCCGGAATGTTCGGAATTCCGGAATGTTCGGAATTCCGGAATGTACCAAGGTTCCGGAATGTTCGGAATTCCGGAATGTTCAGAGTTCCGGAATGTTCGGAATTCCGGAATGTTCAGAGTTCCGGAATGCACCAAGGTTCCGGAATGTTCAGAGTTCCGGAATGTTCAGAGTTCCGGAATGCACCAAGGTTCTGGAATGCACAAAGGTTCCGGAATGTTCGGAATTCCGGAATGTTCGGAATTCCGGAATGTTCGGAATTCCGGAATGTACCAAGGTTCGGGAATGTTCAGAATTCCGGAATGTACCAAGGTTCTGGAATGTTCAGAGTTCCGGAATGCACCAAGGTTCCGGAATGTTCGGAATTCCGGAATGTTCAGAGTTCCGGAATGCACCAAGGTTCCGGAATGCACAAAGGTTCCGGAATGTTCGGAATTCCGGAATGTTCGGAATTCCGGAATGTTCGGAATTCCGGAATGTACCAAGGTTCCGGAATGTTCGGAATTCCGGAATGCACAAAGGTTCCGGAATGTTCGGAATTCCGGAATGTTCAGAGTTCCGGAATGCACCAAGGTTCCGGAATGTTCGGAATTCCGGAATGTTCAGAGTTCCGGAATGCACCAAGGTTCCGGAATGTTCAGAATTCCGGAATGTTCAGAGTTCCGGAATGCACCAAGGTTCCGGAATGCACAAAGGTTCCGGAATGTTCGGAATTCCGGAATGTTCGGAATTCCGGAATGTACCAAGGTTCCGGAATGTTCAGAGTTCCGGAATGCACCAAGGTTCCGGAATGTTCGGAATTCCGGAATGTTCAGAGTTCCGGAATGTTCAGAGTTCCGGAATGCACCAAGGTTCGGGAATGTTCAGAATTCCGGAATGTACCAAGGTTCCGGAATGTTCGGAATTCCGGAATGTTCAGAGTTCCGGAATGCACCAAGGTTCCGGAATGTTCGGAGTTCCGGAATGTTCAGAGTTCCGGAATGCACCAAGGTTCCGGAATGTTCGGAATTCCGGAATGTTCAGAGTTCCGGAATGCACCAAGGTTCCGGAATGTTCAGAATTCCGGAATGTTCAGAGTTCCGGAATGTTCAGAGTTCCGGAATGCACCAAGGTTCTGGAATGCACAAAGGTTCCGGAATGTTCGGAATTCCGGAATGTTCGGAATTCCGGAATGTTCGGAATTCCGGAATGTACCAAGGTTCCGGAATGTTCGGAATTCCGGAATGTTCGGAATTCCGGAATGTACCAAGGTTCCGGAATGTTCGGAATTCCGGAATGCACCAAGGTTCCGGAATGTTCGGAATTCCGGAATGTTCAGAGTTCCGGAATGCACCAAGGTTCCGGAATGTTCAGAATTCCAGAATGTTCAGAGTTCCGGAATGCACCAAGGTTCCGGAATGCACAAAGGTTCCGGAATGTTCGGAATTCCGGAATGTTCGGAATTCCGGAATGTACCAAGGTTCCGGAATGTTCAGAGTTCCGGAATGCACCAAGGTTCCGGAATGTTCAGAATTCCGGAATGTTCAGAGTTCCGGAATGTTCAGAGTTCCGGAATGCACCAAGGTTCGGGAATGTTCAGAATTCCGGAATGTACCAAGGTTCTGGAATGTTCAGAGTTCCGGAATGCACCAAGGTTCCGGAATGTTCGGAATTCCGGAATGTTCAGAGTTCCGGAATGCACCAAGGTTCCGGAATGTTCAGAGTTCCGGAATGTTCAGAGTTCCGGAATGTTCGGAATTCCGGAATGTTCAGAGTTCCGGAATGCACCAAGGTTCCGGAATGTTTGGAATTCCGGAATGTTCAGAGTTCCGGAATGCACCAAGGTTCCGGAATGTTCGGAATTCCGGAATGTTCAGAATTCCGGAATGTTCAGAGTTCCGGAATGCACCAAGGTTCCGGAATGCACAAAGGTTCCGGAATGTTCGGAATTCCGGAATGTTCGGAATTCCGGAATGTACCAAGGTTCCGGAATGTTCAAAGTTCCGGAATGCACCAAGGTTCGGGAATGTTCAGAATTCCGGAATGCACCAAGGTTCCGGAATGTTCGGAATTCCGGAATGTTCAGAGTTCCGGAATGTTCAGAGTTCCGGAATGCACCAAGGTTCCGGAATGCACCAAGGTTCCGGAATGTTCGGATTTCCGGAATGTTCAGAGTTCCGGAATGCACCAAGGTTCCGGAATGTTCGGAATTCCGGAATGTTCAGAGTTCCGGAATGCACCAAGGTTCCGGAATGTTCGGAATTCCGGAATGTTCAGAGTTCCGGAATGCACCAAGGTTCCGGAATGCACAAAGGTTCCGGAATGTTCGGAATTCCGGAATGTTCAGAGTTCCGGAATGTTCAGAGTTCCGGAATGCACCAAGGTTCCGGAATGCACAAAGGTTCCGGAATGTTCGGAATTCCGGAATGTTCGGAATTCCGGAATGTACCAAGGTTCCGGAATGTTCGGAATTCCGGAATGTTCAGAGTTCCGGAATGTTCGGAATTCCGGAATGTTCAGAGTTCCGGAATGCACCAAGGTTCCGGAATGTTCAGAGTTCCGGAATGTTCAGAGTTCCGGAATGCACCAAGGTTCTGGAATGCACAAAGGTTCCGGAATGTTCGGAATTCCGGAATGTTCGGAATTCCGGAATGTTCGGAATTCCGGAATGTACCAAGGTTCCGGAATGTTCGGAATTCCGGAATGTTCGGAATTCCGGAATGTACCAAGGTTCCGGAATGTTCGGAATTCCGGAATGCACAAAGGTTCCGGAATGTTCGGAATTCCGGAATGTTCAGAGTTCCGGAATGTTCGGAATTCCGGAATGTTCAGAGTTCCGGAATGCACCAAGGTTCCGGAATGTTCAGAATTCCGGAATGTTCAGAGTTCCGGAATGCACCAAGGTTCCGGAATGCACAAAGGTTCCGGAATGTTCGGAATTCCGGAATGTTCGGAATTCCGGAATGTACCAAGGTTCCGGAATGTTCAGAGTTCCGGAATGCACCAAGGTTCCGGAATGTTCGGAATTCCGGAATGTTCAGAATTCCGGAATGTTCAGAGTTCCGGAATGCACCAAGGTTCCGGAATGCACAAAGGTTCCGGAATGTTCGGAATTCCGGAATGTTCGGAATTCCGGAATGTACCAAGGTTCCGGAATGTTCGGAATTCCGGAATGTTCAGAGTTCCGGAATGTTCGGAATTCCGGAATGTTCAGAGTTCCGGAATGCACCAAGGTTCCGGAATGTTCAGAGTTCCGGAATGTTCAGAGTTCCGGAATGCACCAAGGTTCTGGAATGCACAAAGGTTCCGGAATGTTCGGAATTCCGGAATGTTCGGAATTCCGGAATGTTCGGAATTCCGGAATGTACCAAGGTTCCGGAATGTTCAAAGTTCCGGAATGCACCAAGGTTCGGGAATGTTCAGAATTCCGGAATGTACCAAGGTTCTGGAATGTTCAGAGTTCCGGAATGCACCAAGGTTCCGGAATGTTCGGAATTCCGGAATGTTCAGAGTTCCGGAATGCACCAAGGTTCCGGAATGTTCAGAGTCCCGGAATGCACCAAGGTTCCGGAATGTTCGGAATTCCGGAATGTTCAGAGTTCCGGAATGTTCGGAATTCCGGAATGTTCAGAGTTCCGGAATGCACCAAGGTTCCGGAATGTTCAGAGTTCCGGAATGTTCAGAGTTCCGGAATGTTCAGAGTTCCGGAATGCACCAAGGTTCCAGAATGCACAAAGGTTCCGGAATGTTCGGAATTCCGGAATGTTCGGAATTCCGGAATGTACCAAGGTTCCGGAATGTTCGGAATTCCGGAATGTTCAGAGTTCCGGAATGCACCAAGGTTCCGGAATGTTCGGAATTCCGGAATGTTCGGAATTCCGGAATGTTCGGAATTCCGGAATGTACCAAGGTTCGGGAATGTTCAGAATTCCGGAATGTACCAAGGTTCTGGAATGTTCAGAGTTCCGGAATGCACCAAGGTTCCGGAATGTTCGGAATTCCGGAATGTTCAGAGTTCCGGAATGCACCAAGGTTCCGGAATGCACAAAGGTTCCGGAATGTTCGGAATTCCGGAATGTTCGGAATTCCGGAATGTTCGGAATTCCGGAATGTACCAAGGTTCCGGAATGTTCGGAATTCCGGAATGCACAAAGGTTCCGGAATGTTCGGAATTCCGGAATGTTCAGAGTTCCGGAATGCACCAAGGTTCCGGAATGTTCGGAATTCCGGAATGTTCAGAGTTCCGGAATGCACCAAGGTTCCGGAATGTTCAGAATTCCGGAATGTTCAGAGTTCCGGAATGCACCAAGGTTCCGGAATGCACAAAGGTTCCGGAATGTTCGGAATTCCGGAATGTTCGGAATTCCGGAATGTACCAAGGTTCCGGAATGTTCAGAGTTCCGGAATGCACCAAGGTTCCGGAATGTTCGGAATTCCGGAATGTTCAGAGTTCCGGAATGTTCAGAGTTCCGGAATGCACCAAGGTTCGGCAATGTTCAGAGTTCCGGAATGCACCAAGGTTCCGGAATGTTCGGAGTTCCGGAATGTTCAGAGTTCCGGAATGCACCAAGGTTCCGGAATGTTCGGAATTCCGGAATGTTCGGAATTCCGGAATGTACCAAGGTTCCGGAATGTTCGGAATTCCGGAATGTTCGGAATTCCGGAATGTACCAAGGTTCCGGAATGTTCGGAATTCCGGAATGCACCAAGGTTCCGGAATGTTCGGAATTCCGGAATGTTCAGAGTTCCGGAATGCACCAAGGTTCCGGAATGTTCAGAATTCCAGAATGTTCAGAGTTCCGGAATGCACCAAGGTTCCGGAATGCACAAAGGTTCCGGAATGTTCGGAATTCCGGAATGTTCGGAATTCCGGAATGTACCAAGGTTCCGGAATGTTCAGAGTTCCGGAATGCACCAAGGTTCCGGAATGTTCAGAATTCCGGAATGTTCAGAGTTCCGGAATGTTCAGAGTTCCGGAATGCACCAAGGTTCGGGAATGTTCAGAATTCCGGAATGTACCAAGGTTCTGGAATGTTCAGAGTTCCGGAATGCACCAAGGTTCCGGAATGTTCGGAATTCCGGAATGTTCAGAGTTCCGGAATGCACCAAGGTTCCGGAATGTTCAGAGTTCCGGAATGTTCAGAGTTCCGGAATGTTCGGAATTCCGGAATGTTCAGAGTTCCGGAATGCACCAAGGTTCCGGAATGTTTGGAATTCCGGAATGTTCAGAGTTCCGGAATGCACCAAGGTTCCGGAATGTTCGGAATTCCGGAATGCACCAAGGTTCCGGAATGTTCGGAATTCCGGAATGTTCAGAGTTCCGGAATGCACCAAGGTTCCGGAATGTTCGGAATTCCGGAATGTTCGGAATTCCGGAATGTTCGGAATTCCGGAATGTACCAAGGTTCGGGAATGTTCAGAATTCCGGAATGTACCAAGGTTCTGGAATGTTCAGAGTTCCGGAATGCACCAAGGTTCCGGAATGTTCGGAATTCCGGAATGTTCAGAGTTCCGGAATGCACCAAGGTTCCGGAATGCACAAAGGTTCCGGAATGTTCGGAATTCCGGAATGTTCGGAATTCCGGAATGTTCGGAATTCCGGAATGTACCAAGGTTCCGGAATGTTCGGAATTCCGGAATGCACAAAGGTTCCGGAATGTTCGGAATTCCGGAATGTTCAGAGTTCCGGAATGCACCAAGGTTCCGGAATGTTCGGAATTCCGGAATGTTCAGAGTTCCGGAATGCACCAAGGTTCCGGAATGTTCAGAATTCCGGAATGTTCAGAGTTCCGGAATGCACCAAGGTTCCGGAATGCACAAAGGTTCCGGAATGTTCGGAATTCCGGAATGTTCGGAATTCCGGAATGTACCAAGGTTCCGGAATGTTCAGAGTTCCGGAATGCACCAAGGTTCCGGAATGTTCGGAATTCCGGAATGTTCAGAGTTCCGGAATGTTCAGAGTTCCGGAATGCACCAAGGTTCGGGAATGTTCAGAGTTCCGGAATGCACCAAGGTTCCGGAATGTTCGGAGTTCCGGAATGTTCAGAGTTCCGGAATGCACCAAGGTTCCGGAATGTTCGGAATTCCGGAATGTTCGGAATTCCGGAATGTACCAAGGTTCCGGAATGTTCGGAATTCCGGAATGTTCGGAATTCCGGAATGTACCAAGGTTCCGGAATGTTCGGAATTCCGGAATGCACCAAGGTTCCGGAATGTTCGGAATTCCGGAATGTTCAGAGTTCCGGAATGCACCAAGGTTCCGGAATGTTCAGAATTCCAGAATGTTCAGAGTTCCGGAATGCACCAAGGTTCCGGAATGCACAAAGGTTCCGGAATGTTCGGAATTCCGGAATGTTCGGAATTCCGGAATGTACCAAGGTTCCGGAATGTTCAGAGTTCCGGAATGCACCAAGGTTCCGGAATGTTCAGAATTCCGGAATGTTCAGAGTTCCGGAATGTTCAGAGTTCCGGAATGCACCAAGGTTCGGGAATGTTCAGAATTCCGGAATGTACCAAGGTTCTGGAATGTTCAGAGTTCCGGAATGCACCAAGGTTCCGGAATGTTCGGAATTCCGGAATGTTCAGAGTTCCGGAATGCACCAAGGTTCCGGAATGTTCAGAGTTCCGGAATGTTCAGAGTTCCGGAATGTTCGGAATTCCGGAATGTTCAGAGTTCCGGAATGCACCAAGGTTCCGGAATGTTTGGAATTCCGGAATGTTCAGAGTTCCGGAATGCACCAAGGTTCCGGAATGTTCGGAATTCCGGAATGTTCAGAATTCCGGAATGTTCAGAGTTCCGGAATGCACCAAGGTTCCGGAATGCACAAAGGTTCCGGAATGTTCGGAATTCCGGAATGTTCGGAATTCCGGAATGTACCAAGGTTCCGGAATGTTCAAAGTTCCGGAATGCACCAAGGTTCGGGAATGTTCAGAATTCCGGAATGCACCAAGGTTCCGGAATGTTCGGAATTCCGGAATGTTCGGAATTCCGGAATGTTCGGAATTCCGGAATGTACCAAGGTTCGGGAATGTTCAGAATTCCGGAATGTACCAATGCACCAAGGTTCCGGAATGTTCGGATTTCCGGAATGTTCAGAGTTCCGGAATGCACCAAGGTTCCGGAATGTTCGGAATTCCGGAATGTTCAGAGTTCCGGAATGCACCAAGGTTCCGGAATGTTCGGAATTCCGGAATGTTCAGAGTTCCGGAATGCACCAAGGTTCCGGAATGCACAAAGGTTCCGGAATGTTCGGAATTCCGGAATGTTCGGAATTCCGGAATGTTCGGAATTCCGGAATGTACCAAGGTTCCGGAATGTTCGGAATTCCGGAATGCACAAAGGTTCCGGAATGTTCGGAATTCCGGAATGTTCAGAGTTCCGGAATGCACCAAGGTTCCGGAATGTTCGGAATTCCGGAATGTTCAGAGTTCCGGAATGCACCAAGGTTCCGGAATGTTCAGAATTCCGGAATGTTCAGAGTTCCGGAATGCACCAAGGTTCCGGAATGCACAAAGGTTCCGGAATGTTCGGAATTCCGGAATGTTCGGAATTCCGGAATGTACCAAGGTTCCGGAATGTTCAGAGTTCCGGAATGCACCAAGGTTCCGGAATGTTCGGAATTCCGGAATGTTCAGAGTTCCGGAATGTTCAGAGTTCCGGAATGCACCAAGGTTCGGGAATGTTCAGAGTTCCGGAATGCACCAAGGTTCCGGAATGTTCGGAGTTCCGGAATGTTCAGAGTTCCGGAATGCACCAAGGTTCCGGAATGTTCGGAATTCCGGAATGTTCAGAGTTCCGGAATGCACCAAGGTTCCGGAATGTTCAGAATTCCGGAATGTTCAGAGTTCCGGAATGTTCAGAGTTCCGGAATGCACCAAGGTTCTGGAATGCACAAAGGTTCCGGAATGTTCGGAATTCCGGAATGTTCGGAATTCCGGAATGTTCGGAATTCCGGAATGTACCAAGGTTCCGGAATGTTCGGAATTCCGGAATGTTCGGAATTCCGGAATGTACCAAGGTTCCGGAATGTTCGGAATTCCGGAATGCACCAAGGTTCCGGAATGTTCGGAATTCCGGAATGTTCAGAGTTCCGGAATGCACCAAGGTTCCGGAATGTTCAGAATTCCGGAATGTTCAGAGTTCCGGAATGCACCAAGGTTCCGGAATGCACAAAGGTTCCGGAATGTTCGGAATTCCGGAATGTTCGGAATTCCGGAATGTACCAAGGTTCCGGAATGTTCAGAGTTCCGGAATGCACCAAGGTTCCGGAATGTTCGGAATTCCGGAATGTTCAGAGTTCCGGAATGTTCAGAGTTCCGGAATGCACCAAGGTTCGGGAATGTTCAGAATTCCGGAATGTACCAAGGTTCTGGAATGTTCAGAGTTCCGGAATGCACCAAGGTTCCGGAATGTTCGGAATTCCGGAATGTTCAGAGTTCCGGAATGCACCAAGGTTCCGGAATGTTCAGAGTTCCGGAATGTTCAGAGTTCCGGAATGCACCAAGGTTCCGGAATGTTCGGAATTCCGGAATGTTCAGAGTTCCGGAATGCACCAAGGTTCCGGAATGTTTGGAATTCCGGAATGTTCAGAGTTCCGGAATGCACCAAGGTTCCGGAATGTTCAGAGTTCCGGAATGCACCAAGGTTCCGGAATGTTCGGATTTCCGGAATGTTCAGAGTTCCGGAATGCACCAAGGTTCCGGAATGTTCGGAATTCCGGAATGTTCAGAGTTCCGGAATGCACCAAGGTTCCGGAATGTTCGGAATTCCGGAATGTTCAGAGTTCCGGAATGCACCAAGGTTCCGGAATGTTCGGAATTCCGGAATGTTCAGAGTTCCGGAATGTTCAGAGTTCCGGAATGCACCAAGGTTCGGGAATGTTCAGAATTCCGGAATGTACCAAGGTTCTGGAATGTTCAGAGTTCCGGAATGCACCAAGGTTCCGGAATGTTCGGAATTCCGGAATGTTCAGAGTTCCGGAATGCACCAAGGTTCCGGAATGTTCAGAATTCCGGAATGTTCAGAGTTCCGGAATGTTCAGAGTTCCGGAATGCACCAAGGTTCTGGAATGCACAAAGGTTCCGGAATGTACCAAGGTTCTGGAATGTTCAGAGTTCCGGAATGCACCAAGGTTCCGGAATGTTCGGAATTCCGGAATGTTCAGAGTTCCGGAATGCACCAAGGTTCCGGAATGTTCAGAATTCCGGAATGTTCAGAGTTCCGGAATGTTCAGAGTTCCGGAATGCACCAAGGTTCTGGAATGCACAAAGGTTCCGGAATGTTCGGAATTCCGGAATGTTCGGAATTCCGGAATGTTCGGAATTCCGGAATGTACCAAGGTTCCGGAATGTTCGGAATTCCGGAATGTTCGGAATTCCGGAATGTACCAAGGTTCCGGAATGTTCGGAATTCCGGAATGCACCAAGGTTCCGGAATGTTCGGAATTCCGGAATGTTCAGAGTTCCGGAATGCACCAAGGTTCCGGAATGTTCAGAATTCCGGAATGTTCAGAGTTCCGGAATGCACCAAGGTTCCGGAATGCACAAAGGTTCCGGAATGTTCGGAATTCCGGAATGTTCGGAATTCCGGAATGTACCAAGGTTCCGGAATGTTCAGAGTTCCGGAATGCACCAAGGTTCCGGAATGTTCGGAATTCCGGAATGTTCAGAGTTCCGGAATGTTCAGAGTTCCGGAATGCACCAAGGTTCGGGAATGTTCAGAATTCCGGAATGTACCAAGGTTCTGGAATGTTCAGAGTTCCGGAATGCACCAAGGTTCCGGAATGTTCGGAATTCCGGAATGTTCAGAGTTCCGGAATGCACCAAGGTTCCGGAATGTTCAGAGTTCCGGAATGTTCAGAGTTCCGGAATGCACCAAGGTTCCGGAATGTTCGGAATTCCGGAATGTTCAGAGTTCCGGAATGCACCAAGGTTCCGGAATGTTCGGAATTCCGGAATGTTCGGAATTCCGGAATGTACCAAGGTTCCGGAATGTTCGGAATTCCGGAATGCACAAAGGTTCCGGAATGTTCGGAATTCCGGAATGTTCAGAGTTCCGGAATGCACCAAGGTTCCGGAATGTTCAGAATTCCGGAATGTTCAGAGTTCCGGAATGCACCAAGGTTCCGGAATGCACAAAGGTTCCGGAATGTTCGGAATTCCGGAATGTTCGGAATTCCGGAATGTACCAAGGTTCCGGAATGTTCAGAGTTCCGGAATGCACCAAGGTTCCGGAATGTTCGGAATTCCGGAATGTTCAGAGTTCCGGAATGCACCAAGGTTCCGGAATGTTCGGAATTCCGGAATGTTCAGAATTCCGGAATGTTCAGAGTTCCGGAATGCACCAAGGTTCCGGAATGCACAAAGGTTCCGGAATGTTCGGAATTCCGGAATGTTCGGAATTCCGGAATGTACCAAGGTTCCGGAATGTTCAAAGTTCCGGAATGCACCAAGGTTCGGGAATGTTCAGAATTCCGGAATGTACCAAGGTTCTGGAATGTTCAGAGTTCCGGAATGCACCAAGGTTCCGGAATGTTCGGAATTCCGGAATGTTCAGAGTTCCGGAATGCACCAAGGTTCCGGAATGTTCAGAGTCCCGGAATGCACCAAGGTTCCGGAATGTTCGGAATTCCGGAATGTTCAGAGTTCCGGAATGTTCGGAATTCCGGAATGTTCAGAGTTCCGGAATGCACCAAGGTTCCGGAATGTTCAGAGTTCCGGAATGTTCAGAGTTCCGGAATGCACCAAGGTTCTGGAATGCACAAAGGTTCCGGAATGTTCGGAATTCCGGAATGTTCGGAATTCCGGAATGTTCGGAATTCCGGAATGTACCAAGGTTCCGGAATGTTCGGAATTCCGGAATGTTCAGAGTTCCGGAATGTTCAGAGTTCCGGAATGCACCAAGGTTCCAGAATGCACAAAGGTTCCGGAATGTTCGGAATTCCGGAATGTTCGGAATTCCGGAATGTACCAAGGTTCCGGAATGTTCGGAATTCCGGAATGTTCAGAGTTCCGGAATGCACCAAGGTTCCGGAATGTTCGGAATTCCGGAATGTTCGGAATTCCGGAATGTTCGGAATTCCGGAATGTACCAAGGTTCGGGAATGTTCAGAATTCCGGAATGTACCAAGGTTCTGGAATGTTCAGAGTTCCGGAATGCACCAAGGTTCCGGAATGTTCGGAATTCCGGAATGTTCAGAGTTCCGGAATGCACCAAGGTTCCGGAATGCACAAAGGTTCCGGAATGTTCGGAATTCCGGAATGTTCGGAATTCCGGAATGTTCGGAATTCCGGAATGTACCAAGGTTCCGGAATGTTCGGAATTCCGGAATGCACAAAGGTTCCGGAATGTTCGGAATTCCGGAATGTTCAGAGTTCCGGAATGCACCAAGGTTCCGGAATGTTCGGAATTCCGGAATGTTCAGAGTTCCGGAATGCACCAAGGTTCCGGAATGTTCAGAATTCCGGAATGTTCAGAGTTCCGGAATGCACCAAGGTTCCGGAATGCACAAAGGTTCCGGAATGTTCGGAATTCCGGAATGTTCGGAATTCCGGAATGTTCGGAATTCCGGAATGTACCAAGGTTCCGGAATGTTCGGAATTCCGGAATGCACAAAGGTTCCGGAATGTTCGGAATTCCGGAATGTTCAGAGTTCCGGAATGCACCAAGGTTCCGGAATGTTCGGAATTCCGGAATGTTCAGAGTTCCGGAATGCACCAAGGTTCCGGAATGTTCAGAATTCCGGAATGTTCAGAGTTCCGGAATGCACCAAGGTTCCGGAATGCACAAAGGTTCCGGAATGTTCGGAATTCCGGAATGTTCGGAATTCCGGAATGTACCAAGGTTCCGGAATGTTCAGAGTTCCGGAATGCACCAAGGTTCCGGAATGTTCGGAATTCCGGAATGTTCAGAGTTCCGGAATGTTCAGAGTTCCGGAATGCACCAAGGTTCGGGAATGTTCAGAATTCCGGAATGTACCAAGGTTCCGGAATGTTCGGAATTCCGGAATGTTCAGAGTTCCGGAATGCACCAAGGTTCCGGAATGTTCGGAGTTCCGGAATGTTCAGAGTTCCGGAATGCACCAAGGTTCCGGAATGTTCGGAATTCCGGAATGTTCAGAGTTCCGGAATGCACCAAGGTTCCGGAATGTTCAGAATTCCGGAATGTTCAGAGTTCCGGAATGTTCAGAGTTCCGGAATGCACCAAGGTTCTGGAATGCACAAAGGTTCCGGAATGTTCGGAATTCCGGAATGTTCGGAATTCCGGAATGTTCGGAATTCCGGAATGTACCAAGGTTCCGGAATGTTCGGAATTCCGGAATGTTCGGAATTCCGGAATGTACCAAGGTTCCGGAATGTTCGGAATTCCGGAATGCACCAAGGTTCCGGAATGTTCGGAATTCCGGAATGTTCAGAGTTCCGGAATGCACCAAGGTTCCGGAATGTTCAGAATTCCGGAATGTTCAGAGTTCCGGAATGCACCAAGGTTCCGGAATGCACAAAGGTTCCGGAATGTTCGGAATTCCGGAATGTTCGGAATTCCGGAATGTACCAAGGTTCCGGAATGTTCAGAGTTCCGGAATGCACCAAGGTTCCGGAATGTTCGGAATTCCGGAATGTTCAGAGTTCCGGAATGTTCAGAGTTCCGGAATGCACCAAGGTTCGGGAATGTTCAGAATTCCGGAATGTACCAAGGTTCTGGAATGTTCAGAGTTCCGGAATGCACCAAGGTTCCGGAATGTTCGGAATTCCGGAATGTTCAGAGTTCCGGAATGCACCAAGGTTCCGGAATGTTCAGAGTTCCGGAATGTTCAGAGTTCCGGAATGCACCAAGGTTCCGGAATGTTCGGAATTCCGGAATGTTCAGAGTTCCGGAATGCACCAAGGTTCCGGAATGTTTGGAATTCCGGAATGTTCAGAGTTCCGGAATGCACCAAGGTTCCGGAATGTTCGGAATTCCGGAATGTTCAGAGTTCCGGAATGTTCAGAGTTCCGGAATGCACCAAGGTTCCGGAATGCACAAAGGTTCCGGAATGTTCGGAATTCCGGAATGTTCGGAATTCCGGAATGTACCAAGGTTCCGGAATGTTCAAAGTTCCGGAATGCACCAAGGTTCGGGAATGTTCAGAATTCCGGAATGCACCAAGGTTCCGGAATGTTCGGAATTCCGGAATGTTCAGAGTTCCGGAATGCACCAAGGTTCCGGAATGTTCAGAGTTCCGGAATGCACCAAGGTTCCGGAATGTTCGGATTTCCGGAATGTTCAGAGTTCCGGATTGCACCAAGGTTCCGGAATGTTCGGAATTCCGGAATGTTCAGAGTTCCGGAATGCACCAAGGTTCCGGAATGTTCGGAATTCCGGAATGTTCAGAGTTCCGGAATGCACCAAGGTTCTGGAATGCACAAAGGTTCCGGAATGTTCGGAATTCCGGAATGTTCGGAATTCCGGAATGTTCGGAATTCCGGAATGTACCAAGGTTCGGGAATGTTCAGAGTTCCGGAATGCACCAAGGTTCCGGAATGTTCGGAATTCCGGAATGTTCAGAGTTCCGGAATGCACCAAGGTTCCGGAATGCACAAAGGTTCCGGAATGTTCGGAATTCCGGAATGTTCGGAATTCCGGAATGTTCGGAATTCCGGAATGTTCGGAATTCCGGAATGTTCGGAATTCCGGAATGTACCAAGGTTCCGGAATGTTCGGAATTCCGGAATGCACAAAGGTTCCGGAATGTTCGGAATTCCGGAATGTTCAGAGTTCCGGAATGCACCAAGGTTCCGGAATGTTCGGAATTCCGGAATGTTCAGAGTTCCGGAATGCACCAAGGTTCCGGAATGTTCAGAATTCCGGAATGTTCAGAGTTCCGGAATGCACCAAGGTTCCGGAATGCACAAAGGTTCCGGAATGTTCGGAATTCCGGAATGTTCGGAATTCCGGAATGTTCGGAATTCCGGAATGTACCAAGGTTCCGGAATGTTCGGAATTCCGGAATGCACAAAGGTTCCGGAATGTTCGGAATTCCGGAATGTTCAGAGTTCCGGAATGCACCAAGGTTCCGGAATGTTCAGAATTCCGGAATGTTCAGAGTTCCGGAATGCACCAAGGTTCCGGAATGCACAAAGGTTCCGGAATGTTCGGAATTCCGGAATGTTCGGAATTCCGGAATGTTCGGAATTCCGGAATGTACCAAGGTTCCGGAATGTTCGGAATTCCGGAATGCACAAAGGTTCCGGAATGTTCGGAATTCCGGAATGTTCAGAGTTCCGGAATGCACCAAGGTTCCGGAATGTTCGGAATTCCGGAATGTTCAGAGTTCCGGAATGCACCAAGGTTCCGGAATGTTCAGAATTCCGGAATGTTCAGAGTTCCGGAATGCACCAAGGTTCCGGAATGCACAAAGGTTCCGGAATGTTCGGAATTCCGGAATGTTCGGAATTCCGGAATGTACCAAGGTTCCGGAATGTTCAGAGTTCCGGAATGCACCAAGGTTCGGGAATGTTCAGAATTCCGGAATGTACCAAGGTTCCGGAATGTTCGGAATTCCGGAATGTTCAGAGTTCCGGAATGCACCAAGGTTCCGGAATGTTCAGAGTTCCGGAATGCACCAAGGTTCCGGAATGTTCAGAATTCCGGAATGTTCAGAGTTCCGGAATGCACCAAGGTTCCGGAATGCACAAAGGTTCCGGAATGTTCGGAATTCCGGAATGTTCGGAATTCCGGAATGTTCGGAATTCCGGAATGTACCAAGGTTCCGGAATGTTCGGAATTCCGGAATGCACAAAGGTTCCGGAATGTTCGGCATTCCGGAATGTTCAGAGTTCCGGAATGCACCAAGGTTCCGGAATGTTCGGAATTCCGGAATGTTCAGAGTTCCGGAATGCACCAAGGTTCCGGAATGTTCAGAATTCCGGAATGTTCAGAGTTCCGGAATGCACCAAGGTTCCGGAATGCACAAAGGTTCCGGAATGTTCGGAATTCCGGAATGTTCGGAATTCCGGAATGTACCAAGGTTCCGGAATGTTCAGAGTTCCGGAATGCACCAAGGTTCGGGAATGTTCAGAATTCCGGAATGTACCAAGGTTCCGGAATGTTCGGAATTCCGGAATGTTCAGAGTTCCGGAATGCACCAAGGTTCCGGAATGTTCGGAGTTCCGGAATGTTCAGAGTTCCGGAATGCACCAAGGTTCCGGAATGTTCGGAATTCCGGAATGTTCAGAGTTCCGGAATGCACCAAGGTTCCGGAATGTTCAGAATTCCGGAATGTTCAGAGTTCCGGAATGTTCAGAGTTCCGGAATGCACCAAGGTTCTGGAATGCACAAAGGTTCCGGAATGTTCGGAATTCCGGAATGTTCAGAGTTCCGGAATGCACCAAGGTTCCGGAATGTTCAGAATTCCGGAATGTTCAGAGTTCCGGAATGTTCAGAGTTCCGGAATGCACCAAGGTTCTGGAATGCACAAAGGTTCCGGAATGTTCGGAATTCCGGAATGTTCGGAATTCCGGAATGTTCGGAATTCCGGAATGTACCAAGGTTCCGGAATGTTCGGAATTCCGGAATGTTCGGAATTCCGGAATGTACCAAGGTTCCGGAATGTTCGGAATTCCGGAATGCACCAAGGTTCCGGAATGTTCGGAATTCCGGAATGTTCAGAGTTCCGGAATGCACCAAGGTTCCGGAATGTTCAGAATTCCGGAATGTTCAGAGTTCCGGAATGCACCAAGGTTCCGGAATGCACAAAGGTTCCGGAATGTTCGGAATTCCGGAATGTTCGGAATTCCGGAATGTACCAAGGTTCCGGAATGTTCAGAGTTCCGGAATGCACCAAGGTTCCGGAATGTTCGGAATTCCGGAATGTTCAGAGTTCCGGAATGTTCAGAGTTCCGGAATGCACCAAGGTTCGGGAATGTTCAGAATTCCGGAATGTACCAAGGTTCTGGAATGTTCAGAGTTCCGGAATGCACCAAGGTTCCGGAATGTTCGGAATTCCGGAATGTTCAGAGTTCCGGAATGCACCAAGGTTCCGGAATGTTCAGAGTTCCGGAATGTTCAGAGTTCCGGAATGCACCAAGGTTCCGGAATGTTCGGAATTCCGGAATGTTCAGAGTTCCGGAATGCACCAAGGTTCCGGAATGTTTGGAATTCCGGAATGTTCAGAGTTCCGGAATGCACCAAGGTTCCGGAATGTTCAGAATTCCGGAATGTTCAGAGTTCCGGAATGCACCAAGGTTCGGGAATGTTCAGAATTCCGGAATGTACCAAGGTTCTGGAATGTTCAGAGTTCCGGAATGCACCAAGGTTCCGGAATGTTCGGAATTCCGGAATGTTCAGAGTTCCGGAATGCACCAAGGTTCCGGAATGTTCAGAGTTCCGGAATGCATCAAGGTTCCGGAATGTTCGGATTTCCGGAATGTTCAGAGTTCCGGAATGCACCAAGGTTCCGGAATGTTCGGAATTCCGGAATGTTCAGAGTTCCGGAATGCACCAAGGTTCCGGAATGTTCGGAATTCCGGAATGTTCAGAGTTCCGGAATGTTCAGAGTTCCGGAATGCACCAAGGTTCCGGAATGCACAAAGGTTCCGGAATGTTCGGAATTCCGGAATGTTCGGAATTCCGGAATGTACCAAGGTTCCGGAATGTTCGGAATTCCGGAATGTTCAGAGTTCCGGAATGTTCGGAATTCCGGAATGTTCAGAGTTCCGGAATGCACCAAGGTTCCGGAATGTTCGGAATTCCGGAATGTTCAGAGTTCCGGAATGTTCAGAGTTCCGGAATGCACCAAGGTTCGGGAATGTTCAGAATTCCGGAATGTACCAAGGTTCTGGAATGTTCAGAGTTCCGGAATGCACCAAGGTTCCGGAATGTTCGGAATTCCGGAATGTTCAGAGTTCCGGAATGCACCAAGGTTCCGGAATGTTCAGAGTTCCGGAATGTTCAGAGTTCCGGAATGCACCAAGGTTCCGGAATGTTCGGAATTCCGGAATGTTCAGAGTTCCGGAATGTTCGGAATTCCGGAATGTTCAGAGTTCCGGAATGCACCAAGGTTCGGGAATGTTCAGAATTCCGGAATGTACCAAGGTTCTGGAATGTTCAGAGTTCCGGAATGCACCAAGGTTCCGGAATGTTCGGAATTCCGGAATGTTCAGAGTTCCGGAATGCACCAAGGTTCCGGAATGTTCAGAGTTCCGGAATGCATCAAGGTTCCGGAATGTTCGGATTTCCGGAATGTTCAGAGTTCCGGAATGCACCAAGGTTCCGGAATGTTCGGAATTCCGGAATGTTCAGAGTTCCGGAATGCACAAAGGTTCCGGAATGTTCGGAATTCCGGAATGTTCGGAATTCCGGAATGTACCAAGGTTCCGGAATGTTCGGAATTCCGGAATGTTCAGAGTTCCGGAATGTTCGGAATTCCGGAATGTTCAGAGTTCCGGAATGCACCAAGGTTCCGGAATGTTCGGAATTCCGGAATGTTCAGAGTTCCGGAATGCACCAAGGTTCCGGAATGTTCAGAATTCCGGAATGTTCAGAGTTCCGGAATGCACCAAGGTTCCGGAATGCACAAAGGTTCCGGAATGTTCGGAATTCCGGAATGTTCGGAATTCCGGAATGTACCAAGGTTCCGGAATGTTCAGAGTTCCGGAATGCACCAAGGTTCCGGAATGTTCGGAATTCCGGAATGTTCAGAGTTCCGGAATGTTCAGAGTTCCGGAATGCACCAAGGTTCGGGAATGTTCGGAATTCCGGAATGTTCAGAGTTCCGGAATGCACCAAGGTTCCGGAATGTTCGGAATTCCGGAATGTTCAGAGTTCCGGAATGTTCGGAATTCCGGAATGTTCAGAGTTCCGGAATGCACCAAGGTTCGGGAATGTTCAGAATTCCGGAATGTACCAAGGTTCTGGAATGTTCAGAGTTCCGGAATGCACCAAGGTTCCGGAATGTTCGGAATTCCGGAATGTTCAGAGTTCCGGAATGCACCAAGGTTCCGGAATGTTCAGAGTTCCGGAATGCATCAAGGTTCCGGAATGTTCGGATTTCCGGAATGTTCAGAGTTCCGGAATGCACCAAGGTTCCGGAATGTTCGGAATTCCGGAATGTTCAGAGTTCCGGAATGCACCAAGGTTCCGGAATGTTCAGAATTCCGGAATGTTCAGAGTTCCGGAATGTTCAGAGTTCCGGAATGCACCAAGGTTCTGGAATGCACAAAGGTTCCGGAATGTTCGGAATTCCGGAATGTTCGGAATTCCGGAATGTTCGGAATTCCGGAATGTACCAAGGTTCCGGAATGTTCGGAATTCCGGAATGTTCGGAATTCCGGAATGTACCAAGGTTCCGGAATGTTCGGAATTCCGGAATGCACCAAGGTTCCGGAATGTTCGGAATTCCGGAATGTTCAGAGTTCCGGAATGCACCAAGGTTCCGGAATGTTCGGAATTCCGGAATGTTCAGAGTTCCGGAATGTTCAGAGTTCCGGAATGCACCAAGGTTCGGGAATGTTCAGAATTCCGGAATGTACCAAGGTTCTGGAATGTTCAGAGTTCCGGAATGCACCAAGGTTCCGGAATGTTCGGAATTCCGGAATGTTCAGAGTTCCGGAATGCACCAAGGTTCCGGAATGTTCAGAGTTCCGGAATGTTCAGAGTTCCGGAATGCACCAAGGTTCCGGAATGTTCGGAATTCCGGAATGTTCAGAGTTCCGGAATGCACCAAGGTTCCGGAATGTTCGGAATTCCGGAATGTTCAGAGTTCCGGAATGCACCAAGGTTCCGGAATGTTCGGAATTCCGGAATGTTCAGAATTCCGGAATGTTCAGAGTTCCGGAATGCACCAAGGTTCCGGAATGCACAAAGGTTCCGGAATGTTCGGAATTCCGGAATGTTCGGAATTCCGGAATGTACCAAGGTTCCGGAATGTTCAGAGTTCCGGAATGCACCAAGGTTCGGGAATGTTCAGAATTCCGGAATGTACCAAGGTTCTGGAATGTTCAGAGTTCCGCAATGCACCAAGGTTCCGGAATGTTCGGAATTCCGGAATGTTCAGAGTTCCGGAATGCACCAAGGTTCCGGAATGTTCGGAATTCCGGAATGTTCAGAGTTCCGGAATGTTCAGAGTTCCGGAATGCACCAAGGTTCCGGAATGCACAAAGGTTCCGGAATGTTCGGAATTCCGGAATGTTCGGAATTCCGGAATGTACCAAGGTTCCGGAATGTTCGGAATTCCGGAATGTTCAGAGTTCCGGAATGTTCGGAATTCCGGAATGTTCAGAGTTCCGGAATGCACCAAGGTTCCGGAATGTTCAGAGTTCCGGAATGTTCAGAGTTCCGGAATGCACCAAGGTTCTGGAATGCACAAAGGTTCCGGAATGTTCGGAATTCCGGAATGTTCGGAATTCCGGAATGTTCGGAATTCCGGAATGTACCAAGGTTCCGGAATGTTCGGAATTCCGGAATGTTCGGAATTCCGGAATGTACCAAGGTTCCGGAATGTTCGGAATTCCGGAATGCACAAAGGTTCCGGAATGTTCGGAATTCCGGAATGCACAAAGGTTCCGGAATGTTCGGAATTCCGGAATGTTCAGAGTTCCGGAATGCACCAAGGTTCCGGAATGTTCAGAATTCCGGAATGTTCAGAGTTCCGGAATGCACCAAGGTTCCGGAATGCACAAAGGTTCCGGAATGTTCGGAATTCCGGAATGTTCGGAATTCCGGAATGTACCAAGGTTCCGGAATGTTCAGAGTTCCGGAATGCACCAAGGTTCCGGAATGTTCGGAATTCCGGAATGTTCAGAGTTCCGGAATGCACCAAGGTTCCGGAATGTTCGGAATTCCGGAATGTTCAGAATTCCGGAATGTTCAGAGTTCCGGAATGCACCAAGGTTCCGGAATGCACAAAGGTTCCGGAATGTTCGGAATTCCGGAATGTTCGGAATTCCGGAATGTACCAAGGTTCCGGAATGTTCAAAGTTCCGGAATGCACCAAGGTTCGGGAATGTTCAGAATTCCGGAATGTACCAAGGTTCTGGAATGTTCAGAGTTCCGGAATGCACCAAGGTTCCGGAATGTTCGGAATTCCGGAATGTTCAGAGTTCCGGAATGCACCAAGGTTCCGGAATGTTCAGAGTCCCGGAATGCACCAAGGTTCCGGAATGTTCGGAATTCCGGAATGTTCAGAGTTCCGGAATGTTCGGAATTCCGGAATGTTCAGAGTTCCGGAATGCACCAAGGTTCCGGAATGTTCAGAGTTCCGGAATGTTCAGAGTTCCGGAATGCACCAAGGTTCTGGAATGCACAAAGGTTCCGGAATGTTCGGAATTCCGGAATGTTCGGAATTCCGGAATGTTCGGAATTCCGGAATGTACCAAGGTTCCGGAATGTTCAGAGTTCCGGAATGCACCAAGGTTCCGGAATGTTCGGAATTCCGGAATGTTCAGAGTTCCGGAATGCACCAAGGTTCCGGAATGTTCGGAATTCCGGAATGTTCAGAATTCCGGAATGTTCAGAGTTCCGGAATGCACCAAGGTTCCGGAATGCACAAAGGTTCCGGAATGTTCGGAATTCCGGAATGTTCGGAATTCCGGAATGTACCAAGGTTCCGGAATGTTCAAAGTTCCGGAATGCACCAAGGTTCGGGAATGTTCAGAATTCCGGAATGTACCAAGGTTCTGGAATGTTCAGAGTTCCGGAATGCACCAAGGTTCCGGAATGTTCGGAATTCCGGAATGTTCAGAGTTCCGGAATGCACCAAGGTTCCGGAATGTTCAGAATTCCGGAATGTTCAGAGTTCCGGAATGCACCAAGGTTCCGGAATGCACAAAGGTTCCGGAATGTTCGGAATTCCGGAATGTTCGGAATTCCGGAATGTTCGGAATTCCGGAATGTACCAAGGTTCCGGAATGTTCGGAATTCCGGAATGCACAAAGGTTCCGGAATGTTCGGAATTCCGGAATGTTCAGAGTTCCGGAATGCACCAAGGTTCCGGAATGTTCGGAATTCCGGAATGTTCAGAGTTCCGGAATGCACCAAGGTTCCGGAATGTTCAGAATTCCGGAATGTTCAGAGTTCCGGAATGCACCAAGGTTCCGGAATGCACAAAGGTTCCGGAATGTTCGGAATTCCGGAATGTTCGGAATTCCGGAATGTACCAAGGTTCCGGAATGTTCAGAGTTCCGGAATGCACCAAGGTTCCGGAATGTTCGGAATTCCGGAATGTTCAGAGTTCCGGAATGTTCAGAGTTCCGGAATGCACCAAGGTTCGGGAATGTTCAGAATTCCGGAATGTACCAAGGTTCCGGAATGTTCGGAATTCCGGAATGTTCAGAGTTCCGGAATGCACCAAGGTTCCGGAATGTTCGGAGTTCCGGAATGTTCAGAGTTCCGGAATGCACCAAGGTTCCGGAATGTTCGGAATTCCGGAATGTTCAGAGTTCCGGAATGTTCAGAGTTCCGGAATGCACCAAGGTTCTGGAATGCACAAAGGTTCCGGAATGTTCGGAATTCCGGAATGTTCAGAATTCCGGAATGTTCAGAGTTCCGGAATGCACCAAGGTTCCGGAATGCACAAAGGTTCCGGAATGTTCGGAATTCCGGAATGTTCGGAATTCCGGAATGTACCAAGGTTCCGGAATGTTCAAAGTTCCGGAATGCACCAAGGTTCGGGAATGTTCAGAATTCCGGAATGTACCAAGGTTCTGGAATGTTCAGAGTTCCGGAATGCACCAAGGTTCCGGAATGTTCGGAATTCCGGAATGTTCAGAGTTCCGGAATGTTCGGAATTCCGGAATGTTCAGAGTTCCGGAATGCACCAAGGTTCCGGAATGTTCAGAGTTCCGGAATGTTCAGAGTTCCGGAATGCACCAAGGTTCTGGAATGCACAAAGGTTCCGGAATGTTCGGAATTCCGGAATGTTCGGAATTCCGGAATGTTCGGAATTCCGGAATGTACCAAGGTTCCGGAATGTTCGGAATTCCGGAATGTTCAGAGTTCCGGAATGTTCAGAGTTCCGGAATGTTCGGAATTCCGGAATGTTCAGAGTTCCGGAATGTTCAAAGTTCCGGAATGCACCAAGGTTCTGGAATGCACAAAGGTTCCGGAATGTTCGGAATTCCGGAATGTTCAGAATTCCGGAATGTTCAGAGTTCCGGAATGCACCAAGGTTCCGGAATGCACAAAGGTTCCGGAATGTTCGGAATTCCGGAATGTTCGGAATTCCGGAATGTACCAAGGTTCCGGAATGTTCAAAGTTCCGGAATGCACCAAGGTTCGGGAATGTTCAGAATTCCGGAATGTACCAAGGTTCTGGAATGTTCAGAGTTCCGGAATGCACCAAGGTTCCGGAATGTTCGGAATTCCGGAATGTTCAGAGTTCCGGAATGCACCAAGGTTCCGGAATGTTCAGAGTCCCGGAATGCACCAAGGTTCCGGAATGTTCGGAATTCCGGAATGTTCAGAGTTCCGGAATGTTCGGAATTCCGGAATGTTCAGAGTTCCGGAATGCACCAAGGTTCCGGAATGTTCAGAGTTCCGGAATGTTCAGAGTTCCGGAATGCACCAAGGTTCTGGAATGCACAAAGGTTCCGGAATGTTCGGAATTCCGGAATGTTCGGAATTCCGGAATGTTCGGAATTCCGGAATGTACCAAGGTTCCGGAATGTTCGGAATTCCGGAATGTTCAGAGTTCCGGAATGTTCAGAGTTCCGGAATGTTCGGAATTCCGGAATGTTCAGAGTTCCGGAATGTTCAAAGTTCCGGAATGCACCAAGGTTCTGGAATGCACAAAGGTTCCGGAATGTTCGGAATTCCGGAATGTTCGGAATTCCGGAATGTTCGGAATTCCGGAATGTACCAAGGTTCGGGAATGTTCAGAATTCCGGAATGTACCAAGGTTCTGGAATGTTCAGAGTTCCGGAATGCACCAAGGTTCCGGAATGTTCGGAATTCCGGAATGTTCAGAGTTCCGGAATGCACCAAGGTTCCGGAATGCACAAAGGTTCCGGAATGTTCGGAATTCCGGAATGTTCGGAATTCCGGAATGTTCGGAATTCCGGAATGTACCAAGGTTCCGGAATGTTCGGAATTCCGGAATGCACAAAGGTTCCGGAATGTTCGGAATTCCGGAATGTTCGGAATTCCGGAATGTACCAAGGTTCCGGAATGTTCAAAGTTCCGGAATGCACCAAGGTTCGGGAATGTTCAGAGTCCCGGAATGCACCAAGGTTCCGGAATGTTCGGAATTCCGGAATGTTCAGAGTTCCGGAATGTTCGGAATTCCGGAATGTTCAGAGTTCCGGAATGCACCAAGGTTCCGGAATGTTCAGAGTTCCGGAATGTTCAGAGTTCCGGAATGCACCAAGGTTCTGGAATGCACAAAGGTTCCGGAATGTTCGGAATTCCGGAATGTTCGGAATTCCGGAATGTTCGGAATTCCGGAATGTACCAAGGTTCCGGAATGTTCGGAATTCCGGAATGTTCAGAGTTCCGGAATGTTCAGAGTTCCGGAATGTTCGGAATTCCGGAATGTTCAGAGTTCCGGAATGTTCAAAGTTCCGGAATGCACCAAGGTTCTGGAATGCACAAAGGTTCCGGAATGTTCGGAATTCCGGAATGTTCGGAATTCCGGAATGTTCGGAATTCCGGAATGTACCAAGGTTCGGGAATGTTCAGAATTCCGGAATGTACCAAGGTTCTGGAATGTTCAGAGTTCCGGAATGCACCAAGGTTCCGGAATGTTCGGAATTCCGGAATGTTCAGAGTTCCGGAATGCACCAAGGTTCCGGAATGCACAAAGGTTCCGGAATGTTCGGAATTCCGGAATGTTCGGAATTCCGGAATGTTCGGAATTCCGGAATGTACCAAGGTTCCGGAATGTTCGGAATTCCGGAATGCACAAAGGTTCCGGAATGTTCGGAATTCCGGAATGTTCAGAGTTCCGGAATGCACCAAGGTTCCGGAATGTTCGGAATTCCGGAATGTTCAGAGTTCCGGAATGCACCAAGGTTCCGGAATGTTCCAAGGTTCCGGAATGTTCAGAGTTCCGGAATGCACCAAGGTTCCGGAATGTTCGGAATTCCGGAATGCACAAAGGTTCCGGAATGTTCGGAATTCCGGAATGCACAAAGGTTCCGGAATGTTCGGAATTCCGGAATGTTCAGAGTTCCGGAATGCACCAAGGTTCCGGAATGTTCAGAATTCCGGAATGTTCAGAGTTCCGGAATGCACCAAGGTTCCGGAATGCACAAAGGTTCCGGAATGTTCGGAATTCCGGAATGTTCGGAATTCCGGAATGTACCAAGGTTCCGGAATGTTCAGAGTTCCGGAATGCACCAAGGTTCCGGAATGTTCGGAATTCCGGAATGTTCAGAGTTCCGGAATGCACCAAGGTTCCGGAATGTTCGGAATTCCGGAATGTTCAGAATTCCGGAATGTTCAGAGTTCCGGAATGCACCAAGGTTCCGGAATGCACAAAGGTTCCGGAATGTTCGGAATTCCGGAATGTTCGGAATTCCGGAATGTACCAAGGTTCCGGAATGTTCAGAGTTCCGGAATGCACCAAGGTTCCGGAATGTTCAGAATTCCGGAATGTTCAGAGTTCCGGAATGCACCAAGGTTCCGGAATGCACAAAGGTTCCGGAATGTTCGGAATTCCGGAATGTTCGGAATTCCGGAATGTTCGGAATTCCGGAATGTACCAAGGTTCCGGAATGTTCGGAATTCCGGAATGCACAAAGGTTCCGGAATGTTCGGAATTCCGGAATGTTCAGAGTTCCGGAATGCACCAAGGTTCCGGAATGTTCGGAATTCCGGAATGTTCAGAGGTCCGGAATGCACCAAGGTTCCGGAATGTTCAGAATTCCGGAATGTTCAGAGTTCCGGAATGCACCAAGGTTCCGGAATGTTCAGAGTCCCGGAATGCACCAAGGTTCCGGAATGTTCGGAATTCCGGAATGTTCAGAGTTCCGGAATGTTCGGAATTCCGGAATGTTCAGAGTTCCGGAATGCACCAAGGTTCCGGAATGTTCAGAGTTCCGGAATGTTCAGAGTTCCGGAATGCACCAAGGTTCTGGAATGCACAAAGGTTCCGGAATGTTCGGAATTCCGGAATGTTCGGAATTCCGGAATGTTCGGAATTCCGGAATGTACCAAGGTTCCGGAATGTTCGGAATTCCGGAATGTTCAGAGTTCCGGAATGTTCAGAGTTCCGGAATGTTCGGAATTCCGGAATGTTCAGAGTTCCGGAATGTTCAAAGTTCCGGAATGCACCAAGGTTCTGGAATGCACAAAGGTTCCGGAATGTTCGGAATTCCGGAATGTTCAGAATTCCGGAATGTTCAGAGTTCCGGAATGCACCAAGGTTCCGGAATGCACAAAGGTTCCGGAATGTTCGGAATTCCGGAATGTTCGGAATTCCGGAATGTACCAAGGTTCCGGAATGTTCAAAGTTCCGGAATGCACCAAGGTTCGGGAATGTTCAGAATTCCGGAATGTACCAAGGTTCTGGAATGTTCAGAGTTCCGGAATGCACCAAGGTTCCGGAATGTTCGGAATTCCGGAATGTTCAGAGTTCCGGAATGCACCAAGGTTCCGGAATGTTCAGAGTCCCGGAATGCACCAAGGTTCCGGAATGTTCGGAATTCCGGAATGTTCAGAGTTCCGGAATGTTCGGAATTCCGGAATGTTCAGAGTTCCGGAATGCACCAAGGTTCCGGAATGTTCAGAGTTCCGGAATGTTCAGAGTTCCGGAATGCACCAAGGTTCTGGAATGCACAAAGGTTCCGGAATGTTCGGAATTCCGGAATGTTCGGAATTCCGGAATGTTCGGAATTCCGGAATGTACCAAGGTTCCGGAATGTTCGGAATTCCGGAATGTTCAGAGTTCCGGAATGTTCAGAGTTCCGGAATGTTCGGAATTCCGGAATGTTCAGAGTTCCGGAATGTTCAAAGTTCCGGAATGCACCAAGGTTCTGGAATGCACAAAGGTTCCGGAATGTTCGGAATTCCGGAATGTTCGGAATTCCGGAATGTTCGGAATTCCGGAATGTACCAAGGTTCGGGAATGTTCAGAATTCCGGAATGTACCAAGGTTCTGGAATGTTCAGAGTTCCGGAATGCACCAAGGTTCCGGAATGTTCGGAATTCCGGAATGTTCAGAGTTCCGGAATGCACCAAGGTTCCGGAATGCACAAAGGTTCCGGAATGTTCGGAATTCCGGAATGTTCGGAATTCCGGAATGTTCGGAATTCCGGAATGTACCAAGGTTCCGGAATGTTCGGAATTCCGGAATGCACAAAGGTTCCGGAATGTTCGGAATTCCGGAATGTTCAGAGTTCCGGAATGCACCAAGGTTCCGGAATGTTCGGAATTCCGGAATGTTCAGAGTTCCGGAATGCACCAAGGTTCCGGAATGTTCCAAGGTTCCGGAATGTTCAGAGTTCCGGAATGCACCAAGGTTCCGGAATGTTCGGAATTCCGGAATGCACAAAGGTTCCGGAATGTTCGGAATTCCGGAATGCACAAAGGTTCCGGAATGTTCGGAATTCCGGAATGTTCAGAGTTCCGGAATGCACCAAGGTTCCGGAATGTTCAGAATTCCGGAATGTTCAGAGTTCCGGAATGCACCAAGGTTCCGGAATGCACAAAGGTTCCGGAATGTTCGGAATTCCGGAATGTTCGGAATTCCGGAATGTACCAAGGTTCCGGAATGTTCAGAGTTCCGGAATGCACCAAGGTTCCGGAATGTTCGGAATTCCGGAATGTTCAGAGTTCCGGAATGCACCAAGGTTCCGGAATGTTCGGAATTCCGGAATGTTCAGAATTCCGGAATGTTCAGAGTTCCGGAATGCACCAAGGTTCCGGAATGCACAAAGGTTCCGGAATGTTCGGAATTCCGGAATGTTCGGAATTCCGGAATGTACCAAGGTTCCGGAATGTTCAGAGTTCCGGAATGCACCAAGGTTCCGGAATGTTCGGAATTCCGGAATGTTCAGAGTTCCGGAATGCACCAAGGTTCCGGAATGTTCGGAATTCCGGAATGTTCAGAATTCCGGAATGTTCAGAGTTCCGGAATGCACCAAGGTTCCGGAATGCACAAAGGTTCCGGAATGTTCGGAATTCCGGAATGTTCGGAATTCCGGAATGTACCAAGGTTCCGGAATGTTCAGAGTTCCGGAATGCACCAAGGTTCCGGAATGTTCAGAATTCCGGAATGTTCAGAGTTCCGGAATGCACCAAGGTTCCGGAATGCACAAAGGTTCCGGAATGTTCGGAATTCCGGAATGTTCGGAATTCCGGAATGTTCGGAATTCCGGAATGTACCAAGGTTCCGGAATGTTCGGAATTCCGGAATGCACAAAGGTTCCGGAATGTTCGGAATTCCGGAATGTTCAGAGTTCCGGAATGCACCAAGGTTCCGGAATGTTCGGAATTCCGGAATGTTCAGAGGTCCGGAATGCACCAAGGTTCCGGAATGTTCAGAATTCCGGAATGTTCAGAGTTCCGGAATGCACCAAGGTTCCGGAATGCACAAAGGTTCCGGAATGTTCGGAATTCCGGAATGTTCGGAATTCCGGAATGTACCAAGGTTCCGGAATGTTCAGAGTTCCGGAATGCACCAAGGTTCCGGAATGTTCGGAATTCCGGAATGTTCAGAGTTCCGGAATGTTCAGAGTTCCGGAATGCACCAAGGTTCGGGAATGTTCAGAATTCCGGAATGTACCAAGGTTCCGGAATGTTCGGAATTCCGGAATGTTCAGAGTTCCGGAATGCACCAAGGTTCCGGAATGTTCGGAGTTCCGGAATGTTCAGAGTTCCGGAATGCACCAAGGTTCCGGAATGTTCGGAATTCCGGAATGTTCAGAGTTCCGGAATGCACCAAGGTTCCGGAATGTTCAGAATTCCGGAATGTTCAGAGTTCCGGAATGTTCAGAGTTCCGGAATGCACCAAGGTTCTGGAATGCACAAAGGTTCCGGAATGTTCGGAATTCCGGAATGTTCAGAATTCCGGAATGTTCAGAGTTCCGGAATGCACCAAGGTTCCGGAATGCACAAAGGTTCCGGAATGTTCGGAATTCCGGAATGTTCGGAATTCCGGAATGTACCAAGGTTCCGGAATGTTCAAAGTTCCGGAATGCACCAAGGTTCGGGAATGTTCAGAATTCCGGAATGTACCAAGGTTCTGGAATGTTCAAAGTTCCGGAATGCACCAAGGTTCCGGAATGTTCGGAATTCCGGAATGTTCAGAGTTCCGGAATGCACCAAGGTTCCGGAATGTTCAGAGTCCCGGAATGCACCAAGGTTCCGGAATGTTCGGAATTCCGGAATGTTCAGAGTTCCGGAATGTTCGGAATTCCGGAATGTTCAGAGTTCCGGAATGCACCAAGGTTCCGGAATGTTCAGAGTTCCGGAATGTTCAGAGTTCCGGAATGCACCAAGGTTCTGGAATGCACAAAGGTTCCGGAATGTTCGGAATTCCGGAATGTTCGGAATTCCGGAATGTTCGGAATTCCGGAATGTACCAAGGTTCGGGAATGTTCAGAATTCCGGAATGTACCAAGGTTCTGGAATGTTCAGAGTTCCGGAATGCACCAAGGTTCCGGAATGTTCGGAATTCCGGAATGTTCAGAGTTCCGGAATGCACCAAGGTTCCGGAATGCACAAAGGTTCCGGAATGTTCGGAATTCCGGAATGTTCGGAATTCCGGAATGTTCGGAATTCCGGAATGTACCAAGGTTCCGGAATGTTCGGAATTCCGGAATGCACAAAGGTTCCGGAATGTTCGGAATTCCGGAATGTTCAGAGTTCCGGAATGCACCAAGGTTCCGGAATGTTCGGAATTCCGGAATGTTCAGAGTTCCGGAATGCACCAAGGTTCCGGAATGTTCAGAATTCCGGAATGTTCAGAGTTCCGGAATGCACCAAGGTTCCGGAATGCACAAAGGTTCCGGAATGTTCGGAATTCCGGAATGTTCGGAATTCCGGAATGTACCAAGGTTCCGGAATGTTCAGAGTTCCGGAATGCACCAAGGTTCCGGAATGTTCGGAATTCCGGAATGTTCAGAGTTCCGGAATGTTCAGAGTTCCGGAATGCACCAAGGTTCGGGAATGTTCAGAATTCCGGAATGTACCAAGGTTCCGGAATGTTCGGAATTCCGGAATGTTCAGAGTTCCGGAATGCACCAAGGTTCCGGAATGTTCGGAGTTCCGGAATGTTCAGAGTTCCGGAATGCACCAAGGTTCCGGAATGTTCGGAATTCCGGAATGTTCAGAGTTCCGGAATGCACCAAGGTTCCGGAATGTTCAGAATTCCGGAATGTTCAGAGTTCCGGAATGTTCAGAGTTCCGGAATGCACCAAGGTTCTGGAATGCACAAAGGTTCCGGAATGTTCGGAATTCCGGAATGTTCGGAATTCCGGAATGTTCAGAGTTCCGGAATGCACCAAGGTTCCGGAATGTTTGGAATTCCGGAATGTTCGGAATTCCGGAATGCACCAAGGTTCCGGAATGTTCGGAATTCCGGAATGTTCAGAATTCCGGAATGTACCAAGGTTCCGGAATGTTCAGAGTTCCGGAATGCACCAAGGTTCGGGAATGTTCAGAATTCCGGAATGTACCAAGGTTCTGGAATGTTCAGAGTTCCGCAATGCACCAAGGTTCCGGAATGTTCGGAATTCCGGAATGTTCAGAGTTCCGGAATGCACCAAGGTTCCGGAATGTTCGGAATTCCGGAATGTTCAGAGTTCCGGAATGTTCAGAGTTCCGGAATGCACCAAGGTTCCGGAATGCACAAAGGTTCCGGAATGTTCGGAATTCCGGAATGTTCGGAATTCCGGAATGTACCAAGGTTCCGGAATGTTCGGAATTCCGGAATGTTCAGAGTTCCGGAATGTTCGGAATTCCGGAATGTTCAGAGTTCCGGAATGCACCAAGGTTCCGGAATGTTCAGAGTTCCGGAATGTTCAGAGTTCCGGAATGCACCAAGGTTCTGGAATGCACAAAGGTTCCGGAATGTTCGGAATTCCGGAATGTTCGGAATTCCGGAATGTTCGGAATTCCGGAATGTACCAAGGTTCCGGAATGTTCGGAATTCCGGAATGTTCGGAATTCCGGAATGTACCAAGGTTCCGGAATGTTCGGAATTCCGGAATGCACAAAGGTTCCGGAATGTTCGGAATTCCGGAATGTTCAGAGTTCCGGAATGCACCAAGGTTCCGGAATGTTCGGAATTCCGGAATGTTCAGAGTTCCGGAATGTTCAGAGTTCCGGAATGCACCAAGGTTCGGGAATGTTCAGAATTCCGGAATGTACCAAGGTTCTGGAATGTTCAGAGTTCCGGAATGGACCAAGGTTCCGGAATGTTCGGAATTCCGGAATGTTCAGAGTTCCGGAATGCACCAAGGTTCCGGAATGTTCAGAGTTCCGGAATGTTCAGAGTTCCGGAATGCACCAAGGTTCCGGAATGTTCGGAATTCCGGAATGTTCAGAGTTCCGGAATGCACCAAGGTTCCGGAATGTTCGGATTTCCGGAATGTTCAGAGTTCCGGAATGCACCAAGGTTCCGGAATGTTCGGAATTCCGGAATGTTCAGAGTTCCGGAATGTTCGGAATTCCGGAATGTTCAGAGTTCCGGAATGCACCAAGGTTCCGGAATGTTCAGAGTTCCGGAATGTTCAGAGTTCCGGAATGCACCAAGGTTCTGGAATGCACAAAGGTTCCGGAATGTTCGGAATTCCGGAATGTTCGGAATTCCGGAATGTTCGGAATTCCGGAATGTACCAAGGTTCCGGAAAGTTCGGAATTCCGGAATGTTCAGAGTTCCGGAATGTTCGGAATTCCGGAATGTTCAGAGTTCCGGAATGCACCAAGGTTCCGGAATGTTCAGAGTTCCGGAATGTTCAGAGTTCCGGAATGCACCAAGGTTCTGGAATGCACAAAGGTTCCGGAATGTTCGGAATTCCGGAATGTTCGGAATTCCGGAATGTTCGGAATTCCGGAATGTACCAAGGTTCCGGAATGTTCGGAATTCCGGAATGTTCGGAATTCCGGAATGTACCAAGGTTCCGGAATGTTCGGAATTCCGGAATGCACAAAGGTTCCGGAATGTTCGGAATTCCGGAATGTTCAGAGTTCCGGAATGCACCAAGGTTCCGGAATGTTCGGAATTCCGGAATGTTCAGAGTTCCGGAATGTTCAGAGTTCCGGAATGCAACAAGGTTCGGGAATGTTCAGAATTCCGGAATGTACCAAGGTTCTGGAATGTTCAGAGTTCCGGAATGCACCAAGGTTCCGGAATGTTCGGAATTCCGGAATGTTCAGAGTTCCGGAATGCACCAAGGTTCCGGAATGTTCAGAGTTCCGGAATGTTCAGAGTTCCGGAATGCACCAAGGTTCCGGAATGTTCGGAATTCCGGAATGCACAAAGGTTCCGGAATGTTCGGGATTCCGGAATGTTCAGAGTTCCGGAATGTTCAGAGTTCCGGAATGCACCAAGGTTCCGGAATGTTCAGAGTTCCGGAATGCACCAAGGTTCCGGAATGTTCGGAATTCCGGAATGTTCAGAGTTCCGGAATGCACCAAGGTTCCGGAATGTTCAGAGTTCCGGAATGCACCAAGGTTCCGGAATGTTCGGATTTCCGGAATGTTCAGAGTTCCGGAATGCACCAAGGTTCCGGAATGTTCGGATTTCCGGAATGTTCAGAGTTCCGGAATGCACCAAGGTTCCGGAATGTTCGGAATTCCGGAATGTTCAGAGTTCCGGAATGCACCAAGGTTCCGGAATGTTCGGAATTCCGGAATGTTCAGAGTTCCGGAATGCACCAAGGTTCCGGAATGTTCGGAATTCCGGAATGTTCAGAGTTCCGGAATGTTCAGAGTTCCGGAATGCACCAAGGTTCCGGAATGCACAAAGGTTCCGGAATGTTCGGAATTCCGGAATGTTCGGAATTCCGGAATGTACCAAGGTTCCGGAATGTTCAGAGTTCCGGAATGCACCAAGGTTCCGGAATGTTCGGAATTCCGGAATGTTCAGAGTTCCGGAATGTTCAGAGTTCCGGAATGCACCAAGGTTCGGGAATGTTCAGAATTCCGGAATGTACCAAGGTTCCGGAATGTTCGGAATTCCGGAATGTTCAGAGTTCCGGAATGCACCAAGGTTCCGGAATGTTCGGAGTTCCGGAATGTTCAGAGTTCCGGAATGCACCAAGGTTCCGGAATGTTCGGAATTCCGGAATGTTCAGAGTTCCGGAATGCACCAAGGTTCCGGAATGTTCAGAATTCCGGAATGTTCAGAGTTCCGGAATGTTCAGAGTTCCGGAATGCACCAAGGTTCTGGAATGCACAAAGGTTCCGGAATGTTCGGAATTCCGGAATGTTCGGAATTCCGGAATGTTCGGAATTCCGGAATGTACCAAGGTTCCGGAATGTTCGGAATTCCGGAATGTTCAGAGTTCCGGAATGTTCAGAGTTCCGGAATGTTCGGAATTCCGGAATGTTCAGAGTTCCGGAATGTTCAAAGTTCCGGAATGCACCAAGGTTCTGGAATGCACAAAGGTTCCGGAATGTTCGGAATTCCGGAATGTTCAGAGTTCCGGAATGTTCAGAGTTCCGGAATGCACCAAGGTTCGGGAATGTTCAGAATTCCGGAATGTACCAAGGTTCTGGAATGTTCAGAGTTCCGGAATGCACCAAGGTTCCGGAATGTTCGGAATTCCGGAATGTTCAGAGTTCCGGAATGCACCAAGGTTCCGGAATGTTCAGAGTTCCGGAATGTTCAGAGTTCCGGAATGCACCAAGGTTCCGGAATGTTCGGAATTCCGGAATGTTCAGAGTTCCGGAATGCACCAAGGTTCCGGAATGTTCGGAATTCCGGAATGTTCAGAATTCCGGAATGTTCAGAGTTCCGGAATGCACCAAGGTTCCGGAATGTTCAGAATTCCGGAATGTTCAGAGTTCCGGAATGCACCAAGGTTCCGGAATGCACAAAGGTTCCGGAATGTTCGGAATTCCGGAATGTTCGGAATTCCGGAATGTACCAGGGTTCCGGAATGTTCAGAGTTCCGGAATGCACCAAGGTTCCGGAATGTTCGGAATTCCGGAATGTTCAGAGTTCCGGAATGTTCAGAGTTCCGGAATGCACCAAGGTTCGGGAATGTTCAGAATTCCGGAATGTACCAAGGTTCCGGAATGTTCGGAATTCCGGAATGTTCAGAGTTCCGGAATGCACCAAGGTTCCGGAATGTTCGGAGTTCCGGAATGTTCAGAGTTCCGGAATGCACCAAGGTTCCGGAATGTTCGGAATTCCGGAATGTTCAGAGTTCCGGAATGCACCAAGGTTCCGGAATGTTCAGAATTCCGGAATGTTCAGAGTTCCGGAATGTTCAGAGTTCCGGAATGCACCAAGGTTCTGGAATGCACAAAGGTTCCGGAATGTTCGGAATTCCGGAATGTTCGGAATTCCGGAATGTTCGGAATTCCGGAATGTACCAAGGTTCCGGAATGTTCGGAATTCCGGAATGTTCGGAATTCCGGAATGTACCAAGGTTCCGGAATGTTCGGAATTCCGGAATGCACCAAGGTTCCGGAATGTTCGGAATTCCGGAATGTTCAGAGTTCCGGAATGCACCAAGGTTCCGGAATGTTCGGAATTCCGGAATGTTCAGAGTTCCGGAATGTTCAGAGTTCCGGAATGCACCAAGGTTCGGGAATGTTCAGAATTCCGGAATGTACCAAGGTTCTGGAATGTTCAGAGTTCCGGAATGCACCAAGGTTCCGGAATGTTCGGAATTCCGGAATGTTCAGAGTTCCGGAATGCACCAAGGTTCCGGAATGTTCGGAGTTCCGGAATGTTCAGAGTTCCGGAATGCACCAAGGTTCCGGAATGTTCGGAATTCCGGAATGTTCAGAGTTCCGGAATGCACCAAGGTTCCGGAATGTTCAGAATTCCGGAATGTTCAGAGTTCCGGAATGTTCAGAGTTCCGGAATGCACCAAGGTTCTGGAATGCACAAAGGTTCCGGAATGTTCGGAATTCCGGAATGTTCGGAATTCCGGAATGTTCGGAATTCCGGAATGTACCAAGGTTCCGGAATGTTCGGAATTCCGGAATGTTCGGAATTCCGGAATGTACCAAGGTTCCGGAATGTTCGGAATTCCGGAATGCACCAAGGTTCCGGAATGTTCGGAATTCCGGAATGTTCAGAGTTCCGGAATGTTCAGAGTTCCGGAATGCACCAAGGTTCGGGAATGTTCAGAATTCCGGAATGTACCAAGGTTCTGGAATGTTCAGAGTTCCGGAATGCACCAAGGTTCCGGAATGTTCGGAATTCCGGAATGTTCAGAGTTCCGGAATGCACCAAGGTTCCGGAATGTTCAGAGTTCCGGAATGTTCAGAGTTCCGGAATGCACCAAGGTTCCGGAATGTTCGGAATTCCGGAATGTTCAGAGTTCCGGAATGCACCAAGGTTCCGGAATGCACAAAGGTTCCGGAATGTTCGGAATTCCGGAATGTTCGGAATTCCGGAATGTTCGGAATTCCGGAATGTACCAAGGTTCCGGAATGTTCGGAATTCCGGAATGCACAAAGGTTCCGGAATGTTCGGAATTCCGGAATGTTCAGAGTTCCGGAATGCACCAAGGTTCCGGAATGTTCGGAATTCCGGAATGTTCAGAGTTCCGGAATGCACCAAGGTTCCGGAATGTTCAGAATTCCGGAATGTACCAAGGTTCTGGAATGTTCAGAGTTCCGGAATGCACCAAGGTTCGGGAATGTTCAGAATTCCGGAATGTACCAAGGTTCCGGAATGTTCGGAATTCCGGAATGTTCAGAGTTCCGGAATGCACCAAGGTTCCGGAATGTTCGGAGTTCCGGAATGTTCAGAGTTCCGGAATGCACCAAGGTTCCGGAATGTTCGGAATTCCGGAATGTTCAGAGTTCCGGAATGCACCAAGGTTCCGGAATGTTCAGAATTCCGGAATGTTCAGAGTTCCGGAATGTTCAGAGTTCCGGAATGCACCAAGGTTCTGGAATGCACAAAGGTTCCGGAATGTTCGGAATTCCGGAATGTTCGGAATTCCGGAATGTTCGGAATTCCGGAATGTACCAAGGTTCCGGAATGTTCGGAATTCCGGAATGTTCGGAATTCCGGAATGTACCAAGGTTCCGGAATGTTCGGAATTCCGGAATGCACCAAGGTTCCGGAATGTTCGGAATTCCGGAATGTTCAGAGTTCCGGAATGCACCAAGGTTCCGGAATGTTCGGAATTCCGGAATGTTCAGAGTTCCGGAATGTTCAGAGTTCCGGAATGCACCAAGGTTCGGGAATGTTCAGAATTCCGGAATGTACCAAGGTTCTGGAATGTTCAGAGTTCCGGAATGCACCAAGGTTCCGGAATGTTCGGAATTCCGGAATGTTCAGAGTTCCGGAATGCACCAAGGTTCCGGAATGTTCAGAGTTCCGGAATGTTCAGAGTTCCGGAATGCACCAAGGTTCCGGAATGTTCGGAATTCCGGAATGTTCAGAGTTCCGGAATGCACCAAGGTTCCGGAATGCACAAAGGTTCCGGAATGTTCGGAATTCCGGAATGTTCGGAATTCCGGAATGTTCGGAATTCCGGAATGTACCAAGGTTCCGGAATGTTCGGAATTCCGGAATGCACAAAGGTTCCGGAATGTTCGGAATTCCGGAATGTTCAGAGTTCCGGAATGCACCAAGGTTCCGGAATGTTCGGAATTCCGGAATGTTCAGAGTTCCGGAATGCACCAAGGTTCCGGAATGTTCAGAATTCCGGAATGTTCAGAGTTCCGGAATGCACCAAGGTTCCGGAATGCACAAAGGTTCCGGAATGTTCGGAATTCCGGAATGTTCGGAATTCCGGAATGTTCGGAATTCCGGAATGTACCAAGGTTCCGGAATGTTCGGAATTCCGGAATGCACAAAGGTTCCGGAATGTTCGGAATTCCGGAATGTTCAGAGTTCCGGAATGCACCAAGGTTCCGGAATGTTCGGAATTCCGGAATGTTCAGAGTTCCGGAATGCACCAAGGTTCCGGAATGTTCAGAATTCCGGAATGTTCAGAGTTCCGGAATGCACCAAGGTTCCGGAATGCACAAAGGTTCCGGAATGTTCGGAATTCCGGAATGTTCGGAATTCCGGAATGTACCAAGGTTCCGGAATGTTCAGAGTTCCGGAATGCACCAAGGTTCCGGAATGTTCGGAATTCCGGAATGTTCAGAGTTCCGGAATGTTCAGAGTTCCGGAATGCACCAAGGTTCGGGAATGTTCAGAATTCCGGAATGTACCAAGGTTCCGGAATGTTCGGAATTCCGGAATGTTCAGAGTTCCGGAATGCACCAAGGTTCCGGAATGTTCGGAGTTCCGGAATGTTCAGAGTTCCGGAATGCACCAAGGTTCCGGAATGTTCGGAATTCCGGAATGTTCAGAGTTCCGGAATGCACCAAGGTTCCGGAATGTTCAGAATTCCGGAATGTTCAGAGTTCCGGAATGTTCAGAGTTCCGGAATGCACCAAGGTTCTGGAATGCACAAAGGTTCCGGAATGTTCGGAATTCCGGAATGTTCGGAATTCCGGAATGTTCGGAATTCCGGAATGTACCAAGGTTCCGGAATGTTCGGAATTCCGGAATGTTCGGAATTCCGGAATGTACCAAGGTTCCGGAATGTTCGGAATTCCGGAATGTTCGGAATTCCGGAATGTACCAAGGTTCCGGAATGTTCGGAATTCCGGAATGTTCGGAATTCCGGAATGTACCAAGGTTCCGGAATGTTCGGAATTCCGGAATGTTCGGAATTCCGGAATGTACCAAGGTTCCGGAATGTTCGGAATTCCGGAATGTTCGGAATTCCGGAATGCACCAAGGTTCCGGAATGTTCGGAATTCCGGAATGTTCAGAGTTCCGGAATGCACCAAGGTTCCGGAATGTTCGGAATTCCGGAATGTTCAGAGTTCCGGAATGTTCAGAGTTCCGGAATGCACCAAGGTTCGGGAATGTTCAGAATTCCGGAATGTACCAAGGTTCTGGAATGTTCAGAGTTCCGGAATGCACCAAGGTTCCGGAATGTTCGGAATTCCGGAATGTTCAGAGTTCCGGAATGCACCAAGGTTCCGGAATGTTCAGAGTTCCGGAATGTTCAGAGTTCCGGAATGCACCAAGGTTCCGGAATGTTCGGAATTCCGGAATGTTCAGAGTTCCGGAATGCACCAAGGTTCCGGAATGTTTGGAATTCCGGAATGTTCGGAATTCCGGAATGCACCAAGGTTCCGGAATGTTCGGAATTCCGGAATGCACCAAGGTTCGGGAATGTTCAGAATTCCGGAATGTACCAAGGTTCTGGAATGTTCAGAGTTCCGCAATGCACCAAGGTTCCGGAATGTTCGGAATTCCGGAATGTTCAGAGTTCCGGAATGTTCAGAGTTCCGGAATGCACCAAGGTTCCGGAATGCACAAAGGTTCCGGAATGTTCGGAATTCCGGAATGTTCGGAATTCCGGAATGTACCAAGGTTCCGGAATGTTCGGAATTCCGGAATGTTCAGAGTTCCGGAATGTTCGGAATTCCGGAATGTTCAGAGTTCCGGAATGCACCAAGGTTCCGGAATGTTCAGAGTTCCGGAATGTTCAGAGTTCCGGAATGCACCAAGGTTCTGGAATGCACAAAGGTTCCGGAATGTTCGGAATTCCGGAATGTTCGGAATTCCGGAATGTTCGGAATTCCGGAATGTACCAAGGTTCCGGAATGTTCGGAATTCCGGAATGTTCGGAATTCCGGAATGTACCAAGGTTCCGGAATGTTCGGAATTCCGGAATGCACAAAGGTTCCGGAATGTTCGGAATTCCGGAATGTTCAGAGTTCCGGAATGCACCAAGGTTCCGGAATGTTCGGAGTTCCGGAATGTTCAGAGTTCCGGAATGCACCAAGGTTCCGGAATGTTCGGAATTCCGGAATGTTCAGAGTTCCGGAATGCACCAAGGTTCCGGAATGTTCAGAATTCCGGAATGTTCAGAGTTCCGGAATGTTCAGAGTTCCGGAATGCACCAAGGTTCTGGAATGCACAAAGGTTCCGGAATGTTCGGAATTCCGGAATGTTCGGAATTCCGGAATGTACCAAGGTTCCGGAATGTTCGGAATTCCGGAATGCACCAAGGTTCCGGAATGTTCGGAATTCCGGAATGTTCGGAATTCCGGAATGTACCAAGGTTCCGGAATGTTCGGAATTCCGGAATGCACCAAGGTTCCGGAATGTTCGGAATTCCGGAATGTTCAGAGTTCCGGAATGCACCAAGGTTCCGGAATGTTCGGAATTCCGGAATGTTCAGAGTTCCGGAATGTTCAGAGTTCCGGAATGCACCAAGGTTCGGGAATGTTCAGAATTCCGGAATGTACCAAGGTTCTGGAATGTTCAGAGTTCCGCAATGCACCAAGGTTCCGGAATGTTCGGAATTCCGGAATGTTCAGAGTTCCGGAATGCACCAAGGTTCCGGAATGTTCGGAATTCCGGAATGTTCAGAGTTCCGGAATGTTCAGAGTTCCGGAATGCACCAAGGTTCCGGAATGCACAAAGGTTCCGGAATGTTCGGAATTCCGGAATGTTCGGAATTCCGGAATGTACCAAGGTTCCGGAATGTTCGGAATTCCGGAATGTTCAGAGTTCCGGAATGTTCGGAATTCCGGAATGTTCAGAGTTCCGGAATGCACCAAGGTTCCGGAATGTTCAGAGTTCCGGAATGTTCAGAGTTCCGGAATGCACCAAGGTTCTGGAATGCACAAAGGTTCCGGAATGTTCGGAATTCCGGAATGTTCGGAATTCCGGAATGTTCGGAATTCCGGAATGTACCAAGGTTCCGGAATGTTCGGAATTCCGGAATGTTCGGAATTCCGGAATGTACCAAGGTTCCGGAATGTTCGGAATTCCGGAATGCACAAAGGTTCCGGAATGTTCGGAATTCCGGAATGCACAAAGGTTCCGGAATGTTCGGAATTCCGGAATGTTCAGAGTTCCGGAATGCACCAAGGTTCGGGAATGTTCAGAATTCCGGAATGTACCAAGGTTCTGGAATGTTCAGAGTTCCGCAATGCACCAAGGTTCCGGAATGTTCGGAATTCCGGAATGTTCAGAGTTCCGGAATGCACCAAGGTTCCGGAATGTTCGGAATTCCGGAATGTTCAGAGTTCCGGAATGTTCAGAGTTCCGGAATGCACCAAGGTTCCGGAATGCACAAAGGTTCCGGAATGTTCGGAATTCCGGAATGTTCGGAATTCCGGAATGTACCAAGGTTCCGGAATGTTCGGAATTCCGGAATGTTCAGAGTTCCGGAATGTTCGGAATTCCGGAATGTTCAGAGTTCCGGAATGCACCAAGGTTCCGGAATGTTCAGAGTTCCGGAATGTTCAGAGTTCCGGAATGCACCAAGGTTCTGGAATGCACAAAGGTTCCGGAATGTTCGGAATTCCGGAATGTTCGGAATTCCGGAATGTTCGGAATTCCGGAATGTACCAAGGTTCCGGAATGTTCGGAATTCCGGAATGTTCGGAATTCCGGAATGTACCAAGGTTCCGGAATGTTCGGAATTCCGGAATGCACAAAGGTTCCGGAATGTTCGGAATTCCGGAATGTTCAGAGTTCCGGAATGCACCAAGGTTCCGGAATGTTCGGAATTCCGGAATGTTCAGAGTTCCGGAATGTTCAGAGTTCCGGAATGCACCAAGGTTCGGGAATGTTCAGAATTCCGGAATGTACCAAGGTTCTGGAATGTTCAGAGTTCCGGAATGGACCAAGGTTCCGGAATGTTCGGAATTCCGGAATGTTCAGAGTTCCGGAATGCACCAAGGTTCCGGAATGTTCAGAGTTCCGGAATGTTCAGAGTTCCGGAATGCACCAAGGTTCCGGAATGTTCGGAATTCCGGAATGTTCAGAGTTCCGGAATGCACCAAGGTTCCGGAATGTTCGGATTTCCGGAATGTTCAGAGTTCCGGAATGCACCAAGGTTCCGGAATGTTCGGAATTCCGGAATGTTCAGAGTTCCGGAATGTTCGGAATTCCGGAATGTTCAGAGTTCCGGAATGCACCAAGGTTCCGGAATGTTCAGAGTTCCGGAATGTTCAGAGTTCCGGAATGCACCAAGGTTCTGGAATGCACAAAGGTTCCGGAATGTTCGGAATTCCGGAATGTTCGGAATTCCGGAATGTTCGGAATTCCGGAATGTACCAAGGTTCCGGAAAGTTCGGAATTCCGGAATGTTCAGAGTTCCGGAATGTTCGGAATTCCGGAATGTTCAGAGTTCCGGAATGCACCAAGGTTCCGGAATGTTCAGAGTTCCGGAATGTTCAGAGTTCCGGAATGCACCAAGGTTCTGGAATGCACAAAGGTTCCGGAATGTTCGGAATTCCGGAATGTTCGGAATTCCGGAATGTTCGGAATTCCGGAATGTACCAAGGTTCCGGAATGTTCGGAATTCCGGAATGTTCGGAATTCCGGAATGTACCAAGGTTCCGGAATGTTCGGAATTCCGGAATGCACAAAGGTTCCGGAATGTTCGGAATTCCGGAATGTTCAGAGTTCCGGAATGCACCAAGGTTCCGGAATGTTCGGAATTCCGGAATGTTCAGAGTTCCGGAATGTTCAGAGTTCCGGAATGCAACAAGGTTCGGGAATGTTCAGAATTCCGGAATGTACCAAGGTTCTGGAATGTTCAGAGTTCCGGAATGCACCAAGGTTCCGGAATGTTCGGAATTCCGGAATGTTCAGAGTTCCGGAATGCACCAAGGTTCCGGAATGTTCAGAGTTCCGGAATGTTCAGAGTTCCGGAATGCACCAAGGTTCCGGAATGTTCGGAATTCCGGAATGCACAAAGGTTCCGGAATGTTCGGGATTCCGGAATGTTCAGAGTTCCGGAATGTTCAGAGTTCCGGAATGCACCAAGGTTCCGGAATGTTCAGAGTTCCGGAATGCACCAAGGTTCCGGAATGTTCGGAATTCCGGAATGTTCAGAGTTCCGGAATGCACCAAGGTTCCGGAATGTTCAGAGTTCCGGAATGCACCAAGGTTCCGGAATGTTCGGATTTCCGGAATGTTCAGAGTTCCGGAATGCACCAAGGTTCCGGAATGTTCGGAATTCCGGAATGTTCAGAGTTCCGGAATGCACCAAGGTTCCGGAATGTTCGGAATTCCGGAATGTTCAGAGTTCCGGAATGCACCAAGGTTCCGGAATGTTCGGAATTCCGGAATGTTCAGAGTTCCGGAATGTTCAGAGTTCCGGAATGCACCAAGGTTCCGGAATGCACAAAGGTTCCGGAATGTTCGGAATTCCGGAATGTTCGGAATTCCGGAATGTACCAAGGTTCCGGAATGTTCAGAGTTCCGGAATGCACCAAGGTTCCGGAATGTTCGGAATTCCGGAATGTTCAGAGTTCCGGAATGTTCAGAGTTCCGGAATGCACCAAGGTTCGGGAATGTTCAGAATTCCGGAATGTACCAAGGTTCCGGAATGTTCGGAATTCCGGAATGTTCAGAGTTCCGGAATGCACCAAGGTTCCGGAATGTTCGGAGTTCCGGAATGTTCAGAGTTCCGGAATGCACCAAGGTTCCGGAATGTTCGGAATTCCGGAATGTTCAGAGTTCCGGAATGCACCAAGGTTCCGGAATGTTCAGAATTCCGGAATGTTCAGAGTTCCGGAATGTTCAGAGTTCCGGAATGCACCAAGGTTCTGGAATGCACAAAGGTTCCGGAATGTTCGGAATTCCGGAATGTTCGGAATTCCGGAATGTTCGGAATTCCGGAATGTACCAAGGTTCCGGAATGTTCGGAATTCCGGAATGTTCGGAATTCCGGAATGTACCAAGGTTCCGGAATGTTCGGAATTCCGGAATGCACCAAGGTTCCGGAATGTTCGGAATTCCGGAATGTTCAGAGTTCCGGAATGCACCAAGGTTCCGGAATGTTCGGAATTCCGGAATGTTCAGAGTTCCGGAATGTTCAGAGTTCCGGAATGCACCAAGGTTCGGGAATGTTCAGAATTCCGGAATGTACCAAGGTTCTGGAATGTTCAGAGTTCCGGAATGCACCAAGGTTCCGGAATGTTCGGAATTCCGGAATGTTCAGAGTTCCGGAATGCACCAAGGTTCCGGAATGTTCAGAGTTCCGGAATGTTCAGAGTTCCGGAATGCACCAAGGTTCCGGAATGTTCGGAATTCCGGAATGTTCAGAGTTCCGGAATGCACCAAGGTTCCGGAATGTTCGGAATTCCGGAATGTTCAGAATTCCGGAATGTTCAGAGTTCCGGAATGCACCAAGGTTCCGGAATGTTCAGAATTCCGGAATGTTCAGAGTTCCGGAATGCACCAAGGTTCCGGAATGCACAAAGGTTCCGGAATGTTCGGAATTCCGGAATGTTCGGAATTCCGGAATGTACCAAGGTTCCGGAATGTTCAGAGTTCCGGAATGCACCAAGGTTCCGGAATGTTCGGAATTCCGGAATGTTCAGAGTTCCGGAATGTTCAGAGTTCCGGAATGCACCAAGGTTCGGGAATGTTCAGAATTCCGGAATGTACCAAGGTTCCGGAATGTTCGGAATTCCGGAATGTTCAGAGTTCCGGAATGCACCAAGGTTCCGGAATGTTCGGAGTTCCGGAATGTTCAGAGTTCCGGAATGCACCAAGGTTCCGGAATGTTCGGAATTCCGGAATGTTCAGAGTTCCGGAATGCACCAAGGTTCCGGAATGTTCAGAATTCCGGAATGTTCAGAGTTCCGGAATGTTCAGAGTTCCGGAATGCACCAAGGTTCTGGAATGCACAAAGGTTCCGGAATGTTCGGAATTCCGGAATGTTCGGAATTCCGGAATGTTCGGAATTCCGGAATGTACCAAGGTTCCGGAATGTTCGGAATTCCGGAATGTTCGGAATTCCGGAATGTACCAAGGTTCCGGAATGTTCGGAATTCCGGAATGCACCAAGGTTCCGGAATGTTCGGAATTCCGGAATGTTCAGAGTTCCGGAATGCACCAAGGTTCCGGAATGTTCGGAATTCCGGAATGTTCAGAGTTCCGGAATGTTCAGAGTTCCGGAATGCACCAAGGTTCGGGAATGTTCAGAATTCCGGAATGTACCAAGGTTCTGGAATGTTCAGAGTTCCGGAATGCACCAAGGTTCCGGAATGTTCGGAATTCCGGAATGTTCAGAGTTCCGGAATGCACCAAGGTTCCGGAATGTTCAGAGTTCCGGAATGTTCAGAGTTCCGGAATGCACCAAGGTTCCGGAATGTTCGGAATTCCGGAATGTTCAGAGTTCCGGAATGCACCAAGGTTCCGGAATGCACAAAGGTTCCGGAATGTTCGGAATTCCGGAATGTTCGGAATTCCGGAATGTTCGGAATTCCGGAATGTACCAAGGTTCCGGAATGTTCGGAATTCCGGAATGCACAAAGGTTCCGGAATGTTCGGAATTCCGGAATGTTCAGAGTTCCGGAATGCACCAAGGTTCCGGAATGTTCGGAATTCCGGAATGTTCAGAGTTCCGGAATGCACCAAGGTTCCGGAATGTTCAGAATTCCGGAATGTTCAGAGTTCCGGAATGCACCAAGGTTCCGGAATGCACAAAGGTTCCGGAATGTTCGGAATTCCGGAATGTTCGGAATTCCGGAATGTTCGGAATTCCGGAATGTACCAAGGTTCCGGAATGTTCGGAATTCCGGAATGCACAAAGGTTCCGGAATGTTCGGAATTCCGGAATGTTCAGAGTTCCGGAATGCACCAAGGTTCCGGAATGTTCGGAATTCCGGAATGTTCAGAGTTCCGGAATGCACCAAGGTTCCGGAATGTTCAGAATTCCGGAATGTTCAGAGTTCCGGAATGTTCAGAGTTCCGGAATGCACAAAGGTTCTGGAATGCACAAAGGTTCCGGAATGTTCGGAATTCCGGAATGTTCGGAATTCCGGAATGTTCGGAATTCCGGAATGTACCAAGGTTCCGGAATGTTCGGAATTCCGGAATGTTCGGAATTCCGGAATGTACCAAGGTTCCGGAATGTTCGGAATTCCGGAATGTTCGGAATTCCGGAATGTTCAGAGTTCCGGAATGTTCGGAATTCCGGAATGTTCAGAGTTCCGGAATGCACCAAGGTTCCGGAATGTTCAGAGTTCCGGAATGTTCAGAGTTCCGGAATGCACCAAGGTTCTGGAATGCACAAAGGTTCCGGAATGTTCGGAATTCCGGAATGTTCGGAATTCCGGAATGTTCGGAATTCCGGAATGTACCAAGGTTCCGGAATGTTCGGAATTCCGGAATGCACAAAGGTTCCGGAATGTTCGGGATTCCGGAATGTTCAGAGTTCCGGAATGCACCAAGGTTCCGGAATGTTCGGAATTCCGGAATGTTCAGAGTTCCGGAATGCACCAAGGTTCCGGAATGTTCAGAATTCCGGAATGTTCAGAGTTCCGGAATGCACCAAGGTTCCGGAATGCACAAAGGTTCCGGAATGTTCGGAATTCCGGAATGTTCGGAATTCCGGAATGTACCAAGGTTCCGGAATGTTCAGAGTTCCGGAATGCACCAAGGTTCCGGAATGTTCGGAATTCCGGAATGTTCAGAGTTCCGGAATGTTCAGAGTTCCGGAATGCACCAAGGTTCGGGAATGTTCAGAATTCCGGAATGTACCAAGGTTCCGGAATGTTCGGAATTCCGGAATGTTCAGAGTTCCGGAATGCACCAAGGTTCCGGAATGTTCGGAGTTCCGGAATGTTCAGAGTTCCGGAATGCACCAAGGTTCCGGAATGTTCGGAATTCCGGAATGTTCAGAGTTCCGGAATGCACCAAGGTTCCGGAATGTTCGGAATTCCGGAATGTTCAGAGTTCCGGAATGCACCAAGGTTCCGGAATGTTCGGAATTCCGGAATGTTCAGAATTCCGGAATGTTCAGAGTTCCGGAATGCACCAAGGTTCCGGAATGTTCAGAATTCCGGAATGTTCAGAGTTCCGGAATGCACCAAGGTTCCGGAATGCACAAAGGTTCCGGAATGTTCGGAATTCCGGAATGTTCGGAATTCCGGAATGTACCAAGGTTCCGGAATGTTCAGAGTTCCGGAATGCACCAAGGTTCCGGAATGTTCGGAATTCCGGAATGTTCAGAGTTCCGGAATGTTCAGAGTTCCGGAATGCACCAAGGTTCGGGAATGTTCAGAATTCCGGAATGTACCAAGGTTCCGGAATGTTCGGAATTCCGGAATGTTCAGAGTTCCGGAATGCACCAAGGTTCCGGAATGTTCAGAGTTCCGGAATGTTCAGAGTTCCGGAATGCACCAAGGTTCCGGAATGTTCGGAATTCCGGAATGTTCAGAGTTCCGGAATGCACCAAGGTTCCGGAATGCACAAAGGTTCCGGAATGTTCGGAATTCCGGAATGTTCGGAATTCCGGAATGTTCGGAATTCCGGAATGTACCAAGGTTCCGGAATGTTCGGAATTCCGGAATGCACAAAGGTTCCGGAATGTTCGGAATTCCGGAATGTTCAGAGTTCCGGAATGCACCAAGGTTCCGGAATGTTCGGAATTCCGGAATGTTCAGAGTTCCGGAATGCACCAAGGTTCCGGAATGTTCAGAATTCCGGAATGTTCAGAGTTCCGGAATGCACCAAGGTTCCGGAATGCACAAAGGTTCCGGAATGTTCGGAATTCCGGAATGTTCGGAATTCCGGAATGTTCGGAATTCCGGAATGTACCAAGGTTCCGGAATGTTCGGAATTCCGGAATGCACAAAGGTTCCGGAATGTTCGGAATTCCGGAATGTTCAGAGTTCCGGAATGCACCAAGGTTCCGGAATGTTCGGAATTCCGGAATGTTCAGAGTTCCGGAATGCACCAAGGTTCCGGAATGTTCAGAATTCCGGAATGTTCAGAGTTCCGGAATGTTCAGAGTTCCGGAATGCACAAAGGTTCTGGAATGCACAAAGGTTCCGGAATGTTCGGAATTCCGGAATGTTCGGAATTCCGGAATGTTCGGAATTCCGGAATGTACCAAGGTTCCGGAATGTTCGGAATTCCGGAATGTTCGGAATTCCGGAATGTACCAAGGTTCCGGAATGTTCGGAATTCCGGAATGTTCGGAATTCCGGAATGTTCAGAGTTCCGGAATGTTCGGAATTCCGGAATGTTCAGAGTTCCGGAATGCACCAAGGTTCCGGAATGTTCAGAGTTCCGGAATGTTCAGAGTTCCGGAATGCACCAAGGTTCTGGAATGCACAAAGGTTCCGGAATGTTCGGAATTCCGGAATGTTCGGAATTCCGGAATGTTCGGAATTCCGGAATGTACCAAGGTTCCGGAATGTTCGGAATTCCGGAATGCACAAAGGTTCCGGAATGTTCGGGATTCCGGAATGTTCAGAGTTCCGGAATGCACCAAGGTTCCGGAATGTTCGGAATTCCGGAATGTTCAGAGTTCCGGAATGCACCAAGGTTCCGGAATGTTCAGAATTCCGGAATGTTCAGAGTTCCGGAATGCACCAAGGTTCCGGAATGCACAAAGGTTCCGGAATGTTCGGAATTCCGGAATGTTCGGAATTCCGGAATGTACCAAGGTTCCGGAATGTTCAGAGTTCCGGAATGCACCAAGGTTCCGGAATGTTCGGAATTCCGGAATGTTCAGAGTTCCGGAATGTTCAGAGTTCCGGAATGCACCAAGGTTCGGGAATGTTCAGAATTCCGGAATGTACCAAGGTTCCGGAATGTTCGGAATTCCGGAATGTTCAGAGTTCCGGAATGCACCAAGGTTCCGGAATGTTCGGAGTTCCGGAATGTTCAGAGTTCCGGAATGCACCAAGGTTCCGGAATGTTCGGAATTCCGGAATGTTCAGAGTTCCGGAATGCACCAAGGTTCCGGAATGTTCGGAATTCCGGAATGTTCAGAGTTCCGGAATGCACCAAGGTTCCGGAATGTTCGGAATTCCGGAATGTTCAGAATTCCGGAATGTTCAGAGTTCCGGAATGCACCAAGGTTCCGGAATGTTCAGAATTCCGGAATGTTCAGAGTTCCGGAATGCACCAAGGTTCCGGAATGCACAAAGGTTCCGGAATGTTCGGAATTCCGGAATGTTCGGAATTCCGGAATGTACCAAGGTTCCGGAATGTTCAGAGTTCCGGAATGCACCAAGGTTCCGGAATGTTCGGAATTCCGGAATGTTCAGAGTTCCGGAATGTTCAGAGTTCCGGAATGCACCAAGGTTCGGGAATGTTCAGAATTCCGGAATGTACCAAGGTTCCGGAATGTTCGGAATTCCGGAATGTTCAGAGTTCCGGAATGCACCAAGGTTCCGGAATGTTCAGAGTTCCGGAATGTTCAGAGTTCCGGAATGCACCAAGGTTCCGGAATGTTCGGAATTCCGGAATGTTCAGAGTTCCGGAATGCACCAAGGTTCCGGAATGCACAAAGGTTCCGGAATGTTCGGAATTCCGGAATGTTCGGAATTCCGGAATGTTCGGAATTCCGGAATGTACCAAGGTTCCGGAATGTTCGGAATTCCGGAATGCACAAAGGTTCCGGAATGTTCGGAATTCCGGAATGTTCAGAGTTCCGGAATGCACCAAGGTTCCGGAATGTTCGGAATTCCGGAATGTTCAGAGTTCCGGAATGCACCAAGGTTCCGGAATGTTCAGAATTCCGGAATGTTCAGAGTTCCGGAATGCACCAAGGTTCCGGAATGCACAAAGGTTCCGGAATGTTCGGAATTCCGGAATGTTCGGAATTCCGGAATGTTCGGAATTCCGGAATGTACCAAGGTTCCGGAATGTTCGGAATTCCGGAATGCACAAAGGTTCCGGAATGTTCGGAATTCCGGAATGTTCAGAGTTCCGGAATGCACCAAGGTTCCGGAATGTTCGGAATTCCGGAATGTTCAGAGTTCCGGAATGCACCAAGGTTCCGGAATGTTCAGAATTCCGGAATGTTCAGAGTTCCGGAATGTTCAGAGTTCCGGAATGCACAAAGGTTCTGGAATGCACAAAGGTTCCGGAATGTTCGGAATTCCGGAATGTTCGGAATTCCGGAATGTTCGGAATTCCGGAATGTACCAAGGTTCCGGAATGTTCGGAATTCCGGAATGTTCGGAATTCCGGAATGTACCAAGGTTCCGGAATGTTCGGAATTCCGGAATGTTCGGAATTCCGGAATGTTCAGAGTTCCGGAATGTTCGGAATTCCGGAATGTTCAGAGTTCCGGAATGCACCAAGGTTCCGGAATGTTCAGAGTTCCGGAATGTTCAGAGTTCCGGAATGCACCAAGGTTCTGGAATGCACAAAGGTTCCGGAATGTTCGGAATTCCGGAATGTTCGGAATTCCGGAATGTTCGGAATTCCGGAATGTACCAAGGTTCCGGAATGTTCGGAATTCCGGAATGCACAAAGGTTCCGGAATGTTCGGGATTCCGGAATGTTCAGAGTTCCGGAATGCACCAAGGTTCCGGAATGTTCGGAATTCCGGAATGTTCAGAGTTCCGGAATGCACCAAGGTTCCGGAATGTTCAGAATTCCGGAATGTTCAGAGTTCCGGAATGCACCAAGGTTCCGGAATGCACAAAGGTTCCGGAATGTTCGGAATTCCGGAATGTTCGGAATTCCGGAATGTACCAAGGTTCCGGAATGTTCAGAGTTCCGGAATGCACCAAGGTTCCGGAATGTTCGGAATTCCGGAATGTTCAGAGTTCCGGAATGTTCAGAGTTCCGGAATGCACCAAGGTTCGGGAATGTTCAGAATTCCGGAATGTACCAAGGTTCCGGAATGTTCGGAATTCCGGAATGTTCAGAGTTCCGGAATGCACCAAGGTTCCGGAATGTTCGGAGTTCCGGAATGTTCAGAGTTCCGGAATGCACCAAGGTTCCGGAATGTTCGGAATTCCGGAATGTTCAGAGTTCCGGAATGCACCAAGGTTCCGGAATGTTCGGAATTCCGGAATGTTCAGAGTTCCGGAATGCACCAAGGTTCCGGAATGTTCGGAATTCCGGAATGTTCAGAATTCCGGAATGTTCAGAGTTCCGGAATGCACCAAGGTTCCGGAATGTTCAGAATTCCGGAATGTTCAGAGTTCCGGAATGCACCAAGGTTCCGGAATGCACAAAGGTTCCGGAATGTTCGGAATTCCGGAATGTTCGGAATTCCGGAATGTACCAAGGTTCCGGAATGTTCAGAGTTCCGGAATGCACCAAGGTTCCGGAATGTTCGGAATTCCGGAATGTTCAGAGTTCCGGAATGTTCAGAGTTCCGGAATGCACCAAGGTTCGGGAATGTTCAGAATTCCGGAATGTACCAAGGTTCCGGAATGTTCGGAATTCCGGAATGTTCAGAGTTCCGGAATGCACCAAGGTTCCGGAATGTTCGGAGTTCCGGAATGTTCAGAGTTCCGGAATGCACCAAGGTTCCGGAATGTTCGGAATTCCGGAATGTTCAGAGTTCCGGAATGCACCAAGGTTCCGGAATGTTCAGAATTCCGGAATGTTCAGAGTTCCGGAATGTTCAGAGTTCCGGAATGCACCAAGGTTCTGGAATGCACAAAGGTTCCGGAATGTTCGGAATTCCGGAATGTTCGGAATTCCGGAATGTTCGGAATTCCGGAATGTACCAAGGTTCCGGAATGTTCGGAATTCCGGAATGTTCGGAATTCCGGAATGTACCAAGGTTCCGGAATGTTCGGAATTCCGGAATGCACCAAGGTTCCGGAATGTTCGGAATTCCGGAATGTTCAGAGTTCCGGAATGCACCAAGGTTCCGGAATGTTCGGAATTCCGGAATGTTCAGAGTTCCGGAATGTTCAGAGTTCCGGAATGCACCAAGGTTCGGGAATGTTCAGAATTCCGGAATGTACCAAGGTTCTGGAATGTTCAGAGTTCCGGAATGCACCAAGGTTCCGGAATGTTCGGAATTCCGGAATGTTCAGAGTTCCGGAATGCACCAAGGTTCCGGAATGTTCAGAGTTCCGGAATGTTCAGAGTTCCGGAATGCACCAAGGTTCCGGAATGTTCGGAATTCCGGAATGTTCAGAGTTCCGGAATGCACCAAGGTTCCGGAATGTTCGGAATTCCGGAATGTTCAGAATTCCGGAATGTTCAGAGTTCCGGAATGCACCAAGGTTCCGGAATGTTCAGAATTCCGGAATGTTCAGAGTTCCGGAATGCACCAAGGTTCCGGAATGCACAAAGGTTCCGGAATGTTCGGAATTCCGGAATGTTCGGAATTCCGGAATGTACCAAGGTTCCGGAATGTTCAGAGTTCCGGAATGCACCAAGGTTCCGGAATGTTCGGAATTCCGGAATGTTCAGAGTTCCGGAATGTTCAGAGTTCCGGAATGCACCAAGGTTCGGGAATGTTCAGAATTCCGGAATGTACCAAGGTTCCGGAATGTTCGGAATTCCGGAATGTTCAGAGTTCCGGAATGCACCAAGGTTCCGGAATGTTCGGAGTTCCGGAATGTTCAGAGTTCCGGAATGCACCAAGGTTCCGGAATGTTCGGAATTCCGGAATGTTCAGAGTTCCGGAATGCACCAAGGTTCCGGAATGTTCAGAATTCCGGAATGTTCAGAGTTCCGGAATGTTCAGAGTTCCGGAATGCACCAAGGTTCTGGAATGCACAAAGGTTCCGGAATGTTCGGAATTCCGGAATGTTCGGAATTCCGGAATGTTCGGAATTCCGGAATGTACCAAGGTTCCGGAATGTTCGGAATTCCGGAATGTTCGGAATTCCGGAATGTACCAAGGTTCCGGAATGTTCGGAATTCCGGAATGCACCAAGGTTCCGGAATGTTCGGAATTCCGGAATGTTCAGAGTTCCGGAATGCACCAAGGTTCCGGAATGTTCGGAATTCCGGAATGTTCAGAGTTCCGGAATGTTCAGAGTTCCGGAATGCACCAAGGTTCGGGAATGTTCAGAATTCCGGAATGTACCAAGGTTCTGGAATGTTCAGAGTTCCGGAATGCACCAAGGTTCCGGAATGTTCGGAATTCCGGAATGTTCAGAGTTCCGGAATGCACCAAGGTTCCGGAATGTTCAGAGTTCCGGAATGTTCAGAGTTCCGGAATGCACCAAGGTTCCGGAATGTTCGGAATTCCGGAATGTTCAGAGTTCCGGAATGCACCAAGGTTCCGGAATGTTCGGAATTCCGGAATGTTCAGAATTCCGGAATGTTCAGAGTTCCGGAATGCACCAAGGTTCCGGAATGTTCAGAATTCCGGAATGTTCAGAGTTCCGGAATGCACCAAGGTTCCGGAATGCACAAAGGTTCCGGAATGTTCGGAATTCCGGAATGTTCGGAATTCCGGAATGTACCAAGGTTCCGGAATGTTCAGAGTTCCGGAATGCACCAAGGTTCCGGAATGTTCGGAATTCCGGAATGTTCAGAGTTCCGGAATGTTCAGAGTTCCGGAATGCACCAAGGTTCGGGAATGTTCAGAATTCCGGAATGTACCAAGGTTCCGGAATGTTCGGAATTCCGGAATGTTCAGAGTTCCGGAATGCACCAAGGTTCCGGAATGTTCGGAGTTCCGGAATGTTCAGAGTTCCGGAATGCACCAAGGTTCCGGAATGTTCGGAATTCCGGAATGTTCAGAGTTCCGGAATGCACCAAGGTTCCGGAATGTTCAGAATTCCGGAATGTTCAGAGTTCCGGAATGTTCAGAGTTCCGGAATGCACCAAGGTTCTGGAATGCACAAAGGTTCCGGAATGTTCGGAATTCCGGAATGTTCGGAATTCCGGAATGTTCGGAATTCCGGAATGTACCAAGGTTCCGGAATGTTCGGAATTCCGGAATGTTCGGAATTCCGGAATGTACCAAGGTTCCGGAATGTTCGGAATTCCGGAATGCACCAAGGTTCCGGAATGTTCGGAATTCCGGAATGTTCAGAGTTCCGGAATGTTCAGAGTTCCGGAATGCACCAAGGTTCGGGAATGTTCAGAATTCCGGAATGTACCAAGGTTCTGGAATGTTCAGAGTTCCGGAATGCACCAAGGTTCCGGAATGTTCGGAATTCCGGAATGTTCAGAGTTCCGGAATGCACCAAGGTTCCGGAATGTTCAGAGTTCCGGAATGTTCAGAGTTCCGGAATGCACCAAGGTTCCGGAATGTTCGGAATTCCGGAATGTTCAGAGTTCCGGAATGCACCAAGGTTCCGGAATGTTCGGAATTCCGGAATGTTCGGAATTCCGGAATGTACCAAGGTTCCGGAATGTTCGGAATTCCGGAATGCACCAAGGTTCCGGAATGTTCGGAATTCCGGAATGTTCAGAGTTCCGGAATGTTCAGAGTTCCGGAATGCACCAAGGTTCGGGAATGTTCAGAATTCCGGAATGTACCAAGGTTCTGGAATGTTCAGAGTTCCGGAATGCACCAAGGTTCCGGAATGTTCGGAATTCCGGAATGTTCAGAGTTCCGGAATGCACCAAGGTTCCGGAATGTTCAGAGTTCCGGAATGTTCAGAGTTCCGGAATGCACCAAGGTTCCGGAATGTTCGGAATTCCGGAATGTTCAGAGTTCCGGAATGCACCAAGGTTCCGGAATGCACAAAGGTTCCGGAATGTTCGGAATTCCGGAATGTTCGGAATTCCGGAATGTTCGGAATTCCGGAATGTACCAAGGTTCCGGAATGTTCGGAATTCCGGAATGCACAAAGGTTCCGGAATGTTCGGAATTCCGGAATGTTCAGAGTTCCGGAATGCACCAAGGTTCCGGAATGTTCGGAATTCCGGAATGTTCAGAGTTCCGGAATGCACCAAGGTTCCGGAATGTTCAGAATTCCGGAATGTACCAAGGTTCTGGAATGTTCAGAGTTCCGGAATGCACCAAGGTTCGGGAATGTTCAGAATTCCGGAATGTACCAAGGTTCCGGAATGTTCGGAATTCCGGAATGTTCAGAGTTCCGGAATGCACCAAGGTTCCGGAATGTTCGGAGTTCCGGAATGTTCAGAGTTCCGGAATGCACCAAGGTTCCGGAATGTTCGGAATTCCGGAATGTTCAGAGTTCCGGAATGCACCAAGGTTCCGGAATGTTCAGAATTCCGGAATGTTCAGAGTTCCGGAATGTTCAGAGTTCCGGAATGCACCAAGGTTCTGGAATGCACAAAGGTTCCGGAATGTTCGGAATTCCGGAATGTTCGGAATTCCGGAATGTTCGGAATTCCGGAATGTACCAAGGTTCCGGAATGTTCGGAATTCCGGAATGTTCGGAATTCCGGAATGTACCAAGGTTCCGGAATGTTCGGAATTCCGGAATGCACCAAGGTTCCGGAATGTTCGGAATTCCGGAATGTTCAGAGTTCCGGAATGCACCAAGGTTCCGGAATGTTCGGAATTCCGGAATGTTCAGAGTTCCGGAATGTTCAGAGTTCCGGAATGCACCAAGGTTCGGGAATGTTCAGAATTCCGGAATGTACCAAGGTTCTGGAATGTTCAGAGTTCCGGAATGCACCAAGGTTCCGGAATGTTCGGAATTCCGGAATGTTCAGAGTTCCGGAATGCACCAAGGTTCCGGAATGTTCAGAGTTCCGGAATGTTCAGAGTTCCGGAATGCACCAAGGTTCCGGAATGTTCGGAATTCCGGAATGTTCAGAGTTCCGGAATGCACCAAGGTTCCGGAATGCACAAAGGTTCCGGAATGTTCGGAATTCCGGAATGTTCGGAATTCCGGAATGTTCGGAATTCCGGAATGTACCAAGGTTCCGGAATGTTCGGAATTCCGGAATGCACAAAGGTTCCGGAATGTTCGGAATTCCGGAATGTTCAGAGTTCCGGAATGCACCAAGGTTCCGGAATGTTCAGAGTTCCGGAATGTTCAGAGTTCCGGAATGCACCAAGGTTCCGGAATGTTCGGAATTCCGGAATGTTCAGAGTTCCGGAATGCACCAAGGTTCCGGAATGCACAAAGGTTCCGGAATGTTCGGAATTCCGGAATGTTCGGAATTCCGGAATGTTCGGAATTCCGGAATGTACCAAGGTTCCGGAATGTTCGGAATTCCGGAATGCACAAAGGTTCCGGAATGTTCGGAATTCCGGAATGTTCAGAGTTCCGGAATGCACCAAGGTTCCGGAATGTTCGGAATTCCGGAATGTTCAGAGTTCCGGAATGCACCAAGGTTCCGGAATGTTCAGAATTCCGGAATGTACCAAGGTTCTGGAATGTTCAGAGTTCCGGAATGCACCAAGGTTCGGGAATGTTCAGAGTTCCGGAATGCACCAAGGTTCCGGAATGCACAAAGGTTCCGGAATGTTCGGAATTCCGGAATGTTCGGAATTCCGGAATGTTCGGAATTCCGGAATGTACCAAGGTTCCGGAATGTTCGGAATTCCGGAATGCACAAAGGTTCCGGAATGTTCGGAATTCCGGAATGTTCAGAGTTCCGGAATGCACCAAGGTTCCGGAATGTTCGGAATTCCGGAATGTTCAGAGTTCCGGAATGCACCAAGGTTCCGGAATGTTCAGAATTCCGGAATGTACCAAGGTTCTGGAATGTTCAGAGTTCCGGAATGCACCAAGGTTCGGGAATGTTCAGAATTCCGGAATGTACCAAGGTTCCGGAATGTTCGGAATTCCGGAATGTTCAGAGTTCCGGAATGCACCAAGGTTCCGGAATGTTCGGAGTTCCGGAATGTTCAGAGTTCCGGAATGCACCAAGGTTCCGGAATGTTCGGAATTCCGGAATGTTCAGAGTTCCGGAATGCACCAAGGTTCCGGAATGTTCAGAATTCCGGAATGTTCAGAGTTCCGGAATGTTCAGAGTTCCGGAATGCACCAAGGTTCTGGAATGCACAAAGGTTCCGGAATGTTCGGAATTCCGGAATGTTCGGAATTCCGGAATGTTCGGAATTCCGGAATGTACCAAGGTTCCGGAATGTTCGGAATTCCGGAATGTTCGGAATTCCGGAATGTACCAAGGTTCCGGAATGTTCGGAATTCCGGAATGCACCAAGGTTCCGGAATGTTCGGAATTCCGGAATGTTCAGAGTTCCGGAATGCACCAAGGTTCCGGAATGTTCGGAATTCCGGAATGTTCAGAGTTCCGGAATGTTCAGAGTTCCGGAATGCACCAAGGTTCGGGAATGTTCAGAATTCCGGAATGTACCAAGGTTCTGGAATGTTCAGAGTTCCGGAATGCACCAAGGTTCCGGAATGTTCGGAATTCCGGAATGTTCAGAGTTCCGGAATGCACCAAGGTTCCGGAATGTTCAGAGTTCCGGAATGTTCAGAGTTCCGGAATGCACCAAGGTTCCGGAATGTTCGGAATTCCGGAATGTTCAGAGTTCCGGAATGCACCAAGGTTCCGGAATGCACAAAGGTTCCGGAATGTTCGGAATTCCGGAATGTTCGGAATTCCGGAATGTTCGGAATTCCGGAATGTACCAAGGTTCCGGAATGTTCGGAATTCCGGAATGCACAAAGGTTCCGGAATGTTCGGAATTCCGGAATGTTCAGAGTTCCGGAATGCACCAAGGTTCCGGAATGTTCGGAATTCCGGAATGTTCAGAGTTCCGGAATGCACCAAGGTTCCGGAATGTTCAGAATTCCGGAATGTTCAGAGTTCCGGAATGCACCAAGGTTCCGGAATGCACAAAGGTTCCGGAATGTTCGGAATTCCGGAATGTTCGGAATTCCGGAATGTTCGGAATTCCGGAATGTACCAAGGTTCCGGAATGTTCGGAATTCCGGAATGCACAAAGGTTCCGGAATGTTCGGAATTCCGGAATGTTCAGAGTTCCGGAATGCACCAAGGTTCCGGAATGTTCGGAATTCCGGAATGTTCAGAGTTCCGGAATGCACCAAGGTTCCGGAATGTTCAGAATTCCGGAATGTTCAGAGTTCCGGAATGCACCAAGGTTCCGGAATGCACAAAGGTTCCGGAATGTTCGGAATTCCGGAATGTTCGGAATTCCGGAATGTACCAAGGTTCCGGAATGTTCAGAGTTCCGGAATGCACCAAGGTTCCGGAATGTTCGGAATTCCGGAATGTTCAGAGTTCCGGAATGTTCAGAGTTCCGGAATGCACCAAGGTTCGGGAATGTTCAGAATTCCGGAATGTACCAAGGTTCCGGAATGTTCGGAATTCCGGAATGTTCAGAGTTCCGGAATGCACCAAGGTTCCGGAATGTTCGGAGTTCCGGAATGTTCAGAGTTCCGGAATGCACCAAGGTTCCGGAATGTTCGGAATTCCGGAATGTTCAGAGTTCCGGAATGCACCAAGGTTCCGGAATGTTCAGAGTTCCGGAATGTTCAGAGTTCCGGAATGCACCAAGGTTCCGGAATGTTCGGAATTCCGGAATGTTCAGAGTTCCGGAATGCACCAAGGTTCCGGAATGCACAAAGGTTCCGGAATGTTCGGAATTCCGGAATGTTCGGAATTCCGGAATGTTCGGAATTCCGGAATGTACCAAGGTTCCGGAATGTTCGGAATTCCGGAATGCACAAAGGTTCCGGAATGTTCGGAATTCCGGAATGTTCAGAGTTCCGGAATGCACCAAGGTTCCGGAATGTTCGGAATTCCGGAATGTTCAGAGTTCCGGAATGCACCAAGGTTCCGGAATGTTCAGAATTCCGGAATGTTCAGAGTTCCGGAATGCACCAAGGTTCCGGAATGCACAAAGGTTCCGGAATGTTCGGAATTCCGGAATGTTCGGAATTCCGGAATGTTCGGAATTCCGGAATGTACCAAGGTTCCGGAATGTTCGGAATTCCGGAATGCACAAAGGTTCCGGAATGTTCGGAATTCCGGAATGTTCAGAGTTCCGGAATGCACCAAGGTTCCGGAATGTTCGGAATTCCGGAATGTTCAGAGTTCCGGAATGCACCAAGGTTCCGGAATGTTCAGAATTCCGGAATGTTCAGAGTTCCGGAATGCACCAAGGTTCCGGAATGCACAAAGGTTCCGGAATGTTCGGAATTCCGGAATGTTCGGAATTCCGGAATGTACCAAGGTTCCGGAATGTTCAGAGTTCCGGAATGCACCAAGGTTCCGGAATGTTCGGAATTCCGGAATGTTCAGAGTTCCGGAATGTTCAGAGTTCCGGAATGCACCAAGGTTCGGGAATGTTCAGAATTCCGGAATGTACCAAGGTTCCGGAATGTTCGGAATTCCGGAATGTTCAGAGTTCCGGAATGCACCAAGGTTCCGGAATGTTCGGAGTTCCGGAATGTTCAGAGTTCCGGAATGCACCAAGGTTCCGGAATGTTCGGAATTCCGGAATGTTCAGAGTTCCGGAATGCACCAAGGTTCCGGAATGTTCAGAATTCCGGAATGTTCAGAGTTCCGGAATGTTCAGAGTTCCGGAATGCACCAAGGTTCTGGAATGCACAAAGGTTCCGGAATGTTCGGAATTCCGGAATGTTCGGAATTCCGGAATGTTCGGAATTCCGGAATGTACCAAGGTTCCGGAATGTTCGGAATTCCGGAATGTTCGGAATTCCGGAATGTACCAAGGTTCCGGAATGTTCGGAATTCCGGAATGTTCGGAATTCCGGAATGTACCAAGGTTCCGGAATGTTCGGAATTCCGGAATGTTCGGAATTCCGGAATGTACCAAGGTTCCGGAATGTTCGGAATTCCGGAATGTTCGGAATTCCGGAATGTACCAAGGTTCCGGAATGTTCGGAATTCCGGAATGTTCGGAATTCCGGAATGCACCAAGGTTCCGGAATGTTCGGAATTCCGGAATGTTCAGAGTTCCGGAATGCACCAAGGTTCCGGAATGTTCGGAATTCCGGAATGTTCAGAGTTCCGGAATGTTCAGAGTTCCGGAATGCACCAAGGTTCGGGAATGTTCAGAATTCCGGAATGTACCAAGGTTCTGGAATGTTCAGAGTTCCGGAATGCACCAAGGTTCCGGAATGTTCGGAATTCCGGAATGTTCAGAGTTCCGGAATGCACCAAGGTTCCGGAATGTTCAGAGTTCCGGAATGTTCAGAGTTCCGGAATGCACCAAGGTTCCGGAATGTTCGGAATTCCGGAATGTTCAGAGTTCCGGAATGCACCAAGGTTCTGGAATGTTTGGAATTCCGGAATGTTCGGAATTCCGGAATGTTCGGAATTCCGGAATGTACCAAGGTTCCGGAATGTTCGGAATTCCGGAATGTTCGGAATTCCGGAATGTACCAAGGTTCCGGAATGTTCGGAATTCCGGAATGCACAAAGGTTCCGGAATGTTCGGAATTCCGGAATGTTCAGAGTTCCGGAATGCACCAAGGTTCCGGAATGTTCGGAATTCCGGAATGTTCAGAGTTCCGGAATGCACCAAGGTTCCGGAATGTTCGGAATTCCGGAATGTTCAGAGTTCCGGAATGCACCAAGGTTCCGGAATGTTCGGAATTCCGGAATGTTCAGAGTTCCGGAATGCACCAAGGTTCCGGAATGTTCAGAGTTCCGGAATGTTCAGAGTTCCGGAATGCACCAAGGTTCCGGAATGTTCGGAATTCCGGAATGTTCAGAGTTCCGGAATGCACCAAGGTTCCGGAATGTTTGGAATTCCGGAATGTTCGGAATTCCGGAATGCACCAAGGTTCCGGAATGTTCGGAATTCCGGAATGCACCAAGGTTCGGGAATGTTCAGAATTCCGGAATGTACCAAGGTTCTGGAATGTTCAGAGTTCCGCAATGCACCAAGGTTCCGGAATGTTCGGAATTCCGGAATGTTCAGAGTTCCGGAATGCACCAAGGTTCCGGAATGTTCGGAATTCCGGAATGTTCAGAGTTCCGGAATGTTCAGAGTTCCGGAATGCACCAAGGTTCCGGAATGCACAAAGGTTCCGGAATGTTCGGAATTCCGGAATGTTCGGAATTCCGGAATGTACCAAGGTTCCGGAATGTTCGGAATTCCGGAATGTTCAGAGTTCCGGAATGTTCGGAATTCCGGAATGTTCAGAGTTCCGGAATGCACCAAGGTTCCGGAATGTTCAGAGTTCCGGAATGTTCAGAGTTCCGGAATGCACCAAGGTTCTGGAATGCACAAAGGTTCCGGAATGTTCGGAATTCCGGAATGTTCGGAATTCCGGAATGTTCGGAATTCCGGAATGTACCAAGGTTCCGGAATGTTCGGAATTCCGGAATGCACAAAGGTTCCGGAATGTTCGGAATTCCGGAATGTTCAGAGTTCCGGAATGCACCAAGGTTCCGGAATGTTCGGAATTCCGGAATGTTCAGAGTTCCGGAATGTTCAGAGTTCCGGAATGCACCAAGGTTCGGGAATGTTCAGAATTCCGGAATGTACCAAGGTTCTGGAATGTTCAGAGTTCCGGAATGCACCAAGGTTCGGGAATGTTCAGAATTCCGGAATGTACCAAGGTTCCGGAATGTTCGGAATTCCGGAATGTTCAGAGTTCCGGAATGCACCAAGGTTCCGGAATGTTCGGAGTTCCGGAATGTTCAGAGTTCCGGAATGCACCAAGGTTCCGGAATGTTCGGAATTCCGGAATGTTCAGAGTTCCGGAATGCACCAAGGTTCCGGAATGTTCAGAATTCCGGAATGTTCAGAGTTCCGGAATGTTCAGAGTTCCGGAATGCACCAAGGTTCTGGAATGCACAAAGGTTCCGGAATGTTCGGAATTCCGGAATGTTCGGAATTCCGGAATGTACCAAGGTTCCGGAATGTTCGGAATTCCGGAATGCACCAAGGTTCCGGAATGTTCGGAATTCCGGAATGTTCAGAGTTCCGGAATGCACCAAGGTTCCGGAATGTTCGGAATTCCGGAATGTTCAGAGTTCCGGAATGTTCAGAGTTCCGGAATGCACCAAGGTTCGGGAATGTTCAGAATTCCGGAATGTACCAAGGTTCTGGAATGTTCAGAGTTCCGGAATGCACCAAGGTTCCGGAATGTTCGGAATTCCGGAATGTTCAGAGTTCCGGAATGCACCAAGGTTCCGGAATGTTCAGAGTTCCGGAATGTTCAGAGTTCCGGAATGCACCAAGGTTCCGGAATGTTCGGAATTCCGGAATGTTCAGAGTTCCGGAATGCACCAAGGTTCCGGAATGCACAAAGGTTCCGGAATGTTCGGAATTCCGGAATGTTCGGAATTCCGGAATGTTCGGAATTCCGGAATGTACCAAGGTTCCGGAATGTTCGGAATTCCGGAATGCACAAAGGTTCCGGAATGTTCGGAATTCCGGAATGTTCAGAGTTCCGGAATGCACCAAGGTTCCGGAATGTTCGGAATTCCGGAATGTTCAGAGTTCCGGAATGCACCAAGGTTCCGGAATGTTCAGAATTCCGGAATGTTCAGAGTTCCGGAATGCACCAAGGTTCCGGAATGCACAAAGGTTCCGGAATGTTCGGAATTCCGGAATGTTCGGAATTCCGGAATGTTCGGAATTCCGGAATGTACCAAGGTTCCGGAATGTTCGGAATTCCGGAATGCACAAAGGTTCCGGAATGTTCGGAATTCCGGAATGTTCAGAGTTCCGGAATGCACCAAGGTTCCGGAATGTTCGGAATTCCGGAATGTTCAGAGTTCCGGAATGCACCAAGGTTCCGGAATGTTCAGAATTCCGGAATGTTCAGAGTTCCGGAATGCACCAAGGTTCCGGAATGCACAAAGGTTCCGGAATGTTCGGAATTCCGGAATGTTCGGAATTCCGGAATGTACCAAGGTTCCGGAATGTTCAGAGTTCCGGAATGCACCAAGGTTCCGGAATGTTCGGAATTCCGGAATGTTCAGAGTTCCGGAATGTTCAGAGTTCCGGAATGCACCAAGGTTCGGGAATGTTCAGAATTCCGGAATGTACCAAGGTTCCGGAATGTTCGGAATTCCGGAATGTTCAGAGTTCCGGAATGCACCAAGGTTCCGGAATGTTCGGAGTTCCGGAATGTTCAGAGTTCCGGAATGCACCAAGGTTCCGGAATGTTCGGAATTCCGGAATGTTCAGAGTTCCGGAATGCACCAAGGTTCCGGAATGTTCAGAATTCCGGAATGTTCAGAGTTCCGGAATGTTCAGAGTTCCGGAATGCACCAAGGTTCTGGAATGCACAAAGGTTCCGGAATGTTCGGAATTCCGGAATGTTCGGAATTCCGGAATGTTCGGAATTCCGGAATGTACCAAGGTTCCGGAATGTTCGGAATTCCGGAATGTTCGGAATTCCGGAATGTACCAAGGTTCCGGAATGTTCGGAATTCCGGAATGTTCGGAATTCCGGAATGTACCAAGGTTCCGGAATGTTCAGAGTTCCGGAATGCACCAAGGTTCCGGAATGTTCGGAATTCCGGAATGTTCAGAGTTCCGGAATGTTCAGAGTTCCGGAATGCACCAAGGTTCGGGAATGTTCAGAATTCCGGAATGTACCAAGGTTCCGGAATGTTCGGAATTCCGGAATGTTCAGAGTTCCGGAATGCACCAAGGTTCCGGAATGTTCGGAGTTCCGGAATGTTCAGAGTTCCGGAATGCACCAAGGTTCCGGAATGTTCGGAATTCCGGAATGTTCAGAGTTCCGGAATGCACCAAGGTTCCGGAATGTTCAGAATTCCGGAATGTTCAGAGTTCCGGAATGTTCAGAGTTCCGGAATGCACCAAGGTTCTGGAATGCACAAAGGTTCCGGAATGTTCGGAATTCCGGAATGTTCGGAATTCCGGAATGTTCGGAATTCCGGAATGTACCAAGGTTCCGGAATGTTCAGAGTTCCGGAATGCACCAAGGTTCCGGAATGTTCGGAATTCCGGAATGTTCAGAGTTCCGGAATGCACCAAGGTTCCGGAATGTTCAGAGTTCCGGAATGTTCAGAGTTCCGGAATGCACCAAGGTTCCGGAATGTTCGGAATTCCGGAATGTTCAGAGTTCCGGAATGCACCAAGGTTCCGGAATGTTTGGAATTCCGGAATGTTCGGAATTCCGGAATGCACCAAGGTTCCGGAATGTTCGGAATTCCGGAATGCACCAAGGTTCGGGAATGTTCAGAATTCCGGAATGTACCAAGGTTCTGGAATGTTCAGAGTTCCGCAATGCACCAAGGTTCCGGAATGTTCGGAATTCCGGAATGTTCAGAGTTCCGGAATGCACCAAGGTTCCGGAATGTTCGGAATTCCGGAATGTTCAGAGTTCCGGAATGTTCAGAGTTCCGGAATGCACCAAGGTTCCGGAATGCACAAAGGTTCCGGAATGTTCGGAATTCCGGAATGTTCGGAATTCCGGAATGTACCAAGGTTCCGGAATGTTCGGAATTCCGGAATGTTCAGAGTTCCGGAATGTTCGGAATTCCGGAATGTTCAGAGTTCCGGAATGCACCAAGGTTCCGGAATGTTCAGAGTTCCGGAATGTTCAGAGTTCCGGAATGCACCAAGGTTCTGGAATGCACAAAGGTTCCGGAATGTTCGGAATTCCGGAATGTTCGGAATTCCGGAATGTTCGGAATTCCGGAATGTACCAAGGTTCCGGAATGTTCAGAGTTCCGGAATGCACCAAGGTTCGGGAATGTTCAGAATTCCGGAATGTACCAAGGTTCCGGAATGTTCGGAATTCCGGAATGTTCAGAGTTCCGGAATGCACCAAGGTTCCGGAATGTTCGGAGTTCCGGAATGTTCAGAGTTCCGGAATGCACCAAGGTTCCGGAATGTTCGGAATTCCGGAATGTTCAGAGTTCCGGAATGCACCAAGGTTCCGGAATGTTCAGAATTCCGGAATGTTCAGAGTTCCGGAATGTTCAGAGTTCCGGAATGCACCAAGGTTCTGGAATGCACAAAGGTTCCGGAATGTTCGGAATTCCGGAATGTTCGGAATTCCGGAATGTTCGGAATTCCGGAATGTACCAAGGTTCCGGAATGTTCGGAATTCCGGAATGTTCGGAATTCCGGAATGTACCAAGGTTCCGGAATGTTCGGAATTCCGGAATGTTCGGAATTCCGGAATGTACCAAGGTTCCGGAATGTTCAGAGTTCCGGAATGCACCAAGGTTCCGGAATGTTCGGAATTCCGGAATGTTCAGAGTTCCGGAATGTTCAGAGTTCCGGAATGCACCAAGGTTCGGGAATGTTCAGAATTCCGGAATGTACCAAGGTTCCGGAATGTTCGGAATTCCGGAATGTTCAGAGTTCCGGAATGCACCAAGGTTCCGGAATGTTCGGAGTTCCGGAATGTTCAGAGTTCCGGAATGCACCAAGGTTCCGGAATGTTCGGAATTCCGGAATGTTCAGAGTTCCGGAATGCACCAAGGTTCCGGAATGTTCAGAATTCCGGAATGTTCAGAGTTCCGGAATGTTCAGAGTTCCGGAATGCACCAAGGTTCTGGAATGCACAAAGGTTCCGGAATGTTCGGAATTCCGGAATGTTCGGAATTCCGGAATGTTCGGAATTCCGGAATGTACCAAGGTTCCGGAATGTTCAGAGTTCCGGAATGCACCAAGGTTCCGGAATGTTCGGAATTCCGGAATGTTCAGAGTTCCGGAATGCACCAAGGTTCCGGAATGTTCAGAGTTCCGGAATGTTCAGAGTTCCGGAATGCACCAAGGTTCCGGAATGTTCGGAATTCCGGAATGTTCAGAGTTCCGGAATGCACCAAGGTTCCGGAATGTTTGGAATTCCGGAATGTTCGGAATTCCGGAATGCACCAAGGTTCCGGAATGTTCGGAATTCCGGAATGCACCAAGGTTCGGGAATGTTCAGAATTCCGGAATGTACCAAGGTTCTGGAATGTTCAGAGTTCCGCAATGCACCAAGGTTCCGGAATGTTCGGAATTCCGGAATGTTCAGAGTTCCGGAATGCACCAAGGTTCCGGAATGTTCGGAATTCCGGAATGTTCAGAGTTCCGGAATGTTCAGAGTTCCGGAATGCACCAAGGTTCCGGAATGCACAAAGGTTCCGGAATGTTCGGAATTCCGGAATGTTCGGAATTCCGGAATGTACCAAGGTTCCGGAATGTTCGGAATTCCGGAATGTTCAGAGTTCCGGAATGTTCGGAATTCCGGAATGTTCAGAGTTCCGGAATGCACCAAGGTTCCGGAATGTTCAGAGTTCCGGAATGTTCAGAGTTCCGGAATGCACCAAGGTTCTGGAATGCACAAAGGTTCCGGAATGTTCGGAATTCCGGAATGTTCGGAATTCCGGAATGTTCGGAATTCCGGAATGTACCAAGGTTCCGGAATGTTCGGAATTCCGGAATGTTCGGAATTCCGGAATGTACCAAGGTTCCGGAATGTTCGGAATTCCGGAATGCACAAAGGTTCCGGAATGTTCGGAATTCCGGAATGTTCAGAGTTCCGGAATGCACCAAGGTTCCGGAATGTTCGGAATTCCGGAATGTTCAGAGTTCCGGAATGTTCAGAGTTCCGGAATGCACCAAGGTTCGGGAATGTTCAGAATTCCGGAATGTACCAAGGTTCTGGAATGTTCAGAGTTCCGGAATGCACCAAGGTTCGGGAATGTTCAGAATTCCGGAATGTACCAAGGTTCCGGAATGTTCGGAATTCCGGAATGTTCAGAGTTCCGGAATGCACCAAGGTTCCGGAATGTTCGGAGTTCCGGAATGTTCAGAGTTCCGGAATGCACCAAGGTTCCGGAATGTTCGGAATTCCGGAATGTTCAGAGTTCCGGAATGCACCAAGGTTCCGGAATGTTCAGAATTCCGGAATGTTCAGAGTTCCGGAATGTTCAGAGTTCCGGAATGCACCAAGGTTCTGGAATGCACAAAGGTTCCGGAATGTTCGGAATTCCGGAATGTTCGGAATTCCGGAATGTTCGGAATTCCGGAATGTACCAAGGTTCCGGAATGTTCGGAATTCCGGAATGTTCGGAATTCCGGAATGTACCAAGGTTCCGGAATGTTCGGAATTCCGGAATGTTCGGAATTCCGGAATGTACCAAGGTTCCGGAATGTTCGGAATTCCGGAATGTTCGGAATTCCGGAATGCACCAAGGTTCCGGAATGTTCGGAATTCCGGAATGTTCAGAGTTCCGGAATGCACCAAGGTTCCGGAATGTTCGGAATTCCGGAATGTTCAGAGTTCCGGAATGTTCAGAGTTCCGGAATGCACCAAGGTTCGGGAATGTTCAGAATTCCGGAATGTACCAAGGTTCTGGAATGTTCAGAGTTCCGGAATGCACCAAGGTTCCGGAATGTTCGGAATTCCGGAATGTTCAGAGTTCCGGAATGCACCAAGGTTCCGGAATGTTCAGAGTTCCGGAATGTTCAGAGTTCCGGAATGCACCAAGGTTCCGGAATGTTCGGAATTCCGGAATGTTCAGAGTTCCGGAATGCACCAAGGTTCCGGAATGTTTGGAATTCCGGAATGTTCGGAATTCCGGAATGCACCAAGGTTCCGGAATGTTCGGAATTCCGGAATGCACCAAGGTTCGGGAATGTTCAGAATTCCGGAATGTACCAAGGTTCTGGAATGTTCAGAGTTCCGCAATGCACCAAGGTTCCGGAATGTTCGGAATTCCGGAATGTTCAGAGTTCCGGAATGCACCAAGGTTCCGGAATGTTCGGAATTCCGGAATGTTCAGAGTTCCGGAATGTTCAGAGTTCCGGAATGCACCAAGGTTCCGGAATGCACAAAGGTTCCGGAATGTTCGGAATTCCGGAATGTTCGGAATTCCGGAATGTACCAAGGTTCCGGAATGTTCGGAATTCCGGAATGTTCAGAGTTCCGGAATGTTCGGAATTCCGGAATGTTCAGAGTTCCGGAATGCACCAAGGTTCCGGAATGTTCAGAGTTCCGGAATGTTCAGAGTTCCGGAATGCACCAAGGTTCTGGAATGCACAAAGGTTCCGGAATGTTCGGAATTCCGGAATGTTCGGAATTCCGGAATGTTCGGAATTCCGGAATGTACCAAGGTTCCGGAATGTTCGGAATTCCGGAATGCACAAAGGTTCCGGAATGTTCGGGATTCCGGAATGTTCAGAGTTCCGGAATGCACCAAGGTTCCGGAATGTTCGGAATTCCGGAATGTTCAGAGTTCCGGAATGCACCAAGGTTCCGGAATGTTCAGAATTCCGGAATGTTCAGAGTTCCGGAATGCACCAAGGTTCCGGAATGCACAAAGGTTCCGGAATGTTCGGAATTCCGGAATGTTCGGAATTCCGGAATGTACCAAGGTTCCGGAATGTTCAGAGTTCCGGAATGTTCAGAGTTCCGGAATGCACCAAGGTTCGGGAATGTTCAGAATTCCGGAATGTACCAAGGTTCCGGAATGTTCGGAGTTCCGGAATGTTCAGAGTTCCGGAATGCACCAAGGTTCCGGAATGTTCGGAATTCCAGAATGTTCAGAGTTCCGGAATGCACCAAGGTTCCGGAATGTTCGGAATTCCGGAATGTTCAGAGTTCCGGAATGCACCAAGGTTCCGGAATGTTCGGAATTCCGGAATGTTCAGAATTCCGGAATGTTCAGAGTTCCGGAATGCACCAAGGTTCCGGAATGTTCGGAATTCCGGAATGTTCAGAGTTCCGGAATGCACCAAGGTTCCGGAATGTTCGGAATTCCGGAATGTTCAGAATTCCGGAATGTTCAGAGTTCCGGAATGCACCAAGGTTCCGGAATGCACAAAGGTTCCGGAATGTTCGGAATTCCGGAATGTTCGGAATTCCGGAATGTACCAAGGTTCCGGAATGTTCAAAGTTCCGGAATGCACCAAGGTTCGGGAATGTTCAGAATTCCGGAATGTACCAAGGTTCTGGAATGTTCAGAGTTCCGGAATGCACCAAGGTTCCGGAATGTTCGGAATTCCGGAATGTTCAGAGTTCCGGAATGCACCAAGGTTCCGGAATGCACAAAGGTTCCGGAATGTTCGGAATTCCGGAATGTTCGGAATTCCGGAATGTTCGGAATTCCGGAATGTACCAAGGTTCCGGAATGTTCGGAATTCCGGAATGCACAAAGGTTCCGGAATGTTCGGAATTCCGGAATGTTCAGAGTTCCGGAATGCACCAAGGTTCCGGAATGTTCGGAATTCCGGAATGTTCAGAGTTCCGGAATGCACCAAGGTTCCGGAATGTTCAGAATTCCGGAATGTTCAGAGTTCCGGAATGCACCAAGGTTCCGGAATGCACAAAGGTTCCGGAATGTTCGGAATTCCGGAATGTTCGGAATTCCGGAATGTTCGGAATTCCGGAATGTACCAAGGTTCCGGAATGTTCGGAATTCCGGAATGCACAAAGGTTCCGGAATGTTCGGAATTCCGGAATGTTCAGAGTTCCGGAATGCACCAAGGTTCCGGAATGTTCGGAATTCCGGAATGTTCAGAGTTCCGGAATGCACCAAGGTTCCGGAATGTTCAGAATTCCGGAATGTTCAGAGTTCCGGAATGCACCAAGGTTCCGGAATGCACAAAGGTTCCGGAATGTTCGGAATTCCGGAATGTTCGGAATTCCGGAATGTACCAAGGTTCCGGAATGTTCAGAGTTCCGGAATGCACCAAGGTTCCGGAATGTTCGGAATTCCGGAATGTTCAGAGTTCCGGAATGTTCAGAGTTCCGGAATGCACCAAGGTTCGGGAATGTTCAGAATTCCGGAATGTACCAAGGTTCCGGAATGTTCGGAATTCCGGAATGTTCTGAGTTCCGGAATGCACCAAGGTTCCGGAATGTTCGGAGTTCCGGAATGTTCAGAGTTCCGGAATGCACCAAGGTTCCGGAATGTTCGGAATTCCGGAATGTTCAGAGTTCCGGAATGCACCAAGGTTCCGGAATGTTCAGAATTCCGGAATGTTCAGAGTTCCGGAATGCACCAAGGTTCCGGAATGTTCGGATTTCCGGAATGTTCAGAGTTCCGGAATGCACCAAGGTTCCGGAATGTTCGGAATTCCGGAATGTTCAGAGTTCCGGAATGTTCGGAATTCCGGAATGTTCAGAGTTCCGGAATGCACCAAGGTTCCGGAATGTTCAGAGTTCCGGAATGCACCAAGGTTCCGGAATGTTCAGAGTTCCGGAATGTTCAGAGTTCCGGAATGCACCAAGGTTCTGGAATGCACAAAGGTTCCGGAATGTTCGGAATTCCGGAATGTTCAGAGTTCCGGAATGTTCAGAGTTCCGGAATGCAACAAGGTTCGGGAATGTTCAGAATTCCGGAATGTACCAAGGTTCTGGAATGTTCAGAGTTCCGGAATGCACCAAGGTTCCGGAATGTTCGGAATTCCGGAATGTTCAGAGTTCCGGAATGCACCAAGGTTCCGGAATGTTCGGAGTTCCGGAATGTTCAGAGTTCCGGAATGCACCAAGGTTCCGGAATGTTCGGAATTCCAGAATGTTCAGAGTTCCGGAATGCACCAAGGTTCCGGAATGTTCGGAATTCCGGAATGTTCAGAGTTCCGGAATGCACCAAGGTTCCGGAATGTTCGGAATTCCGGAATGTTCAGAATTCCGGAATGTTCAGAGTTCCGGAATGCACCAAGGTTCCGGAATGCACAAAGGTTCCGGAATGTTCGGAATTCCGGAATGTTCGGAATTCCGGAATGTACCAAGGTTCCGGAATGTTCAAAGTTCCGGAATGCACCAAGGTTCGGGAATGTTCAGAATTCCGGAATGTACCAAGGTTCTGGAATGTTCAGAGTTCCGGAATGCACCAAGGTTCCGGAATGTTCGGAATTCCGGAATGTTCAGAGTTCCGGAATGCACCAAGGTTCCGGAATGCACAAAGGTTCCGGAATGTTCGGAATTCCGGAATGTTCGGAATTCCGGAATGTTCGGAATTCCGGAATGTACCAAGGTTCCGGAATGTTCGGAATTCCGGAATGCACAAAGGTTCCGGAATGTTCGGAATTCCGGAATGTTCAGAGTTCCGGAATGCACCAAGGTTCCGGAATGTTCGGAATTCCGGAATGTTCAGAGTTCCGGAATGCACAAAGGTTCCGGAATGTTCGGAATTCCGGAATGTTCGGAATTCCGGAATGTTCGGAATTCCGGAATGTACCAAGGTTCCGGAATGTTCGGAATTCCGGAATGCACAAAGGTTCCGGAATGTTCGGAATTCCGGAATGTTCAGAGTTCCGGAATGCACCAAGGTTCCGGAATGTTCGGAATTCCGGAATGTTCAGAGTTCCGGAATGCACCAAGGTTCCGGAATGTTCAGAATTCCGGAATGTTCAGAGTTCCGGAATGCACCAAGGTTCCGGAATGTTCGGAATTCCGGAATGTTCAGAGTTCCGGAATGTTCGGAATTCCGGAATGTTCAGAGTTCCGGAATGCACCAAGGTTCCGGAATGTTCAGAGTTCCGGAATGCACCAAGGTTCCGGAATGTTCAGAGTTCCGGAATGTTCAGAGTTCCGGAATGCACCAAGGTTCTGGAATGCACAAAGGTTCCGGAATGTTCGGAATTCCGGAATGTTCGGAATTCCGGAATGTTCGGAATTCCGGAATGTACCAAGGTTCCGGAATGTTCGGAATTCCGGAATGCACAAAGGTTCCGGAATGTTCGGAATTCCGGAATGTTCAGAGTTCCGGAATGCACCAAGGTTCCGGAATGTTCAGAGTTCCGGAATGTTCAGAGTTCCGGAATGCACCAAGGTTCCGGAATGTTCGGAATTCCGGAATGCACAAAGGTTCCGGAATGTTCGGGATTCCGGAATGTTCAGAGTTCCGGAATGTTCAGAGTTCCGGAATGCACCAAGGTTCCGGAATGTTCGGAATTCCGGAATGTTCGGAATTCCGGAATGTACCAAGGTTCCGGAATGTTCGGAATTCCGGAATGTTCAGAGTTCCGGAATGCACCAAGGTTCCGGAATGTTCGGAATTCCGGAATGTTCAGAATTCCGGAATGTACCAAGGTTCCGGAATGTTCAGAGTTCCGGAATGCACCAAGGTTCCGGAATGTTCAGAGTTCCGGAATGTTCAGAGTTCCGGAATGCACCAAGGTTCTGGAATGCACAAAGGTTCCGGAATGTTCGGAATTCCGGAATGTTCGGAATTCCGGAATGTTCGGAATTCCGGAATGTACCAAGGTTCCGGAATGTTCGGAATTCCGGAATGCACAAAGGTTCCGGAATGTTCGGAATTCCGGAATGTTCAGAGTTCCGGAATGCACCAAGGTTCCGGAATGTTCAGAATTCCGGAATGTTCAGAGTTCCGGAATGCACCATGGTTCCGGAATGCACAAAGGTTCCGGAATGTTCGGAATTCCGGAATGTTCGGAATTCCGGAATGTACCAAGGTTCCGGAATGTTCAGAGTTCCGGAATGCACCAAGGTTCCGGAATGTTCGGAATTCCGGAATGTTCAGAGTTCCGGAATGTTCAGAGTTCCGGAATGCACCAAGGTTCGGGAATGTTCAGAATTCCGGAATGTACCAAGGTTCCGGAATGTTCGGAATTCCGGAATGTTCAGAGTTCCGGAATGCACCAAGGTTCCGGAATGTTCGGAGTTCCGGAATGTTCAGAGTTCCGGAATGCACCAAGGTTCCGGAATGTTCGGAATTCCAGAATGTTCAGAGTTCCGGAATGCACCAAGGTTCCGGAATGTTCGGAATTCCGGAATGTTCAGAGTTCCGGAATGCACCAAGGTTCCGGAATGTTCGGAATTCCGGAATGTTCAGAATTCCGGAATGTTCAGAGTTCCGGAATGCACCAAGGTTCCGGAATGCACAAAGGTTCCGGAATGTTCGGAATTCCGGAATGTTCGGAATTCCGGAATGTACCAAGGTTCCGGAATGTTCAAAGTTCCGGAATGCACCAAGGTTCGGGAATGTTCAGAATTCCGGAATGTACCAAGGTTCTGGAATGTTCAGAGTTCCGGAATGCACCAAGGTTCCGGAATGTTCGGAATTCCGGAATGTTCAGAGTTCCGGAATGCACCAAGGTTCCGGAATGCACAAAGGTTCCGGAATGTTCGGAATTCCGGAATGTTCGGAATTCCGGAATGTTCGGAATTCCGGAATGTACCAAGGTTCCGGAATGTTCGGAATTCCGGAATGCACAAAGGTTCCGGAATGTTCGGAATTCCGGAATGTTCAGAGTTCCGGAATGCACCAAGGTTCCGGAATGTTCGGAATTCCGGAATGTTCAGAGTTCCGGAATGCACCAAGGTTCCGGAATGTTCAGAATTCCGGAATGTTCAGAGTTCCGGAATGCACCAAGGTTCCGGAATGCACAAAGGTTCCGGAATGTTCGGAATTCCGGAATGTTCGGAATTCCGGAATGTTCGGAATTCCGGAATGTACCAAGGTTCCGGAATGTTCGGAATTCCGGAATGCACAAAGGTTCCGGAATGTTCGGAATTCCGGAATGTTCAGAGTTCCGGAATGCACCAAGGTTCCGGAATGTTCGGAATTCCGGAATGTTCAGAGTTCCGGAATGCACCAAGGTTCCGGAATGTTCAGAATTCCGGAATGTTCAGAGTTCCGGAATGCACCAAGGTTCCGGAATGCACAAAGGTTCCGGAATTCCGGAATGTACCAAGGTTCCGGAATGTTCAGAGTTCCGGAATGCACCAAGGTTCCGGAATGTTCGGAATTCCGGAATGTTCAGAGTTCCGGAATGTTCAGAGTTCCGGAATGCACCAAGGTTCGGGAATGTTCAGAATTCCGGAATGTACCAAGGTTCCGGAATGTTCGGAATTCCGGAATGTTCAGAGTTCCGGAATGCACCAAGGTTCCGGAATGTTCGGAGTTCCGGAATGTTCAGAGTTCCGGAATGCACCAAGGTTCCGGAATGTTCGGAATTCCGGAATGTTCAGAGTTCCGGAATGCACCAAGGTTCCGGAATGTTCAGAATTCCGGAATGTTCAGAGTTCCGGAATGCACCAAGGTTCCGGAATGTTCGGATTTCCGGAATGTTCAGAGTTCCGGAATGCACCAAGGTTCCGGAATGTTCGGAATTCCGGAATGTTCAGAGTTCCGGAATGTTCGGAATTCCGGAATGTTCAGAGTTCCGGAATGCACCAAGGTTCCGGAATGTTCAGAGTTCCGGAATGCACCAAGGTTCCGGAATGTTCAGAGTTCCGGAATGTTCAGAGTTCCGGAATGCACCAAGGTTCTGGAATGCACAAAGGTTCCGGAATGTTCGGAATTCCGGAATGTTCAGAGTTCCGGAATGCAACAAGGTTCGGGAATGTTCAGAATTCCGGAATGTACCAAGGTTCTGGAATGTTCAGAGTTCCGGAATGCACCAAGGTTCCGGAATGTTCGGAATTCCGGAATGTTCAGAGTTCCGGAATGCACCAAGGTTCCGGAATGTTCAGAGTTCCGGAATGTTCAGAGTTCCGGAATGCACCAAGGTTCCGGAATGTTCGGAATTCCGGAATGTTCAGAGTTCCGGAATGCACCAAGGTTCCGGAATGTTTGGAATTCCGGAATGTTCGGAATTCCGGAATGCACCAAGGTTCCGGAATGTTCGGAATTCCGGAATGCACCAAGGTTCGGGAATGTTCAGAATTCCGGAATGTACCAAGGTTCTGGAATGTTCAGAGTTCCGCAATGCACCAAGGTTCCGGAATGTTCGGAATTCCGGAATGTTCAGAGTTCCGGAATGCACCAAGGTTCCGGAATGTTCGGAATTCCGGAATGTTCAGAGTTCCGGAATGTTCAGAGTTCCGGAATGCACCAAGGTTCCGGAATGCACAAAGGTTCCGGAATGTTCGGAATTCCGGAATGTTCGGAATTCCGGAATGTACCAAGGTTCCGGAATGTTCGGAATTCCGGAATGTTCAGAGTTCCGGAATGTTCGGAATTCCGGAATGTTCAGAGTTCCGGAATGCACCAAGGTTCCGGAATGTTCAGAGTTCCGGAATGTTCAGAGTTCCGGAATGCACCAAGGTTCTGGAATGCACAAAGGTTCCGGAATGTTCGGAATTCCGGAATGTTCGGAATTCCGGAATGTTCGGAATTCCGGAATGTACCAAGGTTCCGGAATGTTCGGAATTCCGGAATGCACAAAGGTTCCGGAATGTTCGGGATTCCGGAATGTTCAGAGTTCCGGAATGCACCAAGGTTCCGGAATGTTCGGAATTCCGGAATGTTCAGAGTTCCGGAATGCACCAAGGTTCCGGAATGTTCAGAATTCCGGAATGTTCAGAGTTCCGGAATGCACCAAGGTTCCGGAATGCACAAAGGTTCCGGAATGTTCGGAATTCCGGAATGTTCGGAATTCCGGAATGTACCAAGGTTCCGGAATGTTCAGAGTTCCGGAATGTTCAGAGTTCCGGAATGCACCAAGGTTCGGGAATGTTCAGAATTCCGGAATGTACCAAGGTTCCGGAATGTTCGGAGTTCCGGAATGTTCAGAGTTCCGGAATGCACCAAGGTTCCGGAATGTTCGGAATTCCAGAATGTTCAGAGTTCCGGAATGCACCAAGGTTCCGGAATGTTCGGAATTCCGGAATGTTCAGAGTTCCGGAATGCACCAAGGTTCCGGAATGTTCAGAATTCCGGAATGTTCAGAGTTCCGGAATGCACCAAGGTTCCGGAATGCACAAAGGTTCCGGAATGTTCGGAATTCCGGAATGTTCGGAATTCCGGAATGTACCAAGGTTCCGGAATGTTCAGAGTTCCGGAATGCACCAAGGTTCCGGAATGTTCGGAATTCCGGAATGTTCAGAGTTCCGGAATGTTCAGAGTTCCGGAATGCACCAAGGTTCGGGAATGTTCAGAATTCCGGAATGTACCAAGGTTCCGGAATGTTCGGAATTCCGGAATGTTCTGAGTTCCGGAATGCACCAAGGTTCCGGAATGTTCGGAGTTCCGGAATGTTCAGAGTTCCGGAATGCACCAAGGTTCCGGAATGTTCGGAATTCCGGAATGTTCAGAGTTCCGGAATGCACCAAGGTTCCGGAATGTTCAGAATTCCGGAATGTTCAGAGTTCCGGAATGCACCAAGGTTCCGGAATGTTCGGATTTCCGGAATGTTCAGAGTTCCGGAATGCACCAAGGTTCCGGAATGTTCGGAATTCCGGAATGTTCAGAGTTCCGGAATGTTCGGAATTCCGGAATGTTCAGAGTTCCGGAATGCACCAAGGTTCCGGAATGTTCAGAGTTCCGGAATGCACCAAGGTTCCGGAATGTTCAGAGTTCCGGAATGTTCAGAGTTCCGGAATGCACCAAGGTTCTGGAATGCACAAAGGTTCCGGAATGTTCGGAATTCCGGAATGTTCAGAGTTCCGGAATGTTCAGAGTTCCGGAATGCAACAAGGTTCGGGAATGTTCAGAATTCCGGAATGTACCAAGGTTCTGGAATGTTCAGAGTTCCGGAATGCACCAAGGTTCCGGAATGTTCGGAATTCCGGAATGTTCAGAGTTCCGGAATGCACCAAGGTTCCGGAATGTTCGGAGTTCCGGAATGTTCAGAGTTCCGGAATGCACCAAGGTTCCGGAATGTTCGGAATTCCAGAATGTTCAGAGTTCCGGAATGCACCAAGGTTCCGGAATGTTCGGAATTCCGGAATGTTCAGAGTTCCGGAATGCACCAAGGTTCCGGAATGTTCGGAATTCCGGAATGTTCAGAATTCCGGAATGTTCAGAGTTCCGGAATGCACCAAGGTTCCGGAATGCACAAAGGTTCCGGAATGTTCGGAATTCCGGAATGTTCGGAATTCCGGAATGTACCAAGGTTCCGGAATGTTCAAAGTTCCGGAATGCACCAAGGTTCGGGAATGTTCAGAATTCCGGAATGTACCAAGGTTCTGGAATGTTCAGAGTTCCGGAATGCACCAAGGTTCCGGAATGTTCGGAATTCCGGAATGTTCAGAGTTCCGGAATGCACCAAGGTTCCGGAATGCACAAAGGTTCCGGAATGTTCGGAATTCCGGAATGTTCGGAATTCCGGAATGTTCGGAATTCCGGAATGTACCAAGGTTCCGGAATGTTCGGAATTCCGGAATGCACAAAGGTTCCGGAATGTTCGGAATTCCGGAATGTTCAGAGTTCCGGAATGCACCAAGGTTCCGGAATGTTCGGAATTCCGGAATGTTCAGAGTTCCGGAATGCACAAAGGTTCCGGAATGTTCGGAATTCCGGAATGTTCGGAATTCCGGAATGTTCGGAATTCCGGAATGTACCAAGGTTCCGGAATGTTCGGAATTCCGGAATGCACAAAGGTTCCGGAATGTTCGGAATTCCGGAATGTTCAGAGTTCCGGAATGCACCAAGGTTCCGGAATGTTCGGAATTCCGGAATGTTCAGAGTTCCGGAATGCACCAAGGTTCCGGAATGTTCAGAATTCCGGAATGTTCAGAGTTCCGGAATGCACCAAGGTTCCGGAATGTTCGGAATTCCGGAATGTTCAGAGTTCCGGAATGTTCGGAATTCCGGAATGTTCAGAGTTCCGGAATGCACCAAGGTTCCGGAATGTTCAGAGTTCCGGAATGCACCAAGGTTCCGGAATGTTCAGAGTTCCGGAATGTTCAGAGTTCCGGAATGCACCAAGGTTCTGGAATGCACAAAGGTTCCGGAATGTTCGGAATTCCGGAATGTTCGGAATTCCGGAATGTTCGGAATTCCGGAATGTACCAAGGTTCCGGAATGTTCGGAATTCCGGAATGCACAAAGGTTCCGGAATGTTCGGAATTCCGGAATGTTCAGAGTTCCGGAATGCACCAAGGTTCCGGAATGTTCAGAGTTCCGGAATGTTCAGAGTTCCGGAATGCACCAAGGTTCCGGAATGTTCGGAATTCCGGAATGCACAAAGGTTCCGGAATGTTCGGGATTCCGGAATGTTCAGAGTTCCGGAATGTTCAGAGTTCCGGAATGCACCAAGGTTCCGGAATGTTCGGAATTCCGGAATGTTCAGAGTTCCGGAATGCACCAAGGTTCCGGAATGTTCGGAATTCCGGAATGTTCAGAGTTCCGGAATGCACCAAGGTTCCGGAATGTTCGGAATTCCGGAATGTTCAGAGTTCCGGAATGCACCAAGGTTCCGGAATGTTCGGAATTCCGGAATGTTCAGAGTTCCGGAATGCACCAAGGTTCCGGAATGTTCAGAGTTCCGGAATGTTCAGAGTTCCGGAATGCACCAAGGTTCCGGAATGTTCGGAATTCCGGAATGTTCAGAGTTCCGGAATGCACCAAGGTTCCGGAATGTTTGGAATTCCGGAATGTTCGGAATTCCGGAATGCACCAAGGTTCCGGAATGTTCGGAATTCCGGAATGCACCAAGGTTCGGGAATGTTCAGAGTTCCGGAATGCACCAAGGTTCCGGAATGTTCGGAATTCCGGAATGTTCAGAATTCCGGAATGTACCAAGGTTCCGGAATGTTCAGAGTTCCGGAATGCACCAAGGTTCCGGAATGTTCAGAGTTCCGGAATGTTCAGAGTTCCGGAATGCACCAAGGTTCTGGAATGCACAAAGGTTCCGGAATGTTCGGAATTCCGGAATGTTCGGAATTCCGGAATGTTCGGAATTCCGGAATGTACCAAGGTTCCGGAATGTTCGGAATTCCGGAATGCACAAAGGTTCCGGAATGTTCGGAATTCCGGAATGTTCAGAGTTCCGGAATGCACCAAGGTTCCGGAATGTTCAGAATTCCGGAATGTTCAGAGTTCCGGAATGCACCATGGTTCCGGAATGCACAAAGGTTCCGGAATGTTCGGAATTCCGGAATGTTCGGAATTCCGGAATGTACCAAGGTTCCGGAATGTTCAGAGTTCCGGAATGCACCAAGGTTCCGGAATGTTCGGAATTCCGGAATGTTCAGAGTTCCGGAATGTTCAGAGTTCCGGAATGCACCAAGGTTCGGGAATGTTCAGAATTCCGGAATGTACCAAGGTTCCGGAATGTTCGGAATTCCGGAATGTTCAGAGTTCCGGAATGCACCAAGGTTCCGGAATGTTCGGAGTTCCGGAATGTTCAGAGTTCCGGAATGCACCAAGGTTCCGGAATGTTCGGAATTCCAGAATGTTCAGAGTTCCGGAATGCACCAAGGTTCCGGAATGTTCGGAATTCCGGAATGTTCAGAGTTCCGGAATGCACCAAGGTTCCGGAATGTTCGGAATTCCGGAATGTTCAGAATTCCGGAATGTTCAGAGTTCCGGAATGCACCAAGGTTCCGGAATGCACAAAGGTTCCGGAATGTTCGGAATTCCGGAATGTTCGGAATTCCGGAATGTACCAAGGTTCCGGAATGTTCAAAGTTCCGGAATGCACCAAGGTTCGGGAATGTTCAGAATTCCGGAATGTACCAAGGTTCTGGAATGTTCAGAGTTCCGGAATGCACCAAGGTTCCGGAATGTTCGGAATTCCGGAATGTTCAGAGTTCCGGAATGCACCAAGGTTCCGGAATGCACAAAGGTTCCGGAATGTTCGGAATTCCGGAATGTTCGGAATTCCGGAATGTTCGGAATTCCGGAATGTACCAAGGTTCCGGAATGTTCGGAATTCCGGAATGCACAAAGGTTCCGGAATGTTCGGAATTCCGGAATGTTCAGAGTTCCGGAATGCACCAAGGTTCCGGAATGTTCGGAATTCCGGAATGTTCAGAGTTCCGGAATGCACCAAGGTTCCGGAATGTTCAGAATTCCGGAATGTTCAGAGTTCCGGAATGCACCAAGGTTCCGGAATGCACAAAGGTTCCGGAATGTTCGGAATTCCGGAATGTTCGGAATTCCGGAATGTTCGGAATTCCGGAATGTACCAAGGTTCCGGAATGTTCGGAATTCCGGAATGCACAAAGGTTCCGGAATGTTCGGAATTCCGGAATGTTCAGAGTTCCGGAATGCACCAAGGTTCCGGAATGTTCGGAATTCCGGAATGTTCAGAGTTCCGGAATGCACCAAGGTTCCGGAATGTTCAGAATTCCGGAATGTTCAGAGTTCCGGAATGCACCAAGGTTCCGGAATGCACAAAGGTTCCGGAATTCCGGAATGTACCAAGGTTCCGGAATGTTCAGAGTTCCGGAATGCACCAAGGTTCCGGAATGTTCGGAATTCCGGAATGTTCAGAGTTCCGGAATGTTCAGAGTTCCGGAATGCACCAAGGTTCGGGAATGTTCAGAATTCCGGAATGTACCAAGGTTCCGGAATGTTCGGAATTCCGGAATGTTCAGAGTTCCGGAATGCACCAAGGTTCCGGAATGTTCGGAGTTCCGGAATGTTCAGAGTTCCGGAATGCACCAAGGTTCCGGAATGTTCGGAATTCCGGAATGTTCAGAGTTCCGGAATGCACCAAGGTTCCGGAATGTTCAGAATTCCGGAATGTTCAGAGTTCCGGAATGCACCAAGGTTCCGGAATGTTCGGATTTCCGGAATGTTCAGAGTTCCGGAATGCACCAAGGTTCCGGAATGTTCGGAATTCCGGAATGTTCAGAGTTCCGGAATGTTCGGAATTCCGGAATGTTCAGAGTTCCGGAATGCACCAAGGTTCCGGAATGTTCAGAGTTCCGGAATGCACCAAGGTTCCGGAATGTTCAGAGTTCCGGAATGTTCAGAGTTCCGGAATGCACCAAGGTTCTGGAATGCACAAAGGTTCCGGAATGTTCGGAATTCCGGAATGTTCAGAGTTCCGGAATGTTCAGAGTTCCGGAATGCAACAAGGTTCGGGAATGTTCAGAATTCCGGAATGTACCAAGGTTCTGGAATGTTCAGAGTTCCGGAATGCACCAAGGTTCCGGAATGTTCGGAATTCCGGAATGTTCAGAGTTCCGGAATGCACCAAGGTTCCGGAATGTTCAGAGTTCCGGAATGTTCAGAGTTCCGGAATGCACCAAGGTTCCGGAATGTTCGGAATTCCGGAATGTTCAGAGTTCCGGAATGCACCAAGGTTCCGGAATGTTTGGAATTCCGGAATGTTCGGAATTCCGGAATGCACCAAGGTTCCGGAATGTTCGGAATTCCGGAATGCACCAAGGTTCGGGAATGTTCAGAATTCCGGAATGTACCAAGGTTCTGGAATGTTCAGAGTTCCGCAATGCACCAAGGTTCCGGAATGTTCGGAATTCCGGAATGTTCAGAGTTCCGGAATGCACCAAGGTTCCGGAATGTTCGGAATTCCGGAATGTTCAGAGTTCCGGAATGTTCAGAGTTCCGGAATGCACCAAGGTTCCGGAATGCACAAAGGTTCCGGAATGTTCGGAATTCCGGAATGTTCGGAATTCCGGAATGTACCAAGGTTCCGGAATGTTCGGAATTCCGGAATGTTCAGAGTTCCGGAATGTTCGGAATTCCGGAATGTTCAGAGTTCCGGAATGCACCAAGGTTCCGGAATGTTCAGAGTTCCGGAATGTTCAGAGTTCCGGAATGCACCAAGGTTCTGGAATGCACAAAGGTTCCGGAATGTTCGGAATTCCGGAATGTTCGGAATTCCGGAATGTTCGGAATTCCGGAATGTACCAAGGTTCCGGAATGTTCGGAATTCCGGAATGCACAAAGGTTCCGGAATGTTCGGGATTCCGGAATGTTCAGAGTTCCGGAATGCACCAAGGTTCCGGAATGTTCGGAATTCCGGAATGTTCAGAGTTCCGGAATGCACCAAGGTTCCGGAATGTTCAGAATTCCGGAATGTTCAGAGTTCCGGAATGCACCAAGGTTCCGGAATGCACAAAGGTTCCGGAATGTTCGGAATTCCGGAATGTTCGGAATTCCGGAATGTACCAAGGTTCCGGAATGTTCAGAGTTCCGGAATGTTCAGAGTTCCGGAATGCACCAAGGTTCGGGAATGTTCAGAATTCCGGAATGTACCAAGGTTCCGGAATGTTCGGAGTTCCGGAATGTTCAGAGTTCCGGAATGCACCAAGGTTCCGGAATGTTCGGAATTCCAGAATGTTCAGAGTTCCGGAATGCACCAAGGTTCCGGAATGTTCGGAATTCCGGAATGTTCAGAGTTCCGGAATGCACCAAGGTTCCGGAATGTTCGGAATTCCGGAATGTTCAGAATTCCGGAATGTTCAGAGTTCCGGAATGCACCAAGGTTCCGGAATGTTCGGAATTCCGGAATGTTCAGAGTTCCGGAATGCACCAAGGTTCCGGAATGTTCGGAATTCCGGAATGTTCAGAATTCCGGAATGTTCAGAGTTCCGGAATGCACCAAGGTTCCGGAATGCACAAAGGTTCCGGAATGTTCGGAATTCCGGAATGTTCGGAATTCCGGAATGTACCAAGGTTCCGGAATGTTCAAAGTTCCGGAATGCACCAAGGTTCGGGAATGTTCAGAATTCCGGAATGTACCAAGGTTCTGGAATGTTCAGAGTTCCGGAATGCACCAAGGTTCCGGAATGTTCGGAATTCCGGAATGTTCAGAGTTCCGGAATGCACCAAGGTTCCGGAATGCACAAAGGTTCCGGAATGTTCGGAATTCCGGAATGTTCGGAATTCCGGAATGTTCGGAATTCCGGAATGTACCAAGGTTCCGGAATGTTCGGAATTCCGGAATGCACAAAGGTTCCGGAATGTTCGGAATTCCGGAATGTTCAGAGTTCCGGAATGCACCAAGGTTCCGGAATGTTCGGAATTCCGGAATGTTCAGAGTTCCGGAATGCACCAAGGTTCCGGAATGTTCAGAATTCCGGAATGTTCAGAGTTCCGGAATGCACCAAGGTTCCGGAATGCACAAAGGTTCCGGAATGTTCGGAATTCCGGAATGTTCGGAATTCCGGAATGTTCGGAATTCCGGAATGTACCAAGGTTCCGGAATGTTCGGAATTCCGGAATGCACAAAGGTTCCGGAATGTTCGGAATTCCGGAATGTTCAGAGTTCCGGAATGCACCAAGGTTCCGGAATGTTCGGAATTCCGGAATGTTCAGAGTTCCGGAATGCACCAAGGTTCCGGAATGTTCAGAATTCCGGAATGTTCAGAGTTCCGGAATGCACCAAGGTTCCGGAATGCACAAAGGTTCCGGAATGTTCGGAATTCCGGAATGTTCGGAATTCCGGAATGTACCAAGGTTCCGGAATGTTCAGAGTTCCGGAATGCACCAAGGTTCCGGAATGTTCGGAATTCCGGAATGTTCAGAGTTCCGGAATGTTCAGAGTTCCGGAATGCACCAAGGTTCGGGAATGTTCAGAATTCCGGAATGTACCAAGGTTCCGGAATGTTCGGAATTCCGGAATGTTCTGAGTTCCGGAATGCACCAAGGTTCCGGAATGTTCGGAGTTCCGGAATGTTCAGAGTTCCGGAATGCACCAAGGTTCCGGAATGTTCGGAATTCCGGAATGTTCAGAGTTCCGGAATGCACCAAGGTTCCGGAATGTTCAGAATTCCGGAATGTTCAGAGTTCCGGAATGCACCAAGGTTCCGGAATGTTCGGATTTCCGGAATGTTCAGAGTTCCGGAATGCACCAAGGTTCCGGAATGTTCGGAATTCCGGAATGTTCAGAGTTCCGGAATGTTCGGAATTCCGGAATGTTCAGAGTTCCGGAATGCACCAAGGTTCCGGAATGTTCAGAGTTCCGGAATGCACCAAGGTTCCGGAATGTTCAGAGTTCCGGAATGTTCAGAGTTCCGGAATGCACCAAGGTTCTGGAATGCACAAAGGTTCCGGAATGTTCGGAATTCCGGAATGTTCAGAGTTCCGGAATGTTCAGAGTTCCGGAATGCAACAAGGTTCGGGAATGTTCAGAATTCCGGAATGTACCAAGGTTCTGGAATGTTCAGAGTTCCGGAATGCACCAAGGTTCCGGAATGTTCGGAATTCCGGAATGTTCAGAGTTCCGGAATGCACCAAGGTTCCGGAATGTTCGGAGTTCCGGAATGTTCAGAGTTCCGGAATGCACCAAGGTTCCGGAATGTTCGGAATTCCAGAATGTTCAGAGTTCCGGAATGCACCAAGGTTCCGGAATGTTCGGAATTCCGGAATGTTCAGAGTTCCGGAATGCACCAAGGTTCCGGAATGTTCGGAATTCCGGAATGTTCAGAATTCCGGAATGTTCAGAGTTCCGGAATGCACCAAGGTTCCGGAATGCACAAAGGTTCCGGAATGTTCGGAATTCCGGAATGTTCGGAATTCCGGAATGTACCAAGGTTCCGGAATGTTCAAAGTTCCGGAATGCACCAAGGTTCGGGAATGTTCAGAATTCCGGAATGTACCAAGGTTCTGGAATGTTCAGAGTTCCGGAATGCACCAAGGTTCCGGAATGTTCGGAATTCCGGAATGTTCAGAGTTCCGGAATGCACCAAGGTTCCGGAATGCACAAAGGTTCCGGAATGTTCGGAATTCCGGAATGTTCGGAATTCCGGAATGTTCGGAATTCCGGAATGTACCAAGGTTCCGGAATGTTCGGAATTCCGGAATGCACAAAGGTTCCGGAATGTTCGGAATTCCGGAATGTTCAGAGTTCCGGAATGCACCAAGGTTCCGGAATGTTCGGAATTCCGGAATGTTCAGAGTTCCGGAATGCACAAAGGTTCCGGAATGTTCGGAATTCCGGAATGTTCGGAATTCCGGAATGTTCGGAATTCCGGAATGTACCAAGGTTCCGGAATGTTCGGAATTCCGGAATGCACAAAGGTTCCGGAATGTTCGGAATTCCGGAATGTTCAGAGTTCCGGAATGCACCAAGGTTCCGGAATGTTCGGAATTCCGGAATGTTCAGAGTTCCGGAATGCACCAAGGTTCCGGAATGTTCAGAATTCCGGAATGTTCAGAGTTCCGGAATGCACCAAGGTTCCGGAATGTTCGGATTTCCGGAATGTTCAGAGTTCCGGAATGCACCAAGGTTCCGGAATGTTCGGAATTCCGGAATGTTCAGAGTTCCGGAATGTTCGGAATTCCGGAATGTTCAGAGTTCCGGAATGCACCAAGGTTCCGGAATGTTCAGAGTTCCGGAATGCACCAAGGTTCCGGAATGTTCAGAGTTCCGGAATGTTCAGAGTTCCGGAATGCACCAAGGTTCTGGAATGCACAAAGGTTCCGGAATGTTCGGAATTCCGGAATGTTCGGAATTCCGGAATGTTCGGAATTCCGGAATGTACCAAGGTTCCGGAATGTTCGGAATTCCGGAATGCACAAAGGTTCCGGAATGTTCGGAATTCCGGAATGTTCAGAGTTCCGGAATGCACCAAGGTTCCGGAATGTTCAGAGTTCCGGAATGTTCAGAGTTCCGGAATGCACCAAGGTTCCGGAATGTTCGGAATTCCGGAATGCACAAAGGTTCCGGAATGTTCGGGATTCCGGAATGTTCAGAGTTCCGGAATGTTCAGAGTTCCGGAATGCACCAAGGTTCCGGAATGTTCGGAATTCCGGAATGTTCGGAATTCCGGAATGTACCAAGGTTCCGGAATGTTCGGAATTCCGGAATGTTCAGAGTTCCGGAATGCACCAAGGTTCCGGAATGTTCGGAATTCCGGAATGTTCAGAATTCCGGAATGTACCAAGGTTCCGGAATGTTCAGAGTTCCGGAATGCACCAAGGTTCCGGAATGTTCAGAGTTCCGGAATGTTCAGAGTTCCGGAATGCACCAAGGTTCTGGAATGCACAAAGGTTCCGGAATGTTCGGAATTCCGGAATGTTCGGAATTCCGGAATGTTCGGAATTCCGGAATGTACCAAGGTTCCGGAATGTTCGGAATTCCGGAATGCACAAAGGTTCCGGAATGTTCGGAATTCCGGAATGTTCAGAGTTCCGGAATGCACCAAGGTTCCGGAATGTTCAGAATTCCGGAATGTTCAGAGTTCCGGAATGCACCATGGTTCCGGAATGCACAAAGGTTCCGGAATGTTCGGAATTCCGGAATGTTCGGAATTCCGGAATGTACCAAGGTTCCGGAATGTTCAGAGTTCCGGAATGCACCAAGGTTCCGGAATGTTCGGAATTCCGGAATGTTCAGAGTTCCGGAATGTTCAGAGTTCCGGAATGCACCAAGGTTCGGGAATGTTCAGAATTCCGGAATGTACCAAGGTTCCGGAATGTTCGGAATTCCGGAATGTTCAGAGTTCCGGAATGCACCAAGGTTCCGGAATGTTCGGAGTTCCGGAATGTTCAGAGTTCCGGAATGCACCAAGGTTCCGGAATGTTCGGAATTCCAGAATGTTCAGAGTTCCGGAATGCACCAAGGTTCCGGAATGTTCGGAATTCCGGAATGTTCAGAGTTCCGGAATGCACCAAGGTTCCGGAATGTTCGGAATTCCGGAATGTTCAGAATTCCGGAATGTTCAGAGTTCCGGAATGCACCAAGGTTCCGGAATGCACAAAGGTTCCGGAATGTTCGGAATTCCGGAATGTTCGGAATTCCGGAATGTACCAAGGTTCCGGAATGTTCAAAGTTCCGGAATGCACCAAGGTTCGGGAATGTTCAGAATTCCGGAATGTACCAAGGTTCTGGAATGTTCAGAGTTCCGGAATGCACCAAGGTTCCGGAATGTTCGGAATTCCGGAATGTTCAGAGTTCCGGAATGCACCAAGGTTCCGGAATGCACAAAGGTTCCGGAATGTTCGGAATTCCGGAATGTTCGGAATTCCGGAATGTTCGGAATTCCGGAATGTACCAAGGTTCCGGAATGTTCGGAATTCCGGAATGCACAAAGGTTCCGGAATGTTCGGAATTCCGGAATGTTCAGAGTTCCGGAATGCACCAAGGTTCCGGAATGTTCGGAATTCCGGAATGTTCAGAGTTCCGGAATGCACCAAGGTTCCGGAATGTTCAGAATTCCGGAATGTTCAGAGTTCCGGAATGCACCAAGGTTCCGGAATGCACAAAGGTTCCGGAATGTTCGGAATTCCGGAATGTTCGGAATTCCGGAATGTTCGGAATTCCGGAATGTACCAAGGTTCCGGAATGTTCGGAATTCCGGAATGCACAAAGGTTCCGGAATGTTCGGAATTCCGGAATGTTCAGAGTTCCGGAATGCACCAAGGTTCCGGAATGTTCGGAATTCCGGAATGTTCAGAGTTCCGGAATGCACCAAGGTTCCGGAATGTTCAGAATTCCGGAATGTTCAGAGTTCCGGAATGCACCAAGGTTCCGGAATGCACAAAGGTTCCGGAATTCCGGAATGTACCAAGGTTCCGGAATGTTCAGAGTTCCGGAATGCACCAAGGTTCCGGAATGTTCGGAATTCCGGAATGTTCAGAGTTCCGGAATGTTCAGAGTTCCGGAATGCACCAAGGTTCGGGAATGTTCAGAATTCCGGAATGTACCAAGGTTCCGGAATGTTCGGAATTCCGGAATGTTCAGAGTTCCGGAATGCACCAAGGTTCCGGAATGTTCGGAGTTCCGGAATGTTCAGAGTTCCGGAATGCACCAAGGTTCCGGAATGTTCGGAATTCCGGAATGTTCAGAGTTCCGGGATGCACCAAGGTTCCGGAATGTTCAGAATTCCGGAATGTTCAGAGTTCCGGAATGCACCAAGGTTCCGGAATGTTCGGATTTCCGGAATGTTCAGAGTTCCGGAATGCACCAAGGTTCCGGAATGTTCGGAATTCCGGAATGTTCAGAGTTCCGGAATGTTCAGAGTTCCGGAATGCACCAAGGTTCCGGAATGTTCAGAGTTCCGGAATGTTCAGAGTTCCGGAATGCACCAAGGTTCTGGAATGCACAAAGGTTCCGGAATGTTCGGAATTCCGGAATGTTCAGAGTTCCGGAATGTTCAGAGTTCCGGAATGCAACAAGGTTCGGGAATGTTCAGAATTCCGGAATGTACCAAGGTTCTGGAATGTTCGGAATTCCGGAATGCACAAAGGTTCCGGAATGTTCGGGATTCCGGAATGTTCAGAGTTCCGGAATGTTCAGAGTTCCGGAATGCACCAAGGTTCCGGAATGTTCGGAATTCCGGAATGTTCAGAGTTCCGGAATGCACCAAGGTTCCGGAATGTTCAGAGTTCCGGAATGCACCAAGGTTCCGGAATGTTCGGAATTCCGGAATGTTCAGAGTTCCGGAATGCACCAAGGTTCCGGAATGTTCAGAGTTCCGGAATGTTCAGAGTTCCGGAATGCACCAAGGTTCCGGAATGTTCGGAATTCCGGAATGCACAAAGGTTCCGGAATGTTCGGGATTCCGGAATGTTCAGAGTTCCGGAATGTTCAGAGTTCCGGAATGCACCAAGGTTCCGGAATGTTCGGAATTCCGGAATGTTCAGAGTTCCGGAATGCACCAAGGTTCCGGAATGTTCAGAGTTCCGGAATGCACCAAGGTTCCGGAATGTTCGGATTTCCGGAATGTTCAGAGTTCCGGAATGCACCAAGGTTCCGGAATGTTCGGAATTCCGGAATGTTCAGAGTTCCGGAATGCACCAAGGTTCCGGAATGTTCGGATTTCCGGAATGTTCAGAGTTCCGGAATGCACCAAGGTTCCGGAATGTTCGGAATTCCGGAATGTTCAGAGTTCCGGAATGCACCAAGGTTCCGGAATGTTCGGAATTCCGGAATGTTCAGAGTTCCGGAATGTTCAGAGTTCCGGAATGCACCAAGGTTCCGGAATGCACAAAGGTTCCGGAATGTTCGGAATTCCGGAATGTTCGGAATTCCGGAATGTACCAAGGTTCCGGAATGTTCGGAATTCCGGAATGTTCAGAGTTCCGGAATGTTCGGAATTCCGGAATGTTCAGAGTTCCGGAATGCACCAAGGTTCCGGAATGTTCGGAATTCCGGAATGTTCAGAGTTCCGGAATGCACCAAGGTTCCGGAATGTTCGGAATTCCGGAATGTTCAGAGTTCCGGAATGCACCAAGGTTCCGGAATGTTCGGAATTCCGGAATGTTCAGAATTCCGGAATGTTCAGAGTTCCGGAATGCACCAAGGTTCCGGAATGCACAAAGGTTCCGGAATGTTCGGAATTCCGGAATGTTCGGAATTCCGGAATGTACCAAGGTTCCGGAATGTTCAAAGTTCCGGAATGCACCAAGGTTCGGGAATGTTCAGAATTCCGGAATGTACCAAGGTTCTGGAATGTTCAGAGTTCCGGAATGCACCAAGGTTCCGGAATGTTCGGAATTCCGGAATGTTCAGAGTTCCGGAATGCACCAAGGTTCCGGAATGTTCAGAGTTCCGGAATGCACCAAGGTTCCGGAATGTTCGGATTTCCGGAATGTTCAGAGTTCCGGAATGCACCAAGGTTCCGGAATGCACCAAGGTTCCGGAATGTTCGGAATTCCGGAATGTTCAGAGTTCCGGAATGTTCAGAGTTCCGGAATGCACCAAGGTTCCGGAATGCACAAAGGTTCCGGAATGTTCGGAATTCCGGAATGTTCGGAATTCCGGAATGTACCAAGGTTCCGGAATGTTCGGAATTCCGGAATGTTCAGAGTTCCGGAATGTTCGGAATTCCGGAATGTTCAGAGTTCCGGAATGCACCAAGGTTCCGGAATGTTCGGAATTCCGGAATGTTCAGAGTTCCGGAATGCACCAAGGTTCCGGAATGTTCGGAATTCCGGAATGTTCAGAGTTCCGGAATGCACCAAGGTTCCGGAATGTTCAGAGTTCCGGAATGCACCAAGGTTCCGGAATGTTCGGATTTCCGGAATGTTCAGAGTTCCGGAATGCACCAAGGTTCCGGAATGCACCAAGGTTCCGGAATGTTCGGAATTCCGGAATGTTCAGAGTTCCGGAATGTTCAGAGTTCCGGAATGCACCAAGGTTCCGGAATGCACAAAGGTTCCGGAATGTTCGGAATTCCGGAATGTTCGGAATTCCGGAATGTACCAAGGTTCCGGAATGTTCGGAATTCCGGAATGTTCAGAGTTCCGGAATGTTCGGAATTCCGGAATGTTCAGAGTTCCGGAATGCACCAAGGTTCCGGAATGTTCAGAGTTCCGGAATGTTCAGAGTTCCGGAATGCACCAAGGTTCTGGAATGCACAAAGGTTCCGGAATGTTCAGAATTCCGGAATGTTCGGAATTCCGGAATGTTCGGAATTCCGGAATGTACCAAGGTTCCGGAATGTTCGGAATTCCGGAATGTTCGGAATTCCGGAATGTACCAAGGTTCCGGAATGTTCGGAATTCCGGAATGCACAAAGGTTCCGGAATGTTCGGAATTCCGGAATGTTCAGAGTTCCGGAATGCACCAAGGTTCCGGAATGTTCGGAATTCCGGAATGTTCAGAGTTCCGGAATGCACCAAGGTTCCGGAATGTTCAGAATTCCGGAATGTTCAGAGTTCCGGAATGCACCAAGGTTCCGGAATGCACAAAGGTTCCGGAATGTTCGGAATTCCGGAATGTTCGGAATTCCGGAATGTACCAAGGTTCCGGAATGTTCAGAGTTCCGGAATGCACCAAGGTTCGGGAATGTTCAGAATTCCGGAATGTACCAAGGTTCTGGAATGTTCAGAGTTCCGGAATGCACCAAGGTTCCGGAATGTTCGGAATTCCGGAATGTTCAGAGTTCCGGAATGCACCAAGGTTCCGGAATGTTCAGAGTTCCGGAATGTTCAGAGTTCCGGAATGCACCAAGGTTCCGGAATGTTCGGAATTCCGGAATGTTCAGAGTTCCGGAATGCACCAAGGTTCCGGAATGTTCGGAATTCCGGAATGTTCAGAATTCCGGAATGTTCAGAGTTCCGGAATGCACCAAGGTTCCGGAATGCACAAAGGTTCCGGAATGTTCGGAATTCCGGAATGTTCGGAATTCCGGAATGTACCAAGGTTCCGGAATGTTCAGAGTTCCGGAATGCACCAAGGTTCCGGAATGTTTGGAATTCCGGAATGTTCAGAGTTCCGGAATGTTCAGAGTTCCGGAATGCACCAAGGTTCCGGAATGTTCGGAATTCCGGAATGTTCAGAGTTCCGGAATGTTCGGAATTCCGGAATGTTCGGAATTCCGGAATGTACCAAGGTTCCGGAATGTTCGGAATTCCGGAATGCACAAAGGTTCCGGAATGTTCGGAATTCCGGAATGTTCAGAGTTCCGGAATGCACCAAGGTTCCGGAATGTTCGGAATTCCGGAATGTTCAGAGTTCCGGAATGTTCGGAATTCCGGAATGTACCAAGGTTCTGGAATGTTCAGAGTTCCGGAATGCACCAAGGTTCCGGAATGCACAAAGGTTCCAGAATGTTCAGAGTTCCGGAATGTTCAGAGTTCCGGAATGCACCAAGGTTCCGGAATGTTCGGAATTCCGGAATGTTCGGAATTCCGGAATGTACCAAGGTTCCGGAATGTTCGGAATTCCGGAATGCACAAAGGTTCCAGAATGTTCAGAGTTCCGGAATGTTCAGAGTTCCGGAATGTTCGGAATTCCGGAATGCACCAAGGTTCCGGAATGTTCAGAGTTCCGGAATGTTCAGAGTTCCGGAATGCACCAAGGTTCCGGAATGTTCGGAATTCCGGAATGTTCAGAGTTCCGGAATGCACCAAGGTTCCGGAATGTTCGGAATTCCGGAATGTTCAGAATTCCGGAATGTTCGGAGTTCCGGAATGCACCAAGGTTCCGGAATGTTCGGAGTTCCGGAATGCACCAAGGTTCCGGAATGTTCGGAATTCCGGAATGTTCAGAGTTCCGGAATGCACAAAGGTTCCGGAATGTTCGGAATTCCGGAATGTTCAGAGTTCCGGAACGCACCAAGGTTCCGGAATGTTCGGAATTCCGGAATGTTCAGAGTTCCGGAATGTTCGGAATTCCGGAATGTTCAGAGTTCCGGAATGCACCAAGGTTCCGGAATGTTCAGAGTTCCGGAATGTTCAGAGTTCCGGAATGCACCAAGGTTCTGGAATGCACAAAGGTTCCGGAATGTTCGGAATTCCGGAATGTTCGGAATTCCGGAATGTTCGGAATTCCGGAATGTACCAAGGTTCCGGAATGTTCGGAATTCCGGAATGTTCGGAATTCCGGAATGTACCAAGGTTCCGGAATGTTCGGAATTCCGGAATGCACAAAGGTTCCGGAATGTTCGGAATTCCGGAATGTTCAGAGTTCCGGAATGCACCAAGGTTCCGGAATGTTCGGAATTCCGGAATGTTCAGAGTTCCGGAATGTTCAGAGTTCCGGAATGCACCAAGGTTCGGGAATGTTCAGAATTCCGGAATGTACCAAGGTTCTGGAATGTTCAGAGTTCCGGAATGCACCAAGGTTCCGGAATGTTCGGAATTCCGGAATGTTCAGAGTTCCGGAATGCACCAAGGTTCCGGAATGTTCAGAGTTCCGGAATGTTCAGAGTTCCGGAATGCACCAAGGTTCCGGAATGTTCGGAATTCCGGAATGTTCAGAGTTCCGGAATGCACCAAGGTTCCGGAATGTTCGGATTTCCGGAATGTTCAGAGTTCCGGAATGCACCAAGGTTCCGGAATGTTCGGAATTCCGGAATGTTCAGAGTTCCGGAATGTTCGGAATTCCGGAATGTTCAGAGTTCCGGAATGCACCAAGGTTCCGGAATGTTCAGAGTTCCGGAATGTTCAGAGTTCCGGAATGCACCAAGGTTCTGGAATGCACAAAGGTTCCGGAATGTTCGGAATTCCGGAATGTTCGGAATTCCGGAATGTTCGGAATTCCGGAATGTACCAAGGTTCCGGAAAGTTCGGAATTCCGGAATGTTCAGAGTTCCGGAATGTTCGGAATTCCGGAATGTTCAGAGTTCCGGAATGCACCAAGGTTCCGGAATGTTCAGAGTTCCGGAATGTTCAGAGTTCCGGAATGCACCAAGGTTCTGGAATGCACAAAGGTTCCGGAATGTTCGGAATTCCGGAATGTTCGGAATTCCGGAATGTTCGGAATTCCGGAATGTACCAAGGTTCCGGAATGTTCGGAATTCCGGAATGTTCGGAATTCCGGAATGTACCAAGGTTCCGGAATGTTCGGAATTCCGGAATGCACAAAGGTTCCGGAATGTTCGGAATTCCGGAATGTTCAGAGTTCCGGAATGCACCAAGGTTCCGGAATGTTCGGAATTCCGGAATGTTCAGAGTTCCGGAATGTTCAGAGTTCCGGAATGCAACAAGGTTCGGGAATGTTCAGAATTCCGGAATGTACCAAGGTTCTGGAATGTTCAGAGTTCCGGAATGCACCAAGGTTCCGGAATGTTCGGAATTCCGGAATGTTCAGAGTTCCGGAATGCACCAAGGTTCCGGAATGTTCAGAGTTCCGGAATGTTCAGAGTTCCGGAATGCACCAAGGTTCCGGAATGTTCGGAATTCCGGAATGTTCAGAGTTCCGGAATGCACCAAGGTTCCGGAATGTTCAGAGTTCCGGAATGCACCAAGGTTCCGGAATGTTCGGATTTCCGGAATGTTCAGAGTTCCGGAATGCACCAAGGTTCCGGAATGTTCGGAATTCCGGAATGTTCAGAGTTCCGGAATGCACCAAGGTTCCGGAATGTTCGGATTTCCGGAATGTTCAGAGTTCCGGAATGCACCAAGGTTCCGGAATGTTCGGAATTCCGGAATGTTCAGAGTTCCGGAATGTTCAGAGTTCCGGAATGCAACAAGGTTCGGGAATGTTCAGAATTCCGGAATGTACCAAGGTTCTGGAATGTTCAGAGTTCCGGAATGCACCAAGGTTCCGGAATGTTCGGAATTCCGGAATGTTCAGAGTTCCGGAATGCACCAAGGTTCCGGAATGTTCAGAGTTCCGGAATGTTCAGAGTTCCGGAATGCACCAAGGTTCCGGAATGTTCGGAATTCCGGAATGCACAAAGGTTCCGGAATGTTCGGGATTCCGGAATGTTCAGAGTTCCGGAATGTTCAGAGTTCCGGAATGCACCAAGGTTCCGGAATGTTCGGAATTCCGGAATGTTCGGAATTCCGGAATGTACCAAGGTTCCGGAATGTTCGGAATTCCGGAATGTTCAGAGTTCCGGAATGTTCGGAATTCCGGAATGTTCAGAGTTCCGGAATGCACCAAGGTTCCGGAATGTTCGGAATTCCGGAATGTTCAGAGTTCCGGAATGCACCAAGGTTCCGGAATGTTCGGAATTCCGGAATGTTCAGAGTTCCGGAATGCACCAAGGTTCCGGAATGTTCGGAATTCCGGAATGTTCAGAATTCCGGAATGTACCAAGGTTCCGGAATGTTCAGAGTTCCGGAATGCACCAAGGTTCCGGAATGTTCAGAGTTCCGGAATGTTCAGAGTTCCGGAATGCACCAAGGTTCTGGAATGCACAAAGGTTCCGGAATGTTCGGAATTCCGGAATGTTCGGAATTCCGGAATGTTCGGAATTCCGGAATGTACCAAGGTTCCGGAATGTTCGGAATTCCGGAATGCACAAAGGTTCCGGAATGTTCGGAATTCCGGAATGTTCAGAGTTCCGGAATGCACCAAGGTTCCGGAATGTTCAGAATTCCGGAATGTTCAGAGTTCCGGAATGCACCATGGTTCCGGAATGCACAAAGGTTCCGGAATGTTCGGAATTCCGGAATGTTCGGAATTCCGGAATGTACCAAGGTTCCGGAATGTTCAGAGTTCCGGAATGCACCAAGGTTCCGGAATGTTCGGAATTCCGGAATGTTCAGAGTTCCGGAATGTTCAGAGTTCCGGAATGCACCAAGGTTCGGGAATGTTCAGAATTCCGGAATGTACCAAGGTTCCGGAATGTTCGGAATTCCGGAATGTTCAGAGTTCCGGAATGCACCAAGGTTCCGGAATGTTCGGAGTTCCGGAATGTTCAGAGTTCCGGAATGCACCAAGGTTCCGGAATGTTCGGAATTCCAGAATGTTCAGAGTTCCGGAATGCACCAAGGTTCCGGAATGTTCGGAATTCCGGAATGTTCAGAGTTCCGGAATGCACCAAGGTTCCGGAATGCACAAAGGTTCCGGAATGTTCGGAATTCCGGAATGTTCGGAATTCCGGAATGTTCGGAATTCCGGAATGTACCAAGGTTCCGGAATGTTCGGAATTCCGGAATGCACAAAGGTTCCGGAATGTTCGGAATTCCGGAATGTTCAGAGTTCCGGAATGCACCAAGGTTCCGGAATGTTCGGAATTCCGGAATGTTCAGAGTTCCGGAATGCACCAAGGTTCCGGAATGTTCAGAATTCCGGAATGTTCAGAGTTCCGGAATGCACCAAGGTTCCGGAATGCACAAAGGTTCCGGAATGTTCGGAATTCCGGAATGTTCGGAATTCCGGAATGTTCGGAATTCCGGAATGTACCAAGGTTCCGGAATGTTCGGAATTCCGGAATGCACAAAGGTTCCGGAATGTTCGGAATTCCGGAATGTTCAGAGTTCCGGAATGCACCAAGGTTCCGGAATGTTCGGAATTCCGGAATGTTCAGAGTTCCGGAATGCACCAAGGTTCCGGAATGTTCAGAATTCCGGAATGTTCAGAGTTCCGGAATGCACCAAGGTTCCGGAATGCACAAAGGTTCCGGAATTCCGGAATGTACCAAGGTTCCGGAATGTTCAGAGTTCCGGAATGCACCAAGGTTCCGGAATGTTCGGAATTCCGGAATGTTCAGAGTTCCGGAATGTTCAGAGTTCCGGAATGCACCAAGGTTCGGGAATGTTCGGAATTCCGGAATGTTCAGAGTTCCGGAATGCACCAAGGTTCCGGAATGTTCAGAGTTCCGGAATGCACCAAGGTTCCGGAATGTTCGGATTTCCGGAATGTTCAGAGTTCCGGAATGCACCAAGGTTCCGGAATGTTCGGAATTCCGGAATGTTCAGAGTTCCGGAATGCACCAAGGTTCCGGAATGTTCGGATTTCCGGAATGTTCAGAGTTCCGGAATGCACCAAGGTTCCGGAATGTTCGGAATTCCGGAATGTTCAGAGTTCCGGAATGCACCAAGGTTCCGGAATGTTCGGAATTCCGGAATGTTCAGAGTTCCGGAATGTTCAGAGTTCCGGAATGCACCAAGGTTCCGGAATGCACAAAGGTTCCGGAATGTTCGGAATTCCGGAATGTTCGGAATTCCGGAATGTACCAAGGTTCCGGAATGTTCGGAATTCCGGAATGTTCAGAGTTCCGGAATGTTCGGAATTCCGGAATGTTCAGAGTTCCGGAATGCACCAAGGTTCCGGAATGTTCGGAATTCCGGAATGTTCAGAGTTCCGGAATGCACCAAGGTTCCGGAATGTTCGGAATTCCGGAATGTTCAGAGTTCCGGAATGCACCAAGGTTCCGGAATGTTCGGAATTCCGGAATGTTCAGAATTCCGGAATGTTCAGAGTTCCGGAATGCACCAAGGTTCCGGAATGCACAAAGGTTCCGGAATGTTCGGAATTCCGGAATGTTCGGAATTCCGGAATGTACCAAGGTTCCGGAATGTTCAAAGTTCCGGAATGCACCAAGGTTCGGGAATGTTCAGAATTCCGGAATGTACCAAGGTTCTGGAATGTTCAGAGTTCCGGAATGCACCAAGGTTCCGGAATGTTCGGAATTCCGGAATGTTCAGAGTTCCGGAATGCACCAAGGTTCCGGAATGTTCAGAGTTCCGGAATGCACCAAGGTTCCGGAATGTTCGGATTTCCGGAATGTTCAGAGTTCCGGAATGCACCAAGGTTCCGGAATGCACCAAGGTTCCGGAATGTTCGGAATTCCGGAATGTTCAGAGTTCCGGAATGTTCAGAGTTCCGGAATGCACCAAGGTTCCGGAATGCACAAAGGTTCCGGAATGTTCGGAATTCCGGAATGTTCGGAATTCCGGAATGTACCAAGGTTCCGGAATGTTCGGAATTCCGGAATGTTCAGAGTTCCGGAATGTTCGGAATTCCGGAATGTTCAGAGTTCCGGAATGCACCAAGGTTCCGGAATGTTCAGAGTTCCGGAATGTTCAGAGTTCCGGAATGCACCAAGGTTCTGGAATGCACAAAGGTTCCGGAATGTTCAGAATTCCGGAATGTTCGGAATTCCGGAATGTTCGGAATTCCGGAATGTACCAAGGTTCCGGAATGTTCGGAATTCCGGAATGTTCGGAATTCCGGAATGTACCAAGGTTCCGGAATGTTCGGAATTCCGGAATGCACAAAGGTTCCGGAATGTTCGGAATTCCGGAATGTTCAGAGTTCCGGAATGCACCAAGGTTCCGGAATGTTCGGAATTCCGGAATGTTCAGAGTTCCGGAATGCACCAAGGTTCCGGAATGTTCAGAATTCCGGAATGTTCAGAGTTCCGGAATGCACCAAGGTTCCGGAATGCACAAAGGTTCCGGAATGTTCGGAATTCCGGAATGTTCGGAATTCCGGAATGTACCAAGGTTCCGGAATGTTCAGAGTTCCGGAATGCACCAAGGTTCCGGAATGTTCGGAATTCCGGAATGTTCAGAGTTCCGGAATGTTCAGAGTTCCGGAATGCACCAAGGTTCGGGAATGTTCAGAATTCCGGAATGTACCAAGGTTCTGGAATGTTCAGAGTTCCGGAATGCACCAAGGTTCCGGAATGTTCGGAATTCCGGAATGTTCAGAGTTCCGGAATGCACCAAGGTTCCGGAATGTTCAGAGTTCCGGAATGTTCAGAGTTCCGGAATGCACCAAGGTTCCGGAATGTTCGGAATTCCGGAATGTTCAGAGTTCCGGAATGCACCAAGGTTCCGGAATGTTCGGAATTCCGGAATGTTCAGAATTCCGGAATGTTCAGAGTTCCGGAATGCACCAAGGTTCCGGAATGCACAAAGGTTCCGGAATGTTCGGAATTCCGGAATGTTCGGAATTCCGGAATGTACCAAGGTTCCGGAATGTTCAGAGTTCCGGAATGCACCAAGGTTCCGGAATGTTTGGAATTCCGGAATGTTCAGAGTTCCGGAATGTTCAGAGTTCCGGAATGCACCAAGGTTCCGGAATGTTCGGAATTCCGGAATGTTCAGAGTTCCGGAATGTTCGGAATTCCGGAATGTTCGGAATTCCGGAATGTACCAAGGTTCCGGAATGTTCGGAATTCCGGAATGCACAAAGGTTCCGGAATGTTCGGAATTCCGGAATGTTCAGAGTTCCGGAATGCACCAAGGTTCCGGAATGTTCGGAATTCCGGAATGTTCAGAGTTCCGGAATGTTCGGAATTCCGGAATGTACCAAGGTTCTGGAATGTTCAGAGTTCCGGAATGCACCAAGGTTCCGGAATGCACAAAGGTTCCAGAATGTTCAGAGTTCCGGAATGTTCAGAGTTCCGGAATGCACCAAGGTTCCGGAATGTTCGGAATTCCGGAATGTTCGGAATTCCGGAATGTACCAAGGTTCCGGAATGTTCGGAATTCCGGAATGCACAAAGGTTCCGGAATGTTCAGAGTTCCGGAATGCACCAAGGTTCGGGAATGTTCGGAATTCCGGAATGTACCAAGGTTCTGGAATGTTCAGAGTTCCGGAATGCACCAAGGTTCCGGAATGCACAAAGGTTCCAGAATGTTCAGAGTTCCGGAATGTTCAGAGTTCCGGAATGTTCGGAATTCCGGAATGCACCAAGGTTCCGGAATGTTCAGAGTTCCGGAATGTTCAGAGTTCCGGAATGCACCAAGGTTCCGGAATGTTCGGAATTCCGGAATGTTCAGAGTTCCGGAATGCACCAAGGTTCCGGAATGTTCGGAATTCCGGAATGTTCAGAATTCCGGAATGTTCGGAGTTCCGGAATGCACCAAGGTTCCGGAATGTTCGGAGTTCCGGAATGCACCAAGGTTCCGGAATGTTCGGAATTCCGGAATGTTCAGAGTTCCGGAATGCACAAAGGTTCCGGAATGTTCGGAATTCCGGAATGTTCAGAGTTCCGGAACGCACCAAGGTTCCGGAATGTTCGGAATTCCGGAATGTTCAGAATTCCGGAATGTTCAGAGTTCCGGAATGCACCAAGGTTCCGGAATGCACAAAGGTTCCGGAATGTTCGGAATTCCGGAATGTTCGGAATTCCGGAATGTACCAAGGTTCCGGAATGTTCAGAGTTCCGGAATGCACCAAGGTTCCGGAATGTTTGGAATTCCGGAATGTTCAGAGTTCCGGAATGTTCAGAGTTCCGGAATGCACCAAGGTTCGGGAATGTTCAGAATTCCGGAATGTACCAAGGTTCTGGAATGTTCAGAGTTCCGGAATGCACCAAGGTTCCGGAATGTTTGGAATTCCGGAATGTTCAGAGTTCCGGAATGCACCAAGGTTCCGGAATGTTCAGAGTTCCGGAATGTTCGGAGTTCCGGAATGCACCAAGGTTCCGGAATGTTCGGAATTCCGGAATGCACCAAGGTTCCGGAATGTTCGGAATTCCGGAATGTTCAGAGTTCCGGAATGTTCGGAATTCCGGAATGTTCAGAGTTCCGGAATGCACCAAGGTTCCGGAATGTTAAGAGTTCCGGAATGCACCAAGGTTCCGGAATGTTAAGAGTTCCGGAATGCACCAAGGTTCCGGAATGTTCAGAGTTCCGGAATGCACCAAGGTTCCGGAATGTTCGGAGTTCCGGAATGCACCAAGGTTCCGGAATGTTCGGAATTCCGGAATGTTCAGAGTTCCGGAATGCACAAAGGTTCCGGAATGTTCGGAATTCCGGAATGTTCAGAGTTCCGGAATGCACCAAGGTTCCGGAATGTTCGGAATTCCGGAATGTTCAGAGTTCCGGAATGTTCAGAGTTCCGGAATGCACCAAGGTTCCAGAATGTTCGGAATTCCGGAATGTTCAGAGTTCCGGAATGTTCGGAATTCCGGAATGTTCAGAGCTCCGGAATGTTCAAAGTTCCGGAATGCACCAAGGTTCCGGAATGTTCGGAATTCCGGAATGTTCAGAGTTCCGGAATGCACCAAGGTTCCGGAATGTTCGGAATTCCGGAATGTTCAGAGTTCCGGAATGCACCAAGGTTCCGGAATGCACAAAGGTTCCGGAATGTTCAGAGTTCCGGAATGTTCGGAATTCCGGAATGTACCAAGGTTCCGGAATGTTCGGAATTCCGGAATGTTCAGAGTTCCGGAATGTTCAGAGTTCCGGAATGTTCGGAATTCCAGAATGTTCAGAGTTCCGGAATGTTCAGAGTTCCGGAATGCACCAAGGTTCCGGAATGTTAAGAGTTCCGGAATGCACCAAGGTTCCGGAATGTTAAGAGTTCCGGAATGCACCAAGGTTCCGGAATGTTCAGAGTTCCGGAATGCACCAAGGTTCCGGAATGTTCGGAATTCCGGAATGTTCAGAGTTCCGGAATGCACAAAGGTTCCGGAATGTTCGGAATTCCGGAATGTTCAGAGTTCCGGAATGCACCAAGGTTCCGGAATGTTCGGAATTCCGGAATGTTCAGAGTTCCGGAATGTTCAGAGTTCCGGAATGCACCAAGGTTCCAGAATGTTCGGAATTCCGGAATGTTCAGAGTTCCGGAATGTTCGGAATTCCGGAATGTTCAGAGTTCCGGAATGCACCAAGGTTCCGGAATGTTCAGAATTCCGGAATGTTCAGAGTTCCGGAATGCACCAAGGTTCCGGAATGCACAAAGGTTCCGGAATGTTCGGAATTCCGGAATGTTCGGAATTCCGGAATGTACCAAGGTTCCGGAATGTTCAGAGTTCCGGAATGCACCAAGGTTCCGGAATGTTCGGAATTCCGGAATGTTCAGAGTTCCGGAATGTTCAGAGTTCCGGAATGCACCAAGGTTCGGGAATGTTCAGAATTCCGGAATGTACCAAGGTTCTGGAATGTTCAGAGTTCCGGAATGCACCAAGGTTCCGGAATGTTCGGAATTCCGGAATGTTCAGAGTTCCGGAATGCACCAAGGTTCCGGAATGTTCAGAGTTCCGGAATGTTCAGAGTTCCGGAATGCACCAAGGTTCCGGAATGTTCGGAATTCCGGAATGTTCAGAGTTCCGGAATGCACCAAGGTTCCGGAATGTTCGGAATTCCGGAATGTTCAGAATTCCGGAATGTTCAGAGTTCCGGAATGCACCAAGGTTCCGGAATGCACAAAGGTTCCGGAATGTTCGGAATTCCGGAATGTTCGGAATTCCGGAATGTACCAAGGTTCCGGAATGTTCAGAGTTCCGGAATGCACCAAGGTTCCGGAATGTTTGGAATTCCGGAATGTTCAGAGTTCCGGAATGTTCAGAGTTCCGGAATGCACCAAGGTTCCGGAATGTTCGGAATTCCGGAATGTTCAGAGTTCCGGAATGTTCGGAATTCCGGAATGTTCGGAATTCCGGAATGTACCAAGGTTCCGGAATGTTCGGAATTCCGGAATGCACAAAGGTTCCGGAATGTTCGGAATTCCGGAATGTTCAGAGTTCCGGAATGCACCAAGGTTCCGGAATGTTCGGAATTCCGGAATGTTCAGAGTTCCGGAATGTTCGGAATTCCGGAATGTACCAAGGTTCTGGAATGTTCAGAGTTCCGGAATGCACCAAGGTTCCGGAATGCACAAAGGTTCCAGAATGTTCAGAGTTCCGGAATGTTCAGAGTTCCGGAATGCACCAAGGTTCCGGAATGTTCGGAATTCCGGAATGTTCGGAATTCCGGAATGTACCAAGGTTCCGGAATGTTCGGAATTCCGGAATGCACAAAGGTTCCGGAATGTTCAGAGTTCCGGAATGCACCAAGGTTCGGGAATGTTCGGAATTCCGGAATGTACCAAGGTTCTGGAATGTTCAGAGTTCCGGAATGCACCAAGGTTCCGGAATGCACAAAGGTTCCAGAATGTTCAGAGTTCCGGAATGTTCAGAGTTCCGGAATGTTCGGAATTCCGGAATGCACCAAGGTTCCGGAATGTTCAGAGTTCCGGAATGTTCAGAGTTCCGGAATGCACCAAGGTTCCGGAATGTTCGGAATTCCGGAATGTTCAGAGTTCCGGAATGCACCAAGGTTCCGGAATGTTCGGAATTCCGGAATGTTCAGAATTCCGGAATGTTCGGAGTTCCGGAATGCACCAAGGTTCCGGAATGTTCGGAGTTCCGGAATGCACCAAGGTTCCGGAATGTTCGGAATTCCGGAATGTTCAGAGTTCCGGAATGCACAAAGGTTCCGGAATGTTCGGAATTCCGGAATGTTCAGAGTTCCGGAACGCACCAAGGTTCCGGAATGTTCGGAATTCCGGAATGTTCAGAGTTCCGGAATGTTCAGAGTTCCGGAATGCACCAAGGTTCCAGAATGTTCGGAATTCCGGAATGTTCAGAGTTCCGGAATGTTCGGAATTCCGGAATGTTCAGAGCTCCGGAATGTTCAAAGTTCCGGAATGCACCAAGGTTCCGGAATGTTCGGAATTCCGGAATGTTCAGAGTTCCGGAATGTTCAGAGTTCCGGAATGTTCGGAATTCCGGAATGTTCAGAGTTCCGGAATGTTCAGAGTTCCGGAATGCACCAAGGTTCCAGAATGTTCGGAATTCCGGAATGTTCAGAGTTCCGGAATGTTCGGAATTCCGGAATGTTCAGAGCTCCGGAATGTTCAAAGTTCCGGAATGCACCAAGGTTCCGGAATGTTCGGAATTCCGGAATGTTCAGAGTTCCGGAATGTTCAGAGTTCCGGAATGCACCAAGGTTCCAGAATGTTCGGAATTCCGGAATGTTCAGAGTTCCGGAATGTTCGGAATTCCGGAATGTTCAGAGCTCCGGAATGTTCAAAGTTCCGGAATGCACCAAGGTTCCGGAATGTTCGGAATTCCGGAATGTTCAGAGTTCCGGAATGCACCAAGGTTCCGGAATGTTCGGAATTCCGGAATGTTCAGAGTTCCGGAATGCACCAAGGTTCCGGAATGCACAAAGGTTCCGGAATGTTCAGAGTTCCGGAATGTTCGGAATTCCGGAATGTACCAAGGTTCCGGAATGTTCGGAATTCCGGAATGTTCAGAGTTCCGGAATGTTCAGAGTTCCGGAATGCACCAAGGTTCCGGAATGTTCGGAATTCCGGAATGTTCAGAGTTCCGGAATGCACCAAGGTTCCGGAATGTTCGGAATTCCGGAATGTTCAGAGTTCCGGAATGCACCAAGGTTCCGGAATGTTCGGAATTCCGGAATGTACCAAGGTTCCGGAATGTTCAGAGTTCCGGAATGCACCAAGGTTCCGGAATGTTCGGAATTCCAGAATGTTCAGAGTTCCGGAATGCACCAAGGTTCCGGAATGTTCGGAATTCCGGAATGTACCAAGGTTCCGGAATGTTCAGAGTTCCGGAATGCACCAAGGTTCCGGAATGTTCGGAATTCCGGAATGTTCAGAGTTCCGGAATGTTCAGAGTTCCGGAATGCACCAAGGTTCCGGAATGTTCGGAATTCCGGAATGTTCAGAGTTCCGGAATGTTCAGAGTTCCGGAATGTTCGGAATTCCAGAATGTTCAGAGTTCCGGAATGTTCAGAGTTCCGGAATGCACCAAGGTTCCGGAATGTTAAGAGTTCCGGAATGCACCAAGGTTCCGGAATGTTAAGAGTTCCGGAATGCACCAAGGTTCCGGAATGTTCAGAGTTCCGGAATGCACCAAGGTTCCGGAATGTTCGGAATTCCGGAATGTTCAGAGTTCCGGAATGCACAAAGGTTCCGGAATGTTCGGAATTCCGGAATGTTCAGAGTTCCGGAATGCACCAAGGTTCCGGAATGTTCGGAATTCCGGAATGTTCAGAGTTCCGGAATGTTCAGAGTTCCGGAATGCACCAAGGTTCCAGAATGTTCGGAATTCCGGAATGTTCAGAGTTCCGGAATGCACCAAGGTTCCGGAATGCACAAAGGTTCCGGAATGTTCGGAATTCCGGAATGTTCGGAATTCCGGAATGTACCAAGGTTCCGGAATGTTCAGAGTTCCGGAATGCACCAAGGTTCCGGAATGTTCGGAATTCCGGAATGTTCAGAGTTCCGGAATGTTCAGAGTTCCGGAATGCACCAAGGTTCGGGAATGTTCAGAATTCCGGAATGTACCAAGGTTCTGGAATGTTCAGAGTTCCGGAATGCACCAAGGTTCCGGAATGTTCGGAATTCCGGAATGTTCAGAGTTCCGGAATGCACCAAGGTTCCGGAATGTTCAGAGTTCCGGAATGTTCAGAGTTCCGGAATGCACCAAGGTTCCGGAATGTTCGGAATTCCGGAATGTTCAGAGTTCCGGAATGCACCAAGGTTCCGGAATGTTCGGAATTCCGGAATGTTCAGAATTCCGGAATGTTCAGAGTTCCGGAATGCACCAAGGTTCCGGAATGCACAAAGGTTCCGGAATGTTCGGAATTCCGGAATGTTCGGAATTCCGGAATGTACCAAGGTTCCGGAATGTTCAGAGTTCCGGAATGCACCAAGGTTCCGGAATGTTTGGAATTCCGGAATGTTCAGAGTTCCGGAATGTTCAGAGTTCCGGAATGCACCAAGGTTCCGGAATGTTCGGAATTCCGGAATGTTCAGAGTTCCGGAATGTTCGGAATTCCGGAATGTTCGGAATTCCGGAATGTACCAAGGTTCCGGAATGTTCGGAATTCCGGAATGCACAAAGGTTCCGGAATGTTCGGAATTCCGGAATGTTCAGAGTTCCGGAATGCACCAAGGTTCCGGAATGTTCGGAATTCCGGAATGTTCAGAGTTCCGGAATGTTCGGAATTCCGGAATGTACCAAGGTTCTGGAATGTTCAGAGTTCCGGAATGCACCAAGGTTCCGGAATGCACAAAGGTTCCAGAATGTTCAGAGTTCCGGAATGTTCAGAGTTCCGGAATGCACCAAGGTTCCGGAATGTTCAGAATTCCGGAATGTTCAGAGTTCCGGAATGCACCAAGGTTCCGGAATGCACAAAGGTTCCGGAATGTTCGGAATTCCGGAATGTTCGGAATTCCGGAATGTACCAAGGTTCCGGAATGTTCAGAGTTCCGGAATGCACCAAGGTTCCGGAATGTTTGGAATTCCGGAATGTTCAGAGTTCCGGAATGTTCAGAGTTCCGGAATGCACCAAGGTTCCGGAATGTTCGGAATTCCGGAATGTTCAGAGTTCCGGAATGTTCGGAATTCCGGAATGTTCGGAATTCCGGAATGTACCAAGGTTCCGGAATGTTCGGAATTCCGGAATGCACAAAGGTTCCGGAATGTTCGGAATTCCGGAATGTTCAGAGTTCCGGAATGCACCAAGGTTCCGGAATGCACAAAGGTTCCGGAATGTTCAGAGTTCCGGAATGTTCGGAATTCCGGAATGTACCAAGGTTCCGGAATGTTCGGAATTCCGGAATGTTCAGAGTTCCGGAATGTTCAGAGTTCCGGAATGCACCAAGGTTCCGGAATGTTCGGAATTCCGGAATGTTCAGAGTTCCGGAATGCACCAAGGTTCCGGAATGTTCGGAATTCCGGAATGTTCAGAGTTCCGGAATGCACCAAGGTTCCGGAATGTTCGGAATTCCGGAATGTACCAAGGTTCCGGAATGTTCAGAGTTCCGGAATGCACCAAGGTTCCGGAATGTTCGGAATTCCAGAATGTTCAGAGTTCCGGAATGCACCAAGGTTCCGGAATGTTCGGAATTCCGGAATGTACCAAGGTTCCGGAATGTTCAGAGTTCCGGAATGCACCAAGGTTCCGGAATGTTCGGAATTCCGGAATGTTCAGAGTTCCGGAATGTTCAGAGTTCCGGAATGCACCAAGGTTCCGGAATGTTCGGAATTCCGGAATGTTCAGAGTTCCGGAATGTTCAGAGTTCCGGAATGTTCGGAATTCCAGAATGTTCAGAGTTCCGGAATGTTCAGAGTTCCGGAATGCACCAAGGTTCCGGAATGTTAAGAGTTCCGGAATGCACCAAGGTTCCGGAATGTTAAGAGTTCCGGAATGCACCAAGGTTCCGGAATGTTCAGAGTTCCGGAATGCACCAAGGTTCCGGAATGTTCGGAATTCCGGAATGTTCAGAGTTCCGGAATGTTCAGAGTTCCGGAATGCACCAAGGTTCCAGAATGTTCGGAATTCCGGAATGTTCAGAGTTCCGGAATGTTCGGAATTCCGGAATGTTCAGAGTTCCGGAATGCACCAAGGTTCCGGAATGTTCAGAATTCCGGAATGTTCAGAGTTCCGGAATGCACCAAGGTTCCGGAATGCACAAAGGTTCCGGAATGTTCGGAATTCCGGAATGTTCGGAATTCCGGAATGTACCAAGGTTCCGGAATGTTCAGAGTTCCGGAATGCACCAAGGTTCCGGAATGTTCGGAATTCCGGAATGTTCAGAGTTCCGGAATGTTCAGAGTTCCGGAATGCACCAAGGTTCGGGAATGTTCAGAATTCGGGAATGTACCAAGGTTCTGGAATGTTCAGAGTTCCGGAATGCACCAAGGTTCCGGAATGTTCGGAATTCCGGAATGTTCAGAGTTCCGGAATGCACCAAGGTTCCGGAATGTTCAGAGTTCCGGAATGTTCAGAGTTCCGGAATGCACCAAGGTTCCGGAATGTTCGGAATTCCGGAATGTTCAGAGTTCCGGAATGCACCAAGGTTCCGGAATGTTCGGAATTCCGGAATGTTCAGAATTCCGGAATGTTCAGAGTTCCGGAATGCACCAAGGTTCCGGAATGCACAAAGGTTCCGGAATGTTCGGAATTCCGGAATGTTCGGAATTCCGGAATGTACCAAGGTTCCGGAATGTTCAGAGTTCCGGAATGCACCAAGGTTCCGGAATGTTTGGAATTCCGGAATGTTCAGAGTTCCGGAATGTTCAGAGTTCCGGAATGCACCAAGGTTCCGGAATGTTCGGAATTCCGGAATGTTCAGAGTTCCGGAATGTTCGGAATTCCGGAATGTTCGGAATTCCGGAATGTACCAAGGTTCCGGAATGTTCGGAATTCCGGAATGCACAAAGGTTCCGGAATGTTCGGAATTCCGGAATGTTCAGAGTTCCGGAATGCACCAAGGTTCCGGAATGTTCGGAATTCCGGAATGTTCAGAGTTCCGGAATGTTCGGAATTCCGGAATGTACCAAGGTTCTGGAATGTTCAGAGTTCCGGAATGCACCAAGGTTCCGGAATGCACAAAGGTTCCAGAATGTTCAGAGTTCCGGAATGTTCAGAGTTCCGGAATGCACCAAGGTTCCGGAATGTTCAGAATTCCGGAATGTTCAGAGTTCCGGAATGCACCAAGGTTCCGGAATGCACAAAGGTTCCGGAATGTTCGGAATTCCGGAATGTTCGGAATTCCGGAATGTACCAAGGTTCCGGAATGTTCAGAGTTCCGGAATGCACCAAGGTTCCGGAATGTTTGGAATTCCGGAATGTTCAGAGTTCCGGAATGTTCAGAGTTCCGGAATGCACCAAGGTTCCGGAATGTTCGGAATTCCGGAATGTTCAGAGTTCCGGAATGTTCGGAATTCCGGAATGTTCGGAATTCCGGAATGTACCAAGGTTCCGGAATGTTCGGAATTCCGGAATGCACAAAGGTTCCGGAATGTTCGGAATTCCGGAATGTTCAGAGTTCCGGAATGCACCAAGGTTCCGGAATGTTCGGAATTCCGGAATGTTCAGAGTTCCGGAATGTTCGGAATTCCGGAATGTACCAAGGTTCTGGAATGTTCAGAGTTCCGGAATGCACCAAGGTTCCGGAATGCACAAAGGTTCCAGAATGTTCAGAGTTCCGGAATGTTCAGAGTTCCGGAATGCACCAAGGTTCCGGAATGTTCGGAATTCCGGAATGTTCGGAATTCCGGAATGTACCAAGGTTCCGGAATGTTCGGAATTCCGGAATGCACAAAGGTTCCGGAATGTTCAGAGTTCCGGAATGCACCAAGGTTCGGGAAAGTTCGGAATTCCGGAATGTACCAAGGTTCTGGAATGTTCAGAGTTCCGGAATGCACCAAGGTTCCGGAATGCACAAAGGTTCCAGAATGTTCAGAGTTCCGGAATGTTCAGAGTTCCGGAATGTTCGGAATTCCGGAATGCACCAAGGTTCCGGAATGTTCAGAGTTCCGGAATGTTCAGAGTTCCGGAATGCACCAAGGTTCCGGAATGTTCGGAATTCCGGAATGTTCAGAGTTCCGGAATGCACCAAGGTTCCGGAATGTTCGGAATTCCGGAATGTTCAGAATTCCGGAATGTTCGGAGTTCCGGAATGCACCAAGGTTCCGGAATGTTCGGAGTTCCGGAATGCACCAAGGTTCCGGAATGTTCGGAATTCCGGAATGTTCAGAGTTCCGGAATGCACAAAGGTTCCGGAATGTTCGGAATTCCGGAATGTTCAGAGTTCCGGAACGCACCAAGGTTCCGGAATGTTCGGAATTCCGGAATGTTCAGAGTTCCGGAATGTTCAGAGTTCCGGAATGCACCAAGGTTCCGGAATGTTAAGAGTTCCGGAATGCACCAAGGTTCCGGAATGTTAAGAGTTCCGGAATGCACCAAGGTTCCGGAATGTTCAGAGTTCCGGAATGCACCAAGGTTCCGGAATGTTCGGAATTCCGGAATGTTCAGAGTTCCGGAATGCACAAAGGTTCCGGAATGTTCGGAATTCCGGAATGTTCAGAGTTCCGGAATGCACCAAGGTTCCGGAATGTTCGGAATTCCGGAATGTTCAGAGTTCCGGAATGTTCAGAGTTCCGGAATGCACCAAGGTTCCAGAATGTTCGGAATTCCGGAATGTTCAGAGTTCCGGAATGTTCGGAATTCCGGAATGTTCAGAGTTCCGGAATGCACCAAGGTTCCGGAATGTTCAGAATTCCGGAATGTTCAGAGTTCCGGAATGCACCAAGGTTCCGGAATGCACAAAGGTTCCGGAATGTTCGGAATTCCGGAATGTTCGGAATTCCGGAATGTACCAAGGTTCCGGAATGTTCAGAGTTCCGGAATGCACCAAGGTTCCGGAATGTTCGGAATTCCGGAATGTTCAGAGTTCCGGAATGTTCAGAGTTCCGGAATGCACCAAGGTTCGGGAATGTTCAGAATTCCGGAATGTACCAAGGTTCTGGAATGTTCAGAGTTCCGGAATGCACCAAGGTTCCGGAATGTTCGGAATTCCGGAATGTTCAGAGTTCCGGAATGCACCAAGGTTCCGGAATGTTCAGAGTTCCGGAATGTTCAGAGTTCCGGAATGCACCAAGGTTCCGGAATGTTCGGAATTCCGGAATGTTCAGAGTTCCGGAATGCACCAAGGTTCCGGAATGTTCGGAATTCCGGAATGTTCAGAATTCCGGAATGTTCAGAGTTCCGGAATGCACCAAGGTTCCGGAATGCACAAAGGTTCCGGAATGTTCGGAATTCCGGAATGTTCGGAATTCCGGAATGTACCAAGGTTCCGGAATGTTCAGAGTTCCGGAATGCACCAAGGTTCCGGAATGTTTGGAATTCCGGAATGTTCAGAGTTCCGGAATGTTCAGAGTTCCGGAATGCACCAAGGTTCCGGAATGTTCGGAATTCCGGAATGTTCAGAGTTCCGGAATGTTCGGAATTCCGGAATGTTCGGAATTCCGGAATGTACCAAGGTTCCGGAATGTTCGGAATTCCGGAATGCACAAAGGTTCCGGAATGTTCGGAATTCCGGAATGTTCAGAGTTCCGGAATGCACCAAGGTTCCGGAATGTTCGGAATTCCGGAATGTTCAGAGTTCCGGAATGTTCGGAATTCCGGAATGTACCAAGGTTCTGGAATGTTCAGAGTTCCGGAATGCACCAAGGTTCCGGAATGCACAAAGGTTCCAGAATGTTCAGAGTTCCGGAATGTTCAGAGTTCCGGAATGCACCAAGGTTCCGGAATGTTCGGAATTCCGGAATGTTCGGAATTCCGGAATGTACCAAGGTTCCGGAATGTTCGGAATTCCGGAATGCACAAAGGTTCCGGAATGTTCAGAGTTCCGGAATGCACCAAGGTTCGGGAATGTTCGGAATTCCGGAATGTACCAAGGTTCTGGAATGTTCAGAGTTCCGGAATGCACCAAGGTTCCGGAATGCACAAAGGTTCCAGAATGTTCAGAGTTCCGGAATGTTCAGAGTTCCGGAATGTTCGGAATTCCGGAATGCACCAAGGTTCCGGAATGTTCAGAGTTCCGGAATGTTCAGAGTTCCGGAATGCACCAAGGTTCCGGAATGTTCGGAATTCCGGAATGTTCAGAGTTCCGGAATGCACCAAGGTTCCGGAATGTTCGGAATTCCGGAATGTTCAGAATTCCGGAATGTTCGGAGTTCCGGAATGCACCAAGGTTCCGGAATGTTCGGAGTTCCGGAATGCACCAAGGTTCCGGAATGTTCGGAATTCCGGAATGTTCAGAGTTCCGGAATGCACAAAGGTTCCGGAATGTTCGGAATTCCGGAATGTTCAGAGTTCCGGAACGCACCAAGGTTCCGGAATGTTCGGAATTCCGGAATGTTCAGAGTTCCGGAATGTTCAGAGTTCCGGAATGCACCAAGGTTCCAGAATGTTCGGAATTCCGGAATGTTCAGAGTTCCGGAATGTTCGGAATTCCGGAATGTTCAGAGCTCCGGAATGTTCAAAGTTCCGGAATGCACCAAGGTTCCGGAATGTTCGGAATTCCGGAATGTTCAGAGTTCCGGAATGTTCAGAGTTCCGGAATGTTCGGAATTCCGGAATGTTCAGAGTTCCGGAATGTTCAGAGTTCCGGAATGCACCAAGGTTCCAGAATGTTCGGAATTCCGGAATGTTCAGAGTTCCGGAATGTTCGGAATTCCGGAATGTTCAGAGCTCCGGAATGTTCAAAGTTCCGGAATGCACCAAGGTTCCGGAATGTTCGGAATTCCGGAATGTTCAGAGTTCCGGAATGTTCAGAGTTCCGGAATGCACCAAGGTTCCAGAATGTTCGGAATTCCGGAATGTTCAGAGTTCCGGAATGTTCGGAATTCCGGAATGTTCAGAGCTCCGGAATGTTCAAAGTTCCGGAATGCACCAAGGTTCCGGAATGTTCGGAATTCCGGAATGTTCAGAGTTCCGGAATGCACCAAGGTTCCGGAATGTTCGGAATTCCGGAATGTTCAGAGTTCCGGAATGCACCAAGGTTCCGGAATGCACAAAGGTTCCGGAATGTTCAGAGTTCCGGAATGTTCGGAATTCCGGAATGTACCAAGGTTCCGGAATGTTCGGAATTCCGGAATGTTCAGAGTTCCGGAATGTTCAGAGTTCCGGAATGCACCAAGGTTCCGGAATGTTCGGAATTCCGGAATGTTCAGAGTTCCGGAATGCACCAAGGTTCCGGAATGTTCGGAATTCCGGAATGTTCAGAGTTCCGGAATGCACCAAGGTTCCGGAATGTTCGGAATTCCGGAATGTACCAAGGTTCCGGAATGTTCAGAGTTCCGGAATGCACCAAGGTTCCGGAATGTTCGGAATTCCAGAATGTTCAGAGTTCCGGAATGCACCAAGGTTCCGGAATGTTCGGAATTCCGGAATGTACCAAGGTTCCGGAATGTTCAGAGTTCCGGAATGCACCAAGGTTCCGGAATGTTCGGAATTCCGGAATGTTCAGAGTTCCGGAATGTTCAGAGTTCCGGAATGCACCAAGGTTCCGGAATGTTCGGAATTCCGGAATGTTCAGAGTTCCGGAATGCACCAAGGTTCCGGAATGTTCGGAATTCCGGAATGTTCAGAATTCCGGAATGTTCGGAGTTCCGGAATGCACCAAGGTTCCGGAATGTTCGGAGTTCCGGAATGCACCAAGGTTCCGGAATGTTCGGAATTCCGGAATGTTCAGAGTTCCGGAATGCACAAAGGTTCCGGAATGTTCGGAATTCCGGAATGTTCAGAGTTCCGGAACGCACCAAGGTTCCGGAATGTTCGGAATTCCGGAATGTTCAGAGTTCCGGAATGTTCAGAGTTCCGGAATGCACCAAGGTTCCGGAATGTTAAGAGTTCCGGAATGCACCAAGGTTCCGGAATGTTAAGAGTTCCGGAATGCACCAAGGTTCCGGAATGTTCAGAGTTCCGGAATGCACCAAGGTTCCGGAATGTTCGGAATTCCGGAATGTTCAGAGTTCCGGAATGCACAAAGGTTCCGGAATGTTCGGAATTCCGGAATGTTCAGAGTTCCGGAATGCACCAAGGTTCCGGAATGTTCGGAATTCCGGAATGTTCAGAGTTCCGGAATGTTCAGAGTTCCGGAATGCACCAAGGTTCCAGAATGTTCGGAATTCCGGAATGTTCAGAGTTCCGGAATGTTCGGAATTCCGGAATGTTCAGAGTTCCGGAATGCACCAAGGTTCCGGAATGTTCAGAATTCCGGAATGTTCAGAGTTCCGGAATGCACCAAGGTTCCGGAATGCACAAAGGTTCCGGAATGTTCGGAATTCCGGAATGTTCGGAATTCCGGAATGTACCAAGGTTCCGGAATGTTCAGAGTTCCGGAATGCACCAAGGTTCCGGAATGTTCGGAATTCCGGAATGTTCAGAGTTCCGGAATGTTCAGAGTTCCGGAATGCACCAAGGTTCGGGAATGTTCAGAATTCCGGAATGTACCAAGGTTCTGGAATGTTCAGAGTTCCGGAATGCACCAAGGTTCCGGAATGTTCGGAATTCCGGAATGTTCAGAGTTCCGGAATGCACCAAGGTTCCGGAATGTTCAGAGTTCCGGAATGTTCAGAGTTCCGGAATGCACCAAGGTTCCGGAATGTTCGGAATTCCGGAATGTTCAGAGTTCCGGAATGCACCAAGGTTCCGGAATGTTCGGAATTCCGGAATGTTCAGAATTCCGGAATGTTCAGAGTTCCGGAATGCACCAAGGTTCCGGAATGCACAAAGGTTCCGGAATGTTCGGAATTCCGGAATGTTCGGAATTCCGGAATGTACCAAGGTTCCGGAATGTTCAGAGTTCCGGAATGCACCAAGGTTCCGGAATGTTTGGAATTCCGGAATGTTCAGAGTTCCGGAATGTTCAGAGTTCCGGAATGCACCAAGGTTCCGGAATGTTCGGAATTCCGGAATGTTCAGAGTTCCGGAATGTTCGGAATTCCGGAATGTTCGGAATTCCGGAATGTACCAAGGTTCCGGAATGTTCGGAATTCCGGAATGCACAAAGGTTCCGGAATGTTCGGAATTCCGGAATGTTCAGAGTTCCGGAATGCACCAAGGTTCCGGAATGTTCGGAATTCCGGAATGTTCAGAGTTCCGGAATGTTCGGAATTCCGGAATGTACCAAGGTTCTGGAATGTTCAGAGTTCCGGAATGCACCAAGGTTCCGGAATGCACAAAGGTTCCAGAATGTTCAGAGTTCCGGAATGTTCAGAGTTCCGGAATGCACCAAGGTTCCGGAATGTTCGGAATTCCGGAATGTTCGGAATTCCGGAATGTACCAAGGTTCCGGAATGTTCGGAATTCCGGAATGCACAAAGGTTCCGGAATGTTCAGAGTTCCGGAATGCACCAAGGTTCGGGAATGTTCGGAATTCCGGAATGTACCAAGGTTCTGGAATGTTCAGAGTTCCGGAATGCACCAAGGTTCCGGAATGCACAAAGGTTCCAGAATGTTCAGAGTTCCGGAATGTTCAGAGTTCCGGAATGTTCGGAATTCCGGAATGCACCAAGGTTCCGGAATGTTCAGAGTTCCGGAATGTTCAGAGTTCCGGAATGCACCAAGGTTCCGGAATGTTCGGAATTCCGGAATGTTCAGAGTTCCGGAATGCACCAAGGTTCCGGAATGTTCGGAATTCCGGAATGTTCAGAATTCCGGAATGTTCGGAGTTCCGGAATGCACCAAGGTTCCGGAATGTTCGGAGTTCCGGAATGCACCAAGGTTCCGGAATGTTCGGAATTCCGGAATGTTCAGAGTTCCGGAATGCACAAAGGTTCCGGAATGTTCGGAATTCCGGAATGTTCAGAGTTCCGGAACGCACCAAGGTTCCGGAATGTTCGGAATTCCGGAATGTTCAGAGTTCCGGAATGTTCAGAGTTCCGGAATGCACCAAGGTTCCAGAATGTTCGGAATTCCGGAATGTTCAGAGTTCCGGAATGTTCGGAATTCCGGAATGTTCAGAGCTCCGGAATGTTCAAAGTTCCGGAATGCACCAAGGTTCCGGAATGTTCGGAATTCCGGAATGTTCAGAGTTCCGGAATGTTCAGAGTTCCGGAATGTTCGGAATTCCGGAATGTTCAGAGTTCCGGAATGTTCAGAGTTCCGGAATGCACCAAGGTTCCAGAATGTTCGGAATTCCGGAATGTTCAGAGTTCCGGAATGTTCGGAATTCCGGAATGTTCAGAGCTCCGGAATGTTCAAAGTTCCGGAATGCACCAAGGTTCCGGAATGTTCGGAATTCCGGAATGTTCAGAGTTCCGGAATGTTCAGAGTTCCGGAATGCACCAAGGTTCCAGAATGTTCGGAATTCCGGAATGTTCAGAGTTCCGGAATGTTCGGAATTCCGGAATGTTCAGAGCTCCGGAATGTTCAAAGTTCCGGAATGCACCAAGGTTCCGGAATGTTCGGAATTCCGGAATGTTCAGAGTTCCGGAATGCACCAAGGTTCCGGAATGTTCGGAATTCCGGAATGTTCAGAGTTCCGGAATGCACCAAGGTTCCGGAATGCACAAAGGTTCCGGAATGTTCAGAGTTCCGGAATGTTCGGAATTCCGGAATGTACCAAGGTTCCGGAATGTTCGGAATTCCGGAATGTTCAGAGTTCCGGAATGTTCAGAGTTCCGGAATGCACCAAGGTTCCGGAATGTTCGGAATTCCGGAATGTTCAGAGTTCCGGAATGCACCAAGGTTCCGGAATGTTCGGAATTCCGGAATGTTCAGAGTTCCGGAATGCACCAAGGTTCCGGAATGTTCGGAATTCCGGAATGTACCAAGGTTCCGGAATGTTCAGAGTTCCGGAATGCACCAAGGTTCCGGAATGTTCGGAATTCCAGAATGTTCAGAGTTCCGGAATGCACCAAGGTTCCGGAATGTTCGGAATTCCGGAATGTACCAAGGTTCCGGAATGTTCAGAGTTCCGGAATGCACCAAGGTTCCGGAATGTTCGGAATTCCGGAATGTTCAGAGTTCCGGAATGTTCAGAGTTCCGGAATGCACCAAGGTTCCGGAATGTTCGGAATTCCGGAATGTTCAGAGTTCCGGAATGTTCAGAGTTCCGGAATGTTCGGAATTCCAGAATGTTCAGAGTTCCGGAATGTTCAGAGTTCCGGAATGCACCAAGGTTCCGGAATGTTAAGAGTTCCGGAATGCACCAAGGTTCCGGAATGTTAAGAGTTCCGGAATGCACCAAGGTTCCGGAATGTTCAGAGTTCCGGAATGCACCAAGGTTCCGGAATGTTCGGAATTCCGGAATGTTCAGAGTTCCGGAATGCACAAAGGTTCCGGAATGTTCGGAATTCCGGAATGTTCAGAGTTCCGGAATGCACCAAGGTTCCGGAATGTTCGGAATTCCGGAATGTTCAGAGTTCCGGAATGTTCAGAGTTCCGGAATGCACCAAGGTTCCAGAATGTTCGGAATTCCGGAATGTTCAGAGTTCCGGAATGTTCGGAATTCCGGAATGTTCAGAGTTCCGGAATGCACCAAGGTTCCGGAATGCACAAAGGTTCCGGAATGTTCGGAATTCCGGAATGTTCGGAATTCCGGAATGTACCAAGGTTCCGGAATGTTCAGAGTTCCGGAATGCACCAAGGTTCCGGAATGTTCGGAATTCCGGAATGTTCAGAGTTCCGGAATGTTCAGAGTTCCGGAATGCACCAAGGTTCGGGAATGTTCAGAATTCCGGAATGTACCAAGGTTCTGGAATGTTCAGAGTTCCGGAATGCACCAAGGTTCCGGAATGTTCGGAATTCCGGAATGTTCAGAGTTCCGGAATGTACCAAGGTTCCGGAATGTTCGGAATTCCGGAATGCACAAAGGTTCCGGAATGTTCAGAGTTCCGGAATGCACCAAGGTTCGGGAATGTTCGGAATTCCGGAATGTACCAAGGTTCTGGAATGTTCAGAGTTCCGGAATGCACCAAGGTTCCGGAATGCACAAAGGTTCCAGAATGTTCAGAGTTCCGGAATGTTCAGAGTTCCGGAATGTTCGGAATTCCGGAATGCACCAAGGTTCCGGAATGTTCAGAGTTCCGGAATGTTCAGAGTTCCGGAATGCACCAAGGTTCCGGAATGTTCGGAATTCCGGAATGTTCAGAGTTCCGGAATGCACCAAGGTTCCGGAATGTTCGGAATTCCGGAATGTTCAGAATTCCGGAATGTTCGGAGTTCCGGAATGCACCAAGGTTCCGGAATGTTCGGAATTCCGGAATGTTCAGAGTTCCGGAATGCACAAAGGTTCCGGAATGTTCGGAATTCCGGAATGTTCAGAGTTCCGGAACGCACCAAGGTTCCGGAATGTTCGGAATTCCGGAATGTTCAGAGTTCCGGAATGTTCAGAGTTCCGGAATGCACCAAGGTTCCGGAATGTTAAGAGTTCCGGAATGCACCAAGGTTCCGGAATGTTAAGAGTTCCGGAATGCACCAAGGTTCCGGAATGTTCAGAGTTCCGGAATGCACCAAGGTTCCGGAATGTTCGGAATTCCGGAATGTTCAGAGTTCCGGAATGCACAAAGGTTCCGGAATGTTCGGAATTCCGGAATGTTCAGAGTTCCGGAATGCACCAAGGTTCCGGAATGTTCGGAATTCCGGAATGTTCAGAGTTCCGGAATGTTCAGAGTTCCGGAATGCACCAAGGTTCCAGAATGTTCGGAATTCCGGAATGTTCAGAGTTCCGGAATGTTCGGAATTCCGGAATGTTCAGAGTTCCGGAATGCACCAAGGTTCCGGAATGTTCAGAATTCCGGAATGTTCAGAGTTCCGGAATGCACCAAGGTTCCGGAATGCACAAAGGTTCCGGAATGTTCGGAATTCCGGAATGTTCGGAATTCCGGAATGTACCAAGGTTCCGGAATGTTCAGAGTTCCGGAATGCACCAAGGTTCCGGAATGTTCGGAATTCCGGAATGTTCAGAGTTCCGGAATGTTCAGAGTTCCGGAATGCACCAAGGTTCGGGAATGTTCAGAATTCCGGAATGTACCAAGGTTCTGGAATGTTCAGAGTTCCGGAATGCACCAAGGTTCCGGAATGTTCGGAATTCCGGAATGTTCAGAGTTCCGGAATGCACCAAGGTTCCGGAATGTTCAGAGTTCCGGAATGTTCAGAGTTCCGGAATGCACCAAGGTTCCGGAATGTTCGGAATTCCGGAATGTTCAGAGTTCCGGAATGCACCAAGGTTCCGGAATGTTCGGAATTCCGGAATGTTCAGAATTCCGGAATGTTCAGAGTTCCGGAATGCACCAAGGTTCCGGAATGCACAAAGGTTCCGGAATGTTCGGAATTCCGGAATGTTCGGAATTCCGGAATGTACCAAGGTTCCGGAATGTTCAGAGTTCCGGAATGCACCAAGGTTCCGGAATGTTTGGAATTCCGGAATGTTCAGAGTTCCGGAATGTTCAGAGTTCCGGAATGCACCAAGGTTCCGGAATGTTCGGAATTCCGGAATGTTCAGAGTTCCGGAATGTTCGGAATTCCGGAATGTTCGGAATTCCGGAATGTACCAAGGTTCCGGAATGTTCGGAATTCCGGAATGCACAAAGGTTCCGGAATGTTCGGAATTCCGGAATGTTCAGAGTTCCGGAATGCACCAAGGTTCCGGAATGTTCGGAATTCCGGAATGTTCAGAGTTCCGGAATGTTCGGAATTCCGGAATGTACCAAGGTTCTGGAATGTTCAGAGTTCCGGAATGCACCAAGGTTCCGGAATGCACAAAGGTTCCAGAATGTTCAGAGTTCCGGAATGTTCAGAGTTCCGGAATGCACCAAGGTTCCGGAATGTTCGGAATTCCGGAATGTTCGGAATTCCGGAATGTACCAAGGTTCCGGAATGTTCGGAATTCCGGAATGCACAAAGGTTCCGGAATGTTCAGAGTTCCGGAATGCACCAAGGTTCCGGAATGTTCGGAATTCCGGAATGTTCAGAGTTCCGGAATGCACAAAGGTTCCGGAATGTTCGGAATTCCGGAATGTTCAGAGTTCCGGAATGCACCAAGGTTCCGGAATGTTCGGAATTCCGGAATGTTCAGAGTTCCGGAATGTTCAGAGTTCCGGAATGCACCAAGGTTCCAGAATGTTCGGAATTCCGGAATGTTCAGAGTTCCGGAATGTTCGGAATTCCGGAATGTTCAGAGTTCCGGAATGCACCAAGGTTCCGGAATGCACAAAGGTTCCGGAATGTTCGGAATTCCGGAATGTTCGGAATTCCGGAATGTACCAAGGTTCCGGAATGTTCAGAGTTCCGGAATGCACCAAGGTTCCGGAATGTTCGGAATTCCGGAATGTTCAGAGTTCCGGAATGTTCAGAGTTCCGGAATGCACCAAGGTTCGGGAATGTTCAGAATTCCGGAATGTACCAAGGTTCTGGAATGTTCAGAGTTCCGGAATGCACCAAGGTTCCGGAATGTTCGGAATTCCGGAATGTTCAGAGTTCCGGAATGCACCAAGGTTCCGGAATGTTCAGAGTTCCGGAATGTTCAGAGTTCCGGAATGCACCAAGGTTCCGGAATGTTCGGAATTCCGGAATGTTCAGAGTTCCGGAATGCACCAAGGTTCCGGAATGTTCGGAATTCCGGAATGTTCAGAATTCCGGAATGTTCAGAGTTCCGGAATGCACCAAGGTTCCGGAATGCACAAAGGTTCCGGAATGTTCGGAATTCCGGAATGTTCGGAATTCCGGAATGTACCAAGGTTCCGGAATGTTCAGAGTTCCGGAATGCACCAAGGTTCCGGAATGTTTGGAATTCCGGAATGTTCAGAGTTCCGGAATGTTCAGAGTTCCGGAATGCACCAAGGTTCCGGAATGTTCGGAATTCCGGAATGTTCAGAGTTCCGGAATGTTCGGAATTCCGGAATGTTCGGAATTCCGGAATGTACCAAGGTTCCGGAATGTTCGGAATTCCGGAATGCACAAAGGTTCCGGAATGTTCGGAATTCCGGAATGTTCAGAGTTCCGGAATGCACCAAGGTTCCGGAATGTTCGGAATTCCGGAATGTTCAGAGTTCCGGAATGTTCGGAATTCCGGAATGTACCAAGGTTCTGGAATGTTCAGAGTTCCGGAATGCACCAAGGTTCCGGAATGCACAAAGGTTCCAGAATGTTCAGTTCCGGAATGTTCAGAGTTCCGGAATGCACCAAGGTTCCGGAATGTTCAGAATTCCGGAATGTTCAGAGTTCCGGAATGCACCAAGGTTCCGGAATGCACAAAGGTTCCGGAATGTTCGGAATTCCGGAATGTTCGGAATTCCGGAATGTACCAAGGTTCCGGAATGTTCAGAGTTCCGGAATGCACCAAGGTTCCGGAATGTTTGGAATTCCGGAATGTTCAGAGTTCCGGAATGTTCAGAGTTCCGGAATGCACCAAGGTTCCGGAATGTTCGGAATTCCGGAATGTTCAGAGTTCCGGAATGTTCGGAATTCCGGAATGTTCGGAATTCCGGAATGTACCAAGGTTCCGGAATGTTCGGAATTCCGGAATGCACAAAGGTTCCGGAATGTTCGGAATTCCGGAATGTTCAGAGTTCCGGAATGCACCAAGGTTCCGGAATGCACAAAGGTTCCGGAATGTTCAGAGTTCCGGAATGTTCGGAATTCCGGAATGTACCAAGGTTCCGGAATGTTCGGAATTCCGGAATGTTCAGAGTTCCGGAATGTTCAGAGTTCCGGAATGCACCAAGGTTCCGGAATGTTCGGAATTCCGGAATGTTCAGAGTTCCGGAATGCACCAAGGTTCCGGAATGTTCGGAATTCCGGAATGTTCAGAGTTCCGGAATGCACCAAGGTTCCGGAATGTTCGGAATTCCGGAATGTACCAAGGTTCCGGAATGTTCAGAGTTCCGGAATGCACCAAGGTTCCGGAATGTTCGGAATTCCAGAATGTTCAGAGTTCCGGAATGCACCAAGGTTCCGGAATGTTCGGAATTCCGGAATGTACCAAGGTTCCGGAATGTTCAGAGTTCCGGAATGCACCAAGGTTCCGGAATGTTCGGAATTCCGGAATGTTCAGAGTTCCGGAATGTTCAGAGTTCCGGAATGCACCAAGGTTCCGGAATGTTCGGAATTCCGGAATGTTCAGAGTTCCGGAATGTTCAGAGTTCCGGAATGTTCGGAATTCCAGAATGTTCAGAGTTCCGGAATGTTCAGAGTTCCGGAATGCACCAAGGTTCCGGAATGTTAAGAGTTCCGGAATGCACCAAGGTTCCGGAATGTTAAGAGTTCCGGAATGCACCAAGGTTCCGGAATGTTCAGAGTTCCGGAATGCACCAAGGTTCCGGAATGTTCGGAATTCCGGAATGTTCAGAGTTCCGGAATGTTCAGAGTTCCGGAATGCACCAAGGTTCCAGAATGTTCGGAATTCCGGAATGTTCAGAGTTCCGGAATGTTCGGAATTCCGGAATGTTCAGAGTTCCGGAATGCACCAAGGTTCCGGAATGTTCAGAATTCCGGAATGTTCAGAGTTCCGGAATGCACCAAGGTTCCGGAATGCACAAAGGTTCCGGAATGTTCGGAATTCCGGAATGTTCGGAATTCCGGAATGTACCAAGGTTCCGGAATGTTCAGAGTTCCGGAATGCACCAAGGTTCCGGAATGTTCGGAATTCCGGAATGTTCAGAGTTCCGGAATGTTCAGAGTTCCGGAATGCACCAAGGTTCGGGAATGTTCAGAATTCGGGAATGTACCAAGGTTCTGGAATGTTCAGAGTTCCGGAATGCACCAAGGTTCCGGAATGTTCGGAATTCCGGAATGTTCAGAGTTCCGGAATGCACCAAGGTTCCGGAATGTTCAGAGTTCCGGAATGTTCAGAGTTCCGGAATGCACCAAGGTTCCGGAATGTTCGGAATTCCGGAATGTTCAGAGTTCCGGAATGCACCAAGGTTCCGGAATGTTCGGAATTCCGGAATGTTCAGAATTCCGGAATGTTCAGAGTTCCGGAATGCACCAAGGTTCCGGAATGCACAAAGGTTCCGGAATGTTCGGAATTCCGGAATGTTCGGAATTCCGGAATGTACCAAGGTTCCGGAATGTTCAGAGTTCCGGAATGCACCAAGGTTCCGGAATGTTTGGAATTCCGGAATGTTCAGAGTTCCGGAATGTTCAGAGTTCCGGAATGCACCAAGGTTCCGGAATGTTCGGAATTCCGGAATGTTCAGAGTTCCGGAATGTTCGGAATTCCGGAATGTTCGGAATTCCGGAATGTACCAAGGTTCCGGAATGTTCGGAATTCCGGAATGCACAAAGGTTCCGGAATGTTCGGAATTCCGGAATGTTCAGAGTTCCGGAATGCACCAAGGTTCCGGAATGTTCGGAATTCCGGAATGTTCAGAGTTCCGGAATGTTCGGAATTCCGGAATGTACCAAGGTTCTGGAATGTTCAGAGTTCCGGAATGCACCAAGGTTCCGGAATGCACAAAGGTTCCAGAATGTTCAGAGTTCCGGAATGTTCAGAGTTCCGGAATGCACCAAGGTTCCGGAATGTTCAGAATTCCGGAATGTTCAGAGTTCCGGAATGCACCAAGGTTCCGGAATGCACAAAGGTTCCGGAATGTTCGGAATTCCGGAATGTTCGGAATTCCGGAATGTACCAAGGTTCCGGAATGTTCAGAGTTCCGGAATGCACCAAGGTTCCGGAATGTTTGGAATTCCGGAATGTTCAGAGTTCCGGAATGTTCAGAGTTCCGGAATGCACCAAGGTTCCGGAATGTTCGGAATTCCGGAATGTTCAGAGTTCCGGAATGTTCGGAATTCCGGAATGTTCGGAATTCCGGAATGTACCAAGGTTCCGGAATGTTCGGAATTCCGGAATGCACAAAGGTTCCGGAATGTTCGGAATTCCGGAATGTTCAGAGTTCCGGAATGCACCAAGGTTCCGGAATGTTCGGAATTCCGGAATGTTCAGAGTTCCGGAATGTTCGGAATTCCGGAATGTACCAAGGTTCTGGAATGTTCAGAGTTCCGGAATGCACCAAGGTTCCGGAATGCACAAAGGTTCCAGAATGTTCAGAGTTCCGGAATGTTCAGAGTTCCGGAATGCACCAAGGTTCCGGAATGTTCGGAATTCCGGAATGTTCGGAATTCCGGAATGTACCAAGGTTCCGGAATGTTCGGAATTCCGGAATGCACAAAGGTTCCGGAATGTTCAGAGTTCCGGAATGCACCAAGGTTCGGGAATGTTCGGAATTCCGGAATGTACCAAGGTTCTGGAATGTTCAGAGTTCCGGAATGCACCAAGGTTCCGGAATGCACAAAGGTTCCAGAATGTTCAGAGTTCCGGAATGTTCAGAGTTCCGGAATGTTCGGAATTCCGGAATGCACCAAGGTTCCGGAATGTTCAGAGTTCCGGAATGTTCAGAGTTCCGGAATGCACCAAGGTTCCGGAATGTTCGGAATTCCGGAATGTTCAGAGTTCCGGAATGCACCAAGGTTCCGGAATGTTCGGAATTCCGGAATGTTCAGAATTCCGGAATGTTCGGAGTTCCGGAATGCACCAAGGTTCCGGAATGTTCGGAGTTCCGGAATGCACCAAGGTTCCGGAATGTTCGGAATTCCGGAATGTTCAGAGTTCCGGAATGCACAAAGGTTCCGGAATGTTCGGAATTCCGGAATGTTCAGAGTTCCGGAACGCACCAAGGTTCCGGAATGTTCGGAATTCCGGAATGTTCAGAGTTCCGGAATGTTCAGAGTTCCGGAATGCACCAAGGTTCCAGAATGTTCGGAATTCCGGAATGTTCAGAGTTCCGGAATGTTCGGAATTCCGGAATGTTCAGAGCTCCGGAATGTTCAAAGTTCCGGAATGCACCAAGGTTCCGGAATGTTCGGAATTCCGGAATGTTCAGAGTTCCGGAATGTTCAGAGTTCCGGAATGTTCGGAATTCCGGAATGTTCAGAGTTCCGGAATGTTCAGAGTTCCGGAATGCACCAAGGTTCCAGAATGTTCGGAATTCCGGAATGTTCAGAGTTCCGGAATGTTCGGAATTCCGGAATGTTCAGAGCTCCGGAATGTTCAAAGTTCCGGAATGCACCAAGGTTCCGGAATGTTCGGAATTCCGGAATGTTCAGAGTTCCGGAATGTTCAGAGTTCCGGAATGCACCAAGGTTCCAGAATGTTCGGAATTCCGGAATGTTCAGAGTTCCGGAATGTTCGGAATTCCGGAATGTTCAGAGCTCCGGAATGTTCAAAGTTCCGGAATGCACCAAGGTTCCGGAATGTTCGGAATTCCGGAATGTTCAGAGTTCCGGAATGCACCAAGGTTCCGGAATGTTCGGAATTCCGGAATGTTCAGAGTTCCGGAATGCACCAAGGTTCCGGAATGCACAAAGGTTCCGGAATGTTCAGAGTTCCGGAATGTTCGGAATTCCGGAATGTACCAAGGTTCCGGAATGTTCGGAATTCCGGAATGTTCAGAGTTCCGGAATGTTCAGAGTTCCGGAATGCACCAAGGTTCCGGAATGTTCGGAATTCCGGAATGTTCATAGTTCCGGAATGCACCAAGGTTCCGGAATGTTCGGAATTCCGGAATGTTCAGAGTTCCGGAATGCACCAAGGTTCCGGAATGTTCGGAATTCCGGAATGTTCAGAGTTCCGGAATGCACCAAGGTTCCGGAATGCACAAAGGTTCCGGAATGTTCAGAGTTCCGGAATGTTCGGAATTCCGGAATGTACCAAGGTTCCGGAATGTTCGGAATTCCGGAATGTTCAGAGTTCCGGAATGTTCAGAGTTCCGGAATGCACCAAGGTTCCGGAATGTTCGGAATTCCGGAATGTTCAGAGTTCCGGAATGCACCAAGGTTCCGGAATGTTCGGAATTCCGGAATGTTCAGAGTTCCGGAATGCACCAAGGTTCCGGAATGTTCGGAATTCCGGAATGTACCAAGGTTCCGGAATGTTCAGAGTTCCGGAATGCACCAAGGTTCCGGAATGTTCGGAATTCCAGAATGTTCAGAGTTCCGGAATGCACCAAGGTTCCGGAATGTTCGGAATTCCGGAATGTACCAAGGTTCCGGAATGTTCAGAGTTCCGGAATGCACCAAGGTTCCGGAATGTTCGGAATTCCGGAATGTTCAGAGTTCCGGAATGTTCAGAGTTCCGGAATGCACCAAGGTTCCGGAATGTTCGGAATTCCGGAATGTTCAGAGTTCCGGAATGTTCAGAGTTCCGGAATGTTCGGAATTCCAGAATGTTCAGAGTTCCGGAATGTTCAGAGTTCCGGAATGCACCAAGGTTCCGGAATGTTAAGAGTTCCGGAATGCACCAAGGTTCCGGAATGTTAAGAGTTCCGGAATGCACCAAGGTTCCGGAATGTTCAGAGTTCCGGAATGCACCAAGGTTCCGGAATGTTCGGAATTCCGGAATGTTCAGAGTTCCGGAATGCACAAAGGTTCCGGAATGTTCGGAATTCCGGAATGTTCAGAGTTCCGGAATGCACCAAGGTTCCGGAATGTTCGGAATTCCGGAATGTTCAGAGTTCCGGAATGTTCAGAGTTCCGGAATGCACCAAGGTTCCAGAATGTTCGGAATTCCGGAATGTTCAGAGTTCCGGAATGTTCGGAATTCCGGAATGTTCAGAGTTCCGGAATGCACCAAGGTTCCGGAATGTTCAGAATTCCGGAATGTTCAGAGTTCCGGAATGCACCAAGGTTCCGGAATGCACAAAGGTTCCGGAATGTTCGGAATTCCGGAATGTTCGGAATTCCGGAATGTACCAAGGTTCCGGAATGTTCAGAGTTCCGGAATGCACCAAGGTTCCGGAATGTTCGGAATTCCGGAATGTTCAGAGTTCCGGAATGTTCAGAGTTCCGGAATGCACCAAGGTTCGGGAATGTTCAGAATTCCGGAATGTACCAAGGTTCTGGAATGTTCAGAGTTCCGGAATGCACCAAGGTTCCGGAATGTTCGGAATTCCGGAATGTTCAGAGTTCCGGAATGCACCAAGGTTCCGGAATGTTCAGAGTTCCGGAATGTTCAGAGTTCCGGAATGCACCAAGGTTCCGGAATGTTCGGAATTCCGGAATGTTCAGAGTTCCGGAATGCACCAAGGTTCCGGAATGTTCGGAATTCCGGAATGTTCAGAATTCCGGAATGTTCAGAGTTCCGGAATGCACCAAGGTTCCGGAATGCACAAAGGTTCCGGAATGTTCGGAATTCCGGAATGTTCGGAATTCCGGAATGTACCAAGGTTCCGGAATGTTCAGAGTTCCGGAATGCACCAAGGTTCCGGAATGTTTGGAATTCCGGAATGTTCAGAGTTCCGGAATGTTCAGAGTTCCGGAATGCACCAAGGTTCCGGAATGTTCGGAATTCCGGAATGTTCAGAGTTCCGGAATGTTCGGAATTCCGGAATGTTCGGAATTCCGGAATGTACCAAGGTTCCGGAATGTTCGGAATTCCGGAATGCACAAAGGTTCCGGAATGTTCGGAATTCCGGAATGTTCAGAGTTCCGGAATGCACCAAGGTTCCGGAATGTTCGGAATTCCGGAATGTTCAGAGTTCCGGAATGTTCGGAATTCCGGAATGTACCAAGGTTCTGGAATGTTCAGAGTTCCGGAATGCACCAAGGTTCCGGAATGCACAAAGGTTCCAGAATGTTCAGAGTTCCGGAATGTTCAGAGTTCCGGAATGCACCAAGGTTCCGGAATGTTCGGAATTCCGGAATGTTCGGAATTCCGGAATGTACCAAGGTTCCGGAATGTTCGGAATTCCGGAATGCACAAAGGTTCCGGAATGTTCAGAGTTCCGGAATGCACCAAGGTTCGGGAATGTTCGGAATTCCGGAATGTACCAAGGTTCTGGAATGTTCAGAGTTCCGGAATGCACCAAGGTTCCGGAATGCACAAAGGTTCCAGAATGTTCAGAGTTCCGGAATGTTCAGAGTTCCGGAATGTTCGGAATTCCGGAATGCACCAAGGTTCCGGAATGTTCAGAGTTCCGGAATGTTCAGAGTTCCGGAATGCACCAAGGTTCCGGAATGTTCGGAATTCCGGAATGTTCAGAGTTCCGGAATGCACCAAGGTTCCGGAATGTTCGGAATTCCGGAATGTTCAGAATTCCGGAATGTTCGGAGTTCCGGAATGCACCAAGGTTCCGGAATGTTCGGAGTTCCGGAATGCACCAAGGTTCCGGAATGTTCGGAATTCCGGAATGTTCAGAGTTCCGGAATGCACAAAGGTTCCGGAATGTTCGGAATTCCGGAATGTTCAGAGTTCCGGAACGCACCAAGGTTCCGGAATGTTCGGAATTCCGGAATGTTCAGAGTTCCGGAATGTTCAGAGTTCCGGAATGCACCAAGGTTCCAGAATGTTCGGAATTCCGGAATGTTCAGAGTTCCGGAATGTTCGGAATTCCGGAATGTTCAGAGCTCCGGAATGTTCAAAGTTCCGGAATGCACCAAGGTTCCGGAATGTTCGGAATTCCGGAATGTTCAGAGTTCCGGAATGTTCAGAGTTCCGGAATGTTCGGAATTCCGGAATGTTCAGAGTTCCGGAATGTTCAGAGTTCCGGAATGCACCAAGGTTCCAGAATGTTCGGAATTCCGGAATGTTCAGAGTTCCGGAATGTTCGGAATTCCGGAATGTTCAGAGCTCCGGAATGTTCAAAGTTCCGGAATGCACCAAGGTTCCGGAATGTTCGGAATTCCGGAATGTTCAGAGTTCCGGAATGTTCAGAGTTCCGGAATGCACCAAGGTTCCAGAATGTTCGGAATTCCGGAATGTTCAGAGTTCCGGAATGTTCGGAATTCCGGAATGTTCAGAGCTCCGGAATGTTCAAAGTTCCGGAATGCACCAAGGTTCCGGAATGTTCGGAATTCCGGAATGTTCAGAATTCCGGAATGTTCGGAGTTCCGGAATGCACCAAGGTTCCGGAATGTTCGGAGTTCCGGAATGCACCAAGGTTCCGGAATGTTCGGAATTCCGGAATGTTCAGAGTTCCGGAATGCACAAAGGTTCCGGAATGTTCGGAATTCCGGAATGTTCAGAGTTCCGGAACGCACCAAGGTTCCGGAATGTTCGGAATTCCGGAATGTTCAGAGTTCCGGAATGTTCAGAGTTCCGGAATGCACCAAGGTTCCAGAATGTTCGGAATTCCGGAATGTTCAGAGTTCCGGAATGTTCGGAATTCCGGAATGTTCAGAGCTCCGGAATGTTCAAAGTTCCGGAATGCACCAAGGTTCCGGAATGTTCGGAATTCCGGAATGTTCAGAGTTCCGGAATGTTCAGAGTTCCGGAATGTTCGGAATTCCGGAATGTTCAGAGTTCCGGAATGTTCAGAGTTCCGGAATGCACCAAGGTTCCAGAATGTTCGGAATTCCGGAATGTTCAGAGTTCCGGAATGTTCGGAATTCCGGAATGTTCAGAGCTCCGGAATGTTCAAAGTTCCGGAATGCACCAAGGTTCCGGAATGTTCGGAATTCCGGAATGTTCAGAGTTCCGGAATGTTCAGAGTTCCGGAATGTTCGGAATTCCGGAATGCACCAAGGTTCCGGAATGTTCGGAGTTCCGGAATGCACCAAGGTTCCGGAATGTTCGGAATTCCGGAATGTTCAGAGTTCCGGAATGCACAAAGGTTCCGGAATGTTCGGAATTCCGGAATGTTCAGAGTTCCGGAACGCACCAAGGTTCCGGAATGTTCGGAATTCCGGAATGTTCAGAGTTCCGGAATGTTCAGAGTTCCGGAATGCACCAAGGTTCCGGAATGCACAAAGGTTCCGGAATGTTCAGAGTTCCGGAATGTTCGGAATTCCGGAATGTACCAAGGTTCCGGAATGTTCGGAATTCCGGAATGTTCAGAGTTCCGGAATGTTCAGAGTTCCGGAATGCACCAAGGTTCCGGAATGTTCGGAATTCCGGAATGTTCAGAGTTCCGGAATGCACCAAGGTTCCGGAATGTTCGGAATTCCGGAATGTTCAGAGTTCCGGAATGCACCAAGGTTCCGGAATGTTCGGAATTCCGGAATGTACCAAGGTTCCGGAATGTTCAGAGTTCCGGAATGCACCAAGGTTCCGGAATGTTCGGAATTCCAGAATGTTCAGAGTTCCGGAATGCACCAAGGTTCCGGAATGTTCGGAATTCCGGAATGTACCAAGGTTCCGGAATGTTCAGAGTTCCGGAATGCACCAAGGTTCCGGAATGTTCGGAATTCCGGAATGTTCAGAGTTCCGGAATGTTCAGAGTTCCGGAATGCACCAAGGTTCCGGAATGTTCGGAATTCCGGAATGTTCAGAGTTCCGGAATGTTCAGAGTTCCGGAATGTTCGGAATTCCAGAATGTTCAGAGTTCCGGAATGTTCAGAGTTCCGGAATGCACCAAGGTTCCGGAATGTTAAGAGTTCCGGAATGCACCAAGGTTCCGGAATGTTAAGAGTTCCGGAATGCACCAAGGTTCCGGAATGTTCAGAGTTCCGGAATGCACCAAGGTTCCGGAATGTTCGGAATTCCGGAATGTTCAGAGTTCCGGAATGCACCAAGGTTCCGGAATGTTCAGAATTCCGGAATGTTCAGAGTTCCGGAATGCACCAAGGTTCCGGAATGCACCAAGGTTCCGGAATGTTCGGAATTCCGGAATGTTCAGAGTTCCGGAATGCACCAAGGTTCCGGAATGCACAAAGGTTCCGGAATGTTCAGAGTTCCGGAATGTTCGGAATTCCGGAATGTACCAAGGTTCCGGAATGTTCGGAATTCCGGAATGTTCAGAGTTCCGGAATGTTCAGAGTTCCGGAATGCACCAAGGTTCCGGAATGTTCGGAATTCCGGAATGTTCAGAGTTCCGGAATGCACCAAGGTTCCGGAATGTTCGGAATTCCGGAATGTTCAGAGTTCCGGAATGCACCAAGGTTCCGGAATGTTCGGAATTCCGGAATGTACCAAGGTTCCGGAATGTTCAGAGTTCCGGAATGCACCAAGGTTCCGGAATGTTCGGAATTCCAGAATGTTCAGAGTTCCGGAATGCACCAAGGTTCCGGAATGTTCGGAATTCCGGAATGTACCAAGGTTCCGGAATGTTCAGAGTTCCGGAATGCACCAAGGTTCCGGAATGTTCGGAATTCCGGAATGTTCAGAGTTCCGGAATGTTCAGAGTTCCGGAATGCACCAAGGTTCCGGAATGTTCGGAATTCCGGAATGTTCAGAGTTCCGGAATGTTCAGAGTTCCGGAATGTTCGGAATTCCAGAATGTTCAGAGTTCCGGAATGTTCAGAGTTCCGGAATGCACCAAGGTTCCGGAATGTTAAGAGTTCCGGAATGCACCAAGGTTCCGGAATGTTAAGAGTTCCGGAATGCACCAAGGTTCCGGAATGTTCAGAGTTCCGGAATGCACCAAGGTTCCGGAATGTTCGGAATTCCGGAATGTTCAGAGTTCCGGAATGCACAAAGGTTCCGGAATGTTCGGAATTCCGGAATGTTCAGAGTTCCGGAATGCACCAAGGTTCCGGAATGTTCGGAATTCCGGAATGTTCAGAGTTCCGGAATGTTCAGAGTTCCGGAATGCACCAAGGTTCCAGAATGTTCGGAATTCCGGAATGTTCAGAGTTCCGGAATGTTCGGAATTCCGGAATGTTCAGAGTTCCGGAATGCACCAAGGTTCCGGAATGTTCAGAATTCCGGAATGTTCAGAGTTCCGGAATGCACCAAGGTTCCGGAATGCACAAAGGTTCCGGAATGTTCGGAATTCCGGAATGTTCGGAATTCCGGAATGTACCAAGGTTCCGGAATGTTCAGAGTTCCGGAATGCACCAAGGTTCCGGAATGTTCGGAATTCCGGAATGTTCAGAGTTCCGGAATGTTCAGAGTTCCGGAATGCACCAAGGTTCGGGAATGTTCAGAATTCCGGAATGTACCAAGGTTCTGGAATGTTCAGAGTTCCGGAATGCACCAAGGTTCCGGAATGTTCGGAATTCCGGAATGTTCAGAGTTCCGGAATGCACCAAGGTTCCGGAATGTTCAGAGTTCCGGAATGTTCAGAGTTCCGGAATGCACCAAGGTTCCGGAATGTTCGGAATTCCGGAATGTTCAGAGTTCCGGAATGCACCAAGGTTCCGGAATGTTCGGAATTCCGGAATGTTCAGAATTCCGGAATGTTCAGAGTTCCGGAATGCACCAAGGTTCCGGAATGCACAAAGGTTCCGGAATGTTCGGAATTCCGGAATGTTCGGAATTCCGGAATGTACCAAGGTTCCGGAATGTTCAGAGTTCCGGAATGCACCAAGGTTCCGGAATGTTTGGAATTCCGGAATGTTCAGAGTTCCGGAATGTTCAGAGTTCCGGAATGCACCAAGGTTCCGGAATGTTCGGAATTCCGGAATGTTCAGAGTTCCGGAATGTTCGGAATTCCGGAATGTTCGGAATTCCGGAATGTACCAAGGTTCCGGAATGTTCGGAATTCCGGAATGCACAAAGGTTCCGGAATGTTCGGAATTCCGGAATGTTCAGAGTTCCGGAATGCACCAAGGTTCCGGAATGTTCGGAATTCCGGAATGTTCAGAGTTCCGGAATGTTCGGAATTCCGGAATGTACCAAGGTTCTGGAATGTTCAGAGTTCCGGAATGCACCAAGGTTCCGGAATGCACAAAGGTTCCAGAATGTTCAGAGTTCCGGAATGTTCAGAGTTCCGGAATGCACCAAGGTTCCGGAATGTTCGGAATTCCGGAATGTTCGGAATTCCGGAATGTACCAAGGTTCCGGAATGTTCGGAATTCCGGAATGCACAAAGGTTCCGGAATGTTCAGAGTTCCGGAATGCACCAAGGTTCGGGAATGTTCGGAATTCCGGAATGTACCAAGGTTCTGGAATGTTCAGAGTTCCGGAATGCACCAAGGTTCCGGAATGCACAAAGGTTCCAGAATGTTCAGAGTTCCGGAATGTTCAGAGTTCCGGAATGTTCGGAATTCCGGAATGCACCAAGGTTCCGGAATGTTCAGAGTTCCGGAATGTTCAGAGTTCCGGAATGCACCAAGGTTCCGGAATGTTCGGAATTCCGGAATGTTCAGAGTTCCGGAATGCACCAAGGTTCCGGAATGTTCGGAATTCCGGAATGTTCAGAATTCCGGAATGTTCGGAGTTCCGGAATGCACCAAGGTTCCGGAATGTTCGGAGTTCCGGAATGCACCAAGGTTCCGGAATGTTCGGAATTCCGGAATGTTCAGAGTTCCGGAATGCACAAAGGTTCCGGAATGTTCGGAATTCCGGAATGTTCAGAGTTCCGGAACGCACCAAGGTTCCGGAATGTTCGGAATTCCGGAATGTTCAGAGTTCCGGAATGTTCAGAGTTCCGGAATGCACCAAGGTTCCAGAATGTTCGGAATTCCGGAATGTTCAGAGTTCCGGAATGTTCGGAATTCCGGAATGTTCAGAGCTCCGGAATGTTCAAAGTTCCGGAATGCACCAAGGTTCCGGAATGTTCGGAATTCCGGAATGTTCAGAGTTCCGGAATGTTCAGAGTTCCGGAATGTTCGGAATTCCGGAATGTTCAGAGTTCCGGAATGCACCAAGGTTCCAGAATGTTCGGAATTCCGGAATGTTCAGAGTTCCGGAATGTTCGGAATTCCGGAATGTTCAGAGCTCCGGAATGTTCAAAGTTCCGGAATGCACCAAGGTTCCGGAATGTTCGGAATTCCGGAATGTTCAGAGTTCCGGAATGTTCAGAGTTCCGGAATGCACCAAGGTTCCAGAATGTTCGGAATTCCGGAATGTTCAGAGTTCCGGAATGTTCGGAATTCCGGAATGTTCAGAGCTCCGGAATGTTCAAAGTTCCGGAATGCACCAAGGTTCCGGAATGTTCGGAATTCCGGAATGTTCAGAGTTCCGGAATGCACCAAGGTTCCGGAATGTTCGGAATTCCGGAATGTTCAGAGTTCCGGAATGCACCAAGGTTCCGGAATGCACAAAGGTTCCGGAATGTTCAGAGTTCCGGAATGTTCGGAATTCCGGAATGTACCAAGGTTCCGGAATGTTCGGAATTCCGGAATGTTCAGAGTTCCGGAATGTTCAGAGTTCCGGAATGCACCAAGGTTCCGGAATGTTCGGAATTCCGGAATGTTCAGAGTTCCGGAATGCACCAAGGTTCCGGAATGTTCGGAATTCCGGAATGTTCAGAGTTCCGGAATGCACCAAGGTTCCGGAATGTTCGGAATTCCGGAATGTACCAAGGTTCCGGAATGTTCAGAGTTCCGGAATGCACCAAGGTTCCGGAATGTTCGGAATTCCAGAATGTTCAGAGTTCCGGAATGCACCAAGGTTCCGGAATGTTCGGAATTCCGGAATGTACCAAGGTTCCGGAATGTTCAGAGTTCCGGAATGCACCAAGGTTCCGGAATGTTCGGAATTCCGGAATGTTCAGAGTTCCGGAATGTTCAGAGTTCCGGAATGCACCAAGGTTCCGGAATGTTCGGAATTCCGGAATGTTCAGAGTTCCGGAATGTTCAGAGTTCCGGAATGTTCGGAATTCCAGAATGTTCAGAGTTCCGGAATGTTCAGAGTTCCGGAATGCACCAAGGTTCCGGAATGTTAAGAGTTCCGGAATGCACCAAGGTTCCGGAATGTTAAGAGTTCCGGAATGCACCAAGGTTCCGGAATGTTCAGAGTTCCGGAATGCACCAAGGTTCCGGAATGTTCGGAATTCCGGAATGTTCAGAGTTCCGGAATGCACCAAGGTTCCGGAATGTTCAGAATTCCGGAATGTTCAGAGTTCCGGAATGCACCAAGGTTCCGGAATGCACAAAGGTTCCGGAATGTTCGGAATTCCGGAATGTTCGGAATTCCGGAATGTACCAAGGTTCCGGAATGTTCAGAGTTCCGGAATGCACCAAGGTTCCGGAATGTTCGGAATTCCGGAATGTTCAGAGTTCCGGAATGTTCAGAGTTCCGGAATGCACCAAGGTTCGGGAATGTTCAGAATTCCGGAATGTACCAAGGTTCTGGAATGTTCAGAGTTCCGGAATGCACCAAGGTTCCGGAATGTTCGGAATTCCGGAATGTTCAGAGTTCCGGAATGCACCAAGGTTCCGGAATGTTCAGAGTTCCGGAATGTTCAGAGTTCCGGAATGCACCAAGGTTCCGGAATGTTCGGAATTCCGGAATGTTCAGAGTTCCGGAATGCACCAAGGTTCCGGAATGTTCGGAATTCCGGAATGTTCAGAATTCCGGAATGTTCAGAGTTCCGGAATGCACCAAGGTTCCGGAATGCACAAAGGTTCCGGAATGTTCGGAATTCCGGAATGTTCGGAATTCCGGAATGTACCAAGGTTCCGGAATGTTCAGAGTTCCGGAATGCACCAAGGTTCCGGAATGTTTGGAATTCCGGAATGTTCAGAGTTCCGGAATGTTCAGAGTTCCGGAATGCACCAAGGTTCCGGAATGTTCGGAATTCCGGAATGTTCAGAGTTCCGGAATGTTCGGAATTCCGGAATGTTCGGAATTCCGGAATGTACCAAGGTTCCGGAATGTTCGGAATTCCGGAATGCACAAAGGTTCCGGAATGTTCGGAATTCCGGAATGTTCAGAGTTCCGGAATGCACCAAGGTTCCGGAATGTTCGGAATTCCGGAATGTTCAGAGTTCCGGAATGTTCGGAATTCCGGAATGTACCAAGGTTCTGGAATGTTCAGAGTTCCGGAATGCACCAAGGTTCCGGAATGCACAAAGGTTCCAGAATGTTCAGAGTTCCGGAATGTTCAGAGTTCCGGAATGTTCGGAATTCCGGAATGCACCAAGGTTCCGGAATGTTCAGAGTTCCGGAATGTTCAGAGTTCCGGAATGCACCAAGGTTCCGGAATGTTCGGAATTCCGGAATGTTCAGAGTTCCGGAATGCACCAAGGTTCCGGAATGTTCGGAATTCCGGAATGTTCAGAATTCCGGAATGTTCGGAGTTCCGGAATGCACCAAGGTTCCGGAATGTTCGGAGTTCCGGAATGCACCAAGGTTCCGGAATGTTCGGAATTCCGGAATGTTCAGAGTTCCGGAATGCACAAAGGTTCCGGAATGTTCGGAATTCCGGAATGTTCAGAGTTCCGGAACGCACCAAGGTTCCGGAATGTTCGGAATTCCGGAATGTTCAGAGTTCCGGAATGTTCAGAGTTCCGGAATGCACCAAGGTTCCAGAATGTTCGGAATTCCGGAATGTTCAGAGTTCCGGAATGTTCGGAATTCCGGAATGTTCAGAGCTCCGGAATGTTCAAAGTTCCGGAATGCACCAAGGTTCCGGAATGTTCGGAATTCCGGAATGTTCAGTGTTCCGGAATGTTCAGAGTTCCGGAATGTTCGGAATTCCGGAATGTTCAGAGTTCCGGAATGTTCAGAGTTCCGGAATGCACCAAGGTTCCAGAATGTTCGGAATTCCGGAATGTTCAGAGTTCCGGAATGTTCGGAATTCCGGAATGTTCAGAGCTCCGGAATGTTCAAAGTTCCGGAATGCACCAAGGTTCCGGAATGTTCGGAATTCCGGAATGTTCAGAGTTCCGGAATGTTCAGAGTTCCGGAATGCACCAAGGTTCCAGAATGTTCGGAATTCCGGAATGTTCAGAGTTCCGGAATGTTCGGAATTCCGGAATGTTCAGAGCTCCGGAATGTTCAAAGTTCCGGAATGCACCAAGGTTCCGGAATGTTCGGAATTCCGGAATGTTCAGAGTTCCGGAATGCACCAAGGTTCCGGAATGTTCGGAATTCCGGAATGTTCAGAGTTCCGGAATGCACCAAGGTTCCGGAATGCACAAAGGTTCCGGAATGTTCAGAGTTCCGGAATGTTCGGAATTCCGGAATGTACCAAGGTTCCGGAATGTTCGGAATTCCGGAATGTTCAGAGTTCCGGAATGTTCAGAGTTCCGGAATGCACCAAGGTTCCGGAATGTTCGGAATTCCGGAATGTTCAGAGTTCCGGAATGCACCAAGGTTCCGGAATGTTCGGAATTCCGGAATGTTCAGAGTTCCGGAATGCACCAAGGTTCCGGAATGTTCGGAATTCCGGAATGTACCAAGGTTCCGGAATGTTCAGAGTTCCGGAATGCACCAAGGTTCCGGAATGTTCGGAATTCCAGAATGTTCAGAGTTCCGGAATGCACCAAGGTTCCGGAATGTTCGGAATTCCGGAATGTACCAAGGTTCCGGAATGTTCAGAGTTCCGGAATGCACCAAGGTTCCGGAATGTTCGGAATTCCGGAATGTTCAGAGTTCCGGAATGTTCAGAGTTCCGGAATGCACCAAGGTTCCGGAATGTTCGGAATTCCGGAATGTTCAGAGTTCCGGAATGTTCAGAGTTCCGGAATGTTCGGAATTCCAGAATGTTCAGAGTTCCGGAATGTTCAGAGTTCCGGAATGCACCAAGGTTCCGGAATGTTAAGAGTTCCGGAATGCACCAAGGTTCCGGAATGTTAAGAGTTCCGGAATGCACCAAGGTTCCGGAATGTTCAGAGTTCCGGAATGCACCAAGGTTCCGGAATGTTCGGAATTCCGGAATGTTCAGAGTTCCGGAATGCACAAAGGTTCCGGAATGTTCGGAATTCCGGAATGTTCAGAGTTCCGGAATGCACCAAGGTTCCGGAATGTTCGGAATTCCGGAATGTTCAGAGTTCCGGAATGTTCAGAGTTCCGGAATGCACCAAGGTTCCAGAATGTTCGGAATTCCGGAATGTTCAGAGTTCCGGAATGTTCGGAATTCCGGAATGTTCAGAGTTCCGGAATGCACCAAGGTTCCGGAATGTTCAGAATTCCGGAATGTTCAGAGTTCCGGAATGCACCAAGGTTCCGGAATGCACAAAGGTTCCGGAATGTTCGGAATTCCGGAATGTTCGGAATTCCGGAATGTACCAAGGTTCCGGAATGTTCAGAGTTCCGGAATGCACCAAGGTTCCGGAATGTTCGGAATTCCGGAATGTTCAGAGTTCCGGAATGTTCAGAGTTCCGGAATGCACCAAGGTTCGGGAATGTTCAGAATTCCGGAATGTACCAAGGTTCTGGAATGTTCAGAGTTCCGGAATGCACCAAGGTTCCGGAATGTTCGGAATTCCGGAATGTTCAGAGTTCCGGAATGCACCAAGGTTCCGGAATGTTCAGAGTTCCGGAATGTTCAGAGTTCCGGAATGTTCGGAATTCCGGAATGTTCAGAGTTCCGGAATGTTCAGAGTTCCGGAATGCACCAAGGTTCCAGAATGTTCGGAATTCCGGAATGTTCAGAGTTCCGGAATGTTCGGAATTCCGGAATGTTCAGAGCTCCGGAATGTTCAAAGTTCCGGAATGCACCAAGGTTCCGGAATGTTCGGAATTCCGGAATGTTCAGAGTTCCGGAATGTTCAGAGTTCCGGAATGCACCAAGGTTCCAGAATGTTCGGAATTCCGGAATGTTCAGAGTTCCGGAATGTTCGGAATTCCGGAATGTTCAGAGCTCCGGAATGTTCAAAGTTCCGGAATGCACCAAGGTTCCGGAATGTTCGGAATTCCGGAATGTTCAGAGTTCCGGAATGCACCAAGGTTCCGGAATGTTCGGAATTCCGGAATGTTCAGAGTTCCGGAATGCACCAAGGTTCCGGAATGCACAAAGGTTCCGGAATGTTCAGAGTTCCGGAATGTTCGGAATTCCGGAATGTACCAAGGTTCCGGAATGTTCGGAATTCCGGAATGTTCAGAGTTCCGGAATGTTCAGAGTTCCGGAATGTTCGGAATTCCGGAATGTTCAGAGTTCCGGAATGTTCAGAGTTCCGGAATGCACCAAGGTTCCAGAATGTTCGGAATTCCGGAATGTTCAGAGTTCCGGAATGTTCGGAATTCCGGAATGTTCAGAGCTCCGGAATGTTCAAAGTTCCGGAATGCACCAAGGTTCCGGAATGTTCGGAATTCCGGAATGTTCAGAGTTCCGGAATGTTCAGAGTTCCGGAATGCACCAAGGTTCCAGAATGTTCGGAATTCCGGAATGTTCAGAGTTCCGGAATGTTCGGAATTCCGGAATGTTCAGAGCTCCGGAATGTTCAAAGTTCCGGAATGCACCAAGGTTCCGGAATGTTCGGAATTCCGGAATGTTCAGAGTTCCGGAATGCACCAAGGTTCCGGAATGTTCGGAATTCCGGAATGTTCAGAGTTCCGGAATGCACCAAGGTTCCGGAATGCACAAAGGTTCCGGAATGTTCAGAGTTCCGGAATGTTCGGAATTCCGGAATGTACCAAGGTTCCGGAATGTTCGGAATTCCGGAATGTTCAGAGTTCCGGAATGTTCAGAGTTCCGGAATGCACCAAGGTTCCGGAATGTTCGGAATTCCGGAATGTTCAGAGTTCCGGAATGCACCAAGGTTCCGGAATGTTCGGAATTCCGGAATGTTCAGAGTTCCGGAATGCACCAAGGTTCCGGAATGTTCGGAATTCCGGAATGTACCAAGGTTCCGGAATGTTCAGAGTTCCGGAATGCACCAAGGTTCCGGAATGTTCGGAATTCCAGAATGTTCAGAGTTCCGGAATGCACCAAGGTTCCGGAATGTTCGGAATTCCGGAATGTACCAAGGTTCCGGAATGTTCAGAGTTCCGGAATGCACCAAGGTTCCGGAATGTTCGGAATTCCGGAATGTTCAGAGTTCCGGAATGTTCAGAGTTCCGGAATGCACCAAGGTTCCGGAATGTTCGGAATTCCGGAATGTTCAGAGTTCCGGAATGTTCAGAGTTCCGGAATGTTCGGAATTCCAGAATGTTCAGAGTTCCGGAATGTTCAGAGTTCCGGAATGCACCAAGGTTCCGGAATGTTAAGAGTTCCGGAATGCACCAAGGTTCCGGAATGTTAAGAGTTCCGGAATGCACCAAGGTTCCGGAATGTTCAGAGTTCCGGAATGCACCAAGGTTCCGGAATGTTCGGAATTCCGGAATGTTCAGAGTTCCGGAATGCACAAAGGTTCCGGAATGTTCGGAATTCCGGAATGTTCAGAGTTCCGGAATGCACCAAGGTTCCGGAATGTTCGGAATTCCGGAATGTTCAGAGTTCCGGAATGTTCAGAGTTCCGGAATGCACCAAGGTTCCAGAATGTTCGGAATTCCGGAATGTTCAGAGTTCCGGAATGTTCGGAATTCCGGAATGTTCAGAGTTCCGGAATGCACCAAGGTTCCGGAATGTTCAGAATTCCGGAATGTTCAGAGTTCCGGAATGCACCAAGGTTCCGGAATGCACAAAGGTTCCGGAATGTTCGGAATTCCGGAATGTTCGGAATTCCGGAATGTACCAAGGTTCCGGAATGTTCAGAGTTCCGGAATGCACCAAGGTTCCGGAATGTTCGGAATTCCGGAATGTACCAAGGTTCCGGAATGTTCAGAGTTCCGGAATGCACCAAGGTTCCGGAATGTTCGGAATTCCGGAATGTTCAGAGTTCCGGAATGTTCAGAGTTCCGGAATGCACCAAGGTTCCGGAATGTTCGGAATTCCGGAATGTTCAGAGTTCCGGAATGTTCAGAGTTCCGGAATGTTCGGAATTCCAGAATGTTCAGAGTTCCGGAATGTTCAGAGTTCCGGAATGCACCAAGGTTCCGGAATGTTAAGAGTTCCGGAATGCACCAAGGTTCCGGAATGTTAAGAGTTCCGGAATGCACCAAGGTTCCGGAATGTTCAGAGTTCCGGAATGCACCAAGGTTCCGGAATGTTCGGAATTCCGGAATGTTCAGAGTTCCGGAATGCACAAAGGTTCCGGAATGTTCGGAATTCCGGAATGTTCAGAGTTCCGGAATGCACCAAGGTTCCGGAATGTTCGGAATTCCGGAATGTTCAGAGTTTCGGAATGTTCAGAGTTCCGGAATGCACCAAGGTTCCAGAATGTTCGGAATTCCGGAATGTTCAGAGTTCCGGAATGTTCGGAATTCCGGAATGTTCAGAGTTCCGGAATGCACCAAGGTTCCGGAATGTTCAGAATTCCGGAATGTTCAGAGTTCCGGAATGCACCAAGGTTCCGGAATGCACAAAGGTTCCGGAATGTTCGGAATTCCGGAATGTTCGGAATTCCGGAATGTACCAAGGTTCCGGAATGTTCAGAGTTCCGGAATGCACCAAGGTTCCGGAATGTTCGGAATTCCGGAATGTTCAGAGTTCCGGAATGTTCAGAGTTCCGGAATGCACCAAGGTTCGGGAATGTTCAGAATTCCGGAATGTACCAAGGTTCTGGAATGTTCAGAGTTCCGGAATGCACCAAGGTTCCGGAATGTTCGGAATTCCGGAATGTTCAGAGTTCCGGAATGCACCAAGGTTCCGGAATGTTCAGAGTTCCGGAATGTTCAGAGTTCCGGAATGCACCAAGGTTCCGGAATGTTCGGAATTCCGGAATGTTCAGAGTTCCGGAATGCACCAAGGTTCCGGAATGTTCGGAATTCCGGAATGTTCAGAATTCCGGAATGTTCAGAGTTCCGGAATGCACCAAGGTTCCGGAATGCACAAAGGTTCCGGAATGTTCGGAATTCCGGAATGTTCAGAGTTCCGGAATGTTCAGAGTTCCGGAATGCACCAAGGTTCCAGAATGTTCGGAATTCCGGAATGTTCAGAGTTCCGGAATGTTCGGAATTCCGGAATGTTCAGAGCTCCGGAATGTTCAAAGTTCCGGAATGCACCAAGGTTCCGGAATGTTCGGAATTCCGGAATGTTCAGAGTTCCGGAATGCACCAAGGTTCCGGAATGTTCGGAATTCCGGAATGTTCAGAGTTCCGGAATGCACCAAGGTTCCGGAATGCACAAAGGTTCCGGAATGTTCAGAGTTCCGGAATGTTCGGAATTCCGGAATGTACCAAGGTTCCGGAATGTTCGGAATTCCGGAATGTTCAGAGTTCCGGAATGTTCAGAGTTCCGGAATGCACCAAGGTTCCGGAATGTTCGGAATTCCGGAATGTTCAGAGTTCCGGAATGCACCAAGGTTCCGGAATGTTCGGAATTCCGGAATGTTCAGAGTTCCGGAATGCACCAAGGTTCCGGAATGTTCGGAATTCCGGAATGTACCAAGGTTCCGGAATGTTCAGAGTTCCGGAATGCACCAAGGTTCCGGAATGTTCGGAATTCCAGAATGTTCAGAGTTCCGGAATGCACCAAGGTTCCGGAATGTTCGGAATTCCGGAATGTACCAAGGTTCCGGAATGTTCAGAGTTCCGGAATGCACCAAGGTTCCGGAATGTTCGGAATTCCGGAATGTTCAGAGTTCCGGAATGTTCAGAGTTCCGGAATGCACCAAGGTTCCGGAATGTTCGGAATTCCGGAATGTTCAGAGTTCCGGAATGTTCAGAGTTCCGGAATGTTCGGAATTCCAGAATGTTCAGAGTTCCGGAATGTTCAGAGTTCCGGAATGCACCAAGGTTCCGGAATGTTAAGAGTTCCGGAATGCACCAAGGTTCCGGAATGTTAAGAGTTCCGGAATGCACCAAGGTTCCGGAATGTTCAGAGTTCCGGAATGCACCAAGGTTCCGGAATGTTCGGAATTCCGGAATGTTCAGAGTTCCGGAATGCACAAAGGTTCCGGAATGTTCGGAATTCCGGAATGTTCAGAGTTCCGGAATGCACCAAGGTTCCGGAATGTTCGGAATTCCGGAATGTTCAGAGTTCCGGAATGTTCAGAGTTCCGGAATGCACCAAGGTTCCAGAATGTTCGGAATTCCGGAATGTTCAGAGTTCCGGAATGTTCGGAATTCCGGAATGTTCAGAGTTCCGGAATGCACCAAGGTTCCGGAATGTTCAGAATTCCGGAATGTTCAGAGTTCCGGAATGCACCAAGGTTCCGGAATGCACAAAGGTTCCGGAATGTTCGGAATTCCGGAATGTTCGGAATTCCGGAATGTACCAAGGTTCCGGAATGTTCAGAGTTCCGGAATGCACCAAGGTTCCGGAATGTTCGGAATTCCGGAATGTACCAAGGTTCCGGAATGTTCAGAGTTCCGGAATGCACCAAGGTTCCGGAATGTTCGGAATTCCGGAATGTTCAGAGTTCCGGAATGTTCAGAGTTCCGGAATGCACCAAGGTTCCGGAATGTTCGGAATTCCGGAATGTTCAGAGTTCCGGAATGTTCAGAGTTCCGGAATGTTCGGAATTCCAGAATGTTCAGAGTTCCGGAATGTTCAGAGTTCCGGAATGCACCAAGGTTCCGGAATGTTAAGAGTTCCGGAATGCACCAAGGTTCCGGAATGTTAAGAGTTCCGGAATGCACCAAGGTTCCGGAATGTTCAGAGTTCCGGAATGCACCAAGGTTCCGGAATGTTCGGAATTCCGGAATGTTCAGAGTTCCGGAATGCACAAAGGTTCCGGAATGTTCGGAATTCCGGAATGTTCAGAGTTCCGGAATGCACCAAGGTTCCGGAATGTTCGGAATTCCGGAATGTTCAGAGTTCCGGAATGTTCAGAGTTCCGGAATGCACCAAGGTTCCAGAATGTTCGGAATTCCGGAATGTTCAGAGTTCCGGAATGTTCGGAATTCCGGAATGTTCAGAGTTCCGGAATGCACCAAGGTTCCGGAATGTTCAGAATTCCGGAATGTTCAGAGTTCCGGAATGCACCAAGGTTCCGGAATGCACAAAGGTTCCGGAATGTTCGGAATTCCGGAATGTTCGGAATTCCGGAATGTACCAAGGTTCCGGAATGTTCAGAGTTCCGGAATGCACCAAGGTTCCGGAATGTTCGGAATTCCGGAATGTTCAGAGTTCCGGAATGTTCAGAGTTCCGGAATGCACCAAGGTTCGGGAATGTTCAGAATTCCGGAATGTACCAAGGTTCTGGAATGTTCAGAGTTCCGGAATGCACCAAGGTTCCGGAATGTTCGGAATTCCGGAATGTTCAGAGTTCCGGAATGCACCAAGGTTCCGGAATGTTCAGAGTTCCGGAATGTTCAGAGTTCCGGAATGCACCAAGGTTCCGGAATGTTCGGAATTCCGGAATGTTCAGAGTTCCGGAATGCACCAAGGTTCCGGAATGTTCGGAATTCCGGAATGTTCAGAATTCCGGAATGTTCAGAGTTCCGGAATGCACCAAGGTTCCGGAATGCACAAAGGTTCCGGAATGTTCGGAATTCCGGAATGTTCGGAATTCCGGAATGTACCAAGGTTCCGGAATGTTCAGAGTTCCGGAATGCACCAAGGTTCCGGAATGTTTGGAATTCCGGAATGTTCAGAGTTCCGGAATGTTCAGAGTTCCGGAATGCACCAAGGTTCCGGAATGTTCGGAATTCCGGAATGTTCAGAGTTCCGGAATGTTCGGAATTCCGGAATGTTCGGAATTCCGGAATGTACCAAGGTTCCGGAATGTTCGGAATTCCGGAATGCACAAAGGTTCCGGAATGTTCGGAATTCCGGAATGTTCAGAGTTCCGGAATGCACCAAGGTTCCGGAATGTTCGGAATTCCGGAATGTTCAGAGTTCCGGAATGTTCGGAATTCCGGAATGTACCAAGGTTCTGGAATGTTCAGAGTTCCGGAATGCACCAAGGTTCCGGAATGCACAAAGGTTCCAGAATGTTCAGAGTTCCGGAATGTTCAGAGTTCCGGAATGCACCAAGGTTCCGGAATGTTCGGAATTCCGGAATGTTCGGAATTCCGGAATGTACCAAGGTTCCGGAATGTTCGGAATTCCGGAATGCACAAAGGTTCCGGAATGTTCAGAGTTCCGGAATGCACCAAGGTTCGGGAATGTTCGGAATTCCGGAATGTACCAAGGTTCTGGAATGTTCAGAGTTCCGGAATGCACCAAGGTTCCGGAATGCACAAAGGTTCCAGAATGTTCAGAGTTCCGGAATGTTCAGAGTTCCGGAATGTTCGGAATTCCGGAATGCACCAAGGTTCCGGAATGTTCAGAGTTCCGGAATGTTCAGAGTTCCGGAATGCACCAAGGTTCCGGAATGTTCGGAATTCCGGAATGTTCAGAGTTCCGGAATGCACCAAGGTTCCGGAATGTTCGGAATTCCGGAATGTTCAGAATTCCGGAATGTTCGGAGTTCCGGAATGCACCAAGGTTCCGGAATGTTCGGAGTTCCGGAATGCACCAAGGTTCCGGAATGTTCGGAATTCCGGAATGTTCAGAGTTCCGGAATGCACAAAGGTTCCGGAATGTTCGGAATTCCGGAATGTTCAGAGTTCCGGAACGCACCAAGGTTCCGGAATGTTCGGAATTCCGGAATGTTCAGAGTTCCGGAATGTTCAGAGTTCCGGAATGCACCAAGGTTCCAGAATGTTCGGAATTCCGGAATGTTCAGAGTTCCGGAATGTTCGGAATTCCGGAATGTTCAGAGCTCCGGAATGTTCAAAGTTCCGGAATGCACCAAGGTTCCGGAATGTTCGGAATTCCGGAATGTTCAGAGTTCCGGAATGTTCAGAGTTCCGGAATGTTCGGAATTCCGGAATGTTCAGAGTTCCGGAATGTTCAGAGTTCCGGAATGCACCAAGGTTCCAGAATGTTCGGAATTCCGGAATGTTCAGAGTTCCGGAATGTTCGGAATTCCGGAATGTTCAGAGCTCCGGAATGTTCAAAGTTCCGGAATGCACCAAGGTTCCGGAATGTTCGGAATTCCGGAATGTTCAGAGTTCCGGAATGTTCAGAGTTCCGGAATGCACCAAGGTTCCAGAATGTTCGGAATTCCGGAATGTTCAGAGTTCCGGAATGTTCGGAATTCCGGAATGTTCAGAGCTCCGGAATGTTCAAAGTTCCGGAATGCACCAAGGTTCCGGAATGTTCGGAATTCCGGAATGTTCAGAGTTCCGGAATGCACCAAGGTTCCGGAATGCACAAAGGTTCCGGAATGTTCAGAGTTCCGGAATGTTCGGAATTCCGGAATGTACCAAGGTTCCGGAATGTTCGGAATTCCGGAATGTTCAGAGTTCCGGAATGTTCAGAGTTCCGGAATGCACCAAGGTTCCGGAATGTTCGGAATTCCGGAATGTTCAGAGTTCCGGAATGCACCAAGGTTCCGGAATGTTCGGAATTCCGGAATGTTCAGAGTTCCGGAATGCACCAAGGTTCCGGAATGTTCGGAATTCCGGAATGTACCAAGGTTCCGGAATGTTCAGAGTTCCGGAATGCACCAAGGTTCCGGAATGTTCGGAATTCCAGAATGTTCAGAGTTCCGGAATGCACCAAGGTTCCGGAATGTTCGGAATTCCGGAATGTACCAAGGTTCCGGAATGTTCAGAGTTCCGGAATGCACCAAGGTTCCGGAATGTTCGGAATTCCGGAATGTTCAGAGTTCCGGAATGTTCAGAGTTCCGGAATGTTCGGAATTCCAGAATGTTCAGAGTTCCGGAATGTTCAGAGTTCCGGAATGCACCAAGGTTCCGGAATGTTAAGAGTTCCGGAATGCACCAAGGTTCCGGAATGTTAAGAGTTCCGGAATGCACCAAGGTTCCGGAATGTTCAGAGTTCCGGAATGCACCAAGGTTCCGGAATGTTCGGAATTCCGGAATGTTCAGAGTTCCGGAATGCACAAAGGTTCCGGAATGTTCGGAATTCCGGAATGTTCAGAGTTCCGGAATGCACCAAGGTTCCGGAATGTTCGGAATTCCGGAATGTTCAGAGTTCCGGAATGTTCAGAGTTCCGGAATGCACCAAGGTTCCAGAATGTTCGGAATTCCGGAATGTTCAGAGTTCCGGAATGTTCGGAATTCCGGAATGTTCAGAGTTCCGGAATGCACCAAGGTTCCGGAATGTTCAGAATTCCGGAATGTTCAGAGTTCCGGAATGCACCAAGGTTCCGGAATGCACAAAGGTTCCGGAATGTTCGGAATTCCGGAATGTTCGGAATTCCGGAATGTACCAAGGTTCCGGAATGTTCAGAGTTCCGGAATGCACCAAGGTTCCGGAATGTTCGGAATTCCGGAATGTACCAAGGTTCCGGAATGTTCAGAGTTCCGGAATGCACCAAGGTTCCGGAATGTTCGGAATTCCGGAATGTTCAGAGTTCCGGAATGTTCAGAGTTCCGGAATGCACCAAGGTTCCGGAATGTTCGGAATTCCGGAATGTTCAGAGTTCCGGAATGTTCAGAGTTCCGGAATGTTCGGAATTCCAGAATGTTCAGAGTTCCGGAATGTTCAGAGTTCCGGAATGCACCAAGGTTCCGGAATGTTAAGAGTTCCGGAATGCACCAAGGTTCCGGAATGTTAAGAGTTCCGGAATGCACCAAGGTTCCGGAATGTTCAGAGTTCCGGAATGCACCAAGGTTCCGGAATGTTCGGAATTCCGGAATGTTCAGAGTTCCGGAATGCACAAAGGTTCCGGAATGTTCGGAATTCCGGAATGTTCAGAGTTCCGGAATGCACCAAGGTTCCGGAATGTTCGGAATTCCGGAATGTTCAGAGTTCCGGAATGTTCAGAGTTCCGGAATGCACCAAGGTTCCAGAATGTTCGGAATTCCGGAATGTTCAGAGTTCCGGAATGTTCGGAATTCCGGAATGTTCAGAGTTCCGGAATGCACCAAGGTTCCGGAATGTTCAGAATTCCGGAATGTTCAGAGTTCCGGAATGCACCAAGGTTCCGGAATGCACAAAGGTTCCGGAATGTTCGGAATTCCGGAATGTTCGGAATTCCGGAATGTACCAAGGTTCCGGAATGTTCAGAGTTCCGGAATGCACCAAGGTTCCGGAATGTTCGGAATTCCGGAATGTTCAGAGTTCCGGAATGTTCAGAGTTCCGGAATGCACCAAGGTTCGGGAATGTTCAGAATTCCGGAATGTACCAAGGTTCTGGAATGTTCAGAGTTCCGGAATGCACCAAGGTTCCGGAATGTTCGGAATTCCGGAATGTTCAGAGTTCCGGAATGCACCAAGGTTCCGGAATGTTCAGAGTTCCGGAATGTTCAGAGTTCCGGAATGCACCAAGGTTCCGGAATGTTCGGAATTCCGGAATGTTCAGAGTTCCGGAATGCACCAAGGTTCCGGAATGTTCGGAATTCCGGAATGTTCAGAATTCCGGAATGTTCAGAGTTCCGGAATGCACCAAGGTTCCGGAATGCACAAAGGTTCCGGAATGTTCGGAATTCCGGAATGTTCGGAATTCCGGAATGTACCAAGGTTCCGGAATGTTCAGAGTTCCGGAATGCACCAAGGTTCCGGAATGTTTGGAATTCCGGAATGTTCAGAGTTCCGGAATGTTCAGAGTTCCGGAATGCACCAAGGTTCCGGAATGTTCGGAATTCCGGAATGTTCAGAGTTCCGGAATGTTCGGAATTCCGGAATGTTCGGAATTCCGGAATGTACCAAGGTTCCGGAATGTTCGGAATTCCGGAATGCACAAAGGTTCCGGAATGTTCGGAATTCCGGAATGTTCAGAGTTCCGGAATGCACCAAGGTTCCGGAATGTTCGGAATTCCGGAATGTTCAGAGTTCCGGAATGTTCGGAATTCCGGAATGTACCAAGGTTCTGGAATGTTCAGAGTTCCGGAATGCACCAAGGTTCCGGAATGCACAAAGGTTCCAGAATGTTCAGAGTTCCGGAATGTTCAGAGTTCCGGAATGCACCAAGGTTCCGGAATGTTCGGAATTCCGGAATGTTCGGAATTCCGGAATGTACCAAGGTTCCGGAATGTTCGGAATTCCGGAATGCACAAAGGTTCCGGAATGTTCAGAGTTCCGGAATGCACCAAGGTTCGGGAATGTTCGGAATTCCGGAATGTACCAAGGTTCTGGAATGTTCAGAGTTCCGGAATGCACCAAGGTTCCGGAATGCACAAAGGTTCCAGAATGTTCAGAGTTCCGGAATGTTCAGAGTTCCGGAATGTTCGGAATTCCGGAATGCACCAAGGTTCCGGAATGTTCAGAGTTCCGGAATGTTCAGAGTTCCGGAATGCACCAAGGTTCCGGAATGTTCGGAATTCCGGAATGTTCAGAGTTCCGGAATGCACCAAGGTTCCGGAATGTTCGGAATTCCGGAATGTTCAGAATTCCGGAATGTTCGGAGTTCCGGAATGCACCAAGGTTCCGGAATGTTCGGAGTTCCGGAATGCACCAAGGTTCCGGAATGTTCGGAATTCCGGAATGTTCAGAGTTCCGGAATGCACAAAGGTTCCGGAATGTTCGGAATTCCGGAATGTTCAGAGTTCCGGAACGCACCAAGGTTCCGGAATGTTCGGAATTCCGGAATGTTCAGAGTTCCGGAATGTTCAGAGTTCCGGAATGCACCAAGGTTCCAGAATGTTCGGAATTCCGGAATGTTCAGAGTTCCGGAATGTTCGGAATTCCGGAATGTTCAGAGCTCCGGAATGTTCAAAGTTCCGGAATGCACCAAGGTTCCGGAATGTTCGGAATTCCGGAATGTTCAGAGTTCCGGAATGTTCAGAGTTCCGGAATGTTCGGAATTCCGGAATGTTCAGAGTTCCGGAATGTTCAGAGTTCCGGAATGCACCAAGGTTCCAGAATGTTCGGAATTCCGGAATGTTCAGAGTTCCGGAATGTTCGGAATTCCGGAATGTTCAGAGCTCCGGAATGTTCAAAGTTCCGGAATGCACCAAGGTTCCGGAATGTTCGGAATTCCGGAATGTTCAGAGTTCCGGAATGTTCAGAGTTCCGGAATGCACCAAGGTTCCAGAATGTTCGGAATTCCGGAATGTTCAGAGTTCCGGAATGTTCGGAATTCCGGAATGTTCAGAGCTCCGGAATGTTCAAAGTTCCGGAATGCACCAAGGTTCCGGAATGTTCGGAATTCCGGAATGTTCAGAGTTCCGGAATGCACCAAGGTTCCGGAATGCACAAAGGTTCCGGAATGTTCAGAGTTCCGGAATGTTCGGAATTCCGGAATGTACCAAGGTTCCGGAATGTTCGGAATTCCGGAATGTTCAGAGTTCCGGAATGTTCAGAGTTCCGGAATGCACCAAGGTTCCGGAATGTTCGGAATTCCGGAATGTTCAGAGTTCCGGAATGCACCAAGGTTCCGGAATGTTCGGAATTCCGGAATGTTCAGAGTTCCGGAATGCACCAAGGTTCCGGAATGTTCGGAATTCCGGAATGTACCAAGGTTCCGGAATGTTCAGAGTTCCGGAATGCACCAAGGTTCCGGAATGTTCGGAATTCCAGAATGTTCAGAGTTCCGGAATGCACCAAGGTTCCGGAATGTTCGGAATTCCGGAATGTACCAAGGTTCCGGAATGTTCAGAGTTCCGGAATGCACCAAGGTTCCGGAATGTTCGGAATTCCGGAATGTTCAGAGTTCCGGAATGTTCAGAGTTCCGGAATGTTCGGAATTCCAGAATGTTCAGAGTTCCGGAATGTTCAGAGTTCCGGAATGCACCAAGGTTCCGGAATGTTAAGAGTTCCGGAATGCACCAAGGTTCCGGAATGTTAAGAGTTCCGGAATGCACCAAGGTTCCGGAATGTTCAGAGTTCCGGAATGCACCAAGGTTCCGGAATGTTCGGAATTCCGGAATGTTCAGAGTTCCGGAATGCACAAAGGTTCCGGAATGTTCGGAATTCCGGAATGTTCAGAGTTCCGGAATGCACCAAGGTTCCGGAATGTTCGGAATTCCGGAATGTTCAGAGTTCCGGAATGTTCAGAGTTCCGGAATGCACCAAGGTTCCAGAATGTTCGGAATTCCGGAATGTTCAGAGTTCCGGAATGTTCGGAATTCCGGAATGTTCAGAGCTCCGGAATGTTCAAAGTTCCGGAATGCACCAAGGTTCCGGAATGTTCGGAATTCCGGAATGTTCAGAGTTCCGGAATGCACCAAGGTTCCGGAATGTTCGGAATTCCGGAATGTTCAGAATTCCGGAATGTTCGGAGTTCCGGAATGCACCAAGGTTCCGGAATGTTCGGAGTTCCGGAATGCACCAAGGTTCCGGAATGTTCGGAATTCCGGAATGTTCAGAGTTCCGGAATGCACAAAGGTTCCGGAATGTTCGGAATTCCGGAATGTTCAGAGTTCCGGAACGCACCAAGGTTCCGGAATGTTCGGAATTCCGGAATGTTCAGAGTTCCGGAATGTTCAGAGTTCCGGAATGCACCAAGGTTCCAGAATGTTCGGAATTCCGGAATGTTCAGAGTTCCGGAATGTTCGGAATTCCGGAATGTTCAGAGCTCCGGAATGTTCAAAGTTCCGGAATGCACCAAGGTTCCGGAATGTTCGGAATTCCGGAATGTTCAGAGTTCCGGAATGTTCAGAGTTCCGGAATGTTCGGAATTCCGGAATGTTCAGAGTTCCGGAATGTTCAGAGTTCCGGAATGCACCAAGGTTCCAGAATGTTCGGAATTCCGGAATGTTCAGAGTTCCGGAATGTTCGGAATTCCGGAATGTTCAGAGCTCCGGAATGTTCAAAGTTCCGGAATGCACCAAGGTTCCGGAATGTTCGGAATTCCGGAATGTTCAGAGTTCCGGAATGTTCAGAGTTCCGGAATGTTCGGAATTCCGGAATGTTCAGAGTTCCGGAATGTTCAGAGTTCCGGAATGCACCAAGGTTCCGGAATGTTCGGAATTCCGGAATGTTCAGAGTTCCGGAATGCACCAAGGTTCCGGAATGTTCGGAATTCCGGAATGTTCGGAATTCTGGAATGTACCAAGTTTCCGGAATGCACAAAGGTTCCGGAATGTTCAGAGTTCCGGAATGTTCAGAATTCCGGAATGTTCAGAGTTCCGGAATGCACCAAGGTTCCGGAATGCACAAAGGTTCCGGAATGTTCGGAATTCCGGAATGTTCGGAATTCCGGAATGTACCAAGGTTCCGGAATGTTCAGAGTTCCGGAATGCACCAAGGTTCCGGAATGTTTGGAATTCCGGAATGTTCAGAGTTCCGGAATGTTCAGAGTTCCGGAATGCACCAAGGTTCGGGAATGTTCAGAATTCCGGAATGTACCAAGGTTCTGGAATGTTCAGAGTTCCGGAATGCACCAAGGTTCCGGAATGTTTGGAATTCCGGAATGTTCAGAGTTCCGGAATGCACCAAGGTTCCGGAATGTTCAGAGTTCCGGAATGTTCGGAGTTCCGGAATGCACCAAGGTTCCGGAATGTTCGGAATTCCGGAATGTTCAGAGTTCCGGAATGTTCGGAATTCCGGAATGTTCGGAATTCCGGAATGTACCAAGGTTCCGGAATGTTCAGAGTTCCGGAATGCACCAAGGTTCCGGAATGTTAAGAGTTCCGGAATGCACCAAGGTTCCGGAATGTTAAGAGTTCCGGAATGCACCAAGGTTCCGGAATGTTCAGAGTTCCGGAATGCACCAAGGTTCCGGAATGTTCGGAGTTCCGGAATGCACCAAGGTTCCGGAATGTTCGGAATTCCGGAATGTTCAGAGTTCCGGAATGCACAAAGGTTCCGGAATGTTCGGAATTCCGGAATGTTCAGAGTTCCGGAATGCACCAAGGTTCCGGAATGTTCGGAATTCCGGAATGTTCAGAGTTCCGGAATGTTCAGAGTTCCGGAATGCACCAAGGTTCCAGAATGTTCGGAATTCCGGAATGTTCAGAGTTCCGGAATGTTCGGAATTCCGGAATGTACCAAGGTTCCGGAATGTTCAGAGTTCCGGAATGCACCAAGGTTCCGGAATGTTCGGAGTTCCGGAATGTTCAGAGTTCCGGAATGCACCAAGGTTCCGGAATGCACAAAGGTTCCGGAATGGTCAGAGTTCCGGAATGCACCAAGGTTCCGGAATGTTCGGAATTCCGGAATGTTCAGAGTTCCGGAATGTTCAGAGTTCCGGAATGCACCAAGGTTCCGGAATGTTCGGAATTCCGGAATGTTCAGAGTTCCGGAATGCACCAAGGTTCCGGAATGTTCGGAATTCCGGAATGTTCAGAGTTCCGGAATGCACCAAGGTTCCGGAATGTTCGGAATTCCGGAATGTACCAAGGTTCCGGAATGTTCAGAGTTCCGGAATGCACCAAGGTTCCGGAATGTTCGGAATTCCAGAATGTTCAGAGTTCCGGAATGCACCAAGGTTCCGGAATGTTCGGAATTCCGGAATGTACCAAGGTTCCGGAATGTTCAGAGTTCCGGAATGCACCAAGGTTCCGGAATGTTCGGAATTCCGGAATGTTCAGAGTTCCGGAATGTTCAGAGTTCCGGAATGTTCGGAATTCCGGAATGTTCAGAGTTCCGGAATGTTCAGAGTTCCGGAATGCACCAAGGTTCTGGAATGTTCGGAATTCCGGAATGTTCAGAGTTCCGGAATGCACCAAGGTTCCGGAATGTTCGGAATTCCGGAATGTTCGGAATTCTGGAATGTACCAAGTTTCCGGAATGCACAAAGGTTCCGGAATGTTCAGAGTTCCGGAATGTTCGGAATTCCGGAATGTTCAGAGTTCCGGAATGCACCAAGGTTCCGGAATGCACAAAGGTTCCGGAATGTTCAGAGTTCCGGAATGTTCAGAGTTCCGGAATGCACAAAGGTTCCGGAATGTTCAGAGTTCCGGAATGTTCAGAGTTCCGGAATGTTCAGAGTTCCGGAATGCACCAAGGTTCCGGAATGTTCGGAATTCCGGAATGCACCAAGGTTCCGGAATGCACCAAGGTTCCGGAATGTTCGGAATTCCGGAATGTTCAGAGTTCCGGAATGTTCAGAGTTCCGGAATGCACCGAGGTTCCGGAATGTTAAGAGTTCCGGAATGCACCAAGGTTCCGGAATGTTCAGAGTTCCGGAATGCACCAAGGTTCCGGAATGTTCGGAATTCCGGAATGTTCAGAGTTCCGGAATGCACCAAGGTTCCGGAATGTTCGGAATTCCGGAATGTTCAGAGTTCCGGAATGTTCAGAGTTCCGGAATGCACCAAGGTTCCGGAATGTTAAGAGTTCCGGAATGCACCAAGGTTCCGGGATGTTCAGAGTTCCGGAATGCACCAAGGTTCCGGAATGCACCAAGGTTCCGGAATGTTCGGAATTCCGGAATGTTCGGAATTCCGGAATGTACCAAGGTTCCGGAATGTTCGGAATTCCGGAATGCACCAAGGTTCCGGAATGTTCGGAATTCCGGAATGTTCGGAATTCCGGAATGTTCAGAGTTCCGGAATGCACCAAGGTTCCGGAATGCACAAAGGTTCCGGAATGTTCAGAGTTCCGGAATGTTCAGAGTTCCGGAATGCACAAAGGTTCCGGAATGTTCAGAGTTCCGGAATGTTCAGAGTTCCGGAATGTTCAGAGTTCCGGAATGCACCAAGGTTCCGGAATGTTCGGAATTCCGGAATGCACCAAGGTTCCGGAATGCACCAAGGTTCCGGAATGTTCGGAATTCCGGAATGTTCAGAGTTCCGGAATGTTCAGAGTTCCGGAATGCACCGAGGTTCCGGAATGTTAAGAGTTCCGGAATGCACCAAGGTTCCGGAATGTTCAGAGTTCCGGAATGCACCAAGGTTCCGGAATGTTCGGAATTCCGGAATGTTCAGAGTTCCGGAATGCACCAAGGTTCCGGAATGTTCGGAATTCCGGAATGTTCAGAGTTCCGGAATGTTCAGAGTTCCGGAATGCACCAAGGTTCCGGAATGTTAAGAGTTCCGGAATGCACCAAGGTTCCGGGATGTTCAGAGTTCCGGAATGCACCAAGGTTCCGGAATGCACCAAGGTTCCGGAATGTTCGGAATTCCGGAATGTTCGGAATTCCGGAATGTACCAAGGTTCCGGAATGTTCGGAATTCCGGAATGCACCAAGGTTCCGGAATGTTCGGAATTCCGGAATGTTCAGAGTTCCGGAATGTTCAGAGTTCCGGAATGCACCAAGTTTCCGGAATGTTAAGAGTTCCGGAATGCACCAAGGTTCCGGAATGTTCAGAGTTCCAGAATGCACCAAGGTTCCGGAATGCACCAAGGTTCCGGAATGTTCAGAGTTCCGGAATGCACCAAGGTTCCGGAGTGTTCGGAATTCCGGAATGTTCAGAGTTCCGGAAGGCACCAAGGTTCCGGAATGTTCGGAATTCCGGAATGTTCAGAGTTCCGGAATGCACCAAGGTTCCGGAATGTTCGGAATTCCGGAATGTTCAGATGTCCGAATGTTCAGAGTTCCGGAATGCACCAAGGTTCCGGAATGTTAAGAGTTCCGGAATGCACCAAGGTTCCGGAATGTTCAGAGTTCCGGAATGCACCAAGGTTCCGGGATGTTCAGAGTTCCGGAATGCACCAAGGTTCCGGAATGCACCAAGGTTCCGGAATGTTCGGAATTCCGGAATGTTCGGAATTCCGGAATGTACCAAGGTTCCGGAATGTTCGGAATTCCGGAATGCACCAAGGTTCCGGAATGTTCGGAATTCCGGAATGTTCAGAGTTCCGGAATGTTCAGAGTTCCGGAATGCACCAAGTTTCCGGAATGTTAAGAGTTCCGGAATGCACCAAGGTTCCGGAATGTTCAGAGTTCCAGAATGCACCAAGGTTCCGGAATGCACCAAGGTTCCGGAATGTTCAGAGTTCCGGAATGCACCAAGGTTCCGGAATGCACCAAGGTTCCGGAATGTTCGGAATTCCGGAATGTTCGGAATTCCGGAATGTACCAAGGTTCCGGAATGTTCGGAATTCCGGAATGCACCAAGGTTCCGGAATGTTCGGAATTCCGGAATGTTCAGAGTTCCGGAATGTTCAGAGTTCCGGAATGCACCAAGTTTCCGGAATGTTAAGAGTTCCGGAATGCACCAAGGTTCCGGAATGTTCAGAGTTCCAGAATGCACCAAGGTTCCGGAATGCACCAAGGTTCCGGAATGTTCAGAGTTCCGGAATGCACCAAGGTTCCGGAATGTTCGGAATTCCGGAATGTTCAGAGTTCCGGAAGGCACCAAGGTTCCGGAATGTTCGGAATTCCGGAATGTTCAGAGTTCCGGAATGCACCAAGGTTCCGGAATGTTCGGAATTCCGGAATGTTCAGATGTCCGAATGTTCAGAGTTCCGGAATGCACCAAGGTTCCGGAATGTTAAGAGTTCCGGAATGCACCAAGGTTCCGGAATGTTCAGAGTTCCGGAATGCACCAAGGTTCTGGAATGTTCAGAGTTCCGGAATGCACCAAGGTTCCGGAATGTTCGGAATTCCGGAATGTTCAGAGTTCCGGAATGCACCAAGGTTCCGGAATGTTCGGAATTCCGGAATGTTCAGAGTTCCGGAGTGTTCAGAGTTCCGGAATGCACCAAGGTTCCGGAATGCACAAAGGTTCCGGAATGTTCGGAATTCCGGAATGTTCGGAATTCCGGAATGTACCAAGGTTCCGGAATGTTCGGAATTCCGGAATGTTCGGAATTCCGGAATGTACCAAGGTTCCGGAATGCACAAAGGGCCCCATATAGGATTGTCCGCGGGTTCCGTAATGGCCCCATATTATTCAAACTCTGTTCTGTACATTTCAATTCTGTTTTTTTTATTCTAATTCCGTTGTTTTCATTCAAACTCTGTTCTGTACATTCTAATTCCGTTTTTTTCATTCAAACTCTGTTCTGTACATTCTATTTCCGTTGTTTTCATTCAAACTCTGTTCTGTACATTCTAATTCCTTTGATATCATTCAAACTCTGTTCTGTACATTCTAATTCCGTTGTTTTCATTCAAACTCTGTTCTGTACATTCTAATTCCGTTGTTTTCATTCAAACTCTGTTCTGTACATTCTAATTCCGTTTTTTTCATTCAAACTCTGTTCTGTATGTTCTAATTCCCTTGTTTTCATTCAAACTCTGTTCTGTACATTCTAATTCCGTTGTTTTCATTCAAACTCTGTTCTGTACATTCTAATTCCGTTTTTTTCATTCAAATTCTGTTCTGTACATTCTAATTCCGTTGTTTTCATTCAAAGTCTGTTCTGCACATTCTAAATCCGTTGTTTTCATTCAAACTCTGTTCTGTACATTCTAATTCCGTTGTTTTCATTCAAACTCTGTTCTGTACATTCTAATTCCGTTTTTTTCATTCAAATTCTGTTCTGTACATTCTAATTCCGTTGTTTCCATTCAAACTCTGTTCTGTACATTCTAATTCTGTTGTTTTCATTCAAATTCCGTTGTTTTTATTCAAACTCTGTTTTGTACATTCTACTTCCGTTTTTCATTCAAACTCTGTTCTGTACATTCTAATTCCGTTGTTTTCATTCTAATTCTGTTGTTTGTTTTAATATTCCATTGTTTTCATTCTAATTCCGTTGTTTTGATTCAAATTCAGTTCTGTTCATTCTAATTCCGTTGTTTTCATTCAAACTCTTTTCTGTATATTCTAATCAGTTGTTTTCATTCAAAGTCTGTTCTGTACATTCTAATTCCGTTGTTTTCATTCAAACTCTGTTCTGTATATTCTAATTCCCTTGTTTTCATTCAAACTCTGTTCTGTACATTCTAATTCCGTTGTTTTCATTCAAAGTCTGTTCTGTACATTCTAATTCCGTTTTTTTCATTCAAACTCTGTTCTGTATGTTCTAACTCCCTTGTTTTCATTCAAACTCTGTTCTGTACATTCTAATTCCGTTGTTTTCATTCAAACTCTGTTCTGTACATTCTAATTCCTTTGATATCATTCAAACTCTGTTCTGTACATTCTAATTCTGTTGTTTTCATTCAAATTCTGTTCTGTACATTCTAATTCCGTTGTTTTCATTCAAATTCCATTGTTTTGATTCAAATTCAGTTCTGTTCATTCTAATTCTGTTGTTTTGATTCAAATTCCATTGTTTTTCCATTGAACTGAATTTGAATCAAAACAGTGGTATTTGAATGAAAACAACAGAATTAGAATGAAAACAATGGACTATTAATACATTCTAATTCCGTTGTTGTCATTCAAACTCTGTTCTGTACATTTCAATTCAGTTTGTTTTATTCTAATTCCATTGTTTTCATTCAAACTCTGTTCTGTACATTCTAATTCTGTTTTTTTCATTCAAACTCTGTTCTGTATGTTCTAATTCCCTTGTTTTCATTCAAACTCTGTTCTGTACATTCTAATTCCGTTGTTTACATTCAAACTCTTTTCTGTACATTCTAATTCCGTTGTTTACATTCAAACTCTGTTCTGTACATTCTAATTCCGTTGTTTACATTCAAACTCTGTTCTGTACATTCTAATTCCATTGTTTTCATTCAAACTCTGTTCTGTACATTCTACTTCCGTTTTTCATTCAAACTCTGTTCTGTATATTCTAATTCTGTTGTTTTCATTCAAAGTCTGTTCTGTACATTCTACTTCCGTTTTTCATTCAAACTCTGTTCTGTATATTCTAATTCTGTTGTTTTCATTCAAAGTCTGTTCTGTACATTCTAATTCCGTTGTTTTCATTCAAACTCTATTCTGTACATTCTAATTCCGTTGTGTTCATTCAAACTCTGTTCTGTACATTCTATTTCCGTTGTTTTCATTCAAACTCTGTTCTGTACATTCTAATTCCGTTGTTTTCATTCAAACTCTATTCTGTACATTCTAATTCCGTTGTTTTCATTCAAACTCTGTTCTGTACATTTCAATTCTGTTTTTTTTATTCTAATTCCGTTGTTTTCATTCAAACTCTGTTCTGTACATTCTAATTCCGTTTTTTTCATTCAAACTCTGTTCTGTACATTTCTATTCTGTTGTATTGATTCAAATTCCATTGTTTTTATTCAAACTCTGTTTTGTACATTCTACTTCTGTTTTTCATTCAAACTCTGTTCTGTACATTCTAATTCCGTTGTTTTCATTCTAATTCTGTTGTTTGTTTTAATATTCCATTGTTTTCATTCTAATTCTGTTGTTTTCATTCAAATTCCATTGTTTTGATTCAAATTCAGTTCTATTCATTCTAATTTCATTGTTTTCATTCAAATTCCGTTTTTTTCATTCAAACTCTGTTCTATACATTTCAATTCTGTTGTTTTGATTCAAATTCCATTGTTTTCTTTCAAATTCTGTTCTCTACATTCTAATTCCGTTGTTTTCATTCAAACTCTTTTCTGTATATTCTAATCAGTTGTTTTCATTCAAAGTCTGTTCTGTACATTCTAATTCCGTTTTTTTCATTCAAATTCTGTTCTGTACATTCTAATTCCGTTGTTTTCATTCAAAGTCTGTTCTGTACATTCTAAATCCGTTGTTTTCATTCAAACTCTGTTCTGTATGTTCTAATTCCCTTGTTTTCATTCAAACTCTGTTCTGTACATTCTAATTCCGTTGTTTTCATTCAAACTCTGTTCTGTACATTCTAATTCCGTTGTTTTCATTCAAAATCTGTTCTGTACATTTCAATTCTGTTTTTTTTATTCTAATTCCGTTGTTTTCATTCAAACTCTGTTCTGTACATTCAAATTCTGTTGTTTACTTTCAAACTCTGTTCTGTACATTCTAATTCCGTTTTTTTTCATTCAAACTCTGTTCTGTACATTCTAATTCCGTTGTTTTCATTCTAATTCCGTTGTTTGTTTTAATAGTCCATTGTTTTAATTCTAATTCTGTTGTTTTCATTCAAATTCCATTGTTTTGATTCAAATTCAGTTCTGTTCATTCTAATTTCGTTGTTTTCATTCAAAGTCTGTTCTGTACATTCTAAATCCGTTGTTTTCATTCAAACTCTGTTCTGTACATTCTAATTCCGTTGTTTTCATTCAAACTCTGTTCTGTACATTTCAATTCATTTTTTTTTCTAATTCCATTGTTTTCATTCAAACTCTGTTCTGTACATTCTAATTCTGTTTTTTTTTCATTCAAACTCTGTTCTGTACATTCTAATTCTGTTGTTTTCATTCAAACTCTGTTCTGTACATTCTAATTCCGTTGTTTTCATTCAAACTCTGTTCTGTATATTCTAATTCCCTTGTTTTCATTCAAACTCTGTTCTGTACATTCTAATTCCGTTGTTTACATTCAAACTCTGTTCTGTACATTCTAATTCCGTTGTTTACATTCAAACTCTGTTCTGTACATTCTAATTCCGTTGTTTACATTCAAACTCTGTTCTGTACATTCTAATTCCATTGTTTTCATTCAAACTCTGTTCTGTACATTCTAATTCTGTTGTTTTCATTCAAACTCTGTTCTGTACATTCTAATTCTGTTGTTTTCATTCAAACTCTGTTCTGTACATTCTAATTCCGTTGTTTTCATTCAAACTCTGTTCTGTACATTTCAATTCATTTTTTTTTCTAATTCCATTGTTTTCATTCAAACTCTGTTCTGTACATTCTAATTCTGTTTTTTTTTCATTCAAACTCTGTTCTGTACATTCTAATTCTGTTGTTTTCATTCAAACTCTGTTCTGTACATTCTAATTCCATTGTTTTCATTCAAACTCTGTTCTGTACATTCTAATTCTGTTGTTTTCATTCAAACTCTGTTCTGTACATTCTAATTCTGTTGTTTTCATTCAAATTCTGTTCTGTACATTCTAATTCCGTTGTTTTCATTCAAACTCTTGTTAAGGTTCAAAATATTGGGGATGGACACCAGAGCAAAACCCCACAATAATAATACTGGTCCGGCCGGGTTGAGTCAAACGATGATTTAATGATCACACACGTGGGAGATGGACACTGTATGCAGACAGTCTCAGATCTCGTCTCAAAAAACACATCACCATAGTTTCATGAAATCAGGGTATTAGAACGCCCCTTCATGCGTAGTGACAGGTGTAATACAATCAATGTTGACAATTTTATTTAACACAAAGAATAACATTGTCTCCTTCCCGAGGGCAGACGCTGACTGCCCCCGTCTCCTGGAACCGTCTGTACCCTGCTAAGACACAACATGGCAGCTACAAGGACTCTCTCATTTATTAAGACCATCAGTGTGTATTGCTCTAAATCAAGTATATAATATTAACTGAATATTGCTGGATCAGCTATTTCTACTTAAAACATATTAAAACATGACTAAGCACAAAATCACCAAGAATAACATCTTATAAGTGCTGTGTAAGCGCGTGTGGCCTTCCAAGCTCAAAGCCTTTGCCCTCCATAGATCAGCCAGACTCGCGCTGGCTGTAGCTTTTAACCTTTAATTAACTTGAGCACAACTCTAGAATAAGCAACGAACTGCAATGTGTATGGAATGATCATGGTTACATCTGCAATGGAAAATCATGTTATTATTCTGGTACCTGTAAGGAAAAGATCAAACTAAAGTTATAACAATCACTGTAATGCAAAGGATAATGTAAGGTCAATTTATGTTTAATGCAAAGCTGGTTATATACTTCTGATGAACTAATAATGCCATATTAAAATATTAAATGATAATGAGAAAAACATCCCCTCCTTATTCTACAATTCCCTCTGTTGACCTCTGGAGAATCCAGAGGTCACAAACAGTTGTGTCCCTCCTTGGCCTACACATTCAGTTCTACATGCATCATTGACATCATGGACATTGGAGTAATGACTCCAGGGTCCACTGCCCTCACAGACATACTTTTGACCATTCTTCTGGCACAAGGGATGAGACAACAACAACAAATAACCATAATACCCACCACAACAGACAAAGAAAACATGACCGAAGCGATAACCCCCTTCCACCGTCCGAACACTGAGGTCAGCCAGCCTTCCAACGGACTATCAACACCGGAGTGATCATGCATAGTTTCAGAAAGGCTCTTTAGGCCCTCCAGAGCCTTGGTTACCGACTCATCTGGAGCAGTGTTATTTGGAATAAAGGTGCAACACTGATCGGCAAACATAGAACAAATGCCCCCTTTTTCCGCTAACAACATATCAAGGGCCATTCTATTCTGCACTCCCATTAACGAGGTCGGACCCACCTGCTCCGCCAACCCCTCCATGCCGTCTCTGGTCAGGTTCGAGAGTCTCAGTACATTATAGTGAACATAATTGATCCTATCTACGTTCTTGCGTTCTTAACCCTTTTGGATCAACCCCCGCTGTTTCCACCCCCAGAACCAAATACATAGATTGTTTGCGATGCCAATTCCCCAATGATAAGGTTAACGCGTTTCCAGAGGGGCTAAAATCCCTCTGTAGTTTAAGCTCGTTTTCTGATCCTAATTCTAACGGTTCCCAATTTTGCCCAGTATAACCCCTTACCTGGTCCCAATTACGGCACCAGCTGTCATATGGACGATTTCCCCTCTCACAGTGCGTACTCACTGAATAATCCCAACAGAGCCACACATTATATCCCCTCCAGGCCCTACAATTAACAACATCACACAGATCAAACATAAAAGAAATTGTGGGGCCAATAACATAATCTAATTCTAAACCACCATATGTGCTGAGACACTCATCCTTTTTACCAGAGACCTCGCGCTTCACTCTTGCCCACAGCTTTAAATCACTATAGATCACGCGTGATATAATTTGTGTATCAAACAACGCCGGACTGGCATGGCCTCCGTGCTCAGACTGGTTTCCCGGGTCGGTCTGCAACAAACAAATCAAAAAACAAATAGCCATGATTAGCAACATAATTGACATCAAACTCATAATAATTTTGAACATTGTGATGGCTTTTGAAACTCTTCTTTCATCACCAGTGTCTGATTGTTGTGATGGCATGGTTGTATGTGAATGTTATGGTGTAGTAAAAAGTTCAAAGCCCTTTATCAGAGCCTCTCTCTTGTTCTAGGTGTTCAGTGTGGTACCGCTCCTTTTCGTTGGCGCGGCGATCTCCTCCTAGGCTGCTCTTCTTTCTTCGACCTTCCGGGTAGACCACCGGTCGGCCCGTTGCACAGGTGTGAGGGTTTATTCTGCCTCTCAATTTCACCTGTGATGGGTGGAGATTGATCCTTCCCCACCAAGCCCTCGTGCGCGGCCGCGCACTGCGTCCAGTGATACCAGGTGTCGCCTTTCCCCTTCAGTTGGACCGCTGTCGCCGTCCGAGCCGATACCTCATATGGCTCAATCCAGCGGGGTTCCTTCCACTTGCGTTTGATGACTCTCAGCCACACTGTTTTCGCGTCCGGGACCTCTCCTTCTCCTGTGGGCCCTTTTACAAGCCGCCTGTTTTGTGAAATTGGACACAAGCGCCTTTAACTCGTTCCAGTAGTCTGCGTGGGACCGGTTCCCCTTTTTGTCCCGTTCAACCGAGCCCACCGTCCAAGGTGCCGGAAACTGTCTCCCTGTTTGCAGCTCATATGGTGTAAAACCTGTGGATTAATTAGCAGAACATCTTATGGTCATCAACGCAACCGGCAGGGCTGCGACCCAATTTAGCCCTGTTTGCGCACAGATTTTTGCCAATTTGTTTTTCAAATTTAGGTTCATTCTTTCTACTTTTCCCTGAGACTGAGGATGATAGACCTTTCCAAATTTATGCTGGACGCCCAACATTTTTCTACTTTTGCCAAATCTTGATTTTTAAAATGGGTTCCATTATCTGATCTAATTCTTTTGGAGAACCCATGACGGGGAATGTAATGATTGATTAAACACTTAATGACAGTCTTAGCATCCTCCTTTTTTGTAGCCCAGGCCTCTGGCCAGCCGGTCAGAGCATCAACACACACTAACAAATATCTTACACCGCCAGGCCCGGAATCAATCATATCAGTGAAATCAATAACAATCTCCTTTCCCGGCCTCTCAGGGGGCCGAAACTTACCCACTTCCGGTTTTACTGCTGGCTTAGGCTTGTGTGCCCCACAGATTAAGCACATCCTGGCTTTTTCTCTTATCATTCCTCGCAGCTCAGGATGCCACCAATGACACAAGTTTCTCTCCATCTGGGCAATCCCCACGTGGGCGAGTCCGTGGGCTTCATCCACCTTCTGTTCTGCCATTTTGGCTGTCAGCACGGGGCGCCCGTCTGGCCCCCTCCACAAATGTCCATCCTGCCAGGCTCCTTTGTTTTTCCACACCCCCTTTTCCTCTGGGGATGCCTCCTCCTGGGCCTGTTTGACTTCCCCAATCAGGTCAACAAATATCTCCTCTTCTGGAGTTACCTGTATCATTTGTCTCCGTCCTTTGTAGCCTGCGGCCTCCTTCGCGGCTTCGTCTGCTCTCTGGTTTCCTTTTTCCACCATGCTGGTTCCTTGGGAGTGAGCTTTGCATTTTATAATACTCACCTCCTCTGGGTCAGCCAAGGCCTTTTCCAGTTCCTCCATTTCATGTTTGTGGGAAATAGGTGCATTGGTTGCTGTTCTGAATCCTGCTCTTTTCCACTGAGGCAGCTCCACATGCGCTGCTCCAAATGCATATGCCGAGTCGGTGTAGATGTTCACTCTCCTATTCTTGGCTAATCTCAAAGCTCGAGCAAGGGCTATCACTTCAGCTCTCTGGGCCGACTGCTTTCCCTCAATCCTTCCTGACTCTCTGACCTGATAATCTCCTTCTACTCTGCAAACCACCGCGTACCCTGCTTTCAGTCCTCCTTCGTCTCGGTGGCAACATCCATCGGTGAACCAGTCCTCAGTTCCCGGTATGGGTTCGGCCTTCAGGTCCTCTCTAATCTTTTCCTCAATCTGTGCTCTTTTGGCGCAGTCATGTGGTTCCCCTACTCCCATTAAATCTGCCATGTTAATTCCTTCATGTGTGAATGTCAAATTTTGGGGCCTCTAAGACTTTGCTCAGTCTCTGTTGTGCCCGTGGTGACATACAAAATGCTTGTGAATTCACGTATGCCACTATGCTATGTGTAGTAAGTATTTTTAGTGGGTGTTCTCTCACTACATGTGCTGTTTTTTGGATAATTCTAGCGACCCCTGCTGCATGTTGTGTGCATGTAGGATGCTTTGCTTCTGTTGGATGTAGTTTTACACTAACATACATGAGCACCTCTCTACCCCCCCCCCCTTTTTTTCTGAAACAACACTCCATTTACAATTGATTGTGTTTCAGAAACATCCAATTAGAATGGCTCATCATAATTGGGTGTGGCTAAATCTGAGGCCCTTGACAAATCCTGTTTTACCCTAATAAATGCGGCTTCAGCTTCAGGCGTCCAAGGCAACTCAGCCTTAAAGTTTCGAACGCCAACTTGCTTCATTAGGCCCCTTAAAGGGGCAGTTTTGCCTGCATAATCCGGAATGAACTGCCTGCTGTAACCTGTTAAACCAAGAAAAGTAAGCATTTCTCTCACAGTTCGCGGTTTTGGGTGTGTCAGAATTTGGTCTCTGTGTGTGTTCATCAAACCCACTGATTTGTGTGTGATTACCCGGCCCAAAAAGGTCACTTCAGGGCAAACTAACTGCAGCTTGTCTTTACTTACTTTAAAGCCGCACTCCGCCAACCTATTCAACACAACGAACGACGCCGCTGTACAATCCGCTGCTGACGGGGCTGCAATGAGAAGATCATCAACATATTGTATTAATGTACAATCATCAGGCAAATTACATGACGACAGGGTGTCGTTGAGCACCTGATTAAAATGCCTGGAGAAAGTGCAAAGCCTTGTGTCAACCGTGTGTATCTGAGTTGTTGGCCTCTGTATGTGAATGAAAAAATGTCTCTGAGTGACTCATGCAGAGGAAGACAAAAGAATGCATTTGCCAGGTCAATGCACGTGAACCACTTTTGGCCACATGTGATAGCTGATAAAGCTGTGTATGGATTTGGTACTGGTGCAGTGGTGGAGAGTAATATTTCATTAATGGCTCTCAAGTCATGTGCCATGTGGTATCTTCCTGTTCCATGTTTCTCCACTGGTAGAATTGTTGTGTTCCACAGTGAGGGAGAGGGCTCTAACACCCCGGCCCTTAACAGGCCTTCTATTGTTTCTGTAATTCCTTCCTCTGCTTCAGGTTTGTGTTTATACTGTGGTCTATTGATTGGTGTGTGTGACTTGAGCTGGAACAAAACAGGAGGACACTTAGCTAGGCCAACGTCCGTGGGCCCTTTTGACCATAGACTGTCGGGCAGATTTGACAGTCCAGCAACTGCGTGAGGATGATCTACTCTCTCCTCACCATGTGTTTTTGAAATTTCTTTATGTTCCAAGATCACTGTATCATCACAGGCACAAGTTATGCGATAGGTTTTACAATTTCGAGCATAAGATAAGTTAGGAATTTGGGTTCTTTGCCACCCTGTGTCGTCCAGTGCTCGCCTGACCATCGGACCTAGATCACCTGCACCATGACCTTGGTGGATCGCCAATGTAATGTGAGGGGTTGAATTTTCTTCCACATTGTACCAAAGCAGTTGTTCATCAGTTAATTTCACAGCCGCGGCTACACCTGTCATGGTTGGCTGTGTGGCAGGTGTGCAAGCAGGAGTGGTGGATCCAAAATGCAGGACTCAGACACAGAAGTTCAACTTAAAGCGCAGCTTTATTGCTGGAAACCCTCTTACTAACTAAAGGCATCAAAAGACAAACAAAAACGCTGGTGGACTAAAACACTGAAGCAGAAAACACTGAACTGGAACTGGAAACAAAACACTGGTAACACGGAGGCAAAACACACACAGCTTGTTGAGGGTACGACGCCACACTGACACAGAGAAACACAGGGTCTAAATACACTGGGAAGTAATGAGGAGAATGAGACACAGAAGGAGAGCACAGCTGGGGGAAATTAGAACTGACGAGACAAGCAAGGCAGGACACATTCACATAAGTCACGGACCTTCAAAGTAAAACAGGAAGGATCACACAGAGACGCGAACTTGACACAGTGGAGACAGCAACTAAGAAACACAGAGACATAAACCATAAGGCAGAGGACTCTAAGAACCGAGAGGCACAGAGGGGAACTCAAACATGCAGACACAGACTTACACAGAACAGAGGGGACATAGAGAAACATGAAGGGCAAGGGATCGAAACTAGAAACTCACACCAAGTACAATAATACAAAAATCACAAAGAACTAAAACGCTGGGTCAGGAGACCCAGGACCCTGACAACACCTTCTGGTCCGATGTAGATGTCATGTGTTTGCACATTCAGAATCAGAATCAGAATCAGAATACTTTATTGATCCCTGGGGGAAATTATTTTTTTGTTACAGTGCTCCATTTTAAACCAACATTAAGACAAGACAGACAATACGCTAACTAAGAATAGTACAATATATACATATATATACATACATACATACATACATAAGTCACTTATAAATAAATATTTGGAAAAGAAACGTGTAGTTGTAGCAGCAAACAGTGTGTTAAGTGGATGCGTTGTACAGGGAGATGGCCACAGGCAGGAATGATTTCCTGTGTCGTTCAGTGGTGCTTTTCGGTAATCTCAGTCTCTCACTGAACGAGCTCCTGTGACTGACCAACATGTCATGGAGTGGGTGGGAGGTGTTATCCAACATTGTCTTTATCTTGGACAGCATCCGCCTCTCCGACACCACCTTGAGGGAGTCCAGCTCCATCCCCACAACATTGCTGGCCTTACGGATCAGTTTATTAAGTCTGTTGGCATCTGCGACCCTCAGCCTGCTCCCCCAGCATGCAACAGCATAGAGGATCGCACTGGCCACCACAGACTCATAGAAAATCCTCAGCATTTTCTGGCAGATGTTGAAGGACCTCAGTCGCCTCAAAAAATAGAGACGACTCTGGCCCTTCCTGTAAAGTGCTGTGGTGTTTTTAGCCCAGTCCAGTTTATTGTCAATGTGTACTCCAAGGTATTTATAGTCCTCCACAATGTCAACACTGATCCCCTGGATTGAAACAGGGGTCAAGTGTTTCCTGGTCTTCCTGAAGTCCACGATCAGTTCCTTGGTCTTTGCCACGTTGAGCTGCAGATGATTCTGCTCACACCACGTGACAAAGGAGTCGACCACAGCCCGGTACTCTGTCTCATCATCCCTGCTGATGCATCCAACCACCGCAGAGTCATCAGAAAACTTCTGAAGATGGCAGGTCTCTGTGCAGTGGCTGAAGTCTGTGGTGTAGAGGGTGAAGAGGAAGGGGGAGAGGACAGTCCCCTGTGGTGCCCCTGTGTTGCTAATCACCTTGTCAGACACACACTGTGGGAGACGTACATATTGTGGTCTTCCTGTCAGGTAATCAACAATCCAGGACACCAGAGAAGCATCCACCTGCATCGCTGCTAACTTATCACCCAGGAGGGTCGGCCTGATGGTGTTGAAAGCACTGGAAAAGTCAAAAAACATGACCCTCACAGTGCTCGCCGGCTGGTCCAGATGGGTGTAGACACGATTGAGCAGGTAGATGATGGCGTCCTCTGTTCCGAGACGAGGCTGATAAGCGAACTGAAGGGGATCCAGATGTGGTCTTACTATGGGTCGCAGCTGGTCCAGGATGAGCCTTTCCAGGGTCTTCACGTCTGACCCTCAAGATCAGACTGAAATAATTCACGATAGGTGTCGTCACTATCTTTATCATAAAACAGATTGACTTGGTAGGGTTCGCGCGGAGGGAGGTAAACTGCCAAGCTCATTATCAAGGGTCTCCACAACTGAAATTGCCTCAGAACATCCTCTTTCACTACTCTCCCCCAGTACATGTCGGCTTTTGCTCTCTCACAGTCTTGAAGCAGATATTGAGTCTTTGAATTTGTTCCCAGGCACGGGAAATGCTGGCCCCCTGGCAAAGTCACAGATAATCCATCTGCTGAACATGTGATTGTAGCGCCCAACTTCACGAGCAGGTGCCTGCCCATGAGATTTACTGGCGCTTGCGATGACACCACATAGTTGTGTTTCAAAGTCTGCTTGCCCAGCTTTGTCAAAGCTGGGTCAGTCACTGGCAGAGTGATTGGGATCCCGGAAAATCAGAATCAGAATCAGAATCAGAAAGGGTTTATTGCCAAATGTTGAGCAGGTTTACAACATTAGGAAATTGCTGCGGTGCTTCAGTGCAAACATAGTGTCATAAATAGCACTTAAATAGACATGAAAAAATAAAAGTAGGAATAAGAATTAAAAGTGCTACGTAGAAAGATATGTGCATGAGATATACATGAGATATATACATGAGAATAAGAATAGAGTGCTACGTGGAAAGATATATACATGAGTGCAGGTGGTGATCAGTGCCAAACATGGAATGGTGCAGTGACACAGCGTAGGGTCATGTGTTAGTGGCGGGAACAGTCATATGGTTATTGTTCATGTGTCCAACAGCAGAGGGGAAGAAACTGTTCTTATGGCGAGAGGTTCTGGTGCGAATGGACCGGAGCCTCCTGCCTGAGGGGAGCAGGTCAAACAGACTGTGTCCAGGGTGAGAAGGGTCAGCTGAGATCCGAGCTGCACGCCGCAATGTCCTGGAGGTGTACAGGTCCTGCAAAGATGGGAGTCTGCAGCCAATCACCTTCTCAGCAGAGCGCACAACACACCACGTTCACTGTGTGGCAGGACAACTTTGCACTGTCTGGTGCTGCTCTCAAGGTTGAATAGGTTGCTCCAGTGTCCACTAAGAAGGGCAATTCTGTCCCTTCTACAGTCATTGACAGCATGGGATCTGCCATTTCCATGCTGTTTGGTCCCTCCGGGTCCCTTCAGTACTGGTCCTCCCTCCAGTCAGACACTGGATACTGCGCGGCTGGTGCTGCACTCGGGTTTGGGGCCTGATATGCTCCCCTATAGCCATCTCTTGCTCTTGGAGCTCCACGTGCCTGGGATTGGTAGCCTCTTCTTTGATTGTTCTGACGACGTTCTGGGCAATTTCTGCTCCAATGACCCTCTGCTCCACACCTCCAACAGACATTCCAAGGCACACTGCTGAGATTCCCCGTGTTACGAGCTCTTAGTACTCCCTCCGCTGAGCCACCACGCCCTCTGTACGATCCACCGGTTCCCCAATTCCCTGTGGGTTGGTTCTGCCTTGGTGCATTGGCGGGCCATCCGTCATTAGTGCAGGGACCCGGGCCACTATCTGGCCATTCAGGCCCAGGACCAGGCTGGGTCGCAACTATCACCATTTTTTCTGTTTTTTCTTTTTCCTCTTTTTTCTTTTCGCAGGCTTTGTTTCTGGCCTCCGCCAACTGTAGTTTGAGCAGAGACGCTTGTGCCTCCCCCAACTCTTTTTTCTGCTTGTTCGCCCTGTCCTGCTCCAGCTGTAAACGATGTGAGACGTGTCTTTCCCACTGCACCGAATCTGCTACGGCAAAATCTGGATTTTTCTGTAGATCTTCTATGACCTGGTTTGGCAGCCCTGCCAGCACTGCTGAGCGAAACCATGCCCGATGCTCACCTTCCCTACTCCCACTCAGGGACTGACATTTAACTGTCATAGGCCCTTCATTATGAAACACCAGTGGTACCCTGGTGTATTCAACATCAGCTACTCCTCCTACAACCACTGCAGTCTGTCCATTTGGGCCCTGAACTTGTCCTCCCCTAAGGGTCATTACAGGCATGACATGTTGTCGTCCTACAGCATTAGATGTTAATGTGGCCCAAGGAAGTATCTCTGCTGTGTGATACTTGTTAGCATCTCCTGGTTTTGGAATCCAGTTCTTCATTTGGTCTTCCAGCTTCTTATTTTGCTTTTTCCGTTGTTTCAAAGCCTCCACTATGCTCTCCATATCTTCTGTTTCAGCTGTGTCATCCTCCTCCATCCAGGAAGATGCTCCGTTCCACAAGAACATCCACTTGCAACACTTTGCATGAGTTTGCTGTATTTTCTTGATTTGTTGGTTAATTCTCCAGTTAATTGAACGTTTCTCTGCCTCGGTTTGCAGTTGTTCCAGTTGCTGCTCACATCTCTCTCCTTCTATTTTGAGCACAAGACTTAGGGCTATTTTGTCATCCAGCCCTCTCTGTTGGGAAGCAATAAGCTTGCTTAGCTCAGCTTCCATTGCTTTGCATTCCTTCTCAGCTAATTTTAAAGATCCAGGAGAAGCTAAACGAATGGCTCTTTTTAACTGTTCCTGCTGCTCCTTCAGAGGCTTATAGCCTCTGTGCCCAGTAGGTGTCATGGTTGGGCTGTCACCCATTATCCTAGAACACAGGCTTACCTCCCTTTTTGTGACGTTATACGGCTCCTCCCCTTGGGTCACCCCACAGCGTCTGCCTGTTAACATTCCGGAACTCTGAACATTTTGGAATGTTCGGAATTCCGGAATTCTGAACATTCCGGAATTCCGAACATTCCGGAACCTTGGTGCATTCCGGAACTCTGAAAAGTCCGGAACTTTGGTGCATTCCGGAACTCTGAACATTCCGGAATTCCGAACATTCCGGAACCTTGGTGCATTCCGGAACCTTGGTGCATTCCGGAACTCTGAATTCCGGAACCTTGGTACATTCCGGAACTCTGAACATTCCGGAATTCCGAACATTCCGGAACCTTGGTGCATTCCGGAATTCCGAACATTCCGGAATTCCGAACATTCCGGAACCTTGGTGCATTCCGGAACTCTGAACATTCCGGAACCTTTGTGCATTCCGGAATGTTCGGAATTCCGGAATTCCGAACATTCCGGAATTCCGAACATTCCGGAAACTTGGTGCATTCCGGAACTCTGAACATTCCGGAATTCCGAACATTCCGGAACCTTGATGCATTCCGGAACTCTGAACATTCCAGAACCTTGGTTCATTCCGGAATTCCGAACATTCCGGAACCTTGGTGCATTCCGGAACTCTGAACATTCCGGAATTCCGAAAATTCCGGAACCTTGCTGCATTCCGGAACTCTGAATTCCGGAACCTTGATACATTCCGGAACTCTGAACATTCCGGAACTCTGAACATTCCGGAACCTTGGTGCATTCCGGAACTCTGAACATTCCGGAACCTTGGTGCATTCCGGAACTCTGAACATTCCGGAATTCCGAACATTCCGGAACCTTGGTGCATTCCGGAACTCTGAACATTCCGGAACTCTGAACATTCCGGAACCTTTGTGCATTCCGGAACCTTGGTGCATTCCGGAACTCTGAACATTCCGGAATTCCGAACATTCCGGAACCTTGGTGCATTCCGGAACTCTGAACATTCCGGAACCTTTGTGCATTCCGGAACCTTGGTGCATTCCGGAACTCTGAACATTCCGGAACACAGGCTTACCTCCCTTTTTGTGACGTTATACGGCTCCTCCCCTTGGGTCACCCCACAGCGTCTGCCTGTTAACATTCCGGAACTCTGAACATTTTGGAATGTTCGGAATTCCAGAATTCTGAACATTCCGGAATTCCGAACATTCCGGAACCTTGGTGCATTCCGGAACTCTGAAAAGTCCGGAACTTTGGTGCATTCCGGAACTCTGAACATTCCGGAATTCCGAACATTCCGGAACCTTGGTGCATTCCGGAACCTTGGTGCATTCCGGAACTCTGAATTCCGGAACCTTGGTACATTCCGGAACTCTGAACATTCCGGAATTCCGAACATTCCGGAACCTTGGTGCATTCCGGAATTCCGAACATTCCGGAATTCCGAACATTCCGGAACCTTGGTGCATTCCGGAACTCTGAACATTCCGGAACCTTTGTGCATTCCGGAACTCTGAACATTCCGGAATTCCGAACATTCCGGAACCTTGATGCATTCCGGAACTCTGAACATTCCAGAACCTTGGTTCATTCCGGAATTCCGAACATTCCGGAACCTTGGTGCATTCCGGAACTCTGAACATTCCGGAATTCCGAACATTCCGGAACCTTGATGCATTCCGGAACTCTGAACATTCCAGAACCTTGGTTCATTCCGGAATTCCGAACATTCCGGAACCTTGGTGCATTCCGGAACTCTGAACATTCCGGAATTCCGAAAATTCCGGAACCTTGCTGCATTCCGGAACTCTGAATTCCGGAACCTTGATACATTCCGGAACTCTGAACATTCCGGAACTCTGAACATTCCGGAACCTTGGTGCATTCCGGAACTCTGAACATTCCGGAACCTTGGTGCATTCCGGAACTCTGAACATTCCGGAATTCCGAACATTCCGGAACCTTGGTGCATTCCGGAACTCTGAACATTCCGGAACTCTGAACATTCCGGAACCTTTGTGCATTCCGGAACCTTGGTGCATTCCGGAACTCTGAACATTCCGGAATTCCGAACATTCCGGAACCTTGGTGCATTCCGGAACTCTGAACATTCCGGAACCTTTGTGCATTCCGGAACCTTGGTGCATTCCGGAACTCTGAACATTCCGGAACCTTGGTACATTCCGGAATTCCGAACATTCCGGAACCTTGGTGCATTCCGGAACTCTGAACATTCCGGAACTCTGAACACTCCGGAACCTTTGTGCATTCCGGAATGTTCGGAATTCCGGAATGTTCGGAATTCCGGAATGCACCAAGGTTCCGGGGTGTTCAGAGTTCCGGAATGCACCAAGGTTCCGAATGTTCGGAATTCCGGAATGTTCGGAATTCCGGAATGTTCAGAGTTCCGGAATGCACCAAGGTTCCGGAATGCACAAAGGTTCCGGAATGTTCGGAATTCCGGAATGTTCGGAGTTCCGGAATGTACCAAGGTTCCGGAATGTTCGGAATTCCGGAATGTACCAAGGTTCCGGAATGTTCAGAGTTCCGGAATGCACCAAGGTTCCGGAATGTTCGGAATTCCGGAATGTTCAGAGTTCACAAGGGCTGGCAAGGCTTTCGGAGCCCGGGGAGCGGACACCCGCACAAAGGGTGGCCAGGCGGCCCGGTCCGGGTTTTTTCTTCTTTTCTTCTATCTTTCACACGCCTGGTGGGAACCTTGGTGCATTCCGGAACTCTGAACATTCCGGAATTCCGAACATTCCGGAACCTTGGTGCATTCCGGAACTCTGAACATTCCGGAACCTCTGTGCCTTCCGGAACTCTTAACATTCCGGAACCTTGGTGCATTCCGGAACTCTGAACATTCCGGAACTCTGAACATTCCGGAATTCCGAACATTCCGGAACCTTGGTGCATTACGGAACTCTGAACATTCCGGAACTCTGAACATTCCGGAATTCCAAACATTCCGGAACCTTGGTGCATTCCGGAACTCTGAACATTCTGGAACCTTTGTGCATTCCGGAACCTTGGTGCATTCCGGAACTCTGAACATTCCGGAACTCTGAACATTCCGGAACCTTTGTGCATTCCGGAACCTTGGTGCATTCCGGAACTCTGAACATTCCGGAATTCCGAACATTCCGGAACCTTGGTGCATTCCGGAACTCTGAACATTCCGGAACCTTGGTACATTCCGGAATTCCGAACATTCTGGAATTCCGAACATTCCGGAACTCTGAACATTCCGGAATTCCGAACATTCCGGAACCTTGGTGCATTCCGGAACTCTGAACATTCCGGAACCTTGGTGCATTCCGGAACTCTGAACATTCCGGAATTCCGAACATTCCGGAACCTTGGTGCATTCCGGAACCTTGGTGCATTCCGGAACTCTGAACATTCCGGAACCTCTGTGCATTCCGGAACTCTTAACATTCCGGAACCTTTGTGCATTCCGGAATTCCGAACATTCCGGAACCTTGGTACATTCCGGAATTCCGAACATTCCGGAACCTTGGTGCATTCCGGAACCTTGGTGCATTCCGGAACTCTGAACATTCCGGAACCTCTGAACATTCCGGAATTCCGAACATTCCGGAACCTTTGTGCATTCCGGAATTCCGAACATTCCGGAACCTTGGTACATTCCGGAATTCCGAACATTCCGGAACCTTGGTACATTCCGGAATTCCGAACATTCCGGAACCTTTGTGCATTCCGGAACTTTGGTGCATTCCGGAATTCCGAACATTCCGGAACTCTGAACATTCCGGAATTCCGAACATTCCGGAACCTTGGTGCATTCCGGAACTCTGAACATTCCGGAACCTTGGTGCATTCCGGAACTCTGAACATTCCGGAATTCCGAACATTCCGGAACCTTGGTGCATTCCGGAACTCTGAACATTCCGGAACCTTGGTGCATTCCGGAACTCTGAACATTCCGGAATTCCAAACATTCCGGAACCTTGGTGCATTCCGGAACTCTGTACATTCCGGAACTCTGAACATTCCGGAATTCCGAACATTCCGGAACCTTGGTGCATTCCGGAACTCTGAACATTCCGGAATTCCGAACATTCCGGAACCTTTGTGCATTCCGGAATTCCGAACATTCCGGAACCTTGGTACATTCCGGAACTCTGTACATTCCGGAATTCCGAACATTCCGGAACCTTGGTGCATTCCGGAATTCCGAACATTCCGGAACCTTGGTACATTCCGGAATTCCGAACATTCCGGAACCTTGGTACATTCCGGAATTCCGAACATTCCGGAACCTTTGTGCATTCCGGAACTTTGGTGCATTCCGGAATTCCGAACATTCCGGAACTCTGAACATTCCGGAATTCCGAACATTCCGGAACCTTGGTGCATTCCGGAACTCTGAACATTCCGGAACCTTGGTGCATTCCGGAACTCTGAACATTCCGGAATTCCGAACATTCCGGAACCTTGGTGCATTCCGGAACTCTGAACATTCCGGAACCTTGGTGCATTCCGGAACTCTGAACATTCCGGAATTCCAAACATTCCGGAACCTTGGTGCATTCCGGAACTCTGTACATTCCGGAACTCTGAACATTCCGGAATTCCGAACATTCCGGAACCTTGGTGCATTCCGGAACTCTGAACATTCCGGAATTCCGAACATTCCGGAACCTTTGTGCATTCCGGAATTCCGAACATTCCGGAACCTTGGTACATTCCGGAACTCTGTACATTCCGGAATTCCGAACATTCCGGAACCTTGGTGCATTCCGGAACTCTGTACATTCCGGAACTCTGAACATTCCGGAATTCCGAACATTCCGGAACCTTGGTGCATTCCGGAACTCTGAACATTCCGGAATTCCGAACATTCCAGAACCTTTGTGCATTCCGGAATTCCGAACATTCCGGAACCTTGGTACATTCCGGAATTCCGAACATTCCGGAACCTTTGTGCATTCCGGAACTTTGGTGCATTCCGGAATTCCGAACATTCCGGAACTCTGAACATTCCGGAATTCCGAACATTCCGGAACCTTGGTGCATTCCGGAACTCTGAACATTCCGGAACCTTGGTGCATTCCGGAACTCTGAACATTCCGGAATTCCGAACATTCCGGAACCTTTGTGCATTCCGGAATTCCGAACATTCCGGAACCTTGGTACATTCCGGAATTCCGAACATTCCGGAACCTTTGTGCATTCCGGAACTTTGGTGCATTCCGGAATTCCGAACATTCCGGAACTCTGAACATTCCGGAATTCCGAACATTCCGGAACCTTGGTGCATTCCGGAACTCTGAACATTCCGGAACCTTGGTGCATTCCGGAACTCTGAACATTCCGGAATTCCGAACATTCCGGAACCTTGGTGCATTCCGGAACTCTGAACATTCCGGAATTCCGAACATTCCGGAACCTTGGTGCATTCCGGAACTCTGAACATTCCGGAACCTTGGTGCATTCCGGAACTCTGAACATTCCGGAACCTTGGTACATTCCGGAACTCTGAACATTCCGGAATTCCGAACATTCCGGAACTCTGAACATTCCGGAATTCCGAACATTCCGGAACGTTGGTGCATTCCGGAACTCTGAACATTCCGGAACCTTGGTGCATTCCGGAATTCCGAACATTCCGGAACCTTTGTGCATTCCGGAACTTTGGTGCATTCCGGAACTCTGAACATTCCGGAATTCCGAACATTCCGGAATTCCGAACATTCCGGAACTCTGAACATTCCGGAATTCCGAACATTCCGGAACTCTGAACATTCCGGAATTCCGAACATTCCGGAACCTTGGTGCATTCCGGAACTCTGAACATTCCGGAACCTTGGTGCATTCCGGAACTCTGAACATTCCGGAATTCCGAACATTCCGGAACCTTGGTGCATTCCGGAACTCTGAACATTCCGGAACCTTGGTGCATTCCGGAACTCTGAACATTCCGGAACCTTGGTGCATTCCGGAACTCTGAACATTCCGGAACCTTGGTGCATTCCGGAACTCTGAACATTCCGGAATTCCAAACATTCCGGAACCTTGGTGCATTCCGGAACTCTGTACATTCCGGAACTCTGAACATTCCGGAATTCCGAACATTCCGGAACCTTTGTGCATTCCGGAATTCCGAACATTCCGGAACCTTGGTACATTCCGGAACTCTGTACATTCCGGAATTCCGAACATTCCGGAACCTTGGTGCATTCCGGAACTCTGTACATTCCGGAACTCTGAACATTCCGGAATTCCGAACATTCCGGAACCTTGGTGCATTCCGGAACTCTGAACATTCCGGAATTCCGAACATTCCGGAACCTTGGTGCATTCCGGAACTCTGAACATTCCGGAACCTTGGTGCATTCCGGAACTCTGAACATTCCGGAATTCCGAACATTCCGGAACCTTGGTGCATTCCGGAACTCTGAACATTCCGGAACTCTGAACATTCCGGAACCTTTGTGCATTCCGGAACCTTGGTGCATTCCGGAACTCTGAACATTCCGGAATTCCGAACATTCCGGAACCTTGGTGCATTCCGGAACTCTGAACATTCCGGAACCTTTGTGCATTCCGGAACCTTGGTGCATTCCGGAACTCTGAACATTCCGGAACCTTGGTACATTCCGGAATTCCGAACATTCCGGAACCTTGGTGCATTCCGGAACTCTGAACATTCCGGAACTCTGAACACTCCGGAACCTTTGTGCATTCCGGAATGTTCGGAATTCCGGAATGTTCGGAATTCCGGAATGCACCAAGGTTCCGGGGTGTTCAGAGTTCCGGAATGCACCAAGGTTCCGAATGTTCGGAATTCCGGAATGTTCGGAATTCCGGAATGTTCAGAGTTCCGGAATGCACCAAGGTTCCGGAATGCACAAAGGTTCCGGAATGTTCGGAATTCCGGAATGTTCGGAGTTCCGGAATGTACCAAGGTTCCGGAATGTTCGGAATTCCGGAATGTACCAAGGTTCCGGAATGTTCAGAGTTCCGGAATGCACCAAGGTTCCGGAATGTTCGGAATTCCGGAATGTTCAGAGTTCACAAGGGCTGGCAAGGCTTTCGGAGCCCGGGGAGCGGACACCCGCACAAAGGGTGGCCAGGCGGCCCGGTCCGGGTTTTTTCTTCTTTTCTTCTTTCTTTCACACGCCTGGTGGGAACCTTGGTGCATTCCGGAACTCTGAACATTCCGGAATTCCGAACATTCCGGAACCTTGGTGCATTCCGGAACTCTGAACATTCCGGAACCTCTGTGCCTTCCGGAACTCTTAACATTCCGGAACCTTGGTGCATTCCGGAACTCTGAACATTCCGGAACTCTGAACATTCCGGAATTCCGAACATTCCGGAACCTTGGTGCATTACGGAACTCTGAACATTCCGGAACTCTGAACATTCCGGAATTCCAAACATTCCGGAACCTTGGTGCATTCCGGAACTCTGAACATTCTGGAACCTTTGTGCATTCCGGAACCTTGGTGCATTCCGGAACTCTGAACATTCCGGAACTCTGAACATTCCGGAACCTTTGTGCATTCCGGAACCTTGGTGCATTCCGGAACTCTGAACATTCCGGAATTCCGAACATTCCGGAACCTTGGTGCATTCCGGAACTCTGAACATTCCGGAACCTTGGTACATTCCGGAATTCCGAACATTCTGGAATTCCGAACATTCCGGAACTCTGAACATTCCGGAATTCCGAACATTCCGGAACCTTGGTGCATTCCGGAACTCTGAACATTCCGGAACCTTGGTGCATTCCGGAACTCTGAACATTCCGGAATTCCGAACATTCCGGAACCTTGGTGCATTCCGGAACCTTGGTGCATTCCGGAACTCTGAACATTCCGGAACCTCTGTGCATTCCGGAACTCTTAACATTCCGGAACCTTTGTGCATTCCGGAATTCCGAACATTCCGGAACCTTGGTACATTCCGGAATTCCGAACATTCCGGAACCTTGGTGCATTCCGGAACCTTGGTGCATTCCGGAACTCTGAACATTCCGGAACCTCTGAACATTCCGGAATTCCGAACATTCCGGAACCTTTGTGCATTCCGGAATTCCGAACATTCCGGAACCTTGGTACATTCCGGAATTCCGAACATTCCGGAACCTTGGTACATTCCGGAATTCCGAACATTCCGGAACCTTTGTGCATTCCGGAACTTTGGTGCATTCCGGAATTCCGAACATTCCGGAACTCTGAACATTCCGGAATTCCGAACATTCCGGAACCTTGGTGCATTCCGGAACTCTGAACATTCCGGAACCTTGGTGCATTCCGGAACTCTGAACATTCCGGAATTCCGAACATTCCGGAACCTTGGTGCATTCCGGAACTCTGAACATTCCGGAACCTTGGTGCATTCCGGAACTCTGAACATTCCGGAATTCCAAACATTCCGGAACCTTGGTGCATTCCGGAACTCTGTACATTCCGGAACTCTGAACATTCCGGAATTCCGAACATTCCGGAACCTTGGTGCATTCCGGAACTCTGAACATTCCGGAATTCCGAACATTCCGGAACCTTTGTGCATTCCGGAATTCCGAACATTCCGGAACCTTGGTACATTCCGGAACTCTGTACATTCCGGAATTCCGAACATTCCGGAACCTTGGTGCATTCCGGAATTCCGAACATTCCGGAACCTTGGTACATTCCGGAATTCCGAACATTCCGGAACCTTGGTACATTCCGGAATTCCGAACATTCCGGAACCTTTGTGCATTCCGGAACTTTGGTGCATTCCGGAATTCCGAACATTCCGGAACTCTGAACATTCCGGAATTCCGAACATTCCGGAACCTTGGTGCATTCCGGAACTCTGAACATTCCGGAACCTTGGTGCATTCCGGAACTCTGAACATTCCGGAATTCCGAACATTCCGGAACCTTGGTGCATTCCGGAACTCTGAACATTCCGGAACCTTGGTGCATTCCGGAACTCTGAACATTCCGGAATTCCAAACATTCCGGAACCTTGGTGCATTCCGGAACTCTGTACATTCCGGAACTCTGAACATTCCGGAATTCCGAACATTCCGGAACCTTGGTGCATTCCGGAACTCTGAACATTCCGGAATTCCGAACATTCCGGAACCTTTGTGCATTCCGGAATTCCGAACATTCCGGAACCTTGGTACATTCCGGAACTCTGTACATTCCGGAATTCCGAACATTCCGGAACCTTGGTGCATTCCGGAACTCTGTACATTCCGGAACTCTGAACATTCCGGAATTCCGAACATTCCGGAACCTTGGTGCATTCCGGAACTCTGAACATTCCGGAATTCCGAACATTCCAGAACCTTTGTGCATTCCGGAATTCCGAACATTCCGGAACCTTGGTACATTCCGGAATTCCGAACATTCCGGAACCTTTGTGCATTCCGGAACTTTGGTGCATTCCGGAATTCCGAACATTCCGGAACTCTGAACATTCCGGAATTCCGAACATTCCGGAACCTTGGTGCATTCCGGAACTCTGAACATTCCGGAACCTTGGTGCATTCCGGAACTCTGAACATTCCGGAATTCCGAACATTCCGGAACCTTTGTGCATTCCGGAATTCCGAACATTCCGGAACCTTGGTACATTCCGGAATTCCGAACATTCCGGAACCTTTGTGCATTCCGGAACTTTGGTGCATTCCGGAATTCCGAACATTCCGGAACTCTGAACATTCCGGAATTCCGAACATTCCGGAACCTTGGTGCATTCCGGAACTCTGAACATTCCGGAACCTTGGTGCATTCCGGAACTCTGAACATTCCGGAATTCCGAACATTCCGGAACCTTGGTGCATTCCGGAACTCTGAACATTCCGGAATTCCGAACATTCCGGAACCTTGGTGCATTCCGGAACTCTGAACATTCCGGAACCTTGGTGCATTCCGGAACTCTGAACATTCCGGAACCTTGGTACATTCCGGAACTCTGAACATTCCGGAATTCCGAACATTCCGGAACTCTGAACATTCCGGAATTCCGAACATTCCGGAACGTTGGTGCATTCCGGAACTCTGAACATTCCGGAACCTTGGTGCATTCCGGAATTCCGAACATTCCGGAACCTTTGTGCATTCCGGAACTTTGGTGCATTCCGGAACTCTGAACATTCCGGAATTCCGAACATTCCGGAATTCCGAACATTCCGGAACTCTGAACATTCCGGAATTCCGAACATTCCGGAACTCTGAACATTCCGGAATTCCGAACATTCCGGAACCTTGGTGCATTCCGGAACTCTGAACATTCCGGAACCTTGGTGCATTCCGGAACTCTGAACATTCCGGAATTCCGAACATTCCGGAACCTTGGTGCATTCCGGAACTCTGAACATTCCGGAACCTTGGTGCATTCCGGAACTCTGAACATTCCGGAACCTTGGTGCATTCCGGAACTCTGAACATTCCGGAACCTTGGTGCATTCCGGAACTCTGAACATTCCGGAATTCCAAACATTCCGGAACCTTGGTGCATTCCGGAACTCTGTACATTCCGGAACTCTGAACATTCCGGAATTCCGAACATTCCGGAACCTTTGTGCATTCCGGAATTCCGAACATTCCGGAACCTTGGTACATTCCGGAACTCTGTACATTCCGGAATTCCGAACATTCCGGAACCTTGGTGCATTCCGGAACTCTGTACATTCCGGAACTCTGAACATTCCGGAATTCCGAACATTCCGGAACCTTGGTGCATTCCGGAACTCTGAACATTCCGGAATTCCGAACATTCCGGAACCTTTGTGCATTCCGGAATTCCGAACATTCCGGAACCTTGGTACATTCCGGAACTCTGTACATTCCGGAATTCCGAACATTCCGGAACCTTGGTGCATTCCGGAACTCTGTACATTCCGGAACTCTGAACATTCCGGAACTCCGAACATTCCGGAACCTTGGTGCATTCCGGAACTCTGAACATTCCGGAATTCCGAACATTCCGGAACCTTTGTGCATTCCGGAATTCCGAACATTCCGGAACCTTGGTACATTCCGGAACTCTGTACATTCCGGAATTCCGAACATTCCGGAACCTTGGTGCATTCCGGAACTCTGTACATTCCGGAACTCTGAACATTCCGGAATTCCGAACATTCCGGAACCTTGGTGCATTCCGGAATTCCGAACATTCCGGAACCTTTGTGCATTCCGGAACTTTGGTGCATTCCGGAATTCCGAACATTCCGGAACTCTGAACATTCCGGAATTCCGAACATTCCGGAACGTTGGTGCATTCCGGAACTCTGAACATTCCGGAACCTTGGTGCATTCCGGAACTCTGAACATTCCGGAACCTTGGTGCATTCCGGAACTCTGAACATTCCGGAATTCCGAACATTCCGGAACCTTGGTGCATTCCGGAACTCTGAACATTCCGGAATTCCGAACATTCCGGAACCTTGGTGCATTCCGGAACTCTGAACATTCCGGAACTGAACATTCCGGAACCTTTGTGCATTCCGGAACCTTGGTGCATTCCGGAACTCTGAACATTCCGGAATTCCGAACATTCCGGAACCTTGGTGCATTCCGGAACCTTGGTGCATTCCGGAACTCTGAACATTCCGGAACTCTGAACATTCCGGAATTCCGAACATTCCGGAACCTTTGTGCATTCCGGAATTCCGAACATTCCGGAACCTTGGTACATTCCGGAACTCTGTACATTCCGGAATTCCGAACATTCCGGAACCTTGGTGCATTCCGGAACTCTGTACATTCCGGAACTCTGAACATTCCGGAATTCCGAACATTCCGGAACCTTGGTGCATTCCGGAACTCTGAACATTCCGGAATTCCGAACATTCCGGAACCTTGGTGCATTCCGGAACCTTGGTGCATTCCGGAACTCTGAACATTCCGGAACTCTGAACATTCCGGAATTCCGAACATTCCGGAACCTTGGTGCATTCCGGAACTCTGAACATTCCGGAACTCTGAACATTCCGGAATTCCAAACATTCCGGAACCTTGGTGCATTCCGGAACTCTGAACATTCCGGAACTCTGAACATTCCGGAATTCCGAACATTCCGGAACCTTGGTGCATTCCGGAACTCTGAACATTCCGGAATTCCGAACATTCCGGAACCTTGGTGCATTCCGGAACTCTGAACATTCCGGAACTCCGAACATTCCGGAACCTTGGTGCATTCCGGAACTCTGAACATTCCGGAACTCCGAACATTCCGGAACCTTGGTGCATTCCGGAACTCTGAACATTCCGGAATTCCGAACATTCCGGAACCTTGGTGCATTCCGGAACTCTGAACATTCCGGAACTGAACATTCCGGAACCTTTGTGCATTCCGGAACCTTGGTGCATTCCGGAACTCTGAACATTCCGGAATTCCGAACATTCCGGAACCTTGGTGCATTCCGGAACCTTGGTGCATTCCGGAACTCTGAACATTCCGGAACTCTGAACATTCCGGAATTCCGAACATTCCGGAACCTTGGTGCATTCCGGAACTCTGAACATTCCGGAACTCTGAACATTCCGGAATTCCAAACATTCCGGAACCTTGGTGCATTCCGGAACTCTGAACATTCCGGAACTCTGAACATTCCGGAATTCCGAACATTCCGGAACCTTGGTGCATTCCGGAACTCTGAACATTCCGGAATTCCGAACATTCCGGAACCTTGGTGCATTCCGGAACTCTGAACATTCCGGAACTCCGAACATTCCGGAACCTTGGTGCATTCCGGAACTCTGAACATTCCGGAACTCCGAACATTCCGGAACCTTGGTGCATTCCGGAACTCTGAACATTCCGGAATTCCGAACATTCCGGAACCTTGGTGCATTCCGGAACTCTGAACATTCCGGAACTGAACATTCCGGAACCTTTGTGCATTCCGGAACCTTGGTGCATTCCGGAACTCTGAACATTCCGGAATTCCGAACATTCCGGAACCTTGGTGCATTCCGGAACCTTGGTGCATTCCGGAACTCTGAACATTCCGGAACTCTGAACATTCCGGAATTCCGAACATTCCGGAACCTTGGTGCATTCCGGAACTCTGAACATTCCGGAACTCTGAACATTCCGGAATTCCAAACATTCCGGAACCTTGGTGCATTCCGGAACTCTGAACATTCCGGAACTCTGAACATTCCGGAATTCCGAACATTCCGGAACCTTGGTGCATTCCGGAACTCTGAACATTCCGGAATTCCGAACATTCCGGAACCTTGGTGCATTCCGGAACTCTGAACATTCCGGAACTCTGACCATTCCGGAACCTTTGTGCATTCCGGAACCTTGGTGCATTCCGGAACTCTGAACATTCCGGAACTCCGAACATTCCGGAACCTTGGTGCATTCCGGAACTCTGAACATTCCGGAACCTTGGTACATTCCGGAATTCCGAACATTCCGGAATTCCGAACATTCCGGAACTCTGAACATTCCGGAATTCCGAACATTCCGGAACCTTGGTGCATTCCGGAACTCTGAACATTCCGGAATTCCGAACATTCCGGAACCTTGGTGCATTCCGGAACCTTGGTGCATTCCGGAACTCTGAACATTCCGGAACCTCTGTGCATTCCGGAACTCTTAACATTCCGGAACCTTGGTGCATTCCGGAACTCTGAACATTCCGGAACTCTGAACATTCCGGAATTCCGAACATTCCGGAACCTTGGTGCATTCCGGAACTCTGAACATTCCGGAACTCTGAACATTCCGGAATTCCAAACATTCCGGAACCTTGGTGCATTCCGGAACTCTGAACATTCCGGAACTCTGAACATTCCGGAATTCCGAACATTCCGGAACCTTGGTGCATTCCGGAACTCTGAACATTCCGGAATTCCGAACATTCCGGAACCTTGGTGCATTCCGGAACTCTGAACATTCCGGAACTCTGACCATTCCGGAACCTTTGTGCATTCCGGAACCTTGGTGCATTCCGGAACTCTGAACATTCCGGAACTCCGAACATTCCGGAACCTTGGTGCATTCCGGAACTCTGAACATTCCGGAACCTTGGTACATTCCGGAATTCCGAACATTCCGGAATTCCGAACATTCCGGAACTCTGAACATTCCGGAATTCCGAACATTCCGGAACCTTGGTGCATTCCGGAACTCTGAACATTCCGGAATTCCGAACATTCCGGAACCTTGGTGCATTCCGGAACTCTGAACATTCCGGAACCTTGGTGCATTCCGGAACTCTGAACATTCCGGAATTCCGAACATTCCGGAACCTTGGTGCATTCCGGAACTCTGAACATTCCGGAACTCTGAACATTCCGGAACCTTGGTACATTCCGGAACCTTGGTGCATTCCGGAACTCTGAACATTCCGGAACCTTGGTGCATTCCGGAACTCTGAACATTCCGGAACCTCTGTGCATTCCGGAACTCTTAACATTCCGGAACCTTGGTGCATTCCGGAACTCTGAACATTCCGGAACTCTGAACATTCCGGAATTCCGAACATTCCGGAACCTTGGTGCATTCCGGAACTCTGAACATTCCGGAACTCTGAACATTCCGGAATTCCAAACATTCCGGAACCTTGGTGCATTCCGGAACTCTGAACATTCCGGAACTCTGAACATTCCGGAATTCCGAACATTCCGGAACCTTGGTGCATTCCGGAACTCTGAACATTCCGGAATTCCGAACATTCCGGAACCTTGGTGCATTCCGGAACTCTGAACATTCCGGAACTCTGACCATTCCGGAACCTTTGTGCATTCCGGAACCTTGGTGCATTCCGGAACTCTGAACATTCCGGAATTCCGAACATTCCGGAACCTTGGTGCATTCCGGAACTCTGAACATTCCGGAATTCCGAACATTCCGGAACCTTGGTGCATTCCGGAACTCTGAACATTCCGGAATTCCGAACATTCCGGAACCTTGGTGCATTCCGGAACTCTGAACATTCCGGAACTCTGACCATTCCGGAACCTTTGTGCATTCCGGAACCTTGGTGCATTCCGGAACTCTGAACATTCCGGAATTCCGAACATTCCGGAACCTTGGTGCATTCCGGAACTCTGAACATTCCGGAACCTTGGTACATTCCGGAATTCCGAACATTCCGGAATTCCGAACATTCCGGAACTCTGAACATTCCAGAATTCCGAACATTCCGGAACCTTGGTGCATTCCGGAACTCTGAACATTCCGGAATTCCGAACATTCCGGAACCTTGGTGCATTCCGGAACTCTGAACATTCCGGAACCTTGGTGCATTCCGGAACTCTGAACATTCCGGAATTCCGAACATTCCGGAACCTTGGTGCATTCCGGAACTCTGAACATTCCGGAATTCCGAACATTCCGGAACCTTGGTGCATTCCGGAACTCTGAACATTCCGGAATTCCGAACATTCCGGAACCTTGGTGCATTCCGGAACTCTGAACATTCCGGAATTCCGAACATTCCGGAACCTTTGTGCATTCCGGAACCTTGGTGCATTCCGGAACTCTGAACATTCCGGAATTCCGAACATTCCGGAACCTTTGTGCATTCCGGAACCTTGGTGCATTCCGGAACCTTGGTGCATTCCGGAACTCTGAACATTCCGGAATTCCGAACATTCCGGAACTCTGAACATTCCGGAATTCCGAACATTCCGGAACCTTGGTGCATTCCGGAACTCTGAACATTCCGGAACTCCGAACATTCCGGAACCTTGGTGCATTCCGGAACTCTGAACATTCCGGAATTCCGAACATTCCGGAACCTTGGTGCATTCCGGAACTCTGAACATTCCGGAATTCCGAACATTCCGGAACCTTGGTGCATTCCGGAACTCTGAACATTCCGGAATTCCGAACATTCCGGAACCTTTGTGCATTCCGGAACCTTGGTGCATTCCGGAACTCTGAACATTCCGGAATTCCGAACATTCCGGAACCTTGGTACATTCCGGAATTCCGAACATTCCGGAACTCTGAACATTCCGGAACCTTGGTGCATTCCGGAACTCTGAACATTCCGGAATTCCGAACATTCCGGAACCTTGGTGCATTCCGGAACTCTGAACATTCCGGAATTCCGAACATTCCGGAACCTTGGTGCATTCCGGAACTCTGAACATTCCGGAATTCCGAACATTCCGGAACCTTGGTGCATTCCGGAATTCCGAACATTCCGGAACCTTGGTGCATTCGGGATCTCTGAACATTCCGGAATTCCGAACATTCCGGAACCTTTGTGCATTCCGGAATTCCGAACATTCCGGAACCTTGGTACATTCTGGAATTCCGAACATTCCGGAACCTTTGTGCATTCCGGAACTTTGGTGCATTCCGGAACTCTGAACATTCCGGAATTCCGAACATTCCGGAATTCCGAACATTCCGGAACCTTGGTGCATTCCGGAACTCTGAACATTCCGGAATTCCGAACATTCCGGAATTCCGAACATTCCGGAACTCTGAACATTCCAGAATTCCGAACATTCCGGAACCTTGGTGCATTCCGGAACTCTGAGCATTCCGGAACCTTGGTGCATTCCGGAACTCTGAACATTCCGGAATTCCGAACATTCCGGAACTCTGAACATTCCGGAATTCCGAACATTCCGGAACCTTGGTGCATTCCGGAACTCTGAACATTCCGGAACCTTGGTGCATTCCGGAACTCTGAACATTCCGGAATTCCGAACATTCCGGAACTCTGAACATTCCGGAATTCCGAACATTCCGGAACCTTGGTGCATTCCGGAACTCTGAACATTCCGGAATTCCGAACATTCCGGAACCTTGGTGCATTCCGGAACTCTGAACATTCCGGAACCTTGGTGCATTCCGGAACTCTGAACATTCCGGAACCTTGGTACATTCCGGAACTCTGAACATTCCGGAATTCCGAACATTCCGGAACTCTGAACATTCCGGAATTCCGAACATTCCGGAACGTTGGTGCATTCCGGAACTCTGAACATTCCGGAACCTTGGTGCATTCCGGAACTCTGAACATTCCGGAATTCCGAACATTCCGGAACCTTGGTGCATTCCGGAACTCTGAACATTCCGGAATTCCGAACATTCCGGAACCTTGGTGCATTCCGGAACTCTGAACATTCCGGAACTCTGAACATTCCGGAATTCCGAACATTCCGGAACCTTGGTGCATTCGGGAACTCTGAACATTCCGGAATTCCGAACATTCCGGAACCTTTGTGCATTCCGGAATTCCGAACATTCCGGAACCTTGGTACATTCTGGAATTCCGAACATTCCGGAACCTTTGTGCATTCCGGAACTTTGGTGCATTCCGGAACTCTGAACATTCCGGAATTCCGAACATTCCGGAATTCCGAACATTCCGGAACTCTGAACACTCCAGAATTCCGAACATTCCGGAACCTTGGTGCATTCCGGAACTCTGAACATTCCGGAATTCCGAACATTCCGGAATTCCGAACATTCCGGAACCTTGGTGCATTCCGGAACTCTGAACATTCCGGAATTCCGAACATTCCGGAACCTTTGTGCATTCCGGAACCTTGGTGCATTCCGGAACTCTGAACATTCCGGAATTCCGAACATTCCGGAATTCCGAACATTCCGGAACTCTGAACATTCCGGAATTCCGAACATTCCGGAACCTTGGTGCATTCGGGAACTCTGAACATTCCGGAATTCCGAACATTCCGGAACCTTTGTGCATTCCGGAATTCCGAACATTCCGGAACCTTGGTACATTCTGGAATTCCGAACATTCCGGAACTTTTGTGCATTCCGGAACTTTGGTGCATTCCGGAACTCTGAACATTCCGGAATTCCGAACATTCCGGAATTCCGAACATTCCGGAACTCTGAACATTCCAGAATTCCGAACATTCCGGAACCTTGGTGCATTCCGGAACTCTGAACATTCCGGAATTCCGAACATTCCGGAATTCCGAACATTCCGGAACTCTGAACATTCCAGAATTCCGAACATTCCGGAACCTTGGTGCATTCCGGAACTCTGAACATTCCGGAACCTTGGTGCATTCCGGAACTCTGAACATTCCCGAACCTTTGTGCATTCCGGAACTCTGAACATTCCGGAACTCTGAACATTCCGGAATTCTGAACATTCCGGAACCTTGGTGCATTCCGGAACTCTGAACATTCCGGAATTCCGAACATTCCGGAACCTTTGTGCATTCCGGAACCTTGGTGCATTCCGGAACTCTGAACATTCCGGAATTCCGAACATTCCGGAATTCCGAACATTCCGGAACTCTGAACATTCCGGAATTCCGAACATTCCGGAACTCTGAACATTCCGGAATTCCGAACATTCCGGAACCTTGGTACATTCCGGAACTCTGAACATTCCGGAACTCTGAACATTCCGAAACCTTGGTGCATTCCGGAACTCTGAACATTCCGGAATTCCGAACATTCCGGAACCTTGGTGCATTCCGGAACTCTGAACATTCCGGAACCTTTGTGCATTCCGGAACCTTGGTGCATTCCGGAACTCTGAACATTCCGGAACCTTGGTACATTCCGGAATTCCGAACATTCCGGAACCTTGGTGCATTCCGGAACTCTGAACATTCCGGAACTCTGAACATTCCGGAATTCCAAACATTCCGGAACCTTGGTGCATTCCGGAACTCTGAACATTCCGGAACTCTGAACATTCCGGAATTCCGAACATTCCGGAACCTTGGTGCATTCCGGAACTCTGAACATTCCGGAATTCCGAACATTCCGGAACCTTGGCGCATTCCGGAACTCTGAACATTCCGGAACTCTGACCATTCCGGAACCTTTGTGCATTCCGGAACCTTGGTGCATTCCGGAACTCTGAACATTCCGGAACTCCGAACATTCCGGAACCTTGGTGCATTCCGGAACTCTGAACATTCCGGAACCTTGGTACATTCCGGAATTCCGAACATTCCGGAATTCCGAACATTCCGGAACTCTGAACATTCCGGAATTCCGAACATTCCGGAACCTTGGTGCATTCCGGAACTCTGAACATTCCGGAATTCCGAACATTCCGGAACCTTGGTGCATTCCGGAACCTTGGTGCATTCCGGAACTCTGAACATTCCGGAACCTCTGTGCATTCCGGAACTCTTAACATTCCGGAACCTTGGTGCATTCCGGAACTCTGAACATTCCGGAACTCTGAACATTCCGGAATTCCGAACATTCCGGAACCTTGGTGCATTCCGGAACTCTGAACATTCCGGAACTCTGAACATTCCGGAATTCCAAACATTCCGGAACCTTGGTGCATTCCGGAACTCTGAACATTCCGGAACTCTGAACATTCCGGAATTCCGAACATTCCGGAACCTTGGTGCATTCCGGAACTCTGAACATTCCGGAATTCCGAACATTCCGGAACCTTGGTGCATTCCGGAACTCTGAACATTCCGGAACTCTGACCATTCCGGAACCTTTGTGCATTCCGGAACCTTGGTGCATTCCGGAACTCTGAACATTCCGGAACTCCGAACATTCCGGAACCTTGGTGCATTCGGGAACTCTGAACATTCCGGAATTCCGAACATTCCGGAACCTTTGTGCATTCCGGAATTCCGAACATTCCGGAACCTTGGTACATTCTGGAATTCCGAACATTCCGGAACCTTTGTGCATTCCGGAACTTTGGTGCATTCCGGAACTCTGAACATTCCGGAATTCCGAACATTCCGGAATTCCGAACATTCCGGAACTCTGAACACTCCAGAATTCCGAACATTCCGGAACCTTGGTGCATTCCGGAACTCTGAACATTCCGGAATTCCGAACATTCCGGAATTCCGAACATTCCGGAACCTTGGTGCATTCCGGAACTCTGAACATTCCGGAATTCCGAACATTCCGGAACCTTTGTGCATTCCGGAACCTTGGTGCATTCCGGAACTCTGAACATTCCGGAATTCCGAACATTCCGGAATTCCGAACATTCCGGAACTCTGAACATTCCGGAATTCCGAACATTCCGGAACCTTGGTGCATTCGGGAACTCTGAACATTCCGGAATTCCGAACATTCCGGAACCTTTGTGCATTCCGGAATTCCGAACATTCCGGAACCTTGGTACATTCTGGAATTCCGAACATTCCGGAACTTTTGTGCATTCCGGAACTTTGGTGCATTCCGGAACTCTGAACATTCCGGAATTCCGAACATTCCGGAATTCCGAACATTCCGGAACTCTGAACATTCCAGAATTCCGAACATTCCGGAACCTTGGTGCATTCCGGAACTCTGAACATTCCGGAATTCCGAACATTCCGGAATTCCGAACATTCCGGAACTCTGAACATTCCAGAATTCCGAACATTCCGGAACCTTGGTGCATTCCGGAACTCTGAACATTCCGGAACCTTGGTGCATTCCGGAACTCTGAACATTCCCGAACCTTTGTGCATTCCGGAACTCTGAACATTCCGGAACTCTGAACATTCCGGAATTCCGAACATTCCGGAACCTTGGTGCATTCCGGAACTCTGAACATTCCGGAATTCCGAACATTCCGGAACCTTTGTGCATTCCGGAACCTTGGTGCATTCCGGAACTCTGAACATTCCGGAATTCCGAACATTCCGGAACTCTGAACATTCCGGAATTCCGAACATTCCGGAACCTTGGTACATTCCGGAACTCTGAACATTCCGGAACTCTGAACATTCCGAAACCTTGGTGCATTCCGGAACTCTGAACATTCCGGAATTCCGAACATTCCGGAACCTTGGTGCATTCCGGAACTCTGAACATTCCGGAACCTTTGTGCATTCCGGAACCTTGGTGCATTCCGGAACTCTGAACATTCCGGAACCTTGGTACATTCCGGAATTCCGAACATTCCGGAACCTTGGTGCATTCCGGAACTCTGAACATTCCGGAACTCTGAACATTCCGGAATTCCAAACATTCCGGAACCTTGGTGCATTCCGGAACTCTGAACATTCCGGAACTCTGAACATTCCGGAATTCCGAACATTCCGGAACCTTGGTGCATTCCGGAACTCTGAACATTCCGGAATTCCGAACATTCCGGAACCTTGGTGCATTCCGGAACTCTGAACATTCCGGAACTCTGACCATTCCGGAACCTTTGTGCATTCCGGAACCTTGGTGCATTCCGGAACTCTGAACATTCCGGAACTCCGAACATTCCGGAACCTTGGTGCATTCCGGAACTCTGAACATTCCGGAACCTTGGTACATTCCGGAATTCCGAACATTCCGGAATTCCGAACATTCCGGAACTCTGAACATTCCGGAATTCCGAACATTCCGGAACCTTGGTGCATTCCGGAACTCTGAACATTCCGGAATTCCGAACATTCCGGAACCTTGGTGCATTCCGGAACTCTGAACATTCCGGAATTCCGAACATTCCGGAACCTTGGTGCATTCCGGAACTCTGAACATTCCGGAATTCCGAACATTCCGGAACCTTGGTGCATTCCGGAATTCCGAACATTCCGGAACCTTGGTGCATTCGGGATCTCTGAACATTCCGGAATTCCGAACATTCCGGAACCTTTGTGCATTCCGGAATTCCGAACATTCCGGAACCTTGGTACATTCTGGAATTCCGAACATTCCGGAACCTTTGTGCATTCCGGAACTTTGGTGCATTCCGGAACTCTGAACATTCCGGAATTCCGAACATTCCGGAATTCCGAACATTCCGGAACCTTGGTGCATTCCGGAACTCTGAACATTCCGGAATTCCGAACATTCCGGAATTCCGAACATTCCGGAACTCTGAACATTCCAGAATTCCGAACATTCCGGAACCTTGGTGCATTCCGGAACTCTGAGCATTCCGGAACCTTGGTGCATTCCGGAACTCTGAACATTCCGGAATTCCGAACATTCCGGAACTCTGAACATTCCGGAATTCCGAACATTCCGGAACCTTGGTGCATTCCGGAACTCTGAACATTCCGGAACCTTGGTGCATTCCGGAACTCTGAACATTCCGGAATTCCGAACATTCCGGAACTCTGAACATTCCGGAATTCCGAACATTCCGGAACCTTGGTGCATTCCGGAACTCTGAACATTCCGGAATTCCGAACATTCCGGAACCTTGGTGCATTCCGGAACTCTGAACATTCCGGAACCTTGGTGCATTCCGGAACTCTGAACATTCCGGAACCTTGGTACATTCCGGAACTCTGAACATTCCGGAATTCCGAACATTCCGGAACTCTGAACATTCCGGAATTCCGAACATTCCGGAACGTTGGTGCATTCCGGAACTCTGAACATTCCGGAACCTTGGTGCATTCCGGAACTCTGAACATTCCGGAATTCCGAACATTCCGGAACCTTGGTGCATTCCGGAACTCTGAACATTCCGGAATTCCGAACATTCCGGAACCTTGGTGCATTCCGGAACTCTGAACATTCCGGAACTCTGAACATTCCGGAATTCCGAACATTCCGGAACCTTGGTGCATTCGGGAACTCTGAACATTCCGGAATTCCGAACATTCCGGAACCTTTGTGCATTCCGGAATTCCGAACATTCCGGAACCTTGGTACATTCTGGAATTCCGAACATTCCGGAACCTTTGTGCATTCCGGAACTTTGGTGCATTCCGGAACTCTGAACATTCCGGAATTCCGAACATTCCGGAATTCCGAACATTCCGGAACTCTGAACACTCCAGAATTCCGAACATTCCGGAACCTTGGTGCATTCCGGAACTCTGAACATTCCGGAATTCCGAACATTCCGGAATTCCGAACATTCCGGAACCTTGGTGCATTCCGGAACTCTGAACATTCCGGAATTCCGAACATTCCGGAACCTTTGTGCATTCCGGAACCTTGGTGCATTCCGGAACTCTGAACATTCCGGAATTCCGAACATTCCGGAATTCCGAACATTCCGGAACTCTGAACATTCCGGAATTCCGAACATTCCGGAACCTTGGTGCATTCGGGAACTCTGAACATTCCGGAATTCCGAACATTCCGGAACCTTTGTGCATTCCGGAATTCCGAACATTCCGGAACCTTGGTACATTCTGGAATTCCGAACATTCCGGAACTTTTGTGCATTCCGGAACTTTGGTGCATTCCGGAACTCTGAACATTCCGGAATTCCGAACATTCCGGAATTCCGAACATTCCGGAACTCTGAACATTCCAGAATTCCGAACATTCCGGAACCTTGGTGCATTCCGGAACTCTGAACATTCCGGAATTCCGAACATTCCGGAATTCCGAACATTCCGGAACTCTGAACATTCCAGAATTCCGAACATTCCGGAACCTTGGTGCATTCCGGAACTCTGAACATTCCGGAACCTTGGTGCATTCCGGAACTCTGAACATTCCCGAACCTTTGTGCATTCCGGAACTCTGAACATTCCGGAACTCTGAACATTCCGGAATTCCGAACATTCCGGAACCTTGGTGCATTCCGGAACTCTGAACATTCCGGAATTCCGAACATTCCGGAACCTTTGTGCATTCCGGAACCTTGGTGCATTCCGGAACTCTGAACATTCCGGAATTCCGAACATTCCGGAATTCCGAACATTCCGGAACTCTGAACATTCCGGAATTCCGAACATTCCGGAACTCTGAACATTCCGGAATTCCGAACATTCCGGAACCTTGGTACATTCCGGAACTCTGAACATTCCGGAACTCTGAACATTCCGAAACCTTGGTGCATTCCGGAACTCTGAACATTCCGGAATTCCGAACATTCCGGAACCTTGGTGCATTCCGGAACTGAACATTCCGGAACCTTTGTGCATTCCGGAACCTTGGTGCATTCCGGAACTCTGAACATTCCGGAACCTTGGTACATTCCGGAATTCCGAACATTCCGGAACCTTGGTGCATTCCGGAACTCTGAACATTCCGGAACTCTGAACATTCCGGAATTCCAAACATTCCGGAACCTTGGTGCATTCCGGAACTCTGAACATTCCGGAACTCTGAACATTCCGGAATTCCGAACATTCCGGAACCTTGGTGCATTCCGGAACTCTGAACATTCCGGAATTCCGAACATTCCGGAACCTTGGCGCATTCCGGAACTCTGAACATTCCGGAACTCTGACCATTCCGGAACCTTTGTGCATTCCGGAACCTTGGTGCATTCCGGAACTCTGAACATTCCGGAACTCCGAACATTCCGGAACCTTGGTGCATTCCGGAACTCTGAACATTCCGGAACCTTGGTACATTCCGGAATTCCGAACATTCCGGAATTCCGAACATTCCGGAACTCTGAACATTCCGGAATTCCGAACATTCCGGAACCTTGGTGCATTCCGGAACTCTGAACATTCCGGAATTCCGAACATTCCGGAACCTTTGTGCATTCCGGAACCTTGGTGCATTCCGGAACTCTGAACATTCCGGAATTCCGAACATTCCGGAATTCCGAACATTCCGGAACTCTGAACATTCCGGAATTCCGAACATTCCGGAACTCTGAACATTCCGGAATTCCGAACATTCCGGAACCTTGGTACATTCCGGAACTCTGAACATTCCGGAACTCTGAACATTCCGAAACCTTGGTGCATTCCGGAACTCTGAACATTCCGGAATTCCGAACATTCCGGAACCTTGGTGCATTCCGGAACTCTGAACATTCCGGAACCTTTGTGCATTCCGGAACCTTGGTGCATTCCGGAACTCTGAACATTCCGGAACCTTGGTACATTCCGGAATTCCGAACATTCCGGAACCTTGGTGCATTCCGGAACTCTGAACATTCCGGAACTCTGAACATTCCGGAATTCCAAACATTCCGGAACCTTGGTGCATTCCGGAACTCTGAACATTCCGGAACTCTGAACATTCCGGAATTCCGAACATTCCGGAACCTTGGTGCATTCCGGAACTCTGAACATTCCGGAATTCCGAACATTCCGGAACCTTGGTGCATTCCGGAACTCTGAACATTCCGGAACTCTGACCATTCCGGAACCTTTGTGCATTCCGGAACCTTGGTGCATTCCGGAACTCTGAACATTCCGGAACTCCGAACATTCCGGAACCTTGGTGCATTCCGGAACTCTGAACATTCCGGAACCTTGGTACATTCCGGAATTCCGAACATTCCGGAATTCCGAACATTCCGGAACTCTGAACATTCCGGAATTCCGAACATTCCGGAACCTTGGTGCATTCCGGAACTCTGAACATTCCGGAATTCCGAACATTCCGGAACCTTGGTGCATTCCGGAACCTTGGTGCATTCCGGAACTCTGAACATTCCGGAACCTCTGTGCATTCCGGAACTCTTAACATTCCGGAACCTTGGTGCATTCCGGAACTCTGAACATTCCGGAACTCTGAACATTCCGGAATTCCGAACATTCCGGAACCTTGGTGCATTCCGGAACTCTGAACATTCCGGAACTCTGACCATTCCGGAACCTTTGTGCATTCCGGAACCTTGGTGCATTCCGGAACTCTGAACATTCCGGAACTCCGAACATTCCGGAACCTTGGTGCATTCCGGAACTCTGAACATTCCGGAACCTTGGTGCATTCCGGAACTCTGAACATTCCGGAACCTTGGTGCATTCCGGAACTCTGAACATTCCGGAATTCCGAACATTCCGGAACCTTGGTGCATTCCGGAACTCTGAACATTCCGGAACTCTGAACATTCCGGAACCTTGGTACATTCCGGAACCTTGGTGCATTCCGGAACTCTGAACATTCCGGAACCTTGGTGCATTCCGGAACTCCGAACATTCCGGAACCTCTGTGCATTCCGGAACTCTTAACATTCCGGAACTTTGGTGCATTCCGGAACTCTGAACATTCCGGAACTCTGAACATTCCGGAATTCCGAACATTCCGGAACCTTGGTGCATTCCGGAACTCTGAACATTCCGGAACTCTGAACATTCCGGAATTCCAAACATTCCGGAACCTTGGTGCATTCCGGAACTCTGAACATTCCGGAACTCTGAACATTCCGGAATTCCGAACATTCCGGAACCTTGGTGCATTCCGGAACTCTGAACATTCCGGAATTCCGAACATTCCGGAACCTTGGTGCATTCCGGAACTCTGAACATTCCGGAACTCTGACCATTCCGGAACCTTTGTGCATTCCGGAACCTTGGTGCATTCCGGAACTCTGAACATTCCGGAATTCCGAACATTCCGGAACCTTGGTGCATTCCGGAACTCTGAACATTCCGGAATTCCGAACATTCCGGAACCTTGGTGCATTCCGGAACTCTGAACATTCCGGAATTCCGAACATTCCGGAACCTTGGTGCATTCCGGAACTCTGAACATTCCGGAACTCTGACCATTCCGGAACCTTTGTGCATTCCGGAACCTTGGTGCATTCCGGAACTCTGAACATTCCGGAATTCCGAACATTCCGGAACCTTGGTGCATTCCGGAACTCTGAACATTCCGGAATTCCGAACATTCCGGAACCTTGGTGCATTCCGGAACTCTGAACATTCCGGAATTCCGAACATTCCGGAACCTTGGTGCATTCCGGAACTCTGAACATTCCGGAACTCTGACCATTCCGGAACCTTTGTGCATTCCAGAACCTTGGTGCATTCCGGAACTCTGAACATTCCGGAATTCCGAACATTCCGGAACCTTGGTGCATTCCGGAACTCGGAACATTCCGGAACCTTGGTACATTCCGGAATTCCGAACATTCCGGAATTCCGAACATTCCGGAACTCTGAACATTCCAGAATTCCGAACATTCCGGAACCTTGGTGCATTCCGGAACTCTGAACATTCCGGAATTCCGAACATTCCGGAACCTTGGTGCATTCCGGAACTTTGGTGCATTCCGGAACTCTGAACATTCCGGAATTCCGAACATTCCGGAATTCCGAACATTCCGGAACTCTGAACATTCCAGAATTCCGAACATTCCGGAACCTTGGTGCATTCCGGAACCTTGGTGCATTCCGGAACTCTGAACATTCCGGAACCTTGGTACATTCCGGAATTCCGAACATTCCGGAACCTTGGTGCATTCCGGAACTCTGAACATTCCGGAACTCTGAACATTCCGGAATTCCAAACATTCCGGAACCTTGGTGCATTCCGGAACTCTGAACATTCCGGAACTCTGAACATTCCGGAATTCCGAACATTCCGGAACCTTGGTGCATTCCGGAACTCTGAACATTCCGGAATTCCGAACATTCCGGAACCTTGGCGCATTCCGGAACTCTGAACATTCCGGAACTCTGACCATTCCGGAACCTTTGTGCATTCCGGAACCTTGGTGCATTCCGGAACTCTGAACATTCCGGAACTCCGAACATTCCGGAACCTTGGTGCATTCCGGAACTCTGAACATTCCGGAACCTTGGTACATTCCGGAATTCCGAACATTCCGGAATTCCGAACATTCCGGAACTCTGAACATTCCGGAATTCCGAACATTCCGGAACCTTGGTGCATTCCGGAACTCTGAACATTCCGGAATTCCGAACATTCCGGAACCTTGGTGCATTCCGGAACCTTGGTGCATTCCGGAACTCTGAACATTCCGGAACCTCTGTGCATTCCGGAACTCTTAACATTCCGGAACCTTGGTGCATTCCGGAACTCTGAACATTCCGGAACTCTGAACATTCCGGAATTCCGAACATTCCGGAACCTTGGTGCATTCCGGAACTCTGAACATTCCGGAACTCTGAACATTCCGGAATTCCAAACATTCCGGAACCTTGGTGCATTCCGGAACTCTGAACATTCCGGAACTCTGAACATTCCGGAATTCCGAACATTCCGGAACCTTGGTGCATTCCGGAACTCTGAACATTCCGGAATTCCGAACATTCCGGAACCTTGGTGCATTCCGGAACTCTGAACATTCCGGAACTCTGACCATTCCGGAACCTTTGTGCATTCCGGAACCTTGGTGCATTCCGGAACTCTGAACATTCCGGAACTCCGAACATTCCGGAACCTTGGTGCATTCGGGAACTCTGAACATTCCGGAATTCCGAACATTCCGGAACCTTTGTGCATTCCGGAATTCCGAACATTCCGGAACCTTGGTACATTCTGGAATTCCGAACATTCCGGAACCTTTGTGCATTCCGGAACTTTGGTGCATTCCGGAACTCTGAACATTCCGGAATTCCGAACATTCCGGAATTCCGAACATTCCGGAACTCTGAACACTCCAGAATTCCGAACATTCCGGAACCTTGGTGCATTCCGGAACTCTGAACATTCCGGAATTCCGAACATTCCGGAATTCCGAACATTCCGGAACCTTGGTGCATTCCGGAACTCTGAACATTCCGGAATTCCGAACATTCCGGAACCTTTGTGCATTCCGGAACCTTGGTGCATTCCGGAACTCTGAACATTCCGGAATTCCGAACATTCCGGAATTCCGAACATTCCGGAACTCTGAACATTCCGGAATTCCGAACATTCCGGAACCTTGGTGCATTCGGGAACTCTGAACATTCCGGAATTCCGAACATTCCGGAACCTTTGTGCATTCCGGAATTCCGAACATTCCGGAACCTTGGTACATTCTGGAATTCCGAACATTCCGGAACTTTTGTGCATTCCGGAACTTTGGTGCATTCCGGAACTCTGAACATTCCGGAATTCCGAACATTCCGGAATTCCGAACATTCCGGAACTCTGAACATTCCAGAATTCCGAACATTCCGGAACCTTGGTGCATTCCGGAACTCTGAACATTCCGGAATTCCGAACATTCCGGAATTCCGAACATTCCGGAACTCTGAACATTCCAGAATTCCGAACATTCCGGAACCTTGGTGCATTCCGGAACTCTGAACATTCCGGAACCTTGGTGCATTCCGGAACTCTGAACATTCCCGAACCTTTGTGCATTCCGGAACTCTGAACATTCCGGAACTCTGAACATTCCGGAATTCCGAACATTCCGGAACCTTGGTGCATTCCGGAACTCTGAACATTCCGGAATTCCGAACATTCCGGAACCTTTGTGCATTCCGGAACCTTGGTGCATTCCGGAACTCTGAACATTCCGGAATTCCGAACATTCCGGAATTCCGAACATTCCGGAACTCTGAACATTCCGGAATTCCGAACATTCCGGAACTCTGAACATTCCGGAATTCCGAACATTCCGGAACCTTGGTACATTCCGGAACTCTGAACATTCCGGAACTCTGAACATTCCGAAACCTTGGTGCATTCCGGAACTCTGAACATTCCGGAATTCCGAACATTCCGGAACCTTGGTGCATTCCGGAACTCTGAACATTCCGGAACCTTTGTGCATTCCGGAACCTTGGTGCATTCCGGAACTCTGAACATTCCGGAACCTTGGTACATTCCGGAATTCCGAACATTCCGGAACCTTGGTGCATTCCGGAACTCTGAACATTCCGGAACTCTGAACATTCCGGAATTCCAAACATTCCGGAACCTTGGTGCATTCCGGAACTCTGAACATTCCGGAACTCTGAACATTCCGGAATTCCGAACATTCCGGAACCTTGGTGCATTCCGGAACTCTGAACATTCCGGAATTCCGAACATTCCGGAACCTTGGTGCATTCCGGAACTCTGAACATTCCGGAACTCTGACCATTCCGGAACCTTTGTGCATTCCGGAACCTTGGTGCATTCCGGAACTCTGAACATTCCGGAACTCCGAACATTCCGGAACCTTGGTGCATTCCGGAACTCTGAACATTCCGGAACCTTGGTACATTCCGGAATTCCGAACATTCCGGAATTCCGAACATTCCGGAACTCTGAACATTCCGGAATTCCGAACATTCCGGAACCTTGGTGCATTCCGGAACTCTGAACATTCCGGAATTCCGAACATTCCGGAACCTTGGTGCATTCCGGAACCTTGGTGCATTCCGGAACTCTGAACATTCCGGAACCTCTGTGCATTCCGGAACTCTTAACATTCCGGAACCTTGGTGCATTCCGGAACTCTGAACATTCCGGAACTCTGAACATTCCGGAATTCCGAACATTCCGGAACCTTGGTGCATTCCGGAACTCTGAACATTCCGGAACTCTGACCATTCCGGAACCTTTGTGCATTCCGGAACCTTGGTGCATTCCGGAACTCTGAACATTCCGGAACTCCGAACATTCCGGAACCTTGGTGCATTCCGGAACTCTGAACATTCCGGAACCTTGGTGCATTCCGGAACTCTGAACATTCCGGAACCTTGGTGCATTCCGGAACTCTGAACATTCCGGAATTCCGAACATTCCGGAACCTTGGTGCATTCCGGAACTCTGAACATTCCGGAACTCTGAACATTCCGGAACCTTGGTACATTCCGGAACCTTGGTGCATTCCGGAACTCTGAACATTCCGGAACCTTGGTGCATTCCGGAACTCTGAACATTCCGGAACCTCTGTGCATTCCGGAACTCTTAACATTCCGGAACTTTGGTGCATTCCGGAACTCTGAACATTCCGGAACTCTGAACATTCCGGAATTCCAAACATTCCGGAACCTTGGTGCATTCCGGAACTCTGAACATTCCGGAACTCTGAACATTCCGGAATTCCGAACATTCCGGAACCTTGGTGCATTCCGGAACTCTGAACATTCCGGAATTCCGAACATTCCGGAACCTTGGTGCATTCCGGAACTCTGAACATTCCGGAACTCTGACCATTCCGGAACCTTTGTGCATTCCGGAACCTTGGTGCATTCCGGAACTCTGAACATTCCGGAATTCCGAACATTCCGGAACCTTGGTGCATTCCGGAACTCTGAACATTCCGGAATTCCGAACATTCCGGAACCTTGGTGCATTCCGGAACTCTGAACATTCCGGAATTCCGAACATTCCGGAACCTTGGTGCATTCCGGAACTCTGAACATTCCGGAACTCTGACCATTCCGGAACCTTTGTGCATTCCGGAACCTTGGTGCATTCCGGAACTCTGAACATTCCGGAATTCCGAACATTCCGGAACCTTGGTGCATTCCGGAACTCTGAACATTCCGGAATTCCGAACATTCCGGAACCTTGGTGCATTCCGGAACTCTGAACATTCCGGAATTCCGAACATTCCGGAACCTTGGTGCATTCCGGAACTCTGAACATTCCGGAACTCTGACCATTCCGGAACCTTTGTGCATTCCAGAACCTTGGTGCATTCCGGAACTCTGAACATTCCGGAATTCCGAACATTCCGGAACCTTGGTGCATTCCGGAACTCGGAACATTCCGGAACCTTGGTGCATTCCGGAACTCTGAACATTCCGGAACCTTGGTGCATTCCGGAACTCTGAACATTCCGGAATTCCGAACATTCCGGAACCTTGGTGCATTCCGGAACTCTGAACATTCCGGAATTCCGAACATTCCGGAACCTTGGTGCATTCCGGAACTCTGAACATTCCGGAATTCCGAACATTCCGGAACCTTGGTGCATTCCGGAACTCTGAACATTCCGGAATTCCGAACATTCCGGAACCTTTGTGCATTCCGGAACCTTGGTGCATTCCGGAACTCTGAACATTCCGGAATTCCGAACATTCCGGAACCTTTGTGCATTCCGGAACCTTGGTGCATTCCGGAACCTTGGTGCATTCCGGAACTCTGAACATTCCGGAATTCCGAACATTCCGGAACTCTGAACATTCCGGAATTCCGAACATTCCGGAACCTTGGTGCATTCCGGAACTCTGAACATTCCGGAACCTTGGTGCATTCCGGAACTCTGAACATTCCGGAATTCCGAACATTCCGGAACCTTGGTGCATTCCGGAACTCTGAACATTCCGGAATTCCGAACATTCCGGAACCTTGGTGCATTCCGGAATTCCGAACATTCCGGAACCTTTGTGCATTCCGGAACTTTGGTGCATTCCGGAACTCTGAACATTCCGGAATTCCGAACATTCCGGAATTCCGAACATTCCGGAACTCTGAACATTCCGGAATTCCGAACATTCCGGAACTCTGAACATTCCGGAATTCCGAACATTCCGGAACGTTGGTGCATTCCGGAACTCTGAACATTCCGGAACCTTGGTGCATTCCGGAACTCTGAACATTCCGGAATTCCGAACATTCCGGAACCTTGGTGCATTCCGGAACTCTGAACATTCCGGAATTCCGAACATTCCGGAACCTTGGTGCATTCCGGAACTCTGAACATTCCGGAACTCTGAACATTCCGGAATTCCGAACATTCCGGAACCTTGGTGCATTCGGGATCTCTGAACATTCCGGAATTCCGAACATTCCGGAACCTTTGTGCATTCCGGAATTCCGAACATTCCGGAACCTTGGTACATTCTGGAATTCCGAACATTCCGGAACCTTTGTGCATTCCGGAACTTTGGTGCATTCCGGAACTCTGAACATTCCGGAATTCCGAACATTCCGGAACCTTGGTGCATTCCGGAACTCGGAACATTCCGGAACCTTGGTACATTCCGGAATTCCGAACATTCCGGAATTCCGAACATTCCGGAACTCTGAACATTCCAGAATTCCGAACATTCCGGAACCTTGGTGCATTCCGGAACTCTGAACATTCCGGAATTCCGAACATTCCGGAACCTTGGTGCATTCCGGAACTCTGAACATTCCGGAACCTTGGTGCATTCCGGAACTCTGAACATTCCGGAATTCCGAACATTCCGGAACCTTGGTGCATTCCGGAATTCCGAACATTCCGGAACCTTTGTGCATTCCGGAACTTTGGTGCATTCCGGAACTCTGAACATTCCGGAATTCCGAACATTCCGGAACTCTGAACATTCCGGAATTCCGAACATTCCGGAACGTTGGTGCATTCCGGAACTCTGAACATTCCGGAACCTTGGTGCATTCCGGAACTCTGAACATTCCGGAATTCCGAACATTCCGGAACCTTGGTGCATTCCGGAACTCTGAACATTCCGGAATTCCGAACATTCCGGAACCTTGGTGCATTCCGGAACTCTGAACATTCCGGAACTCTGAACATTCCGGAATTCCGAACATTCCGGAACCTTGGTGCATTCGGGATCTCTGAACATTCCGGAATTCCGAACATTCCGGAACCTTTGTGCATTCCGGAATTCCGAACATTCCGGAACCTTGGTAAATTCTGGAATTCCGAACATTCCGGAACCTTTGTGCATTCCGGAACTTTGGTGCATTCCGGAACTCTGAACATTCCGGAATTCCGAACATTCCGGAATTCCGAACATTCCGGAACTCTGAACATTCCAGAATTCCGAACATTCCGGAACCTTGGTGCATTCCGGAACTCTGAACATTCCGGAATTCCGAACATTCCGGAATTCCGAACATTCCGGAACTCTGAACATTCCAGAATTCCGAACATTCCGGAACCTTGGTGCATTCCGGAACTCTGAGCATTCCGGAACCTTGGTGCATTCCGGAACTCTGAACATTCCGGAATTCCGAACATTCCGGAACTCTGAACATTCCGGAATTCCGAACATTCCGGAACCTTGGTGCATTCCGGAACTCTGAACATTCCGGAATTCCGAACATTCCGGAACCTTGGTGCATTCCGGAACTCTGAACATTCCGGAACCTTGGTGCATTCCGGAACTCTGAACATTCCGGAACCTTGGTACATTCCGGAACTCTGAACATTCCGGAATTCCGAACATTCCGGAACTCTGAACATTCCGGAATTCCGAACATTCCGGAACGTTGGTGCATTCCGGAACTCTGAACATTCCGGAACCTTGGTGCATTCCGGAACTCTGAACATTCCGGAATTCCGAACATTCCGGAACCTTGGTGCATTCCGGAACTCTGAACATTCCGGAATTCCGAACATTCCGGAACCTTGGTGCATTCCGGAACTCTGAACATTCCGGAACTCTGAACATTCCGGAATTCCGAACATTCCGGAACCTTGGTGCATTCGGGATCTCTGAACATTCCGGAATTCCGAACATTCCGGAACCTTTGTGCATTCCGGAATTCCGAACATTCCGGAACCTTGGTACATTCTGGAATTCCGAACATTCCGGAACCTTTGTGCATTCCGGAACTTTGGTGCATTCCGGAACTCTGAACATTCCGGAATTCCGAACATTCCGGAATTCCGAACATTCCGGAACTCTGAACATTCCAGAATTCCGAACATTCCGGAACCTTGGTGCATTCCGGAACTCTGAACATTCCGGAATTCCGAACATTCCGGAATTCCGAACATTCCGGAACTCTGAACATTCCAGAATTCCGAACATTCCGGAACCTTGGTGCATTCCGGAACTCTGAGCATTCCGGAACCTTGGTGCATTCCGGAACTCTGAACATTCCGGAATTCCGAACATTCCGGAACTCTGAACATTCCGGAATTCCGAACATTCCGGAACCTTGGTGCATTCCGGAACTCTGTACATTCCGGAACTCTGAACATTCCGGAATTCCGAACATTCCGGAACCTTGGTGCATTCCGGAACTCTGAACATTCCGGAATTCCGAACATTCCAGAACCTTTGTGCATTCCGGAATTCCGAACATTCCGGAACCTTGGTACATTCCGGAATTCCGAACATTCCGGAACCTTTGTGCATTCCGGAACTTTGGTGCATTCCGGAATTCCGAACATTCCGGAACTCTGAACATTCCGGAATTCCGAACATTCCGGAACCTTGGTGCATTCCGGAACTCTGAACATTCCGGAACCTTGGTGCATTCCGGAACTCTGAACATTCCGGAATTCCGAACATTCCGGAACCTTGGTGCATTCCGGAACTCTGAACATTCCGGAATTCCGAACATTCCGGAACCTTGGTGCATTCCGGAACTCTGAACATTCCGGAACCTTGGTGCATTCCGGAACTCTGAACATTCCGGAACCTTGGTACATTCCGGAACTCTGAACATTCCGGAATTCCGAACATTCCGGAACTCTGAACATTCCGGAATTCCGAACATTCCGGAACGTTGGTGCATTCCGGAACTCTGAACATTCCGGAACCTTGGTGCATTCCGGAATTCCGAACATTCCGGAACCTTTGTGCATTCCGGAACTTTGGTGCATTCCGGAACTCTGAACATTCCGGAATTCCGAACATTCCGGAATTCCGAACATTCCGGAACTCTGAACATTCCGGAATTCCGAACATTCCGGAACTCTGAACATTCCGGAATTCCGAACATTCCGGAACCTTGGTGCATTCCGGAACTCTGAACATTCCGGAACCTTGGTGCATTCCGGAACTCTGAACATTCCGGAATTCCGAACATTCCGGAACCTTGGTGCATTCCGGAACTCTGAACATTCCGGAACCTTGGTGCATTCCGGAACTCTGAACATTCCGGAACCTTGGTGCATTCCGGAACTCTGAACATTCCGGAATTCCGAACATTCCGGAACCTTGGTGCATTCCGGAACTCTGTACATTCCGGAACTCTGAACATTCCGGAATTCCGAACATTCCGGAACCTTGGTGCATTCCGGAACTCTGAACATTCCGGAATTCCGAACATTCCGGAACCTTTGTGCATTCCGGAATTCCGAACATTCCGGAACCTTGGTACATTCCGGAATTCCGAACATTCCGGAACCTTTGTGCATTCCGGAACTCTGAACATTCCGGAACCTTGGTGCATTCCGGAACTCTGAACATTCCGGAATTCCGAACATTCCGGAACCTTGGTGCATTCCGGAACTCTGTACATTCCGGAACTCTGAACATTCCGGAATTCCGAACATTCCGGAACCTTGGTGCATTCCGGAACTCTGAACATTCCGGAATTCCGAACATTCCGGAACCTTTGTGCATTCCGGAACTTTGGTGCATTCCGGAATTTCGAACATTCCGGAACTCTGAACATTCCGGAATTCCGAACATTCCGGAACCTTGGTGCATTCCGGAACTCTGAACATTCCGGAACCTTGGTGCATTCCGGAACTCTGAACATTCCGGAATTCCGAACATTCCGGAACCTTGGTGCATTCCGGAACTCTGAACATTCCGGAATTCCGAACATTCCGGAACCTTGGTGCATTCCGGAACTCTGAACATTCCGGAACCTTGGTGCATTCCGGAACTCTGAACATTCCGGAATTCCGAACATTCCGGAACTCTGAACATTCCGGAATTCCGAACATTCCGGAACGTTGGTGCATTCCGGAACTCTGAACATTCCGGAACCTTGGTGCATTCCGGAACTCTGAACATTCCGGAACCTTGGTGCATTCCGGAACTCTGAACATTCCGGAATTCCGAACATTCCGGAACCTTGGTGCATTCCGGAACTCTGAACATTCCGGAACCTTGGTGCATTCCGGAACTCTGAACATTCCGGAATTCCGAACATTCCGGAACCTTGGTGCATTCCGGAACTCTGAACATTCCGGAACCTTGGTGCATTCCGGAACTCTGAACATTCCGGAACCTTGGTGCATTCCGGAACTCTGAACATTCCGGAACCTTGGTGCATTCCGGAACTCTGAACATTCCGGAATTCCGAACATTCCGGAACCTTGGTGCATTCCGGAACTCTGAACATTCCGGAATTCCGAACATTCCGGAACCTTGGTGCATTCCGGAACTCTGAACATTCCGGAACCTTGGTGCATTCCGGAACTCTGAACATTCCGGAACCTTGGTACATTCCGGAACTCTGAACATTCCGGAATTCCGAACATTCCGGAACTCTGAACATTCCGGAATTCCGAACATTCCGGAACGTTGGTGCATTCCGGAACTCTGAACATTCCGGAACCTTGGTGCATTCCGGAATTCCGAACATTCCGGAACCTTTGTGCATTCCGGAACTTTGGTGCATTCCGGAACTCTGAACATTCCGGAATTCCGAACATTCCGGAATTCCGAACATTCCGGAACTCTGAACATTCCGGAATTCCGAACATTCCGGAACTCTGAACATTCCGGAATTCCGAACATTCCGGAACCTTGGTGCATTCCGGAACTCTGAACATTCCGGAACCTTGGTGCATTCCGGAACTCTGAACATTCCGGAATTCCGAACATTCCGGAACCTTGGTGCATTCCGGAACTCTGAACATTCCGGAACCTTGGTGCATTCCGGAACTCTGAACATTCCGGAACCTTGGTGCATTCCGGAACTCTGAACATTCCGGAATTCCGAACATTCCAGAACCTTTGTGCATTCCGGAATTCCGAACATTCCGGAACCTTGGTACATTCCGGAATTCCGAACATTCCGGAACCTTTGTGCATTCCGGAACCTTGGTGCATTCCGGAACTCTGAACATTCCGGAATTCCGAACATTCCAGAACCTTTGTGCATTCCGGAATTCCGAACATTCCGGAACCTTGGTACATTCCGGAATTCCGAACATTCCGGAACCTTTGTGCATTCCGGAACTTTGGTGCATTCCGGAATTCCGAACATTCCGGAACTCTGAACATTCCGGAATTCCGAACATTCCGGAACCTTGGTGCATTCCGGAACTCTGAACATTCCGGAACCTTGGTGCATTCCGGAACTCTGAACATTCCGGAATTCCGAACATTCCGGAACCTTGGTGCATTCCGGAACTCTGAACATTCCGGAATTCCGAACATTCCGGAACCTTGGTGCATTCCGGAACTCTGAACATTCCGGAACCTTGGTGCATTCCGGAACTCTGAACATTCCGGAACCTTGGTACATTCCGGAACTCTGAACATTCCGGAATTCCGAACATTCCGGAACTCTGAACATTCCGGAATTCCGAACATTCCGGAACGTTGGTGCATTCCGGAACTCTGAACATTCCGGAACCTTGGTGCATTCCGGAATTCCGAACATTCCGGAACCTTTGTGCATTCCGGAACTTTGGTGCATTCCGGAACTCTGAACATTCCGGAATTCCGAACATTCCGGAATTCCGAACATTCCGGAACTCTGAACATTCCGGAATTCCGAACATTCCGGAACTCTGAACATTCCGGAATTCCGAACATTCCGGAACCTTGGTGCATTCCGGAACTCTGAACATTCCGGAACCTTGGTGCATTCCGGAACTCTGAACATTCCGGAATTCCGAACATTCCGGAACCTTGGTGCATTCCGGAACTCTGAACATTCCGGAACCTTGGTGCATTCCGGAACTCTGAACATTCCGGAACCTTGGTGCATTCCGGAACTCTGAACATTCCGGAATTCCGAACATTCCGGAACCTTGGTGCATTCCGGAACTCTGTACATTCCGGAACTCTGAACATTCCGGAATTCCGAACATTCCGGAACCTTGGTGCATTCCGGAACTCTGAACATTCCGGAATTCCGAACATTCCGGAACCTTTGTGCATTCCGGAATTCCGAACATTCCGGAACCTTGGTACATTCCGGAATTCCGAACATTCCGGAACCTTTGTGCATTCCGGAACTCTGAACATTCCGGAACCTTGGTGCATTCCGGAACTCTGAACATTCCGGAATTCCGAACATTCCGGAACCTTGGTGCATTCCGGAACTCTGTACATTCCGGAACTCTGAACATTCCGGAATTCCGAACATTCCGGAACCTTGGTGCATTCCGGAACTCTGAACATTCCGGAATTCCGAACATTCCGGAACCTTTGTGCATTCCGGAACTTTGGTGCATTCCGGAATTTCGAACATTCCGGAACTCTGAACATTCCGGAATTCCGAACATTCCGGAACCTTGGTGCATTCCGGAACTCTGAACATTCCGGAACCTTGGTGCATTCCGGAACTCTGAACATTCCGGAATTCCGAACATTCCGGAACCTTGGTGCATTCCGGAACTCTGAACATTCCGGAATTCCGAACATTCCGGAACCTTGGTGCATTCCGGAACTCTGAACATTCCGGAACCTTGGTGCATTCCGGAACTCTGAACATTCCGGAATTCCGAACATTCCGGAACTCTGAACATTCCGGAATTCCGAACATTCCGGAACGTTGGTGCATTCCGGAACTCTGAACATTCCGGAACCTTGGTGCATTCCGGAACTCTGAACATTCCGGAACCTTGGTGCATTCCGGAACTCTGAACATTCCGGAATTCCGAACATTCCGGAACCTTGGTGCATTCCGGAACTCTGAACATTCCGGAACCTTGGTGCATTCCGGAACTCTGAACATTCCGGAATTCCGAACATTCCGGAACCTTGGTGCATTCCGGAACTCTGAACATTCCGGAACCTTGGTGCATTCCGGAACTCTGAACATTCCGGAACCTTGGTGCATTCCGGAACTCTGAACATTCCGGAATTCCGAACATTCCGGAACCTTGGTGCATTCCGGAACTCTGTACATTCCGGAACTCTGAACATTCCGGAATTCCGAACATTCCGGAACCTTGGTGCATTCCGGAACTCTGAACATTCCGGAATTCCGAACATTCCGGAACCTTTGTGCATTCCGGAATTCCGAACATTCCGGAACCTTGGTACATTCCGGAATTCCGAACATTCCGGAACCTTTGTGCATTCCGGAACTCTGAACATTCCGGAACCTTGGTGCATTCCGGAACTCTGAACATTCCGGAATTCCGAACATTCCGGAACCTTGGTGCATTCCGGAACTCTGTACATTCCGGAACTCTGAACATTCCGGAATTCCGAACATTCCGGAACCTTGGTGCATTCCGGAACTCTGAACATTCCGGAACCTTGGTACATTCCGGAATTCCGAACATTCTGGAATTCCGAACATTCCGGAACTCTGAACATTCCGGAATTCCGAACATTCCGGAACCTTGGTGCATTCCGGAACTCTGAACATTCCGGAACCTTGGTGCATTCCGGAACTCTGAACATTCCGGAATTCCGAACATTCCGGAACCTTGGTGCATTCCGGAACCTTGGTGCATTCCGGAACTCTGAACATTCCGGAACCTCTGTGCATTCCGGAACTCTTAACATTCCGGAACCTTTGTGCATTCCGGAATTCCGAACATTCCGGAACCTTGGTACATTCCGGAATTCCGAACATTCCGGAACCTTGGTGCATTCCGGAACCTTGGTGCATTCCGGAACTCTGAACATTCCGGAACCTCTGAACATTCCGGAATTCCGAACATTCCGGAACCTTTGTGCATTCCGGAATTCCGAACATTCCGGAACCTTGGTACATTCCGGAATTCCGAACATTCCGGAACCTTTGTGCATTCCGGAACTTTGGTGCATTCCGGAATTCCGAACATTCCGGAACACTGAACATTCCGGAATTCCGAACATTCCGGAACCTTGGTGCATTCCGGAACTCTGAACATTCCGGAACCTTGGTGCATTCCGGAACTCTGAACATTCCGGAATTCCGAACATTCCGGAACCTTGGTGCATTCCGGAACTCTGAACATTCCGGAACCTTGGTGCATTCCGGAACTCTGAACATTCCGGAATTCCAAACATTCCGGAACCTTGGTGCATTCCGGAACTCTGTACATTCCGGAACTCTGAACATTCCGGAATTCCGAACATTCCGGAACCTTGGTGCATTCCGGAACTCTGAACATTCCGGAATTCCGAACATTCCGGAACCTTGGTACATTCCGGAACTCTGTACATTCCGGAATTCCGAACATTCCGGAACCTTGGTGCATTCCGGAATTCCGAACATTCCGGAACCTTGGTACATTCCGGAATTCCGAACATTCCGGAACCTTGGTACATTCCGGAATTCCGAACATTCCGGAACCTTGGTGCATTCCGGAACTTTGGTGCATTCCGGAATTCCGAACATTCCGGAACTCTGAACATTCCGGAATTCCGAACATTCCGGAACCTTGGTGCATTCCAGAACTCTGAACATTCCGGAACCTTGGTGCATTCCGGAACTCTGAACATTCCGGAATTCCGAACATTCCGGAACCTTTGTGCATTCCGGAATTCCGAACATTCCGGAACCTTGGTACATTCCGGAATTCCGAACATTCCGGAACCTTTGTGCATTCCGGAACTCTGAACATTCCGGAACCTTGGTGCATTCCGGAACTCTGAACATTCCGGAATTCCGAACATTCCGGAACCTTGGTGCATTCCGGAACTCTGTACATTCCGGAACTCTGAACATTCCGGAATTCCGAACATTCCGGAACCTTGGTGCATTCCGGAACCCTGAACATTCCGGAATTCCGAACATTCCGGAACCTTTGTGCATTCCGGAATTCCGAACATTCCGGAACCTTGGTACATTCCGGAATTCCGAACATTCCCGAACCTTGGTACATTCCGGAATTCCGAACATTCCGGAACCTTTGTGCATTCCGGAACTTTGGTGCATTCCGGAATTCCGAACATTCCGGAACTCTGAACATTCCGGAATTCCGAACATTCCGGAACCTTGGTGCATTCCGGAACTCTGAACATTCCGGAACCTTGGTGCATTCCGGAACTCTGAACATTCCGGAATTCCGAACATTCCGGAACCTTTGTGCATTCCGGAATTCCGAACATTCCGGAACCTTGGTACATTCCGGAACTCTGTACATTCCGGAATTCCGAACATTCCGGAACCTTGGTGCATTCCGGAACTCTGTACATTCCGGAACTCTGAACATTCCGGAATTCCGAACATTCCGGAACCTTGGTGCATTCCGGAATTCCGAACATTCCGGAACCTTTGTGCATTCCGGAACTTTGGTGCATTCCGGAATTCCGAACATTCCGGAACTCTGAACATTCCGGAATTCCGAACATTCCGGAACGTTGGTGCATTCCGGAACTCTGAACATTCCGGAACCTTGGTGCATTCCGGAACTCTGAACATTCCGGAACCTTGGTGCATTCCGGAACTCTGAACATTCCGGAATTCCGAACATTCCGGAACCTTGGTGCATTCCGGAACTCTGAACATTCCGGAATTCCGAACATTCCGGAACCTTGGTGCATTCCGGAACTCTGAACATTCCGGAACTGAACATTCCGGAACCTTTGTGCATTCCGGAACCTTGGTGCATTCCGGAACTCTGAACATTCCGGAACTCTGAACATTCCGGAATTCCGAACATTCCGGAACCTTGGTGCATTCCGGAACTCTGAACATTCCGGAACTCTGAACATTCCGGAATTCCAAACATTCCGGAACCTTGGTGCATTCCGGAACTCTGAACATTCCGAAACTCTGAACATTCCGGAATTCCGAACATTCCGGAACCTTGGTGCATTCCGGAACTCTGAACATTCCGGAATTCCGAACATTCCGGAACCTTGGTGCATTCCGGAACTCTGAACATTCCGGAACTCTGACCATTCCGGAACCTTTGTGCATTCCGGAACCTTGGTGCATTCCGGAACTCTGAACATTCCGGAACTCCGAACATTCCGGAACCTTGGTGCATTCCGGAACCTTGGTGCATTCCGGAACTCTGAACATTCCGGAACTCTGAACATTCCGGAATTCCGAACATTCCGGAACCTTGGTGCATTCCGGAACTCTGAACATTCCGGAACTCTGAACATTCCGGAATTCCAAACATTCCGGAACCTTGGTGCATTCCGGAACTCTGAACATTCCGGAACTCTGAACATTCCGGAATTCCGAACATTCCGGAACCTTGGTGCATTCCGGAACTCTGAACATTCCGGAATTCCGAACATTCCGGAACCTTGGTGCATTCCGGAACTCTGAACATTCCGGAACTCTGACCATTCCGGAACCTTTGTGCATTCCGGAACCTTGGTGCATTCCGGAACTCTGAACATTCCGGAACTCCGAACATTCCGGAACCTTGGTGCATTCCGGAACTCTGAACATTCCGGAACCTTGGTACATTCCGGAATTCCGAACATTCCGGAATTCCGAACATTCCGGAACTCTGAACATTCCGGAATTCCGAACATTCCGGAACCTTGGTGCATTCCGGAACTCTGAACATTCCGGAATTCCGAACATTCCGGAACCTTGGTGCATTCCGGAACCTTGGTGCATTCCGGAACTCTGAACATTCCGGAACCTCTGTGCATTCCGGAACTCTTAACATTCCGGAACCTTGGTGCATTCCGGAACTCTGAACATTCCGGAACTCTGAACATTCCGGAATTCCGAACATTCCGGAACCTTGGTGCATTCCGGAACTCTGAACATTCCGGAACTCTGAACATTCCGGAATTCCAAACATTCCGGAACCTTGGTGCATTCCGGAACTCTGAACATTCCGGAACTCTGAACATTCCGGAATTCCGAACATTCCGGAACCTTGGTGCATTCCGGAACTCTGAACATTCCGGAATTCCGAACATTCCGGAACCTTGGTGCATTCCGGAACTCTGAACATTCCGGAACTCTGACCATTCCGGGACCTTTGTGCATTCCGGAACCTTGGTGCATTCCGGAACTCTGAACATTCCGGAACTCCGAACATTCCGGAACCTTGGTGCATTCCGGAACTCTGAACATTCCGGAACCTTGGTACATTCCGGAATTCCGAACATTCCGGAATTCCGAACATTCCGGAACTCTGAACATTCCGGAATTCCGAACATTCCGGAACCTTGGTGCATTCCGGAACTCTGAACATTCCGGAATTCCGAACATTCCGGAACCTTGGTGCATTCCGGAACTCTGAACATTCCGGAACCTTGGTGCATTCCGGAACTCTGAACATTCCGGAATTCCGAACATTCCGGAACCTTAGTGCATTCCGGAACTCTGAACATTCCGGAACTCTGAACATTCCGGAACCTTGGTACATTCCGGAACCTTGGTGCATTCCGGAACTCTGAACATTCCGGAACCTTGGTGCATTCCGGAACTCTGAACATTCCGGAACCTCTGTGCATTCCGGAACTCTTAACATTCCGGAACCTTGGTGCATTCCGGAACTCTGAACATTCCGGAACTCTGAACATTCCGGAATTCCGAACATTCCGGAACCTTGGTGCATTCCGGAACTCTGAACATTCCGGAACTCTGAACATTCCGGAATTCCAAACATTCCGGAACCTTGGTGCATTCCGGAACTCTGAACATTCCGGAACTCTGAACATTCCGGAATTCCGAACATTCCGGAACCTTGGTGCATTCCGGAACTCTGAACATTCCGGAATTCCGAACATTCCGGAACCTTGGTGCATTCCGGAACTCTGAACATTCCGGAACTCTGACCATTCCGGAACCTTTGTGCATTCCGGAACCTTGGTGCATTCCGGAACTCTGAACATTCCGGAATTCCGAACATTCCGGAACCTTGGTGCATTTCGGAACTCTGAACATTCCGGAATTCCGAACATTCCGGAACCTTGGTGCATTCCGGAACTCTGAACATTCCGGAATTCCGAACATTCCGGAACCTTGGTGCATTCCGGAACTCTGAACATTCCGGAACTCTGACCATTCCGGAACCTTTGTGCATTCCGGAACCTTGGTGCATTCCGGAACTCTGAACATTCCGGAACTCCGAACATTCCGGAACCTTGGTGCATTCCGGAACTCTGAACATTCCGGAATTCCGAACATTCCGGAACCTTGGTGCATTCCGGAACTCTGAACATTCCGGAACTGAACATTCCGGAACCTTTGTGCATTCCGGAACCTTGGTGCATTCCGGAACTCTGAACATTCCGGAATTCCGAACATTCCGGAACCTTGGTGCATTCCGGAACTCTGAACATTCCGGAACTCTGAACATTCCGGAATTCCAAACATTCCGGAACCTTGGTGCATTCCGGAACTCTGAACATTCCGGAACTCTGAACATTCCGGAATTCCGAACATTCCGGAACCTTGGTGCATTCCGGAACTCTGAACATTCCGGAATTCCGAACATTCCGGAACCTTGGTGCATTCCGGAACTCTGAACATTCCGGAACTCTGACCATTCCGGAACCTTTGTGCATTCCGGAACCTTGGTGCATTCCGGAACTCTGAACATTCCGGAACTCCGAACATTCCGGAACCTTGGTGCATTCCGGAACTCTGAACATTCCGGAACCTTGGTACATTCCGGAATTCCGAACATTCCGGAATTCCGAACATTCCGGAACTCTGAACATTCCGGAATTCCGAACATTCCGGAACCTTGGTGCATTCCGGAACTCTGAACATTCCGGAATTCCGAACATTCCGGAACCTTGGTGCATTCCGGAACCTTGGTGCATTCCGGAACTCTGAACATTCCGGAACCTCTGTGCATTCCGGAACTCTTAACATTCCGGAACCTTGGTGCATTCCGGAACTCTGAACATTCCGGAACTCTGAACATTCCGGAATTCCGAACATTCCGGAACCTTGGTGCATTCCGGAACTCTGAACATTCCGGAACTCTGAACATTCCGGAATTCCAAACATTCCGGAACCTTGGTGCATTCCGGAACTCTGAACATTCCGGAACTCTGAACATTCCGGAATTCCGAACATTCCGGAACCTTGGTGCATTCCGGAACTCTGAACATTCCGGAATTCCGAACATTCCGGAACCTTGGTGCATTCCGGAACTCTGAACATTCCGGAACTCTGACCATTCCGGAACCTTTGTGCATTCCGGAACCTTGGTGCATTCCGGAACTCTGAACATTCCGGAACTCCGAACATTCCGGAACCTTGGTGCATTCCGGAACTCTGAACATTCCGGAACCTTGGTACATTCCGGAATTCCGAACATTCCGGAATTCCGAACATTCCGGAACTCTGAACATTCCGGAATTCCGAACATTCCGGAACCTTGGTGCATTCCGGAACTCTGAACATTCCGGAATTCCGAACATTCCGGAACCTTGGTGCATTCCGGAACTCTGAACATTCCGGAACCTTGGTGCATTCCGGAACTCTGAACATTCCGGAATTCCGAACATTCCGGAACCTTGGTGCATTCCGGAACTCTGAACATTCCGGAACTCTGAACATTCCGGAACCTTGGTACATTCCGGAACCTTGGTGCATTCCGGAACTCTGAACATTCCGGAACCTTGGTGCATTCCGGAACTCTGAACATTCCGGAACTCTGAACATTCCGGAATTCCGAACATTCCGGAACCTTGGTGCATTCCGGAACTCTGAACATTCCGGAACTCTGAACATTCCGGAATTCCAAACATTCCGGAACCTTGGTGCATTTCGGAACTCTGAACATTCCGGAATTCCGAACATTCCGGAACCTTGGTGCATTCCGGAACTCTGAACATTCCGGAATTCCGAACATTCCGGAACCTTGGTGCATTCCGGAACTCTGAACATTCCGGAACTCTGACCATTCCGGAACCTTTGTGCATTCCGGAACCTTGGTGCATTCCGGAACTCTGAACATTCCGGAACTCCGAACATTCCGGAACCTTGGTGCATTCCGGAACTCTGAACATTCCGGAATTCCGAACATTCCGGAACCTTGGTGCATTCCGGAACTCTGAACATTCCGGAATTCCGAACATTCCGGAACCTTGGTGCATTCCGGAACTCTGAACATTCCGGAACTCTGACCATTCCGGAACCTTTGTGCATTCCGGAACCTTGGTGCATTCCGGAACTCTGAACATTCCGGAACTCCGAACATTCCGGAACCTTGGTGCATTCCGGAACTCTGAACATTCCGGAACCTTGGTACATTCCGGAATTCCGAACATTCCGGAATTCCGAACATTCCGGAACTCTGAACATTCCGGAATTCCGAACATTCCGGAACCTTGGTGCATTCCGGAACTCTGAACATTCCGGAATTCCGAACATTCCGGAACCTTGGTGCATTCCGGAACTCTGAACATTCCGGAACCTTGGTGCATTCCGGAACTCTGAACATTCCGGAATTCCGAACATTCCGGTACCTTAGTGCATTCCGGAACTCTGAACATTCCGGAACTCTGAACATTCCGGAACCTTGGTACATTCCGGAACCTTGGTGCATTCCGGAACTCTGAACATTCCGGAACCTTGGTGCATTCCGGAACTCTGAACATTCCGGAACCTCTGTGCATTCCGGAACTCTTAACATTCCGGAACCTTGGTGCATTCCGGAACTCTGAACATTCCGGAACTCTGAACATTCCGGAATTCCGAACATTCCGGAACCTTGGTGCATTCCGGAACTCTGAACATTCCGGAACTCTGAACATTCCGGAATTCCAAACATTCCGGAACCTTGGTGCATTCCGGAACTCTGAACATTCCGGAACTCTGAACATTCCGGAATTCCGAACATTCCGGAACCTTGGTGCATTCCGGAACTCTGAACATTCCGGAATTCCGAACATTCCGGAACCTTGGTGCATTCCGGAACTCTGAACATTCCGGAACTCTGACCATTCCGGAACCTTTGTGCATTCCGGAACCTTGGTGCATTCCGGAACTCTGAACATTCCGGAATTCCGAACATTCCGGAACCTTGGTGCATTTCGGAACTCTGAACATTCCGGAATTCCGAACATTCCGGAACCTTGGTGCATTCCGGAACTCTGAACATTCCGGAATTCCGAACATTCCGGAACCTTGGTGCATTCCGGAACTCTGAACATTCCGGAACTCTGACCATTCCGGAACCTTTGTGCATTCCGGAACCTTGGTGCATTCCGGAACTCTGAACATTCCGGAATTCCGAACATTCCGGAACCTTGGTGCATTCCGGAACTCTGAACATTCCGGAATTCCGAACATTCCGGAACCTTGGTGCATTCCGGAACTCTGAACATTCCGGAATTCCGAACATTCCGGAACCTTGGTGCATTCCGGAACTCTGAACATTCCGGAACTCTGACCATTCCGGAACCTTTGTGCATTCCGGAACCTTGGTGCATTCCGGAACTCTGAACATTCCGGAACTCCGAACATTCCGGAACCTTGGTGCATTCCGGAACTCTGAACATTCCGGAACCTTGGTACATTCCGGAATTCCGAACATTCCGGAATTCCGAACATTCCGGAACTCTGAACATTCCGGAATTCCGAACATTCCGGAACCTTGGTGCATTCCGGAACTCTGAACATTCCGGAATTCCGAACATTCCGGAACCTTGGTGCATTCCGGAACTCTGAACATTCCGGAACCTTGGTGCATTCCGGAACTCTGAACATTCCGGAACTCTGAACATTCCGGAATTCCGAACATTCCGGAACCTTGGTGCATTCCGGAACCTTGGTGCATTCCGGAACTCTGAACATTCCGGAACCTCTGTGCATTCCGGAACTCTTAACATTCCGGAACCTTGGTGCATTCCGGAACTCTGAACATTCCGGAACTCTGAACATTCCGGAATTCCGAACATTCCGGAACCTTGGTGCATTCCGGAACTCTGAACATTCCGGAACTCTGAACATTCCGGAATTCCAAACATTCCGGAACCTTGGTGCATTCCGGAACTCTGAACATTCCGGAACTCTGAACATTCCGGAATTCCGAACATTCCGGAACCTTGGTACATTCCGGAACTCTGAACATTCCGGAACTCTGAACATTCCGAAACCTTGGTGCATTCCGGAACTCTGAACATTCCGGAATTCCGAACATTCCGGAACCTTGGTGCATTCCGGAACTCTGAACATTCCGGAACCTTTGTGCATTCCGGAACCTTGGTGCATTCCGGAACTCTGAACATTCCGGAACCTTGGTACATTCCGGAATTCCGAACATTCCGGAACCTTGGTGCATTCCGGAACTCTGAACATTCCGGAACTCTGAACATTCCGGAATTCCAAACATTCCGGAACCTTGGTGCATTCCGGAACTCTGAACATTCCGGAACTCTGAACATTCCGGAATTCCGAACATTCCGGAACCTTGGTGCATTCCGGAACTCTGAACATTCCGGAATTCCGAACATTCCGGAACCTTGGTGCATTCCGGAACTCTGAACATTCCGGAACTCTGACCATTCCGGAACCTTTGTGCATTCCGGAACCTTGGTGCATTCCGGAACTCTGAACATTCCGGAACTCCGAACATTCCGGAACCTTGGTGCATTCCGGAACTCTGAACATTCCGGAACCTTGGTACATTCCGGAATTCCGAACATTCCGGAATTCCGAACATTCCGGAACTCTGAACATTCCGGAATTCCGAACATTCCGGAACCTTGGTGCATTCCGGAACTCTGAACATTCCGGAATTCCGAACATTCCGGAACCTTGGTGCATTCCGGAACTCTGAACATTCCGGAACCTTGGTGCATTCCGGAACTCTGAACATTCCGGAATTCCGAACATTCCGGAACCTTGGTGCATTCCGGAACTCTGAACATTCCGGAACCTTGGTGCATTCCGGAACTCTGAACATTCCGGAACTCTGAACATTCCGGAATTCCGAACATTCCGGAACCTTGGTGCATTCCGGAACTCTGAACATTCCGGAACTCTGAACATTCCGGAATTCCAAACATTCCGGAACCTTGGTGCATTCCGGAACTCTGAACATTCCGGAACTCTGAACATTCCGGAATTCCGAACATTCCGGAACCTTGGTGCATTCCGGAACTCTGAACATTCCGGAATTCCGAACATTCCGGAACCTTGGTGCATTCCGGAACTCTGAACATTCCGGAACTCTGACCATTCCGGAACCTTTGTGCATTCCGGAACCTTGGTGCATTCCGGAACTCTGAACATTCCGGAATTCCGAACATTCCGGAACCTTGGTGCATTCCGGAACTCTGAACATTCCGGAACTCTGACCATTCCGGAACCTTTGTGCATTCCGGAACCTTGGTGCATTCCGGAACTCTGAACATTCCGGAATTCCGAACATTCCGGAACCTTGGTGCATTCCGGAACTCTGAACATTCCGGAATTCCGAACATTCCGGAACCTTGGTGCATTCCGGAACTCTGAACATTCCGGAATTCCGAACATTCCGGAACCTTGGTGCATTCCGGAACTCTGAACATTCCGGAACTCTGACCATTCCGGAACCTTTGTGCATTCCGGAACCTTGGTGCATTCCGGAACTCTGAACATTCCGGAATTCCGAACATTCCGGAACCTTGGTGCATTCCGGAACTCTGAACATTCCGGAACCTTGGTACATTCCGGAATTCCGAACATTCCGGAATTCCGAACATTCCGGAACTCTGAACATTCCAGAATTCCGAACATTCCGGAACCTTGGTGCATTCCGGAACTCTGAACATTCCGGAATTCCGAACATTCCGGAACCTTGGTGCATTCCGGAACTCTGAACATTCCGGAACCTTGGTGCATTCCGGAACTCTGAACATTCCGGAATTCCGAACATTCCGGAACCTTGGTGCATTCCGGAACTCTGAACATTCCGGAATTCCGAACATTCCGGAACCTTGGTGCATTCCGGAACTCTGAACATTCCGGAATTCCGAACATTCCGGAACCTTGGTGCATTCCGGAACTCTGAACATTCCGGAATTCCGAACATTCCGGAACCTTTGTGCATTCCGGAACCTTGGTGCATTCCGGAACTCTGAACATTCCGGAATTCCGAACATTCCGGAACCTTTGTGCATTCCGGAACCTTGGTGCATTCCGGAACCTTGGTGCATTCCGGAACTCTGAACATTCCGGAATTCCGAACATTCCGGAACTCTGAACATTCCGGAATTCCGAACATTCCGGAACCTTGGTGCATTCCGGAACTCTGAACATTCCGGAACCTTGGTGCATTCCGGAACTCTGAACATTCCGGAACCTTGGTGCATTCCGGAACTCTGAACATTCCGGAATTCCGAACATTCCGGAACCTTGGTGCATTCCGGAACTCTGAACATTCCGGAATTCCGAACATTCCGGAACCTTGGTACATTCCGGAATTCCGAACATTCCGGAACCTTTGTGCATTCCGGAACTTTGGTGCATTCCGGAACTCTGAACATTCCGGAATTCCGAACATTCCGGAATTCCGAACATTCCGGAACTCTGAACATTCCGGAATTCCGAACATTCCGGAACTCTGAACATTCCGGAATTCCGAACATTCCGGAACGTTGGTGCATTCCGGAACTCTGAACATTCCGGAACCTTGGTGCATTCCGGAACTCTGAACATTCCGGAATTCCGAACATTCCGGAACCTTGGTGCATTCCGGAACTCTGAACATTCCGGAATTCCGAACATTCCGGAACCTTGGTGCATTCCGGAACTCTGAACATTCCGGAATTCCGAACATTCCGGAACCTTGGTGCATTCCGGAATTCCGAACATTCCGGAACCTTGGTGCATTCGGGATCTCTGAACATTCCGGAATTCCGAACATTCCGGAACCTTTGTGCATTCCGGAATTCCGAACATTCCGGAACCTTGGTACATTCTGGAATTCCGAACATTCCGGAACCTTTGTGCATTCCGGAACTCTGAACATTCCGGAATTCCGAACATTCCGGAATTCCGAACATTCCGGAACCTTGGTGCATTCCGGAACTCTGAACATTCCGGAATTCCGAACATTCCGGAATTCCGAACATTCCGGAACTCTGAACATTCCAGAATTCCGAACATTCCGGAACCTTGGTGCATTCCGGAACTCTGAACATTCCGGAACCTTGGTGCATTCCGGAACTCTGAACATTCCGGAATTCCGAACATTCCGGAACTCTGAACATTCCGGAATTCCGAACATTCCGGAACCTTGGTGCATTCCGGAACTCTGAACATTCCGGAACCTTGGTGCATTCCGGAACTCTGAACATTCCGGAACCTTGGTACATTCCGGAACTCTGAACATTCCGGAATTCCGAACATTCCGGAACTCTGAACATTCCGGAATTCCGAACATTCCGGAACGTTGGTGCATTCCGGAACTCTGAACATTCCGGAACCTTGGTGCATTCCGGAACTCTGAACATTCCGGAATTCCGAACATTCCGGAACCTTGGTGCATTCCGGAACTCTGAACATTCCGGAATTCCGAACATTCCGGAACCTTGGTGCATTCCGGAACTCTGAACATTCCGGAACTCTGAACATTCCGGAATTCCGAACATTCCGGAACCTTGGTGCATTCGGGATCTCTGAACATTCCGGAATTCCGAACATTCCGGAACCTTTGTGCATTCCGGAATTCCGAACATTCCGGAACCTTGGTACATTCTGGAATTCCGAACATTCCGGAACCTTTGTGCATTCCGGAACTTTGGTGCATTCCGGAACTCTGAACATTCCGGAATTCCGAACATTCCGGAATTCCGAACATTCCGGAACTCTGAACACTCCAGAATTCCGAACATTCCGGAACCTTGGTGCATTCCGGAACTCTGAACATTCCGGAATTCCGAACATTCCGGAATTCCGAACATTCCGGAACCTTGGTGCATTCCGGAACTCTGAACATTCCGGAATTCCGAACATTCCGGAACCTTTGTGCATTCCGGAACCTTGGTGCATTCCGGAACTCTGAACATTCCGGAATTCCGAACATTCCGGAATTCCGAACATTCCGGAACTCTGAACATTCCGGAATTCCGAACATTCCGGAACTCTGAACATTCCGGAATTCCGAACATTCCGGAACCTTGGTGCATTCCGGAACTCTGAACATTCCGGAATTCCGAAAATTCCGGAACCTTGCTGCATTCCGGAACTCTGAATTCCGGAACCTTGGTACATTCCGGAACTCTGAACATTCCGGAACTCTGAACATTCCGGAATTCCGAACATTCCGGAACCTTGGTGCATTCGGGAACTCTGAACATTCCGGAATTCCGAACATTCCGGAACCTTTGTGCATTCCGGAATTCCGAACATTCCGGAACCTTGGTACATTCTGGAATTCCGAACATTCCGGAACTTTTGTGCATTCCGGAACTTTGGTGCATTCCGGAACTCTGAACATTCCGGAATTCCGAACATTCCGGAATTCCGAACATTCCGGAACTCTGAACATTCCAGAATTCCGAACATTCCGGAACCTTGGTGCATTCCGGAACTCTGAACATTCCGGAATTCCGAACATTCCGGAATTCCGAACATTCCGGAACTCTGAACATTCCAGAATTCCGAACATTCCGGAACCTTGGTGCATTCCGGAACTCTGAACATTCCGGAACCTTGGTGCATTCCGGAACTCTGAACATTCCCGAACCTTTGTGCATTCCGGAACTCTGAACATTCCGGAACTCTGAACATTCCGGAATTCCGAACATTCCGGAACCTTGGTGCATTCCGGAACTCTGAACATTCCGGAATTCCGAACATTCCGGAACCTTTGTGCATTCCGGAACCTTGGTGCATTCCGGAACTCTGAACATTCCGGAATTCCGAACATTCCGGAATTCCGAACATTCCGGAACTCTGAACATTCCGGAATTCCGAACATTCCGGAACTCTGAACATTCCGGAATTCCGAACATTCCGGAACCTTGGTACATTCCGGAACTCTGAACATTCCGGAACTCTGAACATTCCGAAACCTTGGTGCATTCCGGAACTCTGAACATTCCGGAATTCCGAACATTCCGGAACCTTGGTGCATTCCGGAACTCTGAACATTCCGGAACCTTTGTGCATTCCGGAACCTTGGTGCATTCCGGAACTCTGAACATTCCGGAACCTTGGTACATTCCGGAATTCCGAACATTCCGGAACCTTGGTGCATTCCGGAACTCTGAACATTCCGGAACTCTGAACATTCCGGAATTCCAAACATTCCGGAACCTTGGTGCATTCCGGAACTCTGAACATTCCGGAACTCTGAACATTCCGGAATTCCGAACATTCCGGAACCTTGGTGCATTCCGGAACTCTGAACATTCCGGAATTCCGAACATTCCGGAACCTTGGTGCATTCCGGAACTCTGAACATTCCGGAACTCTGACCATTCCGGAACCTTTGTGCATTCCGGAACCTTGGTGCATTCCGGAACTCTGAACATTCCGGAACTCCGAACATTCCGGAACCTTGGTGCATTCCGGAACTCTGAACATTCCGGAACCTTGGTACATTCCGGAATTCCGAACATTCCGGAATTCCGAACATTCCGGAACTCTGAACATTCCGGAATTCCGAACATTCCGGAACCTTGGTGAACATTCCGGAATTCCGAACATTCCGGAACCTTGGTGCATTCCGGAACCTTGGTGCATTCCGGAACTCTGAACATTCCGGAACCTCTGTGCATTCCGGAACTCTTAACATTCCGGAACCTTGGTGCATTCCGGAACTCTGAACATTCCGGAACTCTGAACATTCCGGAATTCCGAACATTCCGGAACCTTGGTGCATTCCGGAACTCTGAACATTCCGGAACTCTGAACATTCCGGAATTCCAAACATTCCGGAACCTTGGTGCATTCCGGAACTCTGAACATTCCGGAACTCTGAACATTCCGGAATTCCGAACATTCCGGAACCTTGGTGCATTCCGGAACTCTGAACATTCCGGAATTCCGAACATTCCGGAACCTTGGTGCATTCCGGAACTCTGAACATTCCGGAACCTTTGTGCATTCCGGAACCTTGGTGCATTCCGGAACTCTGAACATTCCGGAACTCCGAACATTCCGGAACCTTGGTGCATTCCGGAACTCTGAACATTCCGGAACCTTGGTGCATTCCGGAACTCTGAACATTCCGGAACCTTGGTGCATTCCGGAACTCTGAACATTCCGGAATTCCGAACATTCCGGAACCTTGGTGCATTCCGGAACTCTGAACATTCCGGAATTCCGAACATTCCGGAACCTTGGTGCATTCCGGAATTCCGAACATTCCGGAACCTTTGTGCATTCCGGAACTTTGGTGCATTCCGTAACTCTGAACATTCCGGAATTCCGAACATTCCGGAATTCCGAACATTCCGGAACTCTGAACATTCCGGAACTCTGAACATTCCGGAATTCCGAACATTCCGGAACCTTGGTGCATTCCGGAACTCTGAACATTCCGGAATTCCGAACATTCCGGAACCTTGGTGCATTCCGGAACTCTGAACATTCCGGAACTCTGACCATTCCGGAACCTTTGTGCATTCCGGAACCTTGGTGCATTCCGGAACTCTGAACATTCCGGAATTCCGAACATTCCGGAACCTTGGTGCATTCCGGAACTCTGAACATTCCGGAACTCTGACCATTCCGGAACCTTTGTGCATTCCGGAACCTTGGTGCATTCCGGAACTCTGAACATTCCGGAATTCCGAACATTCCGGAACCTTGGTGCATTCCGGAACTCTGAACATTCCGGAATTCCGAACATTCCGGAACCTTGGTGCATTCCGGAACTCTGAACATTCCGGAATTCCGAACATTCCGGAACCTTGGTGCATTCCGGAACTCTGAACATTCCGGAACTCTGACCATTCCGGAACCTTTGTGCATTCCGGAACCTTGGTGCATTCCGGAACTCTGAACATTCCGGAATTCCGAACATTCCGGAACCTTGGTGCATTCCGGAACCTTGGTGCATTCCGGAACCTTGGTACATTCCGGAATTCCGAACATTCCGGAATTCCGAACATTCCGGAACTCTGAACATTCCAGAATTCCGAACATTCCGGAACCTTGGTGCATTCCGGAACTCTGAACATTCCGGAATTCCGAACATTCCGGAACCTTGGTGCATTCCGGAACTCTGAACATTCCGGAACCTTGGTGCATTCCGGAACTCTGAACATTCCGGAATTCCGAACATTCCGGAACCTTGGTGCATTCCGGAACTCTGAACATTCCGGAATTCCGAACATTCCGGAACCTTGGTGCATTCCGGAACTCTGAACATTCCGGAATTCCGAACATTCCGGAACCTTGGTGCATTCCGGAACTCTGAACATTCCGGAATTCCGAACATTCCGGAACCTTTGTGCATTCCGGAACCTTGGTGCATTCCGGAACTCTGAACATTCCGGAACTCTGAACATTCCGGAATTCCGAACATTCCGGAACCTTGGTGCATTCCGGAACTCTGAACATTCCGGAATTCCGAACATTCCGGAACCTTGGTGCATTCCGGAACTCTGAACATTCCGGAACTCTGACCATTCCGGAACTCCGAACATTCCGGAACCTTGGTGCATTCCGGAACTCTGAACATTCCGGAACCTTGGTACATTCCGGAATTCCGAACATTCCGGAATTCCGAACATTCCGGAACTCTGAACATTCCGGAATTCCGAACATTCCGGAACCTTGGTGCATTCCGGAACTCTGAACATTCCGGAATTCCGAACATTCCGGAACCTTGGTGCATTCCGGAACCTTGGTGCATTCCGGAACTCTGAACATTCCGGAACCTCTGTGCATTCCGGAACTCTTAACATTCCGGAACCTTGGTGCATTCCGGAACTCTGAACATTCCGGAACCTTGGTGCATTCCGGAACTCTGAACATTCCGGAATTCCGAACATTCCGGAACCTTGGTGCATTCCGGAACTCTGAACATTCCGGAACTCTGAACATTCCGGAACCTTGGTACATTCCGGAACCTTGGTGCATTCCGGAACTCTGAACATTCCGGAACCTTGGTGCATTCCGGAACTCTGAACATTCCGGAACTCTGAACATTCCGGAATTCCGAACATTCCGGAACCTTGGTGCATTCCGGAACTCTGAACATTCCGGAACTCTGAACATTCCGGAATTCCAAACATTCCGGAACCTTGGTGCATTCCGGAACTCTGAACATTCCGGAACTCTGAACATTCCGGAATTCCGAACATTCCGGAACCTTGGTGCATTCCGGAACTCTGAACATTCCGGAATTCCGAACATTCCGGAACCTTGGTGCATTCCGGAACTCTGAACATTCCGGAACTCTGACCATTCCGGAACCTTTGTGCATTCCGGAACCTTGGTGCATTCCGGAACTCTGAACATTCCGGAATTCCGAACATTCCGGAACCTTGGTGCATTCCGGAACTCTGAACATTCCGGAACTCTGACCATTCCGGAACCTTTGTGCATTCCGGAACCTTGGTGCATTCCGGAACTCTGAACATTCCGGAATTCCGAACATTCCGGAACCTTGGTGCATTCCGGAACTCTGAACATTCCGGAATTCCGAACATTCCGGAACCTTGGTGCATTCCGGAACTCTGAACATTCCGGAATTCCGAACATTCCGGAACCTTGGTGCATTCCGGAACTCTGAACATTCCGGAACTCTGACCATTCCGGAACCTTTGTGCATTCCGGAACCTTGGTGCATTCCGGAACTCTGAACATTCCGGAATTCCGAACATTCCGGAACCTTGGTGCATTCCGGAACTCTGAACATTCCGGAACCTTGGTACATTCCGGAATTCCGAACATTCCGGAATTCCGAACATTCCGGAACTCTGAACATTCCAGAATTCCGAACATTCCGGAACCTTGGTGCATTCCGGAACTCTGAACATTCCGGAATTCCGAACATTCCGGAACCTTGGTGCATTCCGGAACTCTGAACATTCCGGAACCTTGGTGCATTCCGGAACTCTGAACATTCCGGAATTCCGAACATTCCGGAACCTTGGTGCATTCCGGAACTCTGAACATTCCGGAATTCCGAACATTCCGGAACCTTGGTGCATTCCGGAACTCTGAACATTCCGGAATTCCGAACATTCCGGAACCTTGGTGCATTCCGGAACTCTGAACATTCCGGAATTCCGAACATTCCGGAACCTTTGTGCATTCCGGAACCTTGGTGCATTCCGGAACTCTGAACATTCCGGAATTCCGAACATTCCGGAACCTTTGTGCATTCCGGAACCTTGGTGCATTCCGGAACCTTGGTGCATTCCGGAACTCTGAACATTCCGGAATTCCGAACATTCCGGAACTCTGAACATTCCGGAATTCCGAACATTCCGGAACCTTGGTGCATTCCGGAACTCTGAACATTCCGGAACCTTGGTGCATTCCGGAACTCTGAACATTCCGGAACCTTGGTGCATTCCGGAACTCTGAACATTCCGGAATTCCGAACATTCCGGAACCTTGGTGCATTCCGGAACTCTGAACATTCCGGAATTCCGAACATTCCGGAACCTTGGTACATTCCGGAATTCCGAACATTCCGGAACCTTTGTGCATTCCGGAACTTTGGTGCATTCCGGAACTCTGAACATTCCGGAATTCCGAACATTCCGGAATTCCGAACATTCCGGAACTCTGAACATTCCGGAATTCCGAACATTCCGGAACTCTGAACATTCCGGAATTCCGAACATTCCGGAACGTTGGTGCATTCCGGAACTCTGAACATTCCGGAACCTTGGTGCATTCCGGAACTCTGAACATTCCGGAATTCCGAACATTCCGGAACCTTGGTGCATTCCGGAACTCTGAACATTCCGGAATTCCGAACATTCCGGAACCTTGGTGCATTCCGGAACTCTGAACATTCCGGAATTCCGAACATTCCGGAACCTTGGTGCATTCCGGAATTCCGAACATTCCGGAACCTTGGTGCATTCGGGATCTCTGAACATTCCGGAATTCCGAACATTCCGGAACCTTTGTGCATTCCGGAATTCCGAACATTCCGGAACCTTGGTACATTCTGGAATTCCGAACATTCCGGAACCTTTGTGCATTCCGGAACTCTGAACATTCCGGAATTCCGAACATTCCGGAATTCCGAACATTCCGGAACCTTGGTGCATTCCGGAACTCTGAACATTCCGGAATTCCGAACATTCCGGAATTCCGAACATTCCGGAACTCTGAACATTCCAGAATTCCGAACATTCCGGAACCTTGGTGCATTCCGGAACTCTGAACATTCCGGAATTCCGAACATTCCGGAACTCTGAACATTCCGGAATTCCGAACATTCCGGAACCTTGGTGCATTCCGGAACTCTGAACATTCCGGAACCTTGGTGCATTCCGGAACTCTGAACATTCCGGAATTCCGAACATTCCGGAACTCTGAACATTCCGGAATTCCGAACATTCCGGAACCTTGGTGCATTCCGGAACTCTGAACATTCCGGAACCTTGGTGCATTCCGGAACTCTGAACATTCCGGAACCTTGGTACATTCCGGAACTCTGAACATTCCGGAATTCCGAACATTCCGGAACTCTGAACATTCCGGAATTCCGAACATTCCGGAACGTTGGTGCATTCCGGAACTCTGAACATTCCGGAACCTTGGTGCATTCCGGAACTCTGAACATTCCGGAATTCCGAACATTCCGGAACCTTGGTGCATTCCGGAACTCTGAACATTCCGGAATTCCGAACATTCCGGAACCTTGGTGCATTCCGGAACTCTGAACATTCCGGAACTCTGAACATTCCGGAATTCCGAACATTCCGGAACCTTGGTGCATTCGGGATCTCTGAACATTCCGGAATTCCGAACATTCCGGAACCTTTGTGCATTCCGGAATTCCGAACATTCCGGAACCTTGGTACATTCTGGAATTCCGAACATTCCGGAACCTTTGTGCATTCCGGAACTTTGGTGCATTCCGGAACTCTGAACATTCCGGAATTCCGAACATTCCGGAATTCCGAACATTCCGGAACTCTGAACACTCCAGAATTCCGAACATTCCGGAACCTTGGTGCATTCCGGAACTCTGAACATTCCGGAATTCCGAACATTCCGGAATTCCGAACATTCCGGAACCTTGGTGCATTCCGGAACTCTGAACATTCCGGAATTCCGAACATTCCGGAACCTTTGTGCATTCCGGAACCTTGGTGCATTCCGGAACTCTGAACATTCCGGAATTCCGAACATTCCGGAATTCCGAACATTCCGGAACTCTGAACATTCCGGAATTCCGAACATTCCGGAACTCTGAACATTCCGGAATTCCGAACATTCCGGAACCTTGGTGCATTCCGGAACTCTGAACATTCCGGAATTCCGAAAATTCCGGAACCTTGCTGCATTCCGGAACTCTGAATTCCGGAACCTTGGTACATTCCGGAACTCTGAACATTCCGGAACTCTGAACATTCCGGAATTCCGAACATTCCGGAACCTTGGTGCATTCGGGAACTCTGAACATTCCGGAATTCCGAACATTCCGGAACCTTTGTGCATTCCGGAATTCCGAACATTCCGGAACCTTGGTACATTCTGGAATTCCGAACATTCCGGAACTTTTGTGCATTCCGGAACTTTGGTGCATTCCGGAACTCTGAACATTCCGGAATTCCGAACATTCCGGAATTCCGAACATTCCGGAACTCTGAACATTCCAGAATTCCGAACATTCCGGAACCTTGGTGCATTCCGGAACTCTGAACATTCCGGAATTCCGAACATTCCGGAATTCCGAACATTCCGGAACTCTGAACATTCCAGAATTCCGAACATTCCGGAACCTTGGTGCATTCCGGAACTCTGAACATTCCGGAACCTTGGTGCATTCCGGAACTCTGAACATTCCCGAACCTTTGTGCATTCCGGAACTCTGAACATTCCGGAATTCCGAACATTCCGGAACCTTGGTGCATTCCGGAACTCTGAACATTCCGGAATTCCGAACATTCCGGAACCTTTGTGCATTCCGGAACCTTGGTGCATTCCGGAACTCTGAACATTCCGGAATTCCGAACATTCCGGAATTCCGAACATTCCGGAACTCTGAACATTCCGGAATTCCGAACATTCCGGAACTCTGAACATTCCGGAATTCCGAACATTCCGGAACCTTGGTACATTCCGGAACTCTGAACATTCCGGAACTCTGAACATTCCGAAACCTTGGTGCATTCCGGAACTCTGAACATTCCGGAATTCCGAACATTCCGGAACCTTGGTGCATTCCGGAACTCTGAACATTCCGGAACCTTTGTGCATTCCGGAACCTTGGTGCATTCCGGAACTCTGAACATTCCGGAACCTTGGTACATTCCGGAATTCCGAACATTCCGGAACCTTGGTGCATTCCGGAACTCTGAACATTCCGGAACTCTGAACATTCCGGAATTCCAAACATTCCGGAACCTTGGTGCATTCCGGAACTCTGAACATTCCGGAACTCTGAACATTCCGGAATTCCGAACATTCCGGAACCTTGGTGCATTCCGGAACTCTGAACATTCCGGAATTCCGAACATTCCGGAACCTTGGTGCATTCCGGAACTCTGAACATTCCGGAACTCTGACCATTCCGGAACCTTTGTGCATTCCGGAACCTTGGTGCATTCCGGAACTCTGAACATTCCGGAACTCCGAACATTCCGGAACCTTGGTGCATTCCGGAACTCTGAACATTCCGGAACCTTGGTACATTCCGGAATTCCGAACATTCCGGAATTCCGAACATTCCGGAACTCTGAACATTCCGGAATTCCGAACATTCCGGAACCTTGGTGAACATTCCGGAATTCCGAACATTCCGGAACCTTGGTGCATTCCGGAACCTTGGTGCATTCCGGAACTCTGAACATTCCGGAACCTCTGTGCATTCCGGAACTCTTAACATTCCGGAACCTTGGTGCATTCCGGAACTCTGAACATTCCGGAACTCTGAACATTCCGGAATTCCGAACATTCCGGAACCTTGGTGCATTCCGGAACTCTGAACATTCCGGAACTCTGAACATTCCGGAATTCCAAACATTCCGGAACCTTGGTGCATTCCGGAACTCTGAACATTCCGGAACTCTGAACATTCCGGAATTCCGAACATTCCGGAACCTTGGTGCATTCCGGAACTCTGAACATTCCGGAATTCCGAACATTCCGGAACCTTGGTGCATTCCGGAACTCTGAACATTCCGGAACCTTTGTGCATTCCGGAACCTTGGTGCATTCCGGAACTCTGAACATTCCGGAACTCCGAACATTCCGGAACCTTGGTGCATTCCGGAACTCTGAACATTCCGGAACCTTGGTGCATTCCGGAACTCTGAACATTCCGGAACCTTGGTGCATTCCGGAACTCTGAACATTCCGGAATTCCGAACATTCCGGAACCTTGGTGCATTCCGGAACTCTGAACATTCCGGAATTCCGAACATTCCGGAACCTTGGTGCATTCCGGAATTCCGAACATTCCGGAACCTTTGTGCATTCCGGAACTTTGGTGCATTCCGTAACTCTGAACATTCCGGAATTCCGAACATTCCGGAATTCCGAACATTCCGGAACTCTGAACATTCCGGAACTCTGAACATTCCGGAATTCCGAACATTCCGGAACCTTGGTGCATTCCGGAACTCTGAACATTCCGGAATTCCGAACATTCCGGAACCTTGGTGCATTCCGGAACTCTGAACATTCCGGAACTCTGACCATTCCGGAACCTTTGTGCATTCCGGAACCTTGGTGCATTCCGGAACTCTGAACATTCCGGAATTCCGAACATTCCGGAACCTTGGTGCATTCCGGAACTCTGAACATTCCGGAACTCTGACCATTCCGGAACCTTTGTGCATTCCGGAACCTTGGTGCATTCCGGAACTCTGAACATTCCGGAATTCCGAACATTCCGGAACCTTGGTGCATTCCGGAACTCTGAACATTCCGGAATTCCGAACATTCCGGAACCTTGGTGCATTCCGGAACTCTGAACATTCCGGAATTCCGAACATTCCGGAACCTTGGTGCATTCCGGAACTCTGAACATTCCGGAACTCTGACCATTCCGGAACCTTTGTGCATTCCGGAACCTTGGTGCATTCCGGAACTCTGAACATTCCGGAATTCCGAACATTCCGGAACCTTGGTGCATTCCGGAACTCTGAACATTCCGGAACCTTGGTACATTCCGGAATTCCGAACATTCCGGAATTCCGAACATTCCGGAACTCTGAACATTCCAGAATTCCGAACATTCCGGAACCTTGGTGCATTCCGGAACTCTGAACATTCCGGAATTCCGAACATTCCGGAACCTTGGTGCATTCCGGAACTCTGAACATTCCGGAACCTTGGTGCATTCCGGAACTCTGAACATTCCGGAATTCCGAACATTCCGGAACCTTGGTGCATTCCGGAACTCTGAACATTCCGGAATTCCGAACATTCCGGAACCTTGGTGCATTCCGGAACTCTGAACATTCCGGAATTCCGAACATTCCGGAACCTTGGTGCATTCCGGAACTCTGAACATTCCGGAATTCCGAACATTCCGGAACCTTTGTGCATTCCGGAACCTTGGTGCATTCCGGAACTCTGAACATTCCGGAACTCTGAACATTCCGGAATTCCGAACATTCCGGAACCTTGGTGCATTCCGGAACTCTGAACATTCCGGAATTCCGAACATTCCGGAACCTTGGTGCATTCCGGAACTCTGAACATTCCGGAACTCTGACCATTCCGGAACTCCGAACATTCCGGAACCTTGGTGCATTCCGGAACTCTGAACATTCCGGAACCTTGGTACATTCCGGAATTCCGAACATTCCGGAATTCCGAACATTCCGGAACTCTGAACATTCCGGAATTCCGAACATTCCGGAACCTTGGTGCATTCCGGAACTCTGAACATTCCGGAATTCCGAACATTCCGGAACCTTGGTGCATTCCGGAACCTTGGTGCATTCCGGAACTCTGAACATTCCGGAACCTCTGTGCATTCCGGAACTCTTAACATTCCGGAACCTTGGTGCATTCCGGAACTCTGAACATTCCGGAACTCTGAACATTCCGGAATTCCGAACATTCCGGAACCTTGGTGCATTCCGGAACTCTGAACATTCCGGAACTCTGAACATTCCGGAATTCCAAACATTCCGGAACCTTGGTGCATTCCGGAACTCTGAACATTCCGGAACTCTGAACATTCCGGAATTCCGAACATTCCGGAACCTTGGTGCATTCCGGAACTCTGAACATTCCGGAATTCCGAACATTCCGGAACCTTGGTGCATTCCGGAACTCTGAACATTCCGGAACCTTTGTGCATTCCGGAACCTTGGTGCATTCCGGAACTCTGAACATTCCGGAACTCCGAACATTCCGGAACCTTGGTGCATTCCGGAACTCTGAACATTCCGGAACCTTGGTGCATTCCGGAACTCTGAACATTCCGGAACCTTGGTGCATTCCGGAACTCTGAACATTCCGGAATTCCGAACATTCCGGAACCTTGGTGCATTCCGGAACTCTGAACATTCCGGAATTCCGAACATTCCGGAACCTTGGTGCATTCCGGAATTCCGAACATTCCGGAACCTTTGTGCATTCCGGAACTTTGGTGCATTCCGTAACTCTGAACATTCCGGAATTCCGAACATTCCGGAATTCCGAACATTCCGGAACTCTGAACATTCCGGAATTCCGAACATTCCGGAACTCTGAACATTCCGGAATTCCGAACATTCCGGAACCTTGGTGCATTCCGGAACTCTGAACATTCCGGAATTCCGAACATTCCGGAACCTTGGTGCATTCCGGAACTCTGAACATTCCGGAACCTTGGTGCATTCCGGAACTCTGAACATTCCGGAATTCCGAACATTCCGGAACCTTGGTGCATTCCGGAACTCTGAACATTCCGGAACTCTGAACATTCCGGAACCTTGGTACATTCCGGAACCTTGGTGCATTCCGGAACTCTGAACATTCCGGAACCTTGGTGCATTCCGGAACTCTGAACATTCCGGAACTCTGAACATTCCGGAATTCCGAACATTCCGGAACCTTGGTGCATTCCGGAACTCTGAACATTCCGGAACTCTGAACATTCCGGAATTCCAAACATTCCGGAACCTTGGTGCATTCCGGAACTCTGAACATTCCGGAACTCTGAACATTCCGGAATTCCGAACATTCCGGAACCTTGGTGCATTCCGGAACTCTGAACATTCCGGAATTCCGAACATTCCGGAACCTTGGTGCATTCCGGAACTCTGAACATTCCGGAACTCTGACCATTCCGGAACCTTTGTGCATTCCGGAACCTTGGTGCATTCCGGAACTCTGAACATTCCGGAATTCCGAACATTCCGGAACCTTGGTGCATTCCGGAACTCTGAACATTCCGGAACTCTGACCATTCCGGAACCTTTGTGCATTCCGGAACCTTGGTGCATTCCGGAACTCTGAACATTCCGGAATTCCGAACATTCCGGAACCTTGGTGCATTCCGGAACTCTGAACATTCCGGAATTCCGAACATTCCGGAACCTTGGTGCATTCCGGAACTCTGAACATTCCGGAATTCCGAACATTCCGGAACCTTGGTGCATTCCGGAACTCTGAACATTCCGGAACTCTGACCATTCCGGAACCTTTGTGCATTCCGGAACCTTGGTGCATTCCGGAACTCTGAACATTCCGGAATTCCGAACATTCCGGAACCTTGGTGCATTCCGGAACTCTGAACATTCCGGAACCTTGGTACATTCCGGAATTCCGAACATTCCGGAATTCCGAACATTCCGGAACTCTGAACATTCCAGAATTCCGAACATTCCGGAACCTTGGTGCATTCCGGAACTCTGAACATTCCGGAATTCCGAACATTCCGGAACCTTGGTGCATTCCGGAACTCTGAACATTCCGGAACTCTGACCATTCCGGAACCTTTGTGCATTCCGGAACCTTGGTGCATTCCGGAACTCTGAACATTCCGGAATTCCGAACATTCCGGAACCTTGGTGCATTCCGGAACTCTGAACATTCCGGAACTCTGACCATTCCGGAACCTTTGTGCATTCCGGAACCTTGGTGCATTCCGGAACTCTGAACATTCCGGAATTCCGAACATTCCGGAACCTTTGTGCATTCCGGAACCTTGGTGCATTCCGGAACTCTGAACATTCCGGAATTCCGAACATTCCGGAACCTTTGTGCATTCCGGAACCTTGGTGCATTCCGGAACCTTGGTGCATTCCGGAACTCTGAACATTCCGGAATTCCGAACATTCCGGAACTCTGAACATTCCGGAATTCCGAACATTCCGGAACCTTGGTGCATTCCGGAACTCTGAACATTCCGGAACCTTGGTGCATTCCGGAACTCTGAACATTCCGGAACTCTGAACATTCCGGAATTCCGAACATTCCGGAACTCTGAACATTCCGGAATTCCGAACATTCCGGAACTCTGAACATTCCGGAATTCCGAACATTCCGGAACCTTGGTGCATTCCGGAACTCTGAACATTCCGGAATTCCGAACATTCCGGAACCTTGGTGCATTCCGGAACTCTGAACATTCCGGAACCTTGGTGCATTCCGGAACTCTGAACATTCCGGAATTCCGAACATTCCGGAACCTTGGTGCATTCCGGAACTCTGAACATTCCGGAACTCTGAACATTCCGGAACCTTGGTACATTCCGGAACCTTGGTGCATTCCGGAACTCTGAACATTCCGGAACCTTGGTGCATTCCGGAACTCTGAACATTCCGGAACTCTGAACATTCCGGAATTCCGAACATTCCGGAACCTTGGTGCATTCCGGAACTCTGAACATTCCGGAACTCTGAACATTCCGGAATTCCAAACATTCCGGAACCTTGGTGCATTCCGGAACTCTGAACATTCCGGAACTCTGAACATTCCGGAATTCCGAACATTCCGGAACCTTGGTGCATTCCGGAACTCTGAACATTCCGGAATTCCGAACATTCCGGAACCTTGGTGCATTCCGGAACTCTGAACATTCCGGAACTCTGACCATTCCGGAACCTTTGTGCATTCCGGAACCTTGGTGCATTCCGGAACTCTGAACATTCCGGAATTCCGAACATTCCGGAACCTTGGTGCATTCCGGAACTCTGAACATTCCGGAATTCCGAACATTCCGGAACCTTGGTGCATTCCGGAACTCTGAACATTCCGGAACTCTGACCATTCCGGAACCTTTGTGCATTCCGGAACCTTGGTGCATTCCGGAACTCTGAACATTCCGGAATTCCGAACATTCCGGAACCTTGGTGCATTCCGGAACTCTGAACATTCCGGAATTCCGAACATTCCGGAACCTTGGTGCATTCCGGAACTCTGAACATTCCGGAATTCCGAACATTCCGGAACCTTGGTGCATTCCGGAACTCTGAACATTCCGGAACTCTGACCATTCCGGAACCTTTGTGCATTCCGGAACCTTGGTGCATTCCGGAACTCTGAACATTCCGGAATTCCGAACATTCCGGAACCTTGGTGCATTCCGGAACTCTGAACATTCCGGAACCTTGGTACATTCCGGAACCTTGGTGCATTCCGGAACTCTGAACATTCCGGAACCTTGGTGCATTCCGGAACTCTGAACATTCCGGAACTCTGAACATTCCGGAATTCCGAACATTCCGGAACCTTGGTGCATTCCGGAACTCTGAACATTCCGGAACTCTGAACATTCCGGAATTCCAAACATTCCGGAACCTTGGTGCATTCCGGAACTCTGAACATTCCGGAACTCTGAACATTCCGGAATTCCGAACATTCCGGAACCTTGGTGCATTCCGGAACTCTGAACATTCCGGAATTCCGAACATTCCGGAACCTTGGTGCATTCCGGAACTCTGAACATTCCGGAACTCTGACCATTCCGGAACCTTTGTGCATTCCGGAACCTTGGTGCATTCCGGAACTCTGAACATTCCGGAATTCCGAACATTCCGGAACCTTGGTGCATTCCGGAACTCTGAACATTCCGGAACTCTGACCATTCCGGAACCTTTGTGCATTCCGGAACCTTGGTGCATTCCGGAACTCTGAACATTCCGGAATTCCGAACATTCCGGAACCTTGGTGCATTCCGGAACTCTGAACATTCCGGAATTCCGAACATTCCGGAACCTTGGTGCATTCCGGAACTCTGAACATTCCGGAATTCCGAACATTCCGGAACCTTGGTGCATTCCGGAACTCTGAACATTCCGGAACTCTGACCATTCCGGAACCTTTGTGCATTCCGGAACCTTGGTGCATTCCGGAACTCTGAACATTCCGGAATTCCGAACATTCCGGAACCTTGGTGCATTCCGGAACTCTGAACATTCCGGAACCTTGGTACATTCCGGAATTCCGAACATTCCGGAATTCCGAACATTCCGGAACTCTGAACATTCCAGAATTCCGAACATTCCGGAACCTTGGTGCATTCCGGAACTCTGAACATTCCGGAATTCCGAACATTCCGGAACCTTGGTGCATTCCGGAACTCTGAACATTCCGGAACTCTGACCATTCCGGAACCTTTGTGCATTCCGGAACCTTGGTGCATTCCGGAACTCTGAACATTCCGGAATTCCGAACATTCCGGAACCTTGGTGCATTCCGGAACTCTGAACATTCCGGAACTCTGACCATTCCGGAACCTTTGTGCATTCCGGAACCTTGGTGCATTCCGGAACTCTGAACATTCCGGAATTCCGAACATTCCGGAACCTTTGTGCATTCCGGAACCTTGGTGCATTCCGGAACTCTGAACATTCCGGAATTCCGAACATTCCGGAACCTTTGTGCATTCCGGAACCTTGGTGCATTCCGGAACCTTGGTGCATTCCGGAACTCTGAACATTCCGGAATTCCGAACATTCCGGAACTCTGAACATTCCGGAATTCCGAACATTCCGGAACCTTGGTGCATTCCGGAACTCTGAACATTCCGGAACCTTGGTGCATTCCGGAACTCTGAACATTCCGGAACTCTGAACATTCCGGAATTCCGAACATTCCGGAACTCTGAACATTCCGGAATTCCGAACATTCCGGAACTCTGAACATTCCGGAATTCCGAACATTCCGGAACCTTGGTGCATTCCGGAACTCTGAACATTCCGGAATTCCGAACATTCCGGAACCTTGGTGCATTCCGGAACTCTGAACATTCCGGAACCTTGGTGCATTCCGGAACTCTGAACATTCCGGAATTCCGAACATTCCGGAACCTTGGTGCATTCCGGAACTCTGAACATTCCGGAACTCTGAACATTCCGGAACCTTGGTACATTCCGGAACCTTGGTGCATTCCGGAACTCTGAACATTCCGGAACCTTGGTGCATTCCGGAACTCTGAACATTCCGGAACTCTGAACATTCCGGAATTCCGAACATTCCGGAACCTTGGTGCATTCCGGAACTCTGAACATTCCGGAACTCTGAACATTCCGGAATTCCAAACATTCCGGAACCTTGGTGCATTCCGGAACTCTGAACATTCCGGAACTCTGAACATTCCGGAATTCCGAACATTCCGGAACCTTGGTGCATTCCGGAACTCTGAACATTCCGGAATTCCGAACATTCCGGAACCTTGGTGCATTCCGGAACTCTGAACATTCCGGAACTCTGACCATTCCGGAACCTTTGTGCATTCCGGAACCTTGGTGCATTCCGGAACTCTGAACATTCCGGAATTCCGAACATTCCGGAACCTTGGTGCATTCCGGAACTCTGAACATTCCGGAATTCCGAACATTCCGGAACCTTGGTGCATTCCGGAACTCTGAACATTCCGGAACTCTGACCATTCCGGAACCTTTGTGCATTCCGGAACCTTGGTGCATTCCGGAACTCTGAACATTCCGGAATTCCGAACATTCCGGAACCTTGGTGCATTCCGGAACTCTGAACATTCCGGAACTCTGACCATTCCGGAACCTTTGTGCATTCCGGAACCTTGGTGCATTCCGGAACTCTGAACATTCCGGAATTCCGAACATTCCGGAACCTTTGTGCATTCCGGAACCTTGGTGCATTCCGGAACTCTGAACATTCCGGAATTCCGAACATTCCGGAACCTTTGTGCATTCCGGAACCTTGGTGCATTCCGGAACCTTGGTGCATTCCGGAACTCTGAACATTCCGGAATTCCGAACATTCCGGAACTCTGAACATTCCGGAATTCCGAACATTCCGGAACCTTGGTGCATTCCGGAACTCTGAACATTCCGGAACCTTGGTGCATTCCGGAACTCTGAACATTCCGGAACTCTGAACATTCCGGAATTCCGAACATTCCGGAACTCTGAACATTCCGGAACCTTGGTGCATTCCGGAACTCTGAACATTCCGGAATTCCGAACATTCCGGAACCTTGGTACATTCCGGAATTCCGAACATTCCGGAACCTTTGTGCATTCCGGAACTTTGGTGCATTCCGGAACTCTGAACATTCCGGAATTCCGAACATTCCGGAATTCCGAACATTCCGGAACTCTGAACATTCCGGAATTCCGAACATTCCGGAACTCTGAACATTCCGGAATTCCGAACATTCCGGAACGTTGGTGCATTCCGGAACTCTGAACATTCCGGAACCTTGGTGCATTCCGGAACTCTGAACATTCCGGAATTCCGAACATTCCGGAACCTTGGTGCATTCCGGAACTCTGAACATTCCGGAATTCCGAACATTCCGGAACCTTGGTGCATTCCGGAACTCTGAACATTCCGGAATTCCGAACATTCCGGAACCTTGGTGCATTCCGGAATTCCGAACATTCCGGAACCTTGGTGCATTCGGGATCTCTGAACATTCCGGAATTCCGAACATTCCGGAACCTTTGTGCATTCCGGAATTCCGAACATTCCGGAACCTTGGTACATTCTGGAATTCCGAACATTCCGGAACCTTTGTGCATTCCGGAACTCTGAACATTCCGGAATTCCGAACATTCCGGAATTCCGAACATTCCGGAACCTTGGTGCATTCCGGAACTCTGAACATTCCGGAATTCCGAACATTCCGGAATTCCGAACATTCCGGAACTCTGAACATTCCAGAATTCCGAACATTCCGGAACCTTGGTGCATTCCGGAACTCTGAACATTCCGGAATTCCGAACATTCCGGAACTCTGAACATTCCGGAATTCCGAACATTCCGGAACCTTGGTGCATTCCGGAACTCTGAACATTCCGGAACCTTGGTGCATTCCGGAACTCTGAACATTCCGGAATTCCGAACATTCCGGAACTCTGAACATTCCGGAATTCCGAACATTCCGGAACCTTGGTGCATTCCGGAACTCTGAACATTCCGGAACCTTGGTGCATTCCGGAACTCTGAACATTCCGGAACCTTGGTACATTCCGGAACTCTGAACATTCCGGAATTCCGAACATTCCGGAACTCTGAACATTCCGGAATTCCGAACATTCCGGAACGTTGGTGCATTCCGGAACTCTGAACATTCCGGAACCTTGGTGCATTCCGGAACTCTGAACATTCCGGAATTCCGAACATTCCGGAACCTTGGTGCATTCCGGAACTCTGAACATTCCGGAATTCCGAACATTCCGGAACCTTGGTGCATTCCGGAACTCTGAACATTCCGGAACTCTGAACATTCCGGAATTCCGAACATTCCGGAACCTTGGTGCATTCGGGATCTCTGAACATTCCGGAATTCCGAACATTCCGGAACCTTTGTGCATTCCGGAATTCCGAACATTCCGGAACCTTGGTACATTCTGGAATTCCGAACATTCCGGAACCTTTGTGCATTCCGGAACTTTGGTGCATTCCGGAACTCTGAACATTCCGGAATTCCGAACATTCCGGAATTCCGAACATTCCGGAACTCTGAACACTCCAGAATTCCGAACATTCCGGAACCTTGGTGCATTCCGGAACTCTGAACATTCCGGAATTCCGAACATTCCGGAATTCCGAACATTCCGGAACCTTGGTGCATTCCGGAACTCTGAACATTCCGGAATTCCGAACATTCCGGAACCTTTGTGCATTCCGGAACCTTGGTGCATTCCGGAACTCTGAACATTCCGGAATTCCGAACATTCCGGAATTCCGAACATTCCGGAACTCTGAACATTCCGGAATTCCGAACATTCCGGAACTCTGAACATTCCGGAATTCCGAACATTCCGGAACCTTGGTGCATTCCGGAACTCTGAACATTCCGGAATTCCGAAAATTCCGGAACCTTGCTGCATTCCGGAACTCTGAATTCCGGAACCTTGGTACATTCCGGAACTCTGAACATTCCGGAACTCTGAACATTCCGGAATTCCGAACATTCCGGAACCTTGGTGCATTCGGGAACTCTGAACATTCCGGAATTCCGAACATTCCGGAACCTTTGTGCATTCCGGAATTCCGAACATTCCGGAACCTTGGTACATTCTGGAATTCCGAACATTCCGGAACTTTTGTGCATTCCGGAACTTTGGTGCATTCCGGAACTCTGAACATTCCGGAATTCCGAACATTCCGGAATTCCGAACATTCCGGAACTCTGAACATTCCAGAATTCCGAACATTCCGGAACCTTGGTGCATTCCGGAACTCTGAACATTCCGGAATTCCGAACATTCCGGAATTCCGAACATTCCGGAACTCTGAACATTCCAGAATTCCGAACATTCCGGAACCTTGGTGCATTCCGGAACTCTGAACATTCCGGAACTCTGACCATTCCGGAACCTTTGTGCATTCCGGAACCTTGGTGCATTCCGGAACTCTGAACATTCCGGAATTCCGAACATTCCGGAACCTTGGTGCATTCCGGAACTCTGAACATTCCGGAATTCCGAACATTCCGGAACCTTGGTGCATTCCGGAACTCTGAACATTCCGGAACTCTGACCATTCCGGAACCTTTGTGCATTCCGGAACCTTGGTGCATTCCGGAACTCTGAACATTCCGGAATTCCGAACATTCCGGAACCTTGGTGCATTCCGGAACTCTGAACATTCCGGAACTCTGACCATTCCGGAACCTTTGTGCATTCCGGAACCTTGGTGCATTCCGGAACTCTGAACATTCCGGAATTCCGAACATTCCGGAACCTTTGTGCATTCCGGAACCTTGGTGCATTCCGGAACTCTGAACATTCCGGAATTCCGAACATTCCGGAACCTTTGTGCATTCCGGAACCTTGGTGCATTCCGGAACCTTGGTGCATTCCGGAACTCTGAACATTCCGGAATTCCGAACATTCCGGAACTCTGAACATTCCGGAATTCCGAACATTCCGGAACCTTGGTGCATTCCGGAACTCTGAACATTCCGGAACCTTGGTGCATTCCGGAACTCTGAACATTCCGGAACTCTGAACATTCCGGAATTCCGAACATTCCGGAACTCTGAACATTCCGGAACCTTGGTGCATTCCGGAACTCTGAACATTCCGGAATTCCGAACATTCCGGAACCTTGGTACATTCCGGAATTCCGAACATTCCGGAACCTTTGTGCATTCCGGAACTTTGGTGCATTCCGGAACTCTGAACATTCCGGAATTCCGAACATTCCGGAATTCCGAACATTCCGGAACTCTGAACATTCCGGAATTCCGAACATTCCGGAACTCTGAACATTCCGGAATTCCGAACATTCCGGAACGTTGGTGCATTCCGGAACTCTGAACATTCCGGAACCTTGGTGCATTCCGGAACTCTGAACATTCCGGAATTCCGAACATTCCGGAACCTTGGTGCATTCCGGAACTCTGAACATTCCGGAATTCCGAACATTCCGGAACCTTGGTGCATTCCGGAACTCTGAACATTCCGGAATTCCGAACATTCCGGAACCTTGGTGCATTCCGGAATTCCGAACATTCCGGAACCTTGGTGCATTCGGGATCTCTGAACATTCCGGAATTCCGAACATTCCGGAACCTTTGTGCATTCCGGAATTCCGAACATTCCGGAACCTTGGTACATTCTGGAATTCCGAACATTCCGGAACCTTTGTGCATTCCGGAACTCTGAACATTCCGGAATTCCGAACATTCCGGAATTCCGAACATTCCGGAACCTTGGTGCATTCCGGAACTCTGAACATTCCGGAATTCCGAACATTCCGGAATTCCGAACATTCCGGAACTCTGAACATTCCAGAATTCCGAACATTCCGGAACCTTGGTGCATTCCGGAACTCTGAACATTCCGGAATTCCGAACATTCCGGAACTCTGAACATTCCGGAATTCCGAACATTCCGGAACCTTGGTGCATTCCGGAACTCTGAACATTCCGGAACCTTGGTGCATTCCGGAACTCTGAACATTCCGGAATTCCGAACATTCCGGAACTCTGAACATTCCGGAATTCCGAACATTCCGGAACCTTGGTGCATTCCGGAACTCTGAACATTCCGGAACCTTGGTGCATTCCGGAACTCTGAACATTCCGGAACCTTGGTACATTCCGGAACTCTGAACATTCCGGAATTCCGAACATTCCGGAACTCTGAACATTCCGGAATTCCGAACATTCCGGAACGTTGGTGCATTCCGGAACTCTGAACATTCCGGAACCTTGGTGCATTCCGGAACTCTGAACATTCCGGAATTCCGAACATTCCGGAACCTTGGTGCATTCCGGAACTCTGAACATTCCGGAATTCCGAACATTCCGGAACCTTGGTGCATTCCGGAACTCTGAACATTCCGGAACTCTGAACATTCCGGAATTCCGAACATTCCGGAACCTTGGTGCATTCGGGATCTCTGAACATTCCGGAATTCCGAACATTCCGGAACCTTTGTGCATTCCGGAATTCCGAACATTCCGGAACCTTGGTACATTCTGGAATTCCGAACATTCCGGAACCTTTGTGCATTCCGGAACTTTGGTGCATTCCGGAACTCTGAACATTCCGGAATTCCGAACATTCCGGAATTCCGAACATTCCGGAACTCTGAACACTCCAGAATTCCGAACATTCCGGAACCTTGGTGCATTCCGGAACTCTGAACATTCCGGAATTCCGAACATTCCGGAATTCCGAACATTCCGGAACCTTGGTGCATTCCGGAACTCTGAACATTCCGGAATTCCGAACATTCCGGAACCTTTGTGCATTCCGGAACCTTGGTGCATTCCGGAACTCTGAACATTCCGGAATTCCGAACATTCCGGAATTCCGAACATTCCGGAACTCTGAACATTCCGGAATTCCGAACATTCCGGAACTCTGAACATTCCGGAATTCCGAACATTCCGGAACCTTGGTGCATTCCGGAACTCTGAACATTCCGGAATTCCGAAAATTCCGGAATTCCGAACATTCCGGAACCTTGGTGCATTCGGGAACTCTGAACATTCCGGAATTCCGAACATTCCGGAACCTTTGTGCATTCCGGAATTCCGAACATTCCGGAACCTTGGTACATTCTGGAATTCCGAACATTCCGGAACTTTTGTGCATTCCGGAACTTTGGTGCATTCCGGAACTCTGAACATTCCGGAATTCCGAACATTCCGGAATTCCGAACATTCCGGAACTCTGAACATTCCAGAATTCCGAACATTCCGGAACCTTGGTGCATTCCGGAACTCTGAACATTCCGGAATTCCGAACATTCCGGAATTCCGAACATTCCGGAACTCTGAACATTCCAGAATTCCGAACATTCCGGAACCTTGGTGCATTCCGGAACTCTGAACATTCCGGAACCTTGGTGCATTCCGGAACTCTGAACATTCCCGAACCTTTGTGCATTCCGGAACTCTGAACATTCCGGAACTCTGAACATTCCGGAATTCCGAACATTCCGGAACCTTGGTGCATTCCGGAACTCTGAACATTCCGGAATTCCGAACATTCCGGAACCTTTGTGCATTCCGGAACCTTGGTGCATTCCGGAACTCTGAACATTCCGGAATTCCGAACATTCCGGAATTCCGAACATTCCGGAACTCTGAACATTCCGGAATTCCGAACATTCCGGAACTCTGAACATTCCGGAATTCCGAACATTCCGGAACCTTGGTACATTCCGGAACTCTGAACATTCCGGAACTCTGAACATTCCGAAACCTTGGTGCATTCCGGAACTCTGAACATTCCGGAATTCCGAACATTCCGGAACCTTGGTGCATTCCGGAACTCTGAACATTCCGGAACCTTTGTGCATTCCGGAACCTTGGTGCATTCCGGAACTCTGAACATTCCGGAACCTTGGTACATTCCGGAATTCCGAACATTCCGGAACCTTGGTGCATTCCGGAACTCTGAACATTCCGGAACTCTGAACATTCCGGAATTCCAAACATTCCGGAACCTTGGTGCATTCCGGAACTCTGAACATTCCGGAACTCTGAACATTCCGGAATTCCGAACATTCCGGAACCTTGGTGCATTCCGGAACTCTGAACATTCCGGAATTCCGAACATTCCGGAACCTTGGTGCATTCCGGAACTCTGAACATTCCGGAACTCTGACCATTCCGGAACCTTTGTGCATTCCGGAACCTTGGTGCATTCCGGAACTCTGAACATTCCGGAACTCCGAACATTCCGGAACCTTGGTGCATTCCGGAACTCTGAACATTCCGGAACCTTGGTACATTCCGGAATTCCGAACATTCCGGAATTCCGAACATTCCGGAACTCTGAACATTCCGGAATTCCGAACATTCCGGAACCTTGGTGCATTCCGGAACTCTGAACATTCCGGAATTCCGAACATTCCGGAACCTTGGTGCATTCCGGAACCTTGGTGCATTCCGGAACTCTGAACATTCCGGAACCTCTGTGCATTCCGGAACTCTTAACATTCCGGAACCTTGGTGCATTCCGGAACTCTGAACATTCCGGAACTCTGAACATTCCGGAATTCCGAACATTCCGGAACCTTGGTGCATTCCGGAACTCTGAACATTCCGGAACTCTGAACATTCCGGAATTCCAAACATTCCGGAACCTTGGTGCATTCCGGAACTCTGAACATTCCGGAACTCTGAACATTCCGGAATTCCGAACATTCCGGAACCTTGGTGCATTCCGGAACTCTGAACATTCCGGAATTCCGAACATTCCGGAACCTTGGTGCATTCCGGAACTCTGAACATTCCGGAACCTTTGTGCATTCCGGAACCTTGGTGCATTCCGGAACTCTGAACATTCCGGAACTCCGAACATTCCGGAACCTTGGTGCATTCCGGAACTCTGAACATTCCGGAACCTTGGTGCATTCCGGAACTCTGAACATTCCGGAACCTTGGTGCATTCCGGAACTCTGAACATTCCGGAATTCCGAACATTCCGTAACCTTGGTGCATTCCGGAACTCTGAACATTCCGGAACCTTTGTGCATTCCGGAACCTTGGTGCATTCCGGAACTCTGAACATTCCGGAACTCCGAACATTCCGGAACCTTGGTGCATTCCGGAATTCCGAACATTCCGGAACCTTTGTGCATTCCGGAACTTTGGTGCATTCCGTAACTCTGAACATTCCGGAATTCCGAACATTCCGGAATTCCGAACATTCCGGAACTCTGAACATTCCGGAATTCCGAACATTCCGGAACTCTGAACATTCCGGAATTCCGAACATTCCGGAACGTTGGTGCATTCCGGAACTCTGAACATTCCGGAACCTTGGTGCATTCCGGAACTCTGAACATTCCGGAATTCCGAACATTCCGGAACCTTGGTGCATTCCGGAACTCTGAACATTCCGGAATTCCGAACATTCCGGAACCTTGGTGCATTCCGGAACTCTGAACATTCCGGAACTCTGAACATTCCGGAATTCCGAACATTCCGGAACCTTGGTGCATTCGGGATCTCTGAACATTCCGGAATTCCGAACATTCCGGAACCTTTGTGCATTCCGGAATTCCGAACATTCCGGAACCTTGGTACATTCTGGAATTCCGAACATTCCGGAACCTTTGTGCATTCCGGAACTTTGGTGCATTCCGGAACTCTGAACATTCCGGAATTCCGAACATTCCGGAATTCCGAACATTCCGGAACTCTGAACATTCCAGAATTCCGAACATTCCGGAACCTTGGTGCATTCCGGAACTCTGAACATTCCGGAATTCCGAACATTCCGGAATTCCGAACATTCCGGAACTCTGAACATTCCAGAATTCCGAACATTCCGGAACCTTGGTGCATTCCGGAACTCTGAGCATTCCGGAACCTTGGTGCATTCCGGAACTCTGAACATTCCGGAATTCCGAACATTCCGGAACTCTGAACATTCCGGAATTCCGAACATTCCGGAACCTTGGTGCATTCCGGAACTCTGAACATTCCGGAATTCCGAACATTCCGGAACCTTGGTGCATTCCGGAACTCTGAACATTCCGGAACCTTGGTGCATTCCGGAACTCTGAACATTCCGGAACTCTGAACATTCCGGAATTCCGAACATTCCGGAACTCTGAACATTCCGGAATTCCGAACATTCCGGAACCTTGGTGCATTCCGGAACTCTGAACATTCCGGAACTCTGAACATTCCGGAATTCCGAACATTCCGGAACCTTGGTGCATTCGGGATCTCTGAACATTCCGGAATTCCGAACATTCCGGAACCTTTGTGCATTCCGGAATTCCGAACATTCCGGAACCTTGGTACATTCTGGAATTCCGAACATTCCGGAACCTTTGTGCATTCCGGAACTTTGGTGCATTCCGGAACTCTGAACATTCCGGAATTCCGAACATTCCGGAATTCCGAACATTCCGGAACTCTGAACATTCCAGAATTCCGAACATTCCGGAACCTTGGTGCATTCCGGAACTCTGAACATTCCGGAATTCCGAACATTCCGGAATTCCGAACATTCCGGAACTCTGAACATTCCAGAATTCCGAACATTCCGGAACCTTGGTGCATTCCGGAACTCTGAGCATTCCGGAACCTTGGTGCATTCCGGAACTCTGAACATTCCGGAATTCCGAACATTCCGGAACTCTGAACATTCCGGAATTCCGAACATTCCGGAACCTTGGTGCATTCCGGAACTCTGAACATTCCGGAACCTTGGTGCATTCCGGAACTCTGAACATTCCGGAACTCTGAACATTCCGGAATTCCGAACATTCCGGAACTCTGAACATTCCGGAATTCCGAACATTCCGGAACCTTGGTGCATTCCGGAACTCTGAACATTCCGGAACCTTGGTGCATTCCGGAACTCTGAACATTCCGGAACCTTGGTACATTCCGGAACTCTGAACATTCCGGAATTCCGAACATTCCGGAACTCTGAACATTCCGGAATTCCGAACATTCCGGAACGTTGGTGCATTCCGGAACTCTGAACATTCCGGAACCTTGGTGCATTCCGGAACTCTGAACATTCCGGAATTCCGAACATTCCGGAACCTTGGTGCATTCCGGAACTCTGAACATTCCGGAATTCCGAACATTCCGGAACCTTGGTGCATTCCGGAACTCTGAACATTCCGGAATTCCGAACATTCCGGAACCTTTGTGCATTCCGGAATTCCGAACATTCCGGAACCTTGGTACATTCTGGAATTCCGAACATTCCGGAACCTTTGTGCATTCCGGAACTTTGGTGCATTCCGGAACTCTGAACATTCCGGAATTCCGAACATTCCGGAATTCCGAACATTCCGGAACTCTGAACACTCCAGAATTCCGAACATTCCGGAACGTTGGTGCATTCCGGAACTCTGAACATTCCGGAACCTTGGTGCATTCCGGAACTCTGAACATTCCGGAACTCTGAACATTCCGGAATTCCGAACATTCCGGAACCTTGGTGCATTCGGGATCTCTGAACATTCCGGAATTCCGAACATTCCGGAACCTTTGTGCATTCCGGAATTCCGAACATTCCGGAACCTTGGTACATTCTGGAATTCCGAACATTCCGGAACCTTTGTGCATTCCGGAACTTTGGTGCATTCCGGAACTCTGAACATTCCGGAATTCCGAACATTCCGGAATTCCGAACATTCCGGAACTCTGAACATTCCAGAATTCCGAACATTCCGGAACCTTGGTGCATTCCGGAACTCTGAGCATTCCGGAATTCCGAACATTCCGGAACTCTGAACATTCCGGAATTCCGAACATTCCGGAACCTTGGTGCATTCCGGAACTCTGAACATTCCGGAACCTTGGTGCATTCCGGAACTCTGAACATTCCGGAACTCTGAACATTCCGGAATTCCGAACATTCCGGAACTCTGAACATTCCGGAATTCCGAACATTCCGGAACCTTGGTGCATTCCGGAACTCTGAACATTCCGGAACCTTGGTGCATTCCGGAACTCTGAACATTCCGGAACCTTGGTACATTCCGGAACTCTGAACATTCCGGAATTCCGAACATTCCGGAACTCTGAACATTCCGGAATTCCGAACATTCCGGAACGTTGGTGCATTCCGGAACTCTGAACATTCCGGAACCTTGGTGCATTCCGGAACTCTGAACATTCCGGAATTCCGAACATTCCGGAACCTTGGTGCATTCCGGAACTCTGAACATTCCGGAATTCCGAACATTCCGGAACCTTGGTGCATTCCGGAACTCTGAACATTCCGGAACCTTGGTACATTCCGGAACTCTGAACATTCCGGAATTCCGAACATTCCGGAACTCTGAACATTCCGGAATTCCGAACATTCCGGAACGTTGGTGCATTCCGGAACTCTGAACATTCCGGAACCTTGGTGCATTCCGGAACTCTGAACATTCCGGAACTCTGAACATTCCGGAATTCCGAACATTCCGGAAACTTGGTGCATTCGGGATCTCTGAACATTCCGGAATTCCGAACATTCCGGAACCTTTGTGCATTCCGGAATTCCGAACATTCCGGAACCTTGGTACATTCTGGAATTCCGAACATTCCGGAACCTTTGTGCATTCCGGAACTTTGGTGCATTCCGGAACTCTGAACATTCCGGAATTCCGAACATTCCGGAATTCCGAACATTCCGGAACTCTGAACATTCCAGAATTCCGAACATTCCGGAACCTTGGTGCATTCCGGAACTCTGAACATTCCGGAATTCCGAACATTCCGGAATTCCGAACATTCCGGAACTCTGAACATTCCAGAATTCCGAACATTCCGGAACCTTTGTGCATTCCGGAACTTTGGTGCATTCCGGAACTCTGAACATTCCGGAATTCCGAACATTCCGGAATTCCGAACATTCCGGAACTCTGAACACTCCAGAATTCCGAACATTCCGGAACGTTGGTGCATTCCGGAACTCTGAACATTCCGGAACCTTGGTGCATTCCGGAACTCTGAACATTCCGGAACTCTGAACATTCCGGAATTCCGAACATTCCGGAACCTTGGTGCATTCGGGATCTCTGAACATTCCGGAATTCCGAACATTCCGGAACCTTTGTGCATTCCGGAATTCCGAACATTCCGGAACCTTGGTACATTCTGGAATTCCGAACATTCCGGAACCTTTGTGCATTCCGGAACTTTGGTGCATTCCGGAACTCTGAACATTCCGGAATTCCGAACATTCCGGAATTCCGAACATTCCGGAACTCTGAACATTCCAGAATTCCGAACATTCCGGAACCTTGGTGCATTCCGGAACTCTGAGCATTCCGGAACCTTGGTGCATTCCGGAACTCTGAACATTCCGGAATTCCGAACATTCCGGAACTCTGAACATTCCGGAATTCCGAACATTCCGGAACCTTGGTGCATTCCGGAACTCTGAACATTCCGGAACCTTGGTGCATTCCGGAACTCTGAACATTCCGGAACTCTGAACATTCCGGAATTCCGAACATTCCGGAACTCTGAACATTCCGGAATTCCGAACATTCCGGAACCTTGGTGCATTCCGGAACTCTGAACATTCCGGAACCTTGGTGCATTCCGGAACTCTGAACATTCCGGAACCTTGGTACATTCCGGAACTCTGAACATTCCGGAATTCCGAACATTCCGGAACTCTGAACATTCCGGAATTCCGAACATTCCGGAACGTTGGTGCATTCCGGAACTCTGAACATTCCGGAACCTTGGTGCATTCCGGAACTCTGAACATTCCGGAATTCCGAACATTCCGGAACCTTGGTGCATTCCGGAACTCTGAACATTCCGGAATTCCGAACATTCCGGAACCTTGGTGCATTCCGGAACTCTGAACATTCCGGAACCTTGGTACATTCCGGAACTCTGAACATTCCGGAATTCCGAACATTCCGGAACTCTGAACATTCCGGAATTCCGAACATTCCGGAACGTTGGTGCATTCCGGAACTCTGAACATTCCGGAACCTTGGTGCATTCCGGAACTCTGAACATTCCGGAACTCTGAACATTCCGGAATTCCGAACATTCCGGAAACTTGGTGCATTCGGGATCTCTGAACATTCCGGAATTCCGAACATTCCGGAACCTTTGTGCATTCCGGAATTCCGAACATTCCGGAACCTTGGTACATTCTGGAATTCCGAACATTCCGGAACCTTTGTGCATTCCGGAACTTTGGTGCATTCCGGAACTCTGAACATTCCGGAATTCCGAACATTCCGGAATTCCGAACATTCCGGAACTCTGAACATTCCAGAATTCCGAACATTCCGGAACCTTGGTGCATTCCGGAACTCTGAACATTCCGGAATTCCGAACATTCCGGAATTCCGAACATTCCGGAACTCTGAACATTCCAGAATTCCGAACATTCCGGAACCTTGGTGCATTCCGGAACTCTGAGCATTCCGGAACCTTGGTGCATTCCGGAACTCTGAACATTCCGGAATTCCGAACATTCCGGAACTCTGAACATTCCGGAATTCCGAACATTCCGGAACCTTGGTGCATTCCGGAACTCTGAACATTCCGGAACCTTGGTGCATTCCGGAACTCTGAACATTCCGGAACTCTGAACATTCCGGAATTCCGAACATTCCGGAACTCTGAACATTCCGGAATTCCGAACATTCCGGAACGTTGGTGCATTCCGGAACTCTGAACATTCCGGAACCTTGGTGCATTCCGGAACTCTGAACATTCCGGAATTCCGAACATTCCGGAACCTTGGTGCATTCCGGAACTCTGAACATTCCGGAATTCCGAACATTCCGGAACCTTGGTGCATTCCGGAACTCTGAACATTCCGGAACTCTGAACATTCCGGAATTCCGAACATTCCGGAACCTTGGTGCATTCGGGATCTCTGAACATTCCGGAATTCCGAACATTCCGGAACCTTTGTGCATTCCGGAATTCCGAACATTCCGGAACCTTGGTACATTCTGGAATTCCGAACATTCCGGAACCTTTGTGCATTCCGGAACTTTGGTGCATTCCGGAACTCTGAACATTCCGGAATTCTGAACATTCCGGAATTCCGAACATTCCGGAACTCTGAACATTCCAGAATTCCGAACATTCCGGAACCTTGGTGCATTCCGGAACTCTGAACATTCCGGAATTCCGAACATTCCGGAATTCCGAACATTCCGGAACTCTGAACATTCCAGAATTCCGAACATTCCGGAACCTTGGTGCATTCCGGAACTCTGAGCATTCCGGAACCTTGGTGCATTCCGGAACTCTGAACATTCCGGAATTCCGAACATTCCGGAACTCTGAACATTCCGGAATTCCGAACATTCCGGAACCTTGGTGCATTCCGGAACTCTGAACATTCCGGAATTCCGAACATTCCGGAACCTTGGTGCATTCCGGAACTCTGAACATTCCGGAACCTTGGTGCATTCCGGAACTCTGAACATTCCGGAACCTTGGTACATTCCGGAACTCTGAACATTCCGGAATTCCGAACATTCCGGAACTCTGAACATTCCGGAATTCCGAACATTCCGGAACGTTGGTGCATTCCGGAACTCTGAACATTCCGGAACCTTGGTGCATTCCGGAACTCTGAACATTCCGGAATTCCGAACATTCCGGAACCTTGGTGCATTCCGGAACTCTGAACATTCCGGAATTCCGAACATTCCGGAACCTTGGTGCATTCCGGAACTCTGAACATTCCGGAACCTTGGTGCATTCCGGAACTCTGAACATTCCGGAATTCCGAACATTCCGGAACTCTGAACATTCCGGAATTCCGAACATTCCGGAACCTTGGTGCATTCCGGAACTCTGAACATTCCGGAACCTTGGTGCATTCCGGAACTCTGAACATTCCGGAACTCTGAACATTCCGGAACTCTGAACATTCCGGAATTCCGAACATTCCGGAACCTTGGTGCATTCGGGATCTCTGAACATTCCGGAATTCCGAACATTCCGGAACCTTTGTGCATTCCGGAATTCCGAACATTCCGGAACGTTGGTGCATTCCGGAACTCTGAACATTCCGGAACCTTGGTGCATTCCGGAACTCTGAACATTCCGGAATTCCGAACATTCCGGAACCTTGGTGCATTCCGGAACTCTGAACATTCCGGAACCTTGGTACATTCCGGAACTCTGAACATTCCGGAATTCCGAACATTCCGGAACTCTGAACATTCCGGAATTCCGAACATTCCGGAACCTTGGTGCATTCCGGAACTCTGAACATTCCGGAACCTTGGTGCATTCCGGAACTCTGAACATTCCGGAACTCTGAACATTCCGGAATTCCGAACATTCCGGAACTCTGAACATTCCGGAATTCCGAACATTCCGGAACCTTGGTGCATTCCGGAACTCTGAACATTCCGGAACTCTGAACATTCCGGAATTCCGAACATTCCGGAACCTTGGTGCATTCGGGATCTCTGAACATTCCGGAATTCCGAACATTCCGGAACCTTTGTGCATTCCGGAATTCCGAACATTCCGGAACCTTGGTACATTCTGGAATTCCGAACATTCCGGAACCTTTGTGCATTCCGGAACTTTGGTGCATTCCGGAACTCTGAACATTCCGGAATTCCGAACATTCCGGAATTCCGAACATTCCGGAACTCTGAACATTCCAGAATTCCGAACATTCCGGAACCTTGGTGCATTCCGGAACTCTGAACATTCCGGAATTCCGAACATTCCGGAATTCCGAACATTCCGGAACTCTGAACATTCCAGAATTCCGAACATTCCGGAACCTTGGTGCATTCCGGAACTCTGAGCATTCCGGAACCTTGGTGCATTCCGGAACTCTGAACATTCCGGAATTCCGAACATTCCGGAACTCTGAACATTCCGGAATTCCGAACATTCCGGAACCTTGGTGCATTCCGGAACTCTGAACATTCCGGAACCTTGGTGCATTCCGGAACTCTGAACATTCCGGAACTCTGAACATTCCGGAATTCCGAACATTCCGGAACTCTGAACATTCCGGAATTCCGAACATTCCGGAACCTTGGTGCATTCCGGAACTCTGAACATTCCGGAACTCTGAACATTCCGGAATTCCGAACATTCCGGAACCTTGGTGCATTCGGGATCTCTGAACATTCCGGAATTCCGAACATTCCGGAACCTTTGTGCATTCCGGAATTCCGAACATTCCGGAACCTTGGTACATTCTGGAATTCCGAACATTCCGGAACCTTTGTGCATTCCGGAAATTTGGTGCATTCCGGAACTCTGAACATTCCGGAATTCCGAACATTCCGGAATTCCGAACATTCCGGAACTCTGAACACTCCAGAATTCCGAACATTCCGGAACGTTGGTGCATTCCGGAACTCTGAACATTCCGGAACCTTGGTGCATTCCGGAACTCTGAACATTCCGGAACTCTGAACATTCCGGAATTCCGAACATTCCGGAACCTTGGTGCATTCCGGAACTCTGAACATTCCGGAATTCCGAACATTCCGGAACCTTTGTGCATTCCGGAATTCCGAACATTCCGGAACCTTGGTACATTCTGGAATTCCGAACATTCCGGAACCTTTGTGCATTCCGGAACTTTGGTGCATTCCGGAACTCTGAACATTCCGGAATTCCGAACATTCCGGAATTCCGAACATTCCGGAACTCTGAACACTCCAGAATTCCGAACATTCCGGAACGTTGGTGCATTCCGGAACTCTGAACATTCCGGAACCTTGGTGCATTCCGGAACTCTGAACATTCCGGAACTCTGAACATTCCGGAATTCCGAACATTCCGGAACCTTGGTGCATTCGGGATCTCTGAACATTCCGGAACCTTGGTGCATTCCGGAACTCTGAACATTCCGGAATTCCGAACATTCCGGAACTCTGAACATTCCGGAATTCCGAACATTCCGGAACCTTGGTGCATTCCGGACCTCTGAACATTCCGGAACCTTGGTGCATTCCGGAACTCTGAACATTCCGGAATTCCGAACATTCCGGAACTCTGAACATTCCGGAATTCCGAACATTCCGGAACTCTGAACATTCCGGAATTCCGAACATTCCGGAACCTTGGTGCATTCCGGAACTCTGAACATTCCGGAACCTTGGTGCATTCCGGAACTCTGAACATTCCGGAACCTTGGTACATTCCGGAACTCTGAACATTCCGGAATTCCGAACATTCCGGAACTCTGAACATTCCGGAATTCCGAACATTCCGGAACGTTGGTGCATTCCGGAACTCTGAACATTCCGGAATTCCGAACATTCCGGAACCTTGGTGCATTCCGGAACTCTGAACATTCCGGAATTCCGAACATTCCGGAACGTTGGTGCATTCCGGAACTCTGAACATTCCGGAACCTTGGTGCATTCCGGAACTCTGAACATTCCGGAACTCTGAACATTCCGGAATTCCGAACATTCCGGAAACTTGGTGCATTCGGGATCTCTGAACATTCCGGAATTCCGAACATTCCGGAACCTTTGTGCATTCCGGAATTCCGAACATTCCGGAACCTTGGTGCATTCCGGAACTCTGAACATTCCGGAATTCCGAACATTCCGGAACCTTGGTGCATTCCGGAACTCTGAACATTCCGGAATTCCGAACATTCCGGAACTCTGAACATTCCGGAATTCCGAACATTCCGGAACCTTGGTGCATTCCGGAACTCTGAACATTCCGGAACCTTTGTGCATTCCGGAACTTTGGTGCATTCCGGAACTCTGAACATTCCGGAATTCCGAACATTCCGGAACTCTGAACATTCCGGAATTCCGAACATTCCGGAACCTTGGTGCATTCCGGAACTCTGAACATTCCGGAACCTTGGTGCATTCCGGAACTCTGAACATTCCGGAACCTTGGTACATTCCGGAACTCTGAACATTCCGGAATTCCGAACATTCCGGAACTCTGAACATTCCGGAATTCCGAACATTCCGGAACCTTGGTGCATTCCGGAACTCTGAACATTCCGGAACCTTGGTGCATTCCGGAACTCTGAACATTCCGGAACCTTGGTACATTCCGGAACTCTGAACATTCCGGAATTCCGAACATTCCGGAACTCTGAACATTCCGGAATTCCGAACATTCCGGAACGTTGGTGCATTCCGGAACTCTGAACATTCCGGAATTCCGAACATTCCGGAACCTTGGTGCATTCCGGAACTCTGAACATTCCGGAATTCCGAACATTCCGGAACGTTGGTGCATTCCGGAACTCTGAACATTCCGGAACCTTGGTGCATTCCGGAACTCTGAACATTCCGGAACTCTGAACATTCCGGAATTCCGAACATTCCGGAAACTTGGTGCATTCGGGATCTCTGAACATTCCGGAATTCCGAACATTCCGGAACCTTTGTGCATTCCGGAATTCCGAACATTCCGGAACCTTGGTACATTCTGGAATTCCGAACATTCCGGAACCTTTGTGCATTCCGGAACTTTGGTGCATTCCGGAACTCTGAACATTCCGGAATTCCGAACATTCCGGAATTCCGAACATTCCGGAACTCTGAACATTCCAGAATTCCGAACATTCCGGAACCTTGGTGCATTCCGGAACTCTGAACATTCCGGAATTCCGAACATTCCGGAATTCCGAACATTCCGGAACTCTGAACATTCCAGAATTCCGAACATTCCGGAACCTTGGTGCATTCCGGAACTCTGAGCATTCCGGAACCTTGGTGCATTCCGGAACTCTGAACATTCCGGAATTCCGAACATTCCGGAACTCTGAACATTCCGGAATTCCGAACATTCCGGAACCTTGGTGCATTCCGGAACTCTGAACATTCCGGAACCTTGGTGCATTCCGGAACTCTGAACATTCCGGAACTCTGAACATTCCGGAATTCCGAACATTCCGGAACTCTGAACATTCCGGAATTCCGAACATTCCGGAACCTTGGTGCATTCCGGAACTCTGAACATTCCGGAACCTTGGTGCATTCCGGAACTCTGAACATTCCGGAACCTTGGTACATTCCGGAACTCTGAACATTCCGGAATTCCGAACATTCCGGAACTCTGAACATTCCGGAATTCCGAACATTCCGGAACGTTGGTGCATTCCGGAACTCTGAACATTCCGGAACCTTGGTGCATTCCGGAACTCTGAACATTCCGGAATTCCGAACATTCCGGAACCTTGGTGCATTCCGGAACTCTGAACATTCCGGAATTCCGAACATTCCGGAACCTTGGTGCATTCCGGAACTCTGAACATTCCGGAATTCCGAACATTCCGGAACTCTGAACATTCCGGAATTCCGAACATTCCGGAACCTTGGTGCATTCCGGAACTCTGAACATTCCGGAACCTTTGTGCATTCCGGAACTTTGGTGCATTCCGGAACTCTGAACATTCCGGAATTCCGAACATTCCGGAACTCTGAACATTCCGGAATTCCGAACATTCCGGAACCTTGGTGCATTCCGGAACTCTGAACATTCCGGAACCTTGGTGCATTCCGGAACTCTGAACATTCCGGAACCTTGGTACATTCCGGAACTCTGAACATTCCGGAATTCCGAACATTCCGGAACTCTGAACATTCCGGAATTCCGAACATTCCGGAACGTTGGTGCATTCCGGAACTCTGAACATTCCGGAATTCCGAACATTCCGGAACCTTGGTGCATTCCGGAACTCTGAACATTCCGGAATTCCGAACATTCCGGAACGTTGGTGCATTCCGGAACTCTGAACATTCCGGAACCTTGGTGCATTCCGGAACTCTGAACATTCCGGAACTCTGAACATTCCGGAATTCCGAACATTCCGGAAACTTGGTGCATTCGGGATCTCTGAACATTCCGGAATTCCGAACATTCCGGAACCTTTGTGCATTCCGGAATTCCGAACATTCCGGAACCTTGGTACATTCTGGAATTCCGAACATTCCGGAACCTTTGTGCATTCCGGAACTTTGGTGCATTCCGGAACTCTGAACATTCCGGAATTCCGAACATTCCGGAATTCCGAACATTCCGGAACTCTGAACATTCCAGAATTCCGAACATTCCGGAACCTTGGTGCATTCCGGAACTCTGAACATTCCAGAATTCCGAACATTCCGGAACCTTGGTGCATTCCGGAACTCTGAGCATTCCGGAACCTTGGTGCATTCCGGAACTCTGAACATTCCGGAATTCCGAACATTCCGGAACTCTGAACATTCCGGAATTCCGAACATTCCGGAACCTTGGTGCATTCCGGAACTCTGAACATTCCGGAACCTTGGTGCATTCCGGAACTCTGAACATTCCGGAACTCTGAACATTCCGGAATTCCGAACATTCCGGAACTCTGAACATTCCGGAATTCCGAACATTCCGGAACCTTGGTGCATTCCGGAACTCTGAACATTCCGGAACCTTGGTGCATTCCGGAACTCTGAACATTCCGGAACCTTGGTACATTCCGGAACTCTGAACATTCCGGAATTCCGAACATTCCGGAACTCTGAACATTCCGGAATTCCGAACATTCCGGAACGTTGGTGCATTCCGGAACTCTGAACATTCCGGAACCTTGGTGCATTCCGGAACTCTGAACATTCCGGAATTCCGAACATTCCGGAACCTTGGTGCATTCCGGAACTCTGAACATTCCGGAATTCCGAACATTCCGGAACCTTGGTGCATTCCGGAACTCTGAACATTCCGGAATTCCGAACATTCCGGAACCTTTGTGCATTCCGGAATTCCGAACATTCCGGAACCTTGGTACATTCTGGAATTCCGAACATTCCGGAATTCCGAACATTCCGGAACTCTGAACATTCCAGAATTCCGAACATTCCGGAACCTTGGTGCATTCCGGAACTCTGAACATTCCGGAATTCCGAACATTCCGGAATTCCGAACATTCCGGAACTCTGAACATTCCAGAATTCCGAACATTCCGGAACCTTGGTGCATTCCGGAACTCTGAGCATTCCGGAACCTTGGTGCATTCCGGAACTCTGAACATTCCGGAATTCCGAACATTCCGGAACTCTGAACATTCCGGAATTCCGAACATTCCGGAACCTTGGTGCATTCCGGAACTCTGAACATTCCGGAACCTTGGTGCATTCCGGAACTCTGAACATTCCGGAACTCTGAACATTCCGGAATTCCGAACATTCCGGAACTCTGAACATTCCGGAATTCCGAACATTCCGGAACCTTGGTGCATTCCGGAACTCTGAACATTCCGGAACCTTGGTGCATTCCGGAACTCTGAACATTCCGGAACCTTGGTACATTCCGGAACTCTGAACATTCCGGAATTCCGAACATTCCGGAACTCTGAACATTCCGGAATTCCGAACATTCCGGAACGTTGGTGCATTCCGGAACTCTGAACATTCCGGAACCTTGGTGCATTCCGGAACTCTGAACATTCCGGAATTCCGAACATTCCGGAACCTTGGTGCATTCCGGAACTCTGAACATTCCGGAATTCCGAACATTCCGGAACCTTGGTGCATTCCGGAACTCTGAACATTCCGGAATTCCGAACATTCCGGAACCTTTGTGCATTCCGGAATTCCGAACATTCCGGAACCTTGGTACATTCTGGAATTCCGAACATTCCGGAACCTTTGTGCATTCCGGAACTTTGGTGCATTCCGGAACTCTGAACATTCCGGAATTCCGAACATTCCGGAATTCCGAACATTCCGGAACTCTGAACACTCCAGAATTCCGAACATTCCGGAACCTTGGTGCATTCCGGAACTCTGAACATTCCGGAATTCCGAACATTCCGGAATTCCGAACATTCCGGAACCTTGGTGCATTCCGGAACTCTGAACATTCCGGAATTCCGAACATTCCGGAACCTTTGTGCATTCCGGAACCTTGGTGCATTCCGGAACTCTGAACATTCCGGAATTCCGAACATTCCGGAATTCCGAACATTCCGGAACTCTGAACATTCCGGAATTCCGAACATTCCGGAACTCTGAACATTCCGGAATTCCGAACATTCCGGAACCTTGGTGCATTCCGGAACTCTGAACATTCCGGAATTCCGAAAATTCCGGAACCTTGCTGCATTCCGGAACTCTGAATTCCGGAACCTTGGTACATTCCGGAACTCTGAACATTCCGGAACTCTGAACATTCCGGAATTCCGAACATTCCGGAACCTTGGTGCATTCGGGAACTCTGAACATTCCGGAATTCCGAACATTCCGGAACCTTTGTGCATTCCGGAATTCCGAACATTCCGGAACCTTGGTACATTCTGGAATTCCGAACATTCCGGAACTTTTGTGCATTCCGGAACTTTGGTGCATTCCGGAACTCTGAACATTCCGGAATTCCGAACATTCCGGAATTCCGAACATTCCGGAACTCTGAACATTCCAGAATTCCGAACATTCCGGAACCTTGGTGCATTCCGGAACTCTGAACATTCCGGAATTCCGAACATTCCGGAACTCTGAACATTCCGGAATTCCGAACATTCCGGAACCTTGGTGCATTCCGGAACTCTGAACATTCCGGAACCTTGGTGCATTCCGGAACTCTGAACATTCCGGAATTCCGAACATTCCGGAATTCCGAACATTCCGGAACTCTGAACATTCCAGAATTCCGAAAATTCCGGAACCTTGCTGCATTCCGGAACTCTGAATTCCGGAACCTTGGTACATTCCGGAACTCTGAACATTCCGGAACTCTGAACATTCCGGAATTCCGAACATTCCGGAACCTTGGTGCATTCGGGAACTCTGAACATTCCGGAATTCCGAACATTCCGGAACCTTTGTGCATTCCGGAATTCCGAACATTCCGGAACCTTGGTACATTCTGGAATTCCGAACATTCCGGAACTTTTGTGCATTCCGGAACTTTGGTGCATTCCGGAACTCTGAACATTCCGGAATTCCGAACATTCCGGAATTCCGAACATTCCGGAACTCTGAACATTCCAGAATTCCGAACATTCCGGAACCTTGGTGCATTCCGGAACTCTGAACATTCCGGAATTCCGAACATTCCGGAATTCCGAACATTCCGGAACTCTGAACATTCCAGAATTCCGAACATTCCGGAACCTTGGTGCATTCCGGAACTCTGAACATTCCGGAACCTTGGTGCATTCCGGAACTCTGAACATTCCGGAACCTTTGTGCATTCCGGAATTCCGAACATTCCGGAACCTTGGTACATTCTGGAATTCCGAACATTCCGGAACTCTGAACATTCCGGAATTCCGAACATTCCGGAACCTTTGTGCATTCCGGAACCTTGGTGCATTCCGGAACTCTGAACATTCCGGAATTCCGAACATTCCGGAATTCCGAACATTCCGGAACTCTGAACATTCCGGAATTCCGAACATTCCGGAACTCTGAACATTCCGGAATTCCGAACATTCCGGAACCTTGGTGCATTCCGGAACTCTGAACATTCCGGAATTCCGAAAATTCCGGAACCTTGCTGCATTCCGGAACTCTGAATTCCGGAACCTTGGTACATTCCGGAACTCTGAACATTCCGGAACTCTGAACATTCCGGAATTCCGAACATTCCGGAACCTTGGTGCATTCGGGAACTCTGAACATTCCGGAATTCCGAACATTCCGGAACCTTGGTGCATTCCGGAACTCTGAACATTCCGGAATTCCGAACATTCCGGAATTCCGAACATTCCGGAACTCTGAACATTCCAGAATTCCGAACATTCCGGAACCTTGGTGCATTCCGGAACTCTGAACATTCCGGAATTCCGAACATTCCGGAATTCCGAACATTCCGGAACTCTGAACATTCCAGAATTCCGAACATTCCGGAACCTTGGTGCATTCCGGAACTCTGAACATTCCGGAACCTTGGTGCATTCCGGAACTCTGAACATTCCCGAACCTTTGTGCATTCCGGAACTCTGAACATTCCGGAACTCTGAACATTCCGGAACCTTGGTGCATTCCGGAACTCTGAACATTCCGGAATTCCGAACATTCCGGAACCTTTGTGCATTCCGGAACCTTGGTGCATTCCGGAACTCTGAACATTCCGGAATTCCGAACATTCCGGAACCTTGGTGCATTCCGGAACTCTGAACATTCCGGAACCTTTGTGCATTCCGGAACCTTGGTGCATTCCGGAACTCTGAACATTCCGGAACCTTGGTACATTCCGGAATTCCGAACATTCCGGAACCTTGGTGCATTCCGGAACTCTGAACATTCCGGAACTCTGAACATTCCGGAATTCCAAACATTCCGGAACCTTGGTGCATTCCGGAACTCTGAACATTCCGGAACTCTGAACATTCCGGAATTCCGAACATTCCGGAACCTTTGTGCATTCCGGAATTCCGAACATTCCGGAACCTTGGTACATTCTGGAATTCCGAACATTCCGGAACCTTTGTGCATTCCGGAACTTTGGTGCATTCCGGAACTCTGAACATTCCGGAACTCCGAACATTCCGGAACCTTGGTGCATTCCGGAACTCTGAACATTCCGGAACCTTGGTACATTCCGGAATTCCGAACATTCCGGAACCTTGGTGCATTCCGGAACTCTGAACATTCCGGAACCTCTGTGCATTCCGGAACTCTTAACATTCCGGAACCTTGGTGCATTCCGGAACTCTGAACATTCCGGAACTCTGAACATTCCGGAATTCCGAACATTCCGGAACCTTGGTGCATTCCGGAACTCTGAACATTCCGGAACTCTGAACATTCCGGAATTCCAAACATTCCGGAACCTTGGTGCATTCCGGAACTCTGAACATTCCGGAACTCTGAACATTCCGGAATTCCGAACATTCCGGAACCTTGGTGCATTCCGGAACTCTGAACATTCCGGAATTCCGAACATTCCGGAACCTTGGTGCATTCCGGAACTCTGACCATTCCGGAACCTTTGTGCATTCCGGAACCTTGGTGCATTCCGGAACTCTGAACATTCCGGAATTCCGAACATTCCGGAACCTTGGTGCATTCCGGAACTCTGAACATTCCGGAATTCCGAACATTCCGGAACCTTGGTGCATTCCGGAACTCTGAACATTCCGGAATTCCGAACATTCCGGAACCTTGGTGCATTCCGGAACTCTGAACATTCCGGAACCTTGGTACATTCCGGAATTCCGAACATTCCGGAATTCCGAACATTCCGGAACCTTTGTGCATTCCGGAACCTTGGTGCATTCCGGAACTCTGAACATTCCGGAATTCCGAACATTCCGGAACCTTTGTGCATTCCGGAACCTTGGTGCATTCCGGAACCTTGGTGCATTCCGGAACTCTGAACATTCCGGAATTCCGAACATTCCGGAACCTTGGTGCATTCCGGAACTCTTAACATTCCGGAACTCTGAACATTCCGGAATTCCGAACATTCCGGAACCTTGGTGCATTCCGGAACTCTGAACATTCCGGAATTCCAAACATTCCGGAACCTTGGTGCATTCCGGAACTCTGAACATTCCGGAACTCTGAACATTCCGGAATTCCGAACATTCCGGAACCTTGGTGCATTCCGGAACTCTGAACATTCCGGAATTCCGAACATTCCGGAACCTTGGTGCATTCCGGAACTCTGAACATTCCGGAACTCTGACCATTCCGGAACCTTTGTGCATTCCGGAACCTTGGTGCATTCCGGAACTCTGAACATTCCGGAACTCCGAACATTCCGGAACCTTGGTGCATTCCGGAACTCTGAACATTCCGGAACCTTGGTACATTCCGGAATTCCGAACATTCCGGAATTCCGAACATTCCGGAACTCTGAACATTCCGGAATTCCGAACATTCCGGAACCTTGGTGCATTCCGGAACTCTGAACATTCCGGAATTCCGAACATTCCGGAACCTTGGTGCATTCCGGAACCTTGGTGCATTCCGGAACTCTGAACATTCCGGAACCTCTGTGCATTCCGGAACTCTTAACATTCCGGAACCTTGGTGCATTCCGGAACTCTGAACATTCCGGAACTCTGAACATTCCGGAATTCCGAACATTCCGGAACCTTGGTGCATTCCGGAACTCTGAACATTCCGGAACTCTGAACATTCCGGAATTCCAAACATTCCGGAACCTTGGTGCATTCCGGAACTCTGAACATTCCGGAACCTTTGTGCATTCCGGAACCTTGGTGCATTCCGGAACTCTGAACATTCCGGAATTCCGAACATTCCGGAACCTTGGTGCATTCCGGAACTCTGAACATTCCGGAACCTTGGTACATTCCGGAATTCCGAACATTCCGGAATTCCGAACATTCCGGAACTCTGAACATTCCAGAATTCCGAACATTCCGGAACCTTGGTGCATTCCGGAACTCTGAACATTCCGGAATTCCGAACATTCCGGAACCTTGGTGCATTCCGGAACTCTAAACATTCCGGAATTCCGAACATTCCGGAACCTTGGTGCATTCCGGAACTCTGAACATTCCGGAATTCCGAACATTCCGGAATTCCGAACATTCCGGAACTCTGAACATTCCAGAATTCCGAACATTCCGGAACCTTGGTGCATTCCGGAACTCTGAACATTCCGGAATTCCGAACATTCCGGAACCTTGGTGCATTCCGGAACTCTAAACATTCCGGAATTCCGAACATTCCGGAACCTTGGTGCATTCCGGAACTCTGAACATTCCGGAATTCCGAACATTCCGGAACCTTTGTGCATTCCGGAACCTTGGTGCATTCCGGAACTCTGAACATTCCGGAATTCCGAACATTCCGGAACCTTTGTGCATTCCGGAACCTTGGTGCATTCCGGAACCTTGGTGCATTCCGGAACTCTGAACATTCCGGAATTCCGAACATTCCGGAACCTTGGTGCATTCCGGAACTCTTAACATTCCGGAACTCTGAACATTCCGGAATTCCGAACATTCCGGAACCTTGGTGCATTCCGGAACTCTGAACATTCCGGAATTCCAAACATTCCGGAACCTTGGTGCATTCCGGAACTCTGAACATTCCGGAACTCTGAACATTCCGGAATTCCGAACATTCCGGAACCTTGGTGCATTCCGGAACTCTGAACATTCCGGAATTCCGAACATTCCGGAACCTTGGTGCATTCCGGAACTCTGAACATTCCGGAACTCTGACCATTCCGGAACCTTTGTGCATTCCGGAACCTTGGTGCATTCCGGAACTCTGAACATTCCGGAACTCCGAACATTCCGGAACCTTGGTGCATTCCGGAACTCTGAACATTCCGGAACCTTGGTACATTCCGGAATTCCGAACATTCCGGAATTCCGAACATTCCGGAACTCTGAACATTCCGGAATTCCGAACATTCCGGAACCTTGGTGCATTCCGGAACTCTGAACATTCCGGAATTCCGAACATTCCGGAACCTTGGTGCATTCCGGAACCTTGGTGCATTCCGGAACTCTGAACATTCCGGAACCTCTGTGCATTCCGGAACTCTTAACATTCCGGAACCTTGGTGCATTCCGGAACTCTGAACATTCCGGAACTCTGAACATTCCGGAATTCCGAACATTCCGGAACCTTGGTGCATTCCGGAACTCTGAACATTCCGGAACTCTGAACATTCCGGAATTCCAAACATTCCGGAACCTTGGTGCATTCCGGAACTCTGAACATTCCGGAACTCTGAACATTCCGGAATTCCGAACATTCCGGAACCTTGGTGCATTCCGGAACTCTGAACATTCCGGAATTCCGAACATTCCGGAACCTTGGTGCATTCCGGAACTCTGAACATTCCGGAACTCTGACCATTCCGGAACCTTTGTGCATTCCGGAACCTTGGTGCATTCCGGAACTCTGAACATTCCGGAACTCCGAACATTCCGGAACCTTGGTGCATTCCGGAACTCTGAACATTCCGGAACCTTGGTGCATTCCGGAACTCTGAACATTCCGGAACCTTGGTGCATTCCGGAACTCTGAACATTCCGGAATTCCGAACATTCCGGAACCTTGGTGCATTCCGGAACTCTGAACATTCCGGAATTCCGAACATTCCGGAACCTTGGTGCATTCCGGAATTCCGAACATTCCGGAACCTTTGTGCATTCCGGAACTTTGGTGCATTCCGGAACTCTGAACATTCCGGAATTCCGAACATTCCGGAATTCCGAACATTCCGGAACTCTGAACATTCCGGAATTCCGAACATTCCGGAACTCTGAACATTCCGGAATTCCGAACATTCCGGAACGTTGGTGCATTCCGGAACTCTGAACATTCCGGAACCTTGGTGCATTCCGGAACTCTGAACATTCCGGAATTCCGAACATTCCGGAACCTTGGTGCATTCCGGAACTCTGAACATTCCGGAATTCCGAACATTCCGGAACCTTGGTGCATTCCGGAACTCTGAACATTCCGGAACTCTGAACATTCCGGAATTCCGAACATTCCGGAACCTTGGTGCATTCGGGATCTCTGAACATTCCGGAATTCCGAACATTCCGGAACCTTTGTGCATTCCGGAATTCCGAACATTCCGGAACCTTGGTACATTCTGGAATTCCGAACATTCCAGAACCTTTGTGCATTCCGGAACTTTGGTGCATTCCGGAACTCTGAACATTCCGGAATTCCGAACATTCCGGAATTCCGAACATTCCGGAACTCTGAACATTCCAGAATTCCGAACATTCCGGAACCTTGGTGCATTCCGGAACTCTGAACATTCCGGAATTCCGAACATTCCGGAATTCCGAACATTCCGGAACTCTGAACATTCCAGAATTCCGAACATTCCGGAACCTTGGTGCATTCCGGAACTCTGAGCATTCCGGAACCTTGGTGCATTCCGGAACTCTGAACATTCCGGAATTCCGAACATTCCGGAACTCTGAACATTCCGGAATTCCGAACATTCCGGAACCTTGGTGCATTCCGGAACTCTGAACATTCCGGAATTCCGAACATTCCGGAACCTTGGTGCATTCCGGAACTCTGAACATTCCGGAACCTTGGTGCATTCCGGAACTCTGAACATTCCGGAACCTTGGTACATTCCGGAACTCTGAACATTCCGGAATTCCGAACATTCCGGAACTCTGAACATTCCGGAATTCCGAACATTCCGGAACGTTGGTGCATTCCGGAACTCTGAACATTCCGGAACCTTGGTGCATTCCGGAACTCTGAACATTCCGGAATTCCGAACATTCCGGAACCTTGGTGCATTCCGGAACTCTGAACATTCCGGAATTCCGAACATTCCGGAACCTTGGTGCATTCCGGAACTCTGAACATTCCGGAACTCTGAACATTCCGGAATTCCGAACATTCCGGAACCTTGGTGCATTCGGGATCTCTGAACATTCCGGAATTCCGAACATTCCGGAACCTTTGTGCATTCCGGAATTCCGAACATTCCGGAACCTTGGTACATTCTGGAATTCCGAACATTCCGGAACCTTTGTGCATTCCGGAACTTTGGTGCATTCCGGAACTCTGAACATTCCGGAATTCCGAACATTCCGGAACTCTGAACATTCCGGAATTCCGAACATTCCGGAACCTTGGTGCATTCCGGAACTCTGAACATTCCGGAACCTTGGTGCATTCCGGAACTCTGAACATTCCGGAACTCTGAACATTCCGGAATTCCGAACATTCCGGAACCTTGGTGCATTCGGGATCTCTGAACATTCCGGAATTCCGAACATTCCGGAACCTTTGTGCATTCCGGAATTCCGAACATTCCGGAACCTTGGTACATTCTGGAATTCCGAACATTCCGGAACCTTTGTGCATTCCGGAACTTTGGTGCATTCCGGAACTCTGAACATTCCGGAATTCCGAACATTCCGGAATTCCGAACATTCCGGAACTCTGAACATTCCAGAATTCCGAACATTCCGGAACCTTGGTGCATTCCGGAACTCTGAACATTCCGGAATTCCGAACATTCCGGAATTCCGAACATTCCGGAACTCTGAACATTCCGGAACCTTGGTGCATTCCGGAACTCTGAACATTCCGGAATTCCGAACATTCCGGAACTCTGAACATTCCGGAATTCCGAACATTCCGGAACCTTGGTGCATTCCGGAACTCTGAACATTCCGGAACCTTGGTGCATTCCGGAACTCTGAACATTCCGGAACTCTGAACATTCCGGAATTCCGAACATTCCGGAACTCTGAACATTCCGGAATTCCGAACATTCCGGAACCTTGGTGCATTCCGGAACTCTGAACATTCCGGAACCTTGGTGCATTCCGGAACTCTGAACATTCCGGAACCTTGGTACATTCCGGAACTCTGAACATTCCGGAATTCCGAACATTCCGGAACTCTGAACATTCCGGAATTCCGAACATTCCGGAACGTTGGTGCATTCCGGAACTCTGAACATTCCGGAACCTTGGTGCATTCCGGAACTCTGAACATTCCGGAATTCCGAACATTCCGGAACCTTGGTGCATTCCGGAACTCTGAACATTCCGGAATTCCGAACATTCCGGAACCTTTGTGCATTCCGGAATTCCGAACATTCCGGAACCTTGGTACATTCTGGAATTCCGAACATTCCGGAATTCCGAACATTCCGGAACCTTGGTGCATTCCGGAACTCTGAACATTCCGGAATTCCGAACATTCCGGAACCTTTGTGCATTCCGGAATTCCGAACATTCCGGAACCTTGGTACATTCTGGAATTCCGAACATTCCGGAATTCCGAACATTCCGGAACTCTGAACACTCCAGAATTCCGAACATTCCGGAACCTTGGTGCATTCCGGAACTCTGAACATTCCGGAATTCCGAACATTCCGGAATTCCGAACATTCCGGAACCTTGGTGCATTCCGGAACTCTGAACATTCCGGAATTCCGAACATTCCGGAACCTTTGTGCATTCCGGAACCTTGGTGCATTCCGGAACTCTGAACATTCCGGAATTCCGAACATTCCGGAACCTTTGTGCATTCCGGAACCTTGGTGCATTCCGGAACTCTGAACATTCCGGAATTCCGAACATTCCGGAATTCCGAACATTCCGGAACTCTGAACATTCCGGAATTCCGAACATTCCGGAACTCTGAACATTCCGGAATTCCGAACATTCCGGAACCTTGGTGCATTCCGGAACTCTGAACATTCCGGAATTCCGAAAATTCCGGAACCTTGCTGCATTCCGGAACTCTGAATTCCGGAACCTTGGTACATTCCGGAACTCTGAACATTCCGGAACTCTGAACATTCCGGAATTCCGAACATTCCGGAACCTTGGTGCATTCGGGAACTCTGAACATTCCGGAATTCCGAACATTCCGGAACCTTTGTGCATTCCGGAATTCCGAACATTCCGGAACCTTGGTACATTCTGGAATTCCGAACATTCCGGAACTTTTGTGCATTCCGGAACTTTGGTGCATTCCGGAACTCTGAACATTCCGGAATTCCGAACATTCCGGAATTCCGAACATTCCGGAACTCTGAACATTCCAGAATTCCGAACATTCCGGAACCTTGGTGCATTCCGGAACTCTGAACATTCCGGAATTCCGAACATTCCGGAATTCCGAACATTCCGGAACTCTGAACATTCCAGAATTCCGAACATTCCGGAACCTTGGTGCATTCCGGAACTCTGAACATTCCGGAACCTTGGTGCATTCCGGAACTCTGAACATTCCGGAACCTTTGTGCATTCCGGAATTCCGAACATTCCGGAACCTTGGTACATTCTGGAATTCCGAACATTCCGGAACCTTTGTGCATTCCGGAACTTTGGTGCATTCCGGAACTCTGAACATTCCGGAATTCCGAACATTCCGGAATTCCGAACATTCCGGAACTCTGAACACTCCAGAATTCCGAACATTCCGGAACCTTGGTGCATTCCGGAACTCTGAACATTCCGGAATTCCGAACATTCCGGAATTCCGAACATTCCGGAACCTTGGTGCATTCCGGAACTCTGAACATTCCGGAATTCCGAACATTCCGGAACCTTTGTGCATTCCGGAACCTTGGTGCATTCCGGAACTCTGAACATTCCGGAATTCCGAACATTCCGGAATTCCGAACATTCCGGAACTCTGAACATTCCGGAATTCCGAACATTCCGGAACTCTGAACATTCCGGAATTCCGAACATTCCGGAACCTTGGTGCATTCCGGAACTCTGAACATTCCGGAATTCCGAAAATTCCGGAACCTTGCTGCATTCCGGAACTCTGAATTCCGGAACCTTGGTACATTCCGGAACTCTGAACATTCCGGAACTCTGAACATTCCGGAATTCCGAACATTCCGGAACCTTGGTGCATTCGGGAACTCTGAACATTCCGGAATTCCGAACATTCCGGAACCTTTGTGCATTCCGGAATTCCGAACATTCCGGAACCTTGGTACATTCTGGAATTCCGAACATTCCGGAACTTTTGTGCATTCCGGAACTTTGGTGCATTCCGGAACTCTGAACATTCCGGAATTCCGAACATTCCGGAACTCTGAACATTCCAGAATTCCGAACATTCCGGAACCTTGGTGCATTCCGGAACTCTGAACATTCCGGAATTCCGAACATTCCGGAATTCCGAACATTCCGGAACTCTGAACATTCCAGAATTCCGAACATTCCGGAACCTTGGTGCATTCCGGAACTCTGAACATTCCGGAACCTTGGTGCATTCCGGAACTCTGAACATTCCCGAACCTTTGTGCATTCCGGAACTCTGAACATTCCGGAACTCTGAACATTCCGGAATTCCGAACATTCCGGAACCTTGGTGCATTCCGGAACTCTGAACATTCCGGAATTCCGAACATTCCGGAACCTTTGTGCATTCCGGAACCTTGGTGCATTCCGGAACTCTGAACATTCCGGAATTCCGAACATTCCGGAACCTTGGTGCATTCCGGAACTCTGAACATTCCGGAACCTTTGTGCATTCCGGAACCTTGGTGCATTCCGGAACTCTGAACATTCCGGAACCTTGGTACATTCCGGAATTCCGAACATTCCGGAACCTTGGTGCATTCCGGAACTCTGAACATTCCGGAACTCTGAACATTCCGGAATTCCAAACATTCCGGAACCTTGGTGCATTCCGGAACTCTGAACATTCCGGAACTCTGAACATTCCGGAATTCCGAACATTCCGGAACCTTTGTGCATTCCGGAATTCCGAACATTCCGGAACCTTGGTACATTCTGGAATTCCGAACATTCCGGAACCTTTGTGCATTCCGGAACTTTGGTGCATTCCGGAACTCTGAACATTCCGGAACTCCGAACATTCCGGAACCTTGGTGCATTCCGGAACTCTGAACATTCCGGAACCTTGGTACATTCCGGAATTCCGAACATTCCGGAATTCCGAACATTCCGGAACTCTGAACATTCCGGAATTCCGAACATTCCGGAACCTTGGGGCATTCCGGAACTCTGAACATTCCGGAATTCCGAACATTCCGGAGCCTTGGTGCATTCCGGAACTCTGAACATTCCGGAATTCCGAACATTCCGGAACCTTGGTGCATTCCGGAACTCTGAACATTCCGGAACTCTGAACATTCCGGAACCTTGGTACATTCCGGAACCTTGGTGCATTCCGGAACTCTGAACATTCCGGAACCTTGGTGCATTCCGGAACTCTGAACATTCCGGAACCTCTGTGCATTCCGGAACTCTTAACATTCCGGAACCTTGGTGCATTCCGGAACTCTGAACATTCCGGAACTCTGAACATTCCGGAATTCCGAACATTCCGGAACCTTGGTGCATTCCGGAACTCTGAACATTCCGGAACTCTGAACATTCCGGAATTCCAAACATTCCGGAACCTTGGTGCATTCCGGAACTCTGAACATTCCGGAACTCTGAACATTCCGGAATTCCGAACATTCCGGAACCTTGGTGCATTCCGGAACTCTGAACATTCCGGAATTCCGAACATTCCGGAACCTTGGTGCATTCCGGAACTCTGACCATTCCGGAACCTTTGTGCATTCCGGAACCTTGGTGCATTCCGGAACTCTGAACATTCCGGAATTCCGAACATTCCGGAACCTTGGTGCATTCCGGAACTCTGAACATTCCGGAATTCCGAACATTCCGGAACCTTGGTGCATTCCGGAACTCTGAACATTCCGGAATTCCGAACATTCCGGAACCTTGGTGCATTCCGGAACTCTGAACATTCCGGAACTCTGACCATTCCGGAACCTTTGTGCATTCCGGAACCTTGGTGCATTCCGGAACTCTGAACATTCCGGAATTCCGAACATTCCGGAACCTTGGTGCATTCCGGAACTCTGAACATTCCGGAACCTTGGTACATTCCGGAATTCCGAACATTCCGGAATTCCGAACATTCCGGAACTCTGAACATTCCAGAATTCCGAACATTCCGGAACCTTGGTGCATTCCGGAACTCTGAACATTCCGGAATTCCGAACATTCCGGAACCTTGGTGCATTCCGGAACTCTAAACATTCCGGAATTCCGAACATTCCGGAACCTTGGTGCATTCCGGAACTCTGAACATTCCGGAATTCCGAACATTCCGGAACTCTGAACATTCCAGAATTCCGAACATTCCGGAACCTTGGTGCATTCCGGAACTCTGAATTCCGGAACCTTGGTACATTCCGGAACTCTGAACATTCCGGAACTCTGAACATTCCGGAATTCCGAACATTCCGGAACCTTGGTGCATTCGGGAACTCTGAACATTCCGGAATTCCGAACATTCCGGAACCTTTGTGCATTCCGGAATTCCGAACATTCCGGAACCTTGGTACATTCTGGAATTCCGAACATTCCGGAACTTTTGTGCATTCCGGAACTTTGGTGCATTCCGGAACTCTGAACATTCCGGAATTCCGAACATTCCGGAACTCTGAACATTCCAGAATTCCGAACATTCCGGAACCTTGGTGCATTCCGGAACTCTGAACATTCCGGAATTCCGAACATTCCGGAATTCCGAACATTCCGGAACTCTGAACATTGCAGAATTCCGAACATTCCGGAACCTTGGTGCATTCCGGAACTCTGAACATTCCGGAACCTTGGTGCATTCCGGAACTCTGAACATTCCCGAACCTTTGTGCATTCCGGAACTCTGAACATTCCGGAACTCTGAACATTCCGGAATTCCGAACATTCCGGAACCTTGGTGCATTCCGGAACTCTGAACATTCCGGAATTCCGAACATTCCGGAACCTTTGTGCATTCCGGAACCTTGGTGCATTCCGGAACTCTGAACATTCCGGAATTCCGAACATTCCGGAACCTTGGTGCATTCCGGAACTCTGAACATTCCGGAACCTTTGTGCATTCCGGAACCTTGGTGCATTCCGGAACTCTGAACATTCCGGAACCTTGGTACATTCCGGAATTCCGAACATTCCGGAACCTTGGTGCATTCCGGAACTCTGAACATTCCGGAACTCTGAACATTCCGGAATTCCAAACATTCCGGAACCTTGGTGCATTCCGGAACTCTGAACATTCCGGAACTCTGAACATTCCGGAATTCCGAACATTCCGGAACCTTTGTGCATTCCGGAATTCCGAACATTCCGGAACTTTGGTACATTCTGGAATTCCGAACATTCCGGAACCTTTGTGCATTCCGGAACTTTGGTGCATTCCGGAACTCTGAACATTCCGGAACTCCGAACATTCCAGAACCTTGGTGCATTCCGGAACTCTGAACATTCCGGAACCTTGGTACATTCCGGAATTCCGAACATTCCGGAATTCCGAACATTCCGGAACTCTGAACATTCCGGAATTCCGAACATTCCGGAACCTTGGGGCATTCCGGAACTCTGAACATTCCGGAATTCCGAACATTCCGGAACCTTGGTGCATTCCGGAACTCTGAACATTCCGGAGCCTTGGTGCATTCCGGAACTCTGAACATTCCGGAATTCCGAACATTCCGGAACCTTGGTGCATTCCGGAACTCTGAACATTCCGGAACTCTGAACATTCCGGAACCTTGGTACATTCCGGAACCTTGGTGCATTCCGGAACTCTGAACATTCCGGAACCTTGGTGCATTCCGGAACTCTGAACATTCCGGAACCTCTGTGCATTCCGGAACTCTTAACATTCCGGAACCTTGGTGCATTCCGGAACTCTGAACATTCCGGAACTCTGAACATTCCGGAATTCCGAACATTCCGGAACCTTGGTGCATTCCGGAACTCTGAACATTCCGGAACTCTGAACATTCCGGAATTCCAAACATTCCGGAACCTTGGTGCATTCCGGAACTCTGAACATTCCGGAACTCTGAACATTCCGGAATTCCGAACATTCCGGAACCTTGGTGCATTCCGGAACTCTGAACATTCCGGAATTCCGAACATTCCGGAACCTTGGTGCATTCCGGAACTCTGACCATTCCGGAACCTTTGTGCATTCCGGAACCTTGGTGCATTCCGGAACTCTGAACATTCCGGAATTCCGAACATTCCGGAACCTTGGTGCATTCCGGAACTCTGAACATTCCGGAATTCCGAACATTCCGGAACCTTGGTGCATTCCGGAACTCTGAACATTCCGGAATTCCGAACATTCCGGAACCTTGGTGCATTCCGGAACTCTGAACATTCCGGAACTCTGACCATTCCGGAACCTTTGTGCATTCCGGAACCTTGGTGCATTCCGGAACTCTGAACATTCCGGAATTCCGAACATTCCGGAACCTTGGTGCATTCCGGAACTCTGAACATTCCGGAACCTTGGTACATTCCGGAATTCCGAACATTCCGGAATTCCGAACATTCCGGAACTCTGAACATTCCAGAATTCCGAACATTCCGGAACCTTGGTGCATTCCGGAACTCTTAACATTCCGGAACCTTGGTGCATTCCGGAACTCTGAACATTCCGGAACTCTGAACATTCCGGAATTCCGAACATTCCGGAACCTTGGTGCATTCCGGAACTCTGAACATTCCGGAACTCTGAACATTCCGGAATTCCAAACATTCCGGAACCTTGGTGCATTCCGGAACTCTGAACATTCCGGAACTCTGAACATTCCGGAATTCCGAACATTCCGGAACCTTGGTGCATTCCGGAACTCTGAACATTCCGGAATTCCGAACATTCCGGAACCTTGGTGCATTCCGGAACTCTGACCATTCCGGAACCTTTGTGCATTCCGGAACCTTGGTGCATTCCGGAACTCTGAACATTCCGGAATTCCGAACATTCCGGAACCTTGGTGCATTCCGGAACTCTGAACATTCCGGAATTCCGAACATTCCGGAACCTTGGTGCATTCCGGAACTCTGAACATTCCGGAATTCCGAACATTCCGGAACCTTGGTGCATTCCGGAACTCTGAACATTCCGGAACTCTGACCATTCCGGAACCTTTGTGCATTCCGGAACCTTGGTGCATTCCGGAACTCTGAACATTCCGGAATTCCGAACATTCCGGAACCTTGGTGCATTCCGGAACTCTGAACATTCCGGAACCTTGGTACATTCCGGAATTCCGAACATTCCGGAATTCCGAACATTCCGGAACTCTGAACATTCCAGAATTCCGAACATTCCGGAACCTTGGTGCATTCCGGAACTCTGAACATTCCGGAATTCCGAACATTCCGGAACCTTGGTGCATTCCGGAACTCTAAACATTCCGGAATTCCGAACATTCCGGAACCTTGGTGCATTCCGGAACTCTGAACATTCCGGAATTCCGAACATTCCGGAACTCTGAACATTCCAGAATTCCGAACATTCCGGAACCTTGGTGCATTCCGGAACTCTGAACATTCCGGAACCTTGGTGCATTCCGGAACTCTGAACATTCCGGAACCTTTGTGCATTCCGGAATTCCGAACATTCCGGAACCTTGGTACATTCTGGAATTCCGAACATTCCGGAACCTTTGTGCATTCCGGAACTTTGGTGCATTCCGGAACTCTGAACATTCCGGAATTCCGAACATTCCGGAATTCCGAACATTCCGGAACTCTGAACACTCCAGAATTCCGAACATTCCGGAACCTTGGTGCATTCCGGAACTCTGAACATTCCGGAATTCCGAACATTCCGGAATTCCGAACATTCCGGAACCTTGGTGCATTCCGGAACTCTGAACATTCCGGAATTCCGAACATTCCGGAACCTTTGTGCATTCCGGAACCTTGGTGCATTCCGGAACTCTGAACATTCCGGAATTCCGAACATTCCGGAATTCCGAACATTCCGAAACCTTGGTGCATTCCGGAACTCTGAACATTCCGGAATTCCGAAAATTCCGGAACCTTGCTGCATTCCGGAACTCTGAATTCCGGAACCTTGGTACATTCCGGAACTCTGAACATTCCGGAACTCTGAACATTCCGGAATTCCGAACATTCCGGAACCTTGGTGCATTCCGGAACTCTGAACATTCCGGAACTCTGAACATTCCGGAATTCCGAACATTCCGGAACCTTGGTGCATTCCGGAACTCTGAACATTCCGGAATTCCGAACATTCCGGAACCTTGGTGCATTCCGGAACTCTGACCATTCCGGAACCTTTGTGCATTCCGGAACCTTGGTGCATTCCGGAACTCTGAACATTCCGGAATTCCGAACATTCCGGAACCTTGGTGCATTCCGGAACTCTGAACATTCCGGAATTCCGAACATTCCGGAACCTTGGTGCATTCCGGAACTCTGAACATTCCGGAATTCCGAACATTCCGGAACCTTGGTGCATTCCGGAACTCTGAACATTCCGGAACTCTGACCATTCCGGAACCTTTGTGCATTCCGGAACCTTGGTGCATTCCGGAACTCTGAACATTCCGGAATTCCGAACATTCCGGAACCTTGGTGCATTCCGGAACTCTGAACATTCCGGAACCTTGGTACATTCCGGAATTCCGAACATTCCGGAATTCCGAACATTCCGGAACTCTGAACATTCCAGAATTCCGAACATTCCGGAACCTTGGTGCATTCCGGAACTCTGAACATTCCGGAATTCCGAACATTCCGGAACCTTGGTGCATTCCGGAACTCTAAACATTCCGGAATTCCGAACATTCCGGAACCTTGGTGCATTCCGGAACTCTGAACATTCCGGAATTCCGAACATTCCGGAACTCTGAACATTCCAGAATTCCGAACATTCCGGAACCTTGGTGCATTCCGGAACTCTGAATTCCGGAACCTTGGTACATTCCGGAACTCTGAACATTCCGGAACTCTGAACATTCCGGAATTCCGAACATTCCGGAACCTTGGTGCATTCGGGAACTCTGAACATTCCGGAATTCCGAACATTCCGGAACCTTTGTGCATTCCGGAATTCCGAACATTCCGGAACCTTGGTACATTCTGGAATTCCGAACATTCCGGAACTTTTGTGCATTCCGGAACTTTGGTGCATTCCGGAACTCTGAACATTCCGGAATTCCGAACATTCCGGAACTCTGAACATTCCAGAATTCCGAACATTCCGGAACCTTGGTGCATTCCGGAACTCTGAACATTCCGGAATTCCGAACATTCCGGAATTCCGAACATTCCGGAACTCTGAACATTCCAGAATTCCGAACATTCCGGAACCTTGGTGCATTCCGGAACTCTGAACATTCCGGAACCTTGGTGCATTCCGGAACTCTGAACATTCCCGAACCTTTGTGCATTCCGGAACTCTGAACATTCCGGAACTCTGAACATTCCGGAATTCCGAACATTCCGGAACCTTGGTGCATTCCGGAACTCTGAACATTCCGGAATTCCGAACATTCCGGAACCTTTGTGCATTCCGGAACCTTGGTGCATTCCGGAACTCTGAACATTCCGGAATTCCGAACATTCCGGAACCTTGGTGCATTCCGGAACTCTGAACATTCCGGAACCTTTGTGCATTCCGGAACCTTGGTGCATTCCGGAACTCTGAACATTCCGGAACCTTGGTACATTCCGGAATTCCGAACATTCCGGAACCTTGGTGCATTCCGGAACTCTGAACATTCCGGAACTCTGAACATTCCGGAATTCCAAACATTCCGGAACCTTGGTGCATTCCGGAACTCTGAACATTCCGGAACTCTGAACATTCCGGAATTCCGAACATTCCGGAACCTTTGTGCATTCCGGAATTCCGAACATTCCGGAACTTTGGTACATTCTGGAATTCCGAACATTCCGGAACCTTTGTGCATTCCGGAACTTTGGTGCATTCCGGAACTCTGAACATTCCGGAACTCCGAACATTCCAGAACCTTGGTGCATTCCGGAACTCTGAACATTCCGGAACCTTGGTACATTCCGGAATTCCGAACATTCCGGAATTCCGAACATTCCGGAACTCTGAACATTCCGGAATTCCGAACATTCCGGAACCTTGGGGCATTCCGGAACTCTGAACATTCCGGAATTCCGAACATTCCGGAACCTTGGTGCATTCCGGAACTCTGAACATTCCGGAGCCTTGGTGCATTCCGGAACTCTGAACATTCCGGAATTCCGAACATTCCGGAACCTTGGTGCATTCCGGAACTCTGAACATTCCGGAACTCTGAACATTCCGGAACCTTGGTACATTCCGGAACCTTGGTGCATTCCGGAACTCTGAACATTCCGGAACCTTGGTGCATTCCGGAACTCTGAACATTCCGGAACCTCTGTGCATTCCGGAACTCTTAACATTCCGGAACCTTGGTGCATTCCGGAACTCTGAACATTCCGGAACTCTGAACATTCCGGAATTCCGAACATTCCGGAACCTTGGTGCATTCCGGAACTCTGAACATTCCGGAACTCTGAACATTCCGGAATTCCAAACATTCCGGAACCTTGGTGCATTCCGGAACTCTGAACATTCCGGAACTCTGAACATTCCGGAATTCCGAACATTCCGGAACCTTGGTGCATTCCGGAACTCTGAACATTCCGGAACCTTGGTACATTCCGGAATTCCGAACATTCCGGAATTCCGAACATTCCGGAACTCTGAACATTCCGGAATTCCGAACATTCCGGAACCTTGGTGCATTCCGGAACTCTGAACATTCCGGAACCTTGGTGCATTCCGGAACTCTGAACATTCCGGAATTCCGAACATTCCGGAATTCCGAACATTCCGGAACTCTGAACATTCCAGAATTCCGAAAATTCCGGAACCTTGCTGCATTCCGGAACTCTGAATTCCGGAACCTTGGTACATTCCGGAACTCTGAACATTCCGGAACTCTGAACATTCCGGAATTCCGAACATTCCGGAACCTTGGTGCATTCGGGAACTCTGAACATTCCGGAATTCCGAACATTCCGGAACCTTTGTGCATTCCGGAATTCCGAACATTCCGGAACCTTGGTACATTCTGGAATTCCGAACATTCCGGAACTTTTGTGCATTCCGGAACTTTGGTGCATTCCGGAACTCTGAACATTCCGGAATTCCGAACATTCCGGAATTCCGAACATTCCGGAACTCTGAACATTCCAGAATTCCGAACATTCCGGAACCTTGGTGCATTCCGGAACTCTGAACATTCCGGAATTCCGAACATTCCGGAATTCCGAACATTCCGGAACTCTGAACATTCCAGAATTCCGAACATTCCGGAACCTTGGTGCATTCCGGAACTCTGAACATTCCGGAACCTTGGTGCATTCCGGAACTCTGAACATTCCGGAACCTTTGTGCATTCCGGAATTCCGAACATTCCGGAACCTTGGTACATTCTGGAATTCCGAACATTCCGGAACTCTGAACATTCCGGAATTCCGAACATTCCGGAACCTTTGTGCATTCCGGAACCTTGGTGCATTCCGGAACTCTGAACATTCCGGAATTCCGAACATTCCGGAATTCCGAACATTCCGGAACTCTGAACATTCCGGAATTCCGAACATTCCGGAACTCTGAACATTCCGGAATTCCGAACATTCCGGAACCTTGGTGCATTCCGGAACTCTGAACATTCCGGAATTCCGAAAATTCCGGAACCTTGCTGCATTCCGGAACTCTGAATTCCGGAACCTTGGTACATTCCGGAACTCTGAACATTCCGGAACTCTGAACATTCCGGAATTCCGAACATTCCGGAACCTTGGTGCATTCGGGAACTCTGAACATTCCGGAATTCCGAACATTCCGGAACCTTGGTGCATTCCGGAACTCTGAACATTCCGGAATTCCGAACATTCCGGAATTCCGAACATTCCGGAACTCTGAACATTCCAGAATTCCGAACATTCCGGAACCTTGGTGCATTCCGGAACTCTGAACATTCCGGAATTCCGAACATTCCGGAATTCCGAACATTCCGGAACTCTGAACATTCCAGAATTCCGAACATTCCGGAACCTTGGTGCATTCCGGAACTCTGAACATTCCGGAACCTTGGTGCATTCCGGAACTCTGAACATTCCCGAACCTTTGTGCATTCCGGAACTCTGAACATTCCGGAACTCTGAACATTCCGGAACCTTGGTGCATTCCGGAACTCTGAACATTCCGGAATTCCGAACATTCCGGAACCTTTGTGCATTCCGGAACCTTGGTGCATTCCGGAACTCTGAACATTCCGGAATTCCGAACATTCCGGAACCTTGGTGCATTCCGGAACTCTGAACATTCCGGAACCTTTGTGCATTCCGGAACCTTGGTGCATTCCGGAACTCTGAACATTCCGGAACCTTGGTACATTCCGGAATTCCGAACATTCCGGAACCTTGGTGCATTCCGGAACTCTGAACATTCCGGAACTCTGAACATTCCGGAATTCCAAACATTCCGGAACCTTGGTGCATTCCGGAACTCTGAACATTCCGGAACTCTGAACATTCCGGAATTCCGAACATTCCGGAACCTTTGTGCATTCCGGAATTCCGAACATTCCGGAACCTTGGTACATTCTGGAATTCCGAACATTCCGGAACCTTTGTGCATTCCGGAACTTTGGTGCATTCCGGAACTCTGAACATTCCGGAACTCCGAACATTCCGGAACCTTGGTGCATTCCGGAACTCTGAACATTCCGGAACCTTGGTACATTCCGGAATTCCGAACATTCCGGAACCTTGGTGCATTCCGGAACTCTGAACATTCCGGAACCTCTGTGCATTCCGGAACTCTTAACATTCCGGAACCTTGGTGCATTCCGGAACTCTGAACATTCCGGAACTCTGAACATTCCGGAATTCCGAACATTCCGGAACCTTGGTGCATTCCGGAACTCTGAACATTCCGGAACTCTGAACATTCCGGAATTCCAAACATTCCGGAACCTTGGTGCATTCCGGAACTCTGAACATTCCGGAACTCTGAACATTCCGGAATTCCGAACATTCCGGAACCTTGGTGCATTCCGGAACTCTGAACATTCCGGAATTCCGAACATTCCGGAACCTTGGTGCATTCCGGAACTCTGACCATTCCGGAACCTTTGTGCATTCCGGAACCTTGGTGCATTCCGGAACTCTGAACATTCCGGAATTCCGAACATTCCGGAACCTTGGTGCATTCCGGAACTCTGAACATTCCGGAATTCCGAACATTCCGGAACCTTGGTGCATTCCGGAACTCTGAACATTCCGGAATTCCGAACATTCCGGAACCTTGGTGCATTCCGGAACTCTGAACATTCCGGAACTCTGACCATTCCGGAACCTTTGTGCATTCCGGAACCTTGGTGCATTCCGGAACTCTGAACATTCCGGAATTCCGAACATTCCGGAACCTTGGTGCATTCCGGAACTCTGAACATTCCGGAACCTTGGTACATTCCGGAATTCCGAACATTCCGGAATTCCGAACATTCCGGAACTCTGAACATTCCAGAATTCCGAACATTCCGGAACCTTGGTGCATTCCGGAACTCTGAACATTCCGGAATTCCGAACATTCCGGAACCTTGGTGCATTCCGGAACTCTAAACATTCCGGAATTCCGAACATTCCGGAACCTTGGTGCATTCCGGAACTCTGAACATTCCGGAATTCCGAACATTCCGGAACCTTTGTGCATTCCGGAACCTTGGTGCATTCCGGAACTCTGAACATTCCGGAATTCCGAACATTCCGGAACCTTTGTGCATTCCGGAACCTTGGTGCATTCCGGAACCTTGGTGCATTCCGGAACTCTGAACATTCCGGAATTCCGAACATTCCGGAACCTTGGTGCATTCCGGAACTCTTAACATTCCGGAACTCTGAACATTCCGGAATTCCGAACATTCCGGAACCTTGGTGCATTCCGGAACTCTGAACATTCCGGAATTCCAAACATTCCGGAACCTTGGTGCATTCCGGAACTCTGAACATTCCGGAACTCTGAACATTCCGGAATTCCGAACATTCCGGAACCTTGGTGCATTCCGGAACTCTGAACATTCCGGAATTCCGAACATTCCGGAACCTTGGTGCATTCCGGAACTCTGAACATTCCGGAACTCTGACCATTCCGGAACCTTTGTGCATTCCGGAACCTTGGTGCATTCCGGAACTCTGAACATTCCGGAACTCCGAACATTCCGGAACCTTGGTGCATTCCGGAACTCTGAACATTCCGGAACCTTGGTACATTCCGGAATTCCGAACATTCCGGAATTCCGAACATTCCGGAACTCTGAACATTCCGGAATTCCGAACATTCCGGAACCTTGGTGCATTCCGGAACTCTGAACATTCCGGAATTCCGAACATTCCGGAACCTTGGTGCATTCCGGAACCTTGGTGCATTCCGGAACTCTGAACATTCCGGAACCTCTGTGCATTCCGGAACTCTTAACATTCCGGAACCTTGGTGCATTCCGGAACTCTGAACATTCCGGAACTCTGAACATTCCGGAATTCCGAACATTCCGGAACCTTGGTGCATTCCGGAACTCTGAACATTCCGGAACTCTGAACATTCCGGAATTCCAAACATTCCGGAACCTTGGTGCATTCCGGAACTCTGAACATTCCGGAACTCTGAACATTCCGGAATTCCGAACATTCCGGAACCTTGGTGCATTCCGGAACTCTGAACATTCCGGAATTCCGAACATTCCGGAACCTTGGTGCATTCCGGAACTCTGAACATTCCGGAACTCTGACCATTCCGGAACCTTTGTGCATTCCGGAACCTTGGTGCATTCCGGAACTCTGAACATTCCGGAACTCCGAACATTCCGGAACCTTGGTGCATTCCGGAACTCTGAACATTCCGGAACCTTGGTGCATTCCGGAACTCTGAACATTCCGGAACCTTGGTGCATTCCGGAACTCTGAACATTCCGGAATTCCGAACATTCCGGAACCTTGGTGCATTCCGGAACTCTGAACATTCCGGAATTCCGAACATTCCGGAACCTTGGTGCATTCCGGAATTCCGAACATTCCGGAACCTTTGTGCATTCCGGAACTTTGGTGCATTCCGGAACTCTGAACATTCCGGAATTCCGAACATTCCGGAATTCCGAACATTCCGGAACTCTGAACATTCCGGAATTCCGAACATTCCGGAACTCTGAACATTCCGGAATTCCGAACATTCCGGAACGTTGGTGCATTCCGGAACTCTGAACATTCCGGAACCTTGGTGCATTCCGGAACTCTGAACATTCCGGAATTCCGAACATTCCGGAACCTTGGTGCATTCCGGAACTCTGAACATTCCGGAATTCCGAACATTCCGGAACCTTGGTGCATTCCGGAACTCTGAACATTCCGGAACTCTGAACATTCCGGAATTCCGAACATTCCGGAACCTTGGTGCATTCGGGATCTCTGAACATTCCGGAATTCCGAACATTCCGGAACCTTTGTGCATTCCGGAATTCCGAACATTCCGGAACCTTGGTACATTCTGGAATTCCGAACATTCCAGAACCTTTGTGCATTCCGGAACTTTGGTGCATTCCGGAACTCTGAACATTCCGGAATTCCGAACATTCCGGAATTCCGAACATTCCGGAACTCTGAACATTCCAGAATTCCGAACATTCCGGAACCTTGGTGCATTCCGGAACTCTGAACATTCCGGAATTCCGAACATTCCGGAATTCCGAACATTCCGGAACTCTGAACATTCCAGAATTCCGAACATTCCGGAACCTTGGTGCATTCCGGAACTCTGAGCATTCCGGAACCTTGGTGCATTCCGGAACTCTGAACATTCCGGAATTCCGAACATTCCGGAACTCTGAACATTCCGGAATTCCGAACATTCCGGAACCTTGGTGCATTCCGGAACTCTGAACATTCCGGAATTCCGAACATTCCGGAACCTTGGTGCATTCCGGAACTCTGAACATTCCGGAACCTTGGTGCATTCCGGAACTCTGAACATTCCGGAACCTTGGTACATTCCGGAACTCTGAACATTCCGGAATTCCGAACATTCCGGAACTCTGAACATTCCGGAATTCCGAACATTCCGGAACGTTGGTGCATTCCGGAACTCTGAACATTCCGGAACCTTGGTGCATTCCGGAACTCTGAACATTCCGGAATTCCGAACATTCCGGAACCTTGGTGCATTCCGGAACTCTGAACATTCCGGAATTCCGAACATTCCGGAACCTTGGTGCATTCCGGAACTCTGAACATTCCGGAACTCTGAACATTCCGGAATTCCGAACATTCCGGAACCTTGGTGCATTCGGGATCTCTGAACATTCCGGAATTCCGAACATTCCGGAACCTTTGTGCATTCCGGAATTCCGAACATTCCGGAACCTTGGTACATTCTGGAATTCCGAACATTCCGGAACCTTTGTGCATTCCGGAACTTTGGTGCATTCCGGAACTCTGAACATTCCGGAATTCCGAACATTCCGGAACTCTGAACATTCCGGAATTCCGAACATTCCGGAACCTTGGTGCATTCCGGAACTCTGAACATTCCGGAACCTTGGTGCATTCCGGAACTCTGAACATTCCGGAACTCTGAACATTCCGGAATTCCGAACATTCCGGAACCTTGGTGCATTCGGGATCTCTGAACATTCCGGAATTCCGAACATTCCGGAACCTTTGTGCATTCCGGAATTCCGAACATTCCGGAACCTTGGTACATTCTGGAATTCCGAACATTCCGGAACCTTTGTGCATTCCGGAACTTTGGTGCATTCCGGAACTCTGAACATTCCGGAATTCCGAACATTCCGGAATTCCGAACATTCCGGAACTCTGAACATTCCAGAATTCCGAACATTCCGGAACCTTGGTGCATTCCGGAACTCTGAACATTCCGGAATTCCGAACATTCCGGAATTCCGAACATTCCGGAACTCTGAACATTCCGGAACCTTGGTGCATTCCGGAACTCTGAACATTCCGGAATTCCGAACATTCCGGAACTCTGAACATTCCGGAATTCCGAACATTCCGGAACCTTGGTGCATTCCGGAACTCTGAACATTCCGGAACCTTGGTGCATTCCGGAACTCTGAACATTCCGGAACTCTGAACATTCCGGAATTCCGAACATTCCGGAACTCTGAACATTCCGGAATTCCGAACATTCCGGAACCTTGGTGCATTCCGGAACTCTGAACATTCCGGAACCTTGGTGCATTCCGGAACTCTGAACATTCCGGAACCTTGGTACATTCCGGAACTCTGAACATTCCGGAATTCCGAACATTCCGGAACTCTGAACATTCCGGAATTCCGAACATTCCGGAACGTTGGTGCATTCCGGAACTCTGAACATTCCGGAACCTTGGTGCATTCCGGAACTCTGAACATTCCGGAATTCCGAACATTCCGGAACCTTGGTGCATTCCGGAACTCTGAACATTCCGGAATTCCGAACATTCCGGAACCTTTGTGCATTCCGGAATTCCGAACATTCCGGAACCTTGGTACATTCTGGAATTCCGAACATTCCGGAATTCCGAACATTCCGGAACCTTGGTGCATTCCGGAACTCTGAACATTCCGGAATTCCGAACATTCCGGAACCTTTGTGCATTCCGGAATTCCGAACATTCCGGAACCTTGGTACATTCTGGAATTCCGAACATTCCGGAATTCCGAACATTCCGGAACTCTGAACACTCCAGAATTCCGAACATTCCGGAACCTTGGTGCATTCCGGAACTCTGAACATTCCGGAATTCCGAACATTCCGGAATTCCGAACATTCCGGAACCTTGGTGCATTCCGGAACTCTGAACATTCCGGAATTCCGAACATTCCGGAACCTTTGTGCATTCCGGAACCTTGGTGCATTCCGGAACTCTGAACATTCCGGAATTCCGAACATTCCGGAACCTTTGTGCATTCCGGAACCTTGGTGCATTCCGGAACTCTGAACATTCCGGAATTCCGAACATTCCGGAATTCCGAACATTCCGGAACTCTGAACATTCCGGAATTCCGAACATTCCGGAACTCTGAACATTCCGGAATTCCGAACATTCCGGAACCTTGGTGCATTCCGGAACTCTGAACATTCCGGAATTCCGAAAATTCCGGAACCTTGCTGCATTCCGGAACTCTGAATTCCGGAACCTTGGTACATTCCGGAACTCTGAACATTCCGGAACTCTGAACATTCCGGAATTCCGAACATTCCGGAACCTTTGTGCATTCCGGAATTCCGAACATTCCGGAACCTTGGTACATTCTGGAATTCCGAACATTCCGGAACTTTTGTGCATTCCGGAACTTTGGTGCATTCCGGAACTCTGAACATTCCGGAATTCCGAACATTCCGGAATTCCGAACATTCCGGAACTCTGAACATTCCAGAATTCCGAACATTCCGGAACCTTGGTGCATTCCGGAACTCTGAACATTCCGGAATTCCGAACATTCCGGAATTCCGAACATTCCGGAACTCTGAACATTCCAGAATTCCGAACATTCCGGAACCTTGGTGCATTCCGGAACTCTGAACATTCCGGAACCTTGGTGCATTCCGGAACTCTGAACATTCCGGAACCTTTGTGCATTCCGGAATTCCGAACATTCCGGAACCTTGGTACATTCTGGAATTCCGAACATTCCGGAACCTTTGTGCATTCCGGAACTTTGGTGCATTCCGGAACTCTGAACATTCCGGAATTCCGAACATTCCGGAATTCCGAACATTCCGGAACTCTGAACACTCCAGAATTCCGAACATTCCGGAACCTTGGTGCATTCCGGAACTCTGAACATTCCGGAATTCCGAACATTCCGGAATTCCGAACATTCCGGAACCTTGGTGCATTCCGGAACTCTGAACATTCCGGAATTCCGAACATTCCGGAACCTTTGTGCATTCCGGAACCTTGGTGCATTCCGGAACTCTGAACATTCCGGAATTCCGAACATTCCGGAATTCCGAACATTCCGGAACTCTGAACATTCCGGAATTCCGAACATTCCGGAACTCTGAACATTCCGGAATTCCGAACATTCCGGAACCTTGGTGCATTCCGGAACTCTGAACATTCCGGAATTCCGAAAATTCCGGAACCTTGCTGCATTCCGGAACTCTGAATTCCGGAACCTTGGTACATTCCGGAACTCTGAACATTCCGGAACTCTGAACATTCCGGAATTCCGAACATTCCGGAACCTTGGTGCATTCGGGAACTCTGAACATTCCGGAATTCCGAACATTCCGGAACCTTTGTGCATTCCGGAATTCCGAACATTCCGGAACCTTGGTACATTCTGGAATTCCGAACATTCCGGAACTTTTGTGCATTCCGGAACTTTGGTGCATTCCGGAACTCTGAACATTCCGGAATTCCGAACATTCCGGAACTCTGAACATTCCAGAATTCCGAACATTCCGGAACCTTGGTGCATTCCGGAACTCTGAACATTCCGGAATTCCGAACATTCCGGAATTCCGAACATTCCGGAACTCTGAACATTCCAGAATTCCGAACATTCCGGAACCTTGGTGCATTCCGGAACTCTGAACATTCCCGAACCTTTGTGCATTCCGGAACTCTGAACATTCCGGAACTCTGAACATTCCGGAATTCCGAACATTCCGGAACCTTGGTGCATTCCGGAACTCTGAACATTCCGGAATTCCGAACATTCCGGAACCTTTGTGCATTCCGGAACCTTGGTGCATTCCGGAACTCTGAACATTCCGGAATTCCGAACATTCCGGAACCTTGGTGCATTCCGGAACTCTGAACATTCCGGAACCTTTGTGCATTCCGGAACCTTGGTGCATTCCGGAACTCTGAACATTCCGGAACCTTGGTACATTCCGGAATTCCGAACATTCCGGAACCTTGGTGCATTCCGGAACTCTGAACATTCCGGAACTCTGAACATTCCGGAATTCCAAACATTCCGGAACCTTGGTGCATTCCGGAACTCTGAACATTCCGGAACTCTGAACATTCCGGAATTCCGAACATTCCGGAACCTTTGTGCATTCCGGAATTCCGAACATTCCGGAACCTTGGTACATTCTGGAATTCCGAACATTCCGGAACCTTTGTGCATTCCGGAACTTTGGTGCATTCCGGAACTCTGAACATTCCGGAACTCCGAACATTCCGGAACCTTGGTGCATTCCGGAACTCTGAACATTCCGGAACCTTGGTACATTCCGGAATTCCGAACATTCCGGAATTCCGAACATTCCGGAACTCTGAACATTCCGGAATTCCGAACATTCCGGAACCTTGGGGCATTCCGGAACTCTGAACATTCCGGAATTCCGAACATTCCGGAGCCTTGGTGCATTCCGGAACTCTGAACATTCCGGAATTCCGAACATTCCGGAACCTTGGTGCATTCCGGAACTCTGAACATTCCGGAACTCTGAACATTCCGGAACCTTGGTACATTCCGGAACCTTGGTGCATTCCGGAACTCTGAACATTCCGGAACCTTGGTGCATTCCGGAACTCTGAACATTCCGGAACCTCTGTGCATTCCGGAACTCTTAACATTCCGGAACCTTGGTGCATTCCGGAACTCTGAACATTCCGGAACTCTGAACATTCCGGAATTCCGAACATTCCGGAACCTTGGTGCATTCCGGAACTCTGAACATTCCGGAACTCTGAACATTCCGGAATTCCAAACATTCCGGAACCTTGGTGCATTCCGGAACTCTGAACATTCCGGAACTCTGAACATTCCGGAATTCCGAACATTCCGGAACCTTGGTGCATTCCGGAACTCTGAACATTCCGGAATTCCGAACATTCCGGAACCTTGGTGCATTCCGGAACTCTGACCATTCCGGAACCTTTGTGCATTCCGGAACCTTGGTGCATTCCGGAACTCTGAACATTCCGGAATTCCGAACATTCCGGAACCTTGGTGCATTCCGGAACTCTGAACATTCCGGAATTCCGAACATTCCGGAACCTTGGTGCATTCCGGAACTCTGAACATTCCGGAATTCCGAACATTCCGGAACCTTGGTGCATTCCGGAACTCTGAACATTCCGGAACTCTGACCATTCCGGAACCTTTGTGCATTCCGGAACCTTGGTGCATTCCGGAACTCTGAACATTCCGGAATTCCGAACATTCCGGAACCTTGGTGCATTCCGGAACTCTGAACATTCCGGAACCTTGGTACATTCCGGAATTCCGAACATTCCGGAATTCCGAACATTCCGGAACTCTGAACATTCCAGAATTCCGAACATTCCGGAACCTTGGTGCATTCCGGAACTCTGAACATTCCGGAATTCCGAACATTCCGGAACCTTGGTGCATTCCGGAACTCTAAACATTCCGGAATTCCGAACATTCCGGAACCTTGGTGCATTCCGGAACTCTGAACATTCCGGAATTCCGAACATTCCGGAACTCTGAACATTCCAGAATTCCGAACATTCCGGAACCTTGGTGCATTCCGGAACTCTGAATTCCGGAACCTTGGTACATTCCGGAACTCTGAACATTCCGGAACTCTGAACATTCCGGAATTCCGAACATTCCGGAACCTTGGTGCATTCGGGAACTCTGAACATTCCGGAATTCCGAACATTCCGGAACCTTTGTGCATTCCGGAATTCCGAACATTCCGGAACCTTGGTACATTCTGGAATTCCGAACATTCCGGAACTTTTGTGCATTCCGGAACTTTGGTGCATTCCGGAACTCTGAACATTCCGGAATTCCGAACATTCCGGAACTCTGAACATTCCAGAATTCCGAACATTCCGGAACCTTGGTGCATTCCGGAACTCTGAACATTCCGGAATTCCGAACATTCCGGAATTCCGAACATTCCGGAACTCTGAACATTCCAGAATTCCGAACATTCCGGAACCTTGGTGCATTCCGGAACTCTGAACATTCCGGAACCTTGGTGCATTCCGGAACTCTGAACATTCCCGAACCTTTGTGCATTCCGGAACTCTGAACATTCCGGAACTCTGAACATTCCGGAATTCCGAACATTCCGGAACCTTGGTGCATTCCGGAACTCTGAACATTCCGGAATTCCGAACATTCCGGAACCTTTGTGCATTCCGGAACCTTGGTGCATTCCGGAACTCTGAACATTCCGGAATTCCGAACATTCCGGAACCTTGGTGCATTCCGGAACTCTGAACATTCCGGAACCTTTGTGCATTCCGGAACCTTGGTGCATTCCGGAACTCTGAACATTCCGGAACCTTGGTACATTCCGGAATTCCGAACATTCCGGAACCTTGGTGCATTCCGGAACTCTGAACATTCCGGAACTCTGAACATTCCGGAATTCCAAACATTCCGGAACCTTGGTGCATTCCGGAACTCTGAACATTCCGGAACTCTGAACATTCCGGAATTCCGAACATTCCGGAACCTTTGTGCATTCCGGAATTCCGAACATTCCGGAACTTTGGTACATTCTGGAATTCCGAACATTCCGGAACCTTTGTGCATTCCGGAACTTTGGTGCATTCCGGAACTCTGAACATTCCGGAACTCCGAACATTCCAGAACCTTGGTGCATTCCGGAACTCTGAACATTCCGGAACCTTGGTACATTCCGGAATTCCGAACATTCCGGAATTCCGAACATTCCGGAACTCTGAACATTCCGGAATTCCGAACATTCCGGAACCTTGGGGCATTCCGGAACTCTGAACATTCCGGAATTCCGAACATTCCGGAACCTTGGTGCATTCCGGAACTCTGAACATTCCGGAGCCTTGGTGCATTCCGGAACTCTGAACATTCCGGAATTCCGAACATTCCGGAACCTTGGTGCATTCCGGAACTCTGAACATTCCGGAACTCTGAACATTCCGGAACCTTGGTACATTCCGGAACCTTGGTGCATTCCGGAACTCTGAACATTCCGGAACCTTGGTGCATTCCGGAACTCTGAACATTCCGGAACCTCTGTGCATTCCGGAACTCTTAACATTCCGGAACCTTGGTGCATTCCGGAACTCTGAACATTCCGGAACTCTGAACATTCCGGAATTCCGAACATTCCGGAACCTTGGTGCATTCCGGAACTCTGAACATTCCGGAACTCTGAACATTCCGGAATTCCAAACATTCCGGAACCTTGGTGCATTCCGGAACTCTGAACATTCCGGAACTCTGAACATTCCGGAATTCCGAACATTCCGGAACCTTGGTGCATTCCGGAACTCTGAACATTCCGGAATTCCGAACATTCCGGAACCTTGGTGCATTCCGGAACTCTGACCATTCCGGAACCTTTGTGCATTCCGGAACCTTGGTGCATTCCGGAACTCTGAACATTCCGGAATTCCGAACATTCCGGAACCTTGGTGCATTCCGGAACTCTGAACATTCCGGAATTCCGAACATTCCGGAACCTTGGTGCATTCCGGAACTCTGAACATTCCGGAATTCCGAACATTCCGGAACCTTGGTGCATTCCGGAACTCTGAACATTCCGGAACTCTGACCATTCCGGAACCTTTGTGCATTCCGGAACCTTGGTGCATTCCGGAACTCTGAACATTCCGGAATTCCGAACATTCCGGAACCTTGGTGCATTCCGGAACTCTGAACATTCCGGAACCTTGGTACATTCCGGAATTCCGAACATTCCGGAATTCCGAACATTCCGGAACTCTGAACATTCCAGAATTCCGAACATTCCGGAACCTTGGTGCATTCCGGAACTCTTAACATTCCGGAACCTTGGTGCATTCCGGAACTCTGAACATTCCGGAACTCTGAACATTCCGGAATTCCGAACATTCCGGAACCTTGGTGCATTCCGGAACTCTGAACATTCCGGAACTCTGAACATTCCGGAATTCCAAACATTCCGGAACCTTGGTGCATTCCGGAACTCTGAACATTCCGGAACTCTGAACATTCCGGAATTCCGAACATTCCGGAACCTTGGTGCATTCCGGAACTCTGAACATTCCGGAATTCCGAACATTCCGGAACCTTGGTGCATTCCGGAACTCTGACCATTCCGGAACCTTTGTGCATTCCGGAACCTTGGTGCATTCCGGAACTCTGAACATTCCGGAATTCCGAACATTCCGGAACCTTGGTGCATTCCGGAACTCTGAACATTCCGGAATTCCGAACATTCCGGAACCTTGGTGCATTCCGGAACTCTGAACATTCCGGAATTCCGAACATTCCGGAACCTTGGTGCATTCCGGAACTCTGAACATTCCGGAACTCTGACCATTCCGGAACCTTTGTGCATTCCGGAACCTTGGTGCATTCCGGAACTCTGAACATTCCGGAATTCCGAACATTCCGGAACCTTGGTGCATTCCGGAACTCTGAACATTCCGGAACCTTGGTACATTCCGGAATTCCGAACATTCCGGAATTCCGAACATTCCGGAACTCTGAACATTCCAGAATTCCGAACATTCCGGAACCTTGGTGCATTCCGGAACTCTGAACATTCCGGAATTCCGAACATTCCGGAACCTTGGTGCATTCCGGAACTCTAAACATTCCGGAATTCCGAACATTCCGGAACCTTGGTGCATTCCGGAACTCTGAACATTCCGGAATTCCGAACATTCCGGAACTCTGAACATTCCAGAATTCCGAACATTCCGGAACCTTGGTGCATTCCGGAACTCTGAACATTCCGGAACCTTGGTGCATTCCGGAACTCTGAACATTCCGGAACCTTTGTGCATTCCGGAATTCCGAACATTCCGGAACCTTGGTACATTCTGGAATTCCGAACATTCCGGAACCTTTGTGCATTCCGGAACTTTGGTGCATTCCGGAACTCTGAACATTCCGGAATTCCGAACATTCCGGAATTCCGAACATTCCGGAACTCTGAACACTCCAGAATTCCGAACATTCCGGAACCTTGGTGCATTCCGGAACTCTGAACATTCCGGAATTCCGAACATTCCGGAATTCCGAACATTCCGGAACCTTGGTGCATTCCGGAACTCTGAACATTCCGGAATTCCGAACATTCCGGAACCTTTGTGCATTCCGGAACCTTGGTGCATTCCGGAACTCTGAACATTCCGGAATTCCGAACATTCCGGAATTCCGAACATTCCGAAACCTTGGTGCATTCCGGAACTCTGAACATTCCGGAATTCCGAAAATTCCGGAACCTTGCTGCATTCCGGAACTCTGAATTCCGGAACCTTGGTACATTCCGGAACTCTGAACATTCCGGAACTCTGAACATTCCGGAATTCCGAACATTCCGGAACCTTGGTGCATTCCGGAACTCTGAACATTCCGGAACTCTGAACATTCCGGAATTCCGAACATTCCGGAACCTTGGTGCATTCCGGAACTCTGAACATTCCGGAATTCCGAACATTCCGGAACCTTGGTGCATTCCGGAACTCTGACCATTCCGGAACCTTTGTGCATTCCGGAACCTTGGTGCATTCCGGAACTCTGAACATTCCGGAATTCCGAACATTCCGGAACCTTGGTGCATTCCGGAACTCTGAACATTCCGGAATTCCGAACATTCCGGAACCTTGGTGCATTCCGGAACTCTGAACATTCCGGAATTCCGAACATTCCGGAACCTTGGTGCATTCCGGAACTCTGAACATTCCGGAACTCTGACCATTCCGGAACCTTTGTGCATTCCGGAACCTTGGTGCATTCCGGAACTCTGAACATTCCGGAATTCCGAACATTCCGGAACCTTGGTGCATTCCGGAACTCTGAACATTCCGGAACCTTGGTACATTCCGGAATTCCGAACATTCCGGAATTCCGAACATTCCGGAACTCTGAACATTCCAGAATTCCGAACATTCCGGAACCTTGGTGCATTCCGGAACTCTGAACATTCCGGAATTCCGAACATTCCGGAACCTTGGTGCATTCCGGAACTCTAAACATTCCGGAATTCCGAACATTCCGGAACCTTGGTGCATTCCGGAACTCTGAACATTCCGGAATTCCGAACATTCCGGAACTCTGAACATTCCAGAATTCCGAACATTCCGGAACCTTGGTGCATTCCGGAACTCTGAATTCCGGAACCTTGGTACATTCCGGAACTCTGAACATTCCGGAACTCTGAACATTCCGGAATTCCGAACATTCCGGAACCTTGGTGCATTCGGGAACTCTGAACATTCCGGAATTCCGAACATTCCGGAACCTTTGTGCATTCCGGAATTCCGAACATTCCGGAACCTTGGTACATTCTGGAATTCCGAACATTCCGGAACTTTTGTGCATTCCGGAACTTTGGTGCATTCCGGAACTCTGAACATTCCGGAATTCCGAACATTCCGGAACTCTGAACATTCCAGAATTCCGAACATTCCGGAACCTTGGTGCATTCCGGAACTCTGAACATTCCGGAATTCCGAACATTCCGGAATTCCGAACATTCCGGAACTCTGAACATTCCAGAATTCCGAACATTCCGGAACCTTGGTGCATTCCGGAACTCTGAACATTCCGGAACCTTGGTGCATTCCGGAACTCTGAACATTCCCGAACCTTTGTGCATTCCGGAACTCTGAACATTCCGGAACTCTGAACATTCCGGAATTCCGAACATTCCGGAACCTTGGTGCATTCCGGAACTCTGAACATTCCGGAATTCCGAACATTCCGGAACCTTTGTGCATTCCGGAACCTTGGTGCATTCCGGAACTCTGAACATTCCGGAATTCCGAACATTCCGGAACCTTGGTGCATTCCGGAACTCTGAACATTCCGGAACCTTTGTGCATTCCGGAACCTTGGTGCATTCCGGAACTCTGAACATTCCGGAACCTTGGTACATTCCGGAATTCCGAACATTCCGGAACCTTGGTGCATTCCGGAACTCTGAACATTCCGGAACTCTGAACATTCCGGAATTCCAAACATTCCGGAACCTTGGTGCATTCCGGAACTCTGAACATTCCGGAACTCTGAACATTCCGGAATTCCGAACATTCCGGAACCTTTGTGCATTCCGGAATTCCGAACATTCCGGAACTTTGGTACATTCTGGAATTCCGAACATTCCGGAACCTTTGTGCATTCCGGAACTTTGGTGCATTCCGGAACTCTGAACATTCCGGAACTCCGAACATTCCAGAACCTTGGTGCATTCCGGAACTCTGAACATTCCGGAACCTTGGTACATTCCGGAATTCCGAACATTCCGGAATTCCGAACATTCCGGAACTCTGAACATTCCGGAATTCCGAACATTCCGGAACCTTGGGGCATTCCGGAACTCTGAACATTCCGGAATTCCGAACATTCCGGAACCTTGGTGCATTCCGGAACTCTGAACATTCCGGAGCCTTGGTGCATTCCGGAACTCTGAACATTCCGGAATTCCGAACATTCCGGAACCTTGGTGCATTCCGGAACTCTGAACATTCCGGAACTCTGAACATTCCGGAACCTTGGTACATTCCGGAACCTTGGTGCATTCCGGAACTCTGAACATTCCGGAACCTTGGTGCATTCCGGAACTCTGAACATTCCGGAACCTCTGTGCATTCCGGAACTCTTAACATTCCGGAACCTTGGTGCATTCCGGAACTCTGAACATTCCGGAACTCTGAACATTCCGGAATTCCGAACATTCCGGAACCTTGGTGCATTCCGGAACTCTGAACATTCCGGAACTCTGAACATTCCGGAATTCCAAACATTCCGGAACCTTGGTGCATTCCGGAACTCTGAACATTCCGGAACTCTGAACATTCCGGAATTCCGAACATTCCGGAACCTTGGTGCATTCCGGAACTCTGAACATTCCGGAATTCCGAACATTCCGGAACCTTGGTGCATTCCGGAACTCTGACCATTCCGGAACCTTTGTGCATTCCGGAACCTTGGTGCATTCCGGAACTCTGAACATTCCGGAATTCCGAACATTCCGGAACCTTGGTGCATTCCGGAACTCTGAACATTCCGGAATTCCGAACATTCCGGAACCTTGGTGCATTCCGGAACTCTGAACATTCCGGAATTCCGAACATTCCGGAACCTTGGTGCATTCCGGAACTCTGAACATTCCGGAACTCTGACCATTCCGGAACCTTTGTGCATTCCGGAACCTTGGTGCATTCCGGAACTCTGAACATTCCGGAATTCCGAACATTCCGGAACCTTGGTGCATTCCGGAACTCTGAACATTCCGGAACCTTGGTACATTCCGGAATTCCGAACATTCCGGAATTCCGAACATTCCGGAACTCTGAACATTCCAGAATTCCGAACATTCCGGAACCTTGGTGCATTCCGGAACTCTTAACATTCCGGAACCTTGGTGCATTCCGGAACTCTGAACATTCCGGAACTCTGAACATTCCGGAATTCCGAACATTCCGGAACCTTGGTGCATTCCGGAACTCTGAACATTCCGGAACTCTGAACATTCCGGAATTCCAAACATTCCGGAACCTTGGTGCATTCCGGAACTCTGAACATTCCGGAACTCTGAACATTCCGGAATTCCGAACATTCCGGAACCTTGGTGCATTCCGGAACTCTGAACATTCCGGAATTCCGAACATTCCGGAACCTTGGTGCATTCCGGAACTCTGACCATTCCGGAACCTTTGTGCATTCCGGAACCTTGGTGCATTCCGGAACTCTGAACATTCCGGAATTCCGAACATTCCGGAACCTTGGTGCATTCCGGAACTCTGAACATTCCGGAATTCCGAACATTCCGGAACCTTGGTGCATTCCGGAACTCTGAACATTCCGGAATTCCGAACATTCCGGAACCTTGGTGCATTCCGGAACTCTGAACATTCCGGAACTCTGACCATTCCGGAACCTTTGTGCATTCCGGAACCTTGGTGCATTCCGGAACTCTGAACATTCCGGAATTCCGAACATTCCGGAACCTTGGTGCATTCCGGAACTCTGAACATTCCGGAACCTTGGTACATTCCGGAATTCCGAACATTCCGGAATTCCGAACATTCCGGAACTCTGAACATTCCAGAATTCCGAACATTCCGGAACCTTGGTGCATTCCGGAACTCTGAACATTCCGGAATTCCGAACATTCCGGAACCTTGGTGCATTCCGGAACTCTAAACATTCCGGAATTCCGAACATTCCGGAACCTTGGTGCATTCCGGAACTCTGAACATTCCGGAATTCCGAACATTCCGGAACTCTGAACATTCCAGAATTCCGAACATTCCGGAACCTTGGTGCATTCCGGAACTCTGAACATTCCGGAACCTTGGTGCATTCCGGAACTCTGAACATTCCGGAACCTTTGTGCATTCCGGAATTCCGAACATTCCGGAACCTTGGTACATTCTGGAATTCCGAACATTCCGGAACCTTTGTGCATTCCGGAACTTTGGTGCATTCCGGAACTCTGAACATTCCGGAATTCCGAACATTCCGGAATTCCGAACATTCCGGAACTCTGAACACTCCAGAATTCCGAACATTCCGGAACCTTGGTGCATTCCGGAACTCTGAACATTCCGGAATTCCGAACATTCCGGAATTCCGAACATTCCGGAACCTTGGTGCATTCCGGAACTCTGAACATTCCGGAATTCCGAACATTCCGGAACCTTTGTGCATTCCGGAACCTTGGTGCATTCCGGAACTCTGAACATTCCGGAATTCCGAACATTCCGGAATTCCGAACATTCCGAAACCTTGGTGCATTCCGGAACTCTGAACATTCCGGAATTCCGAAAATTCCGGAACCTTGCTGCATTCCGGAACTCTGAATTCCGGAACCTTGGTACATTCCGGAACTCTGAACATTCCGGAACTCTGAACATTCCGGAATTCCGAACATTCCGGAACCTTGGTGCATTCGGGAACTCTGAACATTCCGGAATTCCGAACATTCCGGAACCTTTGTGCATTCCGGAATTCCGAACATTCCGGAACTTTTGTGCATTCCGGAACTTTGGTGCATTCCGGAACTCTGAACATTCCGGAATTCCGAACATTCCGGAACTCTGAACATTCCAGAATTCCGAACATTCCGGAACCTTGGTGCATTCCGGAACTCTGAACATTCCGGAATTCCGAACATTCCGGAATTCCGAACATTCCGGAACTCTGAACATTCCAGAATTCCGAACATTCCGGAACCTTGGTGCATTCCGGAACTCTGAACATTCCGGAACCTTGGTGCATTCCGGAACTCTGAACATTCCCGAACCTTTGTGCATTCCGGAACTCTGAACATTCCGGAACTCTGAACATTCCGGAATTCCGAACATTCCGGAACCTTGGTGCATTCCGGAACTCTGAACATTCCGGAATTCCGAACATTCCGGAACCTTTGTGCATTCCGGAACCTTGGTGCATTCCGGAACTCTGAACATTCCGGAATTCCGAACATTCCGGAACCTTGGTGCATTCCGGAACTCTGAACATTCCGGAACCTTTGTGCATTCCGGAACCTTGGTGCATTCCGGAACTCTGAACATTCCGGAACCTTGGTACATTCCGGAATTCCGAACATTCCGGAACCTTGGTGCATTCCGGAACTCTGAACATTCCGGAACTCTGAACATTCCGGAATTCCAAACATTCCGGAACCTTGGTGCATTCCGGAACTCTGAACATTCCGGAACTCTGAACATTCCGGAATTCCGAACATTCCGGAACCTTTGTGCATTCCGGAATTCCGAACATTCCGGAACCTTGGTACATTCTGGAATTCCGAACATTCCGGAACCTTTGTGCATTCCGGAACTTTGGTGCATTCCGGAACTCTGAACATTCCGGAACTCCGAACATTCCGGAACCTTGGTGCATTCCGGAACTCTGAACATTCCGGAACCTTGGTACATTCCGGAATTCCGAACATTCCGGAATTCCGAACATTCCGGAACTCTGAACATTCCGGAATTCCGAACATTCCGGAACCTTGGGGCATTCCGGAACTCTGAACATTCCGGAATTCCGAACATTCCGGAACCTTGGTGCATTCCGGAACTCTGAACATTCCGGAGCCTTGGTGCATTCCGGAACTCTGAACATTCCGGAATTCCGAACATTCCGGAACCTTGGTGCATTCCGGAACTCTGAACATTCCGGAACTCTGAACATTCCGGAACCTTGGTACATTCCGGAACCTTGGTGCATTCCGGAACTCTGAACATTCCGGAACCTTGGTGCATTCCGGAACTCTGAACATTCCGGAACCTCTGTGCATTCCGGAACTCTTAACATTCCGGAACCTTGGTGCATTCCGGAACGCTGAACATTCCGGAACTCTGAACATTCCGGAATTCCGAACATTCCGGAACCTTGGTGCATTCCGGAACTCTGAACATTCCGGAACTCTGAACATTCCGGAATTCCGAACATTCCGGAACCTTTGTGCATTCCGGAATTCCGAACATTCCGGAACCTTGGTACATTCTGGAATTCCGAACATTCCGGAACCTTTGTGCATTCCGGAACTTTGGTGCATTCCGGAACTCTGAACATTCCGGAACTCCGAACATTCCGGAACCTTGGTGCATTCCGGAACTCCGAACATTCCGGAACCTTGGTACATTCCGGAATTCCGAACATTCCGGAATTCCGAACATTCCGGAACTCCGAACATTCCGGAATTCCGAACATTCCGGAACCTTGGGGCATTCCGGAACTCTGAACATTCCGGAATTCCGAACATTCCGGAACCTTGGTGCATTCCGGAACTCTGAACATTCCGGAGCCTTGGTGCATTCCGGAACTCTGAACATTCCGGAATTCCGAACATTCCGGAACCTTGGTGCATTCCGGAACTCTGAACATTCCGGAACTCTGAACATTCCGGAACCTTGGTACATTCCGGAACCTTGGTGCATTCCGGAACTCTGAACATTCCGGAACCTTGGTGCATTCCGGAACTCTGAACATTCCGGAACCTCTGTGCATTCCGGAACTCTTAACATTCCGGAACCTTGGTGCATTCCGGAACTCTGAACATTCCGGAACTCTGAACATTCCGGAATTCCGAACATTCCGGAACCTTGGTGCATTCCGGAACTCTGAACATTCCGGAACTCTGAACATTCCGGAATTCCAAACATTCCGGAACCTTGGTGCATTCCGGAACTCTGAACATTCCGGAACTCTGAACATTCCGGAATTCCGAACATTCCGGAACCTTGGTGCATTCCGGAACTCTGAACATTCCGGAATTCCGAACATTCCGGAACCTTGGTGCATTCCGGAACTCTGACCATTCCGGAACCTTTGTGCATTCCGGAACCTTGGTGCATTCCGGAACTCTGAACATTCCGGAATTCCGAACATTCCGGAACCTTGGTGCATTCCGGAACTCTGAACATTCCGGAATTCCGAACATTCCGGAACTTTGGTGCATTCCGTAACTCTGAACATTCCGGAACTCCGAACATTCCGGAACCTTGGTGCATTCCGGAACTCCGAACATTCCGGAACCTTGGTACATTCCGGAATTCCGAACATTCCGGAATTCCGAACATTCCGGAACTCCGAACATTCCGGAATTCCGAACATTCCGGAACCTTGGGGCATTCCGGAACTCTGAACATTCCGGAATTCCGAACATTCCGGAACCTTGGTGCATTCCGGAACTCTGAACATTCCGGAGCCTTGGTGCATTCCGGAACTCTGAACATTCCGGAATTCCGAACATTCCGGAACCTTGGTGCATTCCGGAACTCTGAACATTCCGGAACTCTGAACATTCCGGAACCTTGGTACATTCCGGAACCTTGGTGCATTCCGGAACTCTGAACATTCCGGAACCTTGGTGCATTCCGGAACTCTGAACATTCCGGAACCTCTGTGCATTCCGGAACTCTTAACATTCCGGAACCTTGGTGCATTCCGGAACTCTGAACATTCCGGAACTCTGAACATTCCGGAATTCCGAACATTCCGGAACCTTGGTGCATTCCGGAACTCTGAACATTCCGGAACTCTGAACATTCCGGAATTCCAAACATTCCGGAACCTTGGTGCATTCCGGAACTCTGAACATTCCGGAACTCTGAACATTCCGGAATTCCGAACATTCCGGAACCTTGGTGCATTCCGGAACTCTGAACATTCCGGAATTCCGAACATTCCGGAACCTTGGTGCATTCCGGAACTCTGACCATTCCGGAACCTTTGTGCATTCCGGAACCTTGGTGCATTCCGGAACTCTGAACATTCCGGAATTCCGAACATTCCGGAACCTTGGTGCATTCCGGAACTCTGAACATTCCGGAATTCCGAACATTCCGGAACCTTGGTGCATTCCGGAACTCTGAACATTCCGGAATTCCGAACATTCCGGAACCTTGGTGCATTCCGGAACTCTGAACATTCCGGAACTCTGACCATTCCGGAACCTTTGTGCATTCCGGAACCTTGGTGCATTCCGGAACTCTGAACATTCCGGAATTCCGAACATTCCGGAACCTTGGTGCATTCCGGAACTCTGAACATTCCGGAACCTTGGTACATTCCGGAATTCCGAACATTCCGGAATTCCGAACATTCCGGAACTCTGAACATTCCAGAATTCCGAACATTCCGGAACCTTGGTGCATTCCGGAACTCTGAACATTCCGGAATTCCGAACATTCCGGAACCTTGGTGCATTCCGGAACTCTAAACATTCCGGAATTCCGAACATTCCGGAACCTTGGTGCATTCCGGAACTCTGAACATTCCGGAATTCCGAACATTCCGGAACTCTGAACATTCCAGAATTCCGAACATTCCGGAACCTTGGTGCATTCCGGAACTCTGAACATTCCGGAACCTTGGTGCATTCCGGAACTCTGAACATTCCGGAACCTTTGTGCATTCCGGAATTCCGAACATTCCGGAACCTTGGTACATTCTGGAATTCCGAACATTCCGGAACCTTTGTGCATTCCGGAACTTTGGTGCATTCCGGAACTCTGAACATTCCGGAATTCCGAACATTCCGGAATTCCGAACATTCCGGAACTCTGAACACTCCAGAATTCCGAACATTCCGGAACCTTGGTGCATTCCGGAACTCTGAACATTCCGGAATTCCGAACATTCCGGAATTCCGAACATTCCGGAACCTTGGTGCATTCCGGAACTCTGAACATTCCGGAATTCCGAACATTCCGGAACCTTTGTGCATTCCGGAACCTTGGTGCATTCCGGAACTCTGAACATTCCGGAATTCCGAACATTCCGGAATTCCGAACATTCCGAAACCTTGGTGCATTCCGGAACTCTGAACATTCCGGAATTCCGAAAATTCCGGAACCTTGCTGCATTCCGGAACTCTGAATTCCGGAACCTTGGTACATTCCGGAACTCTGAACATTCCGGAACTCTGAACATTCCGGAATTCCGAACATTCCGGAACCTTGGTGCATTCGGGAACTCTGAACATTCCGGAATTCCGAACATTCCGGAACCTTTGTGCATTCCGGAATTCCGAACATTCCGGAACTTTTGTGCATTCCGGAACTTTGGTGCATTCCGGAACTCTGAACATTCCGGAATTCCGAACATTCCGGAACTCTGAACATTCCAGAATTCCGAACATTCCGGAACCTTGGTGCATTCCGGAACTCTGAACATTCCGGAATTCCGAACATTCCGGAATTCCGAACATTCCGGAACTCTGAACATTCCAGAATTCCGAACATTCCGGAACCTTGGTGCATTCCGGAACTCTGAACATTCCGGAACCTTGGTGCATTCCGGAACTCTGAACATTCCCGAACCTTTGTGCATTCCGGAACTCTGAACATTCCGGAACTCTGAACATTCCGGAATTCCGAACATTCCGGAACCTTGGTGCATTCCGGAACTCTGAACATTCCGGAATTCCGAACATTCCGGAACCTTTGTGCATTCCGGAACCTTGGTGCATTCCGGAACTCTGAACATTCCGGAATTCCGAACATTCCGGAACCTTGGTGCATTCCGGAACTCTGAACATTCCGGAACCTTTGTGCATTCCGGAACCTTGGTGCATTCCGGAACTCTGAACATTCCGGAACCTTGGTACATTCCGGAATTCCGAACATTCCGGAACCTTGGTGCATTCCGGAACTCTGAACATTCCGGAACTCTGAACATTCCGGAATTCCAAACATTCCGGAACCTTGGTGCATTCCGGAACTCTGAACATTCCGGAACTCTGAACATTCCGGAATTCCGAACATTCCGGAACCTTTGTGCATTCCGGAATTCCGAACATTCCGGAACCTTGGTACATTCTGGAATTCCGAACATTCCGGAACCTTTGTGCATTCCGGAACTTTGGTGCATTCCGGAACTCTGAACATTCCGGAACTCCGAACATTCCGGAACCTTGGTGCATTCCGGAACTCTGAACATTCCGGAACCTTGGTACATTCCGGAATTCCGAACATTCCGGAATTCCGAACATTCCGGAACTCTGAACATTCCGGAATTCCGAACATTCCGGAACCTTGGGGCATTCCGGAACTCTGAACATTCCGGAATTCCGAACATTCCGGAACCTTGGTGCATTCCGGAACTCTGAACATTCCGGAGCCTTGGTGCATTCCGGAACTCTGAACATTCCGGAATTCCGAACATTCCGGAACCTTGGTGCATTCCGGAACTCTGAACATTCCGGAACTCTGAACATTCCGGAACCTTGGTACATTCCGGAACCTTGGTGCATTCCGGAACTCTGAACATTCCGGAACCTTGGTGCATTCCGGAACTCTGAACATTCCGGAACCTCTGTGCATTCCGGAACTCTTAACATTCCGGAACCTTGGTGCATTCCGGAACGCTGAACATTCCGGAACTCTGAACATTCCGGAATTCCGAACATTCCGGAACCTTGGTGCATTCCGGAACTCTGAACATTCCGGAACTCTGAACATTCCGGAATTCCGAACATTCCGGAACCTTTGTGCATTCCGGAATTCCGAACATTCCGGAACCTTGGTACATTCTGGAATTCCGAACATTCCGGAACCTTTGTGCATTCCGGAACTTTGGTGCATTCCGGAACTCTGAACATTCCGGAACTCCGAACATTCCGGAACCTTGGTGCATTCCGGAACTCCGAACATTCCGGAACCTTGGTACATTCCGGAATTCCGAACATTCCGGAATTCCGAACATTCCGGAACTCCGAACATTCCGGAATTCCGAACATTCCGGAACCTTGGGGCATTCCGGAACTCTGAACATTCCGGAATTCCGAACATTCCGGAACCTTGGTGCATTCCGGAACTCTGAACATTCCGGAGCCTTGGTGCATTCCGGAACTCTGAACATTCCGGAATTCCGAACATTCCGGAACCTTGGTGCATTCCGGAACTCTGAACATTCCGGAACTCTGAACATTCCGGAACCTTGGTACATTCCGGAACCTTGGTGCATTCCGGAACTCTGAACATTCCGGAACCTTGGTGCATTCCGGAACTCTGAACATTCCGGAACCTCTGTGCATTCCGGAACTCTTAACATTCCGGAACCTTGGTGCATTCCGGAACTCTGAACATTCCGGAACTCTGAACATTCCGGAATTCCGAACATTCCGGAACCTTGGTGCATTCCGGAACTCTGAACATTCCGGAACTCTGAACATTCCGGAATTCCAAACATTCCGGAACCTTGGTGCATTCCGGAACTCTGAACATTCCGGAACTCTGAACATTCCGGAATTCCGAACATTCCGGAACCTTGGTGCATTCCGGAACTCTGAACATTCCGGAATTCCGAACATTCCGGAACCTTGGTGCATTCCGGAACTCTGACCATTCCGGAACCTTTGTGCATTCCGGAACCTTGGTGCATTCCGGAACTCTGAACATTCCGGAATTCCGAACATTCCGGAACCTTGGTGCATTCCGGAACTCTGAACATTCCGGAATTCCGAACATTCCGGAACTTTGGTGCATTCCGGAACTCTGAACATTCCGGAACTCCGAACATTCCGGAACCTTGGTGCATTCCGGAACTCCGAACATTCCGGAACCTTGGTACATTCCGGAATTCCGAACATTCCGGAATTCCGAACATTCCGGAACTCCGAACATTCCGGAATTCCGAACATTCCGGAACCTTGGGGCATTCCGGAACTCTGAACATTCCGGAATTCCGAACATTCCGGAACCTTGGTGCATTCCGGAACTCTGAACATTCCGGAGCCTTGGTGCATTCCGGAACTCTGAACATTCCGGAATTCCGAACATTCCGGAACCTTGGTGCATTCCGGAACTCTGAACATTCCGGAACTCTGAACATTCCGGAACCTTGGTACATTCCGGAACCTTGGTGCATTCCGGAACTCTGAACATTCCGGAACCTTGGTGCATTCCGGAACTCTGAACATTCCGGAACCTCTGTGCATTCCGGAACTCTTAACATTCCGGAACCTTGGTGCATTCCGGAACTCTGAACATTCCGGAACTCTGAACATTCCGGAATTCCGAACATTCCGGAACCTTGGTGCATTCCGGAACTCTGAACATTCCGGAACTCTGAACATTCCGGAATTCCAAACATTCCGGAACCTTGGTGCATTCCGGAACTCTGAACATTCCGGAACTCTGAACATTCCGGAATTCCGAACATTCCGGAACCTTGGTGCATTCCGGAACTCTGAACATTCCGGAATTCCGAACATTCCGGAACCTTGGTGCATTCCGGAACTCTGACCATTCCGGAACCTTTGTGCATTCCGGAACCTTGGTGCATTCCGGAACTCTGAACATTCCGGAATTCCGAACATTCCGGAACCTTGGTGCATTCCGGAACTCTGAACATTCCGGAATTCCGAACATTCCGGAACCTTGGTGCATTCCGGAACTCTGAACATTCCGGAATTCCGAACATTCCGGAACCTTGGTGCATTCCGGAACTCTGAACATTCCGGAACTCTGACCATTCCGGAACCTTTGTGCATTCCGGAACCTTGGTGCATTCCGGAACTCTGAACATTCCGGAATTCCGAACATTCCGGAACCTTGGTGCATTCCGGAACTCTGAACATTCCGGAACCTTGGTACATTCCGGAATTCCGAACATTCCGGAATTCCGAACATTCCGGAACTCTGAACATTCCAGAATTCCGAACATTCCGGAACCTTGGTGCATTCCGGAACTCTGAACATTCCGGAATTCCGAACATTCCGGAACCTTGGTGCATTCCGGAACTCTAAACATTCCGGAATTCCGAACATTCCGGAACCTTGGTGCATTCCGGAACTCTGAACATTCCGGAATTCCGAACATTCCGGAACCTTTGTGCATTCCGGAACCTTGGTGCATTCCGGAACCTTGGTGCATTCCGGAACTCTGAACATTCCGGAATTCCGAACATTCCGGAACCTTGGTGCATTCCGGAACTCTTAACATTCCGGAACCTTGGTGCATTCCGGAACTCTGAACATTCCGGAACTCTGAACATTCCGGAATTCCGAACATTCCGGAACCTTGGTACATTCCGGAATTCCGAACATTCCGGAACCTTTGTGCATTCCGGAACTTTGGTGCATTCCGGAACTCTGAACATTCCGGAATTCCGAACATTCCGGAACTCTGAACATTCCGGAATTCCGAACATTCCGGAACCTTGGTGCATTCCGGAACTCTGAACATTCCGGAATTCCGAACATTCCGGAACTCTGAACATTCCGGAATTCTGAACATTCCGGAACCTTGGTGCATTCCGGAACTCTGAACATTCCGGAACCTTGGTGCATTCCGGAACTCTGAACATTCCGGAATTCCGAACATTCCGGAACCTTGGTGCATTCCGGAACTCTGAACATTCCGGAATTCCGAACATTCCGGAACCTTGGTACATTCCGGAATTCCGAACATTCCGGAACCTTTGTGCATTCCGGAACTTTGGTGCATTCCGGAACTCTGAACATTCCGGAATTCCGAACATTCCGGAATTCCGAACATTCCGGAACTCTGAACATTCCGGAATTCCGAACATTCCGGAACTCTGAACATTCCGGAATTCCGAACATTCCGGAACGTTGGTGCATTCCGGAACTCTGAACATTCCGGAACCTTGGTGCATTCCGGAACTCTGAACATTCCGGAATTCCGAACATTCCGGAACCTTGGTGCATTCCGGAAGTCTGAACATTCCGGAATTCCGAACATTCCGGAACCTTGGTGCATTCCGGAACTCTGAACATTCCGGAACTCTGAACATTCCGGAATTCCGAACATTCCGGAACCTTGGTGCATTCGGGATCTCTGAACATTCCGGAATTCCGAACATTCCGGAACCTTTGTGCATTCCGGAATTCCGAACATTCCGGAACCTTGGTACATTCTGGAATTCCGAACATTCCGGAACCTTTGTGCATTCCGGAACTTTGGTGCATTCCGGAACTCTGAACATTCCGGAATTCCGAACATTCCGGAATTCCGAACATTCCGGAACTCTGAACATTCCAGAATTCCGAACATTCCGGAACCTTGGTGCATTCCGGAACTCTGAACATTCCGGAATTCCGAACATTCCGGAATTCCGAACATTCCGGAACTCTGAACATTCCAGAATTCCGAACATTCCGGAACCTTGGTGCATTCCGGAACTCTGAACATTCCGGAACCTTGGTGCATTCCGGAACTCTGAACATTCCGGAACTCTGAACATTCCGGAATTCCGAACATTCCGGAACTCTGAACATTCCGGAATTCCGAACATTCCGGAACCTTGGTGCATTCCGGAACTCTGAACATTCCGGAACCTTGGTGCATTCCGGAACTCTGAACATTCCGGAACCTTGGTACATTCCGGAACTCTGAACATTCCGGAATTCCGAACATTCCGGAACTCTGAACATTCCGGAATTCCGAACATTCCGGAACGTTGGTGCATTCCGGAACTCTGAACATTCCGGAACCTTGGTGCATTCCGGAACTCTGAACATTCCGGAATTCCGAACATTCCGGAACCTTGGTGCATTCCGGAAGTCTGAACATTCCGGAATTCCGAACATTCCGGAACCTTGGTGCATTCCGGAACTCTGAACATTCCGGAACTCTGAACATTCCGGAATTCCGAACATTCCGGAACCTTGGTGCATTCGGGATCTCTGAACATTCCGGAATTCCGAACATTCCGGAACCTTTGTGCATTCCGGAATTCCGAACATTCCGGAACCTTGGTGCATTCCGGAAGTCTGAACATTCCGGAATTCCGAACATTCCGGAACCTTGGTGCATTCCGGAACTCTGAACATTCCGGAACTCTGAACATTCCGGAATTCCGAACATTCCGGAACCTTGGTGCATTCGGGATCTCTGAACATTCCGGAATTCCGAACATTCCGGAACCTTTGTGCATTCCGGAATTCCGAACATTCCGGAACCTTGGTACATTCTGGAATTCCGAACATTCCGGAACCTTTGTGCATTCCGGAACTTTGGTGCATTCCGGAACTCTGAACATTCCGGAATTCCGAACATTCCGGAATTCCGAACATTCCGGAACTCTGAACATTCCAGAATTCCGAACATTCCGGAACCTTGGTGCATTCCGGAACTCTGAACATTCCGGAATTCCGAACATTCCGGAATTCCGAACATTCCGGAACTCTGAACATTCCAGAATTCCGAACATTCCGGAACCTTGGTGCATTCCGGAACTCTGAGCATTCCGGAACCTTGGTGCATTCCGGAACTCTGAACATTCCGGAATTCCGAACATTCCGGAACTCTGAACATTCCGGAATTCCGAACATTCCGGAACCTTGGTGCATTCCGGAACTCTGAACATTCCGGAACCTTGGTGCATTCCGGAACTCTGAACATTCCGGAACTCTGAACATTCCGGAATTCCGAACATTCCGGAACTCTGAACATTCCGGAATTCCGAACATTCCGGAACCTTGGTGCATTCCGGAACTCTGAACATTCCGGAATTCCGAACATTCCGGAACCTTGGTGCATTCCGGAACTCTGAACATTCCGGAACCTTGGTGCATTCCGGAACTCTGAACATTCCGGAACCTTGGTACATTCCGGAACTCTGAACATTCCGGAATTCCGAACATTCCGGAACTCTGAACATTCCGGAATTCCGAACATTCCGGAACGTTGGTGCATTCCGGAACTCTGAACATTCCGGAACCTTGGTGCATTCCGGAACTCTGAACATTCCGGAATTCCGAACATTCCGGAACCTTGGTGCATTCCGGAAGTCTGAACATTCCGGAATTCCGAACATTCCGGAACCTTGGTGCATTCCGGAACTCTGAACATTCCGGAACTCTGAACATTCCGGAATTCCGAACATTCCGGAACCTTGGTGCATTCGGGATCTCTGAACATTCCGGAATTCCGAACATTCCGGAACCTTTGTGCATTCCGGAATTCCGAACATTCCGGAACCTTGGTACATTCTGGAATTCCGAACATTCCGGAACCTTTGTGCATTCCGGAACTTTGGTGCATTCCGGAACTCTGAACATTCCGGAATTCCGAACATTCCGGAATTCCGAACATTCCGGAACTCTGAACATTCCAGAATTCCGAACATTCCGGAACCTTGGTGCATTCCGGAACTCTGAACATTCCGGAATTCCGAACATTCCGGAATTCCGAACATTCCGGAACTCTGAACATTCCAGAATTCCGAACATTCCGGAACCTTGGTGCATTCCGGAACTCTGAGCATTCCGGAACCTTGGTGCATTCCGGAACTCTGAACATTCCGGAATTCCGAACATTCCGGAATTCCGAACATTCCGGAACTCTGAACATTCCGGAATTCCGAACATTCCGGAACTCTGAACATTCCGGAATTCCGAACATTCCGGAACGTTGGTGCATTCCGGAACTCTGAACATTCCGGAACCTTGGTGCATTCCGGAACTCTGAACATTCCGGAATTCCGAACATTCCGGAATTCCGAACATTCCGGAACTCTGAACATTCCGGAATTCCGAACATTCCGGAACCTTGGTGCATTCCGGAACTCTGAACATTCCGGAACTCTGAACATTCCGGAATTCCAAACATTCCGGAACCTTGGTGCATTCCGGAACTCTGAACATTCCGGAACTCTGAACATTCCGGAATTCCGAACATTCCGGAACCTTGGTGCATTCCGGAACTCTGAACATTCCGGAATTCCGAACATTCCGGAACCTTGGTGCATTCCGGAACTCTGACCATTCCGGAACCTTTGTGCATTCCGGAACCTTGGTGCATTCCGGAACTCTGAACATTCCGGAATTCCGAACATTCCGGAACCTTGGTGCATTCCGGAACTCTGAACATTCCGGAATTCCGAACATTCCGGAACCTTGGTGCATTCCGGAACTCTGAACATTCCGGAATTCCGAACATTCCGGAACCTTGGTGCATTCCGGAACTCTGAACATTCCGGAACTCTGACCATTCCGGAACCTTTGTGCATTCCGGAACCTTGGTGCATTCCGGAACTCTGAACATTCCGGAATTCCGAACATTCCGGAACCTTGGTGCATTCCGGAACTCTGAACATTCCGGAACCTTGGTACATTCCGGAATTCCGAACATTCCGGAATTCCGAACATTCCGGAACTCTGAACATTCCAGAATTCCGAACATTCCGGAACCTTGGTGCATTCCGGAACTCTGAACATTCCGGAATTCCGAACATTCCGGAACCTTGGTGCATTCCGGAACTCTAAACATTCCGGAATTCCGAACATTCCGGAACCTTGGTGCATTCCGGAACTCTGAACATTCCGGAATTCCGAACATTCCGGAACCTTTGTGCATTCCGGAACCTTGGTGCATTCCGGAACTCTGAACATTCCGGAATTCCGAACATTCCGGAACCTTTGTGCATTCCGGAACCTTGGTGCATTCCGGAACCTTGGTGCATTCCGGAACTCTGAACATTCCGGAATTCCGAACATTCCGGAACCTTGGTGCATTCCGGAACTCTTAACATTCCGGAACCTTGGTGCATTCCGGAACTCTGAACATTCCGGAACTCTGAACATTCCGGAATTCCGAACATTCCGGAACCTTGGTACATTCCGGAATTCCGAACATTCCGGAACCTTTGTGCATTCCGGAACTTTGGTGCATTCCGGAACTCTGAACATTCCGGAATTCCGAACATTCCGGAACTCTGAACATTCCGGAATTCCGAACATTCCGGAACCTTGGTGCATTCCGGAACTCTGAACATTCCGGAATTCCGAACATTCCGGAACTCTGAACATTCCGGAATTCCGAACATTCCGGAACCTTGGTGCATTCCGGAACTCTGAACATTCCGGAACCTTGGTGCATTCCGGAACTCTGAACATTCCGGAATTCCGAACATTCCGGAACCTTGGTGCATTCCGGAACTCTGAACATTCCGGAATTCCGAACATTCCGGAACCTTGGTACATTCCGGAATTCCGAACATTCCGGAATTCCGAACATTCCGGAACTCTGAACATTCCGGAATTCCGAACATTCCGGAACCTTGGTGCATTCCGGAACTCTGAACATTCCGGAACCTTGGTACATTCCGGAATTCCGAACATTCCGGAATTCCGAACATTCCGGAACTCTGAACATTCCAGAATTCCGAACATTCCGGAACCTTGGTGCATTCCGGAACTCTGAACATTCCGGAATTCCGAACATTCCGGAACCTTGGTGCATTCCGGAACTCTAAACATTCCGGAATTCCGAACATTCCGGAACCTTGGTGCATTCCGGAACTCTGAACATTCCGGAATTCCGAACATTCCGGAACCTTTGTGCATTCCGGAACCTTGGTGCATTCCGGAACTCTGAACATTCCGGAATTCCGAACATTCCGGAACCTTTGTGCATTCCGGAACCTTGGTGCATTCCGGAACCTTGGTGCATTCCGGAACTCTGAACATTCCGGAATTCCGAACATTCCGGAACCTTGGTGCATTCCGGAACTCTTAACATTCCGGAACCTTGGTGCATTCCGGAACTCTGAACATTCCGGAACTCTGAACATTCCGGAATTCCGAACATTCCGGAACCTTGGTACATTCCGGAATTCCGAACATTCCGGAACCTTTGTGCATTCCGGAACTTTGGTGCATTCCGGAACTCTGAACATTCCGGAATTCCGAACATTCCGGAATTCCGAACATTCCGAAACCTTGGTGCATTCCGGAACTCTGAACATTCCGGAATTCCGAAAATTCCGGAACCTTGCTGCATTCCGGAACTCTGAATTCCGGAACCTTGGTACATTCCGGAACTCTGAACATTCCGGAACTCTGAACATTCCGGAATTCCGAACATTCCGGAACCTTGGTGCATTCGGGAACTCTGAACATTCCGGAATTCCGAACATTCCGGAACCTTTGTGCATTCCGGAATTCCGAACATTCCGGAACTTTTGTGCATTCCGGAACTTTGGTGCATTCCGGAACTCTGAACATTCCGGAATTCCGAACATTCCGGAACTCTGAACATTCCAGAATTCCGAACATTCCGGAACCTTGGTGCATTCCGGAACTCTGAACATTCCGGAATTCCGAACATTCCGGAATTCCGAACATTCCGGAACTCTGAACATTCCAGAATTCCGAACATTCCGGAACCTTGGTGCATTCCGGAACTCTGAACATTCCGGAACCTTGGTGCATTCCGGAACTCTGAACATTCCCGAACCTTTGTGCATTCCGGAACTCTGAACATTCCGGAACTCTGAACATTCCGGAATTCCGAACATTCCGGAACCTTGGTGCATTCCGGAACTCTGAACATTCCGGAATTCCGAACATTCCGGAACCTTTGTGCATTCCGGAACCTTGGTGCATTCCGGAACTCTGAACATTCCGGAATTCCGAACATTCCGGAACCTTGGTGCATTCCGGAACTCTGAACATTCCGGAACCTTTGTGCATTCCGGAACCTTGGTGCATTCCGGAACTCTGAACATTCCGGAACCTTGGTACATTCCGGAATTCCGAACATTCCGGAACCTTGGTGCATTCCGGAACTCTGAACATTCCGGAACTCTGAACATTCCGGAATTCCAAACATTCCGGAACCTTGGTGCATTCCGGAACTCTGAACATTCCGGAACTCTGAACATTCCGGAATTCCGAACATTCCGGAACCTTTGTGCATTCCGGAATTCCGAACATTCCGGAACCTTGGTACATTCTGGAATTCCGAACATTCCGGAACCTTTGTGCATTCCGGAACTTTGGTGCATTCCGGAACTCTGAACATTCCGGAACTCCGAACATTCCGGAACCTTGGTGCATTCCGGAACTCTGAACATTCCGGAACCTTGGTACATTCCGGAATTCCGAACATTCCGGAATTCCGAACATTCCGGAACTCTGAACATTCCGGAATTCCGAACATTCCGGAACCTTGGGGCATTCCGGAACTCTGAACATTCCGGAATTCCGAACATTCCGGAACCTTGGTGCATTCCGGAACTCTGAACATTCCGGAGCCTTGGTGCATTCCGGAACTCTGAACATTCCGGAATTCCGAACATTCCGGAACCTTGGTGCATTCCGGAACTCTGAACATTCCGGAACTCTGAACATTCCGGAACCTTGGTACATTCCGGAACCTTGGTGCATTCCGGAACTCTGAACATTCCGGAACCTTGGTGCATTCCGGAACTCTGAACATTCCGGAACCTCTGTGCATTCCGGAACTCTTAACATTCCGGAACCTTGGTGCATTCCGGAACGCTGAACATTCCGGAACTCTGAACATTCCGGAATTCCGAACATTCCGGAACCTTGGTGCATTCCGGAACTCTGAACATTCCGGAACTCTGAACATTCCGGAATTCCGAACATTCCGGAACCTTTGTGCATTCCGGAATTCCGAACATTCCGGAACCTTGGTACATTCTGGAATTCCGAACATTCCGGAACCTTTGTGCATTCCGGAACTTTGGTGCATTCCGGAACTCTGAACATTCCGGAACTCCGAACATTCCGGAACCTTGGTGCATTCCGGAACTCCGAACATTCCGGAACCTTGGTACATTCCGGAATTCCGAACATTCCGGAATTCCGAACATTCCGGAACTCCGAACATTCCGGAATTCCGAACATTCCGGAACCTTGGGGCATTCCGGAACTCTGAACATTCCGGAATTCCGAACATTCCGGAACCTTGGTGCATTCCGGAACTCTGAACATTCCGGAGCCTTGGTGCATTCCGGAACTCTGAACATTCCGGAATTCCGAACATTCCGGAACCTTGGTGCATTCCGGAACTCTGAACATTCCGGAACTCTGAACATTCCGGAACCTTGGTACATTCCGGAACCTTGGTGCATTCCGGAACTCTGAACATTCCGGAACCTTGGTGCATTCCGGAACTCTGAACATTCCGGAACCTCTGTGCATTCCGGAACTCTTAACATTCCGGAACCTTGGTGCATTCCGGAACTCTGAACATTCCGGAACTCTGAACATTCCGGAATTCCGAACATTCCGGAACCTTGGTGCATTCCGGAACTCTGAACATTCCGGAACTCTGAACATTCCGGAATTCCAAACATTCCGGAACCTTGGTGCATTCCGGAACTCTGAACATTCCGGAACTCTGAACATTCCGGAATTCCGAACATTCCGGAACCTTGGTGCATTCCGGAACTCTGAACATTCCGGAATTCCGAACATTCCGGAACCTTGGTGCATTCCGGAACTCTGACCATTCCGGAACCTTTGTGCATTCCGGAACCTTGGTGCATTCCGGAACTCTGAACATTCCGGAATTCCGAACATTCCGGAACCTTGGTGCATTCCGGAACTCTGAACATTCCGGAATTCCGAACATTCCGGAACTTTGGTGCATTCCGGAACTCTGAACATTCCGGAACTCCGAACATTCCGGAACCTTGGTGCATTCCGGAACTCCGAACATTCCGGAACCTTGGTACATTCCGGAATTCCGAACATTCCGGAATTCCGAACATTCCGGAACTCCGAACATTCCGGAATTCCGAACATTCCGGAACCTTGGGGCATTCCGGAACTCTGAACATTCCGGAATTCCGAACATTCCGGAACCTTGGTGCATTCCGGAACTCTGAACATTCCGGAGCCTTGGTGCATTCCGGAACTCTGAACATTCCGGAATTCCGAACATTCCGGAACCTTGGTGCATTCCGGAACTCTGAACATTCCGGAACTCTGAACATTCCGGAACCTTGGTACATTCCGGAACCTTGGTGCATTCCGGAACTCTGAACATTCCGGAACCTTGGTGCATTCCGGAACTCTGAACATTCCGGAACCTCTGTGCATTCCGGAACTCTTAACATTCCGGAACCTTGGTGCATTCCGGAACTCTGAACATTCCGGAACTCTGAACATTCCGGAATTCCGAACATTCCGGAACCTTGGTGCATTCCGGAACTCTGAACATTCCGGAACTCTGAACATTCCGGAATTCCAAACATTCCGGAACCTTGGTGCATTCCGGAACTCTGAACATTCCGGAACTCTGAACATTCCGGAATTCCGAACATTCCGGAACCTTGGTGCATTCCGGAACTCTGAACATTCCGGAATTCCGAACATTCCGGAACCTTGGTGCATTCCGGAACTCTGACCATTCCGGAACCTTTGTGCATTCCGGAACCTTGGTGCATTCCGGAACTCTGAACATTCCGGAATTCCGAACATTCCGGAACCTTGGTGCATTCCGGAACTCTGAACATTCCGGAATTCCGAACATTCCGGAACCTTGGTGCATTCCGGAACTCTGAACATTCCGGAATTCCGAACATTCCGGAACCTTGGTGCATTCCGGAACTCTGAACATTCCGGAACTCTGACCATTCCGGAACCTTTGTGCATTCCGGAACCTTGGTGCATTCCGGAACTCTGAACATTCCGGAATTCCGAACATTCCGGAACCTTGGTGCATTCCGGAACTCTGAACATTCCGGAACCTTGGTACATTCCGGAATTCCGAACATTCCGGAATTCCGAACATTCCGGAACTCTGAACATTCCAGAATTCCGAACATTCCGGAACCTTGGTGCATTCCGGAACTCTGAACATTCCGGAATTCCGAACATTCCGGAACCTTGGTGCATTCCGGAACTCTAAACATTCCGGAATTCCGAACATTCCGGAACCTTGGTGCATTCCGGAACTCTGAACATTCCGGAATTCCGAACATTCCGGAACTCTGAACATTCCAGAATTCCGAACATTCCGGAACCTTGGTGCATTCCGGAACTCTGAACATTCCGGAACCTTGGTGCATTCCGGAACTCTGAACATTCCGGAACCTTTGTGCATTCCGGAATTCCGAACATTCCGGAACCTTGGTACATTCTGGAATTCCGAACATTCCGGAACCTTTGTGCATTCCGGAACTTTGGTGCATTCCGGAACTCTGAACATTCCGGAATTCCGAACATTCCGGAATTCCGAACATTCCGGAACTCTGAACACTCCAGAATTCCGAACATTCCGGAACCTTGGTGCATTCCGGAACTCTGAACATTCCGGAATTCCGAACATTCCGGAATTCCGAACATTCCGGAACCTTGGTGCATTCCGGAACTCTGAACATTCCGGAATTCCGAACATTCCGGAACCTTTGTGCATTCCGGAACCTTGGTGCATTCCGGAACTCTGAACATTCCGGAATTCCGAACATTCCGGAATTCCGAACATTCCGAAACCTTGGTGCATTCCGGAACTCTGAACATTCCGGAATTCCGAAAATTCCGGAACCTTGCTGCATTCCGGAACTCTGAATTCCGGAACCTTGGTACATTCCGGAACTCTGAACATTCCGGAACTCTGAACATTCCGGAATTCCGAACATTCCGGAACCTTGGTGCATTCGGGAACTCTGAACATTCCGGAATTCCGAACATTCCGGAACCTTTGTGCATTCCGGAATTCCGAACATTCCGGAACTTTTGTGCATTCCGGAACTTTGGTGCATTCCGGAACTCTGAACATTCCGGAATTCCGAACATTCCGGAACTCTGAACATTCCAGAATTCCGAACATTCCGGAACCTTGGTGCATTCCGGAACTCTGAACATTCCGGAATTCCGAACATTCCGGAATTCCGAACATTCCGGAACTCTGAACATTCCAGAATTCCGAACATTCCGGAACCTTGGTGCATTCCGGAACTCTGAACATTCCGGAACCTTGGTGCATTCCGGAACTCTGAACATTCCCGAACCTTTGTGCATTCCGGAACTCTGAACATTCCGGAACTCTGAACATTCCGGAATTCCGAACATTCCGGAACCTTGGTGCATTCCGGAACTCTGAACATTCCGGAATTCCGAACATTCCGGAACCTTTGTGCATTCCGGAACCTTGGTGCATTCCGGAACTCTGAACATTCCGGAATTCCGAACATTCCGGAACCTTGGTGCATTCCGGAACTCTGAACATTCCGGAACCTTTGTGCATTCCGGAACCTTGGTGCATTCCGGAACTCTGAACATTCCGGAACCTTGGTACATTCCGGAATTCCGAACATTCCGGAACCTTGGTGCATTCCGGAACTCTGAACATTCCGGAACTCTGAACATTCCGGAATTCCAAACATTCCGGAACCTTGGTGCATTCCGGAACTCTGAACATTCCGGAACTCTGAACATTCCGGAATTCCGAACATTCCGGAACCTTTGTGCATTCCGGAATTCCGAACATTCCGGAACCTTGGTACATTCTGGAATTCCGAACATTCCGGAACCTTTGTGCATTCCGGAACTTTGGTGCATTCCGGAACTCTGAACATTCCGGAACTCCGAACATTCCGGAACCTTGGTGCATTCCGGAACTCTGAACATTCCGGAACCTTGGTACATTCCGGAATTCCGAACATTCCGGAATTCCGAACATTCCGGAACTCTGAACATTCCGGAATTCCGAACATTCCGGAACCTTGGGGCATTCCGGAACTCTGAACATTCCGGAATTCCGAACATTCCGGAACCTTGGTGCATTCCGGAACTCTGAACATTCCGGAGCCTTGGTGCATTCCGGAACTCTGAACATTCCGGAATTCCGAACATTCCGGAACCTTGGTGCATTCCGGAACTCTGAACATTCCGGAACTCTGAACATTCCGGAACCTTGGTACATTCCGGAACCTTGGTGCATTCCGGAACTCTGAACATTCCGGAACCTTGGTGCATTCCGGAACTCTGAACATTCCGGAACCTCTGTGCATTCCGGAACTCTTAACATTCCGGAACCTTGGTGCATTCCGGAACGCTGAACATTCCGGAACTCTGAACATTCCGGAATTCCGAACATTCCGGAACCTTGGTGCATTCCGGAACTCTGAACATTCCGGAACTCTGAACATTCCGGAATTCCGAACATTCCGGAACCTTTGTGCATTCCGGAATTCCGAACATTCCGGAACCTTGGTACATTCTGGAATTCCGAACATTCCGGAACCTTTGTGCATTCCGGAACTTTGGTGCATTCCGGAACTCTGAACATTCCGGAACTCCGAACATTCCGGAACCTTGGTGCATTCCGGAACTCCGAACATTCCGGAACCTTGGTACATTCCGGAATTCCGAACATTCCGGAATTCCGAACATTCCGGAACTCCGAACATTCCGGAATTCCGAACATTCCGGAACCTTGGGGCATTCCGGAACTCTGAACATTCCGGAATTCCGAACATTCCGGAACCTTGGTGCATTCCGGAACTCTGAACATTCCGGAGCCTTGGTGCATTCCGGAACTCTGAACATTCCGGAATTCCGAACATTCCGGAACCTTGGTGCATTCCGGAACTCTGAACATTCCGGAACTCTGAACATTCCGGAACCTTGGTACATTCCGGAACCTTGGTGCATTCCGGAACTCTGAACATTCCGGAACCTTGGTGCATTCCGGAACTCTGAACATTCCGGAACCTCTGTGCATTCCGGAACTCTTAACATTCCGGAACCTTGGTGCATTCCGGAACTCTGAACATTCCGGAACTCTGAACATTCCGGAATTCCGAACATTCCGGAACCTTGGTGCATTCCGGAACTCTGAACATTCCGGAACTCTGAACATTCCGGAATTCCAAACATTCCGGAACCTTGGTGCATTCCGGAACTCTGAACATTCCGGAACTCTGAACATTCCGGAATTCCGAACATTCCGGAACCTTGGTGCATTCCGGAACTCTGAACATTCCGGAATTCCGAACATTCCGGAACCTTGGTGCATTCCGGAACTCTGACCATTCCGGAACCTTTGTGCATTCCGGAACCTTGGTGCATTCCGGAACTCTGAACATTCCGGAATTCCGAACATTCCGGAACCTTGGTGCATTCCGGAACTCTGAACATTCCGGAATTCCGAACATTCCGGAACTTTGGTGCATTCCGGAACTCTGAACATTCCGGAACTCCGAACATTCCGGAACCTTGGTGCATTCCGGAACTCCGAACATTCCGGAACCTTGGTACATTCCGGAATTCCGAACATTCCGGAATTCCGAACATTCCGGAACTCCGAACATTCCGGAATTCCGAACATTCCGGAACCTTGGGGCATTCCGGAACTCTGAACATTCCGGAATTCCGAACATTCCGGAACCTTGGTGCATTCCGGAACTCTGAACATTCCGGAGCCTTGGTGCATTCCGGAACTCTGAACATTCCGGAATTCCGAACATTCCGGAACCTTGGTGCATTCCGGAACTCTGAACATTCCGGAACTCTGAACATTCCGGAACCTTGGTACATTCCGGAACCTTGGTGCATTCCGGAACTCTGAACATTCCGGAACCTTGGTGCATTCCGGAACTCTGAACATTCCGGAACCTCTGTGCATTCCGGAACTCTTAACATTCCGGAACCTTGGTGCATTCCGGAACTCTGAACATTCCGGAACTCTGAACATTCCGGAATTCCGAACATTCCGGAACCTTGGTGCATTCCGGAACTCTGAACATTCCGGAACTCTGAACATTCCGGAATTCCAAACATTCCGGAACCTTGGTGCATTCCGGAACTCTGAACATTCCGGAACTCTGAACATTCCGGAATTCCGAACATTCCGGAACCTTGGTGCATTCCGGAACTCTGAACATTCCGGAATTCCGAACATTCCGGAACCTTGGTGCATTCCGGAACTCTGACCATTCCGGAACCTTTGTGCATTCCGGAACCTTGGTGCATTCCGGAACTCTGAACATTCCGGAATTCCGAACATTCCGGAACCTTGGTGCATTCCGGAACTCTGAACATTCCGGAATTCCGAACATTCCGGAACTTTGGTGCATTCCGGAACTCTGAACATTCCGGAACTCCGAACATTCCGGAACCTTGGTGCATTCCGGAACTCCGAACATTCCGGAACCTTGGTACATTCCGGAATTCCGAACATTCCGGAATTCCGAACATTCCGGAACTCCGAACATTCCGGAATTCCGAACATTCCGGAACCTTGGGGCATTCCGGAACTCTGAACATTCCGGAATTCCGAACATTCCGGAACCTTGGTGCATTCCGGAACTCTGAACATTCCGGAGCCTTGGTGCATTCCGGAACTCTGAACATTCCGGAATTCCGAACATTCCGGAACCTTGGTGCATTCCGGAACTCTGAACATTCCGGAACTCTGAACATTCCGGAACCTTGGTACATTCCGGAACCTTGGTGCATTCCGGAACTCTGAACATTCCGGAACCTTGGTGCATTCCGGAACTCTGAACATTCCGGAACCTCTGTGCATTCCGGAACTCTTAACATTCCGGAACCTTGGTGCATTCCGGAACTCTGAACATTCCGGAACTCTGAACATTCCGGAATTCCGAACATTCCGGAACCTTGGTGCATTCCGGAACTCTGAACATTCCGGAACTCTGAACATTCCGGAATTCCAAACATTCCGGAACCTTGGTGCATTCCGGAACTCTGAACATTCCGGAACTCTGAACATTCCGGAATTCCGAACATTCCGGAACCTTGGTGCATTCCGGAACTCTGAACATTCCGGAATTCCGAACATTCCGGAACCTTGGTGCATTCCGGAACTCTGACCATTCCGGAACCTTTGTGCATTCCGGAACCTTGGTGCATTCCGGAACTCTGAACATTCCGGAATTCCGAACATTCCGGAACCTTGGTGCATTCCGGAACTCTGAACATTCCGGAATTCCGAACATTCCGGAACCTTGGTGCATTCCGGAACTCTGAACATTCCGGAATTCCGAACATTCCGGAACCTTGGTGCATTCCGGAACTCTGAACATTCCGGAACTCTGACCATTCCGGAACCTTTGTGCATTCCGGAACCTTGGTGCATTCCGGAACTCTGAACATTCCGGAATTCCGAACATTCCGGAACCTTGGTGCATTCCGGAACTCTGAACATTCCGGAACCTTGGTACATTCCGGAATTCCGAACATTCCGGAATTCCGAACATTCCGGAACTCTGAACATTCCAGAATTCCGAACATTCCGGAACCTTGGTGCATTCCGGAACTCTGAACATTCCGGAATTCCGAACATTCCGGAACCTTGGTGCATTCCGGAACTCTAAACATTCCGGAATTCCGAACATTCCGGAACCTTGGTGCATTCCGGAACTCTGAACATTCCGGAATTCCGAACATTCCGGAACCTTTGTGCATTCCGGAACCTTGGTGCATTCCGGAACTCTGAACATTCCGGAATTCCGAACATTCCGGAACCTTTGTGCATTCCGGAACCTTGGTGCATTCCGGAACCTTGGTGCATTCCGGAACTCTGAACATTCCGGAATTCCGAACATTCCGGAACCTTGGTGCATTCCGGAACTCTTAACATTCCGGAACCTTGGTGCATTCCGGAACTCTGAACATTCCGGAACTCTGAACATTCCGGAATTCCGAACATTCCGGAACCTTGGTACATTCCGGAATTCCGAACATTCCGGAACCTTTGTGCATTCCGGAACTTTGGTGCATTCCGGAACTCTGAACATTCCGGAATTCCGAACATTCCGGAACTCTGAACATTCCGGAATTCCGAACATTCCGGAACCTTGGTGCATTCCGGAACTCTGAACATTCCGGAATTCCGAACATTCCGGAACTCTGAACATTCCGGAATTCCGAACATTCCGGAACCTTGGTGCATTCCGGAACTCTGAACATTCCGGAACCTTGGTGCATTCCGGAACTCTGAACATTCCGGAATTCCGAACATTCCGGAACCTTGGTGCATTCCGGAACTCTGAACATTCCGGAATTCCGAACATTCCGGAACCTTGGTACATTCCGGAATTCCGAACATTCCGGAACCTTTGTGCATTCCGGAACTTTGGTGCATTCCGGAACTCTGAACATTCCGGAATTCCGAACATTCCGGAATTCCGAACATTCCGGAACTCTGAACATTCCGGAATTCCGAACATTCCGGAACTCTGAACATTCCGGAATTCCGAACATTCCGGAACGTTGGTGCATTCCGGAACTCTGAACATTCCGGAACCTTGGTGCATTCCGGAACTCTGAACATTCCGGAATTCCGAACATTCCGGAACCTTGGTGCATTCCGGAAGTCTGAACATTCCGGAATTCCGAACATTCCGGAACCTTGGTGCATTCCGGAACTCTGAACATTCCGGAACTCTGAACATTCCGGAATTCCGAACATTCCGGAACCTTGGTGCATTCGGGATCTCTGAACATTCCGGAATTCCGAACATTCCGGAACCTTTGTGCATTCCGGAATTCCGAACATTCCGGAACCTTGGTACATTCTGGAATTCCGAACATTCCGGAACCTTTGTGCATTCCGGAACTTTGGTGCATTCCGGAACTCTGAACATTCCGGAATTCCGAACATTCCGGAATTCCGAACATTCCGGAACTCTGAACATTCCAGAATTCCGAACATTCCGGAACCTTGGTGCATTCCGGAACTCTGAACATTCCGGAATTCCGAACATTCCGGAATTCCGAACATTCCGGAACTCTGAACATTCCAGAATTCCGAACATTCCGGAACCTTGGTGCATTCCGGAACTCTGAACATTCCGGAACCTTGGTGCATTCCGGAACTCTGAACATTCCGGAACTCTGAACATTCCGGAATTCCGAACATTCCGGAACTCTGAACATTCCGGAATTCCGAACATTCCGGAACCTTGGTGCATTCCGGAACTCTGAACATTCCGGAACCTTGGTGCATTCCGGAACTCTGAACATTCCGGAACCTTGGTACATTCCGGAACTCTGAACATTCCGGAATTCCGAACATTCCGGAACTCTGAACATTCCGGAATTCCGAACATTCCGGAACGTTGGTGCATTCCGGAACTCTGAACATTCCGGAACCTTGGTGCATTCCGGAACTCTGAACATTCCGGAATTCCGAACATTCCGGAACCTTGGTGCATTCCGGAAGTCTGAACATTCCGGAATTCCGAACATTCCGGAACCTTGGTGCATTCCGGAACTCTGAACATTCCGGAACTCTGAACATTCCGGAATTCCGAACATTCCGGAACCTTGGTGCATTCGGGATCTCTGAACATTCCGGAATTCCGAACATTCCGGAACCTTTGTGCATTCCGGAATTCCGAACATTCCGGAACCTTGGTGCATTCCGGAAGTCTGAACATTCCGGAATTCCGAACATTCCGGAACCTTGGTGCATTCCGGAACTCTGAACATTCCGGAACTCTGAACATTCCGGAATTCCGAACATTCCGGAACCTTGGTGCATTCGGGATCTCTGAACATTCCGGAATTCCGAACATTCCGGAACCTTTGTGCATTCCGGAATTCCGAACATTCCGGAACCTTGGTACATTCTGGAATTCCGAACATTCCGGAACCTTTGTGCATTCCGGAACTTTGGTGCATTCCGGAACTCTGAACATTCCGGAATTCCGAACATTCCGGAATTCCGAACATTCCGGAACTCTGAACATTCCAGAATTCCGAACATTCCGGAACCTTGGTGCATTCCGGAACTCTGAACATTCCGGAATTCCGAACATTCCGGAATTCCGAACATTCCGGAACTCTGAACATTCCAGAATTCCGAACATTCCGGAACCTTGGTGCATTCCGGAACTCTGAGCATTCCGGAACCTTGGTGCATTCCGGAACTCTGAACATTCCGGAATTCCGAACATTCCGGAACTCTGAACATTCCGGAATTCCGAACATTCCGGAACCTTGGTGCATTCCGGAACTCTGAACATTCCGGAACCTTGGTGCATTCCGGAACTCTGAACATTCCGGAACTCTGAACATTCCGGAATTCCGAACATTCCGGAACTCTGAACATTCCGGAATTCCGAACATTCCGGAACCTTGGTGCATTCCGGAACTCTGAACATTCCGGAATTCCGAACATTCCGGAACCTTGGTGCATTCCGGAACTCTGAACATTCCGGAACCTTGGTGCATTCCGGAACTCTGAACATTCCGGAACCTTGGTACATTCCGGAACTCTGAACATTCCGGAATTCCGAACATTCCGGAACTCTGAACATTCCGGAATTCCGAACATTCCGGAACGTTGGTGCATTCCGGAACTCTGAACATTCCGGAACCTTGGTGCATTCCGGAACTCTGAACATTCCGGAATTCCGAACATTCCGGAACCTTGGTGCATTCCGGAAGTCTGAACATTCCGGAATTCCGAACATTCCGGAACCTTGGTGCATTCCGGAACTCTGAACATTCCGGAACTCTGAACATTCCGGAATTCCGAACATTCCGGAACCTTGGTGCATTCGGGATCTCTGAACATTCCGGAATTCCGAACATTCCGGAACCTTTGTGCATTCCGGAATTCCGAACATTCCGGAACCTTGGTACATTCTGGAATTCCGAACATTCCGGAACCTTTGTGCATTCCGGAACTTTGGTGCATTCCGGAACTCTGAACATTCCGGAATTCCGAACATTCCGGAATTCCGAACATTCCGGAACTCTGAACATTCCAGAATTCCGAACATTCCGGAACCTTGGTGCATTCCGGAACTCTGAACATTCCGGAATTCCGAACATTCCGGAATTCCGAACATTCCGGAACTCTGAACATTCCAGAATTCCGAACATTCCGGAACCTTGGTGCATTCCGGAACTCTGAGCATTCCGGAACCTTGGTGCATTCCGGAACTCTGAACATTCCGGAATTCCGAACATTCCGGAATTCCGAACATTCCGGAACTCTGAACATTCCGGAATTCCGAACATTCCGGAACTCTGAACATTCCGGAATTCCGAACATTCCGGAACGTTGGTGCATTCCGGAACTCTGAACATTCCGGAACCTTGGTGCATTCCGGAACTCTGAACATTCCGGAATTCCGAACATTCCGGAATTCCGAACATTCCGGAACTCTGAACATTCCGGAATTCCGAACATTCCGGAACCTTGGTGCATTCCGGAACTCTGAACATTCCGGAACTCTGAACATTCCGGAATTCCAAACATTCCGGAACCTTGGTGCATTCCGGAACTCTGAACATTCCGGAACTCTGAACATTCCGGAATTCCGAACATTCCGGAACCTTGGTGCATTCCGGAACTCTGAACATTCCGGAATTCCGAACATTCCGGAACCTTGGTGCATTCCGGAACTCTGACCATTCCGGAACCTTTGTGCATTCCGGAACCTTGGTGCATTCCGGAACTCTGAACATTCCGGAATTCCGAACATTCCGGAACCTTGGTGCATTCCGGAACTCTGAACATTCCGGAATTCCGAACATTCCGGAACCTTGGTGCATTCCGGAACTCTGAACATTCCGGAATTCCGAACATTCCGGAACCTTGGTGCATTCCGGAACTCTGAACATTCCGGAACTCTGACCATTCCGGAACCTTTGTGCATTCCGGAACCTTGGTGCATTCCGGAACTCTGAACATTCCGGAATTCCGAACATTCCGGAACCTTGGTGCATTCCGGAACTCTGAACATTCCGGAACCTTGGTACATTCCGGAATTCCGAACATTCCGGAATTCCGAACATTCCGGAACTCTGAACATTCCAGAATTCCGAACATTCCGGAACCTTGGTGCATTCCGGAACTCTGAACATTCCGGAATTCCGAACATTCCGGAACCTTGGTGCATTCCGGAACTCTAAACATTCCGGAATTCCGAACATTCCGGAACCTTGGTGCATTCCGGAACTCTGAACATTCCGGAATTCCGAACATTCCGGAACCTTTGTGCATTCCGGAACCTTGGTGCATTCCGGAACTCTGAACATTCCGGAATTCCGAACATTCCGGAACCTTTGTGCATTCCGGAACCTTGGTGCATTCCGGAACCTTGGTGCATTCCGGAACTCTGAACATTCCGGAATTCCGAACATTCCGGAACCTTGGTGCATTCCGGAACTCTTAACATTCCGGAACCTTGGTGCATTCCGGAACTCTGAACATTCCGGAACTCTGAACATTCCGGAATTCCGAACATTCCGGAACCTTGGTACATTCCGGAATTCCGAACATTCCGGAACCTTTGTGCATTCCGGAACTTTGGTGCATTCCGGAACTCTGAACATTCCGGAATTCCGAACATTCCGGAACTCTGAACATTCCGGAATTCCGAACATTCCGGAACCTTGGTGCATTCCGGAACTCTGAACATTCCGGAATTCCGAACATTCCGGAACTCTGAACATTCCGGAATTCCGAACATTCCGGAACCTTGGTGCATTCCGGAACTCTGAACATTCCGGAACCTTGGTGCATTCCGGAACTCTGAACATTCCGGAATTCCGAACATTCCGGAACCTTGGTGCATTCCGGAACTCTGAACATTCCGGAATTCCGAACATTCCGGAACCTTGGTACATTCCGGAATTCCGAACATTCCGGAATTCCGAACATTCCGGAACTCTGAACATTCCGGAATTCCGAACATTCCGGAACCTTGGTGCATTCCGGAACTCTGAACATTCCGGAACCTTGGTACATTCCGGAATTCCGAACATTCCGGAATTCCGAACATTCCGGAACTCTGAACATTCCAGAATTCCGAACATTCCGGAACCTTGGTGCATTCCGGAACTCTGAACATTCCGGAATTCCGAACATTCCGGAACCTTGGTGCATTCCGGAACTCTAAACATTCCGGAATTCCGAACATTCCGGAACCTTGGTGCATTCCGGAACTCTGAACATTCCGGAATTCCGAACATTCCGGAACCTTTGTGCATTCCGGAACCTTGGTGCATTCCGGAACTCTGAACATTCCGGAATTCCGAACATTCCGGAACCTTTGTGCATTCCGGAACCTTGGTGCATTCCGGAACCTTGGTGCATTCCGGAACTCTGAACATTCCGGAATTCCGAACATTCCGGAACCTTGGTGCATTCCGGAACTCTTAACATTCCGGAACCTTGGTGCATTCCGGAACTCTGAACATTCCGGAACTCTGAACATTCCGGAATTCCGAACATTCCGGAACCTTGGTACATTCCGGAATTCCGAACATTCCGGAACCTTTGTGCATTCCGGAACTTTGGTGCATTCCGGAACTCTGAACATTCCGGAATTCCGAACATTCCGGAACTCTGAACATTCCGGAATTCCGAACATTCCGGAACCTTGGTGCATTCCGGAACTCTGAACATTCCGGAATTCCGAACATTCCGGAACTCTGAACATTCCGGAATTCCGAACATTCCGGAACCTTGGTGCATTCCGGAACTCTGAACATTCCGGAACCTTGGTGCATTCCGGAACTCTGAACATTCCGGAATTCCGAACATTCCGGAACCTTGGTGCATTCCGGAACTCTGAACATTCCGGAATTCCGAACATTCCGGAACCTTGGTACATTCCGGAATTCCGAACATTCCGGAACCTTTGTGCATTCCGGAACTTTGGTGCATTCCGGAACTCTGAACATTCCGGAATTCCGAACATTCCGGAACTCTGAACATTCCGGAATTCCGAACATTCCGGAACCTTGGTGCATTCCGGAACTCTGAACATTCCGGAATTCCGAACATTCCGGAACTCTGAACATTCCGGAATTCCGAACATTCCGGAACGTTGGTGCATTCCGGAACTCTGAACATTCCGGAACCTTGGTGCATTCCGGAACTCTGAACATTCCGGAATTCCGAACATTCCGGAACCTTGGTGCATTCCGGAAGTCTGAACATTCCGGAATTCCGAACATTCCGGAACCTTGGTGCATTCCGGAACTCTGAACATTCCGGAACTCTGAACATTCCGGAATTCCGAACATTCCGGAACCTTGGTGCATTCGGGATCTCTGAACATTCCGGAATTCCGAACATTCCGGAACCTTTGTGCATTCCGGAATTCCGAACATTCCGGAACCTTGGTACATTCTGGAATTCCGAACATTCCGGAACCTTTGTGCATTCCGGAACTTTGGTGCATTCCGGAACTCTGAACATTCCGGAATTCCGAACATTCCGGAATTCCGAACATTCCGGAACTCTGAACATTCCAGAATTCCGAACATTCCGGAACCTTGGTGCATTCCGGAACTCTGAACATTCCGGAATTCCGAACATTCCGGAATTCCGAACATTCCGGAACTCTGAACATTCCAGAATTCCGAACATTCCGGAACCTTGGTGCATTCCGGAACTCTGAGCATTCTGGAACCTTGGTGCATTCCGGAACTCTGAACATTCCGGAATTCCGAACATTCCGGAACTCTGAACATTCCGGAATTCCGAACATTCCGGAACCTTGGTGCATTCCGGAACTCTGAACATTCCGGAACCTTGGTGCATTCCGGAACTCTGAACATTCCGGAACTCTGAACATTCCGGAATTCCGAACATTCCGGAACTCTGAACATTCCGGAATTCCGAACATTCCGGAACCTTGGTGCATTCCGGAACTCTGAACATTCCGGAATTCCGAACATTCCGGAACCTTGGTGCATTCCGGAACTCTGAACATTCCGGAACCTTGGTGCATTCCGGAACTCTGAACATTCCGGAACCTTGGTACATTCCGGAACTCTGAACATTCCGGAATTCCGAACATTCCGGAACTCTGAACATTCCGGAATTCCGAACATTCCGGAACGTTGGTGCATTCCGGAACTCTGAACATTCCGGAACCTTGGTGCATTCCGGAACTCTGAACATTCCGGAATTCCGAACATTCCGGAACCTTGGTGCATTCCGGAAGTCTGAACATTCCGGAATTCCGAACATTCCGGAACCTTGGTGCATTCCGGAACTCTGAACATTCCGGAACTCTGAACATTCCGGAATTCCGAACATTCCGGAACCTTGGTGCATTCGGGATCTCTGAACATTCCGGAATTCCGAACATTCCGGAACCTTTGTGCATTCCGGAATTCCGAACATTCCGGAACCTTGGTGCATTCCGGAAGTCTGAACATTCCGGAATTCCGAACATTCCGGAACCTTGGTGCATTCCGGAACTCTGAACATTCCGGAACTCTGAACATTCCGGAATTCCGAACATTCCGGAACCTTGGTGCATTCGGGATCTCTGAACATTCCGGAATTCCGAACATTCCGGAACCTTTGTGCATTCCGGAATTCCGAACATTCCGGAACCTTGGTACATTCTGGAATTCCGAACATTCCGGAACCTTTGTGCATTCCGGAACTTTGGTGCATTCCGGAACTCTGAACATTCCGGAATTCCGAACATTCCGGAATTCCGAACATTCCGGAACTCTGAACATTCCAGAATTCCGAACATTCCGGAACCTTGGTGCATTCCGGAACTCTGAACATTCCGGAATTCCGAACATTCCGGAATTCCGAACATTCCGGAACTCTGAACATTCCAGAATTCCGAACATTCCGGAACCTTGGTGCATTCCGGAACTCTGAGCATTCCGGAACCTTGGTGCATTCCGGAACTCTGAACATTCCGGAATTCCGAACATTCCGGAACTCTGAACATTCCGGAATTCCGAACATTCCGGAACCTTGGTGCATTCCGGAACTCTGAACATTCCGGAACCTTGGTGCATTCCGGAACTCTGAACATTCCGGAACTCTGAACATTCCGGAATTCCGAACATTCCGGAACTCTGAACATTCCGGAATTCCGAACATTCCGGAACCTTGGTGCATTCCGGAACTCTGAACATTCCGGAATTCCGAACATTCCGGAACCTTGGTGCATTCCGGAACTCTGAACATTCCGGAACCTTGGTGCATTCCGGAACTCTGAACATTCCGGAACCTTGGTACATTCCGGAACTCTGAACATTCCGGAATTCCGAACATTCCGGAACTCTGAACATTCCGGAATTCCGAACATTCCGGAACGTTGGTGCATTCCGGAACTCTGAACATTCCGGAACCTTGGTGCATTCCGGAACTCTGAACATTCCGGAATTCCGAACATTCCGGAACCTTGGTGCATTCCGGAAGTCTGAACATTCCGGAATTCCGAACATTCCGGAACCTTGGTGCATTCCGGAACTCTGAACATTCCGGAACTCTGAACATTCCGGAATTCCGAACATTCCGGAACCTTGGTGCATTCGGGATCTCTGAACATTCCGGAATTCCGAACATTCCGGAACCTTTGTGCATTCCGGAATTCCGAACATTCCGGAACCTTGGTACATTCTGGAATTCCGAACATTCCGGAACCTTTGTGCATTCCGGAACTTTGGTGCATTCCGGAACTCTGAACATTCCGGAATTCCGAACATTCCGGAATTCCGAACATTCCGGAACTCTGAACATTCCAGAATTCCGAACATTCCGGAACCTTGGTGCATTCCGGAACTCTGAACATTCCGGAATTCCGAACATTCCGGAATTCCGAACATTCCGGAACTCTGAACATTCCAGAATTCCGAACATTCCGGAACCTTGGTGCATTCCGGAACTCTGAGCATTCCGGAACCTTGGTGCATTCCGGAACTCTGAACATTCCGGAATTCCGAACATTCCGGAACTCTGAACATTCCGGAATTCCGAACATTCCGGAACCTTGGTGCATTCCGGAACTCTGAACATTCCGGAACCTTGGTGCATTCCGGAACTCTGAACATTCCGGAACTCTGAACATTCCGGAATTCCGAACATTCCGGAACTCTGAACATTCCGGAATTCCGAACATTCCGGAACCTTGGTGCATTCCGGAACTCTGAACATTCCGGAATTCCGAACATTCCGGAACCTTGGTGCATTCCGGAACTCTGAACATTCCGGAACCTTGGTGCATTCCGGAACTCTGAACATTCCGGAACCTTGGTACATTCCGGAACTCTGAACATTCCGGAATTCCGAACATTCCGGAACTCTGAACATTCCGGAATTCCGAACATTCCGGAACGTTGGTGCATTCCGGAACTCTGAACATTCCGGAACCTTGGTGCATTCCGGAACTCTGAACATTCCGGAATTCCGAACATTCCGGAACCTTGGTGCATTCCGGAACTCTGAACATTCCGGAATTCCGAACATTCCGGAACCTTGGTGCATTCCGGAACTCTGAACATTCCGGAACTCTGAACATTCCGGAATTCCGAACATTCCGGAACCTTGGTGCATTCGGGAACTCTGAACATTCCGGAATTCCGAACATTCCGGAACCTTTGTGCATTCCGGAATTCCGAACATTCCGGAACCTTGGTACATTCTGGAATTCCGAACATTCCGGAACCTTTGTGCATTCCGGAACTTTGGTGCATTCCGGAATTCCGAACATTCCGGAATTCCGAACATTCCGGAACTCTGAACACTCCAGAATTCCGAACATTCCGGAACCTTGGTGCATTCCGGAACTCTGAACATTCCGGAATTCCGAACATTCCGGAATTCCGAACATTCCGGAACCTTGGTGCATTCCGGAACTCTGAACATTCCGGAATTCCGAACATTCCGGAACCTTTGTGCATTCCGGAACCTTGGTGCATTCCGGAACTCTGAACATTCCGGAATTCCGAACATTCCGGAATTCCGAACATTCCGGAACTCTGAACATTCCGGAATTCCGAACATTCCGGAACTCTGAACATTCCGGAATTCCGAACATTCCGGAACCTTGGTGCATTCCGGAACTCTGAACATTCCGGAATTCCGAAAATTCCGGAACCTTGCTGCATTCCGGAACTCTGAATTCCGGAACCTTGGTACATTCCGGAACTCTGAACATTCCGGAACTCTGAACATTCCGGAATTCCGAACATTCCGGAACCTTGGTGCATTCCGGAACTCTGAACATTCCGGAATTCCGAAAATTCCGGAACCTTGCTGCATTCCGGAACTCTGAATTCCGGAACCTTGGTACATTCCGGAACTCTGAACATTCCGGAATTCCGAACATTCCGGAACCTTTGTGCATTCCGGAATTCCGAACATTCCGGAACCTTGGTACATTCTGGAATTCCGAACATTCCGGAACTTTTGTGCATTCCGGAACTTTGGTGCATTCCGGAACTCTGAACATTCCGGAATTCCGAACATTCCGGAATTCCGAACATTCCGGAACTCTGAACATTCCAGAATTCCGAACATTCCGGAACCTTGGTGCATTCCGGAACTCTGAACATTCCGGAATTCCGAACATTCCGGAACCTTGGTGCATTCCGGAACTCTGAACATTCCGGAACTCTGAACATTCCGGAATTCCGAACATTCCGGAACCTTGGTACATTCTGGAATTCCGAACATTCCGGAATTCCGAACATTCCGGAATTCCGAACATTCCGGAACTCTGAACATTCCAGAATTCCGAACATTCCGGAACCTTGGTGCATTCCGGAACTCTGAGCATTCCGGAACCTTGGTGCATTCCGGAACTCTGAACATTCCGGAATTCCGAACATTCCGGAACTCTGAACATTCCGGAATTCCGAACATTCCGGAACCTTGGTGCATTCCGGAACTCTGAACATTCCGGAACCTTGGTGCATTCCGGAACTCTGAACATTCCGGAACTCTGAACATTCCGGAATTCCGAACATTCCGGAACTCTGAACATTCCGGAATTCCGAACATTCCGGAACCTTGGTGCATTCCGGAACTCTGAACATTCCGGAATTCCGAACATTCCGGAATTCCGAACATTCCGGAACCTTGGTGCATTCCGGAACTCTGAACATTCCGGAATTCCGAACATTCCGGAACCTTGGTACATTCCGGAATTCCGAACATTCCGGAATTCCGAACATTCCGGAACTCTGAACATTCCGGAATTCCGAACATTCCGGAACCTTGGTGCATTCCGGAACTCTGAACATTCCGGAACCTTGGTACATTCCGGAATTCCGAACATTCCGGAATTCCGAACATTCCGGAACTCTGAACATTCCAGAATTCCGAACATTCCGGAACCTTGGTGCATTCCGGAACTCTGAACATTCCGGAATTCCGAACATTCCGGAACCTTGGTGCATTCCGGAACTCTAAACATTCCGGAATTCCGAACATTCCGGAACCTTGGTGCATTCCGGAACTCTGAACATTCCGGAATTCCGAACATTCCGGAACCTTTGTGCATTCCGGAACCTTGGTGCATTCCGGAACTCTGAACATTCCGGAATTCCGAACATTCCGGAACCTTTGTGCATTCCGGAACCTTGGTGCATTCCGGAACCTTGGTGCATTCCGGAACTCTGAACATTCCGGAATTCCGAACATTCCGGAACCTTGGTGCATTCCGGAACTCTTAACATTCCGGAACCTTGGTGCATTCCGGAACTCTGAACATTCCGGAACTCTGAACATTCCGGAATTCCGAACATTCCGGAACCTTGGTACATTCCGGAATTCCGAACATTCCGGAACCTTTGTGCATTCCGGAACTTTGGTGCATTCCGGAACTCTGAACATTCCGGAATTCCGAACATTCCGGAACTCTGAACATTCCGGAATTCCGAACATTCCGGAACCTTGGTGCATTCCGGAACTCTGAACATTCCGGAATTCCGAACATTCCGGAACTCTGAACATTCCGGAATTCCGAACATTCCGGAACCTTGGTGCATTCCGGAACTCTGAACATTCCGGAACCTTGGTGCATTCCGGAACTCTGAACATTCCGGAATTCCGAACATTCCGGAACCTTGGTGCATTCCGGAACTCTGAACATTCCGGAATTCCGAACATTCCGGAACCTTGGTACATTCCGGAATTCCGAACATTCCGGAACCTTTGTGCATTCCGGAACTTTGGTGCATTCCGGAACTCTGAACATTCCGGAATTCCGAACATTCCGGAACTCTGAACATTCCGGAATTCCGAACATTCCGGAACCTTGGTGCATTCCGGAACTCTGAACATTCCGGAATTCCGAACATTCCGGAACTCTGAACATTCCGGAATTCCGAACATTCCGGAACGTTGGTGCATTCCGGAACTCTGAACATTCCGGAACCTTGGTGCATTCCGGAACTCTGAACATTCCGGAATTCCGAACATTCCGGAACCTTGGTGCATTCCGGAAGTCTGAACATTCCGGAATTCCGAACATTCCGGAACCTTGGTGCATTCCGGAACTCTGAACATTCCGGAACTCTGAACATTCCGGAATTCCGAACATTCCGGAACCTTGGTGCATTCGGGATCTCTGAACATTCCGGAATTCCGAACATTCCGGAACCTTTGTGCATTCCGGAATTCCGAACATTCCGGAACCTTGGTACATTCTGGAATTCCGAACATTCCGGAACCTTTGTGCATTCCGGAACTTTGGTGCATTCCGGAACTCTGAACATTCCGGAATTCCGAACATTCCGGAATTCCGAACATTCCGGAACTCTGAACATTCCAGAATTCCGAACATTCCGGAACCTTGGTGCATTCCGGAACTCTGAACATTCCGGAATTCCGAACATTCCGGAATTCCGAACATTCCGGAACTCTGAACATTCCAGAATTCCGAACATTCCGGAACCTTGGTGCATTCCGGAACTCTGAGCATTCTGGAACCTTGGTGCATTCCGGAACTCTGAACATTCCGGAATTCCGAACATTCCGGAACTCTGAACATTCCGGAATTCCGAACATTCCGGAACCTTGGTGCATTCCGGAACTCTGAACATTCCGGAACCTTGGTGCATTCCGGAACTCTGAACATTCCGGAACTCTGAACATTCCGGAATTCCGAACATTCCGGAACTCTGAACATTCCGGAATTCCGAACATTCCGGAACCTTGGTGCATTCCGGAACTCTGAACATTCCGGAATTCCGAACATTCCGGAACCTTGGTGCATTCCGGAACTCTGAACATTCCGGAACCTTGGTGCATTCCGGAACTCTGAACATTCCGGAACCTTGGTACATTCCGGAACTCTGAACATTCCGGAATTCCGAACATTCCGGAACTCTGAACATTCCGGAATTCCGAACATTCCGGAACGTTGGTGCATTCCGGAACTCTGAACATTCCGGAACCTTGGTGCATTCCGGAACTCTGAACATTCCGGAATTCCGAACATTCCGGAACCTTGGTGCATTCCGGAAGTCTGAACATTCCGGAATTCCGAACATTCCGGAACCTTGGTGCATTCCGGAACTCTGAACATTCCGGAACTCTGAACATTCCGGAATTCCGAACATTCCGGAACCTTGGTGCATTCGGGATCTCTGAACATTCCGGAATTCCGAACATTCCGGAACCTTTGTGCATTCCGGAATTCCGAACATTCCGGAACCTTGGTGCATTCCGGAAGTCTGAACATTCCGGAATTCCGAACATTCCGGAACCTTGGTGCATTCCGGAACTCTGAACATTCCGGAACTCTGAACATTCCGGAATTCCGAACATTCCGGAACCTTGGTGCATTCGGGATCTCTGAACATTCCGGAATTCCGAACATTCCGGAACCTTTGTGCATTCCGGAATTCCGAACATTCCGGAACCTTGGTACATTCTGGAATTCCGAACATTCCGGAACCTTTGTGCATTCCGGAACTTTGGTGCATTCCGGAACTCTGAACATTCCGGAATTCCGAACATTCCGGAATTCCGAACATTCCGGAACTCTGAACATTCCAGAATTCCGAACATTCCGGAACCTTGGTGCATTCCGGAACTCTGAACATTCCGGAATTCCGAACATTCCGGAATTCCGAACATTCCGGAACTCTGAACATTCCAGAATTCCGAACATTCCGGAACCTTGGTGCATTCCGGAACTCTGAGCATTCCGGAACCTTGGTGCATTCCGGAACTCTGAACATTCCGGAATTCCGAACATTCCGGAACTCTGAACATTCCGGAATTCCGAACATTCCGGAACCTTGGTGCATTCCGGAACTCTGAACATTCCGGAACCTTGGTGCATTCCGGAACTCTGAACATTCCGGAACTCTGAACATTCCGGAATTCCGAACATTCCGGAACTCTGAACATTCCGGAATTCCGAACATTCCGGAACCTTGGTGCATTCCGGAACTCTGAACATTCCGGAATTCCGAACATTCCGGAACCTTGGTGCATTCCGGAACTCTGAACATTCCGGAACCTTGGTGCATTCCGGAACTCTGAACATTCCGGAACCTTGGTACATTCCGGAACTCTGAACATTCCGGAATTCCGAACATTCCGGAACTCTGAACATTCCGGAATTCCGAACATTCCGGAACGTTGGTGCATTCCGGAACTCTGAACATTCCGGAACCTTGGTGCATTCCGGAACTCTGAACATTCCGGAATTCCGAACATTCCGGAACCTTGGTGCATTCCGGAAGTCTGAACATTCCGGAATTCCGAACATTCCGGAACCTTGGTGCATTCCGGAACTCTGAACATTCCGGAACTCTGAACATTCCGGAATTCCGAACATTCCGGAACCTTGGTGCATTCGGGATCTCTGAACATTCCGGAATTCCGAACATTCCGGAACCTTTGTGCATTCCGGAATTCCGAACATTCCGGAACCTTGGTACATTCTGGAATTCCGAACATTCCGGAACCTTTGTGCATTCCGGAACTTTGGTGCATTCCGGAACTCTGAACATTCCGGAATTCCGAACATTCCGGAATTCCGAACATTCCGGAACTCTGAACATTCCAGAATTCCGAACATTCCGGAACCTTGGTGCATTCCGGAACTCTGAACATTCCGGAATTCCGAACATTCCGGAATTCCGAACATTCCGGAACTCTGAACATTCCAGAATTCCGAACATTCCGGAACCTTGGTGCATTCCGGAACTCTGAGCATTCCGGAACCTTGGTGCATTCCGGAACTCTGAACATTCCGGAATTCCGAACATTCCGGAACTCTGAACATTCCGGAATTCCGAACATTCCGGAACCTTGGTGCATTCCGGAACTCTGAACATTCCGGAACCTTGGTGCATTCCGGAACTCTGAACATTCCGGAACTCTGAACATTCCGGAATTCCGAACATTCCGGAACTCTGAACATTCCGGAATTCCGAACATTCCGGAACCTTGGTGCATTCCGGAACTCTGAACATTCCGGAATTCCGAACATTCCGGAACCTTGGTGCATTCCGGAACTCTGAACATTCCGGAACCTTGGTGCATTCCGGAACTCTGAACATTCCGGAACCTTGGTACATTCCGGAACTCTGAACATTCCGGAATTCCGAACATTCCGGAACTCTGAACATTCCGGAATTCCGAACATTCCGGAACGTTGGTGCATTCCGGAACTCTGAACATTCCGGAACCTTGGTGCATTCCGGAACTCTGAACATTCCGGAATTCCGAACATTCCGGAACCTTGGTGCATTCCGGAACTCTGAACATTCCGGAATTCCGAACATTCCGGAACCTTGGTGCATTCCGGAACTCTGAACATTCCGGAACTCTGAACATTCCGGAATTCCGAACATTCCGGAACCTTGGTGCATTCGGGAACTCTGAACATTCCGGAATTCCGAACATTCCGGAACCTTTGTGCATTCCGGAATTCCGAACATTCCGGAACCTTGGTACATTCTGGAATTCCGAACATTCCGGAACCTTTGTGCATTCCGGAACTTTGGTGCATTCCGGAATTCCGAACATTCCGGAATTCCGAACATTCCGGAACTCTGAACACTCCAGAATTCCGAACATTCCGGAACCTTGGTGCATTCCGGAACTCTGAACATTCCGGAATTCCGAACATTCCGGAATTCCGAACATTCCGGAACCTTGGTGCATTCCGGAACTCTGAACATTCCGGAATTCCGAACATTCCGGAACCTTTGTGCATTCCGGAACCTTGGTGCATTCCGGAACTCTGAACATTCCGGAATTCCGAACATTCCGGAATTCCGAACATTCCGGAACTCTGAACATTCCGGAATTCCGAACATTCCGGAACTCTGAACATTCCGGAATTCCGAACATTCCGGAACCTTGGTGCATTCCGGAACTCTGAACATTCCGGAATTCCGAAAATTCCGGAACCTTGCTGCATTCCGGAACTCTGAATTCCGGAACCTTGGTACATTCCGGAACTCTGAACATTCCGGAACTCTGAACATTCCGGAATTCCGAACATTCCGGAACCTTGGTGCATTCCGGAACTCTGAACATTCCGGAATTCCGAAAATTCCGGAACCTTGCTGCATTCCGGAACTCTGAATTCCGGAACCTTGGTACATTCCGGAACTCTGAACATTCCGGAATTCCGAACATTCCGGAACCTTTGTGCATTCCGGAATTCCGAACATTCCGGAACCTTGGTACATTCTGGAATTCCGAACATTCCGGAACTTTTGTGCATTCCGGAACTTTGGTGCATTCCGGAACTCTGAACATTCCGGAATTCCGAACATTCCGGAATTCCGAACATTCCGGAACTCTGAACATTCCAGAATTCCGAACATTCCGGAACCTTGGTGCATTCCGGAACTCTGAACATTCCGGAATTCCGAACATTCCGGAACCTTGGTGCATTCCGGAACTCTGAACATTCCGGAACTCTGAACATTCCGGAATTCCGAACATTCCGGAACCTTGGTACATTCTGGAATTCCGAACATTCCGGAATTCCGAACATTCCGGAATTCCGAACATTCCGGAACTCTGAACATTCCAGAATTCCGAACATTCCGGAACCTTGGTGCATTCCGGAACTCTGAGCATTCCGGAACCTTGGTGCATTCCGGAACTCTGAACATTCCGGAATTCCGAACATTCCGGAACTCTGAACATTCCGGAATTCCGAACATTCCGGAACCTTGGTGCATTCCGGAACTCTGAACATTCCGGAACCTTGGTGCATTCCGGAACTCTGAACATTCCGGAACTCTGAACATTCCGGAATTCCGAACATTCCGGAACTCTGAACATTCCGGAATTCCGAACATTCCGGAACCTTGGTGCATTCCGGAACTCTGAACATTCCGGAATTCCGAACATTCCGGAATTCCGAACATTCCGGAACCTTGGTGCATTCCGGAACTCTGAACATTCCGGAATTCCGAACATTCCGGAACCTTTGTGCATTCCGGAACCTTGGTGCATTCCGGAACTCTGAACATTCCGGAATTCCGAACATTCCGGAATTCCGAACATTCCGGAACTCTGAACATTCCGGAATTCCGAACATTCCGGAACTCTGAACATTCCGGAATTCCGAACATTCCGGAACCTTGGTGCATTCCGGAACTCTGAACATTCCGGAATTCCGAAAATTCCGGAACCTTGCTGCATTCCGGAACTCTGAATTCCGGAACCTTGGTACATTCCGGAACTCTGAACATTCCGGAACTCTGAACATTCCGGAATTCCGAACATTCCGGAACCTTGGTGCATTCCGGAACTCTGAACATTCCGGAATTCCGAAAATTCCGGAACCTTGCTGCATTCCGGAACTCTGAATTCCGGAACCTTGGTACATTCCGGAACTCTGAACATTCCGGAATTCCGAACATTCCGGAACCTTTGTGCATTCCGGAATTCCGAACATTCCGGAACCTTGGTACATTCTGGAATTCCGAACATTCCGGAACTTTTGTGCATTCCGGAACTTTGGTGCATTCCGGAACTCTGAACATTCCGGAATTCCGAACATTCCGGAATTCCGAACATTCCGGAACTCTGAACATTCCAGAATTCCGAACATTCCGGAACCTTGGTGCATTCCGGAACTCTGAACATTCCGGAATTCCGAACATTCCGGAACCTTGGTGCATTCCGGAACTCTGAACATTCCGGAACTCTGAACATTCCGGAATTCCGAACATTCCGGAACCTTGGTGCATTCGGGAACTCTGAACATTCCGGAATTCCGAACATTCCGGAACCTTTGTGCATTCCGGAATTCCGAACATTCCGGAACCTTGGTACATTCTGGAATTCCGAACATTCCGGAACCTTTGTGCATTCCGGAACTTTGGTGCATTCCGGAACTCTGAACATTCCGGAATTCCGAACATTCCGGAATTCCGAACATTCCGGAACTCTGAACACTCCAGAATTCCGAACATTCCGGAACCTTGGTGCATTCCGGAACTCTGAACATTCCGGAATTCCGAACATTCCGGAATTCCGAACATTCCGGAACCTTGGTGCATTCCGGAACTCTGAACATTCCGGAATTCCGAACATTCCGGAACCTTTGTGCATTCCGGAACCTTGGTGCATTCCGGAACTCTGAACATTCCGGAATTCCGAACATTCCGGAATTCCGAACATTCCGGAACTCTGAACATTCCGGAATTCCGAACATTCCGGAACTCTGAACATTCCGGAATTCCGAACATTCCGGAACCTTGGTGCATTCCGGAACTCTGAACATTCCGGAATTCCGAAAATTCCGGAACCTTGCTGCATTCCGGAACTCTGAATTCCGGAACCTTGGTACATTCCGGAACTCTGAACATTCCGGAACTCTGAACATTCCGGAATTCCGAACATTCCGGAACCTTGGTGCATTCCGGAACTCTGAACATTCCGGAATTCCGAAAATTCCGGAACCTTGCTGCATTCCGGAACTCTGAATTCCGGAACCTTGGTACATTCCGGAACTCTGAACATTCCGGAATTCCGAACATTCCGGAACCTTTGTGCATTCCGGAATTCCGAACATTCCGGAACCTTGGTACATTCTGGAATTCCGAACATTCCGGAACTTTTGTGCATTCCGGAACTTTGGTGCATTCCGCAACTCTGAACATTCCGGAATTCCGAACATTCCGGAATTCCGAACATTCCGGAACTCTGAACATTCCAGAATTCCGAACATTCCGGAACCTTGGTGCATTCCGGAACTCTGAACATTCCGGAATTCCGAACATTCCGGAATTCCGAACATTCCGGAACTCTGAACATTCCAGAATTCCGAACATTCCGGAACCTTGGTGCATTCCGGAACTCTGAATTCCGGAACCTTGGTACATTCCGGAACTCTGAACATTCCGGAACTCTGAACATTCCGGAATTCCGAACATTCCGGAACCTTGGTGCATTCCGGAACTCTGAACATTCCGGAATTCCGAAAATTCCGGAACCTTGCTGCATTCCGGAACTCTGAATTCCGGAACCTTGGTACATTCCGGAACTCTGAACATTCCGGAATTCCGAACATTCCGGAACCTTTGTGCATTCCGGAATTCCGAACATTCCGGAACCTTGGTACATTCTGGAATTCCGAACATTCCGGAACTTTTGTGCATTCCGGAACTTTGGTGCATTCCGCAACTCTGAACATTCCGGAATTCCGAACATTCCGGAATTCCGAACATTCCGGAACTCTGAACATTCCAGAATTCCGAACATTCCGGAACCTTGGTGCATTCCGGAACTCTGAACATTCCGGAATTCCGAACATTCCGGAATTCCGAACATTCCGGAACTCTGAACATTCCAGAATTCCGAACATTCCGGAACCTTGGTGCATTCCGGAACTCTGAACATTCCGGAACCTTGGTGCATTCCGGAACTCTGAACATTCCCGAACCTTTGTGCATTCCGGAACTCTGAACATTCCGGAACTCTGAACATTCCGGAATTCCGAACATTCCGGAACCTTGGTGCATTCCGGAACTCTGAACATTCCGGAATTCCGAACATTCCGGAACCTTTGTGCATTCCGGAACCTTGGTGCATTCCGGAACTCTGAACATTCCGGAACCTTGGTACATTCCGGAACTCTGAACATTCCGGAACTCTGAACATTCCGAAACCTTGGTGCATTCCGGAACTCTGAACATTCCGGAATTCCGAACATTCCGGAACCTTGGTGCATTCCGGAACTCTGAACATTCCGGAACCTTTGTGCATTCCGGAACCTTGGTGCATTCCGGAACTCTGAACATTCCGGAACCTTGGTACATTCCGGAATTCCGAACATTCCGGAACCTTGGTGCATTCCGGAACTCTGAACATTCCGGAATTCCGAACATTCCGGAACCTTGGTGCATTCCGGAACTCTGAACATTCCGGAATTCCGAACATTCCGGAACCTTGGTGCATTCCGGAACTCTGAACATTCCGGAACTCTGAACATTCCGGAAACTTTGTGCATTCCGGAACCTTGGTGCATTCCGGAACTCTGAACATTCCGGAATTCCGAACATTCCGGAACCTTGGTGCATTCCGGAACTCTGAACATTCCGGAACCTTGGTACATTCCGGAATTCCGAACATTCCGGAACCTTGGTACATTCCGGAACTCCGAACATTCCGGAATTCCGAACATTCCGGAACCTTTGTGCATTCCGGAACCTTGGTGCATTCCGGAACTCTGAACACCCCGGAACCTTGGTGCATTCCGGAATTCCGAACATTCCGGAATTCCGAACATTCCGGAATGCACAAAGGTTCCGGAGTGTTCAGAGTTCCGGAATGTTCAGAGTTCCGGAATGCACCAAGGTTCCGGAATGTTCGGAATTCCGGAATGTACCAAGGTTCCGGAATGTTCAGAGTTCCGGAATGCACCAAGGTTCCGGAATGCACAAAGGTTCCGGAATGTTCAGAGTTCCGGAATGCACCAAGGTTCCGGAATGTTCGGAATTCCGGAATGTTCAGAGTTCCGGAATGCACCAAGGTTCCGGAATGCACAAAGGTTCCGGAATGTTCAGAGTTCCGGAATGTTCAGAGTTCCGGAATGCACCAAGGTTCCGGAATGTTCGGAATTCCGGAATGTTCAGAGTTCCGGAATGCACCAAGGTTCCGGAATGTTCAGAGTTCCGGAATGCAGCAAGGTTCCGGAATGTTCAGAGTTCCGGAATGTTCAGAGTTCCGGAATGTATCAAGGTTCCGGAATTCAGAGTTCCGGAATGCACCAAGGTTCCGGAATGCACCAAGGTTCCGGAATGTTCGGAATTCCGGAATGTTCAGAGTTCCGGAATGCACCAAAGTTCCGGACTTTTCAGAGTTCCGGAATGCACCAAGGTTCCGGAATGTTCGGAATTCCGGAATGTTCAGAATTCCGGAATTCCGAACATTCCAAAATGTTCAGAGTTCCGGAATGTTAACAGGCAGACGCTGTGGGGTGACCCAAGGGGAGGAGCCGTATAACGTCACAAAAAGGGAGGTAAGCCTGTGTTCTAGGATAATGGCTGACAGCCCAACCATGACACCTACTGGGCACAGAGGCTATAAGCCTCTGAAGGAGCAGCAGGAACAGTTAAAAAGAGCCATTCGTTTAGCTTCTCCTGGATCTTTAAAATTAGCTGAGAAGGAATGCAAAGCAATGGAAGCTGAGCTAAGCAAGCTTATTGCTTCCCAACAGAGAGGGCTGGATGACAAAATAGCCCTAAGTCTTGTGCTCAAAATAGAAGGAGAGAGATGTGAGCAGCAACTGGAACAACTGCAAACCGAGGCAGAGAAACGTTCAATTAACTGGAGAATTAACCAACAAATCAAGAAAATACAGCAAACTCATGCAAAGTGTTGCAAGTGGATGTTCTTGTGGAACGGAGCATCTTCCTGGATGGAGGAGGATGACACAGCTGAAACAGAAGATATGGAGAGCATAGTGGAGGCTTTGAAACAACGGAAAAAGCAAAATAAGAAGCTGGAAGACCAAATGAAGAACTGGATTCCAAAACCAGGAGATGCTAACAAGTATCACACAGCAGAGATACTTCCTTGGGCCACATTAACATCTAATGCTGTAGGACGACAACATGTCATGCCTGTAATGACCCTTAGGGGAGGACAAGTTCAGGGCCCAAATGGACAGACTGCAGTGGTTGTAGGAGGAGTAGCTGATGTTGAATACACCAGGGTACCACTGGTGTTTCATAATGAAGGGCCTATGACAGTTAAATGTCAGTCCCTGAGTGGGAGTAGGGAAGGTGAGCATCGGGCATGGTTTCGCTCAGCGGTGCTGGCAGGGCTGCCAAACCAGGTCATAGAAGATCTACAGAAAAATCCAGATTTTGCCGTAGCAGATTCGGTGCAGTGGGAAAGACACGTCTCACATCGTTTACAGCTGGAGCAGGACAGGGCGAACAAGCAGAAAAAAGAGTTGGGGGAGGCACAAGCGTCTCTGCTCAAACTACAGTTGGCGGAGGCCAGAAACAAAGCCTGCGAAAAGAAAAAAGAGGAAAAAGAAAAAACAGAAAAAATGATGATAGTTGCGACCCAGCCTGGTCCTGGGCCTGAATGGCCAGATAGTGGCCCGGGTCCCTGCACTAATGACGGATGGCCCGCCAATGCACCAAGGCAGAACCAACCCACAGGGAATTGGGGAACCGGTGGATCGTACAGAGGGCGTGGTGGCTCAGCGGAGGGAGTACTAAGAGCTCGTAACACGGGGAATCTCAGCAGTGTGCCTTGGAATGTCTGTTGGAGGTGTGGAGCAGAGGGTCATTGGAGCAGAAATTGCCCAGAACGTCGTCAGAACAATCAAAGAAGAGGCTACCAATCCCAGGCACGTGGAGCTCCAAGAGCAAGAGATGGCTATAGGGGAGCATATCAGGCCCCAAACCCGAGTGCAGCACCAGCCGCGCAGTATCCAGTGTCTGACTGGAGGGAGGACCAGTACTGAAGGGACCCGGAGGGACCAAACAGCATGGAAATGGCAGATCCCATGCTGTCAATGACTGTAGAAGGGACAGAATTGCCCTTCTTAGTGGACACTGGAGCAACCTATTCAACCTTGAGAGCAGCACCAGACAGTGCAAAGTTGTCCTGCCACACAGTGAACGTGGTGTGTTGTGCGCTCTGCTGAGAAGGTGATTGGCTGCAGACTCCCATCTTTGCAGGACCTGTACACCTCCAGGACATTGCGGCGTGCAGCTCGGATCTCAGCTGACCCTTCTCACCCTGGACACAGTCTGTTTGACCTGCTCCCCTCAGGCAGGAGGCTCCGGTCCATTCGCACCAGAACCTCTCGCCATAAGAACAGTTTCTTCCCCTCTGCTGTTGGACACATGAACAATAACCATATGACTGTTCCCGCCACTAACACATGACCCTACGCTGTGTCACTGCACCATTCCATGTTTGGCACTGATCACCACCTGCACTCATGTATATATCTTTCCACGTAGCACTCTATTCTTATTCTCATGTATATATCTCATGTATATCTCATGCACATATCTTTCTACGTAGCACTTTTAATTCTTATTCCTACTTTTATTTTTTCATGTCTATTTAAGTGCTATTTATGACACTATGTTTGCACTGAAGCACCGCAGCAATTTCCTAATGTTGTAAACCTGCTCAACATTTGGCAATAAACCCTTTCTGATTCTGATTCTGATTCTGATTTTCCGGGATCCCAATCACTCTGCCAGTGACTGACCCAGCTTTGACAAAGCTGGGCAAGCAGACTTTGAAACACAACTATGTGGTGTCATCGCAAGCGCCAGTAAATCTCATGGGCAGGCACCTGCTCGTGAAGTTGGGCGCTACAATCACATGTTCAGCAGATGGATTATCTGTGACTTTGCCAGGGGGCCAGCATTTCCCGTGCCTGGGAACAAATTCAAAGACTCAATATCTGCTTCAAGACTGTGAGAGAGCAAAAGCCGACATGTACTGGGGGAGAGTAGTGAAAGAGGATGTTCTGAGGCAATTTCAGTTGTGGAGACCCTTGATAATGAGCTTGGCAGTTTACCTCCCTCCGCGCGAACCCTACCAAGTCAATCTGTTTTATGATAAAGATAGTGACGACACCTATCGTGAATTATTTCAGTCTGATCTTGAGGGTCAGACGTGAAGACCCTGGAAAGGCTCATCCTGGACCAGCTGCGACCCATAGTAAGACCACATCTGGATCCCCTTCAGTTCGCTTATCAGCCTCGTCTCGGAACAGAGGACGCCATCATCTACCTGCTCAATCGTGTCTACACCCATCTGGACCAGCCGGCGAGCACTGTGAGGGTCATGTTTTTTGACTTTTCCAGTGCTTTCAACACCATCAGGCCGACCCTCCTGGGTGATAAGTTAGCAGCGATGCAGGTGGATGCTTCTCTGGTGTCCTGGATTGTTGATTACCTGACAGGAAGACCACAATATGTACGTCTCCCACAGTGTGTGTCTGACAAGGTGATTAGCAACACAGGGGCACCACAGGGGACTGTCCTCTCCCCCTTCCTCTTCACCCTCTACACCACAGACTTCAGCCACTGCACAGAGACCTGCCATCTTCAGAAGTTTTCTGATGACTCTGCGGTGGTTGGATGCATCAGCAGGGATGATGAGACAGAGTACCGGGCTGTGGTCGACTCCTTTGTCACGTGGTGTGAGCAGAATCATCTGCAGCTCAACGTGGCAAAGACCAAGGAACTGATCGTGGACTTCAGGAAGACCAGGAAACACTTGACCCCTGTTTCAATCCAGGGGATCAGTGTTGACATTGTGGAGGACTATAAATACCTTGGAGTACACATTGACAATAAACTGGACTGGGCTAAAAACACCACAGCACTTTACAGGAAGGGCCAGAGTCGTCTCTATTTTTTGAGGCGACTGAGGTCCTTCAACATCTGCCAGAAAATGCTGAGGATTTTCTATGAGTCTGTGGTGGCCAGTGCGATCCTCTATGCTGTTGCATGCTGGGGGAGCAGGCTGAGGGTCGCAGATGCCAACAGACTTAATAAACTGATCCGTAAGGCCAGCAATGTTGTGGGGATGGAGCTGGACTCCCTCAAGGTGGTGTCGGAGAGGCGGATGCTGTCCAAGATAAAGACAATGTTGGATAACACCTCCCACCCACTCCATGACATGTTGGTCAGTCACAGGAGCTCGTTCAGTGAGAGACTGAGATTACCGAAAAGCACCACTGAACGACACAGGAAATCATTCCTGCCTGTGGCCATCTCCCTGTACAACGCATCCACTTAACACACTGTTTGCTGCTACAACTACACGTTTCTTTTCCAAATATTTATTTATAAGTGACTTATGTATGTATGTATGTATGTATATATATGTATATATTGTACTATTCTTAGTTAGCGTATTGTCTGTCTTGTCTTAATGTTGGTTTAAAATGGAGCACTGTAACAAAAAAATAATTTCCCCCAGGGATCAATAAAGTATTCTGATTCTGATTCTGATTCTGAATGTGCAAACACATGACATCTACATCGGACCAGAAGGTGTTGTCAGGGTCCTGGGTCTCCTGACCCAGCGTTTTAGTTCTTTGTGATTTTTGTATTATTGTACTTGGTGTGAGTTTCTAGTTTCGATCCCTTGCCCTTCATGTTTCTCTATGTCCCCTCTGTTCTGTGTAAGTCTGTGTCTGCATGTTTGAGTTCCCCTCTGTGCCTCTCGGTTCTTAGAGTCCTCTGCCTTATGGTTTATGTCTCTGTGTTTCTTAGTTGCTGTCTCCACTGTGTCAAGTTCGCGTCTCTGTGTGATCCTTCCTGTTTTACTTTGAAGGTCCGTGACTTATGTGAATGTGTCCTGCCTTGCTTGTCTCGTCAGTTCTAATTTCCCCCAGCTGTGCTCTCCTTCTGTGTCTCATTCTCCTCATTACTTCCCAGTGTATTTAGACCCTGTGTTTCTCTGTGTCAGTGTGGCGTCGTACCCTCAACAAGCTGTGTGTGTTTTGCCTCCGTGTTACCAGTGTTTTGTTTCCAGTTCCAGTTCAGTGTTTTCTGCTTCAGTGTTTTAGTCCACCAGCGTTTTTGTTTGTCTTTTGATGCCTTTAGTTAGTAAGAGGGTTTCCAGCAATAAAGCTGCGCTTTAAGTTGAACTTCTGTGTCTGAGTCCTGCATTTTGGATCCACCACTCCTGCTTGCACGCCTGCCACACAGCCAACCATGACAGGTGTAGCCGCGGCTGTGAAATTAACTGATGAACAACTGCTTTGGTACAATGTGGAAGAAAATTCAACCCCTCACATTACATTGGCGATCCACCAAGGTCATGGTGCAGGTGATCTAGGTCCGATGGTCAGGCGAGCACTGGACGACACAGGGTGGCAAAGAACCCAAATTCCTAACTTATCTTATGCTCGAAATTGTAAAACCTATCGCATAACTTGTGCCTGTGATGATACAGTGATCTTGGAACATAAAGAAATTTCAAAAACACATGGTGAGGAGAGAGTAGATCATCCTCACGCAGTTGCTGGACTGTCAAATCTGCCCGACAGTCTATGGTCAAAAGGGCCCACGGACGTTGGCCTAGCTAAGTGTCCTCCTGTTTTGTTCCAGCTCAAGTCACACACACCAATCAATAGACCACAGTATAAACACAAACCTGAAGCAGAGGAAGGAATTACAGAAACAATAGAAGGCCTGTTAAGGGCCGGGGTGTTAGAGCCCTCTCCCTCACTGTGGAACACAACAATTCTACCAGTGGAGAAACATGGAACAGGAAGATACCACATGGCACATGACTTGAGAGCCATTAATGAAATATTACTCTCCACCACTGCACCAGTACCAAATCCATACACAGCTTTATCAGCTATCACATGTGGCCAAAAGTGGTTCACGTGCATTGACCTGGCAAATGCATTCTTTTGTCTTCCTCTGCATGAGTCACTCAGAGACATTTTTTCATTCACATACAGAGGCCAACAACTCAGATACACACGGTTGACACAAGGCTTTGCACTTTCTCCAGGCATTTTAATCAGGTGCTCAACGACACCCTGTCGTCATGTAATTTGCCTGATGATTGTACATTAATACAATATGTTGATGATCTTCTCATTGCAGCCCCGTCAGCAGCGGATTGTACAGCGGCGTCGTTCGTTGTGTTGAATAGGTTGGCGGAGTGCGGCTTTAAAGTAAGTAAAGACAAGCTGCAGTTAGTTTGCCCTGAAGTGACCTTTTTGGGCCGGGTAATCACACACAAATCAGTGGGTTTGATGAACACACACAGAGACCAAATTCTGACACACCCAAAACCGCGAACTGTGAGAGAAATGCTTACTTTTCTTGGTTTAACAGGTTACAGCAGGCAGTTCATTCCGGATTATGCAGGCAAAACTGCCCCTTTAAGGGGCCTAATGAAGCAAGTTGGCGTTCGAAACCTTAAGGCTGAGCTGCCTTGGACGCCTGAAGCTGAAGCCGCATTTATTAGGGTAAAACAGGATTTGTCAAGGGCCTCAGATTTAGCCACACCCAATTATGATGAGCCATTCTAATTGGATGTTTCTGAAACACACTCAATTGTAAATGGAGTGTTGTTTCAGAAAAAAGGGGGGGGGGGGGTAGAGAGGTGCTCATGTATGTTAGTGTAAAACTACATCCAACAGAAGCAAAGCATCCTACATGCACACAACATGCAGCAGGGGTCGCTAGAATTATCCAAAAAACAGCACATGTAGTGAGAGAACACCCACTAAAAATACTTACTACACATAGCATAGTGGCATACGTGAATTCACAAGCATTTTGTATGTCACCACGGGCACAACAGAGACTGAGCAAAGTCTTAGAGGCCCCAAAATTTGACATTCACACATGAAGGAATTAACATGGCAGATTTAATGGGAGTAGGGGAACCACATGACTGCGCCAAAAGAGCACAGATTGAGGAAAAGATTAGAGAGGACCTGAAGGCCGAACCCATACCGGGAACTGAGGACTGGTTCACCGATGGATGTTGCCACCGAGACGAAGGAGGACTGAAAGCAGGGTACGCGGTGGTTTGCAGAGTAGAAGGAGATTATCAGGTCAGAGAGTCAGGAAGGATTGAGGGAAAGCAGTCGGCCCAGAGAGCTGAAGTGATAGCCCTTGCTCGAGCTTTGAGATTAGCCAAGAATAGGAGAGTGAACATCTACACCGACTCGGCATATGCATTTGGAGCAGCGCATGTGGAGCTGCCTCAGTGGAAAAGAGCAGGATTCAGAACAGCAACCAATGCACCTATTTCCCACAAACATGAAATGGAGGAACTGGAAAAGGCCTTGGCTGACCCAGAGGAGGTGAGTATTATAAAATGCAAAGCTCACTCCCAAGGAACCAGCATGGTGGAAAAAGGAAACCAGAGAGCAGACGAAGCCGCGAAGGAGGCCGCAGGCTACAAAGGACGGAGACAAATGATACAGGTAACTCCAGAAGAGGAGATATCTGTTGACCTGATTGGGGAAGTCAAACAGGCCCAGGAGGAGGCATCCCCAGAGGAAAAGGGGGTGTGGAAAAACAAAGGAGCCTGGCAGGATGGACATTTGTGGAGGGGGCCAGACGGGCGCCCCGTGCTGACAGCCAAAATGGCAGAACAGAAGGTGGATGAAGCCCACGGACTCGCCCACGTGGGGATTGCCCAGATGGAGAGAAACTTGTGTCATTGGTGGCATCCTGAGCTGCGAGGAATGATAAGAGAAAAAGCCAGGATGTGCTTAATCTGTGGGGCACACAAGCCTAAGCCAGCAGTAAAACCGGAAGTGGGTAAGTTTCGGCCCCCTGAGAGGCCGGGAAAGGAGATTGTTATTGATTTCACTGATATGATTGATTCCGGGCCTGGCGGTGTAAGATATTTGTTAGTGTGTGTTGATGCTCTGACCGGCTGGCCAGAGGCCTGGGCTACAAAAAAGGAGGATGCTAAGACTGTCATTAAGTGTTTAATCAATCATTACATTCCCCGTCATGGGTTCTCCAAAAGAATTAGATCAGATAATGGAACCCATTTTAAAAATCAAGATTTGGCAAAAGTAGAAAAATGTTGGGCGTCCAGCATAAATTTGGAAAGGTCTATCATCCTCAGTCTCAGGGAAAAGTAGAAAGAATGAACCTAAATTTGAAAAACAAATTGGCAAAAATCTGCGCGCAAACAGGGCTAAATTGGGTCGCAGCCCTGCCGGTTGCGTTGATGACCATAAGATGTTCTGCTAATTAATCCACAGGTTTTACACCATATGAGCTGCAAACAGGGAGACAGTTTCCGGCACCTTGGACGGTGGGCTCGGTTGAACGGGACAAAAAGGGGAACCGGTCCCACGCAGACTACTGGAACGAGTTAAAGGCGCTTGTGTCCAATTTCACAAAACAGGCGGCTTGTAAAAGGGCCCACAGGAGAAGGAGAGGTCCCGGACGCGAAAACAGTGTGGCTGAGAGTCATCAAACGCAAGTGGAAGGAACCCCGCTGGATTGAGCCATATGAGGTATCGGCTCGGACGGCGACAGCGGTCCAACTGAAGGGGAAAGGCGACACCTGGTATCACTGGACGCAGTGCGCGGCCGCGCACGAGGGCTTGGTGGGGAAGGATCAATCTCCACCCATCACAGGTGAAATTGAGAGGCAGAATAAACCCTCACACCTGTGCAACGGGCCGACCGGTGGTCTACCCGGAAGGTCGAAGAAAGAAGAGCAGCCTAGGAGGAGATCGCCGCGCCAACGAAAAGGAGCGGTACCACACTGAACACCTAGAACAAGAGAGAGGCTCTGATAAAGGGCTTTGAACTTTTTACTACACCATAACATTCACATACAACCATGCCATCACAACAATCAGACACTGGTGATGAAAGAAGAGTTTCAAAAGCCATCACAATGTTCAAAATTATTATGAGTTTGATGTCAATTATGTTGCTAATCATGGCTATTTGTTTTTTGATTTGTTTGTTGCAGACCGACCCGGGAAACCAGTCTGAGCACGGAGGCCATGCCAGTCCGGCGTTGTTTGATACACAAATTATATCACGCGTGATCTATAGTGATTTAAAGCTGTGGGCAAGAGTGAAGCGCGAGGTCTCTGGTAAAAAGGATGAGTGTCTCAGCACATATGGTGGTTTAGAATTAGATTATGTTATTGGCCCCACAATTTCTTTTATGTTTGATCTGTGTGATGTTGTTAATTGTAGGGCCTGGAGGGGATATAATGTGTGGCTCTGTTGGGATTATTCAGTGAGTACGCACTGTGAGAGGGGAAATCGTCCATATGACAGCTGGTGCCGTAATTGGGACCAGGTAAGGGGTTATACTGGGCAAAATTGGGAACCGTTAGAATTAGGATCAGAAAACGAGCTTAAACTACAGAGGGATTTTAGCCCCTCTGGAAACGCGTTAACCTTATCATTGGGGAATTGGCATCGCAAACAATCTATGTATTTGGTTCTGGGGGTGGAAACAGCGGGGGTTGATCCAAAAGGGTTAAGAACGCAAGAACGTAGATAGGATCAATTATGTTCACTATAATGTACTGAGACTCTCGAACCTGACCAGAGACGGCATGGAGGGGTTGGCGGAGCAGGTGGGTCCGACCTCGTTAATGGGAGTGCAGAATAGAATGGCCCTTGATATGTTGTTAGCGGAAAAAGGGGGCATTTGTTCTATGTTTGCCGATCAGTGTTGCACCTTTATTCCAAATAACACTGCTCCAGATGAGTCGGTAACCAAGGCTCTGGAGGGCCTAAAGAGCCTTTCTGAAACTATGCATGATCACTCCGGTGTTGATAGTCCGTTGGAAGGCTGGCTGACCTCAGTGTTCGGACGGTGGAAGGGGGTTATCGCTTCGGTCATGTTTTCTTTGTCTGTTGTGGTGGGTATTATGGTTATTTGTTGTTGTTGTCTCATCCCTTGTGCCAGAAGAATGGTCAAAAGTATGTCTGTGAGGGCAGTGGACCCTGGAGTCATTACTCCAATGTCCATGATGTCAATGATGCATGTAGAACTGAATGTGTAGGCCAAGGAGGGACACAACTGTTTGTGACCTCTGGATTCTCCAGAGGTCAACAGAGGGAATTGTAGAATAAGGAGGGGATGTTTTTCTCATTATCATTTAATATTTTAATATGGCATTATTAGTTCATCAGAAGTATATAACCAGCTTTGCATTAAACATAAATTGACCTTACATTATCCTTTGCATTACAGTGATTGTTATAACTTTAGTTTGATCTTTTCCTTACAGGTACCAGAATAATAACATGATTTTCCATTGCAGATGTAACCATGATCATTCCATACACATTGCAGTTCGTTGCTTATTCTAGAGTTGTGCTCAAGTTAATTAAAGGTTAAAAGCTACAGCCAGCGCGAGTCTGGCTGATCTATGGAGGGCAAAGGCTTTGAGCTTGGAAGGCCACACGCGCTTACACAGCACTTATAAGATGTTATTCTTGGTGATTTTGTGCTTAGTCATGTTTTAATATGTTTTAAGTAGAAATAGCTGATCCAGCAATATTCAGTTAATATTATATACTTGATTTAGAGCAATACACACTGATGGTCTTAATAAATGAGAGAGTCCTTGTAGCTGCCATGTTGTGTCTTAGCAGGGTACAGACGGTTCCAGGAGACGGGGGCAGTCAGCGTCTGCCCTCGGGAAGGAGACAATGTTATTCTTTGTGTTAAATAAAATTGTCAACATTGATTGTATTACACCTGTCACTACGCATGAAGGGGCGTTCTAATACCCTGATTTCATGAAACTATGGTGATGTGTTTTTTGAGACGAGATCTGAGACTGTCTGCATACAGTGTCCATCTCCCACGTGTGTGATCATTAAATCATCGTTTGACTCAACCCGGCCGGACCAGTATTATTATTGTGGGGTTTTGCTCTGGTGTCCATCCCCAATATTTTGAACCTTAACAAGAGTTTGAATGAAAACAACGGAATTAGAATGTACAGAACAGAATTTGAATGAAAACAACAGAATTAGAATGTACAGAACAGAGTTTGAATGAAAACAACAGAATTAGAATGTACAGAACAGAGTTTGAATGAAAACAATGGAATTAGAATGTACAGAACAGAGTTTGAATGAAAACAACAGAATTAGAATGTACAGAACAGAGTTTGAATGAAAAAAAAACAGAATTAGAATGTACAGAACAGAGTTTGAATGAAAACAATGGAATTAGAAAAAAAAATGAATTGAAATGTACAGAACAGAGTTTGAATGAAAACAACGGAATTAGAATGTACAGAACAGAGTTTGAATGAAAACAACGGATTTAGAATGTACAGAACAGACTTTGAATGAAAACAACGAAATTAGAATGAACAGAACTGAATTTGAATCAAAACAATGGAATTTGAATGAAAACAACAGAATTAGAATTAAAACAATGGACTATTAAAACAAACAACGGAATTAGAATGAAAACAACGGAATTAGAATGTACAGAACAGAGTTTGAATGAAAAAAAACGGAATTAGAATGTACAGAACAGAGTTTGAAAGTAAACAACAGAATTTGAATGTACAGAACAGAGTTTGAATGAAAACAACGGAATTAGAATAAAAAAAACAGAATTGAAATGTACAGAACAGATTTTGAATGAAAACAACGGAATTAGAATGTACAGAACAGAGTTTGAATGAAAACAACGGAATTAGAATGTACAGAACAGAGTTTGAATGAAAACAAGGGAATTAGAACATACAGAACAGAGTTTGAATGAAAACAACGGATTTAGAATGTACAGAACAGACTTTGAATGAAAACAACGGAATTAGAATGTACAGAACAGAGTTTGAATGAAAACAACGGAATTAGAATGTACAGAACAGAATTTGAATGAAAAAAACGGAATTAGAATGTACAGAACAGAGTTTGAATGAAAACAACGGAATTAGAATGTACAGAACAGAGTTTGAATGAAAACAAGAGAATTAGAACATACAGAACAGAGTTTGAATGAAAAAAAAGGAATTAGAATGTACAGAACAGACTTTGAATGAAAACAACGGAATTAGAATGTACAGAACAGAGTTTGAATGAAAACAAGGGAATTAGAATATACAGAACAGAGTTTGAATGAAAACAACGGAATTAGAATGTACAGAACAGACTTTGAATGAAAACAACTGATTAGAATATACAGAAAAGAGTTTGAATAAAAACAACGGAATTAGAATGTAGAGAACAGAATTTGAAAGAAAACAATGGAATTTGAATCAAAACAACAGAATTGAAATGTATAGAACAGAGTTTGAATGAAAAAAACGGAATTTGAATGAAAACAATGAAATTAGAATGAATAGAACTGAATTTGAATCAAAACAATGGAATTTGAATGAAAACAACAGAATTAGAATGAAAACAATGGAATATTAAAACAAACAACAGAATTAGAATGAAAACAACGGAATTAGAATGTACAGAACAGAGTTTGAATGAAAAACGGAAGTAGAATGTACAAAACAGAGTTTGAATAAAAACAATGGAATTTGAATCAAAACAACAGAATAGAAATGTACAGAACAGAGTTTGAATGAAAAAACGGAATTAGAATGTACAGAACAGAGTTTGAATGAAAACAACGGAATTAGAATAAAAAAAACAGAATTGAAATGTACAGAACAGAGTTTGAATGAAAACAACGGAATTAGAATGTACAGAATAGAGTTTGAATGAAAACAACGGAATTAGAATGTACAGAACAGAGTTTGAATGAAAACAACGGAAATAGAATGTACAGAACAGAGTTTGAATGAACACAACGGAATTAGAATGTACAGAATAGAGTTTGAATGAAAACAACGGAATTAGAATGTACAGAACAGAGTTTGAATGAAAACAACGGAATTAGAATGTACAGAACAGACTTTGAATGAAAACAACAGAATTAGAATATACAGAACAGAGTTTGAATGAAAAACGGAAGTAGAATGTACAGAACAGAGTTTGAATGAAAACAACGGAATTAGAATGTACAGAACAGACTTTGAATGAAAACAACAGAATTAGAATATACAGAACAGAGTTTGAATGAAAAACGGAAGTAGAATGTACAGAACAGACTTTGAATGAAAACAACGGAATTAGAATGTACAGAACAGAGTTTGAATATAAACAACGGAATTAGAATGTACAGAACAGAGTTTGAATGAAAACAAGGGAATTAGAACATACAGAACAGAGTTTGAATGAAAACAACGGATTTAGAATGTACAGAACAGACTTTGAATGAAAACAACGGAATTAGAATGTACAGAACAGAGTTTGAATGAAAAAAAAAACAGAATTAGAATGTACAGAACAGAGTTTGAATGAAAACAATGGAATTAGAAAAAAAAATGAATTGAAATGTACAGAACAGAGTTTGAATGAAAACAACGGAATTAGAATGTACAGAACAGAGTTTGAATGAAAACAACGGATTTAGAATGTACAGAACAGACTTTGAATGAAAACAACGAAATTAGAATGAACAGAACTGAATTTGAATCAAAACAATGGAATTTGAATGAAAACAACAGAATTAGAATTAAAACAATGGGCTATTAAAACAAACAACGGAATTAGAATGAAAACAACGGAATTAGAATGTACAGAACAGAGTTTGAATGAAAAAAAACGGAATTAGAATGTACAGAACAGAGTTTGAAAGTAAACAACAGAATTTGAATGTACAGAACAGAGTTTGAATGAAAACAAGGGAATTAGAACATACAGAACAGAGTTTGAATGAAAAAAACGGAATTAGAATGTACAGAACAGACTTTGAATGAAAACAACGGAATTAGAATGTACAGAACAGAGTTTGAATGAAAACAAGGGAATTAGAATATACAGAACAGAGTTTGAATGAAAACAACGGAATTAGAATGTACAGAACAGACTTTGAATGAAAACAACTGATTAGAATATACAGAAAAGAGTTTGAATGAAAACAACGGAATTAGAATGTAGAGAACAGAATTTGAAAGAAAACAATGGAATTTGAATCAAAACAACAGAATTGAAATGTATAGAACAGAGTTTGAATGAAAAAAACGGAATTTGAATGAAAACAATGAAATTAGAATGAATAGAACTGAATTTGAATCAAAACAATGGAATTTGAATGAAAACAACAGAATTAGAATGAAAACAATGGAATATTAAAACAAACAACAGAATTAGAATGAAAACAACGGAATTAGAATGTACAGAACAGAGTTTGAATGAAAAACGGAAGTAGAATGTACAAAACAGAGTTTGAATAAAAACAATGGAATTTGAATCAAAACAACAGAATAGAAATGTACAGAACAGAGTTTGAATGAAAAAAACGGAATTAGAATGTACAGAACCGAGTTTGAATGAAAACAACGGAATTAGAATAAAAAAAACAGAATTGAAATGTACAGAACAGATTTTGAATGAAAACAACGGAATTAGAATGTACAGAATAGAGTTTGAATGAAAACAACGGAATTAGAACATACAGAACAGAGTTTGAATGAAAAAAACGGAATTAGAATGTACAGAACAGACTTTGAATGAAAACAACGGAATTAGAATGTACAGAACAGAGTTTGAATGAAAACAAGGGAATTAGAATATACAGAACAGAGTTTGAATGAAAACAACGGAATTAGAATGTACAGAACAGACTTTGAATGAAAACAACTGATTAGAATATACAGAAAAGAGTTTGAATGAAAACAACGGAATTAGAATGTAGAGAACAGAATTTGAAAGAAAACAATGGAATTTGAATCAAAACAACAGAATTGAAATGTATAGAACAGAGTTTGAATGAAAAAAACGGAATTTGAATGAAAACAATGAAATTAGAATGAATAGAACTGAATTTGAATCAAAACAATGGAATTTGAATGAAAACAACAGAATTAGAATGAAAACAATGGAATATTAAAACAAACAACAGAATTAGAATAAAAACAACGGAATTAGAATGTACAGAACAGAGTTTGAATGAAAAACGGAAGTAGAATGTACAAAACAGAGTTTGAATAAAAACAATGGAATTTGAATCAAAACAACAGAATAGAAATGTACAGAACAGAGTTTGAATGAAAAAAACGGAATTAGAATGTACAGAACCGAGTTTGAATGAAAACAACGGAATTAGAATAAAAAAAACAGAATTGAAATGTACAGAACAGATTTTGAATGAAAACAACGGAATTAGAATGTACAGAATAGAGTTTGAATGAAAACAACGGAATTAGAATGTACAGAACAGAGTTTGAATGAAAACAACGGAAATAGAATGTACAGAACAGAGTTTGAATGAACACAACGGAATTAGAATGTACAGAATAGAGTTTGAATGAAAACAACGGAATTAGAATGTACAGAACAGAGTTTGAATGAAAACAACGGAATTAGAATGTACAGAACAGACTTTGAATGAAAACAACAGAATTAGAATATACAGAACAGAGTTTGAATGAAAAACGGAAGTAGAATGTACAGAACAGAGTTTGAATGAAAACAACGGAATTAGAATGTACAGAACAGACTTTGAATGAAAACAACAGAATTAGAATATACAGAACAGAGTTTGAATGAAAAACGGAAGTAGAATGTACAGAACAGAGTTTGAATGAAAACAATGGAATTAGAATGTACAGAACAGAGTTTGAATGTAAACAACGGAATTAGAATGTACAGAACAGAGTTTGAATGTAAACAACGGAATTAGAATGTACAGAACAGAGTTTGAATATAAACAACGGAATTAGAATGTACAGAACAGAGTTTGAATGAAAACAAGGGAATTAGAACATACAGAACAGAGTTTGAATGAAAACAACGGATTTAGAATGTACAGAACAGACTTTGAATGAAAACAACGGAATTAGAATGTACAGAACAGAGTTTGAATGAAAAAAAAACAGAATTAGAATGTACAGAACAGAGTTTGAATGAAAACAATGGAATTAGAAAAAAAAATGAATTGAAATGTACAGAACAGAGTTTGAATGAAAACAACGGAATTAGAATGTACAGAACAGAGTTTGAATGAAAACAACGGATTTAGAATGTACAGAACAGACTTTGAATGAAAACAACGAAATTAGAATGAACAGAACTGAATTTGAATCAAAACAATGGAATTTGAATGAAAACAACAGAATTAGAATTAAAACAATGGACTATTAAAACAAACAACGGAATTAGAATGAAAACAACGGAATTAGAATGTACAGAACAGAGTTTGAATGAAAAAAAACGGAATTAGAATGTACAGAACATTTTGAAAGTAAACAACAGAATTTGAATGTACAGAACAGAGTTTGAATGAAAACAACGGAATTAGAATAAAAAAAACAGAATTGAAATGTACAGAACAGATTTTGAATGAAAACAACGGAATTAGAATGTACAGAACAGAGTTTGAATGAAAACAACGGAATTAGAATAAAAAAAACAGAATTGAAATGTACAGAACAGATTTTGAATGAAAACAACGGAATTAGAATGTACAGAACAGAGTTTGAATGAAAAAAACGGAATTAGAATGTACAGAACCGAGTTTGAATGAAAACAACGGAATTAGAATAAAAAAAACAGAATTGAAATGTACAGAACAGAGTTTGAATGAAAACAACGGAATTAGAATGTACAGAATAGAGTTTGAATGAAAACAACGGAATTAGAATGTACAGAACAGAGTTTGAATGAAAACAACGGAAATAGAATGTACAGAACAGAGTTTGAATGAACACAACGGAATTAGAATGTACAGAATAGAGTTTGAATGAAAACAACGGAATTAGAATGTACAGAACAGAGTTTGAATGAAAACAACGGAATTAGAATGTACAGAACAGACTTTGAATGAAAACAACAGAATTAGAATATACAGAACAGAGTTTGAATGAAAAACGGAAGTAGACTGTACAGAACAGAGTTTGAATGAAAACAACGGAATTAGAATGTACAGAACAGACTTTGAATGAAAACAACAGAATTAGAATATACAGAACAGAGTTTGAATGAAAAACGGAAGTAGAATGTACAGAACAGAGTTTGAATGAAAACAATGGAATTAGAATGTACAGAACAGAGTTTGAATGTAAACAACGGAATTAGAATGTACAGAACAGAGTTTGAATGAAAACAAGGGAATTAGAACATACAGAACAGAGTTTGAATGAAAACAACGGATTTAGAATGTACAGAACAGACTTTGAATGAAAACAACGGAATTAGAATGTACAGAACAGAGTTTGAATGAAAAAAAAAACAGAATTAGAATGTACAGAACAGAGTTTGAATGAAAACAATGGAATTAGAAAAAAAAATGAATTGAAATGTACAGAACAGAGTTTGAATGAAAACAACGGAATTAGAATGTACAGAACAGAGTTTGAATGAAAACAACGGATTTAGAATGTACAGAACAGACTTTGAATGAAAACAACGAAATTAGAATGAACAGAACTGAATTTGAATCAAAACAATGGAATTTGAATGAAAACAACAGAATTAGAATTAAAACAATGGACTATTAAAACAAACAACGGAATTAGAATGAAAACAACGGAATTAGAATGTACAGAACAGAGTTTGAATGAAAAAAACGGAATTAGAATGTACAGAACAGAGTTTGAATGAAAAAACAGAATTAGAATAAAAAAAACAGAATTGAAATGTACAGAACAGAGTTTGAATGAAAACAACGGAATTAGAATGTACAGAATAGAGTTTGAATGAAAACAACGGAATTAGAATGTACAGAACAGAGTTTGAATGAAAAAAACAGAATTAGAATGTACAGAACAGAGTTTGAATGAAAACAATGGAATTAGAATAAAAAAAACTGAATTGAAATGTACAGAACAGAGTTTGAATGAAAACAACGGAATTAGAATGTATTAATAGTCCATTGTTTTCATCCTAATTCTGTTGTTTTCATTCAAATTCCATTGTTTTGATTCAAATTCAGTTCAATGGAAAAACAATGGAATTTGAATCAAAACAACAGAATTAGAATGTACAGAACAGAGTTTGAATGAAAACAACAGAATTAGAATGAACAGAACTGAATTTGAATCAAAACAACAGAATTAGAATGTAGAGAACAGATTTTGAATGAAAACAACGGAATTAGAATGTACAGAACAGAGTTTGAATGAACAAAACGGAATTAGAATGTACAGAACAGAGTTTGAATGAAAACAACGGAATTAGAATGTACAGAACAGAGTTTGAATGAAAACAACGGAATTAGAATGTAGAGAACAGAATTTGAAAGAAAACAATGGAATTTGAATCAAAACAAGAGAATTGAAATGTATAGAACAGAGTTTGAATGAAAAAAACGGAATTTGAATGAGAACAAGAGAATTAGAATGTACAGAACAGAGTTTGAATGAAAACAACGAAATTAGAATGAACAGAACTGAATTTGAATCAAAACAATGGAATTTGAATGAAAACAACGGAATTAGAATGTACAGAACAGATTTTGAATGAAAACAACGGAATTAGAATGTACAGAACAGAGTTTGAATGAAAACAACGGAATTAGAATGTACAGAACAGAGTTTGAATGATATCAAAGGAATTAGAATGAACAGAACTGAATTTGAATCAAAACAACGGAATTAGAATGAAAACAATGGAATATTAAAACAAACAACAGAATTAGAATGAAAACAACGGAATTAGAATGTACAGAACAGAGTTTGAATGAAAAACGGAAGTAGAATGTACAAAACAGAGTTTGAATAAAAACAATGGAATTTGAATCAAAACAACAGAATAGAAATGTACAGAACAGAATTTGAATGAAAACAAGGGAATTAGAATGTACAGAACAGACTTTGAATGAAAACAACAGAATTAGAATATACAGGACAGAGTTTGAATGAAAAACGGAAGTAGAATGTACAAAACAGAGTTTGAATAAAAACAATGGAATTTGAATCAAAACAACAGAATAGAAATGTACAGAACAGAATTTGAATGAAAACAACGGAAATAGAATGTACAGAACAGAGTTTGAATGAACACAACGGAATTAGAATGTACAGAACAGACTTTGAATGAAAACAACAGAATTAGAATATACAGGACAGAGTTTGAATGAAAAACGGAAGTAGGATGTACAAAACAGAGTTTGAATAAAAACAATGGAATTTGAATCAAAACAACAGAATAGAAATGTACAGAACAGAGTTTGAATGAAAAAAACGGAATTAGAATGTACAGAACAGAGTTTGAATGAAAACAACGGAATTAGAATAAAAAAAACAGAATTGAAATGTACAGAACAGAGTTTGAATGAAAACAACGGAATTAGAATGTACAGAATAGAGTTTGAATGAAAACAACGGAATTAGAATGTACAGAACAGAGTTTGAATGAAAACAACGGAAATAGAATGTACAGAACAGAGTTTGAATGAACACAACGGAATTAGAATGTACAGAACAGACTTTGAATGAAAACAACAGAATTAGAATATACAGAACAGAGTTTGAATGAAAAACGGAAGTAGGATGTACAAAACAGAGTTTGAATAAAAACAATGGAATTTGAATCAAAACAACAGAATAGAAATGTACAGAACAGAATTTGAATGAAAACAAGGGAATTAGAACATACAGAACAGAGTTTGAATGAAAAAAACGGAATTAGAATGTACAGAACAGACTTTGAATGAAAACAACGGAATTAGAATGTACAGAACAGAGTTTGAATGAAAGAAAACGGAATTAGAATGTACAGAACAGAGTTTGAAAGTAAACAACAGAATTTGAATGTACAGAACAGAGTTTGAATGAAAACAACGGAATTAGAATAAAAAAAACAGAATTGAAATGTACAGAACAGAGTTTGAATGAAAACAACGGAATTAGAATGTACAGAACAGACTTTGAATGAAAACAACGGAATTAGAATGTACAGAATAGAGTTTGAATGAAAACAACGGAATTAGAATGTACAGAACAGAGTTTGAATGAAAACAATGGAATTAGAATGTACAGAACAGACTTTGAATGAAAACAACAGAATTAGAATATACAGAACAGAGTTTGAATGAAAACAACGGAATTAGAATGTACAAAACAGAGTTTGAATAAAAACAATGGAATTTGAATCAAAACAACAGAATAGAAATGTACAGAACAGAGTTTGAATGAAAACAACGGAATTAGAATAAAAAAACAGAATTGAAATGTACAGAACAGAGTTTGAATGAAAACAACGGAATTAGAATGTACAGAATAGAGTTTGAATGAAAACAACGGAATTAGAATGTACAGAACAGAGTTTGAATGAAAACAACGGAAATAGAATGTACAGAACAGAGTTTGAATGAACACAACGGAATTAGAATGTACAGAACAGACTTTGAATGAAAACAACAGAATTAGAATATACAGGACAGAGTTTGAATGAAAAACGGAAGTAGGATGTACAAAACAGAGTTTGAATAAAAACAATGGAATTTGAATCAAAACAACAGAATAGAAATATACAGAACAGAGTTTGAATGAAAAAAACGGAATTAGAATGTACAGAACAGAGTTTGAATGAAAACAACGGAAATAGAATGTACAGAACAGAGTTTGAATGAACACAACGGAATTAGAATGTACAGAACAGACTTTGAATGAAAACAACAGAATTAGAATATACAGAACAGAGTTTGAATGAAAAACGGAAGTAGGATGTACAAAACAGAGTTTGAATAAAAACAATGGAATTTGAATCAAAACAACAGAATAGAAATGTACAGAACAGAATTTGAATGAAAACAAGGGAATTAGAACATACAGAACAGAGTTTGAATGAAAAAAACGGAATTAGAATGTACAGAACAGACTTTGAATGAAAACAACGGAATTAGAATGTACAGAACAGAGTTTGAATGAAAGAAAACGGAATTAGAATGTACAGAACAGAGTTTGAAAGTAAACAACAGAATTTGAATGTACAGAACAGAGTTTGAATGAAAACAACGGAATTAGAATAAAAAAAACAGAATTGAAATGTACAGAACAGAGTTTGAATGAAAACAACGGAATTAGAATGTACAGAACAGACTTTGAATGAAAACAACGGAATTAGAATGTACAGAATAGAGTTTGAATGAAAACAACGGAATTAGAATGTACAGAACAGAGTTTGAATGAAAACAATGGAATTAGAATGTACAGAACAGACTTTGAATGAAAACAACAGAATTAGAATATACAGAACAGAGTTTGAATAAAAACAACGGAATTAGAATGTACAAAACAGAGTTTGAATAAAAACAATGGAATTTGAATCAAAACAACAGAATAGAAATGTACAGAACAGAGTTTGAATGAAAAAAACGGAATTAGAATGTACAGAACAGAGTTTGAATGAAAAAAACAGAATTAGAATAAAAAAAACAGAATTGAAATGTACAGAACAGAGTTTGAATGAAAACAACGGAATTAGAATGTACAGAATAGTTTGAATGAAAACAACGGAATTAGAATGTACAGAACAGAGTTTGAATGAAAAAAACAGAATTAGAATGTACACAACAGAGTTTGAATGAAAACAATGGAATTAGAATAAAAAAAACTGAATTGAAATGTACAGAACAGAGTTTGAATGAAAACAACGGAATTAGAATGTATTAATAGTCCATTGTTTTCATTCTAATTCTGTTGTTTTCATTCAAATTCCATTGTTTTGATTCAAATTCAGTTCAATGGAAAAACAATGGAATTTGAATCAAAACAACAGAATTAGAATGTACAGAACAGAGTTTGAATGAAAACAACAGAATTAGAATGAACAGAACTGAATTTGAATCAAAACAATGGAATTTGAATGAAAACAACAGAATTAGAATGTAGAGAACAGAGTTTGAATGAAAACAACAGAATTAGAATGTACAGAACAGAGTTTGAATGAACACAATGGAATTAGAATGTAGAGAACAGAATTTGAAAGAAAACAATGGAATTTGAATCAAAACAAGAGAATTGAAATGTATAGAACAGAGTTTGAATGAAAAAAACGGAATTTGAATGAGAACAAGAGAATTAGAATGTACAGAACAGAGTTTGAATGAAAACAACGAAATTAGAATGAACAGAACTGAATTTGAATCAAAACAATGGAATTTGAATGAAAACAACAGAATTAGAATCAAAACAATGGAATATTAAAACAAACAACAGAATTAGAATGAAAACAACGGAATTAGAGTAGAGAACAGAATTTGAAAGAAAACAATGGAATTTGAATCAAAACAACAGAATTGAAATGTACAGAACAGAGTTTGAATGAAAACAACGGAATTAGAATGTACAGAACAGACTTTGAATGAAAACAACTGATTAGAATATACAGAAAAGAGTTTGAATGAAAACAACGGAATTAGAATGTACAGAACAGACTTTGAATGAAAATAACGGAATTAGAATGTACAGAACAGAGTTTGAATGAAAGAAAACGGAATTAGAATGTACAGAACAGAGTTTGAAAGTAAACAACAGAATTTGAATGTACAGAACAGAGTTTGAATAAAAACAATGGAATTTGAATCAAAACAACAGAATAGAAATGTACAGAACAGAGTTTGAATGAAAAAAACGGAATTAGAATGTACAGAACAGAGTTTGAATGAAAAAAACAGAATTAGAATAAAAAAAACAGAATTGAAATGTACAGAACAGAGTTTGAATGAAAACAAGAGAATTAGAACATACAGAACAGAGTTTGAATGAAAAAAAAAGGAATTAGAATGTACAGAACAGACTTTGAATGAAAACAACTGATTAGAATATACAGAAAAGAGTTTGAATGAAAACAACGGAATTAGAATGAACAGAACTGAATTTGAATGAAAACAACGGAATTAGAATGAAAACAATGGAATATTAAAACAAACAACAGAATTAGAATGAAAACAACGGAATTAGAATGTACAGAACAGAGTTTGAATGAAAAACGGAAGTAGAATGTACAAAACAGAGTTTGAATAAAAACAATGGAATTTGAATCAAAACAACAGAATAGAAATGTACAGAACAGAGTTTGAATGAAAAAAACGGAATTAGAATGTACAGAACAGAGTTTGAATGAAAACAACGGAATTAGAATAAAAAAAACAGAATTGAAATGTACAGAACAGAGTTTGAATGAAAACAACGGAATTAGAATGTACAGAATAGAGTTTGAATGAACACAACGGAATTAGAATGTACAGAACAGACTTTGAATGAAAACAACAGAATTAGAATATACAGAACAGAGTTTGAATGAAAAACGGAAGTAGAATGTACAAAACAGAGTTTGAATAAAAGCAATGGAATTTGAATCAAAACAACAGAATAGAAATGTACAGAACAGAGTTTGAATGAAAAAAACGGAATTAGAATGTACAGAACAGAGTTTGAATGAAAAAAACAGAATTAGAATGTACAGAACAGAGTTTGAATGAAAACAATGGAATTAGAATAAAACAAACTGAATTGAAATGTACAGAACAGAGTTTGAATGACAACAACGGAATTAGAATGTATTAATAGTCCATTGTTTTCATTCTAATTCTGTTGTTTTCATTCAAATACCACTGTTTTGATTCAAATTCAGTTCAATGGAAAAACAATGGAATTTGAATCAAAACAACAGAATTAGAATGAACAGAACTGAATTTGAATCAAAACAATGGAATTTGAATGAAAACAACGGAATTAGAATGTACAGAACAGAATTTGAATGAAAACAACAGAATTAGAATGTACAGAACAGAGTTTGAATGATATCAAAGGAATTAGAATGTACAGAACAGAGTTTGAATGAAAACAACGGAATTAGAATGTACAGAACAGAGTTTGAATGAAAACAAGGGAGTTAGAACATACAGAACAGAGTTTGAATGAAAAAAACGGAATTAGAATGTACAGAACAGACTTTGAATGAAAACAACGGAATTAGAATGTACAGAACAGAGTTTGAATGAAAACAAGGGAATTAGAATATACAGAACAGAGTTTGAATGAAAACAACGGAATTAGAATGTACAGAACAGACTTTGAATGAAAACAACTGATTAGAATATACAGAAAAGAGTTTGAATGAAAACAACGGAATTAGAATGAACAGAACTGAATTTGAATCAAAACAACGGAATTAGAATGAAAACAATGGAATATTAAAACAAACAACAGAATTAGAATGAAAACAACGGAATTAGAATGTACAGAACAGAGTTTGAATGAAAAACGGAAGTAGAATGTACAAAACAGAATTTGAATAAAAACAATGGAATTTGAATCAAAACAACAGAATAGAAATGTACAGAACAGAGTTTGAATGAAAAAAACGGAATTAGAATGTACAGAACAGAGTTTGAATGAAAAAACAGAACTAGAATAAAAAAAACAGAATTGAAATGTACAGAACAGAGTTTGAATGAAAACAACGGAATTAGAATGTACAGAATAGAGTTTGAATGAAAACAACGGAATTAGAATGTACAGAACAGAGTTTGAATGAAAAAAACAGAATTAGAATGTACAGAACAGAGTTTGAATGAAAACAATGGAATTAGAATAAAAAAAACTGAATTGAAATGTACAGAACAGAGTTTGAATGAAAACAACGGAATTAGAATGTATTAATAGTCCATTGTTTTCATCCTAATTCTGTTGTTTTCATTCAAATTCCATTGTTTTGATTCAAATTCAGTTCAATGGAAAAACAATGGAATTTGAATCAAAACAACAGAATTAGAATGTACAGAACAGAGTTTGAATGAAAACAACAGAATTAGAATGAACAGAACTGAATTTGAATCAAAACAACAGAATTAGAATGTAGAGAACAGAGTTTGAATGAAAACAACGGAATTAGAATGTACAGAACAGAGTTTGAATGAACAAAACGGAATTAGAATGTACAGAACAGAGTTTGAATGAAAACAACGGAATTAGAATGTACAGAACAGAGTTTGAATGAAAACAACGGAATTAGAATCAAAACAAGAGAATTGAAATGTATAGAACAGAGTTTGAATGAAAAAAACGGAATTTGAATGAGAACAAGAGAATTAGAATGTACAGAACAGAGTTTGAATGAAAACAACGAAATTAGAATGAACAGAACTGAATTTGAATCAAAACAATGGAATTTGAATGAAAACAACGGAATTAGAATGTACAGAACAGATTTTGAATGAAAACAACGGAATTAGAATGTACAGAACAGAGTTTGAATGAAAACAACGGAATTAGAATGTACAGAACAGAGTTTGAATGATATCAAAGGAATTAGAATGTACAGAACAGAGTTTGAATAAAAACAATGGAATTTGTATCAAAACAACAGAATAGAAATGTACAGAACAGAGTTTGAATGAAAACAACGGAATTAGAATGTACAGAACAGAGTTTGAATGAACACAACGGAATTAGAATGTAGAGAACAGAATTTGAAAGAAAACAATGGAATTTGAATCAAAACAAGAGAATTGAAATGTATAGAACAGAGTTTGAATGAAAACAACGGAATTAGAATGTAGAGAACAGAATTTGAAAGAAAACAATGGAATTTGAATCAAAACAAGAGAATTGAAATGTATAGAACAGAGTTTGAATGAAAAAAACGGAATTTGAATGAGAATAAGAGAATTAGAATGTACAGAACAGAGTTTGAATGAAAACAATGGAATTAGAATGTACAGAACAGAGTTTCAATGTAAACAATGGAATTAGAATGTACAGAACAGAGTTTGAATGAAAACAACGGAATTAGAATGTACAGAACAGAATTTGAATGAGAACAAGAGAATTAGAATGTACAGAACAGAGTTTGAATGAAAACAACGAAATTAGAATGAACAGAACTGAATTTGAATCAAAACAATGGAATTTGAATGAAAACAACAGAATTAGAATGAAAACAATGGAATATTAAAACAAACAACAGAATTAGAATGAAAACAACGGAATTAGAGTAGAGAACAGAATTTGAAAGAAAACAATGGAATTTGAATCAAAACAACAGAATTGAAATGTACAGAACAGAGTTTGAATGAAAACAACGGAATTAGAATGTACAGAACAGAGTTTGAATGAAAACAACAGAATTAGAATGTACAGAACAGAGTTTGAATGAAAACAACGGAATTAGAATGTACAGAACAGAATTTGAATGAGAACAAGAGAATTAGAATGTACAGAACAGAGTTTGAATGAAAACAACGAAATTAGAATGAACAGAACTGAATTTGAATCAAAACAATGGAATTTGAATGAAAACAACAGAATTAGAATGAAAACAATGGAATATTAAAACAAACAACAGAATTAGAATGAAAACAACGGAATTAGAGTAGAGAACAGAATTTGAAAGAAAACAATGGAATTTGAATCAAAACAACAGAATTAGAATGAAAACAATGGACTATTAATACATTCTAATTCCGTTGTTTTCATTCAAACTCTGTTCTGTACATTTCAATTCAGTTTTTTTTATTCTAATTCCATTGTTTTCATTCAAACTCTGTTCTGTACATTCTAATTCTGTTTTTTTCATTCAAACTCTGTTCTGTACATTCGAATTCCGTTTTTTTCATTCAAAGTCTGTTCTGTACATTCTAATTCCGTTGTTTTCATTCAAACTCTGTTCTGTACATTCTAATTCCGTTGTTTTCATTCAAACTCTATTCTGTACATTCTAATTCCGTTGTTTTCATTCAAACTCTGTTCTGTACATTTCAATTCTGTTTTTTTTATTCTAATTCCGTTGTTTTCATTCAAACTCTGTTCTGTACATTCAAATTCTGTTGTTTACTTTCAAACTCTGTTCTGTACATTCTAATTCCGTTTTCTTTCATTCAAACTCTGTTCTGTACATTCTAATTCCGTTTTTTTCATTCAAACTCTGTTCTGTATGTTCTAATTCCCTTGTTTTCATTCAAACTCTGTTCTGTACATTCTAATTCCGTTGTTTTCATTCAAACTCTGTTCTGTACATTCTAATTCCGTTTTTTTCATTCAAATTCTGTTCTGTACATTCTAATTCCGTTGTTTTCATTCAAACTCTGTTCTGTACATTCTAATTCCGTTGTTTTCATTCAAAGTCTGTTCTGTACATTCTAAATCCGTTGTTTTCATTCAAACTCTGTTCTGTACATTTCAATTCTGTTTTTTTTATTCTAATTCTGTTTTTTTCATTCAAACTCTGTTCTGTACATTCTAATTCCGTTTTTTTTCATTCAAACTCTGTTCTGTACATTTCTATTCTGTTGTTTTGATTCAAATTCCATTGTTTTTATTCAAACTCTGTTTTGTACATTCTACTTCCGTTTTTCATTCAAACTCTGTTCTGTATATTCTAATTCTGTTTTTTTCATTCAAAGTCTGTTCTGTACATTCTAATTCCGTTGTTTTCATTCAAACTCTGTTCTGTACATTCTAATTCCGTTGTTTTCATTCAAACTAGAATGTAAAGAACAGAGTTTGAATGAAAACAATGGAATTAGAATGTACAGAACAGAGTTTGAATGTAAACAACGGAATTAGAATGTACAGAACAGAGTTTGAATGATATCAAAGGAATTAGAATGTACAGAACAGAGTTTGAATGAAAACAAGGGAATTAGAATATACAGAACAGAGTTTGAATGAAAATAACGGAATTAGAATGTACAGAACAGACTTTGAATGAAAAAAACGGAATTAGAATGTACAGAACAGAGTTTGAATGGAAACAACGGAATTAGAATGTACAGAACAGAGTTTGAATGAAAACAACGGAATTAGAATGTACAGAACAGAGTTTGAATGAAAACAACGGAATTAGAATGTACAGAACAGAGTTTGAATGAAAACAACGGAAGTAGAATGTACAGAACAGAATTTGAATGAGAACAAGAGAATTAGAATGTACAGAACAGAGTTTGAATGAAAACAACGAAATTAGAATGAACAGAACTGAATTTGAATCAAAACAATGGAATTTGAATGAAAACAACAGAATTAGAATGAAAACAATGGAATATTAAAACAAACAACAGAATTAGAATGAAAACAACGGAATTAGAGTAGAGAACAGAATTTGAAAGAAAACAATGGAATTTGAATCAAAACAACAGAATTGAAATGTACAGAACAGAGTTTGAATGAAAACAACGGAATTAGAATGTACAGAACAGAGTTTGAATGAAAACAACGGATTTAGAATGTACAGAACACACTTTGAATGAAAACAACAGAATTAGAATGAACAGAACTGAATTTGAATCAAAACAACGGAATTAGAATAAAAAAACAACAGAATTAGAATGAAAACAATGGACTATTAAAACAAACAACGGAATTAGAATGAAAACAACGGAATTTGAATGAAAACAACAGAATCAGAATGTACAGAACAGAGTTTGAATGAAAACAATGGAATTAGAATGTACAGAACAGAGTTTGAATGTAAACAACGGAATTAGAATGTACAGAACAGAGTTTGAATGATATCAAAGGAATTAGAATGTACAGAACAGAGTTTGAATGAAAACAAGGGAATTAGAATATACAGAACAGAGTTTGAATGAAAATAACGGAATTAGAATGTACAGAACAGACTTTGAATGAAAAAAACGGAATTAGAATGTACAGAACAGAGTTTGAATGGAAACAACGGAATTAGAATGTACAGAACAGAGTTTGAATGAAAACAACGGATTTAGAATGTACAGAACAGACTTTGAATGAAAACAACGGAATTAGAATGTACAGAACAGAGTTTGAATGAAAACAACGGAATTAGAATGTACAGAACAGAATTTGAATGAGAACAAGAGAATTAGAATGTACAGAACAGAGTTTGAATGAAAACAACGAAATTAGAATGAACAGAACTGAATTTGAATCAAAACAATGGAATTTGAATGAAAACAACAGAATTAGAATGAAAACAATGGAATATTAAAACAAACAACAGAATTAGAATGAAAACAACGGAATTAGAGTAGAGAACAGAATTTGAAAGAAAACAATGGAATTTGAATCAAAACAACAGAATTGAAATGTACAGAACAGAGTTTGAATGAAAACAACGGAATTAGAATGTACAGAACAGAGTTTGAATGAAAACAACAGAATTAGAATGTACAGAACAGAGTTTGAATGAAAACAATGGAATTAGAATGTACAGAACAGAGTTTCAATGTAAACAATGGAATTAGAATGTACAGAACAGAGTTTGAATGAAAACAACGGATTTAGAATGTACAGAACACACTTTGAATGAAAACAACAGAATTAGAATGAACAGAACTGAATTTGAATCAAAACAACGGAATTAGAATAAAAAAACAACAGAATTAGAATGAAAACAATGGACTATTAAAACAAACAACAGAATTAGAATGAAAACAACGGAATTTGAATGAAAACAACAGAATTAGAATGTACAGAACAGAGTTTGAATGAAAACAACGGAATTAGAATGTACAGAACAGAATTTGAATGAGAACAAGAGAATTAGAATGTACAGAACAGAGTTTGAATGAAAACAACGAAATTAGAATGAACAGAACTGAATTTGAATCAAAACAATGGAATTTGAATGAAAACAACGGAATTAGAGTAGAGAACAGAATTTGAAAGAAAACAATGGAATTTGAATCAAAACAACAGAATTAGAATGAAAACAATGGACTATTAATACATTCTAATTCCGTTGTTTTCATTCAAACTCTGTTCTGTACATTTCAATTCAGTTTTTTTTATTCTAATTCCATTGTTTTCATTCAAACTCTGTTCTGTACATTCTAATTCTGTTTTTTTCATTCAAACTCTGTTCTGTACATTCTAATTCTGTTTTTTTCATTCAAACTCTGTTCTGTACATTTCTATTCTGTTGTTTTGATTCAAAGTCTGTTCTGTACATTCTAATTCCGTTGTTTTCATTCAAACTCTGTTCTGTACATTCTAATTCCGTTTTTTTCATTCAAATTCTGTTCTGTACATTCTAATTCCGTTGTTTTCATTCAAACTCTGTTCTGTACATTCTAATTCCGTTGTTTTCATTCAAAGTCTGTTCTGTACATTCTAAATCCGTTGTTTTCATTCAAACTCTGTTCTGTACATTCTAATTCCGTTGTTTTCATTCAAACTCTGTTCTGTACATTCTAATTCCGTTGTTTTCATTCAAACTCTATTCTGTACATTCTAATTCCGTTGTTTTCATTCAAACTCTGTTCTGTACATTTCAATTCTGTTTTTTTTATTCTAATTCCGTTGTTTTCATTCAAACTCTGTTCTGTACATTCAAATTCTGTTGTTTACTTTCAAACTCTGTTCTGTACATTCTAATTCCGTTTTCTTTCATTCAAACTCTGTTCTGTACATTCTAATTCCGTTTTTTTCATTCAAACTCTGTTCTGTATGTTCTAATTCCCTTGTTTTCATTCAAACTCTGTTCTGTACATTCTAATTCCGTTGTTTTCATTCAAACTCTGTTCTGTACATTCTAATTCCGTTTTTTTCATTCAAATTCTGTTCTGTACATTCTAATTCCGTTGTTTTCATTCAAACTCTGTTCTGTACATTCTAATTCCGTTGTTTTCATTCAAAGTCTGTTCTGTACATTCTAAATCCGTTGTTTTCATTCAAACTCTGTTCTGTACATTCTAATTCCGTTGTTTTCATTCAAACTCTGTTCTGTACATTTCAATTCAGTTTTTTTTATTCTAATTCCATTGTTTTCATTCAAACTCTGTTCTGTACATTCTAATTCCGTTGTTTCCATTCAAACTCTGTTCTGTACATTCTAATTCCGTTTTTTTCATTCAAAGTCTGTTCTGTACATTCTAATTCCGTTATTTTCATTCAAACTCTGTTCTGTATATTCTAATTCCCTTGTTTTCATTCAAACTCTGTTCTGTACATTCTAATTCCTTTGATATCATTCAAACTCTGTTCTGTACATTCTAATTCCGTTGTTTACATTCAAACTCTGTTCTGTACATTCTAATTCCATTGTTTTCATTCAAACTCTGTTCTGTACATTCTAATTCTGTTGTTTTCATTCAAACTCTGTTCTGTACATTCTAATTCTGTTGTTTTCATTCAAATTCCGTTGTTTTCATTCTAATTCCGTTGTTTGTTTTAATAGTCCATTGTTTTCATTCTAATTCTGTTGTTTTTTTATTCTAATTCCGTTGTTTTGATTCAAATTCAGTTCTGTTCATTCTAATTCTGTTGTTTTCATTCAAAGTGTGTTCTGTACATTCTAAATCCGTTGTTTTCATTCAAACTCTGTTCTGTACATTCTACTTCCGTTTTTCATTCAAACTCTGTTCTGTACATTCTAATTCCGTTGTTTTCATTCAAAGTCTGTTCTGTACATTCTAAATCCGTTGTTTTCATTCAAACTCTGTTCTGTACATTCTAATTCCGTTGTTTTCATTCAAACTCTGTTCTGTACATTTCAATTCAGTTTTTTTTATTCTAATTCCATTGTTTTCATTCAAACTCTGTTCTGTACATTCTAATTCCGTTGTTTCCATTCAAACTCTGTTCTGTACATTCTAATTCCCTTGTTTTCATTCAAACTCTGTTCTGTACATTCTAATTCCTTTGATATCATTCAAACTCTGTTTTGTACATTCTAATTCCGTTGTTTTCATTCAAACTCTGTTCTGTACATTTCAATTCTGTTTTTTTTATTCTAATTCTGTTTTTTTCATTCAAACTCTGTTCTGTACATTCTAATTCCGTTTTTTTCATTCAAACTCTGTTCTGTACATTTCTATTCTGTTGTTTTGATTCAAATTCCATTGTTTTTATTCAAAATCTGTTTTGTACATTCTACTTCCGTTTTTCATTCAAACTCTGTTCTGTACATTCTAATTCCGTTGTTTTCATTCAAATTCTGTTCTGTACATTCTAATTCCGTTGTTTTCATTCAAACTCTGTTCTGTACATTTCAATTCTGTTTTTTTTATTCAAACTCTGTTCTGTACATTCTAATTCCGTTTTTTTCATTCAAACTCTGTTCTGTACATTTCTATTCTGTTGTTTTGATTCAAATTCCATTGTTTTTATTCAAAATCTGTTTTGTAAATTCTACTTCCGTTTTTCATTCAAACTCTGTTCTGTACATTCTAATTCCGTTGTTTTCATTCAAATTCTGTTCTGTACATTCTAATTCCGTTGTTTTCATTCAAACTCTGTTCTGTACATTTCAATTCTGTTTTTTTTATTCAAACTCTGTTCTGTACATTCTAATTCCGTTTTTTTCATTCAAACTCTGTTCTGTACATTTCTATTCTGTTGTTTTGATTCAAATTCCATTGTTTTTATTCAAACTCTGTTTTGTACATTCTACTTCCGTTTTTCATTCAAACTCTGTTCTGTATATTCTAATTCTGTTGTTTTCATTCAAAGTCTGTTCTGTACATTCTAATTCCGTTGTTTTCATTCAAACTCTGTTCTGTACATTCTAATTCCGTTGTTTTCATTCAAACTCTATTCTGTACATTCTAATTCCGTTGTTTTCATTCAAACTCTGTTCTGTACATTTCAATTCTGTTGTTTTGATTCAAATTCCATTGTTTTCTTTCAAATTCTGTTCTCTACTCTAATTCCGTTGTTTTCATTCTAATTCTGTTGTTTGTTTTAATATTCCATTGTTTTCATTCTAATTCTGTTGTTTTCATTCAAATTCCATTGTTTTGATTCAAATTCAGTTCTGTTCATTCTAATTTCGTTGTTTTCATTCAAACTCTGTTCTGTACATTCTAATTCTCTTGTTCTCATTCAAATTCTGTTCTGTACATTCTAATTCCGTTGTTTTCATTCAAACTCTGTTCTGTACATTCTAATTCCGTTGTTTTCATTCAAAGTCTGTTCTGTACATTCTAAATCCGTTGTTTTCATTCAAACTCTGTTCTGTACATTCTAATTCCGTTGTTTCCATTCAAACTCTGTTCTGTACATTCTAATTCCGTTTTTTTCATTCAAAGTCTGTTCTGTACATTCTAATTCCGTTATTTTCATTCAAACTCTGTTCTGTATATTCTAATTCCCTTGTTTTCATTCAAACTCTGTTCTGTACATTCTAATTCCTTTGATATCATTCAAACTCTGTTCTGTACATTCTAATTCCGTTGTTTACATTCAAACTCTGTTCTGTACATTCTAATTCCATTGTTTTCATTCAAACTCTGTTCTGTACATTCTAATTCTGTTGTTTTCATTCAAACTCTGTTCTGTACATTCTGATTCTGTTGTTTTCATTCAAATTCCGTTGTTTTCATTCTAATTCCGTTGTTTGTTTTAATAGTCCATTGTTTTCATTCTAATTCTGTTGTTTTTTTATTCTAATTCCGTTGTTTTGATTCAAATTCAGTTCTGTTCATTCTAATTCTGTTGTTTTCATTCAAAGTGTGTTCTGTACATTCTAAATCCGTTGTTTTCATTCAAACTCTGTTCTGTACATTCTAATTCCGTTGTTTTCATTCAAACTCTGTTCTGTACATTTCAATTCTGTTGTTTTGATTCAAATTCCATTGTTTTCTTTCAAATTCTGTTCTCTACTCTAATTCCGTTGTTTTCATTCTAATTCTGTTGTTTGTTTTAATATTCCATTGTTTTCATTCTAATTCTGTTGTTTTCATTCAAATTCCATTGTTTTGATTCAAATTCAGTTCTGTTCATTCTAATTTCGTTGTTTTCATTCAAACTCTGTTCTGTACATTCTAATTCTCTTGTTCTCATTCAAATTCCGTTTTTTTCATTCAAACTCTGTTCTATACATTTCAATTCTCTTGTTTTGATTCAAATTCCATTGTTTTCTTTCAAATTCTGTTCTCTACATTCTAATTCCGTTGTTTTCATTCAAACTCTGTTCTATACATTTCAATTCTCTTGTTTTGATTCAAATTCCATTGTTTTCTTTCAAATTCTGTTCTCTACATTCTAATTCCGTTGTGTTCATTCAAACTCTGTTCTGTACATTCTAATTCCGTTGTTTTCATTCAAACTCTGTTCTGTACATTTCTATTCTGTTGTTTTGATTCAAATTCCATTGTTTTTATTCAAACTCTGTTTTGTACATTCTACTTCCGTTTTTCATTCAAACTCCGTTTTTTTCATTCAAACTCTGTTCTGTACATTCTAATTCTGTTGTTTTCATTCAAACTCTGTTCTGTACATTCTAATTCTGTTGTTTTCATTCAAATTCCGTTGTTTTCATTCTAATTCCGTTGTTTGTTTTAATAGTCCATTGTTTTCATTCTAATTCTGTTGTTTTTTTATTCTAATTCCGTTGTTTTGATTCAAATTCAGTTCTGTTCATTCTAATTCCGTTGTTTTCATTCAAAGTCTGTTCTGTATATTCTAATTCTGTTGTTTTCATTCAAAGTCTGTTCTGTACATTCTAATTCCGTTGTTTTCATTCAACCTCTGTTCTGTACATTCTAATTCCGTTGTTTTCATTCAAACTCTATTCTGTACATTCTAATTCCGTTGTTTTCATTCAAACTCTGTTCTGTACATTCTAATTCCGTTTTTTTCATTCAAATTCTGTTCTGTACATTCTAATTCCGTTGTTTTCATTCAAACTCTGTTCTGTACATTCTAATTACGTTGTTTTCATTCAAAGTCTGTTCTGTACATTCTAAATCCGTTGTTTTCATTCAAACTCTGTTCTGTACATTTCAATTCTGTTTTTTTTATTCTAATTCCGTTGTTTTCTTTCAAATTCTGTTCTCTACTCTAATTCCGTTGTTTTCATTCTAATTCTGTTGTTTGTTTTAATATTCCATTGTTTTGATTCTAATTCTGTTGTTTTCATTCAAATTCCATTGTTTTGATTCAAATTCAGTTCTGTTCATTCTAATTTCGTTGTTTTCATTCAAACTCTGTTCTGTACATTCTAATTCTCTTGTTCTCATTCAAATTCCGTTTTTTTCATTCAAACTCTGTTCTATACATTTCAATTCTCTTGTTTTGATTCAAATTCCATTGTTTTCTTTCAAATTCTGTTCTCTACATTCTAATTCCGTTGTGTTCATTCAAACTCTGTTCTGTACATTCTAATTCCGTTGTTTTCATTCAAACTCTGTTCTCTACATTCTAATTCTGTTGTTTTCATTCAAATTCCATTGTTTTGATTCAAATTCAGTTCTGTTCATTCTAATTCTGTTGTTTTCATTCAAACTCTGTTCTGTACATTCTAATTCTGTTGTTTTGATTCAAATTCCATTGTTTTTCCATTGAACTGAATTTGAATCAAAACAATGGAATTTGAATGAAAACAACAGAATTAGAATGAAAACAATGGACTATTAATACATTCTAATTCCGTTGTTTTCATTCAAACTCTGTTCTGTACATTTCAATTCAGTTTTTTTATTCTAATTCCATTGTTTTCATTCAAACTCTGTTCTGTACATTCTAATTCTGTTTTTTTCATTCAAACTCTGTTCTGTACATTCTAATTCCGTTTTTTTCATTCAAACTCTGTTCTGTACATTTCTATTCTGTTGTTTTGATTCAAATTCCATTGTTTTTATTCAAACTCTGTTTTGTACATTCTAATTCCGTTGTTTTCATTCAAACTCTGTTCTGTATATTCTAATTCTGTTGTTTTCATTCAAAGTCTGTTCTGTACATTCTAATTCCGTTGTTTTCATTCAAACTCTGTTCTCTACATTCTAATTCTGTTGTTTTCATTCAAATTCCATTGTTTTGATTCAAATTCAGTTCTGTTCATTCTAATTCTGTTGTTTTCATTCAAACTCTGTTCTGTACATTCTAATTCTGTTGTTTTGATTCAAATTCCATTGTTTTTCCATTGAACTGAATTTGAATCAAAACAATGGAATTTGAATGAAAACAACAGAATTAGAATGAAAACAATGGACTATTAATACATTCTAATTCCGTTGTTTTCATTCAAACTCTGTTCTGTACATTTCAATTCAGTTTTTTTTATTCTAATTCCATTGTTTTCATTCAAACTCTGTTCTGTACATTCTAATTCTGTTTTTTTCATTCAAACTCTGTTCTGTACATTCTAATTCCGTTTTTTTCATTCAAACTCTGTTCTGTACATTTCTATTCTGTTGTTTTGATTCAAATTCCATTGTTTTTATTCAAACTCTGTTTTGTACATTCTAATTCCGTTGTTTTCATTCAAACTCTGTTCTGTATATTCTAATTCTGTTGTTTTCATTCAAAGTCTGTTCTGTACATTCTAATTCCATTGTTTTCATTCAAACTCTGTTCTGTACATTCTAATTCCGTTGTTTTCATTCAAACTCTATTCTGTACATTCTAATTCCGTTGTTTTCATTCAAACTCTGTTCTGTACATTTCAATTCTGTTTTTTTAATTCTAATTCCGTTTTCTTTCATTCAAACTCTGTTCTGTACATTCTAATTCCGTTGTTTTCATTCAAAGTCTGTTCTGTACATTCTAATTCCGTTTTTTTCATTCAAACTCTGTTCTGTATGTTCTAATTCCCTTGTTTTCATTCAAACTCTATTCTGTACATTTCTATTCTGTTGTTTTGATTCAAATTCCATTGTTTTTATTCAAACTCTGTTTTGTACATCCTACTTCCGTTTTTCATTCAAACTCTGTTCTGTATATTCTAATTCTGTTGTTTTCATTCAAAGTCTGTTCTGTACATTCTAATTCCGTTGTGTTCATTCAAACTCTGTTCTGTACATTCTATTTCCGTTGTTTTCATTCAAACTCTGTTCTGTACATTCTAATTCCGTTGTTTTCATTCAAACTCTATTCTGTACATTCTAATTCCGTTGTTTTCATTCAAACTCTGTTCTGTACATTTCAATTCTGTTTTTTTTTATTCTAATTCCGTTGTTTTCATTCAAACTCTGTTCTGTACATTCTAATTCCGTTTTTTTCATTCAAACTCTGTTTTGTATATTCTACTTCCGTTTTTCATTCAAACTCTGTTCTGTACATTCTAATTCCGTTGTTTTCATTCTAATTCTGTTGTTTGTTTTAATATTCCATTGTTTTTATTCAAATTCTGTTTTGTACATTCTACTTCCGTTTTTCATTCAAACTCTGTTCTGTACATTCTAATTCCGTTTTCTTTCATTCAAACTCTGTTCTGTACATTCTAATTCCGTTGTTTTCATTCAAAGTCTGTTCTGTACATTCTAATTCCGTTTTTTTCATTCAAACTCTGTTCTGTATGTTCTAACTCCCTTGTTTTCATTCAAACTCTGTTCTGTACATTCTAATTCCGTTGTTTTCATTCAAACTCTGTTCTGTACATTCTAATTCCTTTGATATCATTCAAACTCTGTTCTGTACATTCTAATTCTGTTGTTTTCATTCAAATTCTGTTCTGTACATTCTAATTCCGTTGTTTTCATTCAAATTCCATTGTTTTGATTCAAATTCAGTTCTGTTCATTCTAATTCTGTTGTTTTGATTCAAATTCCATTGTTTTTCCATTGAACTGAATTTGAATCAAAACAGTGGTATTTGAATGAAAACAACAGAATTAGAATGAAAACAATGGACTATTAATACATTCTAATTCCGTTGTTGTCATTCAAACTCTGTTCTGTACATTTCAATTCAGTTTGTTTTATTCTAATTCCATTGTTTTCATTCAAACTCTGTTCTGTACATTCTAATTCCGTTGTTTTCATTCTAATTCTGTTGTTTTGATTCAAATTCCATTGTTTTTATTCAAACTCTGTTTTGTACATTCTACTTCCGTTTTTCATTCAAACTCTGTTCTGTACATTCTAATTCCGTTGTTTTCATTCTAATTCTGTTGTTTGTTTTAATATTCCATTGTTTTCATTCTAATTCCGTTGTTTTCATTCAAATTCAGTTCTGTTCATTCTAATTCCGTTGTTTTCATTCAAATTCTGTTCTGTACATTCTAATTCCGTTGTTTTCATTCAAACTCTGTTCTGTACATTCTAATTCCGTTGTTTTCATTCAAAGTCTGTTCTGTACATTCTAAATCCGTTGTTTTCATTCAAACTCTGTTCTGTACATTTCAATTCTGTTTTTTTTATTCTAATTCCGTTGTTTTCATTCAAACTCTGTTCTGTACATTTCTATTCTGTTGTTTTGATTCAAATTCCATTGTTTTTATTCAAACTCTGTTTTGTACATTCTACTTCCGTTTTTCATTCAAACTCTGTTCTGTATATTCTAATTCTGTTGTTTTCATTCAAAGTCTGTTCTGTACATTTCAATTCTGTTTTTTTTATTCTAATTCCGTTGTTTTCATTCAAACTCTGTTCTGTACATTCAAATTCTGTTGTTTACTTTCAAACTCTGTTCTGTACATTCTAATTCCATTGTTTTCATTCAAACTCTGTTCTGTACATTCTAATTCCGTTGTTTTCATTCAAACTCTATTCTGTACATTCTAATTCCGTTGTGTTCATTCAAACTCTGTTCTGTACATTCTATTTCCGTTGTTTTCATTCAAACTCTGTTCTGTACATTCTAATTCCGTTGTTTTCATTCAAACTCTATTCTGTACATACTAATTCCGTTGTTTTCATTCAAACTCTGTTCTGTACATTCTAATTCCGTTTTTTTCATTCAAACTCTGTTCTGTACATTTCTATTCTGTTGTTTTGATTCAAATTCCATTGTTTTTATTCAAACTCTGTTTTGTACATTCTACTTCCGTTTTTCATTCAAACTCTGTTCTGTACATTCTAATTCCGTTGTTTTCATTCTAATTCTGTTGTTTGTTTTAATATTCCATTGTTTTCATTCTAATTCTGTTGTTTTCATTCAAATTCCATTGTTTTGATTCAAATTCAGTTCTATTCATTCTAATTTCATTGTTTTCATTCAAATTCCGTTTTTTTCATTCAAACTCTGTTCTATACATTTCAATTCTGTTGTTTTGATTCAAATTCCATTGTTTTCTTTCAAATTCTGTTCTCTACATTCTAATTCCGTTGTTTTCATTCAAACTCTTTTCTGTATATTCTAATCAGTTGTTTTCATTCAAAGTCTGTTCTGTACATTCTAATTCCGTTGTTTTCATTCAAACTCTGTTCTGTATATTCTAATTCCCTTGTTTTCATTCAAACTCTGTTCTGTACATTCTAATTCCGTTGTTTTCATTCAAAGTCTGTTCTGTACATTCTAATTCCGTTGTTTTCATTCTAATTCCGTTGTTTGTTTTAATAGTCCATTGTTTTAATTCTAATTCTGTTGTTTTCATTCAAATTCCATTGTTTTGATTCAAATTCAGTTCTGTTCATTCTAATTTCGTTGTTTTCATTCAAAGTCTGTTCTGTACATTCTAAATCCGTTGTTTTCATTCAAACTCTGTTCTGTACATTCTAATTCCGTTGTTTTCATTCAAACTCTGTTCTGTACATTTCAATTCATTTTTTTTTCTAATTCCATTGTTTTCATTCAAACTCTGTTCTGTACATTCTAATTCTGTTTTTTTTTCATTCAAACTCTGTTCTGTACATTCTAATTCCGTTGTTTTCATTCAAAGTCTGTTCTGTACATTCTAAATCCGTTGTTTTCATTCAAACTCTGTTCTGTATGTTCTAATTCCCTTGTTTTCATTCAAACTCTGTTCTGTACATTCTAATTCCGTTGTTTACATTCAAACTCTGTTCTGTACATTCTAATTCCGTTGTTTACATTCAAACTCTGTTCTGTACATTCTAATTCCGTTGTTTACATTCAAACTCTGTTCTGTACATTCTAATTCCATTGTTTTCATTCAAACTCTGTTCTGTACATTCTACTTCCGTTTTTCATTCAAACTCTGTTCTGTATATTCTAATTCTGTTGTTTTCATTCAAAGTCTGTTCTGTACATTCTAAGTCCGTTGTTTTCATTCAAACTCTGTTCTGTACATTCTACTTCCGTTTTTCATTCAAACTCTGTTCTGTATATTCTAATTCTGTTGTTTTCATTCAAAGTCTGTTCTGTACATTCTAATTCCGTTGTTTTCATTCAAACTCTGTTGTGTACATTCTAATTCCGTTGTTTTCATTCAAACTCTGTTCTGTACATTCTAATTCCGTTGTGTTCATTCAAACTCTGTTCTGTACATTCTATTTCCGTTGTTTTCATTCAAACTCTGTTCTGTACATTCTAATTCCGTTGTTTTCATTCAAAGTCTGTTCTGTACATTCTAAGTCCGTTGTTTTCATTCAAACTCTGTTCTGTACATTCTACTTCCGTTTTTCATTCAAACTCTGTTCTGTATATTCTAATTCTGTTGTTTTCATTCAAAGTCTGTTCTGTACATTCTATTTCCGTTGTTTTCATTCAAACTCTGTTCTGTATATTCTAATTCTGTTGTTTTCATTCAAAGTCTGTTCTGTACATTCTAAGTCCGTTGTTTTCATTCAAACTCTGTTCTGTACATTCTACTTCCGTTTTTCATTCAAACTCTGTTCTGTATATTCTAATTCTGTTGTTTTCATTCAAAGTCTGTTCTGTACATTCTAATTCCGTTGTTTTCATTCAAACTCTGTTCTGTACATTCTAATTCCGTTGTTTTCATTCAAACTCTGTTCTGTACATTCTAATTCCGTTGTGTTCATTCAAACTCTGTTCTGTACATTCTATTTCCGTTGTTTTCATTCAAACTCTGTTCTGTACATTCTAATTCCGTTGTTTTCATTCAAACTCTATTCTGTACATTCTAATTCCGTTGTTTTCATTCAAACTCTGTTCTGTACATTTCAATTCTGTTTTTTTTATTCTAATTCCGTTGTTTTCATTCAAACTCGGTTCTGTACATTCTAATTCCGTTTTTTTCATTCAAACTCTGTTCTGTACATTTCTATTCTGTTGTTTTGATTCAAATTCCATTGTTTTTATTCAAACTCTGTTTTGTACATTCTACTTCCGTTTTTCATTCAAACTCTGTTCTGTACATTCTAATTCCGTTGTTTTCATTCTAATTCTGTTGTTTGTTTTAATATTCCATTGTTTTCATTCTAATTCTGTTGTTTTCATTTAAATTCCATTGTTTTGATTCAAATTCAGTTCTATTCATTCTAATTTCATTGTTTTCATTCAAATTCCGTTTTTTTCATTCAAACTCTGTTCTATACATTTCAATTCTGTTGTTTTGATTCAAATTCCATTGTTTTCTTTCAAATTCTGTTCTCTACATTCTAATTCCGTTGTTTTCATTCAAACTCTTTTCTGTATATTCTAATCAGTTGTTTTCATTCAAAGTCTGTTCTGTACATTCTAATTCCGTTGTTTTCATTCAAACTCTGTTCTGTATATTCTAATTCCCTTGTTTTCATTCAAACTCTGTTCTGTACATTCTAATTCCGTTGTTTTCATTCAAAGTCTGTTCTGTACATTCTAATTCCGTTTTTTTCATTCAAACTCTGTTCTGTATGTTCTAATTCCCTTGTTTTCATTCAAACTCTGTTCTGTACATTCAAATTCTGTTGTTTACTTTCAAACTCTGTTCTGTACATTCTAATTCCGTTTTTTTTCATTCAAACTCTGTTCTGTACATTCTAATTCCGTTGTTTTCATTCTAATTCCGTTGTTTGTTTTAATAGTCCATTGTTTTAATTCTAATTCTGTTGTTTTCATTCAAATTCCATTGTTTTGATTCAAATTCAGTTCTGTTCATTCTAATTTCGTTGTTTTCATTCAAACTCTGTTCTGTACATTCTAATTCCGTTGTTTTCATTCAAACTCTGTTCTGTACATTTCAATTCATTTTTTTTTCTAATTCCATTGTTTTCATTCAAACTCTGTTCTGTACATTCTAATTCTGTTTTTTTTTCATTCAAACTCTGTTCTGTACATTCTAATTCCGTTGTTTTCATTCAAACTCTGTTCTGTATGTTCTAATTCCCTTGTTTTCATTCAAACTCTGTTCTGTACATTCTAATTCCGTTGTTTACATTCAAACTCTGTTCTGTACATTCTAATTCCATTGTTTTCATTCAAACTCTGTTCTGTACATTCTACTTCCGTTTTTCATTCAAACTCTGTTCTGTATATTCTAATTCTGTTGTTTTCATTCAAAGTCTGTTCTGTACATTCTAATTCTGTTGTTTTCATTCAAACTCTGTTCTGTACATTCTACTTCCGTTTTTCATTCAAACTCTGTTCTGTACATTCTAATTCCGTTGTTTTCATTCAAACTCTATTCTGTACATTCTAATTCCGTTGTTTTCATTCAAACTCTGTTCTGTACATTCTAATTCCGTTTTTTTCATTCAAACTCTGTTCTGTACATTTCTATTCTGTTGTTTTGATTCAAATTCCATTGTTTTTATTCAAACTCTGTTTTGTACATTCTACTTCCGTTTTTCATTCAAACTCTGTTCTGTACATTCTAATTCCGTTGTTTTCATTCTAATTCTGTTGTTTGTTTTAATATTCCATTGTTTTCATTCTAATTCTGTTGTTTTCATTCAAATTCCATTGTTTTGATTCAAATTCAGTTCTATTCATTCTAATTTCATTGTTTTCATTCAAATTCAGTTTTTTTCATTCAAACTCTGTTCTATACATTTCAATTCTGTTGTTTTGATTCAAATTCCATTGTTTTCTTTCAAATTCTGTTCTCTACATTCTAATTCCGTTGTTTTCATTCAAACTCTTTTCTGTATATTCTAATCAGTTGTTTTCATTCAAAGTCTGTTCTGTACATTCTAATTCCGTTGTTTTCATTCAAACTCTGTTCTGTATATTCTAATTCCTTTGATATCATTCAAACTCTGTTCTGTACATTCTAATTCCGTTGTTTTCATTCAAAGTCTGTTCTGTACATTCTAATTCCGTTTTTTTCATTCAAACTCTGTTCTGTATGTTCTAATTCTCTTGTTTTCATTCAAACTCTGTTCTGTACATTCTAATTCCGTTGTTTTCATTCAAACTCTGTTCTGTACATTCTAATTCCGTTTTTTTCATTCAAATTCTGTTCTGTACATTCTAATTCCGTTGTTTTCATTCAAACTCTGTTCTGTACATTCTAATTCCGTTGTTTTCATTCAAAGTCTGTTCTGTACATTCTAAATCCGTTGTTTTCATTCAAACTCTGTTCTGTATGTTCTAATTCCCTTGTTTTCATTCAAACTCTGTTCTGTACATTCTAATTCCGTTGTTTTCATTCAAACTCTGTTCTGTACATTCTAATTCCGTTGTTTTCATTCAAAATCTGTTCTGTACATTTCAATTCTGTTTTTTTTATTCTAATTCCGTTGTTTTCATTCAAACTCTGTTCTGTACATTCAAATTCTGTTGTTTACTTTCAAACTCTGTTCTGTACATTCTAATTCCGTTTTTTTTCATTCAAACTCTGTTCTGTACATTCTAATTCCGTTGTTTTCATTCTAATTCCGTTGTTTGTTTTAATAGTCCATTGTTTTAATTCTAATTCTGTTGTTTTCATTCAAATTCCATTGTTTTGATTCAAATTCAGTTCTGTTCATTCTAATTTCGTTGTTTTCATTCAAAGTCTGTTCTGTACATTCTAAATCCGTTGTTTTCATTCAAACTCTGTTCTGTACATTCTAATTCCGTTGTTTTCATTCAAACTCTGTTCTGTACATTCTAATTCCGTTGTTTTCATTCAAACTCTGTTCTGTACATTTCAATTCATTTTTTTTTCTAATTCCATTGTTTTCATTCAAACTCTGTTCTGTACATTCTAATTCTGTTTTTTTTTCATTCAAACTCTGTTCTGTACATTCTAATTCTGTTGTTTTCATTCAAACTCTGTTCTGTACATTCTAATTCCGTTGTTTTCATTCAAACTCTGTTCTGTATATTCTAATTCCCTTGTTTTCATTCAAACTCTGTTCTGTACATTCTAATTCCGTTGTTTACATTCAAACTCTGTTCTGTACATTCTAATTCCGTTGTTTACATTCAAACTCTGTTCTGTACATTCTAATTCCGTTGTTTACATTCAAACTCTGTTCTGTACATTTCAATTCTGTTTTTTTTATTCTAATTCCGTTGTTTTCATTCAAACTCTGTTCTGTACATTCTAATTCCGTTTTTTTCATTCAAACTCTGTTCTGTACATTTCTATTCTGTTGTTTTGATTCAAATTCCATTGTTTTTATTCAAACTCTGTTTTGTACATTCTACTTCCGTTTTTCATTCAAACTCTGTTCTGTACATTCTAATTCCGTTGTTTTCATTCTAATTCTGTTGTTTGTTTTAATATTCCATTGTTTTCATTCTAATTCTGTTGTTTTCATTCAAATTCCATTGTTTTGATTCAAATTCAGTTCTATTCATTCTAATTTCATTGTTTTCATTCAAATTCCGTTTTTTTCATTCAAACTCTGTTCTATACATTTCAATTCTGTTGTTTTGATTCAAATTCCATTGTTTTCTTTCAAATTCTGTTCTCTACATTCTAATTCCGTTGTTTTCATTCAAACTCTTTTCTGTATATTCTAATCAGTTGTTTTCATTCAAAGTCTGTTCTGTACATTCTAATTCCGTTGTTTTCATTCAAACTCTGTTCTGTATATTCTAATTCCCTTGTTTTCATTCAAACTCTGTTCTGTACATTCTAATTCCGTTGTTTTCATTCAAAGTCTGTTCTGTACATTCTAATTCCGTTTTTTTCATTCAAACTCTGTTCTGTATGTTCTAATTCCCTTGTTTTCATTCAAACTCTGTTCTGTACATTCTAATTCCGTTGTTTTCATTCAAACTCTGTTCTGTACATTCTAATTCCGTTGTTTTCATTCAAAATCTGTTCTGTACATTTCAATTCTGTTTTTTTTATTCTAATTCCGTTGTTTTCATTCAAACTCTGTTCTGTACATTCAAATTCTGTTGTTTACTTTCAAACTCTGTTCTGTACATTCTAATTCCGTTTTTTTTCATTCAAACTCTGTTCTGTACATTCTAATTCCGTTGTTTTCATTCTAATTCCGTTGTTTGTTTTAATAGTCCATTGTTTTAATTCTAATTCTGTTGTTTTCATTCAAATTCCATTGTTTTGATTCAAATTCAGTTCTGTTCATTCTAATTTCGTTGTTTTCATTCAAAGTCTGTTCTGTACATTCTAAATCCGTTGTTTTCATTCAAACTCTGTTCTGTACATTCTAATTCCGTTGTTTTCATTCAAACTCTGTTCTGTACATTTCAATTCATTTTTTTTTCTAATTCCATTGTTTTCATTCAAACTCTGTTCTGTACATTCTAATTCTGTTTTTTTTTCATTCAAACTCTGTACTGTACATTCTAATTCTGTTGTTTTCATTCAAACTCTGTTCTGTACATTCTAATTCCGTTGTTTTCATTCAAACTCTGTTCTGTATATTCTAATTCCCTTGTTTTCATTCAAACTCTGTTCTGTACATTCTAATTCCGTTGTTTACATTCAAACTCTGTTCTGTACATTCTAATTCCGTTGTTTACATTCAAACTCTGTTCTGTACATTCTAATTCCGTTGTTTACATTCAAACTCTGTTCTGTACATTCTAATTCCATTGTTTTCATTCAAACTCTGTTCTGTACATTCTAATTCCGTTGTTTTCATTCAAACTCTGTTCTGTACATTCTAATTCTGTTGTTTTCATTCAAATTCTGTTCTGTACATTCTAATTCCGTTGTTTTCATTCAAACTCTTGTTAAGGTTCAAAATATTGGGGATGGACACCAGAGCAAAACCCCACAATAATAATACTGGTCCGGCCGGGTTGAGTCAAACGATGATTTAATGATCACACACGTGGGAGATGGACACTGTATGCAGACAGTCTCAGATCTCGTCTCAAAAAACACATCACCATAGTTTCATGAAATCAGGGTATTAGAACGCCCCTTCATGCGTAGTGACAGGTGTAATACAATCAATGTTGACAATTTTATTTAACACAAAGAATAACATTGTCTCCTTCCCGAGGGCAGACGCTGACTGCCCCCGTCTCCTGGAACCGTCTGTACCCTGCTAAGACACAACATGGCAGCTACAAGGACTCTCTCATTTATTAAGACCATCAGTGTGTATTGCTCTAAATCAAGTATATAATATTAACTGAATATTGCTGGATCAGCTATTTCTACTTAAAACATATTAAAACATGACTAAGCACAAAATCACCAAGAATAACATCTTATAAGTGCTGTGTAAGCGCGTGTGGCCTTCCAAGCTCAAAGCCTTTGCCCTCCATAGATCAGCCAGACTCGCGCTGGCTGTAGCTTTTAACCTTTAATTAACTTGAGCACAACTCTAGAATAAGCAACGAACTGCAATGTGTATGGAATGATCATGGTTACATCTGCAATGGAAAATCATGTTATTATTCTGGTACCTGTAAGGAAAAGATCAAACTAAAGTTATAACAATCACTGTAATGCAAAGGATAATGTAAGGTCAATTTATGTTTAATGCAAAGCTGGTTATATACTTCTGATGAACTAATAATGCCATATTAAAATATTAAATGATAATGAGAAAAACATCCCCTCCTTATTCTACAATTCCCTCTGTTGACCTCTGGAGAATCCAGAGGTCACAAACAGTTGTGTCCCTCCTTGGCCTACACATTCAGTTCTACATGCATCATTGACATCATGGACATTGGAGTAATGACTCCAGGGTCCACTGCCCTCACAGACATACTTTTGACCATTCTTCTGGCACAAGGGATGAGACAACAACAACAAATAACCATAATACCCACCACAACAGACAAAGAAAACATGACCGAAGCGATAACCCCCTTCCACCGTCCGAACACTGAGGTCAGCCAGCCTTCCAACGGACTATCAACACCGGAGTGATCATGCATAGTTTCAGAAAGGCTCTTTAGGCCCTCCAGAGCCTTGGTTACCGACTCATCTGGAGCAGTGTTATTTGGAATAAAGGTGCAACACTGATCGGCAAACATAGAACAAATGCCCCCTTTTTCCGCTAACAACATATCAAGGGCCATTCTATTCTGCACTCCCATTAACGAGGTCGGACCCACCTGCTCCGCCAACCCCTCCATGCCGTCTCTGGTCAGGTTCGAGAGTCTCAGTACATTATAGTGAACATAATTGATCCTATCTACGTTCTTGCGTTCTTAACCCTTTTGGATCAACCCCCGCTGTTTCCACCCCCAGAACCAAATACATAGATTGTTTGCGATGCCAATTCCCCAATGATAAGGTTAACGCGTTTCCAGAGGGGCTAAAATCCCTCTGTAGTTTAAGCTCGTTTTCTGATCCTAATTCTAACGGTTCCCAATTTTGCCCAGTATAACCCCTTACCTGGTCCCAATTACGGCACCAGCTGTCATATGGACGATTTCCCCTCTCACAGTGCGTACTCACTGAATAATCCCAACAGAGCCACACATTATATCCCCTCCAGGCCCTACAATTAACAACATCACACAGATCAAACATAAAAGAAATTGTGGGGCCAATAACATAATCTAATTCTAAACCACCATATGTGCTGAGACACTCATCCTTTTTACCAGAGACCTCGCGCTTCACTCTTGCCCACAGCTTTAAATCACTATAGATCACGCGTGATATAATTTGTGTATCAAACAACGCCGGACTGGCATGGCCTCCGTGCTCAGACTGGTTTCCCGGGTCGGTCTGCAACAAACAAATCAAAAAACAAATAGCCATGATTAGCAACATAATTGACATCAAACTCATAATAATTTTGAACATTGTGATGGCTTTTGAAACTCTTCTTTCATCACCAGTGTCTGATTGTTGTGATGGCATGGTTGTATGTGAATGTTATGGTGTAGTAAAAAGTTCAAAGCCCTTTATCAGAGCCTCTCTCTTGTTCTAGGTGTTCAGTGTGGTACCGCTCCTTTTCGTTGGCGCGGCGATCTCCTCCTAGGCTGCTCTTCTTTCTTCGACCTTCCGGGTAGACCACCGGTCGGCCCGTTGCACAGGTGTGAGGGTTTATTCTGCCTCTCAATTTCACCTGTGATGGGTGGAGATTGATCCTTCCCCACCAAGCCCTCGTGCGCGGCCGCGCACTGCGTCCAGTGATACCAGGTGTCGCCTTTCCCCTTCAGTTGGACCGCTGTCGCCGTCCGAGCCGATACCTCATATGGCTCAATCCAGCGGGGTTCCTTCCACTTGCGTTTGATGACTCTCAGCCACACTGTTTTCGCGTCCGGGACCTCTCCTTCTCCTGTGGGCCCTTTTACAAGCCGCCTGTTTTGTGAAATTGGACACAAGCGCCTTTAACTCGTTCCAGTAGTCTGCGTGGGACCGGTTCCCCTTTTTGTCCCGTTCAACCGAGCCCACCGTCCAAGGTGCCGGAAACTGTCTCCCTGTTTGCAGCTCATATGGTGTAAAACCTGTGGATTAATTAGCAGAACATCTTATGGTCATCAACGCAACCGGCAGGGCTGCGACCCAATTTAGCCCTGTTTGCGCGCAGATTTTTGCCAATTTGTTTTTCAAATTTAGGTTCATTCTTTCTACTTTTCCCTGAGACTGAGGATGATAGACCTTTCCAAATTTATGCTGGACGCCCAACATTTTTCTACTTTTGCCAAATCTTGATTTTTAAAATGGGTTCCATTATCTGATCTAATTCTTTTGGAGAACCCATGACGGGGAATGTAATGATTGATTAAACACTTAATGACAGTCTTAGCATCCTCCTTTTTTGTAGCCCAGGCCTCTGGCCAGCCGGTCAGAGCATCAACACACACTAACAAATATCTTACACCGCCAGGCCCGGAATCAATCATATCAGTGAAATCAATAACAATCTCCTTTCCCGGCCTCTCAGGGGGCCGAAACTTACCCACTTCCGGTTTTACTGCTGGCTTAGGCTTGTGTGCCCCACAGATTAAGCACATCCTGGCTTTTTCTCTTATCATTCCTCGCAGCTCAGGATGCCACCAATGACACAAGTTTCTCTCCATCTGGGCAATCCCCACGTGGGCGAGTCCGTGGGCTTCATCCACCTTCTGTTCTGCCATTTTGGCTGTCAGCACGGGGCGCCCGTCTGGCCCCCTCCACAAATGTCCATCCTGCCAGGCTCCTTTGTTTTTCCACACCCCCTTTTCCTCTGGGGATGCCTCCTCCTGGGCCTGTTTGACTTCCCCAATCAGGTCAACAGATATCTCCTCTTCTGGAGTTACCTGTATCATTTGTCTCCGTCCTTTGTAGCCTGCGGCCTCCTTCGCGGCTTCGTCTGCTCTCTGGTTTCCTTTTTCCACCATGCTGGTTCCTTGGGAGTGAGCTTTGCATTTTATAATACTCACCTCCTCTGGGTCAGCCAAGGCCTTTTCCAGTTCCTCCATTTCATGTTTGTGGGAAATAGGTGCATTGGTTGCTGTTCTGAATCCTGCTCTTTTCCACTGAGGCAGCTCCACATGCGCTGCTCCAAATGCATATGCCGAGTCGGTGTAGATGTTCACTCTCCTATTCTTGGCTAATCTCAAAGCTCGAGCAAGGGCTATCACTTCAGCTCTCTGGGCCGACTGCTTTCCCTCAATCCTTCCTGACTCTCTGACCTGATAATCTCCTTCTACTCTGCAAACCACCGCGTACCCTGCTTTCAGTCCTCCTTCGTCTCGGTGGCAACATCCATCGGTGAACCAGTCCTCAGTTCCCGGTATGGGTTCGGCCTTCAGGTCCTCTCTAATCTTTTCCTCAATCTGTGCTCTTTTGGCGCAGTCATGTGGTTCCCCTACTCCCATTAAATCTGCCATGTTAATTCCTTCATGTGTGAATGTCAAATTTTGGGGCCTCTAAGACTTTGCTCAGTCTCTGTTGTGCCCGTGGTGACATACAAAATGCTTGTGAATTCACGTATGCCACTATGCTATGTGTAGTAAGTATTTTTAGTGGGTGTTCTCTCACTACATGTGCTGTTTTTTGGATAATTCTAGCGACCCCTGCTGCATGTTGTGTGCATGTAGGATGCTTTGCTTCTGTTGGATGTAGTTTTACACTAACATACATGAGCACCTCTCTACCCCCCCCCCCCCCTTTTTTCTGAAACAACACTCCATTTACAATTGAGTGTGTTTCAGAAACATCCAATTAGAATGGCTCATCATAATTGGGTGTGGCTAAATCTGAGGCCCTTGACAAATCCTGTTTTACCCTAATAAATGCGGCTTCAGCTTCAGGCGTCCAAGGCAGCTCAGCCTTAAGGTTTCGAACGCCAACTTGCTTCATTAGGCCCCTTAAAGGGGCAGTTTTGCCTGCATAATCCGGAATGAACTGCCTGCTGTAACCTGTTAAACCAAGAAAAGTAAGCATTTCTCTCACAGTTCGCGGTTTTGGGTGTGTCAGAATTTGGTCTCTGTGTGTGTTCATCAAACCCACTGATTTGTGTGTGATTACCCGGCCCAAAAAGGTCACTTCAGGGCAAACTAACTGCAGCTTGTCTTTACTTACTTTAAAGCCGCACTCCGCCAACCTATTCAACACAACGAACGACGCCGCTGTACAATCCGCTGCTGACGGGGCTGCAATGAGAAGATCATCAACATATTGTATTAATGTACAATCATCAGGCAAATTACATGACGACAGGGTGTCGTTGAGCACCTGATTAAAATGCCTGGAGAAAGTGCAAAGCCTTGTGTCAACCGTGTGTATCTGAGTTGTTGGCCTCTGTATGTGAATGAAAAAATGTCTCTGAGTGACTCATGCAGAGGAAGACAAAAGAATGCATTTGCCAGGTCAATGCACGTGAACCACTTTTGGCCACATGTGATAGCTGATAAAGCTGTGTATGGATTTGGTACTGGTGCAGTGGTGGAGAGTAATATTTCATTAATGGCTCTCAAGTCATGTGCCATGTGGTATCTTCCTGTTCCATGTTTCTCCACTGGTAGAATTGTTGTGTTCCACAGTGAGGGAGAGGGCTCTAACACCCCGGCCCTTAACAGGCCTTCTATTGTTTCTGTAATTCCTTCCTCTGCTTCAGGTTTGTGTTTATACTGTGGTCTATTGATTGGTGTGTGTGACTTGAGCTGGAACAAAACAGGAGGACACTTAGCTAGGCCAACGTCCGTGGGCCCTTTTGACCATAGACTGTCGGGCAGATTTGACAGTCCAGCAACTGCGTGAGGATGATCTACTCTCTCCTCACCATGTGTTTTTGAAATTTCTTTATGTTCCAAGATCACTGTATCATCACAGGCACAAGTTATGCGATAGGTTTTACAATTTCGAGCATAAGATAAGTTAGGAATTTGGGTTCTTTGCCACCCTGTGTCGTCCAGTGCTCGCCTGACCATCGGACCTAGATCACCTGCACCATGACCTTGGTGGATCGCCAATGTAATGTGAGGGGTTGAATTTTCTTCCACATTGTACCAAAGCAGTTGTTCATCAGTTAATTTCACAGCCGCGGCTACACCTGTCATGGTTGGCTGTGTGGCAGGCGTGCAAGCAGGAGTGGTGGATCCAAAATGCAGGACTCAGACACAGAAGTTCAACTTAAAGCGCAGCTTTATTGCTGGAAACCCTCTTACTAACTAAAGGCATCAAAAGACAAACAAAAACGCTGGTGGACTAAAACACTGAAGCAGAAAACACTGAACTGGAACTGGAAACAAAACACTGGTAACACGGAGGCAAAACACACACAGCTTGTTGAGGGTACGACGCCACACTGACACAGAGAAACACAGGGTCTAAATACACTGGGAAGTAATGAGGAGAATGAGACACAGAAGGAGAGCACAGCTGGGGGAAATTAGAACTGACGAGACAAGCAAGGCAGGACACATTCACATAAGTCACGGACCTTCAAAGTAAAACAGGAAGGATCACACAGAGACGCGAACTTGACACAGTGGAGACAGCAACTAAGAAACACAGAGACATAAACCATAAGGCAGAGGACTCTAAGAACCGAGAGGCACAGAGGGGAACTCAAACATGCAGACACAGACTTACACAGAACAGAGGGGACATAGAGAAACATGAAGGGCAAGGGATCGAAACTAGAAACTCACACCAAGTACAATAATACAAAAATCACAAAGAACTAAAACGCTGGGTCAGGAGACCCAGGACCCTGACAACACCTTCTGGTCCGATGTAGATGTCATGTGTTTGCACATTCAGAATCAGAATCAGAATCAGAATACTTTATTGATCCCTGGGGGAAATTATTTTTTTGTTACAGTGCTCCATTTTAAACCAACATTAAGACAAGACAGACAATACGCTAACTAAGAATAGTACAATATATACATATATATACATACATACATACATACATAAGTCACTTATAAATAAATATTTGGAAAAGAAACGTGTAGTTGTAGCAGCAAACAGTGTGTTAAGTGGATGCGTTGTACAGGGAGATGGCCACAGGCAGGAATGATTTCCTGTGTCGTTCAGTGGTGCTTTTCGGTAATCTCAGTCTCTCACTGAACGAGCTCCTGTGACTGACCAACATGTCATGGAGTGGGTGGGAGGTGTTATCCAACATTGTCTTTATCTTGGACAGCATCCGCCTCTCCGACACCACCTTGAGGGAGTCCAGCTCCATCCCCACAACATTGCTGGCCTTACGGATCAGTTTATTAAGTCTGTTGGCATCTGCGACCCTCAGCCTGCTCCCCCAGCATGCAACAGCATAGAGGATCGCACTGGCCACCACAGACTCATAGAAAATCCTCAGCATTTTCTGGCAGATGTTGAAGGACCTCAGTCGCCTCAAAAAATAGAGACGACTCTGGCCCTTCCTGTAAAGTGCTGTGGTGTTTTTAGCCCAGTCCAGTTTATTGTCAATGTGTACTCCAAGGTATTTATAGTCCTCCACAATGTCAACACTGATCCCCTGGATTGAAACAGGGGTCAAGTGTTTCCTGGTCTTCCTGAAGTCCACGATCAGTTCCTTGGTCTTTGCCACGTTGAGCTGCAGATGATTCTGCTCACACCACGTGACAAAGGAGTCGACCACAGCCCGGTACTCTGTCTCATCATCCCTGCTGATGCATCCAACCACCGCAGAGTCATCAGAAAACTTCTGAAGATGGCAGGTCTCTGTGCAGTGGCTGAAGTCTGTGGTGTAGAGGGTGAAGAGGAAGGGGGAGAGGACAGTCCCCTGTGGTGCCCCTGTGTTGCTAATCACCTTGTCAGACACACACTGTGGGAGACGTACATATTGTGGTCTTCCTGTCAGGTAATCAACAATCCAGGACACCAGAGAAGCATCCACCTGCATCGCTGCTAACTTATCACCCAGGAGGGTCGGCCTGATGGTGTTGAAAGCACTGGAAAAGTCAAAAAACATGACCCTCACAGTGCTCGCCGGCTGGTCCAGATGGGTGTAGACACGATTGAGCAGGTAGATGATGGCGTCCTCTGTTCCGAGACGAGGCTGATAAGCGAACTGAAGGGGATCCAGATGTGGTCTTACTATGGGTCGCAGCTGGTCCAGGATGAGCCTTTCCAGGGTCTTCACGTCTGACCCTCAAGATCAGACTGAAATAATTCACGATAGGTGTCGTCACTATCTTTATCATAAAACAGATTGACTTGGTAGGGTTCGCGCGGAGGGAGGTAAACTGCCAAGCTCATTATCAAGGGTCTCCACAACTGAAATTGCCTCAGAACATCCTCTTTCACTACTCTCCCCCAGTACATGTCGGCTTTTGCTCTCTCACAGTCTTGAAGCAGATATTGAGTCTTTGAATTTGTTCCCAGGCACGGGAAATGCTGGCCCCCTGGCAAAGTCACAGATAATCCATCTGCTGAACATGTGATTGTAGCGCCCAACTTCACGAGCAGGTGCCTGCCCATGAGATTTACTGGCGCTTGCGATGACACCACATAGTTGTGTTTCAAAGTCTGCTTGCCCAGCTTTGTCAAAGCTGGGTCAGTCACTGGCAGAGTGATTGGGATCCCGGAAAATCAGAATCAGAATCAGAATCAGAAAGGGTTTATTGCCAAATGTTGAGCAGGTTTACAACATTAGGAAATTGCTGCGGTGCTTCAGTGCAAACATAGTGTCATAAATAGCACTTAAATAGACATGAAAAAATAAAAGTAGGAATAAGAATTAAAAGTGCTACGTAGAAAGATATGTGCATGAGATATACATGAGATATATACATGAGAATAAGAATAGAGTGCTACGTGGAAAGATATATACATGAGTGCAGGTGGTGATCAGTGCCAAACATGGAATGGTGCAGTGACACAGCGTAGGGTCATGTGTTAGTGGCGGGAACAGTCATATGGTTATTGTTCATGTGTCCAACAGCAGAGGGGAAGAAACTGTTCTTATGGCGAGAGGTTCTGGTGCGAATGGACCGGAGCCTCCTGCCTGAGGGGAGCAGGTCAAACAGACTGTGTCCAGGGTGAGAAGGGTCAGCTGAGATCCGAGCTGCACGCCGCAATGTCCTGGAGGTGTACAGGTCCTGCAAAGATGGGAGTCTGCAGCCAATCACCTTCTCAGCAGAGCGCACAACACACCACGTTCACTGTGTGGCAGGACAACTTTGCACTGTCTGGTGCTGCTCTCAAGGTTGAATAGGTTGCTCCAGTGTCCACTAAGAAGGGCAATTCTGTCCCTTCTACAGTCATTGACAGCATGGGATCTGCCATTTCCATGCTGTTTGGTCCCTCCGGGTCCCTTCAGTACTGGTCCTCCCTCCAGTCAGACACTGGATACTGCGCGGCTGGTGCTGCACTCGGGTTTGGGGCCTGATATGCTCCCCTATAGCCATCTCTTGCTCTTGGAGCTCCACGTGCCTGGGATTGGTAGCCTCTTCTTTGATTGTTCTGACGACGTTCTGGGCAATTTCTGCTCCAATGACCCTCTGCTCCACACCTCCAACAGACATTCCAAGGCACACTGCTGAGATTCCCCGTGTTACGAGCTCTTAGTACTCCCTCCGCTGAGCCACCACGCCCTCTGTACGATCCACCGGTTCCCCAATTCCCTGTGGGTTGGTTCTGCCTTGGTGCATTGGCGGGCCATCCGTCATTAGTGCAGGGACCCGGGCCACTATCTGGCCATTCAGGCCCAGGACCAGGCTGGGTCGCAACTATCATCATTTTTTCTGTTTTTTCTTTTTCCTCTTTTTTCTTTTCGCAGGCTTTGTTTCTGGCCTCCGCCAACTGTAGTTTGAGCAGAGACGCTTGTGCCTCCCCCAACTCTTTTTTCTGCTTGTTCGCCCTGTCCTGCTCCAGCTGTAAACGATGTGAGACGTGTCTTTCCCACTGCACCGAATCTGCTACGGCAAAATCTGGATTTTTCTGTAGATCTTCTATGACCTGGTTTGGCAGCCCTGCCAGCACCGCTGAGCGAAACCATGCCCGATGCTCACCTTCCCTACTCCCACTCAGGGACTGACATTTAACTGTCATAGGCCCTTCATTATGAAACACCAGTGGTACCCTGGTGTATTCAACATCAGCTACTCCTCCTACAACCACTGCAGTCTGTCCATTTGGGCCCTGAACTTGTCCTCCCCTAAGGGTCATTACAGGCATGACATGTTGTCGTCCTACAGCATTAGATGTTAATGTGGCCCAAGGAAGTATCTCTGCTGTGTGATACTTGTTAGCATCTCCTGGTTTTGGAATCCAGTTCTTCATTTGGTCTTCCAGCTTCTTATTTTGCTTTTTCCGTTGTTTCAAAGCCTCCACTATGCTCTCCATATCTTCTGTTTCAGCTGTGTCATCCTCCTCCATCCAGGAAGATGCTCCGTTCCACAAGAACATCCACTTGCAACACTTTGCATGAGTTTGCTGTATTTTCTTGATTTGTTGGTTAATTCTCCAGTTAATTGAACGTTTCTCTGCCTCGGTTTGCAGTTGTTCCAGTTGCTGCTCACATCTCTCTCCTTCTATTTTGAGCACAAGACTTAGGGCTATTTTGTCATCCAGCCCTCTCTGTTGGGAAGCAATAAGCTTGCTTAGCTCAGCTTCCATTGCTTTGCATTCCTTCTCAGCTAATTTTAAAGATCCAGGAGAAGCTAAACGAATGGCTCTTTTTAACTGTTCCTGCTGCTCCTTCAGAGGCTTATAGCCTCTGTGCCCAGTAGGTGTCATGGTTGGGCTGTCAGCCATTATCCTAGAACACAGGCTTACCTCCCTTTTTGTGACGTTATACGGCTCCTCCCCTTGGGTCACCCCACAGCGTCTGCCTGTTAACATTCCGGAACTCTGAACATTTTGGAATGTTCGGAATTCCGGAATTCTGAACATTCCGGAATTCCGAACATTCCGGAACCTTGGTGCATTCCGGAACTCTGAAAAGTCCGGAACTTTGGTGCATTCCGGAACTCTGAACATTCCGGAATTCCGAACATTCCGGAACCTTGGTGCATTCCGGAACCTTGGTGCATTCCGGAACTCTGAATTCCGGAACCTTGATACATTCCGGAACTCTGAACATTCCGGAACTCTGAACATTCCGGAACCTTGCTGCATTCCGGAACTCTGAACATTCCGGAACCTTGGTGCATTCCGGAACTCTGAACATTCCGGAATTCCGAACATTCCGGAACCTTGGTGCATTCCGGAACTCTGAACATTCCGGAACTCTGAACATTCCGGAACCTTTGTGCATTCCGGAACCTTGGTGCATTCCGGAACTCTGAACATTCCGGAATTCCGAACATTCCGGAACCTTGGTGCATTCCGGAACTCTGAACATTCCGGAACCTTTGTGCATTCCGGAACCTTGGTGCATTCCGGAACTCTGAACATTCCGGAACCTTGGTACATTCCGGAATTCCGAACATTCCGGAACCTTGGTGCATTCCGGAACTCTGAACATTCCGGAACTCTGAACACTCCGGAACCTTTGTGCATTCCGGAATGTTCGGAATTCCGGAATGTTCGGAATTCCGGAATGCACCAAGGTTCCGGGGTGTTCAGAGTTCCGGAATGCACCAAGGTTCCGAATGTTCGGAATTCCGGAATGTTCGGAATTCCGGAATGTTCAGAGTTCCGGAATGCACCAAGGTTCCGGAATGCACAAAGGTTCCGGAATGTTCGGAATTCCGGAATGTTCGGAGTTCCGGAATGTACCAAGGTTCCGGAATGTTCGGAATTCCGGAATGTACCAAGGTTCCGGAATGTTCAGAGTTCCGGAATGCACCAAGGTTCCGGAATGTTCGGAATTCCGGAATGTTCAGAGTTCCGGAATGTTCAGAGTTCCGGAATGCACCAAGGTTCCGGAATGTTCAGAGTTCCGGAATGCACCAAGGTTCCGGAATGTTCGGAATTCCGGAATGTTCAGAGTTCCGGAATGCACCAAGGTTCCGGAATGTTCGGAATTCCGGAATGTTCAGAGTTCCGGAATGTTCAGAGTTCCGGAATGCACCAAGGTTCCGGAATGTTCAGAGTTCCGGAATGCACCAAGGTTCCGGAATGTTCGGAATTCCGGAATGTTCAGAGTTCCGGAATGTTCGGAATTCCGGAATGTTCGGAATTCCGGAATGTTCAGAGTTCCGGAATGCACCAAAGTTCCGGAATGTACCAAGGTTCCGGAATGTTCGGAATTCCGGAATGTACCAAGGTTCCGGAATGTTCGGAATTCCGGAATGCACAAAGGTTCCGGAATGTTCGGAATTCCGGAATGTTCAGAGTTCCGGAATGCACCAAGGTTCCGGAATGTTCGGAATTCCGGAATGTTCAGAGTTCCGGAATGTACCAAGGTTCTGGAATGTTCAGAGTTCCGGAATGCACCAAGGTTCCGGAATGTTCAGAGTTCCGGAATGCACCAAGGTTCCGGAATGTTCGGAATTCCGGAATGTTCAGAGTTCCGGAATGTTCAGAGTTCCGGAATGCACCAAGGTTCCGGAATGTTCAGAGTTCCGGAATGCACCAAGGTTCCGGAATGTTCGGAATTCCGGAATGTTCAGAGTTCCGGAATGTTCGGAATTCCGGAATGTTCGGAATTCCGGAATGTACCAAGGTTCCGGAATGTTCAGAGTTCCGGAATGCACCAAGGTTCCGGAATGTTCGGAATTCTGGAATGTTCAGAGTTCCGGAATGCACCAAGGTTCCGGAATGCACAAAGGTTCCGGAATGTTCAGAGTTCCGGAATGTTCAGAGTTCCGGAATGCACCAAGGTTCCGGAATGTTCGGAATTCCGGAATGTTCAGAGTTCCGGAATGCACCAAGGTTCCGGAATGTTCGGAATTCCGGAATGTTCAGAGTTCCGGAATGTTCAGAGTTCCGGAATGCACCAAGGTTCCGGAATGTTCGGAATTCCGGAATGTTCAGAGTTCCGGAATGCACCAAGGTTCCGGAATGCACCAAGGTTCCGGAATGCACAAAGGTTCCGGAATGTTCGGAATTCCGGAATGTTCAGAGTTCCGGAATGCACCAAGGTTCCGGAATGCACAAAGGTTCCGGAATGTTCAGAGTTCCGGAATGTTCAGAGTTCCGGAATGCACCAAGGTTCCGGAATGTTCGGAATTCCGGAATGTTCAGAGTTCCGGAATGCACCAAGGTTCCGGAATGTTCGGAATTCCGGAATGTTCAGAGTTCCGGAATGCACCAAGGTTCCGGAATGTTCAGAGTTCCGGAATGCACCAAGGTTCCGGAATGTTCGGAATTCCGGAATGTTCAGAGTTCCGGAATGTACCAAGGTTCTGGAATGTTCAGAGTTCCGGAATGCACCAAGGTTCCGGAATGTTCAGAGTTCCGGAATGCACCAAGGTTCCGGAATGTTCGGAATTCCGGAATGTTCAGAGTTCCGGAATGTTCAGAGTTCCGGAATGCACCAAGGTTCCGGAATGTTCAGAGTTCCGGAATGCACCAAGGTTCCGGAATGTTCGGAATTCCGGAATGTTCAGAGTTCCGGAATGTTCGGAATTCCGGAATGTTCGGAATTCCGGAATGTACCAAGGTTCCGGAATGTTCAGAGTTCCGGAATGCACCAAGGTTCCGGAATGTTCGGAATTCCGGAATGTTCAGAGTTCCGGAATGCACCAAGGTTCCGGAATGCACAAAGGTTCCGGAATGTTCAGAGTTCCGGAATGTTCAGAGTTCCGGAATGCACCAAGGTTCCGGAATGTTCGGAATTCCGGAATGTTCAGAGTTCCGGAATGCACCAAGGTTCCGGAATGTTCGGAATTCCGGAATGTTCAGAGTTCCGGAATGTTCAGAGTTCCGGAATGCACCAAGGTTCCGGAATGCACAAAGGTTCCAGAATGTTCAGAGTTCCGGAATGCACCAAGGTTCCGGAATGTTCGGAGTTCCGGAATGTTCAGAGTTCCGGAATGTTCAGAGTTCCGGAATGCACCAAGGTTCCGGAATGTTCGGAATTCCGGAATGTTCAGAGTTCCGGAATGCACCAAGGTTCCCACCAGGCGTGTGAAAGAAAGAAGAAAAGAAGAAAAAACCCGGACCGGGCCGCCTGGCCACCCTTTGTGCGGGTGTCCGCTCCCCAGGCTCCGAAAGCCTTGCCAGCCCTTGTGATGGGTTGGCACCGCCCACCAGGCGTGTGAAAGAAAGAAGAAAAGAAGAAAAAACCCGGACCGGGCCGCCTGGCCACCCTTTGTGAGGGTGTCCGCTCCCCAGGCTCCGAAAGCCTTGCCAGCCCTTGTGATCGGGTGGCACCGCCCACCAGGCGTGTGAAAGAAAGAAGAAAAGAAGAAAAAACCCGGACCGGGCCGCCTGGCCACCCTTTGTGCGGGTGTCCGCTCCCCAGGCTCGGAAAGCCTTGCCAGCCCTTGTGATCGGGTGGCACCGCCCACCAGGCGTGTGAAAGAAAGAAGAAAAGAAGAAAAAACCCGGACCGGGCCGCCTGGCCACCCTTTGTGCGGGTGTCCGCTCCCCAGGCTCCGAAAGCCTTGCCAGCCCTTGTGATGGGGTGGCACCGCCCACCAGGCGTGTGAAAGAAAGAAGAAAAGAAGAAAAAACCCGGACCGGGCCGCCTGGCCACCCTTTGTGCGGGTGTCCGCTCCCCAGGCTCCGAAAGCCTTGCCAGCCCTTGTGATCGGGTGGCACCGCCCACCAGGCGTGTGAAAGAAAGAAGAAAAGAAGAAAAAACCCGGACCGGGCCGCCTGGCCACCCTTTGTGAGGGTGTCCGCTCCCCAGGCTACGAAAGCCTTGCCAGCCCTTGTGATCGGGTGGCACCGCCCACCAGGCGTGTGAAAGAAAGAAGAAAAGAAGAAAAAACCCGGACCGGGCCGCCTGGCCACCCTTTGTGCGGGTGTCCGCTCCCCAGGCTCCGAAAGCCTTGCCAGCCCTTGTGATGGGGTGGCACCGCCCACCAGGCGTGTGAAAGAAAGAAGAAAAGAAGAAAAAACCCGGACCGGGCCGCCTGGCCACCCTTTGTGCGGGTGTCCGCTCCCCAGGCTCCGAAAGCCTTGCCAGCCCTTGTGATCGGGTGGCACCGCCCACCAGGCGTGTGAAAGAAAGAAGAAAAGAAGAAAAAACCCGGACCGGGCCGCCTGGCCACCCTTTGTGAGGGTGTCCACTCCCCAGGCTCTGAAAGCCTTGCCAGCCCTTGTGATGGGGTGGCACCGCCCACCAGGCGTGTGAAAGAAAGAAGAAAAGAAGAAAAAACCCGGACCGGGCCGCCTGGCCACCCTTTGTGAGGGTGTCCGCTCCCCAGGCTACGAAAGCCTTGCCAGCCCTTGTGATCGGGTGGCACCGCCCACCAGGCGTGTGAAAGAAAGAAGAAAAGAAGAAAAAACCCGGACCGGGCCGCCTGGCCACCCTTTGTGCGGGTGTCCGCTCCCCAGGCTCCGAAAGCCTTGCCAGCCCTTGTGATCGGGTGGCACCGCCCACCAGGCGTGTGAAAGAAAGAAGAAAAGAAGAAAAAACCCGGACCGGGCCGCCTGGCCACCCTTTGTGAGGGTGTCCGCTCCCCAGGCTACGAAAGCCTTGCCAGCCCTTGTGATGGGGTGGCACCGCCCACCAGGCGTGTGAAAGAAAGAAGAAAAGAAGAAAAAACCCGGACCGGGCCGCCTGGCCACCCTTTGTGCGGGTGTCCGCTCCCCAGGCTCCGAAAGCCTTGCCAGCCCTTGTGATGGGGTGGTACCGCCCACCAGGCGTGTGAAAGAAAGAAGAAAAGAAGAAAAAACCCGGACCGGGCCGCCTGGCCACCCTTTGTGAGGGTGTCCGCTCCCCAGGCTCCGAAAGCCTTGCCAGCCCTTGTGATCGGGTGGCACCGCCCACCAGGCGTGTGAAAGAAAGAAGAAAAGAAGAAAAAACCCGGACCGGGCCGCCTGGCCACCCTTTGTGCGGGTGTCCGCTCCCCAGGCTCCGAAAGCCTTGCCAGCCCTTGTGATGGGGTGGCACCGCCCACCAGGCGTGTGAAAGAAAGAAGAAAAGAAGAAAAAACCCGGACCGGGCCGCCTGGCCACCCTTTGTGCGGGTGTCCGCTCCCCAGGCTCCGAAAGCCTTGCCAGCCCTTGTGATGGGGTGGCACCGCCCACCAGGCGTGTGAAAGAAAGAAGAAAAGAAGAAAAAACCCGGACCGGGCCGCCTGGCCACCCTTTGTGCGGGTGTCCGCTCCCCAGGCTCCGAAAGCCTTGCCAGCCCTTGTGATCGGGTGGCACCGCCCACCAGGCGTGTGAAAGAAAGAAGAAAAGAAGAAAAAACCCGGACCGGGCCGCCTGGCCACCCTTTGTGCGGGTGTCCGCTCCCCAGGCTCCGAAAGCCTTGCCAGCCCTTGTGATCGGGTGGCACCGCCCACCAGGCGTGTGAAAGAAAGAAGAAAAGAAGAAAAAACCCGGACCGGGCCGCCTGGCCACCCTTTGTGAGGGTGTCCGCTCCCCAGGCTACGAAAGCCTTGCCAGCCCTTGTGATCGGGTGGCACCGCCCACCAGGCGTGTGAAAGAAAGAAGAAAAGAAGAAAAAACCCGGACCGGGCCGCCTGGCCACCCTTTGTGCGGGTGTCCGCTCCCCAGGCTCCGAAAGCCTTGCCAGCCCTTGTGATGGGGTGGCACCGCCCACCAGGCGTGTGAAAGAAAGAAGAATAGAAGAAAAAACCCGGACCGGGCCGCCTGGCCACCCTTTGTGCGGGTGTCCGCTCCCCAGGCTCCGAAAGCCTTGCCAGCCCTTGTGATCGGGTGGCACCGCCCACCAGACGTGTGAAAGAAAGAAGAAAAGAAGAAAAAACCCGGACCGGGCCGCCTGGCCACCCTTTGTGAGGGTGTCCGCTCCCCAGGCTCCGAAATCCTTGCCAGCCCTTGTGATCGGGTGGCACCGCCCACCAGGCGTGTGAAAGAAAGAAGAAAAGAAGAAAAAACCCGGACCGGGCCGCCTGGCCACCCTTTGTGAGGGTGTCCGCTCCCCAGGCTCCGAAATCCTTGCCAGCCCTTGTGATCGGGTGGCACCGCCCACCAGGCGTGTGAAAGAAAGAAGAAAAGAAGAAAAAACCCGGACCGGGCCGCCTGGCCACCCTTTGTGCGGGTGTCCGCTCCCCAGGCTACGAAAGCCTTGCCAGCCCTTGTGATCGGGTGGCACCGCCCACCAGGCGTGTGAAAGAAAGAGGAAAAGAAGAAAAAACCCGGACCGGGCCGCCTGGCCACCCTTTGTGCGGGTGTCCGCTCCCCAGGCTCCGAAAGCCTTGCCAGCCCTTGTGATGGGGTGGTACCGCCCACCAGGCGTGTGAAAGAAAGAAGAAAAGAAGAAAAAACCCGGACCGGGCCGCCTGGCCACCCTTTGTGCGGGTGTCCGCTCCCCAGGCTCCGAAAGCCTTGCCAGCCCTTGTGATGGGGTGGCACCGCCCACCAGGCGTGTGAAAGAATGAAGAAAAGAAGAAAAAACCCGGACCGGGCCGCCTGGCCACCCTTTGTGAGGGTGTCCGCTCCCCAGGCTACGAAAGCCTTGCCAGCCCTTGTGATCGGGTGGCACCGCCCACCAGGCGTGTGAAAGAAAGAAGAAAAGAAGAAAAAACCCGGACCGGGCCGCCTGGCCACCCTTTGTGCGGGTGTCCGCTCCCCAGGCTCCGAAAGCCTTGCCAGCCCTTGTGATCGGGTGGCACCGCCCACCAGGCGTGTGAAAGAAAGAAGAAAAGAAGAAAAAACCCGGACCGGGCCGCCTGGCCACCCTTTGTGAGGGTGTCCGCTCCCCAGGCTACGAAAGCCTTGCCAGCCCTTGTGATCGGGTGGCACCGCCCACCAGGCGTGTGAAAGAAAGAAGAAAAGAAGAAAAAACCCGGACCGGGCCGCCTGGCCACCCTTTGTGCGGGTGTCCGCTCCCCAGGCTCCGAAAGCCTTGCCAGCCCTTGTGATGGGGTGGCACCGCCCACCAGGCGTGTGAAAGAAAGAAGAAAAGAAGAAAAAACCCGGATCGGGCCGCCTGGCCACCCTTTGTGCGGGTGTCCGCTCCCCAGGCTCCGAAAGCCTTGCCAGCTCTTGTGATCGGGTGGCACCGCCCACCAGGCGTGTGAAAGAAAGAAGAAAAGAAGAAAAAACCCGGACCGGGCCGCCTGGCCACCCTTTGTGCGGGTGTCCGCTCCCCAGGCTCCGAAAGCCTTGCCAGCCCTTGTGATCGGGTGGCACCGCCCACCAGGCGTGTGAAAGAAAGAAGAAAAGAAGAAAAAACCCGGACCGGGCCGCCTGGCCACCCTTTGTGAGGGTGTCCGCTCCCCAGGCTCCGAAAGCCTTGCCAGCCCTTGTGATCGGGTGGCACCGCCCACCAGGCGTGTGAAAGAAAGAAGAAAAGAAGAAAAAACCCGGACCGGGCCGCCTGGCCACCCTTTGTGAGGGTGTCCGCTCCCCAGGCTACGAAAGCCTTGCCAGCCCTTGTGATCGGGTGGCACCGCCCACCAGGCGTGTGAAAGAAAGAAGAAAAGAAGAAAAAACCCGGACCGGGCCGCCTGGCCACCCTTTGTGCGGGTGTCCGCTCCCCAGGCTCCGAAAGCCTTGCCAGCCCTTGTGATCGGGTGGCACCGCCCACCAGGCGTGTGAAAGAAAGAAGAAAAGAAGAAAAAACCCGGACCGGGCCGCCTGGCCACCCTTTGTGAGGGTGTCCGCTCCCCAGGCTACGAAAGCCTTGCCAGCCCTTGTGATCGGGTGGCACCGCCCACCAGATGTGTGAAAGAAAGAAGAAAAGAAGAAAAAACCCGGACCGGGCCGCCTGGCCACCCTTTGTGAGGGTGTCCGCTCCCCAGGCTCCGAAAGCCTTGCCAGCCCTTGTGATCGGGTGGCACCGCCCACCAGGCGTGTGAAAGAAAGAAGAAAAGAAGAAAAAACCCGGACCGGGCCGCCTGGCCACCCTTTGTGAGGGTGTCCGCTCCCCAGGCTCCGAAAGCCTTGCCAGCCCTTGTGATCGGGTGGCACCGCCCACCAGGCGTGTGAAAGAAAGAAGAAAAGAAGAAAAAACCCGGACCGGGCCGCCTGGCCACCCTTTGTGCGGGTGTCCGCTCCCCAGGCTCCGAAAGCCTTGCCAGCCCTTGTGATCGGGTGGCACCGCCCACCAGGCGTGTGAAAGAAAGAAGAAAAGAAGAAAAAACCCGGACCGGGCCGCCTGGCCACCCTTTGTGAGGGTGTCCGCTCCCCAGGCTCCGAAATCCTTGCCAGCCCTTGTGATCGGGTGGCACCGCCCACCAGGCGTGTGAAAGAAAGAAGAAAAGAAGAAAAAACCCGGACCGGGCCGCCTGGCCACCCTTTGTGAGGGTGTCCGCTCCCCAGGCTCCGAAAGCCTTGCCAGCCCTTGTGATCGGGTGGCACCGCCCACCAGGCGTGTGAAAGAAAGAAGAAAAGAAGAAAAAACCCGGACCGGGCCGCCTGGCCACCCTTTGTGCGGGTGTCCGCTCCCCAGGCTCCGAAAGCCTTGCCAGCCCTTGTGATCGGGTGGCACCGCCCACCAGGCGTGTGAAAGAAAGAAGAAAAGAAGAAAAAACCCGGACCGGGCCGCCTGGCCACCCTTTGTGAGGGTGTCCGCTCCCCAGGCTCCGAAAGCCTTGCCAGCCCTTGTGATCGGGTGGCACCGCCCACCAGGCGTGTGAAAGAAAGAAGAAAAGAAGAAAAAACCCGGACCGGGCCGCCTGGCCACCCTTTGTGAGGGTGTCCGCTCCCCAGGCTCCGAAAGCCTTGCCAGCCCTTGTGATCGGGTGGCACCGCCCACCAGGCGTGTGAAAGAAAGAAGAAAAGAAGAAAAAACCCGGACCGGGCCGCCTGGCCACCCTTTGTGCGGGTGTCCGCTCCCCAGGCTCCGAAAGCCTTGCCAGCCCTTGTGATCGGGTGGCACCGCCCACCAGGCGTGTGAAAGAAAGAAGAAAAGAAGAAAAAACCCGGACCGGGCCGCCTGGCCACCCTTTGTGCGGGTGTCCGCTCCCCAGGCTCCGAAAGCCTTGCCAGCCCTTGTGATGGGGTGGCACCGCCCACCAGGCGTGTGAAAGAAAGAAGAAAAGAAGAAAAAACCCGGACCGGGCCGCCTGGCCACCCTTTGTGCGGGTGTCCGCTCCCCAGGCTCCGAAAGCCTTGCCAGCCCTTGTGATCGGGTGGCACCGCCCACCAGGCGTGTGAAAGAAAGAAGAAAAGAAGAAAAAACCCGGACCGGGCCGCCTGGCCACCCTTTGTGCGGGTGTCCGCTCCCCAGGCTCCGAAAGCCTTGCCAGCCCTTGTGATGGGGTGGCACCGCCCACCAGGCGTGTGAAAGAAAGAAGAAAAGAAGAAAAAACCCGGACCGGGCCGCCTGGCCACCCTTTGTGCGGGTGTCCGCTCCCCAGGCTCCGAAAGCCTTGCCAGCCCTTGTGATGGGGTGGCACCGCCCACCAGGCGTGTGAAAGAAAGAAGAAAAGAAGAAAAAACCCGGACCGGGCCGCCTGGCCACCCTTTGTGCGGGTGTCCGCTCCCCAGGCTCCGAAAGCCTTGCCAGCCCTTGTGATGGGGTGGCACCGCCCACCAGGCGTGTGAAAGAAAGAAGAAAAGAAGAAAAAACCCGGACCGGGCCGCCTGGCCACCCTTTGTGCGGGTGTCCGCTCCCCAGGCTCCGAAAGCCTTGCCAGCCCTTGTGATCGGGTGGCACCGCCCACCAGGCGTGTGAAAGAAAGAAGAAAAGAAGAAAAAACCCGGACCGGGCCGCCTGGCCACCCTTTGTGCGGGTGTCCGCTCCCCAGGCTCCGAAAGCCTTGCCAGCCCTTGTGATCGGGTGGCACCGCCCACCAGGCGTGTGAAAGAAAGAAGAAAAGAAGAAAAAACCCGGACCGGGCCGCCTGGCCACCCTTTGTGAGGGTGTCCGCTCCCCAGGCTACGAAAGCCTTGCCAGCCCTTGTGATCGGGTGGCACCGCCCACCAGGCGTGTGAAAGAAAGAAGAAAAGAAGAAAAAACCCGGACCGGGCCGCCTGGCCACCCTTTGTGCGGGTGTCCGCTCCCCAGGCTCCGAAAGCCTTGCCAGCCCTTGTGATGGGGTGGCACCGCCCACCAGGCGTGTGAAAGAAAGAAGAATAGAAGAAAAAACCCGGACCGGGCCGCCTGGCCACCCTTTGTGCGGGTGTCCGCTCCCCAGGCTCCGAAAGCCTTGCCAGCCCTTGTGATCGGGTGGCACCGCCCACCAGACGTGTGAAAGAAAGAAGAAAAGAAGAAAAAACCCGGACCGGGCCGCCTGGCCACCCTTTGTGAGGGTGTCCGCTCCCCAGGCTCCGAAATCCTTGCCAGCCCTTGTGATCGGGTGGCACCGCCCACCAGGCGTGTGAAAGAAAGAAGAAAAGAAGAAAAAACCCGGACCGGGCCGCCTGGCCACCCTTTGTGAGGGTGTCCGCTCCCCAGGCTCCGAAATCCTTGCCAGCCCTTGTGATCGGGTGGCACCGCCCACCAGGCGTGTGAAAGAAAGAAGAAAAGAAGAAAAAACCCGGACCGGGCCGCCTGGCCACCCTTTGTGCGGGTGTCCGCTCCCCAGGCTACGAAAGCCTTGCCAGCCCTTGTGATCGGGTGGCACCGCCCACCAGGCGTGTGAAAGAAAGAGGAAAAGAAGAAAAAACCCGGACCGGGCCGCCTGGCCACCCTTTGTGCGGGTGTCCGCTCCCCAGGCTCCGAAAGCCTTGCCAGCCCTTGTGATGGGGTGGTACCGCCCACCAGGCGTGTGAAAGAAAGAAGAAAAGAAGAAAAAACCCGGACCGGGCCGCCTGGCCACCCTTTGTGCGGGTGTCCGCTCCCCAGGCTCCGAAAGCCTTGCCAGCCCTTGTGATGGGGTGGCACCGCCCACCAGGCGTGTGAAAGAATGAAGAAAAGAAGAAAAAACCCGGACCGGGCCGCCTGGCCACCCTTTGTGAGGGTGTCCGCTCCCCAGGCTACGAAAGCCTTGCCAGCCCTTGTGATCGGGTGGCACCGCCCACCAGGCGTGTGAAAGAAAGAAGAAAAGAAGAAAAAACCCGGACCGGGCCGCCTGGCCACCCTTTGTGCGGGTGTCCGCTCCCCAGGCTCCGAAAGCCTTGCCAGCCCTTGTGATCGGGTGGCACCGCCCACCAGGCGTGTGAAAGAAAGAAGAAAAGAAGAAAAAACCCGGACCGGGCCGCCTGGCCACCCTTTGTGAGGGTGTCCGCTCCCCAGGCTACGAAAGCCTTGCCAGCCCTTGTGATCGGGTGGCACCGCCCACCAGGCGTGTGAAAGAAAGAAGAAAAGAAGAAAAAACCCGGACCGGGCCGCCTGGCCACCCTTTGTGCGGGTGTCCGCTCCCCAGGCTCCGAAAGCCTTGCCAGCCCTTGTGATGGGGTGGCACCGCCCACCAGGCGTGTGAAAGAAAGAAGAAAAGAAGAAAAAACCCGGATCGGGCCGCCTGGCCACCCTTTGTGCGGGTGTCCGCTCCCCAGGCTCCGAAAGCCTTGCCAGCTCTTGTGATCGGGTGGCACCGCCCACCAGGCGTGTGAAAGAAAGAAGAAAAGAAGAAAAAACCCGGACCGGGCCGCCTGGCCACCCTTTGTGCGGGTGTCCGCTCCCCAGGCTCCGAAAGCCTTGCCAGCCCTTGTGATCGGGTGGCACCGCCCACCAGGCGTGTGAAAGAAAGAAGAAAAGAAGAAAAAACCCGGACCGGGCCGCCTGGCCACCCTTTGTGAGGGTGTCCGCTCCCCAGGCTCCGAAAGCCTTGCCAGCCCTTGTGATCGGGTGGCACCGCCCACCAGGCGTGTGAAAGAAAGAAGAAAAGAAGAAAAAACCCGGACCGGGCCGCCTGGCCACCCTTTGTGAGGGTGTCCGCTCCCCAGGCTACGAAAGCCTTGCCAGCCCTTGTGATCGGGTGGCACCGCCCACCAGGCGTGTGAAAGAAAGAAGAAAAGAAGAAAAAACCCGGACCGGGCCGCCTGGCCACCCTTTGTGCGGGTGTCCGCTCCCCAGGCTCCGAAAGCCTTGCCAGCCCTTGTGATCGGGTGGCACCGCCCACCAGGCGTGTGAAAGAAAGAAGAAAAGAAGAAAAAACCCGGACCGGGCCGCCTGGCCACCCTTTGTGAGGGTGTCCGCTCCCCAGGCTACGAAAGCCTTGCCAGCCCTTGTGATCGGGTGGCACCGCCCACCAGATGTGTGAAAGAAAGAAGAAAAGAAGAAAAAACCCGGACCGGGCCGCCTGGCCACCCTTTGTGAGGGTGTCCGCTCCCCAGGCTCCGAAAGCCTTGCCAGCCCTTGTGATCGGGTGGCACCGCCCACCAGGCGTGTGAAAGAAAGAAGAAAAGAAGAAAAAACCCGGACCGGGCCGCCTGGCCACCCTTTGTGAGGGTGTCCGCTCCCCAGGCTCCGAAAGCCTTGCCAGCCCTTGTGATCGGGTGGCACCGCCCACCAGGCGTGTGAAAGAAAGAAGAAAAGAAGAAAAAACCCGGACCGGGCCGCCTGGCCACCCTTTGTGCGGGTGTCCGCTCCCCAGGCTCCGAAAGCCTTGCCAGCCCTTGTGATCGGGTGGCACCGCCCACCAGGCGTGTGAAAGAAAGAAGAAAAGAAGAAAAAACCCGGACCGGGCCGCCTGGCCACCCTTTGTGAGGGTGTCCGCTCCCCAGGCTCCGAAATCCTTGCCAGCCCTTGTGATCGGGTGGCACCGCCCACCAGGCGTGTGAAAGAAAGAAGAAAAGAAGAAAAAACCCGGACCGGGCCGCCTGGCCACCCTTTGTGAGGGTGTCCGCTCCCCAGGCTCCGAAAGCCTTGCCAGCCCTTGTGATCGGGTGGCACCGCCCACCAGGCGTGTGAAAGAAAGAAGAAAAGAAGAAAAAACCCGGACCGGGCCGCCTGGCCACCCTTTGTGCGGGTGTCCGCTCCCCAGGCTCCGAAAGCCTTGCCAGCCCTTGTGATCGGGTGGCACCGCCCACCAGGCGTGTGAAAGAAAGAAGAAAAGAAGAAAAAACCCGGACCGGGCCGCCTGGCCACCCTTTGTGAGGGTGTCCGCTCCCCAGGCTCCGAAAGCCTTGCCAGCCCTTGTGATCGGGTGGCACCGCCCACCAGGCGTGTGAAAGAAAGAAGAAAAGAAGAAAAAACCCGGACCGGGCCGCCTGGCCACCCTTTGTGAGGGTGTCCGCTCCCCAGGCTCCGAAAGCCTTGCCAGCCCTTGTGATCGGGTGGCACCGCCCACCAGGCGTGTGAAAGAAAGAAGAAAAGAAGAAAAAACCCGGACCGGGCCGCCTGGCCACCCTTTGTGCGGGTGTCCGCTCCCCAGGCTCCGAAAGCCTTGCCAGCCCTTGTGATCGGGTGGCACCGCCCACCAGGCGTGTGAAAGAAAGAAGAAAAGAAGAAAAAACCCGGACCGGGCCGCCTGGGCCGCCTGGCCACCCTTTGTGCGGGTGTCCGCTCCCCAGGCTACGAAAGCCTTGCCAGCCCTTGTGATCGGGTGGCACCGCCCACCAGGCGTGTGAAAGAAAGAAGAAAAGAAGAAAAAACCCGGACCGGGCCGCCTGGCCACCCTTTGTGAGGGTGTCCGCTCCCCAGGCTCCGAAAGCCTTGCCAGCCCTTGTGATCGGGTGGCACCGCCCACCAGGCGTGTGAAAGAAAGAAGAAAAGAAAAAACCCGGACCGGGCCGCCTGGCCACCCTTTGTGAGGGTGTCCGCTCCCCAGGCTACGAAAGCCTTGCCAGCCCTTGTGATCGGGTGGCACCGCCCACCAGGCGTGTGAAAGAAAGAAGAAAAGAAGAAAAAACCCGGACCGGGCCGCCTGGCCACCCTTTGTGCGGGTGTCCGCTCCCCAGGCTCCGAAAGCCTTGCCAGCCCTTGTGATCGGGTGGCACCGCCCACCAGGCGTGTGAAAGAAAGAAGAAAAGAAGAAAAAACCCGGACCGGGCCGCCTGGGCCGCCTGGCCACCCTTTGTGCGGGTGTCCGCTCCCCAGGCTACGAAAGCCTTGCCAGCCCTTGTGATCGGGTGGCACCGCCCACCAGGCGTGTGAAAGAAAGAAGAAAAGAAGAAAAAACCCGGACCGGGCCGCCTGGCCACCCTTTGTGAGGGTGTCCGCTCCCCAGGCTCCGAAAGCCTTGCCAGCCCTTGTGATCGGGTGGCACCGCCCACCAGGCGTGTGAAAGAAAGAAGAAAAGAAAAAACCCGGACCGGGCCGCCTGGCCACCCTTTGTGAGGGTGTCCGCTCCCCAGGCTACGAAAGCCTTGCCAGCCCTTGTGATCGGGTGGCACCGCCCACCAGGCGTGTGAAAGAAAGAAGAAAAGAAGAAAAAACCCGGACCGGGCCGCCTGGCCACCCTTTGTGAGGGTGTCCGCTCCCCAGGCTACGAAAGCCTTGCCAGCCCTTGTGATCGGGTGGCACCGCCCACCAGGCGTGTGAAAGAAAGAAGAAAAGAAGAAAAAACCCGGACCGGGCCGCCTGGCCACCCTTTGTGCGGGTGTCCGCTCCCCAGGCTACGAAAGCCTTGCCAGCCCTTGTGATCGGGTGGCACCGCCCACCAGGCGTGTGAAAGAAAGAAGAAAAGAAGAAAAAACCCGGACCGGGCCGCCTGGCCACCCTTTGTGCGGGTGTCCGCTCCCCAGGCTCCGAAAGCCTTGCCAGCCCTTGTGATCGGGTGGCACCGCCCACCAGGCGTGTGAAAGAAAGAAGAAAAGAAGAAAAAACCCGGACCGGGCCGCCTGGCCACCCTTTGTGAGGGTGTCCGCTCCCCAGGCTCCGAAAGCCTTGCCAGCCCTTGTGATCGGGTGGCACCGCCCACCAGGCGTGTGAAAGAAAGAAGAAAAGAAGAAAAAACCCGGACCGGGCCGCCTGGCCACCCTTTGTGAGGGTGTCCGCTCCCCAGGCTACGAAAGCCTTGCCAGCCCTTGTGATCGGGTGGCACCGCCCACCAGGCGTGTGAAAGAAAGAAGAAAAGAAGAAAAAACCCGGACCGGGCCGCCTGGCCACCCTTTGTGCGGGTGTCCGCTCCCCAGGCTCCGAAAGCCTTGCCAGCCCTTGTGATGGGGTGGCACCGCCCACCAGGCGTGTGAAAGAATGAAGAAAAGAAGAAAAAACCCGGACCGGGCCGCCTGGCCACCCTTTGTGTGGGTGTCCGCTCCCCAGGCTCCGAAAGCCTTGCCAGCCCTTGTGATCGGGTGGCACCGCCCACCAGGCGTGTGAAAGAAAGAAGAAAAGAAGAAAAAACCCGGACCGGGCTGCCTGGCCACCCTTTGTGAGGGTGTCCGCTCCCCAGGCTCCGAAAGCCTTGCCAGCCCTTGTGATCGGGTGGCACCGCCCACCAGGCGTGTGAAAGAATGAAGAAAAGAAGAAAAAACCCGGACCGGGCCGCCTGGCCACCCTTTGTGTGGGTGTCCGCTCCCCAGGCTCCGAAAGCCTTGCCAGCCCTTGTGATCGGGTGGCACCGCCCACCAGGCGTGTGAAAGAAAGAAGAAAAGAAGAAAAAACCCGGACCGGGCTGCCTGGCCACCCTTTGTGAGGGTGTCCGCTCCCCAGGCTCCGAAAGCCTTGCCAGCCCTTGTGATCGGGTGGCACCGCCCACCAGGCGTGTGAAAGAAAGAAGAAAAGAAGAAAAAACCCGGACCGGGCCGCCTGGCCACCCTTTGTGAGGGTGTCCGCTCCCCAGGCTCCGAAAGCCTTGCCAGCCCTTGTGATCGGGTGGCACCGCCCACCAGGCGTGTGAAAGAAAGAAGTAAAGAAGAAAAAACCCGGACCGGGCCGCCTGGCCACCCTTTGTGCGGGTGTCCGCTCCCCAGGCTCCGAAAGCCTTGCCAGCCCTTGTGATCGGGTGGCACCGCCCACCAGGCGTGTGAAAGAAAGAAGAAAAGAAGAAAAAACCCGGACCGGGCCGCCTGGCCACCCTTTGTGAGGGTGTCCGCTCCCCAGGCTCCGAAATCCTTGCCAGCCCTTGTGATCGGGTGGCACCGCCCACCAGGCGTGTGAAAGAAAGAAGAAAAGAAGAAAAAACCCGGACCGGGCCGCCTGGCCACCCTTTGTGAGGGTGTCCGCTCCCCAGGCTCCGAAATCCTTGCCAGCCCTTGTGATCGGGTGGCACCGCCCACCAGGCGTGTGAAAGAAAGAAGAAAAGAAGAAAAAACCCGGACCGGGCCGCCTGGCCACCCTTTGTGAGGGTGTCCGCTCCCCAGGCTCCGAAAGCCTTGCCAGCCCTTGTGATCGGGTGGCACCGCCCACCAGGCGTGTGAAAGAAAGAAGAAAAGAAGAAAAAACCCGGACCGGGCCGCCTGGCCACCCTTTGTGCGGGTGTCCGCTCCCCAGGCTCCGAAAGCCTTGCCAGCCCTTGTGATCGGGTGGCACCGCCCACCAGGCGTGTGAAAGAAAGAAGAAAAGAAGAAAAAACCCGGACCGGGCCGCCTGGCCACCCTTTGTGAGGGTGTCCGCTCCCCAGGCTCCGAAAGCCTTGCCAGCCCTTGTGATCGGGTGGCACCGCCCACCAGGCGTGTGAAAGAAAGAAGAAAAGAAGAAAAAACCCGGACCGGGCCGCCTGGCCACCCTTTGTGCGGGTGTCCGCTCCCCAGGCTCCGAAAGCCTTGCCAGCCCTTGTGATCGGGTGGCACTGCCCACCAGGCGTGTGAAAGAAAGAAGAAAAGAAGAAAAAACCCGGACCGGGCCGCCTGGCCACCCTTTGTGCGGGTGTCCGCTCCCCAGGCTCCGAAAGCCTTGCCAGCCCTTGTGATCGGGTGGCACCGCCCACCAGGCGTGTGAAAGAAAGAAGAAAAGAAGAAAAAACCCGGACCGGGCCGCCTGGCCACCCTTTGTGCGGGTGTCCGCTCCCCAGGCTCCGAAAGCCTTGCCAGCCCTTGTGATGGGGTGGCACCGCCCACCAGGCGTGTGAAAGAAAGAAGAATAGAAGAAAAAACCCGGACCGGGCCGCCTGGCCACCCTTTGTGCGGGTGTCCGCTCCCCAGGCTCCGAAAGCCTTGCCAGCCCTTGTGATCGGGTGGCACCGCCCACCAGACGTGTGAAAGAAAGAAGAAAAGAAGAAAAAACCCGGACCGGGCCGCCTGGCCACCCTTTGTGAGGGTGTCCGCTCCCCAGGCTCCGAAAGCCTTGCCAGCCCTTGTGATCGGGTGGCACCGCCCACCAGGCGTGTGAAAGAAAGAAGAAAAGAAGAAAAAATCCGGACCGGGCCGCCTGGCCACCCTTTGTGAGGGTGTCCGCTCCCCAGGCTCCGAAAGCCTTGCCAGCCCTTGTGATCGGGTGGCACCGCCCACCAGGCGTGTGAAAGAAAGAAGAAAAGAAGAAAAAACCCGGACCGGGCCGCCTGGCCACCCTTTGTGCGGGTGTCCGCTCCCCAGGCTCCGAAAGCCTTGCCAGCCCTTGTGATCGGGTGGCACCGCCCACCAGGCGTGTGAAAGAAAGAAGAAAAGAAGAAAAAACCCGGACCGGGCCGCCTGGCCACCCTTTGTGCGGGTGTCCGCTCCCCAGGCTCCGAAAGCCTTGCCAGCCCTTGTGATGGGGTGGCACCGCCCACCAGGCGTGTGAAAGAATGAAGAAAAGAAGAAAAAACCCGGACCGGGCCGCCTGGCCACCCTTTGTGTGGGTGTCCGCTCCCCAGGCTCCGAAAGCCTTGCCAGCCCTTGTGATCGGGTGGCACCGCCCACCAGGCGTGTGAAAGAAAGAAGAAAAGAAGAAAAAACCCGGACCGGGCCGCCTGGCCACCCTTTGTGAGGGTGTCCGCTCCCCAGGCTCCGAAAGCCTTGCCAGCCCTTGTGATCGGGTGGCACCGCCCACCAGGCGTGTGAAAGAAAGAAGTAAAGAAGAAAAAACCCGGACCGGGCCGCCTGGCCACCCTTTGTGCGGGTGTCCGCTCCCCAGGCTCCGAAAGCCTTGCCAGCCCTTGTGATCGGGTGGCACCGCCCACCAGGCGTGTGAAAGAAAGAAGAAAAGAAGAAAAAACCCGGACCGGGCCGCCTGGCCACCCTTTGTGAGGGTGTCCGCTCCCCAGGCTCCGAAAGCCTTGCCAGCCCTTGTGATCGGGTGGCACCGCCCACCAGGCGTGTGAAAGAAAGAAGTAAAGAAGAAAAAACCCGGACCGGGCCGCCTGGCCACCCTTTGTGCGGGTGTCCGCTCCCCAGGCTCCGAAAGCCTTGCCAGCCCTTGTGATCGGGTGGCACCGCCCACCAGGCGTGTGAAAGAAAGAAGAAAAGAAGAAAAAACCCGGACCGGGCCGCCTGGCCACCCTTTGTGAGGGTGTCCGCTCCCCAGGCTCCGAAAGCCTTGCCAGCCCTTGTGATCGGGTGGCACCGCCCACCAGGCGTGTGAAAGAAAGAAGAAAAGAAGAAAAAACCCGGACCGGGCCGCCTGGCCACCCTTTGTGAGGGTGTCCGCTCCCCAGGCTACGAAAGCCTTGCCAGCCCTTGTGATCGGGTGGCACCGCCCACCAGGCGTGTGAAAGAAAGAAGAATAGAAGAAAAAACCCGGACCGGGCCGCCTGGCCACCCTTTGTGCGGGTGTCCGCTCCCCAGGCTCCGAAAGCCTTGCCAGCCCTTGTGATCGGGTGGCACCGCCCACCAGACGTGTGAAAGAAAGAAGAAAAGAAGAAAAAACCCGGACCGGGCCGCCTGGCCACCCTTTGTGAGGGTGTCCGCTCCCCAGGCTCCGAAAGCCTTGCCAGCCCTTGTGATCGGGTGGCACCGCCCACCAGGCGTGTGAAAGAAAGAAGAAAAGAAGAAAAAATCCGGACCGGGCCGCCTGGCCACCCTTTGTGAGGGTGTCCGCTCCCCAGGCTCCGAAAGCCTTGCCAGCCCTTGTGATCGGGTGGCACCGCCCACCAGGCGTGTGAAAGAAAGAAGAAAAGAAGAAAAAACCCGGACCGGGCCGCCTGGCCACCCTTTGTGCGGGTGTCCGCTCCCCAGGCTCCGAAAGCCTTGCCAGCCCTTGTGATCGGGTGGCACCGCCCACCAGGCGTGTGAAAGAAAGAAGAAAAGAAGAAAAAACCCGGACCGGGCCGCCTGGCCACCCTTTGTGCGGGTGTCCGCTCCCCAGGCTCCGAAAGCCTTGCCAGCCCTTGTGATGGGGTGGCACCGCCCACCAGGCGTGTGAAAGAATGAAGAAAAGAAGAAAAAACCCGGACCGGGCCGCCTGGCCACCCTTTGTGTGGGTGTCCGCTCCCCAGGCTCCGAAAGCCTTGCCAGCCCTTGTGATCGGGTGGCACCGCCCACCAGGCGTGTGAAAGAAAGAAGAAAAGAAGAAAAAACCCGGACCGGGCCGCCTGGCCACCCTTTGTGAGGGTGTCCGCTCCCCAGGCTCCGAAAGCCTTGCCAGCCCTTGTGATCGGGTGGCACCGCCCACCAGGCGTGTGAAAGAAAGAAGTAAAGAAGAAAAAACCCGGACCGGGCCGCCTGGCCACCCTTTGTGCGGGTGTCCGCTCCCCAGGCTCCGAAAGCCTTGCCAGCCCTTGTGATCGGGTGGCACCGCCCACCAGGCGTGTGAAAGAAAGAAGAAAAGAAGAAAAAACCCGGACCGGGCCGCCTGGCCACCCTTTGTGAGGGTGTCCGCTCCCCAGGCTCCGAAAGCCTTGCCAGCCCTTGTGATCGGGTGGCACCGCCCACCAGGCGTGTGAAAGAAAGAAGTAAAGAAGAAAAAACCCGGACCGGGCCGCCTGGCCACCCTTTGTGCGGGTGTCCGCTCCCCAGGCTCCGAAAGCCTTGCCAGCCCTTGTGATCGGGTGGCACCGCCCACCAGGCGTGTGAAAGAAAGAAGAAAAGAAGAAAAAACCCGGACCGGGCCGCCTGGCCACCCTTTGTGAGGGTGTCCGCTCCCCAGGCTCCGAAATCCTTGCCAGCCCTTGTGATCGGGTGGCACCGCCCACCAGGCGTGTGAAAGAAAGAAGAAAAGAAGAAAAAACCCGGACCGGGCCGCCTGGCCACCCTTTGTGAGGGTGTCCGCTCCCCAGGCTCCGAAATCCTTGCCAGCCCTTGTGATCGGGTGGCACCGCCCACCAGGCGTGTGAAAGAAAGAAGAAAAGAAGAAAAAACCCGGACCGGGCCGCCTGGCCACCCTTTGTGAGGGTGTCCGCTCCCCAGGCTCCGAAAGCCTTGCCAGCCCTTGTGATCGGGTGGCACCGCCCACCAGGCGTGTGAAAGAAAGAAGAAAAGAAGAAAAAACCCGGACAGGGCCGCCTGGCCACCCTTTGTGCGGGTGTCCGCTCCCCAGGCTCCGAAAGCCTTGCCAGCCCTTGTGATCGGGTGGCACCGCCCACCAGGCGTGTGAAAGAAAGAAGAAAAGAAGAAAAAACCCGGCCGGGCCGCCTGGCCACCCTTTGTGAGGGTGTCCGCTCCCCAGGCTCCGAAAGCCTTGCCAGCCCTTGTGATCGGGTGGCACCGCCCACCAGGCGTGTGAAAGAAAGAAGAAAAGAAGAAAAAACCCGGACCGGGCCGCCTGGCCACCCTTTGTGCGGGTGTCCGCTCCCCAGGCTACGAAAGCCTTGCCAGCCCTTGTGATCGGGTGGCACCGCCCACCAGGCGTGTGAAAGAAAGAAGAAAAGAAGAAAAAACCCGGACCGGGCCGCCTGGCCACCCTTTGTGAGGGTGTCCGCTCCCCAGGCTCCGAAAGCCTTGCCAGCCCTTGTGATCGGGTGGCACCGCCCACCAGGCGTGTGAAAGAAAGAAGAAAAGAAGAAAAAACCCGGACCGGGCCGCCTGGCCACCCTTTGTGAGGGTGTCCGCTCCCCAGGCTACGAAAGCCTTGCCAGCCCTTGTGATCGGGTGGCACCGCCCACCAGGCGTGTGAAAGAAAGAAGAAAAGAAGAAAAAACCCGGACCGGGCCGCCTGGCCACCCTTTGTGCGGGTGTCCGCTCCCCAGGCTCCGAAAGCCTTGCCAGCCCTTGTGATCGGGTGGCACCGCCCACCAGGCGTGTGAAAGAAAGAAGAAAAGAAGAAAAAACCCGGACCGGGCCGCCTGGCCACCCTTTGTGAGGGTGTCCGCTCCCCAGGCTACGAAAGCCTTGCCAGCCCTTGTGATCGGGTGGCACCGCCCACCAGGCGTGTGAAAGAAAGAAGAAAAGAAGAAAAAACCCGGACCGGGCCGCCTGGCCACCCTTTGTGCGGGTGTCCGCTCCCCAGGCTCCGAAAGCCTTGCCAGCCCTTGTGATGGGGTGGCACCGCCCACCAGGCGTGTGAAAGAAAGAAGAAAAGAAGAAAAAACCCGGACCGGGCCGCCTGGCCACCCTTTGTGCGGGTGTCCGCTCCCCAGGCTCCGAAAGCCTTGCCAGCCCTTGTGATGGGGTGGCACCGCCCACCAGGCGTGTGAAAGAAAGAAGAATAGAAGAAAAAACCCGGACCGGGCCGCCTGGCCACCCTTTGTGCGGGTGTCCGCTCCCCAGGCTCCGAAAGCCTTGCCAGCCCTTGTGATCGGGTGGCACCGCCCACCAGGCGTGTGAAAGAAAGAAGAAAAGAAGAAAAAACCCGGACCGGGCCGCCTGGCCACCCTTTGTGAGGGTGTCCGCTCCCCAGGCTCCGAAAGCCTTGCCAGCCCTTGTGATCGGGTGGCACCGCCCACCAGGCGTGTGAAAGAAAGAAGAAAAGAAGAAAAAACCCGGACCGGGCCGCCTGGCCACCCTTTGTGCGGGTGTCCGCTCCCCAGGCTCCGAAAGCCTTGCCAGCCCTTGTGATGGGGTGGCACCGCCCACCAGGCGTGTGAAAGAAAGAAGAATAGAAGAAAAAACCCGGACCGGGCCGCCTGGCCACCCTTTGTGCGGGTGTCCGCTCCCCAGGCTCCGAAAGCCTTGCCAGCCCTTGTGATCGGGTGGCACCGCCCACCAGACGTGTGAAAGAAAGAAGAAAAGAAGAAAAAACCCGGACCGGGCCGCCTGGCCACCCTTTGTGAGGGTGTCCGCTCCCCAGGCTCCGAAAGCCTTGCCAGCCCTTGTGATCGGGTGGCACCGCCCACCAGGCGTGTGAAAGAAAGAAGAAAAGAAGAAAAAACCCGGACCGGGCCGCCTGGCCACCCTTTGTGAGGGTGTCCGCTCCCCAGGCTCCGAAAGCCTTGCCAGCCCTTGTGATCGGGTGGCACCGCCCACCAGGCGTGTGAAAGAAAGAAGAAAAGAAGAAAAAACCCGGACCGGGCCGCCTGGCCACCCTTTGTGCGGGTGTCCGCTCCCCAGGCTCCGAAAGCCTTGCCAGCCCTTGTGATCGGGTGGCACCGCCCACCAGGCGTGTGAAAGAAAGAAGAAAAGAAGAAAAAACCCGGACCGGGCCGCCTGGCCACCCTTTGTGCGGGTGTCCGCTCCCCAGGCTCCGAAAGCCTTGCCAGCCCTTGTGATGGGGTGGCACCGCCCACCAGGCGTGTGAAAGAATGAAGAAAAGAAGAAAAAACCCGGACCGGGCCGCCTGGCCACCCTTTGTGTGGGTGTCCGCTCCCCAGGCTCCGAAAGCCTTGCCAGCCCTTGTGATCGGGTGGCACCGCCCACCAGGCGTGTGAAAGAAAGAAGAAAAGAAGAAAAAACCCGGACCGGGCCGCCTGGCCACCCTTTGTGAGGGTGTCCGCTCCCCAGGCTCCGAAAGCCTTGCCAGCCCTTGTGATCGGGTGGCACCGCCCACCAGGCGTGTGAAAGAAAGAAGTAAAGAAGAAAAAACCCGGACCGGGCCGCCTGGCCACCCTTTGTGCGGGTGTCCGCTCCCCAGGCTCCGAAAGCCTTGCCAGCCCTTGTGATCGGGTGGCACCGCCCACCAGGCGTGTGAAAGAAAGAAGAAAAGAAGAAAAAACCCGGACCGGGCCGCCTGGCCACCCTTTGTGAGGGTGTCCGCTCCCCAGGCTCCGAAATCCTTGCCAGCCCTTGTGATCGGGTGGCACCGCCCACCAGGCGTGTGAAAGAAAGAAGAAAAGAAGAAAAAACCCGGACCGGGCCGCCTGGCCACCCTTTGTGAGGGTGTCCGCTCCCCAGGCTCCGAAATCCTTGCCAGCCCTTGTGATCGGGTGGCACCGCCCACCAGGCGTGTGAAAGAAAGAAGAAAAGAAGAAAAAACCCGGACCGGGCCGCCTGGCCACCCTTTGTGAGGGTGTCCGCTCCCCAGGCTCCGAAAGCCTTGCCAGCCCTTGTGATCGGGTGGCACCGCCCACCAGGCGTGTGAAAGAAAGAAGAAAAGAAGAAAAAACCCGGACCGGGCCGCCTGGCCACCCTTTGTGCGGGTGTCCGCTCCCCAGGCTCCGAAAGCCTTGCCAGCCCTTGTGATCGGGTGGCACCGCCCACCAGGCGTGTGAAAGAAAGAAGAAAAGAAGAAAAAACCCGGACCGGGCCGCCTGGCCACCCTTTGTGAGGGTGTCCGCTCCCCAGGCTCCGAAATCCTTGCCAGCCCTTGTGATCGGGTGGCACCGCCCACCAGGCGTGTGAAAGAAAGAAGAAAAGAAGAAAAAACCCGGACCGGGCCGCCTGGCCACCCTTTGTGAGGGTGTCCGCTCCCCAGGCTCCGAAATCCTTGCCAGCCCTTGTGATCGGGTGGCACCGCCCACCAGGCGTGTGAAAGAAAGAAGAAAAGAAGAAAAAACCCGGACCGGGCCGCCTGGCCACCCTTTGTGAGGGTGTCCGCTCCCCAGGCTCCGAAAGCCTTGCCAGCCCTTGTGATCGGGTGGCACCGCCCACCAGGCGTGTGAAAGAAAGAAGAAAAGAAGAAAAAACCCGGACCGGGCCGCCTGGCCACCCTTTGTGCGGGTGTCCGCTCCCCAGGCTCCGAAAGCCTTGCCAGCCCTTGTGATCGGGTGGCACCGCCCACCAGGCGTGTGAAAGAAAGAAGAAAAGAAGAAAAAACCCGGACCGGGCCGCCTGGCCACCCTTTGTGAGGGTGTCCGCTCCCCAGGCTCCGAAAGCCTTGCCAGCCCTTGTGATCGGGTGGCACCGCCCACCAGGCGTGTGAAAGAAAGAAGAAAAGAAGAAAAAACCCGGACCGGGCCGCCTGGCCACCCTTTGTGCGGGTGTCCGCTCCCCAGGCTCCGAAAGCCTTGCCAGCCCTTGTGATGGGGTGGCACCGCCCACCAGGCGTGTGAAAGAAAGAAGAAAAGAAGAAAAAACCCGGACCGGGCCGCCTGGCCACCCTTTGTGCGGGTGTCCGCTCCCCAGGCTCCGAAAGCCTTGCCAGCCCTTGTGATGGGGTGGCACCGCCCACCAGGCGTGTGAAAGAAAGAAGAATAGAAGAAAAAACCCGGACCGGGCCGCCTGGCCACCCTTTGTGCGGGTGTCCGCTCCCCAGGCTCCGAAAGCCTTGCCAGCCCTTGTGATCGGGTGGCACCGCCCACCAGGCGTGTGAAAGAAAGAAGAAAAGAAGAAAAAACCCGGACCGGGCCGCCTGGCCACCCTTTGTGCGGGTGTCCGCTCCCCAGGCTCCGAAAGCCTTGCCAGCCCTTGTGATCGGGTGGCACCGCCCACCAGGCGTGTGAAAGAAAGAAGAAAAGAAGAAAAAACCCGGACCGGGCCGCCTGGCCACCCTTTGTGCGGGTGTCCGCTCCCCAGGCTCCGAAAGCCTTGCCAGCCCTTGTGATCGGGTGGCACCGCCCACCAGGCGTGTGAAAGAAAGAAGAAAAGAAGAAAAAACCCGGACCGGGCCGCCTGGCCACCCTTTGTGCGGGTGTCCGCTCCCCAGGCTCCGAAAGCCTTGCCAGCCCTTGTGATCGGGTGGCACCGCCCACCAGGCGTGTGAAAGAAAGAAGAAAAGAAGAAAAAACCCGGACCGGGCCGCCTGGCCACCCTTTGTGCGGGTGTCCGCTCCCCAGGCTCCGAAAGCCTTGCCAGCCCTTGTGATCGGGTGGCACCGCCCACCAGGCGTGTGAAAGAAAGAAGAAAAGAAGAAAAAACCCGGACCGGGCCGCCTGGCCACCCTTTGTGCGGGTGTCCGCTCCCCAGGCTCCGAAAGCCTTGCCAGCCCTTGTGATGGGGTGGCACCGCCCACCAGGCGTGTGAAAGAAAGAAGAAAAGAAGAAAAAACCCGGACCGGGCCGCCTGGCCACCCTTTGTGCGGGTGTCCGCTCCCCAGGCTCCAAAAGCCTTGCCAGCCCTTGTGATGGGGTGGCACCGCCCACCAGGCGTGTGAAAGAAAGAAGAAAAGAAGAAAAAACCCGGACCGGGCCGCCTGGCCACCCTTTGTGCGGGTGTCCGCTCCCCAGGCTCCGAAAGCCTTGCCAGCCCTTGTGATGGGGTGGCACCGCCCACCAGGCGTGTGAAAGAAAGAAGAATAGAAGAAAAAACCCGGACCGGGCCGCCTGGCCACCCTTTGTGCGGGTGTCCGCTCCCCAGGCTCCGAAAGCCTTGCCAGCCCTTGTGATGGGGTGGCACCGCCCACCAGGCGTGTGAAAGAAAGAAGAATAGAAGAAAAAACCCGGACCGGGCCGCCTGGCCACCCTTTGTGCGGGTGTCCGCTCCCCAGGCTCCGAAAGCCTTGCCAGCCCTTGTGATCGGGTGGCACCGCCCACCAGGCGTGTGAAAGAAAGAAGAAAAGAAGAAAAAACCCGGACCGGGCCGCCTGGCCACCCTTTGTGCGGGTGTCCGCTCCCCAGGCTCCGAAAGCCTTGCCAGCCCTTGTGATCGGGTGGCACCGCCCACCAGGCGTGTGAAAGAAAGAAGAAAAGAAGAAAAAACCCGGACCGGGCCGCCTGGCCACCCTTTGTGCGGGTGTCCGCTCCCCAGGCTCCGAAAGCCTTGCCAGCCCTTGTGATCGGGTGGCACCGCCCACCAGGCGTGTGAAAGAAAGAAGAAAAGAAGAAAAAACCCGGACCGGGCCGCCTGGCCACCCTTTGTGCGGGTGTCCGCTCCCCAGGCTCCGAAAGCCTTGCCAGCCCTTGTGATGGGGTGGCACCGCCCACCAGGCGTGTGAAAGAAAGAAGAAAAGAAGAAAAAACCCGGACCGGGCCGCCTGGCCACCCTTTGTGCGGGTGTCCGCTCCCCAGGCTCCAAAAGCCTTGCCAGCCCTTGTGATCGGGTGGCACCGCCCACCAGGCGTGTGAAAGAAAGAAGAAAAGAAGAAAAAACCCGGACCGGGCCGCCTGGCCACCCTTTGTGAGGGTGTCCGCTCCCCAGGCTCCGAAAGCCTTGCCAGCCCTTGTGATCGGGTGGCACCGCCCACCAGGCGTGTGAAAGAAAGAAGTAAAGAAGAAAAAACCCGGACCGGGCCGCCTGGCCACCCTTTGTGCGGGTGTCCGCTCCCCAGGCTCCGAAAGCCTTGCCAGCCCTTGTGATCGGGTGGCACCGCCCACCAGGCGTGTGAAAGAAAGAAGAAAAGAAGAAAAAACCCGGACCGGGCCGCCTGGCCACCCTTTGTGAGGGTGTCCGCTCCCCAGGCTCCGAAAGCCTTGCCAGCCCTTGTGATGGGGTGGCACCGCCCACCAGGCGTGTGAAAGAAAGAAGAAAAGAAGAAAAAACCCGGACCGGGCCGCCTGGCCACCCTTTGTGCGGGTGTCCGCTCCCCAGGCTCCGAAAGCCTTGCCAGCCCTTGTGATGGGGTGGCACCGCCCACCAGGCGTGTGAAAGAAAGAAGAAAAGAAGAAAAAACCCGGACCGGGCCGCCTGGCCACCCTTTGTGCGGGTGTCCGCTCCCCAGGCTCCGAAAGCCTTGCCAGCCCTTGTGATCGGGTGGCACCGCCCACCAGGCGTGTGAAAGAAAGAAGAAAAGAAGAAAAAACCCGGACCGGGCCGCCTGGCCACCCTTTGTGAGGGTGTCCGCTCCCCAGGCTCCGAAAGCCTTGCCAGCCCTTGTGATGGGGTGGCACCGCCCACCAGGCGTGTGAAAGAAAGAAGAAAAGAAGAAAAAACCCGGACCGGGCCGCCTGGCCACCCTTTGTGCGGGTGTCCGCTCCCCAGGCTCCGAAAGCCTTGCCAGCCCTTGTGATGGGGTGGCACCGCCCACCAGGCGTGTGAAAGAAAGAAGAAAAGAAGAAAAAACCCGGACCGGGCCGCCTGGCCACCCTTTGTGCGGGTGTCCGCTCCCCAGGCTCCGAAAGCCTTGCCAGCCCTTGTGATGGGGTGGCACCGCCCACCAGGCGTGTGAAAGAAAGAAGAAAAGAAGAAAAAACCCGGACCGGGCCGCCTGGCCACCCTTTGTGAGGGTGTCCGCTCCCCAGGCTCCGAAAGCCTTGCCAGCCCTTGTGATCGGGTGGCACCGCCCACCAGGCGTGTGAAAGAAAGAAGAAAAGAAGAAAAAACCCGGACCGGGCCGCCTGGCCACCCTTTGTGCGGGTGTCCGCTCCCCAGGCTCCGAAAGCCTTGCCAGCCCTTGTGATCGGGTGGCACCGCCCACCAGACGTGTGAAAGAAAGAAGAAAAGAAGAAAAAACCCGGACCGGGCCGCCTGGCCACCCTTTGTGCGGGTGTCCGCTCCCCAGGCTCCGAAAGCCTTGCCAGCCCTTGTGATCGGGTGGCACCGCCCACCAGGCGTGTGAAAGAAAGAAGAAAAGAAGAAAAAACCCGGACCGGGCCGCCTGGCCACCCTTTGTGCGGGTGTCCGCTCCCCAGGCTCCGAAAGCCTTGCCAGCCCTTGTGATAGGGTGGCACCGCCCACCAGGCGTGTGAAAGAATGAAGAAAAGAAGAAAAAACCCGGACCGGGCCGCCTGGCCACCCTTTGTGTGGGTGTCCGCTCCCCAGGCTCCGAAAGCCTTGCCAGCCCTTGTGATCGGGTGGCACCGCCCACCAGGCGTGTGAAAGAAAGAAGAAAAGAAGAAAAAACCCGGACCGGGCCGCCTGGCCACCCTTTGTGAGGGTGTCCGCTCCCCAGGCTCCGAAAGCCTTGCCAGCCCTTGTGATCGGGTGGCACCGCCCACCAGGCGTGTGAAAGAAAGAAGTAAAGAAGAAAAAACCCGGACCGGGCCGCCTGGCCACCCTTTGTGCGGGTGTCCGCTCCCCAGGCTCCGAAAGCCTTGCCAGCCCTTGTGATCGGGTGGCACCGCCCACCAGGCGTGTGAAAGAAAGAAGAAAAGAAGAAAAAACCCGGACCGGGCCGCCTGGCCACCCTTTGTGAGGGTGTCCGCTCCCCAGGCTCCGAAATCCTTGCCAGCCCTTGTGATCGGGTGGCACCGCCCACCAGGCGTGTGAAAGAAAGAAGAAAAGAAGAAAAAACCCGGACCGGGCCGCCTGGCCACCCTTTGTGAGGGTGTCCGCTCCCCAGGCTCCGAAATCCTTGCCAGCCCTTGTGATCGGGTGGCACCGCCCACCAGGCGTGTGAAAGAAAGAAGAAAAGAAGAAAAAACCCGGACCGGGCCGCCTGGCCACCCTTTGTGAGGGTGTCCGCTCCCCAGGCTCCGAAAGCCTTGCCAGCCCTTGTGATCGGGTGGCACCGCCCACCAGGCGTGTGAAAGAAAGAAGAAAAGAAGAAAAAACCCGGACCGGGCCGCCTGGCCACCCTTTGTGCGGGTGTCCGCTCCCCAGGCTCCGAAAGCCTTGCCAGCCCTTGTGATCGGGTGGCACCGCCCACCAGGCGTGTGAAAGAAAGAAGAAAAGAAGAAAAAACCCGGACCGGGCCGCCTGGCCACCCTTTGTGAGGGTGTCCGCTCCCCAGGCTCCGAAATCCTTGCCAGCCCTTGTGATCGGGTGGCACCGCCCACCAGGCGTGTGAAAGAAAGAAGAAAAGAAGAAAAAACCCGGACCGGGCCGCCTGGCCACCCTTTGTGAGGGTGTCCGCTCCCCAGGCTCCGAAAGCCTTGCCAGCCCTTGTGATCGGGTGGCACCGCCCACCAGGCGTGTGAAAGAAAGAAGAAAAGAAGAAAAAACCCGGACCGGGCCGCCTGGCCACCCTTTGTGAGGGTGTCCGCTCCCCAGGCTCCGAAAGCCTTGCCAGCCCTTGTGATCGGGTGGCACCGCCCACCAGGCGTGTGAAAGAAAGAAGAAAAGAAGAAAAAACCCGGACCGGGCCGCCTGGCCACCCTTTGTGCGGGTGTCCGCTCCCCAGGCTCCGAAAGCCTTGCCAGCCCTTGTGATGGGGTGGCACCGCCCACCAGGCGTGTGAAAGAAAGAAGAAAAGAAGAAAAAACCCGGACCGGGCCGCCTGGCCACCCTTTGTGCGGGTGTCCGCTCCCCAGGCTCCGAAAGCCTTGCCAGCCCTTGTGATGGGGTGGCACCGCCCACCAGGCGTGTGAAAGAAAGAAGAAAAGAAGAAAAAACCCGGACCGGGCCGCCTGGCCACCCTTTGTGCGGGTGTCCGCTCCCCAGGCTCCGAAAGCCTTGCCAGCCCTTGTGATCGGGTGGCACCGCCCACCAGACGTGTGAAAGAAAGAAGAAAAGAAGAAAAAACCCGGACCGGGCCGCCTGGCCACCCTTTGTGAGGGTGTCCGCTCCCCAGGCTCCGAAAGCCTTGCCAGCCCTTGTGATCGGGTGGCACCGCCCACCAGGCGTGTGAAAGAAAGAAGAAAAGAAGAAAAAACCCGGACCGGGCCGCCTGGCCACCCTTTGTGAGGGTGTCCGCTCCCCAGGCTACGAAAGCCTTGCCAGCCCTTGTGATCGGGTGGCACCGCCCACCAGGCGTGTGAAAGAAAGAAGAAAAGAAGAAAAAACCCGGACCGGGCCGCCTGGCCACCCTTTGTGCGGGTGTCCGCTCCCCAGGCTCCGAAAGCCTTGCCAGCCCTTGTGATGGGGTGGCACCGCCCACCAGGCGTGTGAAAGAAAGAAGAAAAGAAGAAAACACCCGGACCGGGCCGCCTGGCCACCCTTTGTGCGGGTGTCCGCTCCCCAGGCTCCGAAAGCCTTGCCAGCCCTTGTGATGGGGTGGCACCGCCCACCAGGCGTGTGAAAGAAAGAAGAATAGAAGAAAAAACCCGGACCGGGCCGCCTGGCCACCCTTTGTGCGGGTGTCCGCTCCCCAGGCTCCGAAAGCCTTGCCAGCCCTTGTGATCGGGTGGCACCGCCCACCAGGCGTGTGAAAGAAAGAAGAAAAGAAGAAAAAACCCGGACCGGGCCGCCTGGCCACCCTTTGTGCGGGTGTCCGCTCCCCAGGCTCCGAAAGCCTTGCCAGCCCTTGTGATCGGGTGGCACCGCCCACCAGGCGTGTGAAAGAAAGAAGAAAAGAAGAAAAAACCCGGACCGGGCCGCCTGGCCACCCTTTGTGAGGGTGTCCGCTCCCCAGGCTCCGAAAGCCTTGCCAGCCCTTGTGATCGGGTGGCACCGCCCACCAGGCGTGTGAAAGAAAGAAGAAAAGAAGAAAAAACCCGGACCGGGCCGCCTGGCCACCCTTTGTGCGGGTGTCCGCTCCCCAGGCTCCGAAAGCCTTGCCAGCCCTTGTGATGGGGTGGCACCGCCCACCAGGCGTGTGAAAGAAAGAAGAAAAGAAGAAAAAACCCGGACCGGGCCGCCTGGCCACCCTTTGTGCGGGTGTCCGCTCCCCAGGCTCCGAAAGCCTTGCCAGCCCTTGTGATCGGGTGGCACCGCCCACCAGGCGTGTGAAAGAAAGAAGAAAAGAAGAAAAAACCCGGACCGGGCCGCCTGGCCACCCTTTGTGCGGGTGTCCGCTCCCCAGGCTCCGAAAGCCTTGCCAGCCCTTGTGATGGGGTGGCACCGCCCACCAGGCGTGTGAAAGAAAGAAGAAAAGAAGAAAAAACCCGGACCGGGCCGCCTGGCCACCCTTTGTGAGGGTGTCCGCTCCCCAGGCTCCGAAAGCCTTGCCAGCCCTTGTGATCGGGTGGCACCGCCCACCAGGCGTGTGAAAGAAAGAAGAAAAGAAGAAAAAACCCGGACCGGGCCGCCTGGCCACCCTTTGTGCGGGTGTCCGCTCCCCAGGCTCCGAAAGCCTTGCCAGCCCTTGTGATGGGGTGGCACCGCCCACCAGGCGTGTGAAAGAAAGAAGAAAAGAAGAAAAAACCCGGACCGGGCCGCCTGGCCACCCTTTGTGCGGGTGTCCGCTCCCCAGGCTCCGAAAGCCTTGCCAGCCCTTGTGATGGGGTGGCACCGCCCACCAGGCGTGTGAAAGAAAGAAGAAAAGAAGAAAAAACCCGGACCGGGCCGCCTGGCCACCCTTTGTGCGGGTGTCCGCTCCCCAGGCTCCGAAAGCCTTGCCAGCCCTTGTGATCGGGTGGCACCGCCCACCAGGCGTGTGAAAGAAAGAAGAAAAGAAGAAAAAACCCGGACCGGGCCGCCTGGCCACCCTTTGTGAGGGTGTCCGCTCCCCAGGCTCCGAAAGCCTTGCCAGCCCTTGTGATCGGGTGGCACCGCCCACCAGGCGTGTGAAAGAAAGAAGAAAAGAAGAAAAAACCCGGACCGGGCCGCCTGGCCACCCTTTGTGCGGGTGTCCGCTCCCCAGGCTCCGAAAGCCTTGCCAGCCCTTGTGATCGGGTGGCACCGCCCACCAGACGTGTGAAAGAAAGAAGAAAAGAAGAAAAAACCCGGACCGGGCCGCCTGGCCACCCTTTGTGAGGGTGTCCGCTCCCCAGGCTCCGAAAGCCTTGCCAGCCCTTGTGATCGGGTGGCACCGCCCACCAGGCGTGTGAAAGAAAGAAGAAAAGAAGAAAAAACCCGGACCGGGCCGCCTGGCCACCCTTTGTGAGGGTGTCCGCTCCCCAGGCTACGAAAGCCTTGCCAGCCCTTGTGATCGGGTGGCACCGCCCACCAGGCGTGTGAAAGAAAGAAGAAAAGAAGAAAAAACCCGGACCGGGCCGCCTGGCCACCCTTTGTGCGGGTGTCCGCTCCCCAGGCTCCGAAAGCCTTGCCAGCCCTTGTGATGGGGTGGCACCGCCCACCAGGCGTGTGAAAGAAAGAAGAAAAGAAGAAAAAACCCGGACCGGGCCGCCTGGCCACCCTTTGTGCGGGTGTCCGCTCCCCAGGCTCCGAAAGCCTTGCCAGCCCTTGTGATGGGGTGGCACCGCCCACCAGGCGTGTGAAAGAAAGAAGAATAGAAGAAAAAACCCGGACCGGGCCGCCTGGCCACCCTTTGTGCGGGTGTCCGCTCCCCAGGCTCCGAAAGCCTTGCCAGCCCTTGTGATCGGGTGGCACCGCCCACCAGGCGTGTGAAAGAAAGAAGAAAAGAAGAAAAAACCCGGACCGGGCCGCCTGGCCACCCTTTGTGCGGGTGTCCGCTCCCCAGGCTCCAAAAGCCTTGCCAGCCCTTGTGATGGGGTGGCACCGCCCACCAGGCGTGTGAAAGAAAGAAGAAAAGAAGAAAAAACCCGGACCGGGCCGCCTGGCCACCCTTTGTGCGGGTGTCCGCTCCCCAGGCTCCGAAAGCCTTGCCAGCCCTTGTGATGGGGTGGCACCGCCCACCAGGCGTGTGAAAGAATGAAGAAAAGAAGAAAAAACCCGGACCGGGCCGCCTGGCCACCCTTTGTGTGGGTGTCCGCTCCCCAGGCTCCGAAAGCCTTGCCAGCCCTTGTGATCGGGTGGCACCGCCCACCAGGCGTGTGAAAGAAAGAAGAAAAGAAGAAAAAACCCGGACTGGGCCGCCTGGCCACCCTTTGTGAGGGTGTCCGCTCCCCAGGCTCCGAAAGCCTTGCCAACCCTTGTGATCGGGTGGCACCGCCCACCAGGCGTGTGAAAGAAAGAAGAAAAGAAGAAAAAACCCGGACCGGGCCGCCTGGCCACCCTCTGTGAGGGTGTCCGCTCCCCAGGCTCCGAAAGCCTTGCCAGCCCTTGTGATCGGGTGGCACCGCCCACCAGGCGTGTGAAAGAAAGAAGTAAAGAAGAAAAAACCCGGACCGGGCCGCCTGGCCACCCTTTGTGCGGGTGTCCGCTCCCCAGGCTCCGAAAGCCTTGCCAGCCCTTGTGATCGGGTGGCACCGCCCACCAGGCGTGTGAAAGAAAGAAGAAAAGAAGAAAAAACCCGGACCGGGCCGCCTGGCCACCCTTTGTGCGGGTGTCCGCTCCCCAGGCTCCGAAAGCCTTGCCAGCCCTTGTGATGGGGTGGCACCGCCCACCAGGCGTGTGAAAGAATGAAGAAAAGAAGAAAAAACCCGGACCGGGCCGCCTGGCCACCCTTTGTGAGGGTGTCCGCTCCCCAGGCTACGAAAGCCTTGCCAGCCCTTGTGATCGGGTGGCACCGCCCACCAGGCGTGTGAAAGAAAGAAGAAAAGAAGAAAAAACCCGGACCGGGCCGCCTGGCCACCCTTTGTGCGGGTGTCCGCTCCCCAGGCTCCGAAAGCCTTGCCAGCCCTTGTGATCGGGTGGCACCGCCCACCAGGCGTGTGAAAGAAAGAAGAAAAGAAGAAAAAACCCGGACCGGGCCGCCTGGCCACCCTTTGTGAGGGTGTCCGCTCCCCAGGCTACGAAAGCCTTGCCAGCCCTTGTGATCGGGTGGCACCGCCCACCAGGCGTGTGAAAGAAAGAAGAAAAGAAGAAAAAACCCGGACCGGGCCGCCTGGCCACCCTTTGTGCGGGTGTCCGCTCCCCAGGCTCCGAAAGCCTTGCCAGCCCTTGTGATGGGGTGGCACCGCCCACCAGGCGTGTGAAAGAAAGAAGAAAAGAAGAAAAAACCCGGACCGGGCCGCCTGGCCACCCTTTGTGCGGGTGTCCGCTCCCCAGGCTCCGAAAGCCTTGCCAGCCCTTGTGATGGGGTGGCACCGCCCACCAGGCGTGTGAAAGAAAGAAGAAAAGAAGAAAAAACCCGGACCGGGCCGCCTGGCCACCCTTTGTGCGGGTGTCCGCTCCCCAGGCTCCGAAAGCCTTGCCAGCCCTTGTGATGGGGTGGCACCGCCCACCAGGCGTGTGAAAGAAAGAAGAAAAGAAGAAAAAACCCGGACCGGGCCGCCTGGCCACCCTTTGTGCGGGTGTCCGCTCCCCAGGCTCCGAAAGCCTTGCCAGCCCTTGTGATCGGGTGGCACCGCCCACCAGGCGTGTGAAAGAAAGAAGAAAAGAAGAAAAAACCCGGACCGGGCCGCCTGGCCACCCTTTGTGAGGGTGTCCGCTCCCCAGGCTCCGAAAGCCTTGCCAGCCCTTGTGATCGGGTGGCACCGCCCACCAGGCGTGTGAAAGAAAGAAGAAAAGAAGAAAAAACCCGGACCGGGCCGCCTGGCCACCCTTTGTGAGGGTGTCCGCTCCCCAGGCTACGAAAGCCTTGCCAGCCCTTGTGATCGGGTGGCACCGCCCACCAGGCGTGTGAAAGAAAGAAGAAAAGAAGAAAAAACCCGGACCGGGCCGCCTGGCCACCCTTTGTGCGGGTGTCCGCTCCCCAGGCTCCGAAAGCCTTGCCAGCCCTTGTGATCGGGTGGCACCGCCCACCAGGCGTGTGAAAGAAAGAAGAAAAGAAGAAAAAACCCGGACCGGGCCGCCTGGCCACCCTTTGTGCGGGTGTCCGCTCCCCAGGCTCCGAAAGCCTTGCCAGCCCTTGTGATGGGGTGGCACCGCCCACCAGGCGTGTGAAAGAAAGAAGAAAAGAAGAAAAAACCCGGACCGGGCCGCCTGGCCACCCTTTGTGCGGGTGTCCGCTCCCCAGGCTCCGAAAGCCTTGCCAGCCCTTGTGATGGGGTGGCACCGCCCACCAGGCGTGTGAAAGAAAGAAGAAAAGAAGAAAAAACCCGGACCGGGCCGCCTGGCCACCCTTTGTGCGGGTGTCCGCTCCCCAGGCTCCGAAAGCCTTGCCAGCCCTTGTGATCGGGTGGCACCGCCCACCAGGCGTGTGAAAGAAAGAAGAAAAGAAGAAAAAACCCGGACCGGGCCGCCTGGCCACCCTTTGTGAGGGTGTCCGCTCCCCAGGCTCCGAAAGCCTTGCCAGCCCTTGTGATCGGGTGGCACCGCCCACCAGGCGTGTGAAAGAAAGAAGAAAAGAAGAAAAAACCCGGACCGGGCCGCCTGGCCACCCTTTGTGCGGGTGTCCGCTCCCCAGGCTCCGAAAGCCTTGCCAGCCCTTGTGATGGGGTGGCACCGCCCACCAGGCGTGTGAAAGAAAGAAGAATAGAAGAAAAAACCCGGACCGGGCCGCCTGGCCACCCTTTGTGCGGGTGTCCGCTCCCCAGGCTCCGAAAGCCTTGCCAGCCCTTGTGATCGGGTGGCACCGCCCACCAGACGTGTGAAAGAAAGAAGAAAAGAAGAAAAAACCCGGACCGGGCCGCCTGGCCACCCTTTGTGCGGGTGTCCGCTCCCCAGGCTCCGAAAGCCTTGCCAGCCCTTGTGATCGGGTGGCACCGCCCACCAGGCGTGTGAAAGAAAGAAGAAAAGAAGAAAAAACCCGGACCGGGCCGCCTGGCCACCCTTTGTGCGGGTGTCCGCTCCCCAGGCTCCGAAAGCCTTGCCAGCCCTTGTGATAGGGTGGCACCGCCCACCAGGCGTGTGAAAGAATGAAGAAAAGAAGAAAAAACCCGGACCGGGCCGCCTGGCCACCCTTTGTGTGGGTGTCCGCTCCCCAGGCTCCGAAAGCCTTGCCAGCCCTTGTGATCGGGTGGCACCGCCCACCAGGCGTGTGAAAGAAAGAAGAAAAGAAGAAAAAACCCGGACCGGGCCGCCTGGCCACCCTTTGTGAGGGTGTCCGCTCCCCAGGCTCCGAAAGCCTTGCCAGCCCTTGTGATCGGGTGGCACCGCCCACCAGGCGTGTGAAAGAAAGAAGTAAAGAAGAAAAAACCCGGACCGGGCCGCCTGGCCACCCTTTGTGCGGGTGTCCGCTCCCCAGGCTCCGAAAGCCTTGCCAGCCCTTGTGATCGGGTGGCACCGCCCACCAGGCGTGTGAAAGAAAGAAGAAAAGAAGAAAAAACCCGGACCGGGCCGCCTGGCCACCCTTTGTGAGGGTGTCCGCTCCCCAGGCTCCGAAATCCTTGCCAGCCCTTGTGATCGGGTGGCACCGCCCACCAGGCGTGTGAAAGAAAGAAGAAAAGAAGAAAAAACCCGGACCGGGCCGCCTGGCCACCCTTTGTGAGGGTGTCCGCTCCCCAGGCTCCGAAATCCTTGCCAGCCCTTGTGATCGGGTGGCACCGCCCACCAGGCGTGTGAAAGAAAGAAGAAAAGAAGAAAAAACCCGGACCGGGCCGCCTGGCCACCCTTTGTGAGGGTGTCCGCTCCCCAGGCTCCGAAAGCCTTGCCAGCCCTTGTGATCGGGTGGCACCGCCCACCAGGCGTGTGAAAGAAAGAAGAAAAGAAGAAAAAACCCGGACCGGGCCGCCTGGCCACCCTTTGTGCGGGTGTCCGCTCCCCAGGCTCCGAAAGCCTTGCCAGCCCTTGTGATCGGGTGGCACCGCCCACCAGGCGTGTGAAAGAAAGAAGAAAAGAAGAAAAAACCCGGACCGGGCCGCCTGGCCACCCTTTGTGAGGGTGTCCGCTCCCCAGGCTCCGAAATCCTTGCCAGCCCTTGTGATCGGGTGGCACCGCCCACCAGGCGTGTGAAAGAAAGAAGAAAAGAAGAAAAAACCCGGACCGGGCCGCCTGGCCACCCTTTGTGAGGGTGTCCGCTCCCCAGGCTCCGAAATCCTTGCCAGCCCTTGTGATCGGGTGGCACCGCCCACCAGGCGTGTGAAAGAAAGAAGAAAAGAAGAAAAAACCCGGACCGGGCCGCCTGGCCACGCTTTGTGAGGGTGTCCGCTCCCCAGGCTCCGAAAGCCTTGCCAGCCCTTGTGATCGGGTGGCACCGCCCACCAGGCGTGTGAAAGAAAGAAGAAAAGAAGAAAAAACCCGGACCGGGCCGCCTGGCCACCCTTTGTGCGGGTGTCCGCTCCCCAGGCTCCGAAAGCCTTGCCAGCCCTTGTGATCGGGTGGCACCGCCCACCAGGCGTGTGAAAGAAAGAAGAAAAGAAGAAAAAACCCGGACCGGGCCGCCTGGCCACCCTTTGTGAGGGTGTCCGCTCCCCAGGCTCCGAAAGCCTTGCCAGCCCTTGTGATCGGGTGGCACCGCCCACCAGGCGTGTGAAAGAAAGAAGAAAAGAAGAAAAAACCCGGACCGGGCCGCCTGGCCACCCTTTGTGCGGGTGTCCGCTCCCCAGGCTCCGAAAGCCTTGCCAGCCCTTGTGATGGGGTGGCACCGCCCACCAGGCGTGTGAAAGAAAGAAGAAAAGAAGAAAAAACCCGGACCGGGCCGCCTGGCCACCCTTTGTGCGGGTGTCCGCTCCCCAGGCTCCGAAAGCCTTGCCAGCCCTTGTGATGGGGTGGCACCGCCCACCAGGCGTGTGAAAGAAAGAAGAAAAGAAGAAAAAACCCGGACCGGGCCGCCTGGCCACGCTTTGTGAGGGTGTCCGCTCCCCAGGCTCCGAAAGCCTTGCCAGCCCTTGTGATCGGGTGGCACCGCCCACCAGGCGTGTGAAAGAAAGAAGAAAAGAAGAAAAAACCCGGACCGGGCCGCCTGGCCACCCTTTGTGCGGGTGTCCGCTCCCCAGGCTCCGAAAGCCTTGCCAGCCCTTGTGATGGGGTGGCACCGCCCACCAGGCGTGTGAAAGAAAGAAGAAAAGAAGAAAAAACCCGGACCGGGCCGCCTGGCCACCCTTTGTGCGGGTGTCCGCTCCCCAGGCTCCGAAAGCCTTGCCAGCCCTTGTGATGGGGTGGCACCGCCCACCAGGCGTGTGAAAGAAAGAAGAAAAGAAGAAAAAACCCGGACCGGGCCGCCTGGCCACCCTTTGTGCGGGTGTCCGCTCCCCAGGCTCCGAAAGCCTTGCCAGCCCTTGTGATCGGGTGGCACCGCCCACCAGACGTGTGAAAGAAAGAAGAAAAGAAGAAAAAACCCGGACCGGGCCGCCTGGCCACCCTTTGTGAGGGTGTCCGCTCCCCAGGCTCCGAAAGCCTTGCCAGCCCTTGTGATCGGGTGGCACCGCCCACCAGGCGTGTGAAAGAAAGAAGAAAAGAAGAAAAAACCCGGACCGGGCCGCCTGGCCACCCTTTGTGAGGGTGTCCGCTCCCCAGGCTACGAAAGCCTTGCCAGCCCTTGTGATCGGGTGGCACCGCCCACCAGGCGTGTGAAAGAAAGAAGAAAAGAAGAAAAAACCCGGACCGGGCCGCCTGGCCACCCTTTGTGCGGGTGTCCGCTCCCCAGGCTCCGAAAGCCTTGCCAGCCCTTGTGATGGGGTGGCACCGCCCACCAGGCGTGTGAAAGAAAGAAGAAAAGAAGAAAACACCCGGACCGGGCCGCCTGGCCACCCTTTGTGCGGGTGTCCGCTCCCCAGGCTCCGAAAGCCTTGCCAGCCCTTGTGATGGGGTGGCACCGCCCACCAGGCGTGTGAAAGAAAGAAGAATAGAAGAAAAAACCCGGACCGGGCCGCCTGGCCACCCTTTGTGCGGGTGTCCGCTCCCCAGGCTCCGAAAGCCTTGCCAGCCCTTGTGATCGGGTGGCACCGCCCACCAGGCGTGTGAAAGAAAGAAGAAAAGAAGAAAAAACCCGGACCGGGCCGCCTGGCCACCCTTTGTGCGGGTGTCCGCTCCCCAGGCTCCGAAAGCCTTGCCAGCCCTTGTGATCGGGTGGCACCGCCCACCAGGCGTGTGAAAGAAAGAAGAAAAGAAGAAAAAACCCGGACCGGGCCGCCTGGCCACCCTTTGTGAGGGTGTCCGCTCCCCAGGCTCCGAAAGCCTTGCCAGCCCTTGTGATCGGGTGGCACCGCCCACCAGGCGTGTGAAAGAAAGAAGAAAAGAAGAAAAAACCCGGACCGGGCCGCCTGGCCACCCTTTGTGCGGGTGTCCGCTCCCCAGGCTCCGAAAGCCTTGCCAGCCCTTGTGATGGGGTGGCACCGCCCACCAGGCGTGTGAAAGAAAGAAGAAAAGAAGAAAAAACCCGGACCGGGCCGCCTGGCCACCCTTTGTGCGGGTGTCCGCTCCCCAGGCTCCGAAAGCCTTGCCAGCCCTTGTGATGGGGTGGCACCGCCCACCAGGCGTGTGAAAGAAAGAAGAATAGAAGAAAAAACCCGGACCGGGCCGCCTGGCCACCCTTTGTGCGGGTGTCCGCTCCCCAGGCTCCGAAAGCCTTGCCAGCCCTTGTGATCGGGTGGCACCGCCCACCAGACGTGTGAAAGAAAGAAGAAAAGAAGAAAAAACCCGGACCGGGCCGCCTGGCCACCCTTTGTGAGGGTGTCCGCTCCCCAGGCTCCGAAAGCCTTGCCAGCCCTTGTGATCGGGTGGCACCGCCCACCAGGCGTGTGAAAGAAAGAAGAAAAGAAGAAAAAACCCGGACCGGGCCGCCTGGCCACCCTTTGTGAGGGTGTCCGCTCCCCAGGCTCCGAAAGCCTTGCCAGCCCTTGTGATCGGGTGGCACCGCCCACCAGGCGTGTGAAAGAAAGAAGAAAAGAAGAAAAAACCCGGACCGGGCCGCCTGGCCACCCTTTGTGAGGGTGTCCGCTCCCCAGGCTACGAAAGCCTTGCCAGCCCTTGTGATCGGGTGGCACCGCCCACCAGGCGTGTGAAAGAAAGAAGAATAGAAGAAAAAACCCGGACCGGGCCGCCTGGCCACCCTTTGTGCGGGTGTCCGCTCCCCAGGCTCCGAAAGCCTTGCCAGCCCTTGTGATCGGGTGGCACCGCCCACCAGGCGTGTGAAAGAAAGAAGAAAAGAAGAAAAAACCCGGACCGGGCCGCCTGGCCACCCTTTGTGAGGGTGTCCGCTCCCCAGGCTCCGAAAGCCTTGCCAGCCCTTGTGATCGGGTGGCACCGCCCACCAGGCGTGTGAAAGAAAGAAGAAAAGAAGAAAAAACCCGGACCGGGCCGCCTGGCCACCCTTTGTGAGGGTGTCCGCTCCCCAGGCTACGAAAGCCTTGCCAGCCCTTGTGATCGGGTGGCACCGCCCACCAGGCGTGTGAAAGAAAGAAGAAAAGAAGAAAAAACCCGGACCGGGCCGCCTGGCCACCCTTTGTGCGGGTGTCCGCTCCCCAGGCTCCGAAAGCCTTGCCAGCCCTTGTGATGGGGTGGCACCGCCCACCAGGCGTGTGAAAGAAAGAAGAAAAGAAGAAAAAACCCGGACCGGGCCGCCTGGCCACCCTTTGTGCGGGTGTCCGCTCCCCAGGCTCCGAAAGCCTTGCCAGCCCTTGTGATGGGGTGGCACCGCCCACCAGGCGTGTGAAAGAAAGAAGAATAGAAGAAAAAACCCGGACCGGGCCGCCTGGCCACCCTTTGTGCGGGTGTCCGCTCCCCAGGTTCCGAAAGCCTTGCCAGCCCTTGTGATCGGGTGGCACCGCCCACCAGGCGTGTGAAAGAAAGAAGAAAAGAAGAAAAAACCCGGACCGGGCCGCCTGGCCACCCTTTGTGAGGGTGTCCGCTCCCCAGGCTCCGAAAGCCTTGCCAGCCCTTGTGATCGGGTGGCACCGCCCACCAGGCGTGTGAAAGAAAGAAGAAAAGAAGAAAAAACCCGGACCGGGCCGCCTGGCCACCCTTTGTGCGGGTGTCCGCTCCCCAGGCTCTGAAAGCCTTGCCAGCCCTTGTGATCGGGTGGCACCGCCCACCAGGCGTGTGAAAGAAAGAAGAAAAGAAGAAAAAACCCGGACCGGGCCGCCTGGCCACCCTTTGTGAGGGTGTCCGCTCCCCAGGCTCCGAAAGCCTTGCCAGCTCTTGTGATCGGGTGGCACCGCCCACCAGGCGTGTGAAAGAAAGAAGAAAAGAAGAAAAAACCCGGATCGGGCCGCCTGGCCACCCTTTGTGAGGGTGTCCGCTCCCCAGGCTCCGAAATCCTTGCCAGCCCTTGTGATCGGGTGGCACCGCCCACCAGGCGTGTGAAAGAAAAAAGAAAAGAAGAAAAAACCCGGACCGGGCCGCCTGGCCACCCTTTGTGCGGGTGTCCGCTCCCCAGGCTCCGAAAGCCTTGCCAGCCCTTGTGATGGGGTGGCACCGCCCACCAGGCGTGTGAAAGAAAGAAGAAAAGAAGAAAAAACCCGGACCGGGCCGCCTGGCCACCCTTTGTGCGGGTGTCCGCTCCCCAGGCTCCGAAAGCCTTGCCAGCCCTTGTGATCGGGTGGCACCGCCCACCAGGCGTGTGAAAGAAAGAAGAAAAGAAGAAAAAACCCGGACCGGGCCGCCTGGCCACCCTTTGTGTGGGTGTCCGCTCCCCAGGCTCCGAAAGCCTTGCCAGCCCTTGTGATCGGGTGGCACCGCCCACCAGGCGTGTGAAAGAAAGAAGAAAAGAAGAAAAAACCCGGACCGGGCCGCCTGGCCACCCTTTGTGCGGGTGTCCGCTCCCCAGGCTCCGAAAGCCTTGCCAGCCCTTGTGATCGGGTGGCACCGCCCACCAGGCGTGTGAAAGAAAGAAGAAAAGAAGAAAAAACCCGGACCGGGCCGCCTGGCCACCCTTTGTGAGGATGTCCGCTCCCCAGGCTACGAAAGCCTTGCCAGCCCTTGTGATCGGGTGGCACCGCCCACCAGGCGTGTGAAAGAAAGAAGAAAAGAAGAAAAAACCCGGACCGGGCCGCCTGGCCACCCTTTGTGCGGGTGTCCGCTCCCCAGGCTCCGAAAGCCTTGCCAGCCCTTGTGATCGGGTGGCACCGCCCACCAGGCGTGTGAAAGAAAGAAGAAAAGAAGAAAAAACCCGGACCGGGCCGCCTGGCCACCCTTTGTGAGGGTGTCCGCTCCCCAGGCTCCGAAAGCCTTGCCAGCCCTTGTGATCGGGTGGCACCGCCCACCAGGCGTGTGAAAGAAAGAAGAAAAGAAGAAAAAACCCGGACCGGGCCGCCTGGCCACCCTTTGTGAGGGTGTCCGCTCCCCAGGCTCCGAAAGCCTTGCCAGCCCTTGTGATCGGGTGGCACCGCCCACCAGGCGTGTGAAAGAAAGAAGAAAAGAAGAAAAAACCCGGATCGGGCCGCCTGGCCACCCTTTGTGCGGGTGTCCGCTCCCCAGGCTCCGAAAGCCTTGCCAGCCCTTGTGATCGGGTGGCACCGCCCACCAGGCGTGTGAAAGAAAGAAGAAAAGAAGAAAAAACCCTGACCGGGCCGCCTGGCCACCCTTTGTGCGGGTGTCCGCTCCCCAGGCTCCGAAAGCCTTGCCAGCCCTTGTGATCGGGTGGCACCGCCCACCAGGCGTGTGAAAGAAAGAAGAAAAGAAGAAAAAACCCGGACCGGGCCGCCTGGCCACCCTTTGTGAGGGTGTCCGCTCCCCAGGCTCCGAAAGCCTTGCCAGCCCTTGTGATGGGGTGGCACCGCCCACCAGGCGTGTGAAAGAAAGAAGAAAAGAAGAAAAAACCCGGACCGGGCCGCCTGGCCACCCTTTGTGAGGGTGTCCGCTCCCCAGGCTACGAAAGCCTTGCCAGCCCTTGTGATCGGGTGGCACCGCCCACCAGGCGTGTGAAAGAAAGAAGAAAAAACCCGGACCGGGCCGCCTGGCCACCCTTTGTGAGGGTGTCCGCTCCCCAGGCTCCGAAAGCCTTGCCAGCCCTTGTGATCGGGTGGCACCGCCCACCAGGCGTGTGAAAGAAAGAAGAAAAGAAGAAAAAACCCGGACCGGGCCGCCTGGCCACCCTTTGTGCGGGTGTCCGCTCCCCAGGCTCCGAAAGCCTTGCCAGCTCTTGTGATCGGGTGGCACCGCCCACCAGGCGTGTGAAAGAAAGAAGAAAAGAAGAAAAAACCCGGACCGGGCCGCCTGGCCACCCTTTGTGAGGGTGTCCACTCCCCAGGCTACGAAAGCCTTGCCAGCCCTTGTGATCGGGTGGCACCGCCCACCAGGCGTGTGAAAGAAAGAAGAAAAGAAGAAAAAACCCGGACCGGGCCGCCTGGCCACCCTTTGTGCGGGTGTCCGCTCCCCAGGCTACGAAAGCCTTGCCAGCCCTTGTGATCGGGTGGCACCGCCCACCAGGCGTGTGAAAGAAAGAAGAAAAGAAGAAAAAACCCGGACCGGGCCGCCTGGCCACCCTTTGTGCGGGTGTCCGCTCCCCAGGCTCCGAAAGCCTTGCCAGCCCTTGTGATCGGGTGGCACCGCCCACCAGGCGTGTGAAAGAAAGAAGAAAAGAAGAAAAAACCCGGACCGGGCCGCCTGGCCACCCTTTGTGAGGGTGTCCGCTCCCCAGGCTACGAAAGCCTTGCCAGCCCTTGTGATCGGGTGGCACCGCCCACCAGGCGTGTGAAAGAAAGAAGAAAAGAAGAAAAAACCCGGACCGGGCCGCCTGGCCACCCTTTGTGCGGGTGTCCGCTCCCCAGGCTCCGAAAGCCTTGCCAGCCCTTGTGATGGGGTGGCACCGCCCACCAGGCGTGTGAAAGAAAGAAGAAAAGAAGAAAAAACCCGGACCGGGACGCCTGGCCACCCTTTGTGCGGGTGTCCGCTCCCCAGGCTCCGAAAGCCTTGCCAGCCCTTGTGATGGGGTGGCACCGCCCACCAGGCGTGTGAAAGAAAGAAGAATAGAAGAAAAAACCCGGACCGGGCCGCCTGGCCACCCTTTGTGCGGGTGTCCGCTCCCCAGGCTCCGAAAGCCTTGCCAGCCCTTGTGATCGGGTGGCACCGCCCACCAGGCGTGTGAAAGAAAGAAGAAAAGAAGAAAAAACCCGGACCGGGCCGCCTGGCCACCCTTTGTGAGGGTGTCCGCTCCCCAGGCTCCGAAAGCCTTGCCAGCCCTTGTGATCGGGTGGCACCGCCCACCAGGCGTGTGAAAGAAAGAAGAAAAGAAGAAAAAACCCGGACCGGGCCGCCTGGCCACCCTTTGTGAGGGTGTCCGCTCCCCAGGCTCCGAAAGCCTTGCCAGCCCTTGTGATGGGGTGGCACCGCCCACCAGGCGTGTGAAAGAAAGAAGAAAAGAAGAAAAAACCCGGACCGGGCCGCCTGGCCACCCTTTGTGAGGGTGTCCGCTCCCCAGGCTCCGAAAGCCTTGCCAGCCCTTGTGATCGGGTGGCACCGCCCACCAGGCGTGTGAAAGAAAGAAGAAAAGAAGAAAAAACCCAGACCGGGCCGCCTGGCCACCCTTTGTGAGGGTGTCCGCTCCCCAGGCTACGAAGGCCTTGCCAGCCCTTGTGATCGGGTGGCACCGCCCACCAGGCGTGTGAAAGAAAGAAGAAAAGAAGAAAAAACCCGGACCGGGCCGCCTGGCCACCCTTTGTGCGGGTGTCCGCTCCCCAGGCTCCGAAAGCCTTGCCAGCCCTTGTGATCGGGTGGCACCGCCCACCAGGCGTGTGAAAGAAAGAAGAAAAGAAGAAAAAACCCGGACCGGGCCGCCTGGCCACCCTTTGTGAGGGTGTCCGCTCCCCAGGCTCCGAAAGCCTTGCCAGCCCTTGTGATCGGGTGGCACCGCCCACCAGGCGTGTGAAAGAAAGAAGAAAAGAAGAAAAAACCCGGACCGGGCCGCCTGGCCACCCTTTGTGAGGGTGTCCGCTCCCCAGGCTACGAAAGCCTTGCCAGCCCTTGTGATCGGGTGGCACCGCCCACCAGGCGTGTGAAAGAAAGAAGAAAAGAAGAAAAAACCCGGACCGGGCCGCCTGGCCACCCTTTGTGCGGGTGTCCGCTCCCCAGGCTCCGAAAGCCTTGCCAGCCCTTGTGATCGGGTGGCACCGCCCACCAGGCGTGTGAAAGAAAGAAGAAAAGAAGAAAAAACCCGGACCGGGCCGCCTGGCCACCCTTTGTGCGGGTGTCCGCTCCCCAGGCTCCGAAAGCCTTGCCAGCCCTTGTGATGGGGTGGCACCGCCCACCAGGCGTGTGAAAGAAAGAAGAATAGAAGAAAAAACCCGGACCGGGCCGCCTGGCCACCCTTTGTGCGGGTGTCCGCTCCCCAGGCTCCGAAAGCCTTGCCAGCCCTTGTGATCGGGTGGCACCGCCCACCAGGCGTGTGAAAGAAAGAAGAAAAGAAGAAAAAACCCGGACCGGGCCGCCTGGCCACCCTTTGTGAGGGTGTCCGCTCCCCAGGCTCCGAAAGCCTTGCCAGCCCTTGTGATCGGGTGGCACCGCCCACCAGGCGTGTGAAAGAAAGAAGAAAAGAAGAAAAAACCCGGACCGGGCCGCCTGGCCACCCTTTGTGAGGGTGTCCGCTCCCCAGGCTCCGAAAGCCTTGCCAGCCCTTGTGATCGGGTGGCACCGCCCACCAGGCGTGTGAAAGAAAGAAGAAAAGAAGAAAAAACCCGGACCGGGCCGCCTGGCCACCCTTTGTGAGGGTGTCCGCTCCCCAGGCTACGAAAGCCTTGCCAGCCCTTGTGATCGGGTGGCACCGCCCACCAGGCGTGTGAAAGAAAGAAGAAAAGAAGAAAAAACCCGGACCGGGCCGCCTGGCCACCCTTTGTGCGGGTGTCCGCTCCCCAGGCTCCGAAAGCCTTGCCAGCCCTTGTGATCGGGTGGCACCGCCCACCAGGCGTGTGAAAGAAAGAAGAAAAGAAGAAAAAACCCGGACCGGGCCGCCTGGCCACCCTTTGTGCGGGTGTCCGCTCCCCAGGCTCCGAAAGCCTTGCCAGCCCTTGTGATCGGGTGGCACCGCCCACCAGGCGTGTGAAAGAAAGAAGAAAAGAAGAAAAAACCCGGACCGGGCCGCCTGGCCACCCTTTGTGCGGGTGTCCGCTCCCCAGGCTCCGAAAGCCTTGCCAGCCCTTGTGATCGGGTGGCACCGCCCACCAGGCGTGTGAAAGAAAGAAGAAAAGAAGAAAAAACCCGGACCGGGCCGCCTGGCCACCCTTTGTGAGGATGTCCGCTCCCCAGGCTACGAAAGCCTTGCCAGCCCTTGTGATCGGGTGGCACCGCCCACCAGGCGTGTGAAAGAAAGAAGAAAAGAAGAAAGAACCCGGACCGGGCCGCCTGGCCACCCTTTGTGCGGGTGTCCGCTCCCCAGGCTCCGAAAGCCTTGCCAGCCCTTGTGATCGGGTGGCACCGCCCACCAGGCGTGTGAAAGAAAGAAGAAAAGAAGAAAAAACCCGGACCGGGCCGCCTGGCCACCCTTTGTGTGGGTGTCCGCTCCCCAGGCTCCGAAAGCCTTGCCAGCCCTTGTGATCGGGTGGCACCGCCCACCAGGCGTGTGAAAGAAAGAAGAAAAGAAGAAAAAACCCGGACCGGGCCGCCTGGCCACCCTTTGTGAGGGTGTCCGCTCCCCAGGCTCCGAAAGCCTTGCCAGCCCTTGTGATCGGGTGGCACCGCCCACCAGGCGTGTGAAAGAAAGAAGAAAAGAAGAAAAAACCCGGATCGGGCCGCCTGGCCACCCTTTGTGAGGGTGTCCGCTCCCCAGGCTCCGAAAGCCTTGCCAGCTCTTGTGATCGGGTGGCACCGCCCACCAGGCGTGTGAAAGAAAGAAGAAAAGAAGAAAAAACCCGGACCGGGCCGCCTGGCCACCCTTTGTGCGGGTGTCCGCTCCCCAGGCTCCGAAAGCCTTGCCAGCCCTTGTGATCGGGTGGCACCGCCCACCAGGCGTGTGAAAGAAAGAAGAAAAGAAGAAAAAACCCGGACCGGGCCGCCTGGCCACCCTTTGTGAGGGTGTCCGCTCCCCAGGCTACGAAAGCCTTGCCAGCCCTTGTGATCGGGTGGCACCGCCCACCAGGCGTGTGAAAGAAAGAAGAAAAGAAGAAAAAACCCGGACCGGGCCGCCTGGCCACCCTTTGTGAGGGTGTCCGCTCCCCAGGCTCCGAAAGCCTTGCCAGCCCTTGTGATCGGGTGGCACCGCCCACCAGGCGTGTGAAAGAAAGAAGAAAAGAAGAAAAAACCCGGACCGGGCCGCCTGGCCACCCTTTGTGAGGGTGTCCGCTCCCCAGGCTACGAAAGCCTTGCCAGCCCTTGTGATCGGGTGGCACCGCCCACCAGGCGTGTGAAAGAAAGAAGAAAAGAAGAAAAAACCCGGACCGGGCCGCCTGGCCACCCTTTGTGCGGGTGTCCGCTCCCCAGGCTCCGAAAGCCTTGCCAGCCCTTGTGATCGGGTGGCACCGCCCACCAGGCGTGTGAAAGAAAGAAGAAAAGAAGAAAAAACCCGGATCGGGCCGCCTGGCCACCCTTTGTGAGGGTGTCCGCTCCCCAGGCTCCGAAAGCCTTGCCAGCTCTTGTGATCGGGTGGCACCGCCCACCAGGCGTGTGAAAGAAAGAAGAAAAGAAGAAAAAACCCGGACCGGGCCGCCTGGCCACCCTTTGTGCGGGTGTCCGCTCCCCAGGCTACGAAAGCCTTGCCAGCCCTTGTGATCGGGTGGCACCGCCCACCAGGCGTGTGAAAGAAAGAAGAAAAAACCCGGACCGGGCCGCCTGGCCACCCTTTGTGAGGGTGTCCGCTCCCCAGGCTCCGAAAGCCTTGCCAGCCCTTGTGATCGGGTGGCACCGCCCACCAGGCGTGTGAAAGAAAGAAGAAAAGAAGAAAAAACCCGGACCGGGCCGCCTGGCCACCCTTTGTGCGGGTGTCCGCTCCCCAGGCTCCGAAAGCCTTGCCAGCTCTTGTGATCGGGTGGCACCGCCCACCAGGCGTGTGAAAGAAAGAAGAAAAGAAGAAAAAACCCGGACCGGGCCGCCTGGCCACCCTTTGTGAGGGTGTCCACTCCCCAGGCTACGAAAGCCTTGCCAGCCCTTGTGATCGGGTGGCACCGCCCACCAGGCGTGTGAAAGAAAGAAGAAAAGAAGAAAAAACCCGGACCGGGCCGCCTGGCCACCCTTTGTGCGGGTGTCCGCTCCCCAGGCTACGAAAGCCTTGCCAGCCCTTGTGATCGGGTGGCACCGCCCACCAGGCGTGTGAAAGAAAGAAGAAAAGAAGAAAAAACCCGGACCGGGCCGCCTGGCCACCCTTTGTGCGGGTGTCCGCTCCCCAGGCTCCGAAAGCCTTGCCAGCCCTTGTGATCGGGTGGCACCGCCCACCAGGCGTGTGAAAGAAAGAAGAAAAGAAGAAAAAACCCGGACCGGGCCGCCTGGCCACCCTTTGTGAGGGTGTCCGCTCCCCAGGCTACGAAAGCCTTGCCAGCCCTTGTGATCGGGTGGCACCGCCCACCAGGCGTGTGAAAGAAAGAAGAAAAGAAGAAAAAACCCGGACCGGGCCGCCTGGCCACCCTTTGTGCGGGTGTCCGCTCCCCAGGCTCCGAAAGCCTTGCCAGCCCTTGTGATGGGGTGGCACCGCCCACCAGGCGTGTGAAAGAAAGAAGAAAAGAAGAAAAAACCCGGACCGGGACGCCTGGCCACCCTTTGTGCGGGTGTCCGCTCCCCAGGCTCCGAAAGCCTTGCCAGCCCTTGTGATGGGGTGGCACCGCCCACCAGGCGTGTGAAAGAAAGAAGAATAGAAGAAAAAACCCGGACCGGGCCGCCTGGCCACCCTTTGTGCGGGTGTCCGCTCCCCAGGCTCCGAAAGCCTTGCCAGCCCTTGTGATCGGGTGGCACCGCCCACCAGGCGTGTGAAAGAAAGAAGAAAAGAAGAAAAAACCCGGACCGGGCCGCCTGGCCACCCTTTGTGAGGGTGTCCGCTCCCCAGGCTCCGAAAGCCTTGCCAGCCCTTCTGATCGGGTGGCACCGCCCACCAGGCGTGTGAAAGAAAGAAGAAAAGAAGAAAAAACCCGGACCGGGCCGCCTGGCCACCCTTTGTGAGGGTGTCCGCTCCCCAGGCTCCGAAAGCCTTGCCAGCCCTTGTGATGGGGTGGCACCGCCCACCAGGCGTGTGAAAGAAAGAAGAAAAGAAGAAAAAACCCGGACCGGGCCGCCTGGCCACCCTTTGTGAGGGTGTCCGCTCCCCAGGCTCCGAAAGCCTTGCCAGCCCTTGTGATCGGGTGGCACCGCCCACCAGGCGTGTGAAAGAAAGAAGAAAAGAAGAAAAAACCCAGACCGGGCCGCCTGGCCACCCTTTGTGAGGGTGTCCGCTCCCCAGGCTACGAAGGCCTTGCCAGCCCTTGTGATCGGGTGGCACCGCCCACCAGGCGTGTGAAAGAAAGAAGAAAAGAAGAAAAAACCCGGACCGGGCCGCCTGGCCACCCTTTGTGCGGGTGTCCGCTCCCCAGGCTCCGAAAGCCTTGCCAGCCCTTGTGATCGGGTGGCACCGCCCACCAGGCGTGTGAAAGAAAGAAGAAAAGAAGAAAAAACCCAGACCGGGCCGCCTGGCCACCCTTTGTGAGGGTGTCCGCTCCCCAGGCTACGAAGGCCTTGCCAGCCCTTGTGATCGGGTGGCACCGCCCACCAGGCGTGTGAAAGAAAGAAGAAAAGAAGAAAAAACCCGGACCGGGCCGCCTGGCCACCCTTTGTGCGGGTGTCCGCTCCCCAGGCTCCGAAAGCCTTGCCAGCCCTTGTGATCGGGTGGCACCGCCCACCAGGCGTGTGAAAGAAAGAAGAAAAGAAGAAAAAACCCGGACCGGGCCGCCTGGCCACCCTTTGTGAGGGTGTCCGCTCCCCAGGCTCCGAAAGCCTTGCCAGCCCTTGTGATCGGGTGGCACCGCCCACCAGGCGTGTGAAAGAAAGAAGAAAAGAAGAAAAAACCCGGACCGGGCCGCCTGGCCACCCTTTGTGAGGGTGTCCGCTCCCCAGGCTACGAAAGCCTTGCCAGCCCTTGTGATCGGGTGGCACCGCCCACCAGGCGTGTGAAAGAAAGAAGAAAAGAAGAAAAAACCCGGACCGGGCCGCCTGGCCACCCTTTGTGCGGGTGTCCGCTCCCCAGGCTCCGAAAGCCTTGCCAGCCCTTGTGATCGGGTGGCACCGCCCACCAGGCGTGTGAAAGAAAGAAGAAAAGAAGAAAAAACCCGGACCGGGCCGCCTGGCCACCCTTTGTGCGGGTGTCCGCTCCCCAGGCTCCGAAAGCCTTGCCAGCCCTTGTGATGGGGTGGCACCGCCCACCAGGCGTGTGAAAGAAAGAAGAATAGAAGAAAAAACCCGGACCGGGCCGCCTGGCCACCCTTTGTGCGGGTGTCCGCTCCCCAGGCTCCGAAAGCCTTGCCAGCCCTTGTGATCGGGTGGCACCGCCCACCAGGCGTGTGAAAGAAAGAAGAAAAGAAGAAAAAACCCGGACCGGGCCGCCTGGCCACCCTTTGTGAGGGTGTCCGCTCCCCAGGCTCCGAAAGCCTTGCCAGCCCTTGTGATCGGGTGGCACCGCCCACCAGGCGTGTGAAAGAAAGAAGAAAAGAAGAAAAAACCCGGACCGGGCCGCCTGGCCACCCTTTGTGAGGGTGTCCGCTCCCCAGGCTCCGAAAGCCTTGCCAGCCCTTGTGATCGGGTGGCACCGCCCACCAGGCGTGTGAAAGAAAGAAGAAAAGAAGAAAAAACCCGGACCGGGCCGCCTGGCCACCCTTTGTGAGGGTGTCCGCTCCCCAGGCTCCGAAAGCCTTGCCAGCCCTTGTGATCGGGTGGCACCGCCCACCAGGCGTGTGAAAGAAAGAAGAAAAGAAGAAAAAACCCGGACCGGGCCGCCTGGCCACCCTTTGTGCGGGTGTCCGCTCCCCAGGCTCCGAAAGCCTTGCCAGCCCTTGTGATCGGGTGGCACCGCCCACCAGGCGTGTGAAAGAAAGAAGAAAAGAAGAAAAAACCCGGACCGGGCCGCCTGGCCACCCTTTGTGCGGGTGTCCGCTCCCCAGGCTCCGAAAGCCTTGCCAGCCCTTGTGATCGGGTGGCACCGCCCACCAGGCGTGTGAAAGAAAGAAGAAAAGAAGAAAAAACCCGGACCGGGCCGCCTGGCCACCCTTTGTGCGGGTGTCCGCTCCCCAGGCTCCGAAAGCCTTGCCAGCCCTTGTGATCGGGTGGCACCGCCCACCAGGCGTGTGAAAGAAAGAAGAAAAGAAGAAAAAACCCGGACCGGGCCGCCTGGCCACCCTTTGTGAGGATGTCCGCTCCCCAGGCTACGAAAGCCTTGCCAGCCCTTGTGATCGGGTGGCACCGCCCACCAGGCGTGTGAAAGAAAGAAGAAAAGAAGAAAAAACCCGGACCGGGCCGCCTGGCCACCCTTTGTGCGGGTGTCCGCTCCCCAGGCTCCGAAAGCCTTGCCAGCCCTTGTGATCGGGTGGCACCGCCCACCAGGCGTGTGAAAGAAAGAAGAAAAGAAGAAAAAACCCGGACCGGGCCGCCTGGCCACCCTTTGTGTGGGTGTCCGCTCCCCAGGCTCCGAAAGCCTTGCCAGCCCTTGTGATCGGGTGGCACCGCCCACCAGGCGTGTGAAAGAAAGAAGAAAAGAAGAAAAAACCCGGACCGGGCCGCCTGGCCACCCTTTGTGAGGGTGTCCGCTCCCCAGGCTCCGAAAGCCTTGCCAGCCCTTGTGATCGGGTGGCACCGCCCACCAGGCGTGTGAAAGAAAGAAGAAAAGAAGAAAAAACCCGGACCGGGCCGCCTGGCCACCCTTTGTGAGGGTGTCCGCTCCCCAGGCTACGAAAGCCTTGCCAGCCCTTGTGATCGGGTGGCACCGCCCACCAGGCGTGTGAAAGAAAGAAGAAAAGAAGAAAAAACCCGGACCGGGCCGCCTGGCCACCCTTTGTGCGGGTGTCCGCTCCCCAGGCTCCGAAAGCCTTGCCAGCCCTTGTGATCGGGTGGCACCGCCCACCAGGCGTGTGAAAGAAAGAAGAAAAGAAGAAAAAACCCGGACCGGGCCGCCTGGCCACCCTTTGTGTGGGTGTCCGCTCCCCAGGCTCCGAAAGCCTTGCCAGCCCTTGTGATCGGGTGGCACCGCCCACCAGACGTGTGAAAGAAAGAAGAAAAGAAGAAAAAACCCGGACCGGGCCGCCTGGCCACCCTTTGTGCGGGTGTCCGCTCCCCAGGCTCCGAAAGCCTTGCCAGCCCTTGTGATCGGGTGGCACCGCCCACCAGGCGTGTGAAAGAAAGAAGAAAAGAAGAAAAAACCCGGACCGGGCCGCCTGGCCACCCTTTGTGAGGATGTCCGCTCCCCAGGCTACGAAAGCCTTGCCAGCCCTTGTGATCGGGTGGCACCGCCCACCAGGCGTGTGAAAGAAAGAAGAAAAGAAGAAAAAACCCGGACCGGGCCGCCTGGCCACCCTTTGTGCGGGTGTCCGCTCCCCAGGCTCCGAAAGCCTTGCCAGCCCTTGTGATCGGGTGGCACCGCCCACCAGGCGTGTGAAAGAAAGAAGAAAAGAAGAAAAAACCCGGACCGGGCCGCCTGGCCACCCTTTGTGTGGGTGTCCGCTCCCCAGGCTCCGAAAGCCTTGCCAGCCCTTGTGATCGGGTGGCACCGCCCACCAGGCGTGTGAAAGAAAGAAGAAAAGAAGAAAAAACCCGGACCGGGCCGCCTGGCCACCCTTTGTGAGGGTGTCCGCTCCCCAGGCTCCGAAAGCCTTGCCAGCCCTTGTGATCGGGTGGCACCGCCCACCAGGCGTGTGAAAGAAAGAAGAAAAGAAGAAAAAACCCGGACCGGGCCGCCTGGCCACCCTTTGTGAGGGTGTCCGCTCCCCAGGCTACGAAAGCCTTGCCAGCCCTTGTGATCGGGTGGCACCGCCCACCAGGCGTGTGAAAGAAAGAAGAAAAGAAGAAAAAACCCGGACCGGGCCGCCTGGCCACCCTTTGTGCGGGTGTCCGCTCCCCAGGCTCCGAAAGCCTTGCCAGCCCTTGTGATCGGGTGGCACCGCCCACCAGGCGTGTGAAAGAAAGAAGAAAAGAAGAAAAAACCCGGACCGGGCCGCCTGGCCACCCTTTGTGTGGGTGTCCGCTCCCCAGGCTCCGAAAGCCTTGCCAGCCCTTGTGATCGGGTGGCACCGCCCACCAGACGTGTGAAAGAAAGAAGAAAAGAAGAAAAAACCCGGACCGGGCCGCCTGGCCACCCTTTGTGCGGGTGTCCGCTCCCCAGGCTCCGAAAGCCTTGCCAGCCCTTGTGATCGGGTGGCACCGCCCACCAGGCGTGTGAAAGAAAGAAGAAAAGAAGAAAAAACCCGGACCGGGCCGCCTGGCCACCCTTTGTGAGGATGTCCGCTCCCCAGGCTACGAAAGCCTTGCCAGCCCTTGTGATCGGGTGGCACCGCCCACCAGGCGTGTGAAAGAAAGAAGAAAAGAAGAAAAAACCCGGACCGGGCCGCCTGGCCACCCTTTGTGCGGGTGTCCGCTCCCCAGGCTCCGAAAGCCTTGCCAGCCCTTGTGATCGGGTGGCACCGCCCACCAGGCGTGTGAAAGAAAGAAGAAAAGAAGAAAAAACCCGGACCGGGCCGCCTGGCCACCCTTTGTGTGGGTGTCCGCTCCCCAGGCTCCGAAAGCCTTGCCAGCCCTTGTGATCGGGTGGCACCGCCCACCAGGCGTGTGAAAGAAAGAAGAAAAGAAGAAAAAACCCGGACCGGGCCGCCTGGCCACCCTTTGTGAGGGTGTCCGCTCCCCAGGCTCCGAAAGCCTTGCCAGCCCTTGTGATCGGGTGGCACCGCCCACCAGGCGTGTGAAAGAAAGAAGAAAAGAAGAAAAAACCCGGACCGGGCCGCCTGGCCACCCTTTGTGAGGGTGTCCGCTCCCCAGGCTCCGAAAGCCTTGCCAGCTCTTGTGATCGGGTGGCACCGCCCACCAGGCGTGTGAAAGAAAGAAGAAAAGAAGAAAAAACCCGGACCGGGCCGCCTGGCCACCCTTTGTGCGGGTGTCCGCTCCCCAGGCTCCGAAAGCCTTGCCAGCCCTTGTGATGGGGTGGCACCGCCCACCAGGCGTGTGAAAGAAAGAAGAAAAGAAGAAAAAACCCGGACCGGGCCGCCTGGCCACCCTTTGTGAGGGTGTCCGCTCCCCAGGCTCCGAAAGCCTTGCCAGCCCTTGTGATCGGGTGGCACCGCCCACCAGGCGTGTGAAAGAAAGAAGAAAAGAAGAAAAAACCCGGACCGGGCCGCCTGGCCACCCTTTGTGTGGGTGTCCGCTCCCCAGGCTCCGAAAGCCTTGCCAGCCCTTGTGATCGGGTGGCACCGCCCACCAGGCGTGTGAAAGAAAGAAGAAAAGAAGAAAAAACCCGGACCGGGCCGCCTGGCCACCCTTTGTGCGGGTGTCCGCTCCCCAGGCTCCGAAAGCCTTGCCAGCCCTTGTGATCGGGTGGCACCGCCCACCAGGCGTGTGAAAGAAAGAAGAAAAGAAGAAAAAACCCGGACCGGGCCGCCTGGCCACCCTTTGTGAGGATGTCCGCTCCCCAGGCTACGAAAGCCTTGCCAGCCCTTGTGATCGGGTGGCACCGCCCACCAGGCGTGTGAAAGAAAGAAGAAAAGAAGAAAAAACCCGGACCGGGCCGCCTGGCCACCCTTTGTGCGGGTGTCCGCTCCCCAGGCTCCGAAAGCCTTGCCAGCCCTTGTGATCGGGTGGCACCGCCCACCAGGCGTGTGAAAGAAAGAAGAAAAGAAGAAAAAACCCGGACCGGGCCGCCTGGCCACCCTTTGTGTGGGTGTCCGCTCCCCAGGCTCCGAAAGCCTTGCCAGCCCTTGTGATCGGGTGGCACCGCCCACCAGGCGTGTGAAAGAAAGAAGAAAAGAAGAAAAAACCCGGACCGGGCCGCCTGGCCACCCTTTGTGAGGGTGTCCGCTCCCCAGGCTCCGAAAGCCTTGCCAGCCCTTGTGATCGGGTGGCACCGCCCACCAGGCGTGTGAAAGAAAGAAGAAAAGAAGAAAAAACCCGGATCGGGCCGCCTGGCCACCCTTTGTGAGGGTGTCCGCTCCCCAGGCTCCGAAAGCCTTGCCAGCTCTTGTGATCGGGTGGCACCGCCCACCAGGCGTGTGAAAGAAAGAAGAAAAGAAGAAAAAACCCGGACCGGGCCGCCTGGCCACCCTTTGTGCGGGTGTCCGCTCCCCAGGCTCCGAAAGCCTTGCCAGCCCTTGTGATGGGGTGGCACCGCCCACCAGGCGTGTGAAAGAAAGAAGAAAAGAAGAAAAAACCCGGACCGGGCCGCCTGGCCACCCTTTGTGAGGGTGTCCGCTCCCCAGGCTCCGAAAGCCTTGCCAGCCCTTGTGATCGGGTGGCACCGCCCACCAGGCGTGTGAAAGAAAGAAGAAAAGAAGAAAAAACCCAGACCGGGCCGCCTGGCCACCCTTTGTGAGGGTGTCCGCTCCCCAGGCTACGAAGGCCTTGCCAGCCCTTGTGATCGGGTGGCACCGCCCACCAGGCGTGTGAAAGAAAGAAGAAAAGAAGAAAAAACCCGGACCGGGCCGCCTGGCCACCCTTTGTGCGGGTGTCCGCTCCCCAGGCTCCGAAAGCCTTGCCAGCCCTTGTGATCGGGTGGCACCGCCCACCAGGCGTGTGAAAGAAAGAAGAAAAGAAGAAAAAACCCGGACCGGGCCGCCTGGCCACCCTTTGTGAGGGTGTCCGCTCCCCAGGCTCCGAAAGCCTTGCCAGCCCTTGTGATCGGGTGGCACCGCCCACCAGGCGTGTGAAAGAAAGAAGAAAAGAAGAAAAAACCCGGACCGGGCCGCCTGGCCACCCTTTGTGAGGGTGTCCGCTCCCCAGGCTACGAAAGCCTTGCCAGCCCTTGTGATCGGGTGGCACCGCCCACCAGGCGTGTGAAAGAAAGAAGAAAAGAAGAAAAAACCCGGACCGGGCCGCCTGGCCACCCTTTGTGCGGGTGTCCGCTCCCCAGGCTCCGAAAGCCTTGCCAGCCCTTGTGATGGGGTGGCACCGCCCACCAGGCGTGTGAAAGAAAGAAGAAAAGAAGAAAAAACCCGGACCGGGCCGCCTGGCCACCCTTTGTGCGGGTGTCCGCTCCCCAGGCTCCGAAAGCCTTGCCAGCCCTTGTGATCGGGTGGCACCGCCCACCAGGCGTGTGAAAGAAAGAAGAAAAGAAGAAAAAACCCGGATCGGGCCGCCTGGCCACCCTTTGTGAGGGTGTCCGCTCCCCAGGCTCCGAAAGCCTTGCCAGCTCTTGTGATCGGGTGGCACCGCCCACCAGGCGTGTGAAAGAAAGAAGAAAAGAAGAAAAAACCCGGACCGGGCCGCCTGGCCACCCTTTGTGCGGGTGTCCGCTCCCCAGGCTCCGAAAGCCTTGCCAGCCCTTGTGATGGGGTGGCACCGCCCACCAGGCGTGTGAAAGAAAGAAGAAAAGAAGAAAAAACCCGGACCGGGCCGCCTGGCCACCCTTTGTGAGGGTGTCCGCTCCCCAGGCTCCGAAAGCCTTGCCAGCCCTTGTGATCGGGTGGCACCGCCCACCAGGCGTGTGAAAGAAAGAAGAAAAGAAGAAAAAACCCGGACCGGGCCGCCTGGCCACCCTTTGTGTGGGTGTCCGCTCCCCAGGCTCCGAAAGCCTTGCCAGCCCTTGTGATCGGGTGGCACCGCCCACCAGGCGTGTGAAAGAAAGAAGAAAAGAAGAAAAAACCCGGACCGGGCCGCCTGGCCACCCTTTGTGCGGGTGTCCGCTCCCCAGGCTCCGAAAGCCTTGCCAGCCCTTGTGATCGGGTGGCACCGCCCACCAGGCGTGTGAAAGAAAGAAGAAAAGAAGAAAAAACCCGGACCGGGCCGCCTGGCCACCCTTTGTGAGGATGTCCGCTCCCCAGGCTACGAAAGCCTTGCCAGCCCTTGTGATCGGGTGGCACCGCCCACCAGGCGTGTGAAAGAAAGAAGAAAAGAAGAAAAAACCCGGACCGGGCCGCCTGGCCACCCTTTGTGCGGGTGTCCGCTCCCCAGGCTCCGAAAGCCTTGCCAGCCCTTGTGATCGGGTGGCACCGCCCACCAGGCGTGTGAAAGAAAGAAGAAAAGAAGAAAAAACCCGGACCGGGCCGCCTGGCCACCCTTTGTGTGGGTGTCCGCTCCCCAGGCTCCGAAAGCCTTGCCAGCCCTTGTGATCGGGTGGCACCGCCCACCAGGCGTGTGAAAGAAAGAAGAAAAGAAGAAAAAACCCGGACCGGGCCGCCTGGCCACCCTTTGTGAGGGTGTCCGCTCCCCAGGCTCCGAAAGCCTTGCCAGCCCTTGTGATCGGGTGGCACCGCCCACCAGGCGTGTGAAAGAAAGAAGAAAAGAAGAAAAAACCCGGATCGGGCCGCCTGGCCACCCTTTGTGAGGGTGTCCGCTCCCCAGGCTCCGAAAGCCTTGCCAGCTCTTGTGATCGGGTGGCACCGCCCACCAGGCGTGTGAAAGAAAGAAGAAAAGAAGAAAAAACCCGGACCGGGCCGCCTGGCCACCCTTTGTGCGGGTGTCCGCTCCCCAGGCTCCGAAAGCCTTGCCAGCCCTTGTGATGGGGTGGCACCGCCCACCAGGCGTGTGAAAGAAAGAAGAAAAGAAGAAAAAACCCGGACCGGGCCGCCTGGCCACCCTTTGTGAGGGTGTCCGCTCCCCAGGCTCCGAAAGCCTTGCCAGCCCTTGTGATCGGGTGGCACCGCCCACCAGGCGTGTGAAAGAAAGAAGAAAAGAAGAAAAAACCCAGACCGGGCCGCCTGGCCACCCTTTGTGAGGGTGTCCGCTCCCCAGGCTACGAAGGCCTTGCCAGCCCTTGTGATCGGGTGGCACCGCCCACCAGGCGTGTGAAAGAAAGAAGAAAAGAAGAAAAAACCCGGACCGGGCCGCCTGGCCACCCTTTGTGCGGGTGTCCGCTCCCCAGGCTCCGAAAGCCTTGCCAGCCCTTGTGATCGGGTGGCACCGCCCACCAGGCGTGTGAAAGAAAGAAGAAAAGAAGAAAAAACCCGGACCGGGCCGCCTGGCCACCCTTTGTGAGGGTGTCCGCTCCCCAGGCTCCGAAAGCCTTGCCAGCCCTTGTGATCGGGTGGCACCGCCCACCAGGCGTGTGAAAGAAAGAAGAAAAGAAGAAAAAACCCGGACCGGGCCGCCTGGCCACCCTTTGTGAGGGTGTCCGCTCCCCAGGCTACGAAAGCCTTGCCAGCCCTTGTGATCGGGTGGCACCGCCCACCAGGCGTGTGAAAGAAAGAAGAAAAGAAGAAAAAACCCGGACCGGGCCGCCTGGCCACCCTTTGTGCGGGTGTCCGCTCCCCAGGCTCCGAAAGCCTTGCCAGCCCTTGTGATGGGGTGGCACCGCCCACCAGGCGTGTGAAAGAAAGAAGAAAAGAAGAAAAAACCCGGACCGGGCCGCCTGGCCACCCTTTGTGCGGGTGTCCGCTCCCCAGGCTCCGAAAGCCTTGCCAGCCCTTGTGATCGGGTGGCACCGCCCACCAGGCGTGTGAAAGAAAGAAGAAAAGAAGAAAAAACCCGGATCGGGCCGCCTGGCCACCCTTTGTGAGGGTGTCCGCTCCCCAGGCTCCGAAAGCCTTGCCAGCTCTTGTGATCGGGTGGCACCGCCCACCAGGCGTGTGAAAGAAAGAAGAAAAGAAGAAAAAACCCGGACCGGGCCGCCTGGCCACCCTTTGTGCGGGTGTCCGCTCCCCAGGCTCCGAAAGCCTTGCCAGCCCTTGTGATGGGGTGGCACCGCCCACCAGGCGTGTGAAAGAAAGAAGAAAAGAAGAAAAAACCCGGACCGGGCCGCCTGGCCACCCTTTGTGAGGGTGTCCGCTCCCCAGGCTCCGAAAGCCTTGCCAGCCCTTGTGATCGGGTGGCACCGCCCACCAGGCGTGTGAAAGAAAGAAGAAAAGAAGAAAAAACCCAGACCGGGCCGCCTGGCCACCCTTTGTGAGGGTGTCCGCTCCCCAGGCTACGAAGGCCTTGCCAGCCCTTGTGATCGGGTGGCACCGCCCACCAGGCGTGTGAAAGAAAGAAGAAAAGAAGAAAAAACCCGGACCGGGCCGCCTGGCCACCCTTTGTGCGGGTGTCCGCTCCCCAGGCTCCGAAAGCCTTGCCAGCCCTTGTGATCGGGTGGCACCGCCCACCAGGCGTGTGAAAGAAAGAAGAAAAGAAGAAAAAACCCGGACCGGGCCGCCTGGCCACCCTTTGTGAGGGTGTCCGCTCCCCAGGCTCCGAAAGCCTTGCCAGCCCTTGTGATCGGGTGGCACCGCCCACCAGGCGTGTGAAAGAAAGAAGAAAAGAAGAAAAAACCCGGACCGGGCCGCCTGGCCACCCTTTGTGAGGGTGTCCGCTCCCCAGGCTACGAAAGCCTTGCCAGCCCTTGTGATCGGGTGGCACCGCCCACCAGGCGTGTGAAAGAAAGAAGAAAAGAAGAAAAAACCCGGACCGGGCCGCCTGGCCACCCTTTGTGCGGGTGTCCGCTCCCCAGGCTCCGAAAGCCTTGCCAGCCCTTGTGATGGGGTGGCACCGCCCACCAGGCGTGTGAAAGAAAGAAGAAAAGAAGAAAAAACCCGGACCGGGCCGCCTGGCCACCCTTTGTGCGGGTGTCCGCTCCCCAGGCTCCGAAAGCCTTGCCAGCCCTTGTGATCGGGTGGCACCGCCCACCAGGCGTGTGAAAGAAAGAAGAAAAGAAGAAAAAACCCGGACCGGGCCGCCTGGCCACCCTTTGTGAGGGTGTCCGCTCCCCAGGCTCCGAAAGCCTTGCCAGCCCTTGTGATCGGGTGGCACCGCCCACCAGGCGTGTGAAAGAAAGAAGAAAAGAAGAAAAAACCCGGACCGGGCCGCCTGGCCACCCTTTGTGAGGGTGTCCGCTCCCCAGGCTACGAAAGCCTTGCCAGCCCTTGTGATCGGGTGGCACCGCCCACCAGGCGTGTGAAAGAAAGAAGAAAAAACCCGGACCGGGCCGCCTGGCCACCCTTTGTGAGGGTGTCCGCTCCCCAGGCTCCGAAAGCCTTGCCAGCCCTTGTGATCGGGTGGCACCGCCCACCAGGCGTGTGAAAGAAAGAAGAAAAGAAGAAAAAACCCGGACCGGGCCGCCTGGCCACCCTTTGTGAGGGTGTCCGCTCCCCAGGCTCCGAAAGCCTTGCCAGCCCTTGTGATGGGGTGGCACCGCCCACCAGGCGTGTGAAAGAAAGAAGAAAAGAAGAAAAAACCCGGACCGGGCCGCCTGGCCACCCTTTGTGAGGGTGTCCGCTCCCCAGGCTACGAAAGCCTTGCCAGCCCTTGTGATCGGGTGGCACCGCCCACCAGGCGTGTGAAAGAAAGAAGAAAAGAAGAAAAAACCCGGACCGGGCCGCCTGGCCACCCTTTGTGCGGGTGTCCGCTCCCCAGGCTCCGAAAGCCTTGCCAGCCCTTGTGATCGGGTGGCACCGCCCACCAGGCGTGTGAAAGAAAGAAGAAAAAACCCGGACCGGGCCGCCTGGCCACCCTTTGTGAGGGTGTCCGCTCCCCAGGCTCCGAAAGCCTTGCCAGCCCTTGTGATTGGGTGGCACCGCCCACCAGGCGTGTGAAAGAAAGAAGAAAAGAAGAAAAAACCCTGACCGGGCCGCCTGGCCACCCTTTGTGCGGGTGTCCGCTCCCCAGGCTCCGAAAGCCTTGCCAGCCCTTGTGATCGGGTGGCACCGCCCACCAGGCGTGTGAAAGAAAGAAGAAAAGAAGAAAAAACCCGGACCGGGCCGCCTGGCCACCCTTTGTGAGGGTGTCCGCTCCCCAGGCTCCGAAAGCCTTGCCAGCCCTTGTGATGGGGTGGCACCGCCCACCAGGCGTGTGAAAGAAAGAAGAAAAGAAGAAAAAACCCGGACCGGGCCGCCTGGCCACCCTTTGTGAGGGTGTCCGCTCCCCAGGCTACGAAAGCCTTGCCAGCCCTTGTGATCGGGTGGCACCGCCCACCAGGCATGTGAAAGAAAGAAGAAAAGAAGAAAAAACCCGGACCGGGCCGCTTGGCCACCCTTTGTGCGGGTGTCCGCTCCCCAGGCTCCGAAAGCCTTGCCAGCCCTTGTGATGGGGTGGCACCGCCCACCAGGCGTGTGAAAGAAAGAAGAAAAGAAGAAAAAACCCGGACCGGGCCGCCTGGCCACCCTTTGTGCGGGTGTCCGCTCCCCAGGCTCCGAAAGCCTTGCCAGCCCTTGTGATCGGGTGGCACCGCCCACCAGGCGTGTGAAAGAAAGAAGAAAAGAAGAAAAAACCCGGACCGGGCCGCCTGGCCACCCTTTGTGAGGGTGTCCGCTCCCCAGGCTCCGAAAGCCTTGCCAGCCCTTGTGATCGGGTGGCACCGCCCACCAGGCGTGTGAAAGAAAGAAGAAAAGAAGAAAAAACCCGGACCGGGCCGCCTGGCCACCCTTTGTGAGGGTGTCCGCTCCCCAGGCTACGAAAGCCTTGCCAGCCCTTGTGATCGGGTGGCACCGCCCACCAGGCGTGTGAAAGAAAGAAGAAAAAACCCGGACCGGGCCGCCTGGCCACCCTTTGTGAGGGTGTCCGCTCCCCAGGCTCCGAAAGCCTTGCCAGCCCTTGTGATCGGGTGGCACCGCCCACCAGGCGTGTGAAAGAAAGAAGAAAAGAAGAAAAAACCCGGACCGGGCCGCCTGGCCACCCTTTGTGAGGGTGTCCGCTCCCCAGGCTCCGAAAGCCTTGCCAGCCCTTGTGATGGGGTGGCACCGCCCACCAGGCGTGTGAAAGAAAGAAGAAAAGAAGAAAAAACCCGGACCGGGCCGCCTGGCCACCCTTTGTGAGGGTGTCCGCTCCCCAGGCTACGAAAGCCTTGCCAGCCCTTGTGATCGGGTGGCACCGCCCACCAGGCGTGTGAAAGAAAGAAGAAAAGAAGAAAAAACCCGGACCGGGCCGCCTGGCCACCCTTTGTGCGGGTGTCCGCTCCCCAGGCTCCGAAAGCCTTGCCAGCCCTTGTGATCGGGTGGCACCGCCCACCAGGCGTGTGAAAGAAAGAAGAAAAAACCCGGACCGGGCCGCCTGGCCACCCTTTGTGAGGGTGTCCGCTCCCCAGGCTCCGAAAGCCTTGCCAGCCCTTGTGATTGGGTGGCACCGCCCACCAGGCGTGTGAAAGAAAGAAGAAAAGAAGAAAAAACCCTGACCGGGCCGCCTGGCCACCCTTTGTGCGGGTGTCCGCTCCCCAGGCTCCGAAAGCCTTGCCAGCCCTTGTGATCGGGTGGCACCGCCCACCAGGCGTGTGAAAGAAAGAAGAAAAGAAGAAAAAACCCGGACCGGGCCGCCTGGCCACCCTTTGTGAGGGTGTCCGCTCCCCAGGCTCCGAAAGCCTTGCCAGCCCTTGTGATCGGGTGGCACCGCCCACCAGGCGTGTGAAAGAAAGAAGAAAAGAAGAAAAAACCCGGACCGGGCCGCCTGGCCACCCTTTGTGAGGGTGTCCGCTCCCCAGGCTACGAAAGCCTTGCCAGCCCTTGTGATCGGGTGGCACCGCCCACCAGGCGTGTGAAAGAAAGAAGAAAAGAAGAAAAAACCCGGACCGGGCCGCCTGGCCACCCTTTGTGAGGGTGTCCGCTCCCCAGGCTACGAAAGCCTTGCCAGCCCTTGTGATCGGGTGGCACCGCCCACCAGGCGTGTGAAAGAAAGAAGAAAAGAAGAAAAAACCCGGACCGGGCCGCCTGGCCACCCTTTGTGCGGGTGTCCGCTCCCCAGGCTCCGAAAGCCTTGCCAGCCCTTGTGATCGGGTGGCACCGCCCACCAGGCGTGTGAAAGAAAGAAGAAAAAACCCGGACCGGGCCGCCTGGCCACCCTTTGTGAGGGTGTCCGCTCCCCAGGCTCCGAAAGCCTTGCCAGCCCTTGTGATTGGGTGGCACCGCCCACCAGGCGTGTGAAAGAAAGAAGAAAAGAAGAAAAAACCCTGACCGGGCCGCCTGGCCACCCTTTGTGCGGGTGTCCGCTCCCCAGGCTCCGAAAGCCTTGCCAGCCCTTGTGATCGGGTGGCACCGCCCACCAGGCGTGTGAAAGAAAGAAGAAAAGAAGAAAAAACCCGGACCGGGCCGCCTGGCCACCCTTTGTGAGGGTGTCCGCTCCCCAGGCTCCGAAAGCCTTGCCAGCCCTTGTGATGGGGTGGCACCGCCCACCAGGCGTGTGAAAGAAAGAAGAAAAGAAGAAAAAACCCGGACCGGGCCGCCTGGCCACCCTTTGTGAGGGTGTCCGCTCCCCAGGCTACGAAAGCCTTGCCAGCCCTTGTGATCGGGTGGCACCGCCCACCAGGCATGTGAAAGAAAGAAGAAAAGAAGAAAAAACCCGGACCGGGCCGCTTGGCCACCCTTTGTGCGGGTGTCCGCTCCCCAGGCTCCGAAAGCCTTGCCAGCCCTTGTGATCGGGTGGCACCGCCCACCAGGCGTGTGAAAGAAAGAAGAAAAAACCCGGACCGGGCCGCCTGGCCACCCTTTGTGAGGGTGTCCGCTCCCCAGGCTCCGAAAGCCTTGCCAGCCCTTGTGATCGGGTGGCACCGCCCACCAGGCGTGTGAAAGAAAGAAGAAAAGAAGAAAAAACCCGGACCGGGCCGCCTGGCCACCCTTTGTGCGGGTGTCCGCTCCCCAGGCTCCGAAAGCCTTGCCAGCTCTTGTGATCGGGTGGCACCGCCCACCAGGCGTGTGAAAGAAAGAAGAAAAGAAGAAAAAACCCGGACCGGGCCGCCTGGCCACCCTTTGTTAGGGTGTCCGCTCCCCAGGCTACGAAAGCCTTGCCAGCCCTTGTGATCGGGTGGCACCGCCCACCAGGCGTGTGAAAGAAAGAAGAAAAGAAGAAAAGACCCGGACCGGGCCGCCTGGCCACCCTTTGTGCGGGTGTCCGCTCCCCAGGCTCCGAAAGCCTTGCCAGCCCTTGTGATCGGGTGGCACCGCTCACCAGGCGTGTGAAAGAAAGAAGAAAAAACCCGGACCGGGCCGCCTGGCCACCCTTTGTGCGGGTGTCCGCTCCCCAGGCTCCGAAAGCCTTGCCAGCCCTTGTGATCGGGTGGCACCGCCCACCAGGCGTGTGAAAGAAAGAAGAAAAGAAGAAAAAACCCGGACCGGGCCGCCTGGCCACCCTTTGTGAGGGTGTCCGCTCCCCAGGCTCCGAAAGCCTTGCCAGCCCTTGTGATCGGGTGGCACCGCCCACCAGGCGTGTGAAAGAAAGAAGAAAAGAAGAAAAAACCCGGACCGGGCCGCCTGGCCACCCTTTGTGAGGGTGTCCGCTCCCCAGGCTACGAAAGCCTTGCCAGCCCTTGTGATCGGGTGGCACCGCCCACCAGGCGTGTGAAAGAAAGAAGAAAAGAAGAAAAAACCCGGACCGGGCCGCCTGGCCACCCTTTGTGCGGGTGTCCGCTCCCCAGGCTCCGAAAGCCTTGCCAGCCCTTGTGATCGGGTGGCACCGCCCACCAGGCGTGTGAAAGAAAGAAGAAAAGAAGAAAAAACCCGGACCGGGCCGCCTGGCCACCCTTTGTGAGGGTGTCCGCTCCCCAGGCTCCGAAAGCCTTGCCAGCCCTTGTGATCGGGTGGCACCGCCCACCAGGCGTGTGAAAGAAAGAAGAAAAGAAGAAAAAACCCGGACCGGGCCGCCTGGCCACCCTTTGTGCGGGTGTCCGCTCCCCAGGCTCCGAAAGCCTTGCCAGCCCTTGTGATCGGGTGGCACCGCCCACCAGGCGTGTGAAAGAAAGAAGAAAAAACCCGGACCGGGCCGCCTGGCCACCCTTTGTGAGGGTGTCCGCTCCCCAGGCTCCGAAAGCCTTGCCAGCCCTTGTGATCGGGTGGCACCGCCCACCAGGCGTGTGAAAGAAAGAAGAAAAGAAGAAAAAACCCGGACCGGGCCGCCTGGCCACCCTTTGTGCGGGTGTCCGCTCCCCAGGCTCCGAAAGCCTTGCCAGCCCTTGTGATCGGGTGGCACCGCCCACCAGGCGTGTGAAAGAAAGAAGAAAAGAAGAAAAAACCCTGACCGGGCCGCCTGGCCACCCTTTGTGCGGGTGTCCGCTCCCCAGGCTCCGAAAGCCTTGCCAGCCCTTGTGATCGGGTGGCACCGCCCACCAGGCGTGTGAAAGAAAGAAGAAAAGAAGAAAAAACCCGGACCGGGCCGCCTGGCCACCCTTTGTGAGGGTGTCCGCTCCCCAGGCTCCGAAAGCCTTGCCAGCCCTTGTGATGGGGTGGCACCGCCCACCAGGCGTGTGAAAGAAAGAAGAAAAGAAGAAAAAACCCGGACCGGGCCGCCTGGCCACCCTTTGCGAGGGTGTCCGCTCCCCAGGCTACGAAAGCCTTGCCAGCCCTTGTGATCGGGTGGCACCGCCCACCAGGCGTGTGAAAGAAAGAAGAAAAGAAGAAAAAACCCGGACCGGGCCGCCTGGCCACCCTTTGTGCGGGTGTCCGCTCCCCAGGCTCCGAAAGCCTTGCCAGCCCTTGTGATCGGGTGGCACCGCCCACCAGGCGTGTGAAAGAAAGAAGAAAAAACCCGGACCGGGCCGCCTGGCCACCCTTTGTGAGGGTGTCCGCTCCCCAGGCTCCGAAAGCCTTGCCAGCCCTTGTGATTGGGTGGCACCGCCCACCAGGCGTGTGAAAGAAAGAAGAAAAGAAGAAAAAACCCTGACCGGGCCGCCTGGCCACCCTTTGTGCGGGTGTCCGCTCCCCAGGCTCCGAAAGCCTTGCCAGCCCTTGTGATCGGGTGGCACCGCCCACCAGGCGTGTGAAAGAAAGAAGAAAAGAAGAAAAAACCCGGACCGGGCCGCCTGGCCACCCTTTGTGAGGGTGTCCGCTCCCCAGGCTCCGAAAGCCTTGCCAGCCCTTGTGATGGGGTGGCACCGCCCACCAGGCGTGTGAAAGAAAGAAGAAAAGAAGAAAAAACCCGGACCGGGCCGCCTGGCCACCCTTTGTGAGGGTGTCCGCTCCCCAGGCTACGAAAGCCTTGCCAGCCCTTGTGATCGGGTGGCACCGCCCACCAGGCATGTGAAAGAAAGAAGAAAAGAAGAAAAAACCCGGACCGGGCCGCCTGGCCACCCTTTGTGCGGGTGTCCGCTCCCCAGGCTCCGAAAGCCTTGCCAGCCCTTGTGATCGGGTGGCACCGCCCACCAGGCGTGTGAAAGAAAGAAGAAAAAACCCGGACCGGGCCGCCTGGCCACCCTTTGTGAGGGTGTCCGCTCCCCAGGCTCCGAAAGCCTTGCCAGCCCTTGTGATCGGGTGGCACCGCCCACCAGGCGTGTGAAAGAAAGAAGAAAAGAAGAAAAAACCCGGACCGGGCCGCCTGGCCACCCTTTGTGCGGGTGTCCGCTCCCCAGGCTCCGAAAGCCTTGCCAGCTCTTGTGATCGGGTGGCACCGCCCACCAGGCGTGTGAAAGAAAGAAGAAAAGAAGAAAAAACCCGGACCGGGCCGCCTGGCCACCCTTTGTGAGGGTGTCCGCTCCCCAGGCTCCGAAAGCCTTGCCAGCCCTTGTGATCGGGTGGCACCGCCCACCAGGCGTGTGAAAGAAAGAAGAAAAGAAGAAAAAACCCGGACCGGGCCGCCTGGCCACCCTTTGTGAGGGTGTCCGCTCCCCAGGCTCCGAAAGCCTTGCCAGCCCTTGTGATGGGGTGGCACCGCCCACCAGGCGTGTGAAAGAAAGAAGAAAAGAAGAAAAAACCCGGACCGGGCCGCCTGGCCACCCTTTGTGAGGGTGTCCGCTCCCCAGGCTACGAAAGCCTTGCCAGCCCTTGTGATCGGGTGGCACCGCCCACCAGGCGTGTGAAAGAAAGAAGAAAAGAAGAAAAAACCCGGACCGGGCCGCCTGGCCACCCTTTGTGCGGGTGTCCGCTCCCCAGGCTCCGAAAGCCTTGCCAGCCCTTGTGATCGGGTGGCACCGCCCACCAGGCGTGTGAAAGAAAGAAGAAAAAACCCGGACCGGGCCGCCTGGCCACCCTTTGTGAGGGTGTCCGCTCCCCAGGCTCCGAAAGCCTTGCCAGCCCTTGTGATTGGGTGGCACCGCCCACCAGGCGTGTGAAAGAAAGAAGAAAAGAAGAAAAAACCCTGACCGGGCCGCCTGGCCACCCTTTGTGCGGGTGTCCGCTCCCCAGGCTCCGAAAGCCTTGCCAGCCCTTGTGATCGGGTGGCACCGCCCACCAGGCGTGTGAAAGAAAGAAGAAAAGAAGAAAAAACCCGGACCGGGCCGCCTGGCCACCCTTTGTGAGGGTGTCCGCTCCCCAGGCTCCGAAAGCCTTGCCAGCCCTTGTGATCGGGTGGCACCGCCCACCAGGCGTGTGAAAGAAAGAAGAAAAGAAGAAAAAACCCGGACCGGGCCGCCTGGCCACCCTTTGTGAGGGTGTCCGCTCCCCAGGCTACGAAAGCCTTGCCAGCCCTTGTGATCGGGTGGCACCGCCCACCAGGCGTGTGAAAGAAAGAAGAAAAGAAGAAAAAACCCGGACCGGGCCGCCTGGCCACCCTTTGTGAGGGTGTCCGCTCCCCAGGCTACGAAAGCCTTGCCAGCCCTTGTGATCGGGTGGCACCGCCCACCAGGCGTGTGAAAGAAAGAAGAAAAGAAGAAAAAACCCGGACCGGGCCGCCTGGCCACCCTTTGTGCGGGTGTCCGCTCCCCAGGCTCCGAAAGCCTTGCCAGCCCTTGTGATCGGGTGGCACCGCCCACCAGGCGTGTGAAAGAAAGAAGAAAAAACCCGGACCGGGCCGCCTGGCCACCCTTTGTGAGGGTGTCCGCTCCCCAGGCTCCGAAAGCCTTGCCAGCCCTTGTGATTGGGTGGCACCGCCCACCAGGCGTGTGAAAGAAAGAAGAAAAGAAGAAAAAACCCTGACCGGGCCGCCTGGCCACCCTTTGTGCGGGTGTCCGCTCCCCAGGCTCCGAAAGCCTTGCCAGCCCTTGTGATCGGGTGGCACCGCCCACCAGGCGTGTGAAAGAAAGAAGAAAAGAAGAAAAAACCCGGACCGGGCCGCCTGGCCACCCTTTGTGAGGGTGTCCGCTCCCCAGGCTCCGAAAGCCTTGCCAGCCCTTGTGATGGGGTGGCACCGCCCACCAGGCGTGTGAAAGAAAGAAGAAAAGAAGAAAAAACCCGGACCGGGCCGCCTGGCCACCCTTTGTGAGGGTGTCCGCTCCCCAGGCTACGAAAGCCTTGCCAGCCCTTGTGATCGGGTGGCACCGCCCACCAGGCATGTGAAAGAAAGAAGAAAAGAAGAAAAAACCCGGACCGGGCCGCTTGGCCACCCTTTGTGCGGGTGTCCGCTCCCCAGGCTCCGAAAGCCTTGCCAGCCCTTGTGATCGGGTGGCACCGCCCACCAGGCGTGTGAAAGAAAGAAGAAAAAACCCGGACCGGGCCGCCTGGCCACCCTTTGTGAGGGTGTCCGCTCCCCAGGCTCCGAAAGCCTTGCCAGCCCTTGTGATCGGGTGGCACCGCCCACCAGGCGTGTGAAAGAAAGAAGAAAAGAAGAAAAAACCCGGACCGGGCCGCCTGGCCACCCTTTGTGCGGGTGTCCGCTCCCCAGGCTCCGAAAGCCTTGCCAGCTCTTGTGATCGGGTGGCACCGCCCACCAGGCGTGTGAAAGAAAGAAGAAAAGAAGAAAAAACCCGGACCGGGCCGCCTGGCCACCCTTTGTTAGGGTGTCCGCTCCCCAGGCTACGAAAGCCTTGCCAGCCCTTGTGATCGGGTGGCACCGCCCACCAGGCGTGTGAAAGAAAGAAGAAAAGAAGAAAAGACCCGGACCGGGCCGCCTGGCCACCCTTTGTGCGGGTGTCCGCTCCCCAGGCTCCGAAAGCCTTGCCAGCCCTTGTGATCGGGTGGCACCGCTCACCAGGCGTGTGAAAGAAAGAAGAAAAAACCCGGACCGGGCCGCCTGGCCACCCTTTGTGCGGGTGTCCGCTCCCCAGGCTCCGAAAGCCTTGCCAGCCCTTGTGATCGGGTGGCACCGCCCACCAGGCGTGTGAAAGAAAGAAGAAAAGAAGAAAAAACCCGGACCGGGCCGCCTGGCCACCCTTTGTGAGGGTGTCCGCTCCCCAGGCTCCGAAAGCCTTGCCAGCCCTTGTGATCGGGTGGCACCGCCCACCAGGCGTGTGAAAGAAAGAAGAAAAGAAGAAAAAACCCGGACCGGGCCGCCTGGCCACCCTTTGTGAGGGTGTCCGCTCCCCAGGCTACGAAAGCCTTGCCAGCCCTTGTGATCGGGTGGCACCGCCCACCAGGCGTGTGAAAGAAAGAAGAAAAGAAGAAAAAACCCGGACCGGGCCGCCTGGCCACCCTTTGTGCGGGTGTCCGCTCCCCAGGCTCCGAAAGCCTTGCCAGCCCTTGTGATCGGGTGGCACCGCCCACCAGGCGTGTGAAAGAAAGAAGAAAAGAAGAAAAAACCCGGACCGGGCCGCCTGGCCACCCTTTGTGAGGGTGTCCGCTCCCCAGGCTCCGAAAGCCTTGCCAGCCCTTGTGATCGGGTGGCACCGCCCACCAGGCGTGTGAAAGAAAGAAGAAAAGAAGAAAAAACCCGGACCGGGCCGCCTGGCCACCCTTTGTGCGGGTGTCCGCTCCCCAGGCTCCGAAAGCCTTGCCAGCCCTTGTGATCGGGTGGCACCGCCCACCAGGCGTGTGAAAGAAAGAAGAAAAAACCCGGACCGGGCCGCCTGGCCACCCTTTGTGAGGGTGTCCGCTCCCCAGGCTCCGAAAGCCTTGCCAGCCCTTGTGATCGGGTGGCACCGCCCACCAGGCGTGTGAAAGAAAGAAGAAAAGAAGAAAAAACCCGGACCGGGCCGCCTGGCCACCCTTTGTGCGGGTGTCCGCTCCCCAGGCTCCGAAAGCCTTGCCAGCCCTTGTGATCGGGTGGCACCGCCCACCAGGCGTGTGAAAGAAAGAAGAAAAGAAGAAAAAACCCTGACCGGGCCGCCTGGCCACCCTTTGTGCGGGTGTCCGCTCCCCAGGCTCCGAAAGCCTTGCCAGCCCTTGTGATCGGGTGGCACCGCCCACCAGGCGTGTGAAAGAAAGAAGAAAAGAAGAAAAAACCCGGACCGGGCCGCCTGGCCACCCTTTGTGAGGGTGTCCGCTCCCCAGGCTCCGAAAGCCTTGCCAGCCCTTGTGATGGGGTGGCACCGCCCACCAGGCGTGTGAAAGAAAGAAGAAAAGAAGAAAAAACCCGGACCGGGCCGCCTGGCCACCCTTTGCGAGGGTGTCCGCTCCCCAGGCTACGAAAGCCTTGCCAGCCCTTGTGATCGGGTGGCACCGCCCACCAGGCGTGTGAAAGAAAGAAGAAAAGAAGAAAAAACCCGGACCGGGCCGCCTGGCCACCCTTTGTGCGGGTGTCCGCTCCCCAGGCTCCGAAAGCCTTGCCAGCCCTTGTGATCGGGTGGCACCGCCCACCAGGCGTGTGAAAGAAAGAAGAAAAAACCCGGACCGGGCCGCCTGGCCACCCTTTGTGAGGGTGTCCGCTCCCCAGGCTCCGAAAGCCTTGCCAGCCCTTGTGATTGGGTGGCACCGCCCACCAGGCGTGTGAAAGAAAGAAGAAAAGAAGAAAAAACCCTGACCGGGCCGCCTGGCCACCCTTTGTGCGGGTGTCCGCTCCCCAGGCTCCGAAAGCCTTGCCAGCCCTTGTGATCGGGTGGCACCGCCCACCAGGCGTGTGAAAGAAAGAAGAAAAGAAGAAAAAACCCGGACCGGGCCGCCTGGCCACCCTTTGTGAGGGTGTCCGCTCCCCAGGCTCCGAAAGCCTTGCCAGCCCTTGTGATGGGGTGGCACCGCCCACCAGGCGTGTGAAAGAAAGAAGAAAAGAAGAAAAAACCCGGACCGGGCCGCCTGGCCACCCTTTGTGAGGGTGTCCGCTCCCCAGGCTACGAAAGCCTTGCCAGCCCTTGTGATCGGGTGGCACCGCCCACCAGGCATGTGAAAGAAAGAAGAAAAGAAGAAAAAACCCGGACCGGGCCGCCTGGCCACCCTTTGTGCGGGTGTCCGCTCCCCAGGCTCCGAAAGCCTTGCCAGCCCTTGTGATCGGGTGGCACCGCCCACCAGGCGTGTGAAAGAAAGAAGAAAAAACCCGGACCGGGCCGCCTGGCCACCCTTTGTGAGGGTGTCCGCTCCCCAGGCTCCGAAAGCCTTGCCAGCCCTTGTGATCGGGTGGCACCGCCCACCAGGCGTGTGAAAGAAAGAAGAAAAGAAGAAAAAACCCGGACCGGGCCGCCTGGCCACCCTTTGTGCGGGTGTCCGCTCCCCAGGCTCCGAAAGCCTTGCCAGCTCTTGTGATCGGGTGGCACCGCCCACCAGGCGTGTGAAAGAAAGAAGAAAAGAAGAAAAAACCCGGACCGGGCCGCCTGGCCACCCTTTGTTAGGGTGTCCGCTCCCCAGGCTACGAAAGCCTTGCCAGCCCTTGTGATCGGGTGGCACCGCCCACCAGGCGTGTGAAAGAAAGAAGAAAAGAAGAAAAGACCCGGACCGGGCCGCCTGGCCACCCTTTGTGCGGGTGTCCGCTCCCCAGGCTCCGAAAGCCTTGCCAGCCCTTGTGATCGGGTGGCACCGCTCACCAGGCGTGTGAAAGAAAGAAGAAAAGAAGAAAAAACCCGGACCGGGCCGCCTGGCCACCCTTTGTGCGGGTGTCCGCTCCCCAGGCTCCGAAAGCCTTGCCAGCCCTTGTGATCGGGTGGCACCGCCCACCAGGCGTGTGAAAGAAAGAAGAAAAGAAGAAAAAACCCGGACCGGGCCGCCTGGCCACCCTTTGTGAGGGTGTCCGCTCCCCAGGCTCCGAAAGCCTTGCCAGCCCTTGTGATGGGGTGGCACCGCCCACCAGGCGTGTGAAAGAAAGAAGAAAAGAAGAAAAAACCCGGACCGGGCCGCCTGGCCACCCTTTGTGCGGGTGTCCGCTCCCCAGGCTCCGAAAGCCTTGCCAGCCCTTGTGATCGGGTGGCACTGCCCACCAGGCGTGTGAAAGAAAGAAGAAAAGAAGAAAAAACCCGGACCGGGCCGCCTGGCCACCCTTTGTGAGGGTGTCCGCTCCCCAGGCTCCGAAAGCCTTGCCAGCCCTTGTGATGGGGTGGCACCGCCCACCAGGCGTGTGAAAGAAAGAAGAAAAGAAGAAAAAACCCGGACCGGGCCGCCTGGCCACCCTTTGTGAGGGTGTCCGCTCCCCAGGCTACGAAAGCCTTGCCAGCCCTTGTGATCGGGTGGCACCGCCCACCAGGCGTGTGAAAGAAAGAAGAAAAGAAGAAAAAACCCGGACCGGGCCGCCTGGCCACCCTTTGTGCGGGTGTCCGCTCCCCAGGCTCCGAAAGCCTTGCCAGCCCTTGTGATCGGGTGGCACCGCCCACCAGGCGTGTGAAAGAAAGAAGAAAAAACCCGGACCGGGCCGCCTGGCCACCCTTTGTGAGGGTGTCCGCTCCCCAGGCTCCGAAAGCCTTGCCAGCCCTTGTGATCGGGTGGCACCGCCCACCAGGCGTGTGAAAGAAAGAAGAAAAGAAGAAAAAACCCGGACCGGGCCGCCTGGCCACCCTTTGTGCGGGTGTCCGCTCCCCAGGCTCCGAAAGCCTTGCCAGCCCTTGTGATGGGGTGGCACCGCCCACCAGGCGTGTGAAAGAAAGAAGAAAAGAAGAAAAAACCCGGACCGGGCCGCCTGGCTACCCTTTGTGTGGGTGTCCGCTCCCCAGGCTCCGAAATCCTTGCCAGCCCTTGTGATCGGGTGGCACCGCCCACCAGGCGTGTGAAAGAAAGAAGAAAAGAAGAAAAAACCCGGACCGGGCCGCCTGGCCACCCTTTGTGCGGGTGTCCGCTCCCCAGGCTCCGAAAGCCTTGCCAGCCCTTGTGATCGGGTGGCACCGCCCACCAGGCGTGTGAAAGAAAGAAGAAAAAACCCGGACCGGGCCGCCTGGCCACCCTTTGTGAGGGTGTCCGCTCCCCAGGCTCCGAAAGCCTTGCCAGCCCTTGTGATCGGGTGGCACCGCCCACCAGGCGTGTGAAAGAAAGAAGAAAAGAAGAAAAAACCCGGACCGGGCCGCCTGGCCACCCTTTGTGCGGGTGTCCGCTCCCCAGGCTCCGAAAGCCTTGCCAGCCCTTGTGATGGGGTGGCACCGCCCACCAGGCGTGTGAAAGAAAGAAGAAAAGAAGAAAAAACCCGGACCGGGCCGCCTGGCCACCCTTTGTGAGGGTGTCCGCTCCCCAGGCTCCGAAAGCCTTGCCAGCCCTTGTGATCGGGTGGCACCGCCCACCAGGCGTGTGAAAGAAAGAAGAAAAAACCCGGACCGGGCCGCCTGGCCACCCTTTGTGAGGGTGTCCGCTCCCCAGGCTCCGAAAGCCTTGCCAGCCCTTGTGATCGGGTGGCACCGCCCACCAGGCGTGTGAAAGAAAGAAGAAAAGAAGAAAAAACCCGGACCGGGCCGCCTGGCCACCCTTTGTGCGGGTGTCCGCTCCCCAGGCTCCGAAAGCCTTGCCAGCCCTTGTGATCGGGTGGCACCGCCCACCAGGCGTGTGAAAGAAAGAAGAAAAGAAGAAAAAACCCGGACCGGGCCGCCTGGCCACCCTTTGTGAGGGTGTCCGCTCCCCAGGCTCCGAAAGCCTTGCCAGCCCTTGTGATCGGGTGGCACCGCCCACCAGGCGTGTGAAAGAAAGAAGAAAAGAAGAAAAAACCCGGACCGGGCCGCCTGGCCACCCTTTGTGCGGGTGTCCGCTCCCCAGGCTCCGAAAGCCTTGCCAGCTCTTGTGATCGGGTGGCACCGCCCACCAGGCGTGTGAAAGAAAGAAGAAAAGAAGAAAAAACCCGGACCGGGCCGCCTGGCCACCCTTTGTGCGGGTGTCCGCTCCCCAGGCTCCGAAAGCCTTGCCAGCCCTTGTGATGGGGTGGCACCGCCCACCAGGCGTGTGAAAGAAAGAAGAAAAGAAGAAAAAACCCGGACCGGGCCGCCTGGCCACCCTTTGTGAGGGTGTCCGCTCCCCAGGCTCCGAAAGCCTTGCCAGCCCTTGTGATCGGGTGGCACCGCCCACCAGGCGCGTGAAAGAAAGAAGAAAAGAAGAAAAAACCCGGACCGGTCCGCCTGGCCACCCTTTGTGCGGGTGTCCGCTCCCCAGGCTCCGAAAGCCTTGCCAGCCCTTGTGATCGGGTGGCACCGCCCACCAGGCGTGTGAAAGAAAGAAGAAAAGAAGAAAAAACCCGGACAGGGCCGCCTGGCCACCCTTTGTGCGGGTGTCCGCTCCCCAGGCTCCGAAAGCCTTGCCAGCTCTTGTGATCGGGTGGCACCGCCCACCAGGCGTGTGAAAGAAAGAAGAAAAGAAGAAAAAACCCGGACCGGGCCGCCTGGCCACCCTTTGTGCGGGTGTCCGCTCCCCAGGCTCCGAAAGCCTTGCCAGCTCTTGTGATCGGGTGGCACCGCCCACCAGGCGCGTGAAAGAAAGAAGAAAAGAAGAAAAAACCCGGACCGGGCCGCCTGGCCACCCTTTGTGCGGGTGTCCGCTCCCCAGGCTCCGAAAGCCTTGCCAGCCCTTGTGATGGGGTGGCACCGCCCACCAGGCGTGTGAAAGAAAGAAGAAAAGAAGAAAAAACCCGGACCGGGCCGCCTGGCCACCCTTTGTGAGGGTGTCCGCTCCCCAGGCTCCGAAAGCCTTGCCAGCCCTTGTGATCGGGTGGCACCGCCCACCAGGCGTGCGAAAGAAAGAAGAAAAGAAGAAAAAACCCGGACCGGGCCGCCTGGCCACCCTTTGTGAGGGTGTCCGCTCCCCAGGCTCCGAAAGCCTTGCCAGCCCTTGTGATCGGGTGGCACCGCCCACCAGGCGTGTGAAAGAAAGAAGAAAAGAAGAAAAAACCCGGACCGGGCCGCCTGGCCACCCTTTGTGAGGGTGTCCGCTCCCCAGGCTCCGAAAGCCTTGCCAGCCCTTGTGATGGGGTGGCACCGCCCACCAGGCGTGTGAAAGAAAGAAGAAAAGAAGAAAAAACCCGGACCGGGCCGCCTGGCCACCCTTTGTGCGGGTGTCCGCTCCCCAGGCTCCGAAAGCCTTGCCAGCCCTTGTGATCGAGTGGCACCGCCCACCAGGCGTGTGAAAGAAAGAAGAAAAGAAGAAAAAACCCGGACCGGGCCGCCTGGCCACCCTTTGTGAGGGTGTCCGCTCCCCAGGCTCCGAAAGCCTTGCCAGCCCTTGTGATCGGGTGGCACCGCCCACCAGGCGTGTGAAAGAAAGAAGAAAAGAAGAAAAAAACACGGACCGGGCCGCCTGGCCACCCTTTGTGCGGGTGTCCGCTCCCCAGGCTCCGAAAGCCTTGCCAGCCCTTGTGATCGGGTGGCACCGCCCACCAGGCGTGTGAAAGAAAGAAGAAAAGAAGAAAAAACCCGGACCGGGCCGCCTGGCCACCCTTTGTGCGGGTGTCCGCTCCCCAGGCTCCGAAAGCCTTGCCAGCCCTTGTGATCGGGTGGCACCGCCCACCAGGCGCGTGAAAGAAAGAAGAAAAGAAGAAAAAACCCGGACAGGGCCGCCTGGCCACCCTTTGTGCGGGTGTTCGCTCCCCAGGCCCCGAAATTTGTGGCTTCAGTGCACACAAATTTATATTGTTCAGTTTGCATGTTAAAAGCCTGCCAAGCACCCCAAGGCTGATTATGCTTGGTAAGAAGTCATTTATGACATAGAGCTGATTAGACCATATTAAAATTTCTGTTTGGCACAGGAGCTTTTCGTGGACACAGGTATCCAGTCTCTGTTTTGTTAGCTCAAATTTCTGTAATTTCCTTTATAAACCAAGGTTGTTGGACATGTGTCTCAGTGAATCCAGCAAAGTAACAATATCAAATTTCACATTACATATTACTGATCAACAGTAGTCTAGCTACACCAACAGCAGAAATACTGAAGTCAATACTGTAAAGTTTAACAGCAGCACAAACTATAAACTCCAAAATAACCATACAGTTGATTCACCTCCGGTACTTTAACTGGGCTGACTCTTTGTTAGGTGTGTTTAATGTGCAGAATAATTCCCAATTATATACAATTATAATATGTTAAAATGGACCTATGTACACAAGGCCATTAATAATTAACTGTACGTAGGTATTTGCTTTATGACTATCTAGACAGTGTGAAGAAGTGAAGTATTGAAATTATTTTATGTTGCATAATGACAACATGTTGCCCCTATACATTTAAGGACAAAGTTCAATGACCGCCACCTGCTGGATGGTGAGTGCAGAGGGGCGTGTAATTGTTGAGCTGGACAAAGAGAACACCTGTGCTGATGCAATGTCAGTCTTCTTTGGTTCATTCTATGTATTGAACCTGGAATACCAGGAGTCAGCGGGTGCAAGGTTTTTTGTAAGGATAAACCCTGAAGAGGGAACAAAATGTACCTCCAAGGTTGGGACAAGCAGGAAGACTGGGACCACTGTGAAGCGAAAGGTTGTTCACATTAACCCTCATGTCACAACTTTCCTCCAGTGGCTTACTGAATTTGAGTGGAGAACTTCAAATTAGGGAAATTAGTAAATTTCTTGTATAATTTAAGTGACCAATGTGTTGTTACCCATGTCTCCACAGATGATCCATGGCCCATGCTTTCTGGACATTTACACAAGACGAGCAACAATGAAGACAAGCTCTCTCGCCATCTTGCAAGACGCTGTCTCTGTCCAATAGGTTTTTTTGAGTGCAACAGTTTTGATTTTTTTCCCTTCTTTTACCCATCCATCCATCCATTCACTTCCGCTTATCCTTTTTCAGGGTCGCGGGGGGCGCTGGAGCCTATCCCAGCTGTCATAGGGCGAAAGGCGGGGTACACCCTGGACAGGTCGCCAGTCTGTCGCAGGGCCAACACACAGGGACAGACAACCATTCACACTCACATTCACTCGCACATTCACACCTAGTGGCAATTTGGATTATCCAATTAACCTATCCCCACAAGCTGCATGTCTTTGGACGGTGGGAGGAAGCCGGAGTACCCGGAGAGAACCCACGCAAACACGGGGAGAACATGCAAACTCCACACAGAAAGACCTGATGGTGGAATTGAACTCAGGACCTTCTTGCTGTGTGGCAACAGTGCTAACCTTCTTTTACCCGTTTGTTAAAAATTATTTCAGCTACTTACACTTTAATTGTCACATGTATTGGCTCACCCTACAAATCAATGAACTCAGTCCACAAAGCAAGATCAGGGTTCAGTGCAGGTCAGTCAAGTTCCTTCACACCACACACGCTCATCCATGTCCTTGTGGACCCTGTTTTGTGCAATGATTTGGTCGTGTGAGCCAGTATTTTGGACAAAGTGTATATAAAGGCAGACGTGTGGGGCTTGATATTATATCCATTACAATTCAGTTTGTTTGTATGGTGCCAACAAAATGAATGCCAAGGCACTTCACATTGTAGGTTTGAGACCCTACAAAATATAAGTAAGGAAACCCAACACTTGAGCATGTGTTGTCTGCCATGATATGGATATGACATAATATTGTTATTGTTTGTACAACCATCTGAGAAAATAATGGATTACATGGTTTAGTAAAAACAAGTGCTTCCTCAATGAAAATATGTTTTCAGTTCTTTTCAGTTTTTGATTTTGGAAATGTGTATTTCAGCAGGGAAGAATCAGAATTGAAATAAAGTGGTGTAAAGCACATGAATTATATTTTGTGTGTGTGTGTGTGTGTGTGTGTGTGTGTGTGTGTGTATCCATCCATCCAACTTTTTTGGAACCCTCCAGTCTCTTACAGTATGTTACTGTTAACTGAAATTACGGTAAATTACTACCTTTTAAAAGAGTAAATGACCGCCTGTTAGGACACGGTGTCCTCTAGCAGAGATGAATATTTTTGGTACTGATGATGCGTACCAACGGTAAGTTACTGGTTAATATTGTAACGATGGTTAAGTGTTATTGTACATGTTGGTTATCTTTGCACACTGTTGTTGTTCTTTTAAGATTCATGTTTGGTTGTGCTGCAGGAAGTAGGGAGGGTGGTGTGGAGGAAGGGGAGGGGGGACCTGGGTTCTGTGTTGTGTGGGTGCCAGGCTGAAGAGAGGTGTAGCACGAGGGCGCTCTCCCCTGAGTTAGCAACCCGCTTGCTTATGTGGCGAATAAACGGACAAACTGAGACCCAACCGTCTGGTTCTTGTGAACGTTACATTGGTGTCAGAAGTGAAGAAAGAAAAAAGAACCCCAGAACGCCCGACACCCTGTTGCTGGCGACGCTTGCCGTTACGAGACGAGGATGTTGCCGGGCAGGATTAAGAAGGAGACGGAGGAGAGGGAGGTTCGTCCGCGCTCGCCCGCCCATGGAGTGAGGGAAACGGCGCTGCGGCTGTCTCCCGAGGCTGGATTTTCTCCAGGTTTGACTAGGCTCGGGAACTGTTCGCACAGCGGCCGCGATTCCGGCGGGAAGGAGTCGACCTCGCTTGGCGCGCCGTCACGTGATGTAAACAAACATGGCGGCGCCCAGCAAGCTGCAGCGCATATAAAAACGCCTAAGTTCAGCGGCAAGACGCCATGGGAAGTGTTTATCGCACAGTTCGAGCTGTTAGCTGTTGCAGCTGGCTGGTCTGAGGAACATAAAGCTCTCCAGTTGGCTTTGTGCCTGTGTGAGGATGCAGCTGCATGCCTGCTGCTGCTAACCATGGAGCAGAGGGGAGATTATAATGCTCTGGTCGGAGCACTTCAGAGGCGCTTCGGGCAGTATAACCAACCAGTGCTGCTGAGGTCGGAGTTCCACAACAGACGCAGATTGCCAGGTGAGCCCCTCCGCATTTTGGCCCATGAAGTCGAGTGCCTTTGCCGGAGGGCGTATGACAGCATGCCACCATCAGTGCAGGCGGAGTTAGCTCGGGACCAGTTCCTGCAGGCCCTGAGCCCTAAAGAGCTCCGTATGCAAACTCAGCTTGCTCGTCCGGCCACACTCAGTGCAGCCCTGGAGCTAGCGTTGGAGAGGGAGATGCTTGCGGGATCCTCTGGGGGCGCTGATGACGCACACGTGGTGAGGGCTGTGTCAGCACCTGTGGAACAGACGGAGACGCCAGCGGGCCTGTGCAGTTTGGTGCAGGTGGCTTCGCTGCAGTCGCCTTCCCCTCGGGCTGGCCCACACCGCTGACCGCAGAGCTGCTGGGGATGTGGACAAGTCGGACACCTCATCAGGCAGTGCCCCAAGCTTGCAGCGGTTCAGGGAAACGCCCATGGGCCCGTGTAGGCGGGAGTACACGGGCCTGGGAGAACGACATCCCCACTCCACCGCCACCCCCACCTGGTGCGGCCATCGCTGTGGGCTGGACCCAGGTTGGCGGCTTTTGCCATGTTCCAGTGACGATTGCGGGGGTGTCCTGTACGGCCCTGCTGGACACGGGGTCCAATGCAACGCTGGTCCGACCCGATGTTGTCCCACCCGGAGCTGCTGTGCAACCGACTAATGTGCAACTTAAGACTGTGACCGGTGATCTGGCCCCAATGAGAGGGAGGGGAGTGTTCCAGTTCAAGGTGGGGGACCTCGGTGTGTCTTATGCTGCCTGGGTGGCTGACGTGCAGGACGCCTGCATCCTTGGGCTGGATTTTTTACGAGCCATTGGTGGTGTACTGGACTTAGGCAAAGGCTTCCTCGCACTCCCTGATGGGAAGAAGGTGCCGCTTATTCCCCCCCCGGTCTGCACAGCATCTGCCGCGGCGTCCACCTCCACCGCAGAGACCCCTGCAGACCCGCCAGCAGAACAGCGAGCGGAGGAGGAGGAGAGGCTCTCAGCAGTGAGGAGTATCTGGTCAAAGAACTGTGAGGGGCTGACTCCACAGCAGCAAGAGAGTCTATGGCAGGTACTAAAAGAGTTTAGTGACATTTTTGCCCTGAAAGAAAGTGATGTTGGCTTGACACACTTGGTAGAGCACGTCATTGAGACCGGGGATGTCCAGCCTATTAAAGGGCGCCCCCGCCGCCTGCCCCTGGCTCATCAGGAGGCTGCAGACAGAGAGTTGTGTGAAATGATGAAGGCGGGCATCATAGAGCCATCTGATAGCCCGTGGGCCTCCGCGGTGGTGATGGTGCCTAAGAAAAAAAGTCCTAGGATGCGTTTCTGTGTGGACTACAGACCACTCAACAAAGTGACGAAGAAGGACTCTTACCCCCTTCCCAGGATTGATGAGTCTCTCGACTTAGTAGCCGGGTCCTCCTGGTTCTCCACCCTGGACCTGCGGAGTGGCTACTGGCAGGTGCCACTGTCCCCGGAATCCAGACCGAAGACAGCCTTCTGCACTAACAGGGGACTATGGCAGTTCAAAGTCCTGAGCTTTGGTCTTTGCAACGCTCCTGCGACCTTCGAGAGGCTTATGGACAGTGTGCTGGCTGGCGTCCCACGGCAACGGTGTCTGGTTTACCTGGATGATCTTCTAGTGCACGGGAGCTCCTTTGATGCTGCCCTGGATGCCCTGAGACAAGTGTTGGAGAGGGTGGCGGCTGCAGGCCTGAAGCTGCATCCCGACAAGTGCCACTTCATGAGGAGGGAGGTGGAGTTTCTGGGCCACAAGCTGGGTCGTGAGGGCATCAGCACTTTGGAGGAAAAAATTCACACCATTACCGAGTGGCCCACACCAGCAGACCAGAAACAGCTCAAAAGCTTCCTAGGACTGGCGTCTTATTACAGGAGGTTTGTGAAGGGCTTTTCCTCCATAGCCGCACCACTCTTCCACCTGCTGCAGAAGGACCGTGACTTCATCTGGACCCAGGGCTGTCAGCAGGCGTTCAACACCCTCCGCAAATCGCTGACAGAGTCCCCAGTCCTCGCCCCCCCCTGACCCCACCCTGCCTTTTGTCCTGGACACTGACGCAAGTAATGTGGGGCTGGGAGCTGTGTTGTCGCAGGTTGGGCCGGAAGGTGAGAAGGTGGTGGCGTACTTCAGTCGGGTCCTGAACAGGAGTGAGCGGCGCTACTGTGTCACATGACGAGAGCTGCTGGCTGTGGTGGCAGGGGTGAGACACTTTAAGTACTACCTGTGCGGCACAGCATTTGTTATCAGAACTGATCATGCTGCCCTTCAGTGGCTGATGTCTTTCAGGGAGCCAGAGGGACAGGTGGCTCGCTGGCTGGAGGAGCTCCAAGCCTTCAATTTCACTGTGGAGCACAGAGCAGGGACGCACCATTCTAACGCAGACGCCCTCTCTCGCCGCCCATGTGCTGCAGCTGGCTGCCGTTACTGTGAGAAGCGAGAGGAAATAGAGCGGGAACTCACGACAATAGGCGGAGCAGCACAGCTCGCCTGCAGGGCTCTTCTGGTGGTGGATGCAGCGGAGTGGAGGGCACGGCAGGAACAAGACACAGACCTGCTGCCGGTCCTGCAGTGGCTGGAGAAGGGGGAGCAACCCCTTTGGGATGAGGTCACTGGGTTTTCCATCTGTACCAGGGGGCTATGGGCCAAGTTTGCAGCTCTCAGGCTGAAGGGGGGGGTGTTGGAGCGTGCCTGGAAGGATCCTGCCACGGGGGAGGAGAGGTGGCAGGTTGTGGTGCCAAGGTCGCTGAGGTCAGCGGTGCTGGAAGCCTGCCATGGGAGCACTGGCTCCGGCCACTTTGGGGTCTCTAAGACTCTCCGCCGCCTCCGCCAGGGCTATTACTGGGGTCAACAGCGGAGGGATGTGGAGGACTTTTGCCGGAGCTGTGATGCATGTTCCTCACACAAAGGGCCACAGGACCAGTCCCGGGCTCAGCTTCAGCAGCAACCAGCAGGGGCTCCAATGGAGCGAGTAGCTGTGGACGTCATGGGCCCATTTCCTCGCACAGACAGAGGAAACCGCTATGTTCTTGTGGCCATGGACTATTTTACCAAGTGGCCGGAAGCATACGCCATCCCAGATCAGGAGGCTGAGACTGTCGCTGATGTATTAGTGGAGGGGATGTTCAGCCGCTTTGGAACAGCAGAGACCCTCCACAGTGACCAGGGGCGTAACTTTGAGTCCAAGGTATTTGCTGCCATGTGTGAACGCCTTGGGATCAAGAAGACCCGCACCACCCCACTTCACCCCCAAAGCGATGGACTGGTGGAAAGGTTTAACAGGACGCTGGCCCAGCAGCTAGCCATCCTTACCTCAGAACACCAACGGGACTGGGACTACCATCTTCCCCTTATCCTCATGGCCTACAGGTCGGCAGTGCAAGACTCCACCCAATGTACGCCTGCCCTGCTCATGTTAGGGAGAGAGCTGAGAACTCCTGCAGAGTTGGCTTTTGGGAAGCCCCCGGACGCGCCAGAAGCACCACCAGGCCGGGACTACGCAAGGAAGCTGCAGGACCGGCTGGATTCTGCACATTCCTACGCCCGGGAGCAGCTGGCGAAGGCAGGCCTGCGCCAAAAGAGGAATTATGACATCACCACTAAGGGGAGGCACTTCCGTGCTGGGGAGCTGGTGTGGATCTACAGCCCAAAGAGAAAGAAGGGACGGTGTCCTAAACTGGATAGCAGCTGGGTGGGGCCTTGCAGCGTCCTAGAGCGAGTGGGGGAGGTTGTTTACAGGGTGCAGTTGCCTCCTAGGGGGAGGATAGTAGCGCTGCACAGAGACCGGATGGCCCCCTACAGAGGGCAGTCCCTCCCCTCCTTTCCAGAGGGACGTGTACAGAGCGTCCATGACCCTGCTCAGAGGGGCCCCCGACCGGGGCTGCGTTCCCCTCCCTCGGACTCTTCACCCCAAAGCCCCGACGCTCCACGCCCACCTCAGGGGCTCAGGAGGTCAAGGAGGGAACGTAGGCTACCACCCCGCCTCAGAGACTGTGTCGTTCCCTCGGGGACGAGGAACTTATTGCTGGGGGGGCAGTGTAACGATGGTTAAGTGTTATTGTACATGTTGGTTATCTTTGCACACTGTTGTTGTTCTTTTAAGATTCATGTTTGGTTGTGCTGCAGGAAGTAGGGAGGGTGGTGTGGAGGAAGGGGAGGGGGGACCTGGGTTCTGTGTTGTGTGGGTGCCAGGCTGAAGAGAGGTGTAGCACGAGGGCGCTCTCCCCTGAGTTAGCAACCCGCTTGCTTATGTGGCGAATAAACGGACAAACTGAGACCCAACCGTCTGGTTCTTGTGAACGTTACAATATATTGCAGTTTATTACCTTGCAGCGGGCTTACAGTGACATACCGTGAATAAACGGTAGTATACCAATTTATTAATCACAGTATGATGTTACTTTGTTGACGTAATTTACGACATAACGACATAACGGTATCTCACTGACATAACTGTCGCCAGTGAGATACCGTAAAAAAGGCTACAGTGCGTTACCATAATTTGTCCAAGAGTATTATACCACACCAGCAAAAAACGGTATCATCCTGCAGAAAGGTAAGCTACCGTAACACGGCGTCACGATATGACGCTGGCAGCACCCAGATAGCAAGGAGACATTGAACAGATGTTGATTTTCCATCTGAACCATCAGAATCGTCAGGATTGAAATGTCAACACAAAACCAATGTTGAAACAACATTGAAATACTGATGAAACCTGACACTGACATTGAAATAACATTGATTCACTGTTGTTCTGTCATCGTTGATTGTTGATCTATTTATAGTTGACAAGGTGACAACAATCACGTTGAAAAACCATCGATTTATAGTTGAGCGGGAAATTAAAGCTGCTACCACTTGGACTATTCCGCAGCACCCCTATCACATTGGTACATCCCTCCAGGTAACCATTGTCTTGTACAGTAGAGCGGGACATTAGATTTACTCTCAGCGGAATTGACCGGAGAAGGCATCAGTTCATGCACTGCACTGGCCTGCGCCACGATTAGTATAAGGTAAGAATGAATGACTTTTGTTCTATTCGTTATTTCCACGGTTGCATTTGAATAACAGTAAAAACAAACAAACAAACTTGTTAATGTAAAGTTTCGGATAAAATGTGGGAGCCCGAAATTGTCTACTTTCATCTTACAATCCGGCAACAAATAAATTGCACTGCAAACAAAGTCTATCAACAAAGAAAACATTTTCGTTTCATACTTTTCCGTTATATTCCCTTACAAAGCTAGCTTTAACGCTTCGAGGGTTCCTTTGTTCTTGCCGTCGCCTCGGCGCTTGACCCAGACTTTCGCTCTGTAGTTGCTTTTTAGCATAGTACTACAAAAAATTGTAAATCTGTGATTGATAAACGTAAAGGTAACTGTATAAATGTGTTCAATGACTTTGTTACTTTTAATGATTGGTGAGCACCCGCTTCGATTCGCACTCAATTCAAACTTTACGCTGCACGCTCACCTAACTTGCGTTTGCACCTTTTGTCCACACGTAAACTGCGTTTAGCATTTACGTGTGGACGAGCAAGACGGAGAAAACGCAGCGTCAAAGGTGTGCGCCTATTTTGACGCCACACTGTGCGCCAAGTTTTTGTCTCGGTGCCATGAATTCCTACAATGGCAGACTTAGACAAAATACTGTTAATTTTATTATCTTCAGTGTTTAAATGCTTACATATACGGGTTTGCTTGTAATTGTTGCCTATATACATTTTAAGCTATTATTTATTATTTAGTTCAATCAATAGATCAAGTTTTGTAGTGACTATGAAATATATTGTAATTATCTGTTTCCTGTTTATCCTAGACAGGGCAAAAAAGGACTCCAAATTTAAAAAAAGATAAAAATGAAAGACTGGTGCATTGTGCAGTTTAGCACTGGTGGTACAGAAATAGTCCCTAGATCATGGATAAATGGGGAGAAATTGTCATGGCCTCCATATCCTCCATGAGACACATTCAGGATCCACGACGCAGTAAAGAGGAGAGTTCATCCTGGTGCAACATGGCTCACCTATGCACCAGTCCGACTTCTAATAAGCCATGGTGGGTATCATCTGGATTGGTGTTGTATAAATGTAACAATAACAAGTTTTTCGTGTCCTAATTTATGTCTGGCCATACATTGTGTTTGTACTTCCAGACACATTTCACGAAGCAGAACGCAGTCTTCAGAAATATCTAAGTGAACACTGTGATATGTCTGACCTTCAGTCCGAAGCTGAAACTCAGACCAGTCATAAAAGAAAGCACAAGTAAAACTTTTTTTATTTCACAAACATATCTTTGATTGCTAAGAATTTATGATCTTGTCTTTTATACATATCTGTGGTGCTTGCATACTGCTATATCACCACATAATATAGTCCAAAAAGTGGAAGCTTGTAAACTTTTTATAAATGCAAAACCGTGTACACTTGTGCACTTCAAAAATTCCTTGTATACTGTACCTTCTTGCACATCTCCGTTTCCTGTGTGTGTTGTTATAAATCAAACTGTAACTTTAGGAAAAAATATTCCAAAAGCACATTTGTAATTACTTATGACCGTTTTCAACTTTTTTTCTTTAGACCAAATCCCCTGTACACATATAGTGACTCAGAGGATGAGCAGCCCACAAAAAAATGGTTTCCCCAGGCCCCTCGAGTGAAAATACCAGGTAATAAAATACTGTCTAGTGTCTTTGTACATATCTGTGTGTGACACAAGGAAACGTTTGACAAGTTGTCTGTATTCTTAAATACTTAAAAAAAAAAAGTTATCTTTTTCTGTCAGACCTGACGAGAGCTGTTAACGAACTCCGTGAGGAGGTCAGAGCCATCCGCAATACCGGCTGCAATGAATCGGTAGATGCTGGGGTACTGCCTCTGGATTTGCCCTTGCACAACATTGAGGAGCTAAACAATGCAGAGGCACCTCTTCAATCACAAGAGGCAAATAAGGCAATGGTAAGTATATAAAGGTTATGTACACTTTGTAACTATAAAGTGTAATAGCTGTCAGATGTGATTTAAATACATAACAACGGCCTGTTGATTAAACACACAAGCACTTGCATACACATTTAAGACATGAGACACGCTAATTCCATCTCTTAAAACGTGTCTATAGGTGAGACGCTTTGCCTTGATTGGAGCCTGACGCAGCAGTTAGGGGCAAACTCTATGTCCGAGTTTGTCTTTGCACAAGCAGTGCAGAAATGGCTCCGATACGCCCCAGATCGTTTGGGTGGTGCAGGACGCACATCATGCAAAAAATTACAAACTTCTGTGAATCATATAAACGTAAATAGGAAACTGTCTTTTAATAAAGTATTTAGCAAACGAAACATGCCTATTGACCTTTTTTTGTTTATTTTTTTTCTCTGTTACATCACATGCAATGCTTTCTTATTTTAGGATATTAATATTGACATGATACATTGTGACACATTTAGGTTTTTTTTATAAAGGGTGTCCAATTTAAGGAATAAGTACAATTATGTGTTTAGGTGGTTGAAGTATTGATGGAAACATGCAGTAGTTTAGTATTGGTTAAAATACCTATAAAGAAAGGTAGATTTCCAGTCATGATTTAACTGTTGTTTTAATAAAAAGCAACTGTGCGAAAGAGGTGGAAAATCAACACCATAGCTCAACAGTGTTTCAATATCAGAATCTGACATTGTTTCAATGTCAACAGTATTAGAAAATATAACGTTGAATCAACGTCAGGTTTCAACATTGATTCAACGTCAAAACCTGACGTTGTTTCAACGTTAAAAAAGGGTGCAAGAGTGACGTTAGGTCAACGTCACACTTCAACGTTGATTCAATGACACAGCCTGATATTGACTCAACATTGTTTCAATGTTTCCTTGCTATCTGGGCAGTGACGCCAGTATGTTACCGTAAAGTGGCGATGAAAAGTCTAACGGTGCAGATACACGGAGTAATCAGAAAAGTTTAGCATGAATCTGGACATTAGATTTAAGATTTAAGTTTTAAGCTTATCAGATATCACTTGTTAGAAGCTCCTTACCGTTTGAATAAATCTCTTCTCAACCTGCTGTCCTCTTCTGCTTGCATCTTTTTTTTTTTCATCTAACACTGACGTTATTTTTTCTCCGTGAAAAACACAGCAACTCATCTTATCCCGGGGTGCCAGGAAGTCGAGCTGCGGATCTCAGCAGAAAACTTTTCAAACTGATTGCAGGTTGATCCAGGTATACATTTGAAACAGGTTCTCCTCGGTGACGTGACAGTCGGAATGCATCTGCGTAACCATGGTTACAGGGGGACGCTTTGGAACTCTGCTGTTCAGCAGCAAAATATTTCAGATCAATATGTAAATACTCCAACTCTAAAACCAAGTAAAATAAATATGCTGCATATGTGTATAGTGCGTTCATGTGTGTGTGCGCTGCGTGGTGACGTAGGCGCGTGCATGTGTGCCCCGGTCACAGCTCCTTTCAGCATGGCCGGAGGTAAGTCACTGCCACGTTGCTCTCAGCTAATTAAAGTTTGTTCAGATCCCAAGCTGCAATGTGAATACAGCCAAACCGCCGCGTTTTTGTTTGTCATTAAGAGACTCATTCGGGATAAGTTTTGTGGAGGGCGGAGTTCACTAATATATGCTTATGAGTTTTAGCCGAGAACGCAGCTAAAATGCTAGCATGCTAAGTTAGCCTGATTGCTAGCGGCTACTCGCGGCAGTCTTTTTTTAACAGCATGCACTCTTTTTTCCTTCGTCAGGAGAGGTGTACTGGCAGTCGCGTGACACACACAGATCAGACACATATTTCTGTGTTGCAGGTATGGAGATGTTCTTATGTTTTGGAGATGCAGTCTTTCAGTCATTGTTTTTATAAGTACAGTGTTGTACTGCCTGTTAGATGGCGGTTATTAATATAATTGTACTGAAGTATAATGTTTGAACTATAAGTACCAGAATATTGGGTCCTGGTTATTGAATTGTATTTATCTGACTGTTTATTTGTTTTTGAATTATTTTGTTTATTGTTCTTATAAGTTGTTTTTGATGTTTTTTTCAGTGACATATTATTTATTTTGTGCTTTTTGTTTTTGAGAGCTTAAGTTAATGTTTTAAAACAATTTGTTGTATTTGATTCATTATATTATTGTAGTGTTAATGAAGCTGCAGACACAGCTGCTTTCAGCATGGCCGGAGGAGAGGTGTACTGGCAGTCGCGTGACACACACAGATCAGACACATATTTCTGTGTTGCAGATGTGCAGTAAAGAGCCAAAGACCCAGTACTGTCTCCTGCCTCCTACTTTCACGCCAGAACACAACGCAAGAACAACAGGCGTAACACATGAACGGGTTACACATACTGAGGTGAGTTGTTGAGGATATGTCGAGCTGTCGATAAGCACGGCTGTTTTTGTGCTCTTATATACTGTTAGCCTGTTTTGCTGGCGTTAGTGAAGCTGTTTTCAACTGGATGTAACATTGTTGAACTCTGATGATTAATGAATAAACTCTCGATGTGACGACGTGAGCATGTAATTGTAACCCTGTGTTCATTTAGTCGTTTGATACCGTTTAATATCCAGTACATCTATTGGGTGTTTTATAACATGCCCTGGAATCATTTTAAGTTTTACAATGCCGGTGATTTACGACTCTTTCGCGACAGTCAACTGTGGCGTAAACTCTGGCGGGTCTCAGAGCTAGCTTATGTGAGCCAGCAGTGACATCTATACATGCAGTAGCCTTAAAATACTGATTATTTATTCTCCTGCTAGGTAAGAATTTGTGTTTTATACGTTTATTGTCACATTGTGCGCCATGTTATTGTTTCGGTGAAATGAATTTCTACAATGGCGGACTTAGACAAAATAGTGTTACTGTTAATTTGACTCTCTGCAGTGTTTAAATGCTTACATATACACACACAGTTACTGTCCCGCCACACGTAGGACTCAGTTCTGCTTCTATGCCCCATCTTTGTTTACTCTTTCCCACCCAACAAGTGCATAAATAAGATGTTAAAAACGTCATCATCATATCAAACATGATCGATTTGGGGGGAGTTTGTTTGGCACATGCTGACTGCATCCTAATTATAACCAGAAGAGGAGGCGAGAGCAGAGAACGAGAGTGCAGCAGTTTGGTCAAAGGAACAGGTGAAGAAGAGGTGAGCATCCAAGAGACGAGCAAGAGGACAGTTTCAAAGCAGACATTATGGCACAATAAAAGCTGTAAGAGCAGAGATTCATTCATATCTTTACTATTTTTCTTTAGCTTCTACTCCCGCTGCTTACAATAAATCTGAGATAAAGAACAAACAAGAACAACTCACATGGCATTGATTGTTTAGTTCAGTGTCACTCTGTGATTGTTTGACATTTCATATAAATGTGACTCTAAAATATAGTCAATAATATTAAAAAGTTGCTGTTACTGAGTGAAACTTGAAGGATTATGATAAACTTCAGTTCTTACTGAATCTGTAACATTGCTTTTTTTTAAATTGTTAAATGACTTTTGTGTCACTGTGCACAGTGAAAAGCTCACCTGATGTAGTGGTGAGGCCATGTTCACCACTAGATGGAGACAACCTGGCACAGGTATTTTCTATACACTAAATTTCACACTGAAAAGCCTTGGTGGGAATTGTTGTTTCATAGAAAGTAAAGGAAAACGCTCATACTCTCTCCCGCACTCGATATATGATCCATTGTTGATCTGCACGCAGCTGTTGTCACAAATGTGGCACTCGCTTACGTCACTGTCATGAGACATTCTCGCAAAAAAAAAATCACGGTTTTAGTAACGCAGTGTTCCTACGGGAAAGTAACAGTAATCTAATTACCGTTTTTGCAATAGTAATCCCTTACTTTACTCGTTATTTGGAAAAAAGTAATCGGATTACAGTAACGCGTTACTGCCCATCTCTGGACGTCATCATCCCGTAAGCCAATTAGGTTGTCACTAGGGATGGGTATCGTTTAGGTTAGGTTAGCAGTGCTTAAACAATGGAAAAAACACAAACTTTGTCCAAAAACCTCTCATGTTTAGCTGTTTTCCACTTTTTCTTTTGTCATTTTAGCTTTTTTGGCCAGGATGAAGGGAGCATCTGCCATCAAACAAGAAGACAGCTGCATGTAACTACGACGGTGTTTGCTACTTCACCTTACATGCATTAATGTAATAACGTGGTTAGCCTACTCAACGTAAATTACACACGAACAACATTAAGCTCCTCGCCCAGAGAAGAACGGCTGCTGCTGCATCATCATCCGTCATCATTTCCGCTACACTGGCAGGGCTAGGGGCCAGGACTCTCGTCTTCGGGTTCTTGGGGGATGTTGCTAACTCCGGGTCTGATAACAGGCACCACAGCCGCAGTAGATGTGCTTGGTGTGAGGTCTTGCAGCAAGCTATCAAATATGGTGCATTTCTCGGCTTTTAAAAAAACGCTATGCGTCGCCAGGTTCGTCGTCAGATTCGAGATGTTACCTCCTTTGCACAGTATCACCTTAAAGCACTTGTTGCAGGCTGCTGAGTTTGCATCTTTTGCTGTGAAATACAGCCAGACTTTGACCGCTTCGCCTTGGGCATTTTTAATCTGTAGCTCTGCTCTAAAAGAACGTACGTACCTGGGCCCGCCTACTATCCTCGGAAAGGTAAAATGATTGGCTAGAATCCAAAGTGTATGATATCTCAGGGGAAAAAAAGCACCGAAATAAAGCACCGAAATGTGCGCTGCTTTTCGGTCTGTTTACTACCGTTTATGTCAGAACCAGTACCATAACGGCACCGGATACCGGTACCCATCCCTAGTTGTCACATGACATTTGTGGACCCCGGTATTTTTTTAGTTGGACAATTTATCAGTAAAGTTTCAATCTCTGACATTACCCCTAGACTAGACCGGCTGCACCACACAGACACTGCAAACCTCATCTCTGAAGAAAAACCACAAGAACAACATCCAAAAGAAAGAAAACATACCTTAGAAACATGCCGGGTTAGAGGAGACGGCAGCACTGCAGAGGTGAGGACAGGCATCTGTTTGAAATAGACAAAACAGTAAACATAGTCATACAGACTCAGAGACGCTTTCCATCCAATCTGTCTAAGTTTGAGCTGTTTTACAGTGAAGAATGGGCAAATAATTCAGTCTCTAGATGTGCAAAGCTGGTAGAGACGTACTCCAAAAGACCTGCAGGTGTAACTGGAGCAAAATGTGGCTCTATGAAGAGCAGGGGGTGAATAGAAAAGAATGACACACTTTTCCAAATTTCATTTGCTTAGAATTTTGACAACCATGTATTATTTTCATGCCACTTCACAATTATGTGCTACTTTGTGTTAATCTACCATTGAAACTGTCAATAAAAACATCTTTTGTTTGTGGTTGTAAGGTGACAAAATGTGCACAAGTTCAAGGACTATGAATGCTATTTCAAGGGACTGTAATGTTAAATCACCCCCCATGCACACATCAGTGCACATGCATGTACACATATGCAGAGTTACATTATCAAAGAAGCTAAAAAAACAAGCTCTGCTTTAACTTTTAACTAAAAAAAAGACTGCAAACTTTAGGAACAATATGGAATGAGTGATAATGTCATCATTCCATGAATTGAAAAAATTTGTTTCACCTTAAATCTTTTTTTCTTTTCTTAATTGCAAAAACTGTAAATTTGGCTCAAGGGGACCTGAAAGCCAGGAGACAATTTATTGACTTTGCCCACAATCTTATGAAGAAAAAGATTTCCATTAAATATTAATAGAGCAAAATCTCTCTCTCTTAAGTATTTGCACCTAACCACGTCCTAACCTAGCAGTCATATACAGCTATTAATTAATCCTGCATTTTTTTTGTCAAAGACATTTCTCACCATGAAATTACCCGATTCAAAACATGAACACTGTTAGCCTTTGCAGTAATTTCCATAGCTTAGTACTGCAAAATCAACAGTAAAAAACTCTAAAGGATGTTAGCAGTTTAGTACTGTAATTTGCATGTAATTGTGGGAAAATTCCATGAGATTACACTATTTTTACGGTAACTCACCGTACTCATGGAAACAGCTGTAAAATACAGCAAATGTAACAATTGGTGATGTTACTGAGATTATACTATTACACCATCTGGATTTCTGTTGTTTTCTACTGTAGATCTAAGAGTAATTACTTAAATCCTCATTCAGTTGTTTTTATTTGTTTGCTTCTTTTTTCTTGCTTTGTTTGTTGGGTTTTTTCCTTCCTGGTCTGAGGGATAGGGGTTCTAAGTGTTGTGGGTAGGGGATAAACTGCTGGAAGCAACTATAAGACATGTGAGTGTGTCATTAATCTGTATTCTGATATTTCAGTTTTAACAGTCACTGTGAAACTTGCTTGTTTGGCGTTTGACAATTCTGCGTGTATTTGCTTTTCTTTGTTGCTTCAACTCAATAAAAATATCTTTGAGAAAAAAAAATCCTCATTCAGAGTGTATTACTATAAAATGTGATTCACTGTGAAAGCAGTATAACATATAAACTACAATATACAGCATAATTTTTAACTTAAGGAGTAAGTTGCAGCCACACTAAAATTTAATTCCTTGAACTGAATGGAACCTCATATATTAATAAATGCATTTGTTTAGTCAAACAATGTGAAACATTAGTAATACTATTAATTAATAGTATACTTGTAAGGTTAGTATTGTGATAGAGTCGAGTATATTTAATTATACTCTTGTAGACATTATGACATTATGCTAGTACAATTATGGTGAACAAAAAGTACATCTAAAAGTTAATTTCAAGAATACTGTTATGTACTAAAACGGGGGCCAATATAGTCCCAAGAAGCATTATTAGTATACGTACTAGGTAAGATATACTTGGGAAATATAATTGAAGTATACTTATTTTTGTATGGCCAGCAACAAAAACTAATGGCTACATTTAGAGTAATGTTTAAAAATGACTTCATTTAGCAGGATGTTGCTTTTTTTCTCTTCTTATTCTTTCTTATACTGGACCTTCATTTGTTTTGTATAAGGTGGTACTTTTTAAGACACCTCTGCCTAACTACAGTGAACTGACCTAATAATATGCTCTGGTCGTCATTTTACACAAGGTGTCACATCCATGAAACCTACACCACTAACCAGCATCAGTCCTACAACTTCACTCTCAAAATTAATAAATTCTGGGACAAGCAGAAACTGTATTTTTAGCGGTGCATTTTGTTGCAGGCCAGACTGCTATTAAATGCTCTCCTAAAGAAATAATTCCTTTGTAGCACCACTTCGTCTTGGTTCAGAAGAGATGTCCTGATATACGTGATTGTTAGGTATTTTAGTACCATGGGAGCATTTACTGGATATTGTTTTATAGTGACATTATGCAGGAAAACTCTGTCATTCAATAAGGCCCCTTTGTTTTAGTTATTTTTCTCTTTGACCCAAGAATTGATGTGTGAGAATCACAGGCTGGTACAAGGTTGAAATACCACAGAGATCACTCCCTCAGCTACATTAGTTTCTTAATCTTTTAGGAGACGCCTGTTGAAGGCCAAATGGTTTGTTTCAGAATTCACTAATGAAAGAACTCTTTATTTCGTGCCTTGAAAATATGTCGCTGAGATAATCACAATTGTAGCTGAACTGATACACTATACAAAGGATGCTTCTTCACCCAAGGGCAGAAAGACGCTCCCTTATCTTGGTCTGTACTGGTTTAAACTGAGAATCTGCTGACTCATGAATTTGTCCCTCTATATAAACTGTTGTACTTGTGAATAAAGTTGAGTCAATTTGGGAAGACAACCTGAAGCAGTCTCTGTTTTCTTGTTCTCCCAAGCTGCTCCCGAGCTCGTACTAACACGCTGAATGGCATGCTTGAATATTACTTGAGAATATATTTGACTGTGTTACAGACTAAGGTACATTCTCTGCTGATAGACGTCCACGCCTCGGAGGAAGCCGATCCACGGATTAGGCCCTGGAAGCCGTTTCTTTCAATTTTGGTGTCAGAAGTGGGATCCTGACGAAGGTAGGCACTCGTCTTTTATTTTATAAGACTGTGTTATGCCTTTCTCAGTGATCCACATAGAAACGGGATACGCTGACGAGGCCTTCTTCAGTGGCCCACATAGTAACAAGTGGGATACGCTGAGGAGCCTTCTTTAGTGGCCCACATAGAAACACAGGAAGTTGCCTGTTGTTTTGTAAATTAAAGCAGAAAGGACACAGGAAGTTGCCTGTTGTCATAAACTAAGAAGTTGCTCACCAGCAGAAAGGACACAGGAAGTTGCCTGGGGTCATAAAACGAGAAGTTGCTCGTTAAAAAGTGAGAAGTTGCTCACTAAAAAGATAAAATTGCTAGCAAAAAATCAAGTAACCTCAGGTGTGCCACAGCAAAATAAAAACTAACTTAAATCCTTCAAGCGTCTAAACCCCTCTGGAAATCACTGACCATGGGTCAGAATAATTCAAAGACCTTAGACGGGTCCGATAAAAAATCAAAATTAACTGTAAAACCAGATACCACCACTTGGGTGGGCCTGATTATAGATATATATTATGTCAACGAATTCCAGGTGTGACTGAATCTCAGCTTATTGAAGAAGTAGAGGAACTAGACCCTAAAGATGACCAAGCAGCCAACACCACCTCGTTTTTGTGGATAAACGATGACAAAATCACAGCCTTTTTTCAAAATCTAAAGAAATTTCTGCTCACAATGTCTAGAGATAAAATCAAACGTTTCACACACTGCTGGACTAATGAGGCATGCACGCCTGAAGGAGGAAATGATCAGATTTTCATAACAACATTCTTAAACAATATTCATCCAGAATGTTCACAACTATTGAAGCTGACTGCCACTGATAATCTCTATGACATGAAGATAAAGAACTTTATCACACTTGTCAAAACAAAAGCTGGTGCAGATCTTTTCCCCAACAGCACGAAGGCTAAAAGTGTTAAGATGATGTTGAATTTTGATGTTGAAGGCTCAGAGGAAAGTGAAAAAATGATGTATGCAGGGGCCCCGCCCCCTCAACAAGCGCAGCAGGGAGATTTCAGAAGGAGAGATAGGAGTGGAGACGCATGTTTTTATTGTGGAAAAATAGGACACTGGAGGAGGGAATGCAAATCAGCAGCACGTAGGTCTCAACCACAAAACACAGGACCAGCTCCTGCCACTAGGCGTCAGCAGAGCTCTTCCAGACAAGGTAACTGGCAACGCAGACAGGAATCACATCAAAATAATGGCCCTTTTGCACTTAGGCAGCAACCTTATAATCCACATTTTAATCCCCACCCATATGATAACGAAAGACTGGACCGACAATAGGGAGGCCCAGGTGAAGACGAGGGACAGTGTGAAGCACTACACACGATGCTGCATTTGCAATTGTCCCGTAACACAGAAAGCTTGCCCACGTTAGATATAGAAATAGGTGAAAAGATTTATTCCTTTTTAGTTGACAGTGGAGCCACTAAAAGTTCACTGTCTGGAAAATTCTATAGTGGGCCTGTTTCCTCTGTGTGCATCAACACCATGGGAATAAACGGAACTCTAGTGCAATGCCCCAAAACTCATTCTCTAAAAACACGCTGGGGCCCAAAACCAGACGAAATTACATATCATCCATTCATAATTCTTCCAAACTCGCCTGTGAATCTATTAGGCAGAGATTTAATGGCAAAAATGAACTTGTGTATTTCATTTAACACAAAGGGTGAAATGTTTGCAGACACTGATAACAGCTATGTTTTCTCTGCCCTATGCACCGACACCATGGAGAAGGAACAGCCTCTGTGTCAGCTGGACGCCTCAGCAGAGAATGAACTCAATATCCATCTGACTGGTACCCCACGTCACACACTGTGCCAAACACGTGTACAGACACCACTACCAGGTAACCCCATGCCTGGAAGCCACATATTTGTTTCTCTCACACTGTTCAACAACATGATAACTGCTCACACCAGTGAAGGCCAAACAGTGGTTTTGTCGCATAACTCAGACATAGGCTATGACATTACTGCACCATGTCGACACATAGATCTAACCTACCCCATACACTGTACTATCTTTGCTGTCACATTGCCAGCTGAATATCAAAACATGACATTATGGTCAAGAGGTGAGAATGATGTAGGATTTATCGACTGTACACCTTATCATGCTCAGCTGAAAAACAACAAGCCGGTATATGTCAAGCAATATCCCATTTCCGCTGAAAAAGCCGCAGCCTTAGACATCATCATAGGAGATTTATTGACAGCTGGAGTAATAAAGCCCACAGTATCTCCATATAACACTCCTGTCAATCCTGTGCCAAAGCCTAACAAACCTGGCGTATGGCGTTTCACACAAGACTTAAGGCAAATTAATGCAGTCATTATGCCTCTGCCACCTCTTGTCCCAGATGTTCCCAGCATACTGACATCTATTCCAGCAACAGCCACACATTTTACTGTGGTGGATTTGTGCTCCGCCTTTTTCTCAGTACCTGTGCATGAGGACACACAGCCGATATTTGCTTTTACACATAGAGATAAGCAGTACACATGGACTCGCTTACCCCAAGGCATGGTAGACAGCCCTGCGGCTTTCTCAATGGTGGTACGTGCTACCCTGGACGGCTTCATTCCTCCAGAGGGCTGTACCTTGATCCAGTACGTGGATGATCTCCTCCTCTGTGCTGAAAGTGAAAAACTATGTCAAACTGCCACACATATGCTACTCCAGCACCTCCAACAGACTGGCCACAAAGCATCAGCAAAGAAAATGCAGTACTGTCAGACTTCTGTTCAATATTTGGGATTTACACTGTCTCACGGACAACGTTCCATGACTACAGACAGGGTCAAAGCTGTGACCTCTGTCCCTAAGCCCACTACACAGAAGGAAATGCTGTCTTTCCTAGGCATGGTGAACTATTGCAGACAGTGGATACCAGACTGTTCTTTTCATGACCACATTCTGCGTGAATGCTGCAAAAAAGACAAGCCTCCTCGAATACTGTGGTCAACAGAAATGACTGCCTCTTTCAATGCATTACAGGGAGCGCTGACCTCTGCCCCTTGTTTGGGTCTGCCTGACTACCACTTACCGTTCCACCTGTACGTCACAGAGAACGGCACAACCTGTGCAGGCGTATTGGCCCAAGAGCATGGCTGTGGCTACTGTCCAGTAGCCTTCTACTCAAAGGTGCTGCCAGCAGTAGTTCAGGGGATGCCGGCCTGCCTGAGAGCAGTAGCAGCTTGCTCTATCATGATAAGGGACTGCGAGAAGCTCACACTCTCACATGACACTATTCTACACACCAATCACCAGGTCACGACCATTCTAGCAAACATAACTACACAACATATGACCGCACAACGTCGCTCAGGTTATGAAGCTACACTGACTTCAACAGCAAATCTCACTATAAAAGCAAGCAGCACACCCAATTCGCCAGCACACTTACTCATTCGTATGCTGTGTTCCTCTGACCGACAGGATGGTTCAGACGACCCTGACGATCATGATTGTATGACACGTATACAGGAATCCACAGCACCACGCCCAGACTTAGAGCAGACACCAATACCAGACTCAGTCATTGTTTATGTGGACGGGTCCTGTTCAAAACCAAATGACAACTCATTTCTTTGTGGCTATTCGGTGGTGACATTGCCTGACATCATACTAGAGGCTCACTCATTACCATTTCACTCAGCACAAAAAGCAGAGCTCATGGCTTTAATACGCACCTGTGAGTTACATGTGGATAAGCGGGTAACAATTTACACTGATAGCCGTTATGCATTCGGTGTGGTGCATGACTTTGGCACATTGTGGAGACAGAGAGGCTTCACATCTGCTGATGGAAAATCGATCGCTAATTCTGATCTTGTTCAAAGACTTTTGCAGGCTATACAGCTGCCATCGGCAATTGCAGTTGTTAAAACGAAGGGGCACAGCACGGCTGACACAGACGAAGCAGTGGGAAATGCTCTTGCAGACGTAACCGCGAAAGCAGCTGCTGCCTCACAGCAACCACCCAGAAAGGAAGTATTATCTTTGCCTTTACAGCTGCCACTTGTCGCACTCCCAGACTATTTAGAAACAAATGTTGACCTAAAATTCATACAAGAGCAAGCCTCTGCCTTAGATTACACTTACTGGGAAAGTAATGATTGTACCTTAGATAACAGAGACGGCTTATACAAAAACCTTGAGGGTTTGATTGCCCTCCCATCTTCACTACTGCCAATCCTTGTCCGCCATTTTCACGGTGTGAGTCATGTCGGACAAAGAGGGGTAATAGGAGCAATAAAATCAAGATTTGTAATCGAGAAAACATCACACGCAGTAAAACGCATATTAGCAACCTGTCTAACATGTGCACGAACTAATGTAGGTAGCTCAAAAGCAAAACATCAGCATTTACCACAACCAGATTTCCCATTTCATACATTACAAATTGATTTTACACACATGCCAGCACAAGGAAGCATCAAGTACTTACTGGTAATAGTGGACCAATTTAGTAAATGGGTAGAAGCTTATCCAACATCAAAAGAAACTGCAGAAGTAGTCTGTCAAAAGTTGTGCAATGAAATAATACCCAGATTTGGAATACCTCACCAAATTAACAGTGATAGAGGACCTTCATTCACATCAGAAGTAATTCAAAAGTGTGCTAAAACTCTAGGAATAGACTGGAAATATCATGTGCCATACCATCCTCAGAGTTCAGGAGTTGTAGAAAGAATGAATAGGACCATAAAAAATCGCCTGACTAAAGCAATGATAGAAACAGGAATGACCTGGATCAAACTACTTCCTCAAATCCTCTGCGAGATTAGAATGACTCCATCCGCAGCAACCAAATTATCTCCATTTGAAATAATCATGGGAAGACCATTTCCAACACCATGGTCAGCCTCCAGAGGGGCACCGCTATTGGAAGGGGACATAGACACTGCATTGTCTGACTATGTTCATAACCTGGTAGAAACACTGAATAATAACTATCAGAAAGTTTGTCTCTCTCAGCCTCTCCCTTCCACAGATCCAACCCATCCGTGGAAACCAGGAGATGCGGTGTTGGTGAAGTCGCTAAAACCAAGGGCACTCAGGGAGGCCGCGTGTTCCAGCCCCCAGACTGTACTTGCAGTGACGAGAACCAGCATCCTAACAGACGGACAACCTCAGTGGATTCATGCCAGCAGGGTTAAGACCAGCCCCACCAAACCACCTAAGGCGTCGGATCAAGTAGATGACGACTCAGGCGAGCCAGCGCCCGGATTCAATACACCTACACACGCACAATCACTGATTAACACACAACGCCTGAAAGAGCCAAGACTCAGAAAGCCCTTTGATCCCCCACCTGAACAACAACAAGGTACTCGAACATCCAGCAGGAACAGAAAGCCTAGAGTACCACACAATGTCTAACCTGATAAAGATAGACTCGTTTCATCCTGATAATGGAAAAAATGAAATGCCCATTGTCATCACACGACGCTTAGGTCTCTCGAACCTGGGACCAGGCCAGGAGACGACTGAAGAACTGTGTTTTTTTATATATTTAGATTATTAATCATATCTACTGCATTAACCTTAGGATTTTTATTTACTATTTTGTATTGTAAACTGCAACCCTGTTCACATTTCTACAAGCCACATTTTGCTGACAATACCTCATGCTCCACTTGGCAAGACACCCACCTAGTACAGCTACTTCAATGTATTTGCAATTAGCACAAATTGATCCTGAGGATGTGCCAGATGTTACCAATGATGATCCTGGTGTGTATATTGAACATTAGGCTGTGAACTATTACATTTTATGATTTGCTTTTTATATTATGTTATTACATTTGTGATTTTTCCTTTCTATTTGAGTTATTATTTTAAAAAAATAATAAAAGAGGGGAACTGTTAGGTATTTTAGTACCATGGGAGCATTTACTGGATATTGTTTTATAGTGACATTATGCAGGAAAACTCTGTCATTCAATAAGGCCCCTTTGTTTTAGTTATTGTTCTCTTTGACCCAAGAATTGATGTGTGAGAATCACAGGCTGGTACAAGGTTGAAATACCACAGAGATCACTCCCTCAGCTACATTAGTTTCTTAATCTTTTAGGAGACGCCTGTTGAAGGCCAGATGGTTTGTTTCAGAATTCACTAATGAAAGAACTCTTTATTTCGTGCCTTGAAAATATGTCGCTGAGATAATCACAATTGTAGCTGAACTGATACACTATACAAAGGATGCTTCTTCACCCAAGGGCAGAAAGACGCTCCCTTATCTTGGTCTGTACTGGTTTAAACTGAGAATCTGCTGACTCATGAATTTGTCCCTCTATATAAACTGTTGTACTTGTGAATAAAGTTGAGTCAATTTGGGAAGACAACCTGAAGCAGTCTCTGTTTTCTTGTTCTCCCAAGCTGCTCCCGAGCTCGTACTAACACGCTGAATGGCATGCTTGAATATTACTTGAGAATATATTTGACTGTGTTACAGACTAAGGTACATTCTCTGCTGATAGACGTCCACGCCTCGGAGGAAGCCGATCCACGGATTAGGCCCTGGAAGCCGTTTCCTTCAGTGATAATGTAACACATTATCACAGTTTAGCGCGTTGTGTTGTGTTGGATTGTTACGTTTTTAAAGCTTTGTAATGCGACAGGTGCGATAGCCGACACCACACTTTCACCTGACGTACAACGTGACGTATGACGCACACGTCGGGTATTCACTTTCAAAACAACACTGGGGATAGAAAATAGTGCTCGAGGTGGTTAATGCTCCTTTCGCTGGTTGCCAACCACCATTAAATAACAACAAGAAGAAAATATTGATCTGCTTCTCTTAGTTTTGCACGTTTAAGCCGCAATTCAGACTCAAAAAAAGCTGCAAAGCAGGAGAACGACATGGCCATCAAATATTCTGTGCCACAGATACAGTTCGCTGCAGCACAGAGTGATGATGAGACCGTTAACATGTGCAACTTAGAAGTAGTCAGAGGTAACTGGATGTTCAATCGGGTTAAATGCAAGGTTGATTGGATTATATCTGAAGATCGTATGCTATTCGTGGTAACTCTGCTAGACTCCAAATTGCTGCTCGTCCATGCGGGAGTATCTCAAAATGAAATGAAACCACTTAACACTTTTTCCCTAAAACGGACTGACATGGGACACATTCAAGTTGGATCGGAACCTGCTAATCAGTCTGAAGGTAAGTGTTTTTTTCACTTATTCGAGAGAAGTCCGAAATGCGTTCTTAGTACTGTTTGTTTTGACTTTTAAGCTACCCTACCAGGATATTTTCATTTAAAGACAAATTGTCAATATCTCTGAATGTGGAGACTCAAAAGACTAGTTAGGTAATTTGCCGATGGATTTATGAGACTTGATAGAAACTTGGACGTTTGCAACAGGTGAATCGGTGAACTACCGAGGTTGCGCCCAAATGCTTAAAGCTGTTAGCTGGTCAGTGTTTTCAGGTGTGCTTGTACTACCTGTACGGTGCGGAGTGCTGACTAAGTCATGTTAAACCCATTAAAGCGTCGAGCTCAAATATCTTTTCATTTTTGTGCACTGTTCTCTTGTTGGCACACATTTTCTGTTTATTGAAGCCTTTTGTGAATAATTTTGATCATGTAAAAACTGGGAATTGGTCCCTATTGACAATACTCTTATTTTTTGCATTGAATATGTCATTCAGGAAAGGTAATTGGTCACTGAAGTTTTTGCAACTGTGTATTTCTAAATTTTGTGGCTTCAGTGCACACAAATTTATATTGTTCAGTTTGCATGTTAAAAGCCTGCCAAGCACCCCAAGGCTGATTATGCTTGGTAAGAAGTCATTTATGACATAGAGCTGATTAGACCATATTAAAATTTCTGTTTGGCACAGGAGCTTTTCGTGGACACAGGTATCCAGTCTCTGTTTTGTTAGCTCAAATTTCTGTAATTTCCTTTATAAACCAAGGTTGTTGGACATGTGTCTCAGTGAATCCAGCAAAGTAACAATATCAAATTTCACATTACATATTACTGATCAACAGTAGTCTAGCTACACCAACAGCAGAAATACTGAAGTCAATACTGTAAAGTTTAACAGCAGCACAAACTATAAACTCCAAAATAACCATACAGTTGATTCACCTCCGGTACTTTAACTGGGCTGACTCTTTGTTAGGTGTGTTTAATGTGCAGAATAATTCCCAATTATGTACAATTATAATATGTTAAAATGGACTTATGTACATAAGGCCATTAATAATTAACTGTACGTAGGTATTTGCTTTATGACTATCTAGACAGTGTGAAGAAGTGAAGTATTGAAATTATTTTATGTTGCATAATGACAACATGTTGCCCCTATACATTTAAGGACAAAGTTCAATGACCGCCACCTGCTGGATGGTGAGTGCAGAGGGGCGTGTAATTGTTGAGCTGGACAAAGAGAACACCTGTGCTGATGCAATGTCAGTCTTCTTTGGTTCATTCTATGTATTGAACCTGGAATACCAGGAGTCAGCGGGTGCAAGGTTTTTTGTAAGGATAAACCCTGAAGAGGGAACAAAATGTACCTCCAAGGTTGGGACAAGCAGGAAGACTGGGACCACTGTGAAGCGAAAGGTTGTTCACATTAACCCTCATGTCACAACTTTCCTCCAGTGGCTTACTGAATTTGAGTGGAGAACTTCAAATTAGGGAAATTAGTAAATTTCTTGTATAATTTAAGTGACCAATGTGTTGTTACCCATGTCTCCACAGATGATCCATGGCCCATGCTTTCTGGACATTTACACAAGACGAGCAACAATGAAGACAAGCTCTCTCGCCATCTTGCAAGACGCTGTCTCTGTCCAATAGGTTTTTTTGAGTGCAACAGTTTTGATTTTTTTCCCTTCTTTTACCCATCCATCCATCCATTCACTTCCGCTTATCCTTTTTCAGGGTCGCGGGGGGCGCTGGAGCCTATCCCAGCTGTCATAGGGCGAAAGGCGGGGTACACCCTGGACAGGTCGCCAGTCTGTCGCAGGGCCAACACACAGGGACAGACAACCATTCACACTCACATTCACACCTAGTGGCAATTTGGATTATCCAATTAACCTATCCCCACAAGCTGCATGTCTTTGGACGGTGGGAGGAAGCCGGAGTACCCGGAGAGAACCCACGCAAACACGGGGAGAACATGCAAACTCCACACAGAAAGACCTGATGGTGGAATTGAACTCAGGACCTTCTTGCTGTGTGGCAACAGTGCTAACCTTCTTTTACCCGTTTGTTAAAAATTATTTCAGCTACTTACACTTTAATTGTCACATGTATTGGCTCACCCTACAAATCAATGAACTCAGTCCACAAAGCAAGATCAGGGTTCAGTGCAGGTCAGTCAAGTTCCTTCACACCACACACGCTCATCCATGTCCTTGTGGACCCTGTTTTGTGCAATGATTTGGTCGTGTGAGCCAGTATTTTGGACAAAGTGTATATAAAGGCAGACGTGTGGGGCTTGATATTATATCCATTACAATTCAGTTTGTTTGTATGGTGCCAACAAAATGAATGCCAAGGCACTTCACATTGTAGGTTTGAGACCCTACAAAATATAAGTAAGGAAACCCAACACTTGAGCATGTGTTGTCTGCCATGATATGGATATGACATAATATTGTTATTGTTTGTACAACCATCTGAGAAAATAATGGATTACATGGTTTAGTAAAAACAAGTGCTTCCTCAATGAAAATATGTTTTCAGTTCTTTTCAGTTTTTGATTTTGGAAATGTGTATTTCAGCAGGGAAGAATCAGAATTGAAATAAAGTGGTGTAAAGCACATGAATTATATTTTGTGTGTGTGTGTGTGTGTGTGTGTGTGTGTGTGTGTGTGTGTGTGTCCATCCATCCAATTTTTTTGGAACCCTCCAGTCTCTTACAGTATGTTACTGTTAACTGAAATTACGGTAAATTACGACCTTTTAAAAGAGTAAATGACCGCCTGTTAGGACACGGTGTCCTCTAGCAGAGATGAATATTTTTGGTACTGATGATGCGTACCAACGGTAAGTTACTGGTTAATATATTGCAGTTTATTACCTTGCAGCGGGCTTACAGTGACATACCGTGAATAAACGGTAGTATACCAATTTATTAATCACAGTATGATGTTACTTTGTTGACGTAATTTACGACATAACGACATAACGGTATCTCACTGACATAACTGTCGCCAGTGAGATACCGTAAAAAAGGCTACGGTGCGTTACCATAATTTGTCCAAGAGTATTATACCACACCAGCAAAAAACGGTATCATCCTGCAGAAAGGTAAGCTACCGTAACACGGCGTCACGGTATGACGCTGGCAGCAGTGACGCCAGTATGTTACCGTAAAGTGGCGATGAAAAGTCTAACGGTGCAGATACACGGAGTAATCAGAAAAGTTTAGCATGAATCTGGACATTAGATTTAAGATTTAAGTTTTAAGCTTATCAGATATCACTTGTTAGAAGCTCCTTACCGTTTGAATAAATCTCTTCTCAATCTGCTGTCCTCTTCTGCTTGCATCTTTTTTTTTTCATCTAACACTGACGTTATTTTTTCTCCGTGAAAAACACAGCAACTCATCTTATCCCGGGGTGCCAGGAAGTCGAGCTGCGGATCTCAGCAGAAAACTTTTCAAACTGATTGCAGGTTGATCCAGGTATACATTTGAAACAGGTTCTCCTCGGTGACGTGACAGTCGGAATGCATCTGCGTAACCATGGTTACAGGGGGACGCTTTGGAACTCTGCTGTTCAGCAGCAAAATATTTCAGATCAATATGTAAATACTCCAACTCTAAAACCAAGTAATATAAATATGCTGCATATGTGTATAGTGCGTTCATGTGTGTGTGCGCTGCGTGGTGACGTAGGCGCGTGCATGTGTGCCCCGGTCACAGCTCCTTTCAGCATGGCCGGAGGTAAGTCACTGCCACGTTGCTCTCAGCTAATTAAAGTTTGTTCAGATCCCAAGCTGCAATGTGAATACAGCCAAACCGCCGCGTTTTTGTTTGTCATTAAGAGACTCATTCGGGATAAGTTTTGTGGAGGGCGGAGTTCACTAATATACGCTTATGAGTTTTAGCCGAGAACGCAGCTAAAATGCTAGCATGCTAAGTTAGCCTGATTGCTAGCGGCTACTCGCGGCAGTCTTTTTTTTAACAGCATGCACTCTTTTTTCCTTCGTCAGGAGAGGTGTACTGGCAGTCGCGTGACACACACATATCAGACACATGTTTCTGTGTTGCAGGTATGGAGATGTTCTTATGTTTTGGAGATGCAGTCTTTCATTCATTGTTTTTATAAGTACAGTGTTGTACTGCCTGTTAGATGGCGGTTATTAATATAATTGTACTGAAGTATAATGTTTGAACTATAAGTACCAGAATATTGGGTCCTGGTTATTGAATTGTATTTATCTGACTGTTTATTTGTTTTTGAATTATTTTGTTTATTGTTCTTATAAGTTGTTTTTGATGTTTTTTTCAGTGACATATTATTTATTTTGTGCTTTTTGTTTTTGAGAGCTTAAGTTAATGTTTTAAAACAATTTGTTGTATTTGATTCATTATATTATTGTAGTGTTAATGAAGCTGCAGACACAGCTCCTTTCAGCATGGCCGGAGGAGAGGTGTACTGGCAGTCGCGTGACACACACAGATCAGACACATGTTTCTGTGTTGCAGATGTGCAGTAAAGAGCCAAAGACCCAGTACTGTCTCCTGCCTCTTCCTTTCACGCCAGAACACAACGCAAGAACAACAGGCGTAACACATGAACGGGTTACACATACTGAGGTGAGTTGTTGAGGATATGTCGAGCTGTTGATAAGCACGGCTGTTTTTGTGCTCTTATATACTGTTAGCCTGTTTTGCTGGCGTTAGTGAAGCTGTTTTCAACTGGATGTAACATTGTTGAACTCTGATGATTAATGAATAAACTCTCGATGTGACGATGTGAGCATGTAATTGTAACCCTGTGTTCATTTAGTCGTTTGATACCGTTTAATATCCAGTACATCTATTGGGTGTTTTATAACATGCCCTGGAATCATTTTAAGTTTTACAATGCCGGTGATTTACGACTCTTTCGCGACAGTCAACTGTGGCGTAAACTCTGGCGGGTCTCAGAGCTAGCTTATGTGAGCCAGCAGTGACATCTATACATGCAGTAGCCTTAAAATACTGATTATTTATTCTCCTGCTAGGTAAGAATTTGTGTTTTATACGTTTATTGTCACATTGTGCGCCATGTTATTGTTTCGGTGAAATGAATTTCTACAATGGCGGACTTAGACAAAATAGTGTTACTGTTAATTTGACTCTCTGCAGTGTTTAAATGCTTACATATACACACACAGTTACTGTCCCGCCACACGTAGGACTCAGTTCTGCTTCTATGCCCCATCTTTGTTTACTCTTTCCCACCCAACAAGTGCATAAATAAGATGTTAAAAACGTCATCATCATATCAAACATGATCGATTTGGGGGGAGTTTGTTTGGCACATGCTGACTGCATCCTAATTATAACCAGAAGAGGAGGCGAGAGCAGAGAACGAGAGTGCAGCAGTTTGGTCAAAGGAACAGGTGAAGAAGAGGTGAGCATCCAAGAGACGAGCAAGAGGACAGTTTCAAAGCAGACATTATGGCACAATAAAAGCTGTAAGAGCAGAGATTCATTCATATCTTTACTATTTTTCTTTAGCTTCTACTCCCGCTGCTTACAATAAATCTGAGATAAAGAACAAACAAGAACAACTCACATGGCATTGATTGTTTAGTTCAGTGTCACTCTGTGATTGTTTGACATTTCATATAAATGTGACTCTAAAATATAGCCAATAATATTAAAAAGCTGCTGTTACTGAGTGAAACTTGAAGGATTATGATAAACTTCAGTTCTTACTGAATCTGTAACATTGCTTTTTTAAAAATTGTTAAATGACTTTTGTGTCACTGTGCACAGTGAAAAGCTCACCTGATGTAGTGGTGAGGCCATGTTCACCACTAGATGGAGACAACCTGGCACAGGTATTTTCTATACACTAAATTTCACACTGAAAAGCCTTGGTGGGAATTGTTGTTTCATAGAAAGTAAAGGAAAACATGTCTTGAGGTCTTTTTCCAGTGTTTTCAAAATTGTGTTTTTCACATACACATCAAAACTTCACACAGACAAACACACACACAAAACAACAAAATATGTCAAATTAGGGAGGGCAGAGAGCGCAGCCTTTACATTGTTTTATTGTAGAGTGACAGGAACTGCCTATGAGCTTCTAATCAAGCAGAAGTGTTGACGGAAAATCTATCAAAGGAAATACATTGATGAAAATCAAAGAAGAGAAATATTTATATGATGTTCCATTTTCCTGAGAGCTGATTGGCTTTGATGACCCCTTCAAGTACTACATGCTACTTTGTCCTGCTAGTTAAGCCTGCTGTCTGTTCTCAGGCCTCCTCCTGTTTCACTGCCATATATCCACCACCAGAGGGCTCCACTGACCTGCCTGCTGACATCAGAGCACACCCCTGTGTCATGTGACCTGGCAGGAGTAGCAAAGCTGGACTCAGACCTGGCCAGGCAAGTTCAAAGGCAGCTGTGGTAGAGAGAGTATATGGGCTCAAATTGTGCTCATAAATATTTTGTACTTGTAAATCAATTTGTGTGTGTATGGGATCAGAACGATGCCACCTTGAAATGAAACCGAAAAAAATATTGAAACTGAAAAAAATATTGAAACTGAAATAAATGTACAGCGCGGCTGCAGTCACGGACAAACTTGCATGTGTCTGTTCGGGAATGGCAGATGCTGAGAGGTCCAGCGTTTACATTACCGGCTATTTCAAAGTGACAGCCTGAGGTGTTCTTCAGTAAATTGGACTACCAGACAGGAGGACCTGAGGCCCCACCGTATTATTTTCGGTAAGTTAAATGTGTGTGTAAGCTAATCCGTAACTTAGGTCCTTAGGTGAGCACTCGGCTGTCGGGGAAACTTGTTTTGTAAAGTTCGTTTAGCTAACCCGTGCAGGTGAATGAATTTACCCTGACTAAAGAAATCAAGAGAAACGCACCGGGCTGCTCAGTGACTAACCACGGTTACTGTACTTTCTTTATGAGTATTATACTGTAAGAGCAACAGGCTGGACTCTGCTTCTGCTCCTGTGCAGAGCTGATTATTAATAAGAAGCTCGGTATACAGACAAGGATAACACAGTACCCGGGCTAGAAAGACAACTCCAGTTTGAGGCGCATGTCCTCCTGACATTTGGTGTTTGTGTTAACGATCCAATGGAAAAGCTTTGATGGGAGTGAGCTGTTCACTTGCACTATAGCACACAAAACGCTGCGCTGAGCACTGAGTGTTGCATCCGTGTACACACTGCATTGCTTCATATTTCACTCGTAAAGTAGGAAATGGGTGGAGCAGTTTATTAAAAGGGTAAACGTACATGGGTTTGATTGTAAGGCCCAAACAGAGCTGGCACAGGTCTAACAAGCTTGTGCATGAAGGGACAAACTGAGTGTGACATAAGGAAATGCTTACATGTGTAATTATCTTGATTACTGGTGAAGGACTACGTCACATGTAATCAAACATGACTCATTACTTATAAAAACCCTTTAACTAAAAGTGTATCAGAAACTCTCCTCTACTGTTTACTCTGTTTATCACCCAACAGTGACCTCGACCCTCTTCAAGCTCCTCACTGGTCAGTTCGAGTCAGGACGGCTGAAAATCCTCAGTGTTTACTGGGTAAGTTAAACTGATCAGTGGGACACTCAGGAACGGAGACCATGATGCTTTGGGGCTGACCACAGAGGTTTTACTAGTCAGTACAGATTTCAAACACACCGCTACATACTACATTAAGGTCAGTGCATTAAGTGCACTGACCTTAATGTTGTATTTTTCTGGTTGCTAATACACTTGGATCCATTACAAACATACACATTGTTGTGTGATGTGTGAAGACTTTTTATGGCTTTGTTTTTTGTCCGAACAGCACAGAGGAAACTATTTCTAAGCCAAGAGGCTAAAATTCATGCACCAAATGATACGCAGCAGATAAGATGGATGTAATCAAGCTACCGATAGAAAGAACATAATCAAGGACAAATAAAGTGTCTTTTTTTCCTCATTGTTCTCTGTGTGGGCCTCCTACTTCCTCCGTGTGGTAGTTTGACTCGTACTGATGTGGCTCCTCTGCTTCTTTTCACAAACAGTTTTTCCTTCCTGGTTACTGTTGAGCCCGTCACACTCAGCAGCTCGAGCTCGAGCTAAGACAACCTTGAATCTTAAAACTACAGCCGTAATTGCATTTATGTCTTAGAGTGCTGGCCACAGATATTGATCCCATCTGACAGCAGCTCAGTAAAGCACAAGAGCGTCATCTTAAACAGGATATCAGGCAGCGTTCTTATTTTTATTGTCTACTTCTGGTCACATCCTGCTTTTGCCACTGAGCGATCAGCATCCTGTGTTTTATCATGAAGTGATGACTACGTGAGCTCCACTTGTTTAATTCTTCTAACATCTATAAAACAACAGAGTTTCTAAATGACAGACTTATTTATTTGTGTTTGTGTCTCTGTTTCCAGATGCTGCTGTGGAGAAGTCTGACTGTAAGAATAACACTCAGCTGTCCAACTCCAGTGGGACATCGGAGCAAGAGAAAACCTCTGATTATGTATGTTTGCCTCTTCACCACTCGCACACTCAAGGTTACACTCAGGTCAGGTCCAATATAAGTTTCAGAGTGAAGACAGGCTCAGTGCTGTCAGTACTTTGTCAGGATTTTTATTAGAATGTATTAAATTTGGTGTCCTGCTGTTTGATTTCATGCTGGTCTTTTCCCTCGTTGTAGAACCTTTTCCACCAGCTGAAGTCAGCCCCCAGTGACAGTCTGACCTACCGTCTGGCTCTGTGTGTGTGTCTGGTCAACTATTACTACGGTGGGCTGCGGGCTGTTGGACACCTCTGGCAGGAGTTTGTCCTTGAGTTGCGTTACCGGTGGGAAAATAACCATGTTATTTGTGGGTGGGTACCTCACAGGCTCGTGCTGCTTTGATTTTAAAGATGTCACACATATTAACATTTTCATTTTATAGCAGGTAAAATAAGTATTGAACACGTCAGCAGTTCTCTAAGCAAATATATTTCTAAAGGTGCTTTGATGTGAAATTATCACCAGATGTCGGTAACACAGGGACATTAAACACACAGACATTTATTTATTACTTTATACAAATGTTGGTGATGACAGTTCATGGCAGCTTCTGTATGGAGAAACCAGTCCCATCATTGCTCATGACTTTGACCCACTCACCACACAAACAGTCTATAAATCCCGAATGCTCCGTGGATCCTTCCCACAGATTCAGCTCAGGTGATTGGCTGGGCCGTTCCAGCAGCTTTACTTGATTCCTCTGAAACCAACAGTTTCCATTGGCTGTGTTTGTGATCATGGTCTTGCTGAAACATCCATCCTTGTTTCATCTTCATCATCCTGGTAGATGGCAGCAGATTTTAATCAACAATGTCTCCATTCATCCTTCCTGGAGTTAGATTTAATGGCTCAGTCCCTTTTGCAGCTTGTTATAAAGTTTTTATGCATAACTTTTCTAAGCAATCACACATTTTTTTTGGGAACATCAAAATCATAATGCTCCCACCTCCAGACTTCAGTGTTGCTGTGGTGTTTTTGGGATGCAGCCACCCAAACACGGTGTGTTTACAGCATTCAGAGAGTTTTGCTCTTAACAAAGGCAGTCGCACTTTTCTCCTCTCCCTTAGCTTCCCTGCTTAGCCTCTTGTGTCCTTGTTTACTCTCGTGTTTTTTGTATTACTTTTCCCTGGAACATTCTCTCACAGTCTGTTCTCTAAAACCTAAAAGAGGAATTATGGATTTGATCAACTGGTCCCTGAATGCAATTGACACCCCTTTCTCAACGAGAAGTCTGGGCTCGGGTGAGCCTGAGTGCTGAAGAGATCTACCTGTTCGGAACCATGGTAACAGGGTTCTGGCTGATCGGAGCTGGCTTGGCCCTGACTTATCGAAGAATTAAGAAAGCGGAACCGGCTGTTCAAACCCCCACAAGGCTGCCCGCTGGGATTCAAACGATGGGAAGAGGCGTGAGTTTCTCAAAATGAGCTCATTGAGTGCAGCATGGATAAGATCTTGGAGAAGCTTACGGCTGCTGTGAATACTCAGAATAAGACTTCTGAGTGCAAATTGGATCACATCTTGGAGAAGCTCACTGCGGTCGTTGTTAACTTGTTATTTTCTGTTATACTGCGAGAGTACTGTTGCCCGCGAAGGGTTGTTGTTGGTGTGGAGAAAAATGGCGTAACAAATAAAGCGCTTGGAGTGAGACTACGACGTCGTGTCTTTGAGTTCTCAGAATCGGCTCTCTGAGCACAAGAATGACAACATCACGGAGCGCAAGTTTGATAACATCATGGAGAAGCTCACGGCTCTCCAACGGGAGATTGAGAGACCAGTGTCGGAGTGTTAGAACAGCTTTGAAATTCATATGAGCTGTTCGCACTAAAGTAAAAACCTCCATCACTTATGCGGATACCCCTTCGGCCCCAGCCGTGGGCTCAAGGCTGGAGCCGAACAACAACTCCCTGATAACGACTGTGTTTAGACTGTTCTTCCCACTCCATGCAAGGCCACCTGGGTTGGCTGGAAGACTGTTTACTTAGCCTGGCAGGGAGGAGGACACTGTCTCAGCTGAACTCTGGACACGCACACGCTTACACAGACATATATACACATGCAGATGTACACTCCTCCCCCCTCCAAACGCCTTCGACGCTTATTCCCCTCCGATGCTGACGGTGGATCAAGGAGACCAGCGCACGCAGGCCCGGATGTACTGTCTACACTGGCTGTCTCTCACCCTTTACCCATCCCTGTTGCTTGTCATGTGTTTCTTTCGTGTATTAAGAGTTTTTTCATGTGCAGAGGTGTTTTTTTTCTGTTCTCAAACTGATCTCCCTGTTGGAGCTCAGTCTGGGGGGAGTTATTTTTTTCTCCTTATCTTTCCTCATGTGGTGCATTTTCCATTGTTATGCCTCTCTGACCTGTCTTCCCCATGTGATGTTTGTGTCATGTATGTATGGTCAGAAGGGTAAGATGGCGCTGGCAAAGGTCGGCAGCCTTAACCCAATTTCCATTGGGGTCAGCCTTCAGGATCAATAAAGTTTTATTGAATTGAATTAAGTGACCAAACTATAAAGTTAAAGCGTATTGTTGTACCTATGCATTACACTGGAGCAGAGCTTACATACATTCTTACCTGCTTACACTCATCATTCATTCGTCAAACTGAATAAAATAGCAATAAAATAGGGTGGCTGCAGCTCAGGCGGTAGAGCGGGTCGTCTACTGATCGGAAGGTTGGTGGTTCAATTCCTGGCTTCCCCCAGGCTGCATGCCAAATATCCTTGGGCAAGATACTAACCCCAAATTGCTCTCCGATGCGTTCATCGGAGTGTGCGCGTGTGTGTGTGTGTGAGAGAGAGAATGTTACTTAGAAAGCACCTAGAAAAATGTGCTTGTGTGAATGGGTGAATGCACAAGTTGTGTAAAGCACTTTGAGTGCTCAGAAGAGTAGAAAAGCGCTATATAAGAACCAGTCCATTTACCATTTAACCAGAGGAGTATTGCACTGGTTGGATGGCAGCAGCCATGGAGGGAGGGTGTAATTGTCCCGTGTTATGCTGGTGTTTTGTATTAGATGTAAGCTTACATTTGGCAGCATTAGTGAACATTATACTGAATGTTACACAGGAGTGTCTCAGGTAGGAGGGAGGCTCACTCGGTCCGTTCACTGAGCTTAGTGTTCAGTGATCGATGGTCCAGGGGAAAAGCTGTTTTCTTAGCCTGGCTGTCCTGTTTCTTGAACAGGTGCTGTCCAGGATGAGATGAGATTTGATTGGCTCTCCTGAGACAGCGAGTGCTGACCATGTCCTCCAGGGAAGGAAAGGGACAGGCACTATTCTTCTGTGCTGTCTTAATGACCCACCGAGCAGTTAGCATACCAAGCTGTTAGCAGTAGGTGGGGACATACTATGGTGCTGTGGTAAAAAAGCCACCAAGACTTTCTTCTCCAGATGGTTCCTCCTCCTCCTCAGCATCCTGAGGTGGAGTCTTTGACTTTGGACCATGAGAGGTCCTCAGCTACGTGAGTCCCCAGGAACGAGGACACTCGCTGAACACAGTCTGCTTGATGTGGAGAGGAACGTGTTTCCCTCTGCTGAGGTCACATCTCCTTAGTTTTGATGGCGCTGAGCAGACGGTTGTGTTCATTGCAGCAGCCTGTCAGGTTTTTAACCTCCTGCCTGTTCGCCGTCTTCTCCGCTGATGATTGTCGCATCATCAGCAAATGTAACGATGGTGTTAGAGGGGCAGGTAGGTGTGAACTCATGAGTGTACAGGAGAGCAGGCAAAGACGCCTGTGGATACTTTATGAATGCAGATGATAATATTCTGCCAGCGTTTCACAGACTTGTTCAGCAAACTTTAAACACACTTCACGCTTCTCTTTTTTTCTGTGGCTCTTGCGCCCATATTGTTTTCTTTGAAACAGTCGTACCTGCTGATTCCAGGCCTTTCTGTGGCTCTTCATAACTGGGCCTTGACTCTTCTGATAATTCTTTTCACTGGTCTGTGTGAAATCTTGTGGGAAGCACCTGGTCGTGGCCCATTTATGGTGAAATAATATTCTTTCCACTTTACCAAAAGTGCGCTGGAACCTTCAGTAGTTCTACTGTGACCACTGCCACCAGCATGTTTTGCAAAAGTCTTGAGAGAGCTCGTTGTTTTTACCCGTCATGAGACGTTTCTTGTGTGAAACCTGAATAATGAGACCATCAGTTGGGACTGAACCAGCTGATATTTGATTTGATATTAATTGGCGAGGTCTGTGACGAGTTACATGACTCTTTGGTGGCAGGACTCCTGGGCTGGAGGTGCGAGTCCCACTGAGTCTGTGGATGTTGTTGGACTGTCCTGGTTTCCCACCTCGGGATAAGCAGACTACAGTAGCGGTTTCCCTTTCTAAGAAGTGGGACTAGGGGCTGAGCTTGAACTTGGGAATGATACTCCAAAGCCTCCCTGGAAGTCTGTGACTGGGTCAGTTCGTTAGTTGAACCTGAGGTTGAGGATATATTTTCAGCCCTGGAGCTCCTCTGTCAGATGGTGACGGCATACAAAGTATCTGGTACCACTGTCCTCTGTGTGCTGCTGTTGGTCCATCAGCTGTGGAGAGAGTGAAGAATAAGTGATAATGAAAAGTTGTTGTTCTCGTTGAACTCTGTTATTGCTGCTTTATTCGTGGCCAACACTCAGCAGATATTGGCACCAGCCGATTTCAGTCGGGATCTCAAAGGACTTCGTGGAAGAGCAGAACCTATTTGCAGACATTTGTGGGACCTCGTTAGACTGTTGACTTGGACACAGACAGAAGACAGAAACACATTTTGAGACCAGAGGAGATGGATCTGTCAGAGTGGGGGCCCCCAGGCTGTGGAGTGCTTTGCCTCCATCATTATGTTGCTTTGATTGCATTTATTTTTATAAACAGCAGCTTGAGACTCATTTATTTAGCCTGGCTTTGAACTAGATTTGTGCTGTTTCATATTATTGTGAAGCACTCTGTGGTTCTTATCCTGTGCCATATAAATAAAGTCAAATGCTGGATGTCTGTACTTTGTCCAGCTGAGCCGACACTTTAGAATCAGGCTTTGGTCTTGTTGTCAGTCATGTTGGATCTCCGTCCGTCTCTAATAACAGACAAATGACCAAAATGTAAAAATCCAAGTACATAATACCAGGCACAAAAGCCCCTGCAGTGTTTGTGCCGTGCTCTAACTAAAACTTTGCTTGAAATTGTTTAAGCAGTATTTGTTTCTCTGTTAACACACTGGTGTTCACTCATATCCATCTCTGTGCTTCCTAATCTGCAGGCTGGCAGGTGGAGCTCCTGATCTTCGCTGTTGTCTTTTGCATCAGAAGTTCCAGGTAGCCACACAGTGCACAAAGTGCAAGGACTAATCGAACGATTTAAAAGACAAAAAACAACATCATGCACATTTGTAGACTTGCAACTTTAATTCCAGTGGTTTATCAAAAGTGTTGTGTTAACTTTGATAATTGGAACGATGTTTAGGTGATAAAGAGAAAAATGAATTCTGAGAGCTGATGCTCAGTGTGATACAGCATCTTCAAACTCCCAAACACCTGTTTATGTCGTGTTGTCTGTTGAACACAAGTAGCAGTGTTATGTTTCCATGTGTGAAAAGAGTTTTTGTTCCTGGACAGATGCTGAATTGTTGTATCGAAAGGAAGAAGGCCAGAGATGAATCTCACAAGGTACCCGAGGGGAAAGAAAAGGAACACAGGGTCTCAGGTGCCTGCCAGAAGAGCCGCCAAGGACCAGAGTGTGCAACCAGTGCTTCCAGTTCAACAAGAGAGATGTCTCAAGGAAAATCCTGGGACTCGTGGAGTGACAGCGAGGAGGAATTCTTCGAGTGCCTGAGTGACCAGGGCGAGACTGAGGCGACACAAGCTGAGGGCAGAGCTGAGGGCAGGCTGCACCCCTACAACAACATGACTCTGCTCAACTCTGCAGAGCCTCTCTATGTTCACAGGTCAGAGTCACTGCCTCACTGTGCAAACACATCATATGCTGTTATTTATTCCAAATACAGCATGTTGAAAATAATAGTCGGGGTCACACGGGGTGGAGCCTATCCCATACCATAGGGCGAGAGGCGGGGTTCACCCTGGACAGGTCGCCAGTTGCAGGGCGAACACAGAGAGACAGACAAACATTTAACCCAGGGGTGGGCAACTCCAGGCCTCGAGGGCCGGCGTCCTGCAGATCTCACCCTGTGTCAACACACCTGAATCAGATGGTTAGTTCAGCCTCTGGAGAACTTCCACGATAAGGATAAGCTTTATTTGTTGGTTGCCTGCAACTGAGATGACCTAATCGACCATACATACCATGTACAAACTTAACATTGGGGATACAGGTCAGGCTAACTAGCAACAAAGGATAGCCCTAACCCAAGACACTTTGAGGAGGTCATTTAGCCATTTAAATCAGCTGTGTTGGATCAAGGACGCATCTAAAACCTGCAGGACACCGGCCCTCGAGGCCTGGAGTTGGACACCTCTGATTTATGCTCTCATTCACACCTGTGGGCAGTTTAGAGTCAGAGTTAACCCAACCCCACTCGCTCCATGTTCAAAGACCTGCAGTTAATAATTAGAACTAAAAGAAAGCGGTTGTAACAGTACAGAGGCGGCCTTTGTGTGACAAAACCATGAAAGCAGATCTCATATAAGTGGTTCACAGAAATGTCATTAACCTCAGCTGAAGCTGACTGAGTCTGATATCTGTGCATCATGTTTCATTTTCAGGAACCGTCTTCTCTGTGCAGTTAATGAATGGGATATTAATGAATTAATAATAAATGTCATGTAGGCTTTTACAAGTAAACTAGTGTGGAATAAGAGGACTGTTGATCAGCCTACGCTGTGGAAAGCTGTGACTCTGTCACTGACACGTGTGGCATGATGGATGCAGTCATGCTGGGAGAAGCTACGTGAGTGCAGAAACCTCTGATCACCAGACGATCACGTGGTCGTCAGTTTTCAAACAGCTCATTGCAGTTTTATAAATCATCTTCAGAGGTTATTTGAACCTTGTCTTTGCAGAGACCTGCAGATCTGAGGCAGTAATGCAGTGATAATGACCAGCACACAGTGTAAGTCATGCTGCAGCTGCCCTGAATCTACAGTGTTGGTTATTCCCACCATGTCTCTGTTTCTGATCCAGTGTGGACGAGCTCTTTATTCAGTCTGAACTGGTTTTAATACTAAAATACAATTGATTTGTTATTCATAGATTTTCAGATTTACTCTTACACAAAAAAGTAAAACATTTTTGTTGCCAGATCACACGTATTTACTTCCAGTCCTGAACAGAAGGAAATCGTTTTGATGCCTAAATGACATTTTATGTTCAGTGACAGCCTGGTGTGCTTGGGTCCATGAATGCAGTGGTGTCGTGAGTGGGCCCTGCTCGAGTCGTCAGTGCCAGTATGAGGTGTCAGTGAATATATTTACACATTACTTCATTTAAAGTACGAGTTTGTGTCTCTGTCCACAGGCAGCCAACCCCGGCTGTGTCCTGGAGGATTTTGTGCGCTGGTATTCACCTCGGGATTACGTAGAAGAGGAAGTGGTTGATGAGAAGGTCAACACAATGGTGATGGGGACACTCAGTCCCAGGATGAAGATCCCAGGCAACATGTGGGTGGAGGCTTGGGAGACTGCCAGGGTCACACCTGCACGACGCCAAAAAAGACTTTTTGATGACACCAAGGAGGCCGAGAAGGTCTGAAGCAGGTCGTTCGTTTTGCCACATGCGTGTTTTAAGCCAAACGTGTTTACTAAGTGGATCACAAAGTGTTTTCATGAATGTTTCTGCTGATTTTCAGGATCAGCTTCTGCCATGGGACCGTTTTGGCTCATGTATGTTGAAGAAGTCAGTTTAACACAGATCTGTGCTCACAGACATGTTGAAGCATTTTCACATGTTGATGAAAAAGGATCTGATGCTGTCACACACGATGTTTAACTGACACACAGCAGCTTTCTGTGGTGTGATGGTGTTAAATGAAGAACAACTTTAAACCAGCTTCTATTAATGATCCGGTCGGCTTTATGGGAAAGGGACAAACAGTAACTGGGGTTAGTTGTTTCCTCACCCAAAGAGGGTCCTGGATTTGGACCCGGGCAGGTCCCTGCCAAGCGTTTGCATGTTCTTCCTGCACATATGAAAGCAGAGCTCGGAGCTCCAGTTTGCACCGTCACTGAAAATGTTGCCTGTCTTTTAAAGACATTGTTTATCCAAAAAGAGAAAGTTAAAAATAATGCTCACTGATAGTCTTATGACAGATTTAAAGATCTGGGTATGACTGGTCCCTCTGTGAATAACCATCATAGAGAAAGGTCACCGTTTATCTGGAGTCTTCTTCAGAGGCAGCCTGTTGGCTGTGCAAAAATATTCTGTTGATCTGAAAGAGCAAAAGGAAAACAGAAGCCAGGCAAACTAAACTTTTTGGGGGTTTGTCTTTAGGTTCTGCACTACATGGCGATGCAGAAACCTGCAGACCTGGCCCGTCACCTCCTGCCCTGTATACTTCATGCAACTATTCTGAAGGAAGAAGGTAAGTCCTCACCGTTTGGTTGAAAAACACGTTTATATGAAATAAAATCAGGGAAAATAACTCTAAGCCCACAGCAGGTAAATTACAGTAAGACCGAAATACAAAAAACTAAAGATATTAAAATAAGTACTAAGAAAATGAAATGCAACCTGAGATGTTAATGGAGAAAAAAAAACAGAAGCTGCATGAATAAAAAAGTAGAAATCTTGGACGCTGCCAGCATAATGCACAGCCTTTTGACGGGGCTCGCACACAAACACAAAGCAGAGGATGAAGCATCACCAAATATGTTTCCAAGCCAAAGAAGATAAGATGAAGCATACCTGCGCAGCGGTGGGTGATGAGGAGAGGCCGCAGCGTGTCTGTCTTAAAGTGCAAGTTTGTGACAGTTTAAAGCTTAACAAGCTAAGACGCCAAACATCCAGAGCACAAAGACAAGTCAGAGGGCTTTTTCAGACACACACTTCTAAACCGTCGTGCTCAACAGTGTCTCTGCTAAAACTGCGTCTGTGCTCTGCTCCTGTAAAGTTGCCTATCGAGTGCTTAATGATAAGGTGCATGGTAGCTGCTTTCCTCTGCAGGTGGACAAAGGAATGACTTCTCTGCAGACAGGCTCCTGGCAGAGCCACTGCAGAGGAACTCTTTACAATCACTGACTGTGAAACGTGAGGACTGTGTGGGGATGTGCAGACGGGGGCGCGACGGCTGGGAAACGAGGAGGGCTGCAAGTGGATGCACTGTATGATACACGCTGGCGTCTACACAGCTCAGTCCTGAGCTGAGTGATGTAATGACTGATTGCATCGACACAGTCATTACATCAAAATACAACCCCTTTTTTTCGGCACTGAAGCGAAACAGGCTCCGCCCACACAGCCGTTCTGTATCACAGCTGTGATGCAAAAAGATTTGGGCACCACTGGTATAGAGTGAATGGAACCCAGAACCTGGAAGTGTCCAGTGATGTGAGGGTAAAGGACGTCTCACTGTGTACTTTGGTGCACAGATGAGTTTGTGGTCGGTTCAGTGAATGCAGCCCATGAGCTGCAGAAAAAGCCCAAATCCTGAGCCCCCCAAGATTTGGGCTCAAGATGTGTTTTGCACTGCAGGCCCTTGGACTCCATCAGGGTTTGGGCCAGTTTTGAGCTCTTATAAGTATCAGAGATGGACACGTGATGTTTTCAGGGCTGCGTAGGCATGATGGGTAGAACATGACCCTGGTGTTAAAATGCAGGTAAATGTGATTTAGTTTGTTTACTCTAACTAGCTACCCAACCCTCACTGTGAAAGGAGCCTGGAAAGTTTCCCCAACATGAATTTCTTTCAGTCAAGTTTTCTCCAGTAATGATCAGAAATCAGATAAAACCCACTCTTTATTTTATTCTACACACAATAAATTGATAATTATTCCAGGATACAGAAAAGTCTAGATTTCGTCTTCAGACTGTCACATCTGGAGCAGGGCATAATTTGAATTGGTTTTTAGAAGAAGCTAAAGATCTTTCAGTCGTGTTGCTGTTGTTCCCTGACACCTGCAGTGCAACCATTAATTTAGCTAATGAGAGTTCACGTATAATTATAACAGGTCTTAGTTTCTGGATCGTCTCTAAGTTGACGGTATACTGCTAAGACCAGTTCTGAGTCTAGAGACAGCCAATGGTAAGGACTAGTAAGGACATCACTGAGGAGAGTTTTCTAGTACTTTGGAGAAACCTCAATCAGCTAACGTCCTGCTGTGATACTCAGACCTTTTCTCTAATTAAACCAGAAAGCTAGTTTTCATTTATTCTGTAATATCCCAGAATGTTTCAGCAGGTCAGAAATGCTTTGGTGCATATCCAGGTTGTATGCAAATTAATTCTGATTAAGTCTGGACTACAAAATACAAAACATAGCAACAATAATGTCCTCGTTTCACTTCTTTAAAAAATGTATTTTGATCTTATGACACTTACTAAAAGCTTTACTTCCAGAGGTTGACAGAGACGCTCCGTGCTGATAACACGTGAATGTGTGAAGGTTTGGATCATATCTATCTAATAGACTCCAGTTTGTGCATGTAAATGGAGAGTCCTCTTCACACACTGAGGTTAATTATGGAGTTCCACAGGGTTCAGTGCTAGGACCAATTCTGTTTACATTATACATGCTTCCCTTAGGCAGCATCATTAGAAGACATAGCATACATTTACACTGCTATGCTGATGACACCCAGCTCTATCTGTCCATGAAGCCAGATAACACACACCAATGAGTTAAACTGCAGGAATGTCTTAAAGACATAAAGACCTGGATGGCCGCTAACTTTCTGCTTCTTAATTCAGATCAAACTGAAGTTATTGTACTCGGTTATTGTAGATGGCCCCGCCCCTCCCTGAGCCTGGCTCTGCTGAAGGCTTCTTCCTGTTTAAAGGGAGTTTTTCCTTGTGCCAAAGCACATGTGGGTATATTCCTGGACAAAAGGCTTAGTTTCTATTTGCAGATGTGTTCTGTGATCCTCTGAAATAGCTGGATTAATTAACTCCAATAATAATCCATCAAGACTTTGTGGATATGTTTTAATCTCTGTAAAGATTATTATAAAATGTTGTGAAGGTTTTGTTTATTTCAAAAGGATCTGTATTAGTAAGATAATAGTTTGCAGGTTTACTCAATTTTAGGCTTTTTCTCATGTTAACAGTAATTGAGGTTACAAACGTGGCAGGTCTTTCTTTTAATCACAGCTTTCTGTCACTCTGGAAACACTGTCATTTCTTCTCTTTCAGAGTCTGCTGAAGATATTCCATCAGTGCAAAAAACCATTCAGCAAGCTACAGTTCAAGCGAGCAAGCTCCTGCAGTCCCCCAACCAGGACTACAAGAAGTTAGAGGTCAGTGAAAACTCGACCGGACTTTCCACAAATGATTCAGTTTAAAAGAAAGTATCATTAGATTCACCCAAAAAAGTTTTGTTTTTAAATACATTATTGATTGATTGTTAACTGTGTTTTTGTTGTAGTTGAGTATGTGCTGTACATGAGGTGTACGTAGACTGGACAGTGTGCACCATGGCTGAGAACTTGGCTGATAATTATTATGGCCATTGATGGTTGAACCATGAAAACAGGGGTGTGGTGCAGTGGGATTGTAGTGGGAGCTGGAGTAACAAACTCCAGTGCTTCCTCAGTGATGGCTAACTTTTTTCTAAACCTAGGTAATTCCTTCGGCTGTTCCCACCTGGGCTCAAAGCTTTTATACTCTGCTGATATCGGATGTGTTTATCAGTGATCGAAAGCAGAGACTGAGATTGTTATTATTGAGTTTGATCACACGTTAGGTGCATTAAACATATGCTTTAATACTGTCCTAAAGTCTGAGAACAATCATCACTTCTTCACATATAAAAATGTTCTTCTCACTAGCACTCAGTATCCATACAGCCCCTTTTCTTTGAATAACACTGTACAGCTGCACAGCTAAACCCCACCATGTTAGTTCGGCTTGACTGGACAGTCTTGTTGTGTAAAAGCATTCTTGGCTTTCTCAAAGTACATTTAAGTATGCCATGTATCCACTGTGACTCCAAACACGCCTTTTACACCCCGAGACTCAGCCTATAACGTTCCACGTAGGAAAAACCACGTATGTGTATAAATGTGACAGTCTTGGGGTCTCATGCTGTCAGGATTGAGCAGACAGTTGTTCTTGTCCTGTGTGCAGGATTTCATTAACCAGCTGCTGAGCATGGAGACAGTCATCACTCAAGCTCGCTCGCTCAAGGCCAAGTTCTCCGTTCCTGAGGACGACAGCGGAGAGGCTGCTGATGAACTGAAGAAGTGAGTCGCAGAGTTTGAGCTGCGCTCACTGACAGCTTTGTTTGTGCTGTTGGTAACATGTAACCGTCTTCACCGTCACTATAGATAGTTAGTCAGTAACAGGTTGTCACGATGAATCTGTTTCACAAAGACGGCGTCTGAAGGATCACAGTCAGTTCACACGTTTCTTTCTCGCTCATGTTGGTGGTCTTATTTTATAGTTTTGGTGTCTTCAGGTTTTACATGTTCTTATTTAAGTGTTTTGTTTTGTGGGAATATTGTAACATTTTCCACATTGTGTGTTGTCTCTAGGTTTGTGAGCTCCCTGCTGGAGGAACCAGAGGTGGTAGTGACAGGAGCAGGCCAGGGCCTGGCTGGCAGTATAATCCACGGACTCTTCATCAGTGCTCAGAGGGTAACTCTCACTCTGCCTCCGTGTCCTTCCCACGTCTTGCTGTCAGTTTCATGTATACAGTCATGTATTTGTCATCTATAGAGACATCTTTAGAGGTACACACACACACCAGTCAACCACTTATTCAATATCAGCATCAAGAATAGGTCGGTGTCCCGGTCCTAGAACAAGACATGAAGTCAGCGCTGTTTTATTTTGTTGTGGGCAGTCTGAGGCACACCTGTGCACTACTCATGATGTCAGATCAGCATCCTGATGTGGCACACCTGTGAGGTGGGATGGATTATCTCAATATAGCAGATGTGCCCACTACCACACATTTGGACTGATTTGTGACCACTGTTTGGGAGGGATGGTTATATTGTGTATCTGGAATGAATTTTAGGTCTCTACGTCCATCCCATGGGGAATGGGAGCAGTAACAAAGGTGTTGCGTTTATATTTTTGTTGAGTGTATATACTTCATGTAGATGAAACTGGAAGGACGTGGTCAGCACTGATGTAAAGATGCGGTGTTTTCTGTCAGTGTCAGGAGAGTCTGCTCTATTGTAACGTTGTTTCTTCCTGAAACACACAATTGCTGCTGCTGTGCTGTGAAGCACGTTCAGAGTAGAGATGGACCGATCCGATATTACGTATCGGTATCGGTCCGATACTGACCTAAATTACTGGATCGGATATCGGAGAAAAATAAAAAATGTAATCCGATCCATTAAATATCACGAAAGCACCTCACAAAACTTGCAACACGCCGTAACTCACCTCAGGTTAGCACGTCGGAGCAGTATGCATCACGTGATAGAGCGGCTGTGGCATGCGGGACCTGTCGGTGGTCTGGATAGCATTTGGAGCTTCGCTAGCAACCCGGCATTTCATCTCCGACAAAGTTATCCCGAGAGAAGTAAAGCAAGTGTGTAAGTCCATCTCTGAATGTTTGTAAAGCATTCCTGCGTTAAGCTTAACAAGCGACTGCCTCTTCTTGCTGCTACTTCAATCATGAAACTGCTTAACGATCAGCTGATCGGCTTTTCTGTCGCGAGTCCGTGTCTCTTGTTTGCTTTTGGCCCACTTTGCACCAGAAAGAGGAAACCAGTGGCTGAACAACAGCAGCACGTTTAAGCTTGATCAGCTATTGTTAGAATGTATTTAATCTTACTTTCTACTCGAGGATCTTTTTCTACGTAGCTGACGGCTGGTAACTGTGCAGGGGCGCATCTAGCAAAGTTTAGCCAGGGGGGCCGATAGGGCATGAACAGGGAAAAGGGGGCACAAAGACATACTTTTCTTTCTTATTCTCATTTAAAATGTCGAGCTTTTAATAAATAATTATCTGACAGCCAAAGTTTTAATTTGATGCAAAATGAATAGAAGTCCATTACTGTATATAGTGACTGTTAAGTCTAATATATATACCCTAGTAAGCTATAGTACTTTTTACTTTGGGAAGGTACCATCTGTGCAGTCTGCAATTTTGTTGAAGAAAGATGTTGAATCTATTTAATATTTCTTGAAAAATAATTGATTTCTGTGCATTTTTTTTCACACTGCATTAAATTAAGGTTGATTACGGCGATTAAGCATCATGAGGTGGAGCGTGAGGGGTGGTTCCCTATTTTTTATTTATTTATTTTTGTTGTTGCTGGGAGTTGGAACCCTATTAGTTAGGTTGCTTAATATTTACGCTAAGTACTCTTTAAAATACCAGAATAGGGAGGATGGTGTAGGTTTAAGTTTATTAGATTGATCAGTATTGCTGTACTATGAAATATTTTTTTTTGCATACAGGTATAACAGAATAGCTTTAGTGTAGTTGTTGTTTTAAACTTGAGTATGAACTTATACAAAATGCAGCAAGATATTTAAAAAACAGTTTTGTTGATTAAAAAACACTATATCGGATTCATATCGGTATCGGCAGATATCCAAATTTATGATATCGGTATCGGTATCGGACATAAAAAAGTGGTATCGTGCCATCTCTAGTTCAGAGCTATAAGAACCAGTCTGTTTAACTATCAATGAAAAATGAAGAATTATCAGTTTGACTGTGTGACAATTCTGCAGGAACAAAGTTGTGCAGCTCTCTCCACAGTGGAGCAGATCTCCTTCCTGTCTTTGACGCTTCTTTTTCTCTTTCTGCAGTAACAACTATTAATGTGCATTTGTATATGTTTACAGTGTTAGCAGAAACAAAGCTTTGGTGGCCGTGACTCCAGAGATGGAGCCGAGTATCTAATCGAATCATCGGTTTGTTCTTTAAGCCTTAAAAGTGTCCATGTGCTCCACACTGGATCCCAGATTGACTCTGATGCATCAACTGGAACATGAATCCAAAATCCTGCTCCTCACATACAAGGTCTTAAATAATCAGGCCCCATCTTATCTTAATGACCTTGTAGTACCATATCACCCTATTAGAGCACTTCGCTCTCGCTCTGCAGGCCTACTTGTTGTTCCTAGAGTATTTAAAAGTACAATGGGAGGCAGAGCCTTCAGTTTTCAGGCTCCTCTTCTGTGGAACCAGCTTCCAGTTTGGATTCAGGTGACAGACAAAACTTTCCTCTTTGATAAAGCACATAGTTAGGGTTGGATCAGCAACCTTAATTAGTCTGCAATAGACCCTGTGCACGAGAAAATGCTAACTTCCTGTTTTAAGATCGGATGCAGGGTTGTACATTTCCGGTAGCTTTACTTTGCGGTCAATTGCTGCTGCAAAGATGGACTCCAAAATCATGTCCAAAATATGAAAACAGAAAGATGGCGTTAAGTTACAAAGAGCAGAAGGTGGGAACACTCAGCCACTGCTGTGTCATAAAAAAAATCAAATGATCAGTTTTGAGGTTTGAAGCGTGCAGATCGATTGGTGGTTTACATCACTCAACACAAGCAGAACTGCATTACAGAATCAGAAGCACATCTCTGTATTGATTGATTGATTGGTAATTTATTTCAACATGTGAACAATATACAAGTACATTTAGAAAAGAAATAAGAGAGAAAAAAATACTATACAAATTACATACAAAAAAAACCATTCTGATTAATTTACATGTATAGTGACAGTTCTTATGATTTAAACAGGCAGATGTTCAGCATTCAAACTACAGGTGAACAATAGTCAAAGGTTTCCCTGCTAGTCAAGTACACACCTACACAGCATGTCAACAAACCGTGGTAAGGGTCTCTATGCATGAGTATTTACGAAGGGTATGTTGTGACGTACCTTCAAAATTACCGCGGTCCCTCGCTATAACGCGGCCTCGCTGTTTCGTACATTTTTTTTGTGCAAGTTTGCATGCTTTTTTTTTTTTTGCGCACAGCGCTTTGTGTTCTGCGTCCTGATTGGCTGCAGACTATTGTTGATCTCCTCCGTGCCGTCTCTCCTGTACAGTACAGAATCGCTGATTCATTGATTCATTAATGATTCATTGATGTTGAATTATCTCTCAGCTGCTCTGTTCTCATGTGCTGGACCTGAAAACACGGTTTGATCTTTGGTTTCTGTAATACTGGACTTATTTGTCTACGAAGGTTTGAACTTTGAGAGCTTAAACAGGAGAGAAACGTGTGAAAATGTTCATGTCTGTCTGAGTGTATAAAGTGTGTAGTGAGGGGTTTTACCTTAAAACATCTATAATAATTGTAAAAAATAAAGTTGGCTACTTCAGATTTCACCAATCGCATTTTATTTTTAGAACGTAACTCCCGCGATAAACGAGGGAGCGCTGTATACAAATACTGAGAAGTATAAAATTTGAATCCTGTCTCTCTCTGAGGCGCGGGGGGAAAAAATATCGACAAGTCGATCAACATCATCTACAGATACATTCGACATCTCGAGAAATGTAAATCGCCACTGGATTCGTCCATTTGGTTGAAAAACCCGACCGTGAACAAGGAGCGAATATCACACCGGAAACTAAGCGCTATGCCCTGGAAGTAGCATATGCTAAGGCGCACAGGTCTAAGTTATAGGTCTAAGTTTCCCATAATGCACTGGGTGTTTCTTCTTCACTCAACATGTGTTAGTAGACCTCTCTGCATTCAGTCCGTCTGCCCCTCATCTATCGATGGATGTTTGTTAGAGGCTTTGGTTCCCACTGTCGCTCACAGACGGTCACCTAATGTTTCCTGTGTAACTGCAGGGTCTTTGCCTTATAACATAGAAGCAGCTTGAGGTAACTGTTGTTGTGATGCTGTGTGTGTGTAATAAAGCTCCCTTACTGACAGTGGGTCACCACAGCTTGTAGCTCCATGTATTTGATGTGGCACGTTTGCCCTCGCTGACACAACCTTAAAGGGATTTGTGTGTATGAATAAAGTTTATTGTTCATACAGTTCATTGCCGTATGTCTGTGAAAGGCTGAATGAGGGTTGTAGCTCCCTCAGCAGCTGTGGAGCGATGGCTCGTGGTCACCTGATTCAGCCCTGGAGATGTGGTTGGTTAGACACGCTGCTTTAGTTTACACTACAAACCACACTCACCTGTTTACACTCCTTTTGTGTTACAACCACCTTGTTACACTCAAACACCAGATGATGCATCTGAGCCAACTAAGGATTCACTGAGACTGAAGAAGCTCGAGATCATAAGAATTTGAGGCTCAGCTGATACAGTATCATAGGAGAATCCAACCATTGTATGTCAAGAGACTATAGGCAGTGAAAGCTCCATCTGGAGGAGGAACGACGTGGTTCAGAGCGTTGCCTCCTGCAGCTGGTGACATGTTCAGATTTCAGCTCTGTCGGTTAGAAAGTCTGTTTTTGTTTTTCATCTGTGTGTTGCTCTTTCATCCTTTTCTTCTTCCTGTTTCTTGCATCAGGCTGGCTGACTTCACCACTGATGAGGTAACCATGAGCAGTAAGCCTCGTGTCGCTCACAGTTACATTTAACATAGTGCGATAAACACACTCAGTCATTATAAGGTACATCCTCTCTAAAGGTTCACATAACAGACAAACAGGATAATAAAAATGATCTGGTTCTTTGCAGCGTCCTGAGATGAACAACACACGACATTATTACACGTCTCAGTATTTGTTACACTGAACACAAATATAAACACAACACTTTTGTTTCCATGAGCTGAACCGGATCCTGACTGGTTTTGCGACATGTGTGTCATTGTGCTACACATGTACGGCATATTTCAGAGTGGCCTTTTATTGTGGGCAGTCTCAGACACACCTGTGCAATATTCATGCTGTCTAATCAGCACCTTGACATGCCACACCTGTGAGGTGGGATGGATTATCTCAGCTAATGAGAAGTTCTCACTAACACACATTTAGACAGATTTGTGAACAGTGTTTGCGAGCAATGTTCCCTGTAATGTTTCATGTGTCTGAGCGAACACACAAACTCCCTGAGCGTCCCTTGGACCACTGTGAGTAACAGCAGACGTGTGCACTGTGGTCACGCCAGCATCCAAGTTACATGTTTATTAAAATAATCAAATTACAGCATTTACATTTATGTTAGACTACTTTTAATTAACTGCTTTAGCCCACTTACAATGAAAATTAAAACAATCTTCTTCATGACCTGTGCAGCATGTTAACACTAATGGAAGTAAGAATAACTTGAACTTCAATTTTGAAAACACAACTTTCTTTAAATAAAGCTCTGACTTGTATTATGAGTCTGTGGTCTGAGAGAGAGTCTGTAACTCTGTCTGCAAAATACAGTAAATAATGACCAATGTTGGGCAATTAATTATATAGTTACTTCTTCTTCAAAAAAGTAACTGAGTTTTGCAAACAGAGTTTTTTGCAGCTGTTTACCTAAAAATGCAGCCAAGGTGTTTTTTAAATAAACATTTCAAACTATTTACAGAACAATCAGCTGTTCTGCATCAAATCTGATGCCACACAAATTATTTGTGCCGCTCCAAAAATAATTTCTGTCCACTATGAGATGAAGGAGAACAACAGCCTGATACCTGCAGGCCTGACAACAGGAGATGTATCACTGCTGTAACACCTGTAACACTCAGCAGTTGCCTCATTGTTCTGACACACACAACAAAACTATTGACTACACTACACACTAACTACACACTAACTACACACTAACTACACACTAACTACACAAGATTTGTGCTAAACTTGGCAATCGCATCTCAAACACCGCCGTCACTCCTAAAACTTCCCCCTTCCTAAACAACTAAATGTCATGTTGCCATATCATTTTTTGATTGGTCGACATGGTGCATTTTTCCACCAATAGGAAAGGCTGGTGGGGGTTTGTTTTGGTGTTGTTTTGGCTCACAGGCTTTCGAGCGTTTTCCTTATAAAACGGCGTTTTTACCGTTTCTTCCCGCAGTAAATATAAACAACGACAGTATTCAGGAAGAAAAACAAACATTGCAGATATTTTTATCATAACTCTGGTTTTACGCGGCCGATCAACACAATTTAAAAACTGGTATAAAGTCCACACTTTGTCCGTCAGTTGTTCCGTCTGTCCTGCTCACGTCTCCAATGGTTGTACACGCCACATCAGCCGCTTTGCTAAAACACCGGTGTCGCACATAAGGACGCTGTCATAGCCTGTCAGCCACGTTGATCAGCTGCGTATATACGAATGTGAATCGCGTGATTGGCTGGACTACGGGATAAGGTGGCCTCGTTCTGATCCCATACGGGAGCAGCCAGTCACTGACTAACACTGCAGAACAGAATTGTTAGTTTTCATTTTAATTTCAATTCAGGTGATTTTTTTTTTTTTTTGGTGCGCAACGCAGATTTTCTGTGCAGAGCCCGTGCCAGCAGTGCGCAATTGTGCCAGCAGTGCGCAATTGTGCACGCGCGCAGCTTAGAGGGAACATTGCTTGCGAGTGTCGGGTCTTTTGTGTTTGTAGAAAATGTTTCATATCTTTGAGTTCAGCTCATGGAAAACAGGAGCAAAAACAAAAGTGTTGCGTTTATATTTTTGTTCAGTGTAATGATAAAACATCAGGTTTGACCCAGAATACAGTTTGATCCACATGATGGCGCTGTGAAAAGTGCGCGCTGTACTGGTGGCACCAGTGTCCCCAGCCCACAGACCAGTGCTGCCACTAATCGTCATTAGCAGCATCTAAATGCTGTTTAAAGGTGGACTTCATCTGTCACACAGGAGCAGTTTGGCTTCGCTTTGCTTAAATAATGACCTGGTGTATTTCTGTATACACACCTGCTAAGGATCAGGTGACTTTTATAATAAAAGGTTAATACGTAAAACCTTAAAAATAAAAAGGGCTGTTTTTAGCAGTATTTAGGCTGCAGTCTGTGTATTATGTCCATGATATTCTACATTACAGTAAAAACAGTAATTATATAAAGAACAGATGGATCAGGATCCTGTCTGTTCTTTACTATGATCTCAGCTGATAATGAGGCTTGAAAGAGACATGTTTGAACTTTTGCATTGATCAGACAAATAAGCCTGCATGTTTGCATGAGCTTTACCTTTAACTGTAAAACATGAAGCCTTTATTATTAAAAAAACAAAACCCTTTTGGTGTCATACAGGTAAGAAAGCAGTGAAGCGTTTTTCTCTCTAACAGATGTTTCATCTGTTTTCTCTGCCGTTGCTCTGATGGGACCTGCAGGGTGTTTTTGGTGACGTGGAGGTTTGCACATGTTTCACTTGCTGCCTGTGGTTCATGTTCTAGTCCCACTGTGAAGCACATAGACGTGTCCTGACTTCCTGTCTGTCCCACACTCTGTTGTCTCTGTTTGTTGCTGCCAACAGTACAAGTCATCTTTGCAGATTTTACTGAATTAACAAAAACATGTTTACTGAAAGACTTATTCAGTAAACATTAGGGCTGGGCCATATTATACCGTTCACGGTAATACTGGTATAATGTTAGGCAATGATAGGAAAATGAAATATCGCGATAGAATATGAGTAAAACGCGCATGCGCAGTGCCTTTGTTTTCATACGCACATGGCCGATTGTTGAGTGAAACAGATGAACCAGAATTGGTTTGTAAAAATGGTGCAACTTCAGTGATGTGGAACTGGTTTGGTGTTTGTCCGTCAGATACACGACAAAGCACATTTTTTTGCAGAACATGCAAGCGGCCGTCGTTACTGTCGTATTTGTCGGACTAAGATGCTCTTAAATCTGGGAGTAATCTGGGTCCTAAACTCCATATGGTTCAGGTCAAACAAACACTGCAGCATCACTGAGCGTTAAAAACTGTCTAAATTCTTTCATCTTTAATAAAACGATCAGCATTGCTGCTTTACCAGGTGTAACTATGAAGTTTAACTTCCAGGCATCCATGAAAACAAAAGTTATTACATTTAACGGAGTTAGAAGTTAGCAGGAAGCTAGCGGAAGTTAGCTCGCTAGTTTCGCTAGTTACCTAAGCATGATATAGCATGTTCTGACTGAGAGATTTCTGAAAAAATTCAAACGTACAGCTCTGCTATCACTTCCAACATAAATGAAGACAGGAAACTAAACAGCAGTGACGTTTGTAGGGTTACTGAAGTTGGGCTAGCTGGTATATAATGATGTGCTACGTGATCGCTAGCGACACAGCTATGTTAGCATAACATAAACAGTGAAGCTGGAGGACGAACACTAACACTTTTCCACTTATAAAAGTTAACGTGAAGGTTCCTGATGGTTAGAGACAAATACAATCGCATGGCAGGATGCTGTAAACGGACCAAACTTCAGTCAGGAGAACAACTGAGATAATCCATCCACAGTACGAGGTTAGTCATTAATATACTGCAACAACATGGGAATAGAGCAGCTGCCAGAGAATTCAACATTAATGAATCAATGGTACAGAAGTGGAGGAAGAATGAGTTTAATAAAGTTTGATTTATCTGACTGCTTTGTTTCGCTTAATGTGCGTTATAATCCCGTGCACCGAAAACTACGTACTGCACACTGCAGTTTAATGTTGCAAAGCAGCTCTTTTTAACTTCAGTGGATATTATACATGGTTATGCTCAGGATATGTCAGCCCATTTCTACTGGAAATGCCTTTTGGTTAAACTTTCAGCAAGGAATTTGCATTTGCACTGTTACATTTTTATAAAGCTTTAATGTAAATAAAAACCAGCTTCTTGTTTAAGTGAAAATAAATGGAAGGTTGTCTTTTTGCGCTAGTAATGTTGTGGAGTTGTATTTTGTCTCGCATCAATTATATCGTCAGTTATATCGTTATCGCAAATTTTCAAATATATATCGTGATAAATATTTTTGGCCATATCGCCCTGCTCTAGTAAACATGTTTGTTACACTGAGACTGAAAAAGAGATCCCTGTTTACGCTCATAGAAAACGAGCCTCTGTTTTAATTTATTGAAATCATTTCTAATCACAGACAGGATCAGCAGCGTGCAGCTGCAGTGAGGTGTTAGTAGAGGAGCTGTGTTTGTGAGCTGTAGTCTGGATCAGGTCTCTGTGGGAGACTCGGTTACAGTACTTCTGAATATCCACGTGTCCACCTCACACAGCACATTTCTTCAGAATCAGTTGCTGTTTGCTAACATTTGACCTTTGCCCTTTTAGGCTGCCCTTCTGGCGCCCGTCGATAAGGACTTGGGATCTGACAAGAAGCAAACTGGGGGAAGCAGCAGAGTACCAGACTTCCCTCCTCCAGCAGGCCGGGAGATCTTGTTGCGCACCTGTGTGCCGCGACCAGCAGCGTACTCCAAGGCGCTGCCTCAGCGGCTCTTCTGTGTCCTGATGAGGGAGGAGTTTAGGTTGACCGGAGCCTTTTCCACAGACACGTCCTTCTTTTAAGTCCTGTGAACAATTCACACCTGGGATAAAGATAAGTGAAGGACACAGGATGGAGACTTTCACATGTATGAACGTGGCCATGGAGTAAGATCATAGAAATACATTTCTTCATTTGTTTGCTTTATTTGTAAGAATGGTGCAATATTTCAGCATCTACGGCTCGCCCAAGCTTAAAAGCAGGAAGCAGTATATTACTGGCATTGATTAAGAAGCATTTATGGCTTTGTCTGGAAATATGTGAAACTACATCCTTCTCTGTATTCATAAATCTGCAGCTTCCTGCAGCTGTGATAAAACAGTTTCACACTAAAACCTTCATTTTACCTTCAAAGCTTCTCTTGATGCCTTTTTAAGGAAATGAAATTTGTCGTTAGGATGGAGTTCCCCATCCTGCACTCACCACACGCTAACACAACCTTCTCAACTCTGATATTTAGTAGATTATATTTCAGTTGCAGGGATTGGTCCTGATGGTAAACATGAGAGCCGGTGAGGACTTCATGGGTCGTTTCAGCTGAGCTCCATCCTCCAGCATGTCCTGCTGCTGGATTAACACACAGCTGTTTGTTTGCATCCAACCAGAACCAGACCGTGCAGATCTTATTCCTGTTCATAAGCTGATTGTTCAAACATGAAGCTCTTTGACGTTGTATAAAAACTGAAACGACACTTTACAGCTGACTGTGATGTTTTAAATGGAGCTGGTTCCTCGAGGCGCGTCCGACAGCATGAGGGGAAAATTGGTTTTGTAATATTTTCTTTGTTTTGTTAAGGGTGTATCCATCCCATGATACAGACACATACAGTTTAAACGAAGCACTGAAACTTGCACATATTTATTATAGATGCACTGAAGCTAATCGAGATATTTGCTGTCAATCTGTGGCTGCGATTAAACACTTTACTGGAAACTTTATTAACTAGTAACTTCATCAGTCATGACAGAAGCTAATATTTCTGTGCTAACATCGTTTAAACAGTAACAGCTTTCCTCCAATATAAGCTAACATTTACACCGTAACTTTAAGCTAGCACCATAAAGACGGTAAAACACGTAATAATATCTACAAATGCATCTTAAAGCTGTTATATTAGCACTCTGTGTATTACTAACATAACCACATTAACATTACTGACACTCGCTGACTTTTAATAGTCAGTCTATAAATGCTGTCCGTTTAAATGGTCTTACCTGTACCCACTGCATATCCACCGGGTTCCAGCCAGAGTGGATTCTGGAGTCTTCCACGCTCCTGTTAGTGATCCTCCATCTGGATGGATGAGAACAACCTTCTGAACAATCTAGCAGGAGATGGCCCATATCTATGGGACCGATTTGTGCTAATAACGCCCATTGTATGGACTGATAACAGCCGAAGCGGGTGAATAAAGTCACCCAGTAGCTAGCTGTGCCATTACCCAGCATACATCACTCCCTCCGTAAATGCAATAAACGATACAAAAGTATCGTTCTACCTGTTTTTCAGGTAGTTGTTTACATTATATAATTTATTGTGTTCAGTATACGTCACTACAATGTGATTTGGAAAATGTCTAAATATACCGACAGCAGGCACTTCCGCAGCAATCTCTTCAATCGGAGGACCCTTCACGTCAATTCCCGACGCGAGAGGGGTACCCTGCGCGTCCATAAGTGCAGCAGAGGGAGCCTGACCATGCGTCACACGTTTGACGAGTTGGGAGTGAGAACGTGTTGTATTATCGGATCGTCCATCTCTAGTAAATAGTGCACATTCATACAGTGCAGACCAGCAGCGGCACTGCTCACATATTTTGTGCTCTAAGAAGAAACCAAACCCAGCGAGTGATGTCACAGTGATTGTGTCCATCTTTCATATACAGTCTGTGGATATATCATGGTTTTAATGCCTCTGACAGCTTGTCATGAAATACAATGTGATTAACGTGGTTTTGTTTTAGAGGACTGAGGGACCTCCAGGGTCAAGAGGGTTGCTTTTGATTTTTGTAAAGACTCACACGGTGTGCTCGGGTGCTTGAAAATCTTTTCATCTTCACCAAAGCCCTCTGTTGGTTTGAGCTCAGTCTAAATGTGTTTGTGGTTTTCTGTTTGAACCCTGAAAGAAAAATTCAACTTCCTATTGCCGAGCTAATTTGCTTCATAATGACTCTGCCGGGTCATTATGAAGAAAATTTCATCAGGATCTCAACAGTGGAAACAGGATCAAACAATCAAATGTGTCTGTGCAAACGAGCTGAAACCACACAAAAGGATCCCAGACCGGCCCCGTCTCTCAAAGCGATCAACACGAAAGCTCGTGAAGTTTCATTTGAGGTCACGCAGGTTACATTTTCTTTGAAACTACTGACTATGTGTCAAATTCAGAACTATTGCTGCAATGTGACCCAAATAATACTTTTTATTCTGTATTCAATGAGATTACAGTCGTATCGCTGGGAGATCTGGCTGTTATAATAAGGGAAAAGTTAATGGAGTTATCAGTCGTCGCTGTACTTGAAAGGAGAGATGGCCCAGCCAGATTTATTGTAATAAAATGCGTGGACAGCAACATGAGCCCACAGTTTTATGTCTCTATTGTTTTATAGTTTGGAAAATGATTTGCCAAAGATGAGTGCTTCCAGTTTTCTGCAGACTGCACGACCTGACTGTGGAAGTCTGTTTCTGCCACCCAAATATGAAGTCGATGATAGTTTTGTGTTATTTTCTTCACAAGTTGGAGTCAATAAGTGGAGATAATAACCTGTTAAGTTTTGAATCATGATGAGGATCTCTGTCAGTGCCTGCATAAAAATCTCAACTGTAGCTCAACACAACCAAGTGCAGTACAATGAAAACACTGACCCCGGGTTTAACGAGGACCAGAAGGATCCGGAACGGAGTCAACGACTAACTAAATCTGACGGGTACTTCAATACAAAAACACACGCAGAGTTCATTTTTCATGTGCTGCAGCCTCACAAACAACTGATATCATGGAGATATAAAGTCAGAGCAACTATACGTTACTCTTACTGCGCATTTTTAATTTCTTTTATTATCCCTTTATCATCCAACCAGAGTCAGAGAGGAGTCGACCCCACCCACCACAGGGCGAGAGGCGGGGTACACCCAGGACAGGTCACCACTGAAGTACCATCAAATCAAATGAAAACATCCCTACACAGCAAATTCAAAAGTGTTAAATGTTTTGGTGTTAATAGTCTCCTTGCAAAAGTAGAGTTAATTTTACTCTAAGTAGAGTCACATTCTTTTAATGTAACTCTGAGGTGTAAAATGATAGTAGTTAAAATCGAGTGTTAAAAATGAGTGTTTCTCTGTCAAATCTGGAGGTGTTACAATGGAAACATTAACTCTTGACCTCTTAACTCTGAACTCCTACAGGGGCTATGACACCAATAGAGTAAATTCACTCCGCCCCCAGCACGGCTCCAATCGAAGCTGAAGTGAAGCCGTTTCAGAACATTTTGCTCTACATATTTGAGTTGTTTGCCATGCTTGGTAAGTCATTTTTTCAAAGATTGTTTCAATTATTATTATGAGCTTTTACTTCTGTGGCTCTTTGGAGTTGAGACAAAGCTGTGTGAAAGGCATTAGCCATGTTGCTCGGTGATAGCATAATATTCTGTTTTAGCTAGCTGAAAGGTATTGTCTGCGGGCAAATACCACAGCCTTGAAAAAAAGCTTGCATGTGAATTTTCAGTCAAACGTTTGGTCAAATACACCTAAAACAATGTCTAGAATGTGAAATGTTGGTATAATGGTGCTACTTGAAGCCTGAAAACGATCGCCCATAAAAAAAAAAACGAGCAAACGGCAGTAGCAGGCGTCCTGACTGGATTCTACGTTAGCATAGATCCCTCCAGAGTTTTGTGTACACGGTTTAGGTAAAAATGAAAAAGGTTGAGGTTTTACATTTAGTTCAGTATTACCTGTTGCCTGTGTCTTTGTCTTTTGGGAAAATACTTTACACAAGTAATGGCTCAAAGAGGATTCCTTTTTTTTTTTACTGTGCTGCAATTGTTTACTGGATTATTTGTGCCATTAATTAGTGTCAACTAATTTTTATTCAATCTCCGCACAGGATATGCTTGTGAAGATGGAATATGGGGGAGAGCAGAAGTGCGTTGAAGTTCCACAAAGGGATGAATGAAGGACATGCATATTGTATTGAAGAAATAAGTGATGAGAATGCTGTTATTTGCATTTACCATGTCAGACCTTTTGATAAACAAAATTCTAATGAAAGTGAGAACATGTACACTGTTACATCTTTCAGAAAATGTTTTGAAATTGTGGTGCACAGTTCAGAATAAATGTTTTTCAAAAACCATTGCATCTTTTTAGTAAATGTTTATTTCCAAAAGAAATTTCTAGAAGTTCAGAACAGTAAAATTACCGCTTTTTAGATGAATTAGAAGATAACTCTTACGTAGTTAAACTAAAATACTCTTTGAGAGTTAATATATAAACTCTTAACACCAAGTGTTAAATTATCAACTCCAGACAGATTTGGTGTTTAACACTAAATCAGAGTTAACGTACCAACTCTCCAAAAGGAGTTAAATTAACACTCTCTGGTGTGGACCCATATAGACACTTTAATAGTGTTGAAATCAAATCCGACAGTGTTAATTTGGACATGCTGGATTTGCTGTGTACAATAACTCTGCAGTGCTGTTTGAAGGACTTTTACGTTGCTCCATTGCTGCACTTCAAACTTGTCCTCAGAGCAAACATCAAATTCTCTTTCAGACTCTGAGGCTCTGGAAGTCTCCTGCATATTCGCAGAATAAGACGGCGGCACAGAAGCCAACCAAAGTGCTGCTGTGCATGTGGTCAGCACTGACATGGACTTCAGATGTAGAATATTTTCACTCCCTTCCCCAGACAGTCCTAATGTTAAGCTCTTTAAATGCCATCAGACTTTGGCAGGACGGAGTCTGGAGGAGCCTCATGGAAGAGAGGAGCTCCGCCTCTTTGGCTACATCCACACAGGTGTTTTTGAAAACACAGAGTTTCCGTTTTTGTTTCTTTGTTTTTAATCCCGTCCACACGTGCAGTTTGGAAAAATATCTCCGTTGTGGGATTACAATATTACCTTATGCCATGTTAGACCCCTAATTAAAGATTGTGAATTATTATGTAGTTTTAGTTTGCATTATTCTCCTGAATTAGAAGAAGCTGATAACTATTGCATTTATTAAACTGATTTGCATTAGAGTGCTGATTTATTGTGAATGAATGATATTGTTTTATGATGCATTATACTGCTGAGTTATAAGAAATACTGTTCACAGAAAGTCATCGCCTTATTTGTCTGATTAGAAGAGAACAGCCTAACTAAGCCTAACAGGGGACAGGTACTTCTGCCCAACCTGGCAGCCACAAAGTGAACTCATTTAGGTAAAGATAACCACATGCACCTAACCAGCCTGCACCAGCCTGACATTTCTTCCTCCTAAGTAAAAACGAATGGATGGATTGAACTTAAAGTCTCAGCTCAGTTTTCTATTTTGACCACCTACACCCCAAGATACTCTTTTAAAAAGTGTTGTTTTCAGATCCCTTTGAAGTTCATAAAGGGCCTGTTCATTTTCATTCAAATGTTTTATTGCATAAATGTTACTGTTTTCTTTTGATTTATGCTCCCACTACACTGCACCTCTACAAACAACAATGCCACGGACTGTCAGTTGCTTTTACATGCTATAAACATGAGTAGGTTTGATCAGAGTTTCAGTTATCAAAGAAAAGACAAACTGAGCAAAAAGAAGGAAAAAAAGACCAACTTCTTCCCAACTGACAAGAAAAATACTCGTCATGTTTTCATAATAAAGGATCAGGCTCCCCATTTATGACAGCTTGGACCAATAATGTATGTTACATTGATGCTACTGTAGAGACAGTGTCAACATCTCTATTTAAATATAATTAATATACAAAACACAATAAAAGTTATACATGAATTATTCATTATTTTTCACTATTGATAAAATTCATGTATACTAATCAAGGTTATACATGAGTAACGACATTATTAATAATGATTAATAATAATAATTCTAATGCCAACATGATGACTGTTCATAGCTCCTGCTTTGAAATACTGAACTTAAACATTGACCTGATGAAAGATCACAATTCACAGTGGCCCACTGTCAGAATCATTCTGAATATAAACTCATCGAGTTAATCTGAACCTTTCTCAAATGTGCTGTGAATAAATGCTGCTGCAAGCCACTGTGGGAAAGCTGTGTTATTATCATGAAAACATCTGTGACACATTCACAGAGGACGAGGACACAAAGGGACGACACGCAGAGGCTGTGTTAAAGTCAAAAATCCAAATCTTTAGTCCTAAACAGGCAGTGGTTACAAACAGGAAGACGAGCAGTCCATTAAACAGTCTACAGGGTCAAACATACAGAGAATTCAAACAGCTATTAAAAACAAATAACTGGACACTGAAAAACTTCAGTGATGTGTGAGGCACCAAAGGGAAGCAGCTGAGTATATTCAATTAATTATCTTCAAATACAAAGACAGAAACTCCTACAGGCAGCATGCAAACTGAGCAGGATACACAAAGATCAGAGATTACAAAATAAATCAGAAAAGGATTTCAAACTTACTGAGAGCAAGGCCTCTGTTACAAATCTGTCTAATAGAAAAACATGCTGTACAGATACAATACGGTCAGTGTTCATGGTCATTTAAAAACTGGCTCTACCTGAACCACTTCAATATTTTATGAAGTCACTGAGTCGACCATTTCTACAGTTTGTTTCCTTCATTGCAGTTAGAGTGTGGCTGGTAAGGATGAAAACACACACAGAGCGTAAATTGTCTTTGTTAGTAAGAAACGTCAGCAAAGAAAAGACAAAACACACAAACACTCTCATGATATTCATGAATCATTAGAAAGCATCCAAACATTCTGCTCGTGGACTTTTACAGTCTTATTTGCACTCGCTCATCTTCATAATCATCCTGATCAGTACATGACAGGGGAGGCTTTGAGGTAGGCGGGGCTCTCTGCTGATGTCAGCATGAAAGGCAGGACCAGCGTCTGCCACATGTTGGTGAAACATCACAGTACACTGGCGTGGTTTCCTTTCCAGATGTTGGACGTTTGACACTTCAACGTTGAGGCGAACAAGAAGACACAGTTTTGGGTCGGGTTGCTGCAGGGTTTCTAACTGAGCAAAAGCAGAAGCACACAGACCAACAGGGATCAGATGCTGAGTGTTAGAGGAACATCTGTGCTGATCACTGAATGCTGCTGTGGTCTCTTGTTGAAGTTGGCTGGTGGGACAGTCTAATAGTGATATCCTGCCCATCGGAGGAACACTTTTAAAAACACATGCAATACTTTGTTTGTATTACAGTCAAAGTTTATGTTAATTTTGTCCTTTAAAAGTGTTGCTGTACTATAAAGTCCTATAATTTGAGGCTAAAATGGCTCAGAGAGTCTCTCTCTCAGAGGATCTCCTTTGAAAGTGGAGACGGCTTTGTCCGCTGATCCACGTCACTTTACCTGGATGTTTTCTTTGAAGCTGGATGAAGACTCCTCTCCCTCACTCCTGTTGCAGCTGTGTGGTCCAGTTGGCCTCTGAGGTCACAGTCAACATCTGTAGCAGAAGAGGGGAAATAAAAGTCCAGGTTACCAAAACTGGGAGCTTTTCCAAAATAGAGCGTAACTGGACTTTTTCAGCCTTACAGGCAGATAGTCGTCTGAAGCTGCAGCTTTTTCTTTTTAGCTTTTTCCAATCTCTGCTCTCGGCTTTCTTTGAGAACATGTCTGCTTTCTTGGCATGGGTCTGTCTGCTGTTGGTGAAGAGACTAAATCCACATACTCGCTACTAAGATCTCCTCAAGTAGTCTCAACCAGATTACAGTTTAAGAGTAAATGTCTCCTGAGAGTTTCACCTTGGGGTGATGCTGTCTCGCTAACATGCAATCATGAGCATTAATCTATGAGGTGAAAAAGTAATTTTAAAAGCTCCAGCCACAAGTTTTATTTCATCTGTGTTTTGGTCAGAGTCCCATCAGACCTCCAGAATGGTGTCAGAGTGTTTTCTATCCACGTGATGAGCACAGGCCTCAGGTCCAGACCTCCACGGGCACCATAGCCTCTTTGGAGCTAATAGGTGCAAGAAGGTTTTGTTGGGATAGGAACTGAAGAGGAAACTGATGAGGAAGGCAAGGATCTTCTTCAGCTCCTCCGAGCCGGGACCTCTTTGTGTAGGCCAGCATTGGCCAGGTAGCCCTCCAGCATCGCTGGATGGCCGACAGTGGAAAACCTGGAGGAGGAGGAGGAGAGAAACAGCAGCTTGGAGCATGTCTTTATACTGTTTAGTTTTTAGAGCCACAGACTTTCTTTTAATGTCATTGTTCAGGATCTATGACTGATTATGTATTTATTGTATTCCTCCATGACTGTGTGACAGCAAGTGGAAAAAACCAGCTTCACCTTTGTTGATATGCTTGTAATTTTAATATTGATTAAATTGCCCATGAAATAATAGAAAGCTCATATATGAAAATGTATTTTAAGAAGTAAAATGTTAATCTGAGTACAAAGGAGTACACTCATCTTCTGGTAGATGGAGGTGTAGAGAGCGCTGGTGAACATCCAGGCCTCCTCGTAGAACTGATCACTGATTGGATCCAAAACATCGATGGAGGATCTGCGCTGAGGATCGTCCTGATGGACAGAACAGAAGGAGAGTGAGACAAGTGAAGATATACTAAACAACACTGTGACATAAACTGACCCACACACAGTTTGATTCACAGGTGATTGACACATTATTTGACCACGAGCAATCTTTTCTGGTTTGATGCCGTCTTTGTAGCCAGAAACCAGCTCTCTCCTCGGCTTCCTCCACTACACGCTTCCCCCACGCCAGTCTCCTCCGTCACTATAAAGGGGAGAGTCATGAGCTCCATCACCCTCACCTGTGCCGTCCAACGTCCCGCCACCAGCCTCCACTGCAGCAGGCCAGAGACCACACCCCTGCCACAATAAGTAAAAGTATATCCTTGCTGTACCCTTAATGCTAAATGTGCTAAATTAACCGCTGCCTTTGCCCCTTTGGGATTATTCTTATGTCACTGGGATGTTGACCTTTGACCTTCACATTAGAGAGATGGGCAGACATAATTAGTGTATGAATTTTAAAGTCACAGGTAATAAAGAGAGTGTAGCAAATGTAGTCAGGTTTATTACTCTGTATCACACATGAGTGCCCGAGGGAGGCGGGGCTGACTGGGGAGACACAGGAAACAGAGAGACAGGGCTGACTCGACATGAAACGATGAAACGTGGGACACGGGAACAGAAACTAAACACAGGCTGAAATGAACACTGAGGGAGGGAGAACTAAGATTACTGAGAGCCTGATAAATAAGAAGAACAAAAACCAAGAAAAACAAGAGTCAAAGAAAACCAAAAACACAAAGCATTGGGCCAGGACCCACTGCTGTGACATTTATATGTGATAAAAACATTAAAAACTGCTCAGATGTTGAAATCTTTCTACGTATACTTTAGGTTCAGCTCTCCAGCCTGGCATTTGGTTAAGCATGATTCAAACATTTTATTTTGTTTAACTGGTTTTAATTATAGTTACTTTTTGTGAACATTTGTTGCAGCATTTAAAAATACATCATTTATTTTCAAACTTTTATTTGATTTAGAGCATCATATTTGACCAACGTAAATGTTTTAATTTCATGTAAAATAACTGAAACAGTGAACTAAATATCTGAAATCTTTCCTTCCTTAAAAGTTATAATCCTACTTAAGTTATAGTGCAAACGCTTAAGCAACAAATATACTTAATGCTAATTAATTAATATTTCCCTTTGATGTTGCAACTATGCGGTCACTTCTGTCTTTAAACAAAATAATATTTTCCAGTTACAGAAATCATAAAGTCCAAACTAAAGTGCTACTGTTGCTATATGCATTTTATATAAATCATGGATGATGGTCCTGACATGAAGGAAGAGAAAGTTACAGGTTGCATCCTTTGACTTTGTCTCCGTGCCTTTGGGCGATTTTCAGAAGGACAGATGTTTCTGTTCAATTCTTAAATCAATTTTTTTCAAACGCAAACACTATTTTAAAGCTTCTAGAGAGTAAAATATTAATGATAATTATAATAACAATAATAAAAACAAAAGCTCTCAGATCCATCAAACCAAGCAGCAGAAAGAACAATAACTGAAGAGAAAACTTTAACCTTGTAGACTTCATTATGTTCCAGCTGCTCTACAGACGCTGTGACCTCGAACTTAAGCAGGTCGTAAAGTATGTGCAGCTCAATAACTTCATAATCAGACCCTGTGGTATTTAGGCAGCAGAACAACTAAGAATAACAACTACAAATAATGTTTTTAGATTTCTGTTGTACTGCAAGGTTCTGTACAGGAGAACCAAACCAAGAGCAAATATTACGTCTCATTTACACCTGAGCACGAAGAGCCATCAACATTTAGCAAATTGAATCATCTTTGTTTAGATGCAAGAAGAATCATATAGAAATGAAAAAGTATAAATATAAATCCAGAGCAAAGATATCCTCTAATTCAGCGTAGCACACGTGCAGCTGCTGCGATTCACGTAAGCATTCGGCTCGTCGCTGTTGCAGATTTTTCTCTCGCTGTTCTGGCTCACAGCGCTGCAAACACAAAAATAAATATCCCCAAAGGTGTGAAAGGGAGCTAATTAGTAAGAGTATTGTTATTCTCCGCAGGAGTAGTCCAGCAGTAGAAATCAGTCCAATAACAAGGTGTGTAACATCTAGCAGGGTGACAGAAAAACCCAGGGTAACTTCTAAGGACCTCAACGTCTCTCTCACATTGTGTTTTTTAAACATGCTTCCATTTGTCACTTCAGTCTTTACTCTGAAATACAGGAAGAGAAATCATGGCTGAAACAATTTCTCATGAAACCAGGGGTGTGGTCCAACAGTCAGTTTGGTGAGGAAGGTTCCTAACTGAGAGAAGTGACCCAGAAGTATCTGTGTAGCAGCCACAATGAATCCAGATCATGAGCTTTATTAACTGATCAAAGTCTCTTCTTTCATCTTCTGTATCATTCAGTTTGCATTGGTAATGCCCATTATTGTAATGCTTTTTTAAGATGAGCAAAACTTTATTTCACTTTGGGTTAGCTGGGATAAGTGATGGATGGAGGGAATTTTACTTCAGCCACAGAAATCCTAAACAGGAAGGAGGAGCAGAGTTACAGTGGATCACTATCCAGCAGGGAAACAAGGTTTATTTCAATTTCTTGGCCATGAGTGAGATTTACTGAGTGGGCAAATTAGGGAGACGACACCATCAGATCCCGAGCCCTCCATGTGTTAATCAAGAGACGGCTGCTGTGCTACATCCATAAATAATGAATAAATTAGGAGCTAAAGCTGAAAGGACAGTTTATTTATACCATCTTCACGTGAACACATTCAAGAACATCACAGATGAAGAAACATTAAAAACTTCCACACTGCATAAAGCAAGAAAAATAGTTTCTCTTTCAGGTGGTTTCAGAAAAACAGAAACATCAAGCATCTCCAAGACTCTCTTTGAAAGAACTAAAAACCTTTGTTATCATGGTCCAATCATGAGTGAACTCCCCGATGAAGCCTTGTGTGCTAAAACATGTCAGAGTTTCAAAGGTTAAACATGAGTTTCCAAAACGTTTTGCTGGAGAACAATGAACTATTTGACTGAGTTTCAATCATTTACAGACGAGCAAAACCAGGACAGAGAAAAAAGGACAAAACTGACTCAGTAAAAAACAGAAAAGAAGATCCCATGTAGATCTGTATTATGTAGAAGTTCAGCCCAGCAACCAGTTCAGTTCAACACAAGTTTAAATGATTCTATCTGAACTCTGTGGAGCCTGATCTCAAGCTTTTTGAGTCTGACACAGAAACCAGAGGATCTTTCTGTGTCTTCAGATTCACTGTGATCCAGTGATGGGAGTGATTTCAGCCCTGAGTGATGGCGCTGATGTTTGCACAGAGCAGACAATGAGGTGAATGTTTGGGCACATTGGTAACAGTGAAACAGTTTATTAGTAACGTGGGATCGTTTGTGTGCAGAGTATGAACTGAGATTCCTGAAGCTCTTGTCACACTGGTCACAGCTGTAGTTTCCTTCCATGTGTCCACGTTCATGACTGTTACGACTACCTGACTGTGAGAAGCTTCTCTCACAGTGTCTGCACTTGTGTGGTTTCTCTCCTGTGTGGACTCGTTTGTGTGATTTAAGGTCCCTTGCAGTGGTGAAGGATGACCCACACTGATCACAGAGGTGCTTTTTAACCCCACTGTGAATCAGTTCATGTTGTTTTAAGTGATGTGATGTGGTGAAGCTTCTCCCACATTCTTTGCAGTATTTCAGTTTGTCTCCAGTGTGTCTATGTTGATGTACTTTTAGGGTCTTTTGCTGACTGAAAGTTTTTCCACAGAGGTCACAATGAAAGTCTTTCCCACCACCACAGTGATGACAGGGTTGAGAACTGGATCCATCTGTGTCGCTCTGCTTCTAAACAAAGACACAAAGACAGTGTAAGTCAGTCCTTCAACATTTGTATCCTGACCGTCGCCTGAAATAAAGAGCTTCTCTGCAGACGTCCAACTACATTTGACTGTTTCAGTTAACACACTCAGTTTACTGGGCTGCAATAACTACAATACTACCACCATAATACTACAGTAATACTAAAATCATAACTGAAAGGAAAATCTGAATAATCACTCAGAGCTGCTTTTCCATGCAGTAGAATTGCTAACATGCTAACACAGTTTAATGAGCAGAGTTGTTCCAAACAGTCAGGCTAAAATGACAAGATAACAATATAAATACATACCTCACAGTAGCTGCACTTGTAGAGTCTCTTTCTGGTGTGGATCTGTTGGTGTTGTCTCAGGTGATGTGGAGATTTAAAAGTCTTCTCACACAGGTCACATTGATAAGGTCTCTCCTCAGTGTGGGTAAACGTGTCGTTGTAACTGTGCGTCTGTTGTAAACTCTTTGCCACACTGTCCACAGCAGTACACATCATGTCTGGTGTGAATGCGTAGGTGTGTATTTCGGCTCCCTCTCCGGCTGAAAGTTTTTCCACAGATGTCACAGCTGTATGCCTTAATTCCAGAGTGGGTAACTAGATGACTCTGTGTCAGAGATTTACAGTTAACAAACAGTCAGGTGAATAAACAACAATGAGACACTTGTGTAGGTTAACGTGCTGCACGGGTGAAAAGCTCAGAGCAAATCACACCGAACTGCAGTATTCGTTTATTTTTATAGGTTACATCGTCAATATGCAAATATAATCACATTTCCTGTCACGCAGGTCCTGATGTCTGTCTGCCTGCATGCAAGCTGTGTGTGTGTGTGTGTGTGTGTGTGTGTGTGTGTGTGTGTGTGTGTGTGTGTGTGTGTGTGTGTGTCACAGAGTATGTGTGTTGCAGGTCAATTTCTAAGAATAATATAATGCAAGTCAACCTCTGCGGATATGTATTTCTGTGCTGGTCTCTTGTCAGTGTCACAGGGTCAGCTTCCTGTTTCTACAGAAAACTGTGTCTGGTGAAATATGTATAACATAACTTTTGAAGCATAAGCAAATAAAACAATAAAAACTCCCTAACATTCCTCCCTGTTGTTACCGTATTTCACCACTTCAATCATACTTTATTATCAGCTAACAATCACTTGCTTATAACATTTTCAATTGTAGCATCATTCAGTATGTGTGAGTGTGTGTGTTCCTATACTAAATCTTCTTCGTCCGGTTCATCTTCTTGTGGCAGTCCAACATAGGTGATTACTGTGGCCTGTACCATCTTGCCAATCATTGATCTGATACAGGGTAGAATGCATGTAGAGAACATGCAAAGCAATAAAAGAAGAACTCCTATCAAGACAAGTCCTTTGATCACGAGGGTCGTCCAGCCGCCGCTCAGTAGCCAGGTCAGCCAGTCCTCTGTGTTCATGACATAGTCTTGTTGCTGTGCATTACTCAGTTGTCGTAACTTCTCCAGGGCGGTGGTCATGGTCAAGGAATGCACGTTATCTGGAATCTAGGTGCAGCAAGTGGTGTTGAATAAGACACAGAGGCCCCCTCTCTCAGCGAGAATCATGTCCAGGGCGACTCTGTGTTGCATGACCACTATTCTGATCGCGTCGATTTCCTCATTCTGAGCCTTGTTTTATCCATGTTGAGCTGTTCAGGAAAAGTCCAAATCTGTAGTCAAGAGTCTCGATCCTTAGCATGTTTTTTCCATTCCCGATCCATGGGAAAAGTGAGTGCAGGACTTTCTGTCCGGTGGTCCACAACTTGAACTCCGCTGGCACATCACTGCCCCAGATTGGATCATGAGGTTGCACGTCATCGGTGCTCCTCTTGCGTCTTGGTTGGTCCTGATGGACCAACTTATGTTCGGGGGAAATTGGCACGGGGCATTGCCGTCCTGGGAAAAGCAAAGCATATGTTGGATCAGAAAGCACTGCACATTTTATACTGTGCTTTACTACTGCCATATATGAGCTACTGTGTAGAGGTCTGGGGAAACACATACAAAAGTAACACACAAACAATAACTATAATACAGAAAAGGGCCATTAGATTAATAAATAATGTAGGGTACAGGGACCATACAAATGCACTCTTTGTCAAAATGCAAGCTATTAAATTCCAAGACTTGGTGAAGCTTAAAACAGCGCAAATAATGTATAAAGTCAGAAATAAATTGCTTCCCAAAGAAATCTGTAAATTGTTCATAGAAAGAGAAGGTGGGTATAACTTAAGAGGGAAATGGAATTTAAAAATACAAAGTGCTAGAACAACTTTAAGAACTATGTCAATCTCAATTGCAGGAGTTAAATTATGGAACAGTCTAACAGAAGAAATAAAAGACAGTCAAAACATAAAACAGTTTAAAGTAAAATATAAAAACCTAATTTTAAATAAGTATAAGAATGAAGAAAACGGGGTTAACCCAGGATGGTAATGTTGCTGGTAATGGTGTTGCGGTTCTTTTTTGTTTTTTTTGTTTTGTTTTGGTTTGTTGTTTTTCCATAACTTGTGTATCTGCAAATATACACATTCTGTATTTTTCATATGAAAGAAACTATACTGTGGTGGGGCTTGCTAATTTCTTGTTTTTGATTTATGTATGTTATGTTTTGTTTTACTTCATATGTTTATATGTTTCATATGTTGTTTGTTTAATTTAAGACAAAAAAAAATTAAATGAATGAGAGGTAAAACTTGAGGGGGTAGGGACAAATAAGTAAATACTTCAGCCTACTCCTTTTCAAACAAATAATGGAATGATATTTTGTAATGATTGTGAAGGCACATGTTTGAAATGTTTGAAATAAAAATGAACTGAACTGAACTGAACTGATGGAATATTCTGAACGTGTGGTCTGACACTAAAATTGGGGCGCAGAGTCCGGTGCTGTTGGGTGGGATGGTGAAGTATGTCTTTGAGCCACATGCCCAAGCTGTACCCTGCACCCAATATGTGCCATTCAGGAAGCTTATCCGTGCCTTTCTGTCCTGTGGCATCCGGAAAGTCTGGGAGCAGTTCTGGTTCATCCCCAGCTTTCTGTTGCCGTATGCGAAGGTGAAACACATTGGATGTTGTATTCCTGGTTCCCTCCTGACGTTGAAAGATTTTCCCTTGTCATTGGTCGCATTCAGGTGTACCCAGTATTGGTCATCACAGCTGTAGTTCCAGTCTGAGACCTCTGGCGCACAAGAAACTACCTCATTAGGTTTAAAGTTGATCAGTGTTCCTTTACACCGTCGCAGGTCAATTTTTGTGACTTGTCTTTTTAACTCAAGCTTGAAGGCGAAGATGTCTTCGGGGGAAAATGTTCCGCTGGTGGCTTTGTAGAATGTACATAGGGCTTCGGAAAGGCTGGGTGATTTTCCATACAGGGTGGCTTGCATTGCTGTTGTTGGGAGGTGTGAACAGACGTAGCAGCCAGTGTGGTTGTCTTCTGTATGTACTCGGTTGTAGACGTACCGGTACCAGGCATTGTTCAGCCAGGGGTGGTTATGCTCTTTATCCATATCCTTTAGGTATAAGTTGTCATACGACCATTTCTTCTGCAGGTGGTGCTGTGGGTCCTTGTCTCTCCAGGTGAGTATCAGTAGGCTCACTAGGAGCGCAATGCCAGTCATTATGAGGACAAGGTTCTTCATTATGACCAGGCACACCCGGGCTCCAGGTGAGTAGACCACTGGCGAGAAGACAAAAGGGCAGGATATACCCAAACAGCCCTTTCCTCCACCAGGAGAACACCTAGGAGTCGGGGGAACCGGCGTCTATGCTTGTGTTGTCACTCACTTTTTTGCAGTGGCTTTGGTGGATCCAAGATGGTCTTTCTGCTATTTTGCAGGCAGTCGGTGTGCTGAGTAAGACCTGATATGGGCCTTCCCACCTTGGTGAATTCCAATTCTTTCTCTGGAGTACTTTGATCAGGATCCAATCACCTGGTTGCAACCTGCAAGAAACTGGAGAGGTATCATCCGGCAGTTTATTGTTTAGCACAATTTCTTTATTCTCAAATAGTTTAGTCATCCACTCTGCTAGGGTGGTTTCTCTTATAGACTTATTAATAGGCTCACTAGTGAGAGGCAGCGGAAATTGCCTCCCATGAACGATTTCAAAGGGTGTGAGCTTTTGCGAACCCTGGGTTAGTCGCATCCACATCTTCACCAGGCCCAAACACTCAGGCCTTTGTCTGATTTTATCAGAGTAGGAATGCCGTAAGTAGGAATAAAATGGTTGCATAAACATTTTGCTACTGAGATTACATCTGCTCTTTTTACTGGATAGATTTCTGGCCATTTTGAGAACACATCCACAATTACTAGAGCGTATTTTGATGTTTGACATCCGTTCAGTTCAATAAAATCCATGTGGATTGTGTGAAATGGGTGCGGTGGTGTTGGGGAAAAGCCTCTTTTAGGCCTGAGGTTTCCCTGTGCAATATGTTTCTGGCAAATCATGCATGTTCTGATAAACTCTTGTGCTGAAGCTTCAAAATTTTGAGTATAGAAGTGTTTGGGGAGGATACTCATCATTCCACCCCTTGACAAATGCTTTAAGCTATTTGTCACTAATGCTGCTGTCTTGTGTAGCAATTTTGTAGCCGTGCTCCACACTTTAGCCATTTCTTTCGCTCTGCTATAGGAGTGGCTTCCTATTCATCTCTAAGTACATCAAGTGGTATTAGCTGTGAAGTTTCAGACATTAAAGTTCATATTGGTTGCTGTGCGGCCGTCTTTGTGGCTTGGCCTGCGAAGTTATTGCCTTTAGTAACCTCTGAATTACCTTTTGTGGCGTGCAACGCATATTGACTGTCAGTGTGAATATATATATATTGACCTTTGCGCAGCATGCACGTATGATAGCCGTTAGTTCTGCACTCTGTGCCGAAAAAGAGGAAGTTAGGGCTTTACTTCTATAACTGTGTTTAGATGCAGAGCCATCTACAAAACGTCTGCGAATGTAGACTGGTACTGTGGTAAGCTGTAAATATCACTTCTCTGTTTCGTTTCCTCTTCTAGCTTCTTTAGACAGCAGTGCGCGTCTGCAATGCAAGTCTTAGATCATTAAATGCTTTTTCTGCTTCTGGGGTCCATTCTATTTTATCTTTCAGTGCTTGATTTTTTCCATAAATTAAGTTTTGCAATGGACCAGCCAACGGAGCATATGCAGGTATCCAGCATCTGCAAAAATTGCAGAGACCTAAATAACTCATCATTTGTTGTTTTGTGAGCAGTTTTTTGTAGCATTTTGCACCGCTAGTTTTCTGCTGTCTAACAGTGTTCTGCCTTCTCCCGTAAGCTTCAGTTGTTTTTATTAAAAGGCCTATTGTTAAAATACTGCACGCTTTTTCTTCTCTATAGATGCAACATTACATTTTCATTTAAGGCATGTTTAAATAATTTCTTGTTTCTCAAAGAATTCACACATTTCACTCAACTTACATATTTCAACTTTGAAGTTAAAGTTTTCTTATTTCATCTCTCTCTCTCTCTCTCTACACACACACACACACACACACACACACACACATATATATATATATATATATATATATATATATATATATATATATATATATATATATATATATATATATGTGTGTGTGTGTGTGTGTGGAGAGAGAGAGAGAGAGAGAGAGAGATGAAATAAGAAAACTTTAACTTCAAAGTTGAAATATGTAAGTTGAGTGAAATGTGTGAATTCTTTGAGAAACAAGAAATTATTTAAACATGCCTTAAATGATAATTGATAAGATTTTAACGATTCCGATTCCGATTTCCGATTCCATTTTCGATTCTGTTTAACGATTCGATTCCTTATCGATTCTCTTATCGATTCTTTTTTTTTTAAAAAGGAGAACACTAAAGTCGATTAGCTTAGAACTGTGTTTTATATCTTCTCTTTGAACAAGATAGAAATTTAGGAGTAACATGGCCTTACAAACCCAACAGTGAGATCTTAAGAGATCCAGCCTATGGCTCTTCAATGGGGTGTCACAGGGTCCCCAGGAAAAAAAATGTATATGTAAAATAATAAAATAAATATTCTCCTGTAGCAATAACAAAGTTTAACATAAATTATTCTGTAGCACAAGAATATCCAGTAATGTCCTGCCTACAATTAAACACATTCACTTACCAAAGTGAAATCGGGGGCATCTGCTGTGGCAAATGGGTGCAAGCCTTTGACCACAAACTTAGTCACTGCTCGGTGACGTTCGTCTATCCTGCCTGAAAGGAGACGCTACCGGTAGACTGCAGCGAGAACTGCCAGCATCTGAGCCAGACTCTGTCTCTCTCATCATGGTCACTAAATGCAACGCACAGTAATAGCAGGTTTTGTAATAAGGTAAATCGCGCTAACATAATATGCAATGCTAATTGATTAGTTACCTGCAGTATTAACGGGAGAGGACGTGGAAACGCTACCGCTGCTGCTGGGTTGAGCTTCGCTAGTCCGGAGCGGATCAAAAACACGACATTCGTTGAAAGCAATCGCGTGTTTTTTGAGCAAATGCTTTTGCATGTTCGTAGTGTTTCCTCCCTCTGATGAAATCTCTACTTTGCAAGTATTGCACGTTGCCCTGTTGTCATCCTTTCTCATAAAGTGTAACCAAACTTTTGAGCGTTTGTGCCGCTCAGGCGCCGTGTTTCCTACTGGGTAAAAGACGCTACTCAACGTGATGACGTCATTCGGGGCGACTGGAATCGATAAGGGAATCGTTTTTAAAAGTGGCAAACGATTCCAAGGAATTGAAACAGTGGGAACCGGTTCTCAACAAGAACCGGTTTTCGATACCCATCCCTAGCTGTTGGACTCATGAACAATAACCGTATGACTATTCGCACCACTAACACATGACCCTATACTGTATTCTCTGCATCCGTTCCATTTTTGCACTGACCATCACCTGCGCACATGTATACATCAATCTGCTTAGCACTTTATATTTTTATGTTTATTTAAGCGTTGTCTGACAGTATGTTTTGCACTAAGTACCGCAGCAATTTCCTAATGTTGTAAACCTGCTCAACATTTGGCAATAAAACCCTTTCTGATTCTGATTGTGTCAGCAGTGTTTGATGTTTTTTTTCTCTTACTGACCTTCTGTCAGCCTCCCTAAAATTGACCTCGCCACCTCCATCACATTGTCTGAATGCACCTGCACCATCACTTCTACTGTTTTCAGTCTGTCTGCATTCTCCAGCTGGCACTTATAGATTTTAGGGAAGTCAGCTCCAGGTTCATACTGCAGGTAAAAGTGGAAAAGCTTCAGGTCCTCTTCTCCCAATTTCTTCAACATTTCCAGGAGCTGCACAGGTGAGGGCTTCTCCATCTTTGATCTGTTAAACATGATATCATGTGAACAGTCAGTCTCATCACATCTACTTTTTACTAATTTAATATATTTCACAGCAGATTACATGTTTGATTATTTAAGATTTACTTAGGATTGATTTTTTTTCTGGATGGATTCTTCTGTGATGGGAATAACATCACAAACTGCATGATAAAGAATCAATAATGAGACCTGATGTCTGTGAAGGTTCTCATGAGACCTGATACAATAAGAACTGACCCCAAAACACCAAAGGATCATTAAAAGAGAATTGTGCAGAACTAAGTGTAACATGTAACTTTAACTCTAACACTGCTGTTAAAATGTAAATGAAATAAAAACTGATTGAACTGATCAACGTGTCAACAGAATACAAAGAGAGCTTACAGACTTTAGAAAACTGTTTAAAATCAGCTGAGTGAATAAAAATGTAATATGAATTTAAATAAAGAAAATAAAAGCAGAAGACTCCAGAAAAAAAATGAAGGTTCTCAGTCATCCAGGTCATTGTAGTCTAAGGAGCTTGAAAAGAAAACCATCTGGACTTTAAGTTGCTTGAAGATGTTTCACCTCTCATCCAAGAAGCTTCTTCAGTTCAAGATGGTGGAAAGTCCCAGATTTAAACCCAGTGGGAGTATCCCACTGAGAGGGACAATAGGCCCCCTAATGATCCTCTACCTAATCACATGAGCCAAGGTGTGAAAACGGGTGTGGGTCACAATCAGCCAAGGTTTCAGTTTCCTGATTTTAGATGGCCCTCAATTAGCCCTATCAAGAGTTATTCTTGAGCCTGTTTAACATGAGGTTTCTAAATCAGGAATCTGGTACCAAGGAATTCATTATAATAACAGTTACAATATAATTATCTGATGACGGGTTAACTCTGGTTCTTGGAGATATTCTCAGGCTCCTGTTGAATCTAATGAGCTAGTTCGCCTCTGTCAGAGCAGACAAACACACAGCTGAGCTTAAACTTTGGCCACTGAGGGCTGCACTCACAGACTGGAGCTGATCACTCGCTCTAAAACACAAACACACCAGTTTCACACAAATCCTAATAACTAATAAATATCAGGTGGAAATGTCTCACACTCATTAACAGTGTTGGGACTAACGCGTTATTAAGTAACGCGTTACAGTAACTACGTTATTATTGTGGTAACGAGCACGGTAACTAGTTATTATGCCAAAATCAGGGACGCGTTACTCGTTACTGGGATTTAGATAGGGTCGTTACTCGTTACTTCGTGTGGTGGCTATCGCGGAACTTCCACAGATTCAGTAACATTAGCAAGTGGTGGAGGCCAGCAGGTGGATGAGAGAAAGCAACACGTTCTCAGGCTGGAGAAAGGGGACGCAGAAGGAAAAGAGACCCGAGGCGGCCGCCGGTCCAAGTGTGAACTGAACTTCAGGTAAGAAGTTATGACCTGCAGTCTCTCTGGGTCAGATATAAACCAAGTTTAGGTGGAGTTTATTTTCGTTATGCTGACTTTTTCCGTACTGCGTGCTAGCTAGCATGACGGAGTTTCTATATAGCTGGGTGGGTGCTATGAAGTTAATGATGTTGAACTTTATTTTGTTCATAAGTTATTAGAGTTGCCAACCGTCCCGTCTGGTATTCAGAGAAAATATTACGCGTTTCTTATTGAGGTGAAAAGGAACAGAGTTTGTCCCGTAATTCAGCTACAATGAAAAAGACACAAAGCTGGAGTTATTCTGTGTCTTTGCTGCACAGCTGCCTCTTCTTCTCTCATTCTCCCCCCTCCCTCTCCCGTTTCTACTTCAATCATGAAAACTGATCAATGATCAGCTGATCGTCTCTCTTGTTTGTTTATCGCCCACTTTGCGCCGAAAGAGGAAACCAGCGGATGTCGCGCTAAACAACAGCAGCACGTTTAAGCTTGATCAGCTGTTGTTAGAATTTATTTAATATTAATTTCTAGTATCAGCTGATGTTTGCTGGAGCCACAGCTGCAAAAAAGCTGCTGGTCATGATATCGGTTTGTATATCTGGTGAGAGGGAAACATGAAGATGAAACCAGGAGATGTCCTTACTGGATCATCAGAGCTGAACAGGTGATGGAGAAACAGGTTTACCTTTTAGGTCACATGAATGAGTTGAAGAGAAGTTATGAACTGTTTCTGAGAGACAAATAACACCAGGATCCTTTTTTAGGTAGCTGACAGCTGGTAACTGTGCAGGTGCGGATCTAGCAAAGTTTTGCCAGGGGGGCCAGGTAGGGCATTAACAGGGAGAGGTGGGCTCAAAGAAATACTTTTCTATCTTATTCTCATTTAAAATGTCTCGCTTTTAAAAAATAATTATCTGAATCTTACAACAAACGATTGATAGATTAATGCATATATACCATCAAAACAGTGTACATCACTGTCACAACAGCGTTTGTTTTCATTCAAAGGCTTTATAATTTTTCCTATAATGGTGGGCCAGTCTCTAGTCAAAATGTCTGGGCCAATTTTCTGTCCCAGTCCAGCCATGTATGCAGCTCATCTGCAGTCTGGTGTTGCCTACATCTTCCTATTCAGAAGGCAGAATTTCCGAGTTCTGAGTACAATCGAAAGCACCACGACTGCAGTTTTTGTGTTGGATGTAAAAGGCGCACATGACGCTGTGACGCAGGCTAGAATCATGGCAGCAGTCAATGACGGTCCAGGTGTGGGATTTCTCTCGTGGAAATATGCACATTATCTTTTCCTTTCTATTGGTAGGTGGCACAGTGCACTGTGGCAAGTAAGCAAGCTAGAAGACTGGCAAAGTTATGGAAGCAACACATTAACAAGAGAATTCTGAGTAAAACCAAAGTTACTTTCCCTAGTAACTAGTTACTTTGAAAGTAACGAGTAACTTGAAGTAACTGAGTTACTTTTGAGAGAAGTAACTAGTAATGTAACTAAGTTACTATTTTAAAGTAACTTACCCAACACTGCTCATTAAACTATTCATCCTTGTCCATCCAGCAACACCTGAAACATCTGAGTGAAAGTTCCTCCCTACACTGTGTTTGAAGCAAAGCACAAAGGAGACACCTGCTGGAGCAGCTGGAGTCCTGCAGACACTCAGCCTCTTCACTACACAAACACCTCCCACAACATCCACCCTATACACTCTGACTGCTGTGTTTGTGGAAACACTCCAACACCCATTGCTTCACATATGACCATAGAAATGTGTGTGAAAAGGAGGTGAGCTGACATTAAACACGATGGAGGATTTATTCACAAACACTGAGTCACAACAACATTTAGACACATATTACCTCTCTGCAGGAGGACCACCGCCCTTTAACTTGTCACTCTGTAAGGACACAGAGCTGGGTGGAGGTCCAGGCTGGTTCCTGTGAATAATGATGGAGCAGTGATGTGAGTGCTGAGCTGTGACGTGGAGAAGGGTCATGGACAGTTAGAGTTGGTCATCTCACCTCTGAGCTTTGGTCTGGCTCTCATGTTCCCCACACAGAGTGGTTTTAGAGGGAGGGACTCCCTCCTCTCTGTCCTCACACTGATCCATGCTGCTCAATTCACATCAGCTCACACACACTTTCTACCTTCACCTGCAGAGGAAACACAAATCATTCATGTGCACATCAACTGAAATCCTCCTTTCCATCATGTGTGCTGTCCAAATATCAGCTGCTTCTTTCCTGCTTCATCTCAGTGTCAGCTGAGAGAATGACAAACCCACTATGTGTCAACATTTGATGGATGATGAAATGTGAAATGATACTGACCTAAATCTGTCCTAACGATAATGAGAAGCTTTGATGAGTTGTGACTCTCTGAGGTGTTACTAGGATGTAGAAGCACTGGAGCGCATCCCTGAAATCTTTGCTATTTTCACTTGATAACAGCAGCTGTTTAAAGTTATTGAGAGTATTTGACAGTAAAGTGAATGTAAATGTGAGACACTGTGTGCTCACAGCTAAAGGCTGCAGTCAGCTGTGTTAGAGCCTCTTTCACACAATGATCCTTTAATAAACACTCCATGAGCTCCATGTTGATGAAGCAGTCACGTGTGAGCTTGTGTGCTGACATGTTGACAGTGTGACTTCAGCTTTTACAGGCTTCCTGTTTCATATTACACTTCCTCCTCACAGTCAGCCTCATTTCACAGCTGTAACTAAATTTCCTGAAGAAAATCCACAAACAGCTGAAAGTGAAGCATCACTTCCTGTATGAGGCGCCAACAGTCTTTTTACATGTCATGTCTAAGTTACATCTGGAATAAATCATCATTTACAAAGGCTGCTGCTCTATAGCAGCAGACAGAGAGCTCTCTGTAACCATCTGACCATCCACTACCTCTGTGCTGCAGCTCTCATTCACACAGGGCTCAATTGCATTTTTAACTTGTGTCTTTAAGAGCTCTGAGCGTTAGCATGCTGTCTGCTTAGCTTAGCGTTATTATGCTGTGTGGCTAGCTTAGCATCAGAGCACTGCAGGTGTCTCGTGTGTAAATATTAATCGGTAAAGGTCCTCTGTGGACTCTGTGAACTCAAAAAGTACAAACTATAAGAACACAAACAAGAACGTAGCTCAGAGTGGCGGACACACTCGCCTCGTTGGTCCAGCTGTGAGTCCGTTACCGTGAACTATGGAGCGGCAGATTTGTGCCGGAACTAAGCTGCACACAGCTGATGTTAGCCAGGAAACATTACACACTGACTTTAATGGAGAGACCGGAAAAACAAACACACACAGTTTGTTGTGTAAAGAAATCAAACATGAGCTGAACAAAAAGTAAAGTTCTTAAAGAAAAACTGTTAAAGGAGGAAACAAAGCAAACTTACAGTTTCTTCACACACCAACAACAAGCTCCACTCCACACCTGGGGCCCGTTCTTCGTACCTCGCTAAGTAGGTTAGCCGGATTAGATTGTTGACGATTTCGCGTGATCCTGGATCAGTCGGTTCCCCGAAGCTCATCCGGGACTTGCTGTCATAGCAACAGAGCCGTAAGCGTAAACCTGCTCGGGAGCAGGTTTACTTTATGTAAACAGGATTAGATCGCGGCCACGCAGGTATGTCCGCTTCATTTATACGAAAGCAACAGCGATATTTTTCCACTGTTTCACCATAAATAAATATTATCAATGTAACTAAAGGTAATGCAGCACTTGATCCTTTTATTGATGTCACACAGATACATACAGGTCATTTCCTAAAAAAGGGAAATGAACTATTAACATTCTATTACATGTATGTGATTATTACAGATGTAATTCATATTTCAGAGTAGTAATTGTAAATTACTTCGTGTAATCAAGATGAGAGACCACGGCTATAAAAGTGAAGGTGGATTTGGGAAGCCTGTCGCAGCCATGTCCTGTCCGTATACGCGACCAACCCATTGCGGAAGGTGCAAGATTGATAAGGAGAGTCCTCAGAATTCAGCGTATATTGCGGGACAGACAGGATCCTTTAGCTCAGCGCGACAGTGTGCTCATAGAGAGATATCGATATTCCCGTGAGGGTATTATTTACTTAACCAACTTGTTGACGAGGGGGTGCAGGACCACCACCTGTCTTTTTTTCCTCTGCCCTTTTCTTGGTTGCTGTTATGAACAAACTAACAGAGTATTACAGGCCAGTATTACCTTGCCAAGAGACGCAAAGCAATCTAAGAGATAAATATTACCATTCTGTAGAATACTCCTGTATTCCACTTTTACTTGTTCCCATTTTCTTGTGGGTCCTGTTGTGGCTCTAATGTGAAAGGGGATATAATATAACATATTATAATATAATATAATGCCATATGATATTGGACAATATAGTGTCATATGATAGATCTACCCTACCGCCTACTGGTGTTGGCCAGAGGGGCCGATGGCGCGATATGGCAGCCTGGCTACAACCGTAGCTGCCTCCACCAGTGTGTGAATGTGGGAGTGAATGAATAGTGGTATCGTAAAGCGCTTTGGGTGCCTTGGAAAGCGCTATATAAATCCAATCCATTATTATTATTATTATTAAATTACCTACGAGTTTGATTTGTCAGCAACTTTCTGCCAGCCCTCTCTCCTTGCTTTTGCAGCCTTTGCAGTGTTCTCTTGCGTTTTAATTAAACTCTGAAACTCCTGAAATCCCTCACTCATGAGTTCTTGCTCTGCTGCCGGAAAATACCGAGCACGCCCCTTCGACATTTTCGCCGACCAATCAGCGGGTTGCCGATCAATGTTTCTACTATCGATGCGTAGCCCCTTTTACGACACCCAGTGATGTCACATTCCTGCGTCCAGCTGTAGTAATCGTCAACAGGTGTGTTCGGGGAACCGGATTAGCGAGCTCACGGTTAGCGCGATGATTTGATCTTGGATGTGTCATTTGATCTTGGATGTAGTAAGCGACGTACGAAGAACGGGCCCCTGGGCCCTGTTTCAGGAAGCCGGTTTGGAAAACTCAGAGTGAAAAACGACACTCACGGTTGAGTAACCCCGAACTGTCCAACTCGGAATATTCCGTTTCAGAAAGGCTGATAACAATTAGTTCAGTCAACGCGGAGTTGCTTTAACCCCAAGTGAAGCGCGCGGACGAGGATACATAAAGCCCTGATAAGCGGAGCACAGATTAAGCGAGTCACCATGGAGACGGAGGGAAAGAAGGCGCGGTCAATGTATCTTACAGCGCTTGAGGCCGAAATTCTGATGGCAGCATATGCCGATAACATGCAAATTCCGCGGAAAAAAGTAACACAGCCACAGCTGCAAAAGCATGCATGGCAAAACATAGCCGACAGAGTCAATGCGTGAGTGTTAATATAAACATTGATCGAGGGATTTCCACCCATTTAACACGTTATTTTATCATATGTTATTTTATTTGTTATTTTATACATTTTATTTTGTGATGTGATGTGAGCGCAGGTGCAACCCAACAGGCCCCAAACGTGCCTGGAAGCAAGTAAAAATGAAATATAAAAATATAGTCCAAACAGGTAAGGTGTAATTGTATTATGAGCCATAGTGCTTGGTCTGTTTGTCCCATGTAAATCAATTGCAGTTAGAGGCTACATTAATTTTCTTTCTGTAAGCACTTATTGAAATTATCTGAGCACATTACAAGTACATATTTGCTTACTCTGTATGCTCAAATGTGGCCCGTTATAGCCAACAGAAAAAAAGCGGAGGCCCGAAAAACAGGTGGGGGTCCTCCACCACCACCACTCACAGAGGCTGAGCAGTTGGCCCTCAGCCAAAACAGTGGGCACCCTGTGGCCGAAGGCATCTCTGCGGGGACATCCTCTGAGGCAATAACCCCGCAAGACACAAGTGCCTACATAAGGGGTAAATTCAAAATAATACATGATGTGCATACATCCTTTCTTCACAGTCACCTTTGCAGTGCTGCTCATTCATTTGATAAACTCTTTACCATAATGGATTATTTTGTAGTGAAGTTATTTTCCGACTGATCTTGCCTTCCCTCAGCCTTGGTTGTCTTTGAGAGCATAATGACAATGAAGTGTAAGGTGCTTGGTATGTTTGTTAATTGCCATTTGGTCCCTTGTAAGTTATAAGTGACCTGTATAAACCTCATATTCTATCAGTTGATGGTGATGGTGTACTGCATCTGGTGCAGCCTCCTGTTGAGCCAGACCAACATGCAGTTGTGAGTAATACTCCACAGATTATATGAGTTTACAGTAGAACAGCAATGTTGTCTATTTCTTTACTACAGGAAAATAATGAAGAAACATTGACAGCTGTTAAGGAGGAGGAAGCAACAGAGACACTTTATGAGGTTTACATCTTTTAATACTTTGTGTACAGGAAATACAGGTGACCAATAAAGCCAGTTGAACAAAAAATCTGTTTATTCTTCTTTCAACATGTTGAGGTGATGGGTCAAAAGAAATGATTGTGACATATGGTGTCTCTGACTGCGCTTCCATCTTGTATGTCCGTGGGAGGGTCAGGATGTTCATGGTTTGGATCACTGCTGATGTTTGGTTCAGAAGGACAGTGTTCTCCTCTAATTGTGGCAATGTTGTGAAGAATCACACATGCCACAATAATGTCACATGCCCTTTCTGGGGTGACCCTGAGTCTTTGCAGGCACTGGAACCGGGCCTTAAGCATTCCGATAGTCATTTCAACTCTGGCTCTTGTCCTGCAATTAGCCAGATTATATCACTGCTGTGGGCCCGGTTCAGGGTCAGGGTAAGGGGTAAGCAAATAGGGTAAACGTGGATACCCCCTATCACCAAGCAAGTAGCCAGTGAACTCTCCTAAGACAGAAGGGTACACTTCAGTTCAAATGTCCCTGAAGCAATTGGTCTTTATATATTTTAAAGTATTCTCAACTCACCATGTCCAAATTTTGTGCTCAGTGTACATTCACGGAATATTTGTGAGTCATGGACAGAGCCTGGCCACTTGGCTTCCACATTTGTGATAATGTTGGCAGCATCACATATGATCTTCACAGTGCAGAGAACACAAATTAGCATCCATTACTATAATGAAATAATTTGTTAGTTTGACATGCTACAGGGAACTATGTACCTGTACATTAATGCTGTGGAAAGACTTCCTGTTCACATAGTCTCCTTCATTTACTGAAGGAGCAATGATTGGAATGTGAGTGCCATCTGTACAGCCAATCACGCCTGGGAACCCTGAAAATAAATGTGCAATTTAAGTAGTAGTCCAAGTATCACCACATCATACATTAAGTTTTGGTCATCCTGATACCTGCAATTTTGTGGCATCTCTCTTTGATAAATCTTGTGGGTCTATGACCGGGGAACACCACAAACGGGTACAGGAGACGTTTCAGTGCAACTGTAACATTCCTGACTACCCGACAGACGGTAGCCTTGGAAACGTGCTCAGCGTCACCAATATTATACAGAAAGCTCCCGTTTGCAAGAAACCGAAGTGCGATACAAATAATATGCAATGAACTGAGAGCATGTCCGCGATGTGTCACATGCGTAATATATGGCCTGAGGATGTTATCCAAATAAATTATAGATTGTGCTGAGAAACGGTAACGTTCGCACAGAAAATCATCAGGAAATGATAAAATGTCCAAACGCGCTCTGATCACTCTCTCCCGGCGGAGAGCTCTGCGGAGAATTTGGGCTTCACGATCTACTGGCTCTTCAAGGAAGTGGCACGCCATGTCCGACACTTCCTACTGTCAGGTTTCCGACAAAGGGGCGGAGACAGTCAGGGTTAGTTGTAGTAAACCTGCTAGGGGGCAGGTTAGCTTCACGGAGTGTGTCGTCATAGTGACTCACTGAGGCTTCATCTGAACTCTCTTTGTGAAACCGAAAACCCAGAGTTTTCGTTAACTCAGGGTATACTTACTCAGTTTTTCCACTAAACCGGATTCCTGAAACAGGGCCCTGGACACTAAACACTGACACACAGGTGAGCTGTTTCCTGGAAGGAGGCGGGACTTCACCTGTGCTGAGCTTCAGTGGGAGGGGCTCAGCTCTGTGTGTGCTGATGTGTTAACTTAAAAAATATGCCGTCTGACTGCTCAGACTGAGTCAGAGTAAAGTTCACATGCTGACGTGTGGAGACATGAAACCTTGTTGTAGCTGCAGGTGTGAACACACTGATCCCAGATCAGCTCTGCTGTATTTGTAACATGAACATTTCTGCTGCAAAGCTTCAAATGTTCAGCATGTTTCTCTGTTTCCAGTCTGTAGATCCAGTCACACTTTCTACCTTCACCTGTGCAATAAAGACTGAGAGCAGAGCTGAAACCAACCATCCAATCAGTGAGCAGCATCAACACCTGAGCTTCATTCAGACTGTTGTTGGTACAAAGTTCATCTGCTGCTCACATGAATCCATGAAAGATTTATTTCACTGAATGTTTGTTCAAAGCTCATTTCAACCTGTTGAAGTCATGAATGAAAGTGCAGACTGAGAGTGGATCACATGATGTTTAAGGTGTGTCATGTGACATGTTCAGTATTGTCACACATGTCTAGATTGTCCCTGATATCATAACTGCTCAAACACTGATGATTATATTTGAAGAATTATTACTGATGGCAGCAAAGTTTGAATGGAGCTCTCTGTCTGTGCTGATCTGTCGCCCTCTGGAGGTCAAAACACAAACTGCATGATGTCACTGTAACCACCACAGTGAGCATCAGTGATGCTGATAGTGTGTTCATCACAGACGTTCAGGCTTCATGTTAACATGAATCAAAGTGAAAGCAGAGAAACTGGAATGAATCAGGTGTTGTAGAAGATGGAGAAACAGGTTGGAGAGAGGATGCTGCTCCTTCTTTCAGATCAAACATGTCGTGTTGTTCAAGTGCCGTCAGCGTGACGCAAAGAAACCATGGAAACAAAGTGTGAGTGAAATCAGTCCAAAGTAACAGAGTGAAGAGCAGCAGATGAAGCACAGAGGACACAAAAAGGAAGGAAAGAAGGAAACAAGGTCCATCTGTGTCCTTTCAAACAAACAAGCATCAACGTCCAGGACTGAAACATGAATCCACATATTTATACACATATTTATTTAATGAGAATAAAACAAGAATATTTATAATCCATCAGCAATAATCAGGCCTGGGATCCTCCTGGTTACAAACAGGGTCCAGGACTGGGACACTCAGGTGGATCCTGCAGGGTCTGGTTCAGGAAAAGGTGGAGACCAACAGAAACAGTTTTAGTAGAAAGGTATGATTTCATTTATTTGAAGAGATCAGAGCATTATTCTGATTATTAAGCTTAAGTCAAATATACTAATGCGCAGGGCGCCGTGACACTTAATGATCTGTTATTGTACATTTGTCACATGTGTGTATTTGTTGTTGTGTTTGATTGATTGATTGATTGATTGATTGATTGATTGATTGATTGATTGATTGATCATACTTTATTCATCCCGAGGGAAATTGGGTTAAGGCTGCCAGCCGTGCCAGCGCCATCTTACCCTTCCGACCATACATACATTACACAAACATCACATGGGGAAGACAGGTCAGAGAGGTATAACATGGAAAAATCACCACATGAGGAAAGATAAGGAGAAAAAAAAATAACTCCCCCCAGTCTGAGCTCCAATAGGGAGATCAGTTTGAGAACAGAAAAAACACCTCTGCACAAAGCACATGAAAAAACTCTTAATACACCAAAGAAACACATGACAAGCAACAGGGGTGGGTAAAGGGTGAGAGACAGCCAGTGTAGATAGTACATCCGGGCCTGCAGCCTATGCGCTGGTCTCCTTGATCCACCGTCAGCATCGGAAGGGAATAAGCGTCGAAGGAATTTGGAGGGGGATGAGTGTACAACTGCATGTGTATATGTGCCTGTGTGCGTGTGTGTCCAGAGTTCAGCTGAGACAGTGTCCTTCACCCTGCTAGGCTAAGTAAACAGTCTTCCAGCCAACCCAGGTGGCCTTGCGTAGGATAGGGTCTGTCCAGCGTCCTCCCCCGCCATGTCTCCACTCTAATTCTGTTGTTTTCATTCAAATTCTATTCTTGTCATTCGAATTCTGTTGTTTTCTTTCAAATTTTGTTGTTCTGTTTCAACTTCCGTTGTTTTCATTCAAATTTTGTTGTTTTCTTTCAACTTCCGGTGTTTTCATTCAAATTCCATTCTTGTCATTCTAATTCTGTTGTTCTCATTCAAATTCTATTCTCTTCATTCTAGTACTGTTTTTTTAAATTAAAATTTTGTTCTTTTCATTCTAATTCTGTTGTTTTCATTCAAATTATGTTGTTTTCATTCTATTTCCGTTATTTTCACTCAAATTCCGTTCTTTACATTCTAATTCTGTTGTTTTCTTTCAAATTCTGTTGTTCTCTTTCAACTTCCGTTGTCTTCATTCAAATTTTGTTGTTTTCTTTTTTTTTTCTTTTTTTTTTTTCCTCAGATATTTTTATTAAAGTTTCTGCATCCATTTTTACAAAAGACAAATTGAACAATATGCCGTTTTCTTTTTGAAGAACATAAAACAATATGAAACATACACTCCCACCTCATAATTATAGGAGTACCAGTGGGTGTACAAAAAGAAAAAAGAAAGGGTCCAATCTAATAATACGAATAGTAAACCTTGGAGTACAAGATAACAGTTCCTGAGTGTACAAGAGAGATGTGGAGAGTTTCAGAGCCCACACCCCCATACAGACACGGAAAAAACAAAACACACAAACCAAGAAAAAAAACAAAAAAAACCCACAAACATAATGAGTGGTCAGCTTAGTTGTAGAGATAAGTCAAATCTGTAAGAGAAAAGAAATATGTATAAAGTAGGTAAGTAAATGCCATCATAAGGCGCAGGCACAATAGAGTCCATATACTTAAACTTAAACATCTTACTTAAACATAAGATAAAATAAAATAGAATAAAGTCTGAACATGGTCAAAAAAGGGTTGCCAGGTCTTAAAAAATTTGGCCATAGACCCACGCAGGGTGAATTTAATCTTTTCGAGTTTGCTAAAATGCAAAGCGTCTCTGATCCAGCATGGGGGAGAAGGGGACTTCCAACATAACAATATTCTGCGTCTTGCTAATAAGGTGAGAAATGCTACCAGATCCGCTTGGGGCGTCGGCAAGACAACTGTATCAGGAAGAACCCCAAACAAAGCAGTTAAGGGCACAGGTTGGAGGGTTAGCTAGATGATCTTTGATAAAGTCAGAAAAATATTAATCCAGTATTGTTTGAGGGATGGACATGACCAAAACATATGTATTAGAGAGGCAGGTGTTTGATGACAACGGTCGCAATCAGGGCTAAGGTTGGGGTATATTTGAGCTAGTCTGGCTTTAGTCCAATGTACACGGTGCAAAATCTTACATTGAATCAGCCCGTGTTTGGCACATAATGAGGAGCCATGGACCCGGTAAAGAATTTTATCCCAAGAGTCATCCTGAATCACACACCCCAAATCCTGCTCCCATGCCATTTTAATAGCCGAGGTTGAGGAGTTGCCAAAGGAACATATTCTCCCATACAGACAAGAGATCAGGCCCTGTAATGAAGGGGGAGGCGATAGAAGGTTATCAAAGTCATGACAAGGAGGTCTAGATGGAAACTGAGAGGATTTCTCCTTAACAAAACTCCGGATTTGTAAGTAGTGACAAAAGTGACTTTTTGGAAGGCCAAATTTCAATGAGAGCTGTTCAAAGGAGGCAAATGTATTCTGAATATACAGATCAGAAAAAGACCTGATACCCAAGGAGGCCCACAAATAAAAAGCACCATCAGCTAACGAAGGCTGAAAAGAGGGATTTTTCAAAATGGGTGACTGAAGGGAAAAAAAGGTCAACTTAAAATAACGACGAAATTGATACCATATTTTCAAGGTAACTTTGACAATAGAGTTATTATAAGAACCTGCACTCGGAGGCTGCTTTTGGGCATAAATCAGGGCTGGTAAAGAGGATGAGGCACAAGAAGAAGTCTCCAAACTCAGCCAGGCCGGGGCATTATTCAGGCCTTCCCCCTGTAGCCAGTACCTGAGAATACGAATATTACATGCCCAATAATAGAACATAAGGTTTGGTAAAGCCATCCCCCCCATCTTTTTCGGTCTTTGAAGATATGTCTTGCGTATTCTAGGGTTGTTTTTGTTCCAAATGAACCCAGAGAGAATCTTGTCTAATTTAACAAAAAAGGAAATTGGGATAAATACAGGGACACACTGAAAAAGAAAAGAAAATCTTGGGAGGATATTCATTTTAATTGTATTTATGCGCCCTGCTACAGACAGATGGAGTAGAGACCATCTGTCCAAATCCTGCCTAACTTTCTCCACAAGTGGGTCGAAATTAAGCTTGCAAAGAGCATGGAATTGACTTGTAATTTTAACCCCTAAATATGTGAAGTTGTCCGATACAACTCGAAAAGGCAGTGCTGTGCACTGATATTTCTGTGCAGCAGCATTCAGGGGGAACAGTTCACTCTTAGCGAGATTCGACTTATAGCCAGAAATAAGGCTAAACTGTTCAAGTATTGAGAGCACCAAAGGAAATGAGGATGCTGGTTCTGAGATATAAAGAAGCAAATCATCTGCGTATAAGGAGGCCCATCCAGACCGGGGTCTGGATGGGCCTGGGCCCCCTTTCCCTGGCGGGTCGCGGAGTATGGGAGTGCCTACTGGGGTCAGCGGGGGAGCTGGCCCCAGGGAGGGGTCACCTGCCCCTCCCTTCCTTCCCTCCCCATCTCCAGCTGCCTCCCTCTTCCCGCTCCACCACAACCACCCACACATGCAGGGCCGTGGAGTAGGGGTATGTCACCAGGGTGCAGAGGAGGCTATCCCCCCCTCTGTCCCCTTCTGGCTGCCTCTGCCTCAATTTTATCCCACAACTTAGACATTCACATTACTCACACTCTCATTACACATACATATAGGATCTTGGGGGTGGGCACGATACACGGAGTCCAAATTACCATCAGGGTGTACACCTCACCCCTGGCGTCGTTGCCCTCCTCTCAATCTTAAATACACGTAGACATTGAGGGCTATCAGGAGGGGCTATGCGCTTACCTGCTGCTCTCTGGCAGGTAGCTCCATGCCCTCCTGGGTTTTAATTGCACCTTAGAACACACATGCATCAACACTACAATGAGCGGGTGGAGGGAGGTTTGGAGTCTTCTCTCACCCCCGTTCTCTGCGGCCTGCTGGAGCGGGGGGGCTAGGAGGAGGAGTTGGCCGTCCGACTGCGGTCTGGAGTGTGGGGCCTCCCTGCTGCTGCGGAGTCGGGGCGGTCTGCCTCTCCCCACCGCAGGGAAAAGGGTAACACCACCTGGGTCTGGGTGCAGTTCCCCCCTCCAGGGGCAAGGGTACCTAGACCCGGTTCGTAGAGTACGCTTGGGGAGTGTGATCGTGTGTACAGCGTCTCTTTATGTCCGTCTCCACGTTGGTTGAGTGTGGAGTAAGTGCATATGAGAGCATGAGGGTGGGAATGGATGTTTGTGTCTGTGTGTGCCTGTATGTCTGTGTCTATATGTCAGGTTGGGTATCAGACGCCACCTCTCTGGGGACATCTCAGGCCCTCCAAGGTTTGGAGGCCTATCTCCACCCACCACCACTTCCCCTGCCAGTGGCGGACTCCCTCAGGTGTCGGTGTGTTGGTGGTTCTTTGTGTCTGGGGGTGGGCGTCCGGGTACACACTGGCTCACTCCTTGGTGGCCGCTTGTCGGGGCCTGGAGCCTGGGGCTCGCTCGGGCCACTTCGGAGGCGGGGTGCCCCCGGCCTCTCGGCCTGGGGCTCGGTCACTCAGGCACAGCTGGCTGCCGGCGGAGCTCACGGGCGCGTCACTGCAACTCCCCCTGGCTTCTGCTCCGCGGCTGCTGAGTGAGCCCTCATCTGGGACTCTCCTCAGCTCTTACTGGGACAGTGGCGCGGCTGCCCCTCTGTTGGTCTTCCTTGGTCTCTTGTGTTCTGGGGGCCTCTGGATGTCTGGAGTTTGATCTCCTCCATACCTGCTTCATACCCTGGAGGACGGGGCTGTGGCTCCCCACACTCCCTAGCAGATCGTTACATGGAGAAACCTTTGGAATACAAGCATGCTGATCCACACAGGTATGCACACAGGTGTACACACGGGTATTCACAGATGCAGATTACAGCTTTCTTGGCTGCTGCCTCAAAGCACATTGTGCGCTGTCTATCTTGTGTGCTGCACAATATCGTTTATTATTCAGTATCTACTGATATCTACTGCTAGCTAGTTTATTGTGATGGTGCTGTTTTTTTTATTATGTTGCTTTTTGCTGTTTGCTTTCTCTTCTGTTTTTTTTCCTCAATACAGGTGATCCAGGTGTTTTGTTTGTGTGTTTTTTTTCCTCCCCCCCCCCCCCCCCCCTTCTCACCGTCTCTTCTCCCCTCTGGTTTTCTTTCTCTCCCTCTCTTTCTTTCATTCTTTCTCCCTGTCCTATCCCCCAGTCATGTCTGTCCCATTTGTGGCAACTGAAGATAAAATGGATTCATAATTATAATAAAGGTCAATCAAATGGACCAATATGGCAAGGCCATGATGATCCACTTGGTAAAATAAATCCGCTTGGCATCTTTCTTGGCCTTAAGACAACAATTCTGATGGCTAAAGATCCAAACGGGACACAAAAAAAAAAAAAAAAAAAAAAAAAAGGAGACCCTTTGTTCTATACCATTTCTAGTAACCCCGGTGATACCTGGGTTTGATCTCAGCGATATGGCCAGGGGCTCAATTGCAATTGCAAAGAGCAACGGCGACATGGGACAGCCCTGCCTAGTGCCCCTAAACAGAGGAAAAAAGTCAGAACATGTGCCATTTGTTTTGACAGCGGCAAGCGGGGAAATATAAAGAAATTTCAACCAGGAGATGATTATTTTACCAAAGCCGAATTTATCCAGAACATAAAAAAGGTATCCCCACTCGACCCTGTCAAAAGCCTTCTCAGCATCTAAACTGATCCCAAACTCAGGGTTGTTGGAGTCTGAGGGATTGTAAAGAACATTAAACAAACGTCTAAGGTTAGAGAAGGCATATCTCCCTTTAATAAAGCCAGTTTGATCCGGGTTAATTACAGATGGCAAGACTGCTTCCACATGCATCGCTAAAAGTTTAGCAAGTATTTTATAGTCCACATTTAACAAAGAAATGGGACGGTATGAGCCACATTGTAATGGATCCTTATCCTTTTTTAAGATCAAGGATATAGATGCCTGCAGTAGAGAGGGTGGGAGGGATCCAACTTCCAGTGAATGCTTATACATATTTATCATGAGCGGAGCCAGTTTAGGCATAAATTTACGATAGAACTCAACAGGAAACCGGGACACTTAGAACACTGCAATTTGCTGATAGCTTGCAGGATCTCGTCTACAGTTACTGGTCCCTCCAGCTGAAGGCTGTGTGTCTGATCAATTGATGGGAGCTTAAGATGATTGAAAAAGGAGTCCAAAGCCTCAGTGCTAATTGCACACTCAGACGCATAGAGAGATGAATAAAAGTCTCGAAATTGGTCATTAATTATTTTAGGATCCGTAGAAACACCGCTTGATGTCTGAATCCGAGGAATGGAATGTGCAGCTGCTGCACTACGAAGCTGATGGGAGAGCAGTTTACTGGCCTTATCCCCATACTCATACTGGGAGTACTGACACTTCAACAACATCTCTTCAGCCCGAGCAGAGGACAGGTGATCAAACTCAGTCTGCAAAGACAGCCTGTCATTATAGACCTCTGGTGTCGGGCAGACAGCATACACTCATCTAATTGCGATATGCGTATTATGAGCTCGGACAACTTTGCTTTCCTTTGATTCGCCTCAAAACCAGCATAAGATATAATATGTCCCCTGATAAAAGCCTTAAACGTTTCCCACAAAATGGAGGGTGATATTCCGGGTGTAATGTTTGTCTCTATAAATAAGTCTATCTTGGAATTCACAAATGTGATGAACTTATCATCTGACAGCAAGCGTGTATTCAAACGCCATGGAGCTGGTGGAGAACTTTAGCCCACTGCCAAATCTAGAGTCAACGGAGCATGATCTGAAATGACAATAACACTATGAGAGCAAGAGCGAATCTGTGAAGTAAGTCGACTGTCCAGTAGAAAGTAATCAATACGAGTGTATGTATGATGAACAGGGGAGAAAAAGGTGTACTCTCTACGTGTGGGGTTGAGAAAACGCCCGGCATCAATAACAGAGAATTCTTTAAGGAACGTATTAATAATTTTGGAAGAGTTGGATTGCCTACCAGGCTTATTTGAGGATCTATCCAGCGGCCCGAGCCAACAATTAAAATCGCCACCAAAAACCAAATAGTGGGAAGACAAGTCAGGAATTTTAATGAAAAAAGTGCTAAAAAAAATTTGGATCGTCCCAATTGGGAGCATAGACACTGACAAAAATGAATTTAGTGTTCAAAATACTACCACTCACAATAATGAATCTACCATTCTGGTCCGCTATAACATTAGAAGAAACAAATGGCACTGATTTGTGTATTAAAATAGCAGCACCACGAACTTTGGATTTAAATGTAGAGTGATAGAGTTGGCCCACCCACCCCTTATGAAGTCTAAAATGATCTGAAATTTTTAGGTGTGTTTCTTGTAAAAACACAACCTGGGCGCCCAAAAATTGCAAATAATGGAGGACCTTGCTCCTTTTAATCAATCAATCTTTATTTATAAAGCACTTTTCATACAAAAAAAATGTAGCACAAAGTGCTTTACATAGTTAAAAGCAGCCCACCCCACCCTCCAATTCACTCCCCACACTCTCATTAACATAATTGATGTGAATACACACATATCCCCCCCCCACACACACACACACACACGCGCACACTTAAAGAGTAAAAATTGGGCTGGGTTCACATGAGCCAAGTGAGGAAAGACTATAACAGGGAGCCGTCTGCACCGGGAGCCGGTCACAGACCGCAGCCTCCAGGCTGGGCACACAGCAGGAGGGAGGCAAAGGAGCCCCCCAGCCAGGCTGAGAGGACCCCCAGAGACCCAGCAGCCACGGTCGATCACATCCCCGGTGCAGAGAGCCCCCTCCGAGGAAACACTGGAGATAAGACACGATAGGCTATATACAGGGTAAAATGATAAAATAAATAAGAAAGGGATACAATATAAATATAAATATAAATAGAGTAAGAAGATTAAAAAAAATGAATAAGAATAAAATCAAAATAAATAAGCATAAAATAAATAAACGTTAGGTGAAAGCTAAATTAAAAAGGTGGGTCTTGAGCCTGTTCTTAAAAACATGTACGTTCTCTGCGGCCCTGAGCTCCTCCGGCAGGCTGTTCCACAGACGAGGACCATACCACTGAAAAGCTGCCTCTCCGTGAGTATGTGTCCTGACTTTAGGGACAATCAAAAGGCCAGTACCAGAGGACCTCAGGGTCCGCGAGGGTTCATATGGTAAAAGCAGATCTGAGAGATAAGAAGGCCCAAGACCATTAAGACATTTAAAAACCAATAAAATAACTTTAAAATCGATCCTGAAACACACGGGGAGCCAATGCAGCGATTCTAAAACCGGTGTAATGTGGGCCCGCCCTCTGGTCTTCGTCAGCACACGAGCTGCCGAGTTTTGTAAATGTTGTAAAGTTGAAATATTCTTCTTAGGAAGACTAGAGAGCAGGGCATTACAGTAATCAATGCGACTGGTAATAAAAGCATGCATCAGCATCTCCGTGTTGGCCCGAGAGAGAATAGGGCGGACTCTGGCTATATTTTTTAGATGATAAAATCCAATTTTGGTTACATGTTTAATATGTGGGATAAAACCAAGCTCAGAGTCAAAAATAACACCCAGGTTTCTCACTTGTAGCGAAGGATATAGTGAAAATGCCTGTAATTTAGACAAGAGTTTATCTCTCTGAGCCTCGGGACCGACGATTAAAACTTCAGTTTTGTCCCGGTTAAGCTGTAAAAAGTTTTCTGCCATCCAAGATCTTATATCTAAAATACAGTTAAAAAGGGCATCCATTGGTCTGGTGTCATCAGGAGACACGGAGATGTACAGCTGAGTGTCATCAGCGTAACTGTGGACGTTCACTCCATGCCTCCTGATGACACCGCCGAGAGGGAGCATATACAAATTAAAAAGTACAGGGCCTAGAACCGGCCCTTGAGGCACACCACATGTCATTTTATGGATCTTAGAGGAGCATGTATCCATACTCACCATAAAAGTTCTGTCAGAGAGATAGGAAGTGAACCAGTTGTGTACAGCACCAGAGAGGCCCACCATGTGTTTCAGTCTGTTTAAAAGAATAGCGTGGTCTACTGTATCAAAGGCTGCGCTTAGATCCAGTAGCACCAGGACTGAGAGCTTTTGGGCGTCCCAGTTACATCTAAGATCATTTAAAACCTTTAGGAGAGCCGTCTCTGTGCTGTGGTTCACCCTAAATCCAGACTGGAATATCTCCAGGATCTGTCTATCATTCAAAAAGTCATTAATCTGAGTAAAAACAAGTTTTTCTAAGATTTTACTTAAAAATGGTAAGTTGGATACAGGTCTGTAGTTATTAAAATCATTACAATCCAAATTGCTCTTCTTCAGAAGGGGCCTCACCACCGCCGTTTTAAAGGCAGCAGGGAAGACACCCAACTGAAGAGAGCAATTCATCATGTATAAAAGCTCAGCCTCAAAAAATCCATAAAGTGTTTTAAAGAGTGAAGAGGGGATTGGATCTAAAAGACATGTGGTGGGTCTCACTGTGGAGAAAACTTTCTTAAGGTTCTCAGCATTAACCAGGACAAAGCTGTAATAGGTTGATTCAGACCTTTACAATTCCAGCTACAGAACTTAAACGAGTGACCTGCTTGTTGATTATTAGTATTTAATTGCGATACCATGTTAGAACATAGGTTGAAAAAAACCAAAGCTGACCAATGAAAAACACAGAAAAAACAAAGTCAGTGAACAGAACAGTACAACATAAAAAACAAAGAACACCCAAACTTCCCCCTAAATGCTGAAGCATCTTCCCTAACAAGATGCGCGCACCCCCCACCAAACACACCCTGAGTATGGAACTCCAAAGTGTTCAAAATTAAATAAATAAATAGGTCAAGATGAAATAAATAACTATGTGAATAAATAAGACACAGATATGTAATGTGAGAATGATATTGTGAAATCATGGAACACATTTTGAAAACAATGCTCATTATTGTGAAATATATTGCATTCTGCTATATAAATTTACTTATTATTGTGAAATATTATTTCATGGTCATTATTTTTCACAATAACAGAGATTATTCCTGAGGCATTTTATTTATTTCCAGCCGTTTTTAGTCCAAAATGACCTTTTTTCAAAGTCAGTCTTTATTTCAAAATCCCGTTTTTCCCGATGGTCTATTTATTTCATAATGCGACCTTTCAGCAGAAAAGTCTCTCTCTCTACACACACACACACACACACACACACACACATATATATATATATATATATATATATATATATATATATGTGTGTGTGTGTGTGTGGAGAGAGAGAGAGAGAGAGAGAGATGAAATAAGAAAACTTTAACTTCAAAGTTGAAATATGTAAGTTGAGTGAAATGTGTGAATTCTTTGAGAAACAAGAAATTATTTAAACATGCCTTAAATGATAATTGATAAGATTTTAACGATTCCGATTCCGATTTCCGATTCCATTTTCGATTCTGTTTAACGATTCGATTCCTTATCGATTCTCTTATCGATTCTTTTTTTTTTTAAAAAGGAGAACACTAAAGTCGATTAGCTTAGAACTGTGTTTTATATCTTCTCTTTGAACAAGATAGAAATTTAGGAGTAACATGGCCTTACAAACCCAACAGTGAGATCTTAAGAGATCCAGCCTATGGCTCTTCAATGTGGTGTCACAGGGTCCCCAGGAAAAAAAATGTATATGTAAAATAATAAAATAAATATTCTCCTGTAGCAATAACAAAGTTTAACATAAATTATTCTGTAGCAATTACACAAGAATATCCAGTAATGTCCTGCCTACAATTAAACACATTCACTTACCAAAGTGAAATCGGGGGCATCTGCTGTGGCAAATGGGTGCAAGCCTTTGACCACAAACTTAGTCACTGCTCGGTGACGTTCGTCTATCCTGCCTGAAAGGAGACGCTACCGGTAGACTGCAGCGAGAACTGCCAGCATCTGAGCCAGACTCTGTCTCTCTCATCATGGTCACTAAATGCAACGCACAGTAATAGCAGGTTTTGTAATAAGGTAAATCGCGCTAACATAATATGCAATGCTAATTGATTAGTTACCTGCAGTATTAACGGGAGAGGACGTGGAAACGCTACCGCTGCTGCTGGGTTGAGCTTCGCTAGTCCGGAGCGGATCAAAAACACGACATTCGTTGAAAGCAATCGCGTGTTTTTTGAGCAAATGCTTTTGCATGTTCGTAGTGTTTCCTCCCTCTGATGAAATCTCTACTTTGCAAGTATTGCACGTTGCCCTGTTGTCATCCTTTCTCATAAAGTGTAACCAAACTTTTGAGCGTTTGTGCCGCTCAGGCGCCGTGTTTCCTACTGGGTAAAAGACGCTACTCAACGTGATGACGTCATTCGGGGCGACTGGAATCGATAAGGGAATCGTTTTTAAAAGTGGCAAACGATTCCAAGGAATTGAAACAGTGGGAACCGGTTCTCAACAAGAACCGGTTTTCGATACCCATCCCTAGCTGTTGGACTCATGAACAATAACCGTATGACTATTCGCACCACTAACACATGACCCTATACTGTATTCTCTGCATCCGTTCCATTTTTGCACTGACCATCACCTGCGCACATGTATACATCAATCTGCTTAGCACTTTATATTTTTATGTTTATTTAAGCGTTGTCTGACAGTATGTTTTGCACTAAGTACCGCAGCAATTTCCTAATGTTGTAAACCTGCTCAACATTTGGCAATAAAACCCTTTCTGATTCTGATTGTGTCAGCAGTGTTTGATGTTTTTTTTCTCTTACTGACCTTCTGTCAGCCTCCCTAAAATTGACCTCGCCACCTCCATCACATTGTCTGAATGCACCTGCACCATCACTTCTACTGTTTTCAGTCTGTCTGCATTCTCCAGCTGGCACTTATAGATTTTAGGGAAGTCAGCTCCAGGTTCATACTGCAGGTAAAAGTGGAAAAGCTTCAGGTCCTCTTCTCCCAATTTCTTCAACATTTCCAGGAGCTGCACAGGTGAGGGCTTCTCCATCTTTGATCTGTTAAACATGATATCATGTGAACAGTCAGTCTCATCACATCTACTTTTTACTAATTTAATATATTTCACAGCAGATTACATGTTTGATTATTTAAGATTTACTTAGGATTGATTTTTTTTCTGGATGGATTCTTCTGTGATGGGAATAACATCACAAACTGCATGATAAAGAATCAATAATGAGACCTGATGTCTGTGAAGGTTCTCATGAGACCTGATACAATAAGAACTGACCCCAAAACACCAAAGGATCATTAAAAGAGAATTGTGCAGAACTAAGTGTAACATGTAACTTTAACTCTAACACTGCTGTTAAAATGTAAATGAAATAAAAACTGATTGAACTGATCAACGTGTCAACAGAATACAAAGAGAGCTTACAGACTTTAGAAAACTGTTTAAAATCAGCTGAGTGAATAAAAATGTAATATGAATTTAAATAAAGAAAATAAAAGCAGAAGACTCCAGAAAAAAAATGAAGGTTCTCAGTCATCCAGGTCATTGTAGTCTAAGGAGCTTGAAAAGAAAACCATCTGGACTTTAAGTTGCTTGAAGATGTTTCACCTCTCATCCAAGAAGCTTCTTCAGTTCAAGATGGTGGAAAGTCCCAGATTTAAACCCAGTGGGAGTATCCCACTGAGAGGGACAATAGGCCCCCTAATGATCCTCTACCTAATCACATGAGCCAAGGTGTGAAAACGGGTGTGGGTCACAATCAGCCAAGGTTTCAGTTTCCTGATTTTAGATGGCCCTCAATTAGCCCTATCAAGAGTTATTCTTGAGCCTGTTTAACATGAGGTTTCTAAATCAGGAATCTGGTACCAAGGAATTCATTATAATAACAGTTACAATATAATTATCTGATGACGGGTTAACTCTGGTTCTTGGAGATATTCTCAGGCTCCTGTTGAATCTAATGAGCTAGTTCGCCTCTGTCAGAGCAGACAAACACACAGCTGAGCTTAAACTTTGGCCACTGAGGGCTGCACTCACAGACTGGAGCTGATCACTCGCTCTAAAACACAAACACACCAGTTTCACACAAATCCTAATAACTAATAAATATCAGGTGGAAATGTCTCACACTCATTAACAGTGTTGGGACTAACGCGTTATTAAGTAACGCGTTACAGTAACTACGTTATTATTGTGGTAACGAGCACGGTAACTAGTTATTATGCCAAAATCAGGGACGCGTTACTCGTTACTGGGATTTAGATAGGGTCGTTACTCGTTACTTCGTGTGGTGGCTATCGCGGAGCTTCCACAGATTCAGTAACATTAGCAAGTGGTGGAGGCCAGCAGGTGGATGAGAGAAAGCAACACGTTCTCAGGCTGGAGAAAGGGGACGCAGAAGGAAAAGAGACCCGAGGCGGCCGCCGGTCCAAGTGTGAACTGAACTTCAGGTAAGAAGTTATGACCTGCAGTCTCTCTGGGTCAGATATAAACCAAGTTTAGGTGGAGTTTATTTTCGTTATGCTGACTTTTTCCGTACTGCGTGCTAGCTAGCATGACGGAGTTTCTATATAGCTGGGTGGGTGCTATGAAGTTAATGATGTTGAACTTTATTTTGTTCATAAGTTATTAGAGTTGCCAACCGTCCCGTCTGGTATTCAGAGAAAATATTACGCGTTTCTTATTGAGGTGAAAAGGAACAGAGTTTGTCCCGTAATTCAGCTACAATGAAAAAGACACAAAGCTGGAGTTACTCTGTGTCTTTGCTGCACAGCTGCCTCTTCTTCTCTCATTCTCCCCCCTCCCTCTCCCGTTTCTACTTCAATCATGAAAACTGATCAATGATCAGCTGATCGTCTCTCTTGTTTGTTTATCGCCCACTTTGCGCCGAAAGAGGAAACCAGCGGATGTCGCGCTAAACAACAGCAGCACGTTTAAGCTTGATCAGCTGTTGTTAGAATTTATTTAATATTAATTTCTAGTATCAGCTGATGTTTGCTGGAGCCACAGCTGCAAAAAAGCTGCTGGTCATGATATCGGTTTGTATATCTGGTGAGAGGGAAACATGAAGATGAAACCAGGAGATGTCCTTACTGGATCATCAGAGCTGAACAGGTGATGGAGAAACAGGTTTACCTTTTAGGTCACATGAATGAGTTGAAGAGAAGTTATGAACTGTTTCTGAGAGACAAATAACACCAGGATCCTTTTTTAGGTAGCTGACAGCTGGTAACTGTGCAGGTGCGGATCTAGCAAAGTTTTGCCAGGGGGGCCAGGTAGGGCATTAACAGGGAGAGGTGGGCTCAAAGAAATACTTTTCTATCTTATTCTCATTTAAAATGTCTCGCTTTTAAAAAATAATTATCTGAATCTTACAACAAACGATTGATAGATTAATGCATATATACCATCAAAACAGTGTACATCACTGTCACAACAGCGTTTGTTTTCATTCAAAGGCTTTATAATTTTTCCTATAATGGTGGGCCAGTCTCTAGTCAAAATGTCTGGGCCAATTTTCTGTCCCAGTCCAGCCATGTATGCAGCTCATCTGCAGTCTGGTGTTGCCTACATCTTCCTATTCAGAAGGCAGAATTTCCGAGTTCTGAGTACAATCGAAAGCACCACGACTGCAGTTTTTGTGTTGGATGTAAAAGGCGCACATGACGCTGTGACGCAGGCTAGAATCATGGCAGCAGTCAATGACGGTCCAGGCGTGGGATTTCTCTCGTGGAAATATGCACATTATCTTTTCCTTTCTATTGGTAGGTGGCACAGTGCACTGTGGCAAGTAAGCAAGCTAGAAGACTGGCAAAGTTATGGAAGCAACACATTAACAAGAGAATTCTGAGTAAAACCAAAGTTACTTTCCCTAGTAACTAGTTACTTTGAAAGTAACGAGTAACTTGAAGTAACTGAGTTACTTTTGAGAGAAGTAACTAGTAATGTAACTAAGTTACTATTTTAAAGTAACTTACCCAACACTGCTCATTAAACTATTCATCCTTGTCCATCCAGCAACACCTGAAACATCTGAGTGAAAGTTCCTCCCTACACTGTGTTTGAAGCAAAGCACAAAGGAGACACCTGCTGGAGCAGCTGGAGTCCTGCAGACACTCAGCCTCTTCACTACACAAACACCTCCCACAACATCCACCCTATACACTCTGACTGCTGTGTTTGTGGAAACACTCCAACACCCATTGCTTCACATATGACCATAGAAATGTGTGTGAAAAGGAGGTGAGCTGACATTAAACACGATGGAGGATTTATTCACAAACACTGAGTCACAACAACATTTAGACACATATTACCTCTCTGCAGGAGGACCACCGCCCTTTAACTTGTCACTCTGTAAGGACACAGAGCTGGGTGGAGGTCCAGGCTGGTTCCTGTGAATAATGATGGAGCAGTGATGTGAGTGCTGAGCTGTGACGTGGAGAAGGGTCATGGACAGTTAGAGTTGGTCATCTCACCTCTGAGCTTTGGTCTGGCTCTCATGTTCCCCACACAGAGTGGTTTTAGAGGGAGGGACTCCCTCCTCTCTGTCCTCACACTGATCCATGCTGCTCAATTCACATCAGCTCACACACACTTTCTACCTTCACCTGCAGAGGAAACACAAATCATTCATGTGCACATCAACTGAAATCCTCCTTTCCATCATGTGTGCTGTCCAAATATCAGCTGCTTCTTTCCTGCTTCATCTCAGTGTCAGCTGAGAGAATGACAAACCCACTATGTGTCAACATTTGATGGATGATGAAATGTGAAATGATACTGACCTAAATCTGTCCTAACGATAATGAGAAGCTTTGATGAGTTGTGACTCTCTGAGGTGTTACTAGGATGTAGAAGCACTGGAGCGCATCCCTGAAATCTTTGCTATTTTCACTTGATAACAGCAGCTGTTTAAAGTTATTGAGAGTATTTGACAGTAAAGTGAATGTAAATGTGAGACACTGTGTGCTCACAGCTAAAGGCTGCAGTCAGCTGTGTTAGAGCCTCTTTCACACAATGATCCTTTAATAAACACTCCATGAGCTCCATGTTGATGAAGCAGTCACGTGTGAGCTTGTGTGCTGACATGTTGACAGTGTGACTTCAGCTTTTACAGGCTTCCTGTTTCATATTACACTTCCTCCTCACAGTCAGCCTCATTTCACAGCTGTAACTAAATTTCCTGAAGAAAATCCACAAACAGCTGAAAGTGAAGCATCACTTCCTGTATGAGGCGCCAACAGTCTTTTTACATGTCATGTCTAAGTTACATCTGGAATAAATCATCATTTACAAAGGCTGCTGCTCTATAGCAGCAGACAGAGAGCTCTCTGTAACCATCTGACCATCCACTACCTCTGTGCTGCAGCTCTCATTCACACAGGGCTCAATTGCATTTTTAACTTGTGTCTTTAAGAGCTCTGAGCGTTAGCATGCTGTCTGCTTAGCTTAGCGTTATTATGCTGTGTGGCTAGCTTAGCATCAGAGCACTGCAGGTGTCTCGTGTGTAAATATTAATCGGTAAAGGTCCTCTGTGGACTCTGTGAACTCAAAAAGTACAAACTATAAGAACACAAACAAGAACGTAGCTCAGAGTGGCGGACACACTCGCCTCGTTGGTCCAGCTGTGAGTCCGTTACCGTGAACTATGGAGCGGCAGATTTGTGCCGGAACTAAGCTGCACACAGCTGATGTTAGCCAGGAAACATTACACACTGACTTTAATGGAGAGACCGGAAAAACAAACACACACAGTTTGTTGTGTAAAGAAATCAAACATGAGCTGAACAAAAAGTAAAGTTCTTAAAGAAAAACTGTTAAAGGAGGAAACAAAGCAAACTTACAGTTTCTTCACACACCAACAACAAGCTCCACTCCACACCTGGGGCCCGTTCTTCGTACCTCGCTAAGTAGGTTAGCCGGATTAGATTGTTGACGATTTCGCGTGATCCTGGATCAGTCGGTTCCCCGAAGCTCATCCGGGACTTGCTGTCATAGCAACAGAGCCGTAAGCGTAAACCTGCTCGGGAGCAGGTTTACTTTATGTAAACAGGATTAGATCGCGGCCACGCAGGTATGTCCGCTTCATTTATACGAAAGCAACAGCGATATTTTTCCACTGTTTCACCATAAATAAATATTATCAATGTAACTAAAGGTAATGCAGCACTTGATCCTTTTATTGATGTCACACAGATACATACAGGTCATTTCCTAAAAAAGGGAAATGAACTATTAACATTCTATTACATGTATGTGATTATTACAGATGTAATTCATATTTCAGAGTAGTAATTGTAAATTACTTCGTGTAATCAAGATGAGAGACCACGGCTATAAAAGTGAAGGTGGATTTGGGAAGCCTGTCGCAGCCATGTCCTGTCCGTATACGCGACCAACCCATTGCGGAAGGTGCAAGATTGATAAGGAGAGTCCTCAGAATTCAGCGTATATTGCGGGACAGACAGGATCCTTTAGCTCAGCGCGACAGTGTGCTCATAGAGAGATATCGATATTCCCGTGAGGGTATTATTTACTTAACCAACTTGTTGACGAGGGGGTGCAGGACCACCACCTGTCTTTTTTTCCTCTGCCCTTTTCTTGGTTGCTGTTATGAACAAACTAACAGAGTATTACAGGCCAGTATTACCTTGCCAAGAGACGCAAAGCAATCTAAGAGATAAATATTACCATTCTGTAGAATACTCCTGTATTCCACTTTTACTTGTTCCCATTTTCTTGTGGGTCCTGTTGTGGCTCTAATGTGAAAGGGGATATAATATAACATATTATAATATAATATAATGCCATATGATATTGGACAATATAGTGTCATATGATAGATCTACCCTACCGCCTACTGGTGTTGGCCAGAGGGGCCGATGGCGCGATATGGCAGCCTGGCTACAACCGTAGCTGCCTCCACCAGTGTGTGAATGTGGGAGTGAATGAATAGTGGTATCGTAAAGCGCTTTGGGTGCCTTGGAAAGCGCTATATAAATCCAATCCATTATTATTATTATTATTAAATTACCTACGAGTTTGATTTGTCAGCAACTTTCTGCCAGCCCTCTCTCCTTGCTTTTGCAGCCTTTGCAGTGTTCTCTTGCGTTTTAATTAAACTCTGAAACTCCTGAAATCCCTCACTCATGAGTTCTTGCTCTGCTGCCGGAAAATACCGAGCACGCCCCTTCGACATTTTCGCCGACCAATCAGCGGGTTGCCGATCAATGTTTCTACTATCGATGCGTAGCCCCTTTTACGACACCCAGTGATGTCACATTCCTGCGTCCAGCTGTAGTAATCGTCAACAGCAGGTGTGTTCGGGGAACCGGATTAGCGAGCTCACGGTTAGCGCGATGATTTGATCTTGGATGTGTCATTTGATCTTGGATGTAGTAAGCGACGTACGAAGAACGGGCCCCTGGGCCCTGTTTCAGGAAGCCGGTTTGGAAAACTCAGAGTGAAAAACGACACTCACGGTTGAGTAACCCCGAACTGTCCAACTCGGAATATTCCGTTTCAGAAAGGCTGATAACAATTAGTTCAGTCAACGCGGAGTTGCTTTAACCCCAAGTGAAGCGCGCGGACGAGGATACATAAAGCCCTGATAAGCGGAGCACAGATTAAGCGAGTCACCATGGAGACGGAGGGAAAGAAGGCGCGGTCAATGTATCTTACAGCGCTTGAGGCCGAAATTCTGATGGCAGCATATGCCGATAACATGCAAATTCCGCGGAAAAAAGTAACACAGCCACAGCTGCAAAAGCATGCATGGCAAAACATAGCCGACAGAGTCAATGCGTGAGTGTTCATTTAAACATTGATCTAGGGATTTCCACCCATTTAACACGTTATTTTATCATATGTTATTTTATTTGTTATTTTATACATTTTATTTTGTGACGTGATGTGAGCGCAGGTGCAACCCAACAGGCCCCAAACGTGCCTGGAAGCAAGTAAAAATGAAATATAAAAATATAGTCCAAACAGGTAAGGTGTAATTGTATTATGAGCCATAGTGCTTGGTCTGTTTGTCCCATGTAAATCAATTGCAGTTAGAGGCTACATTAATTTTCTTTCTGTAAGCACTTATTGAAATTATCTGAGCACATTACAAGTACATATTTGCTTACTCTGTATGCTCAAATGTGGCCCGTTATAGCCAACAGAAAAAAAGCGGAGGCCCGAAAAACAGGTGGGGGTCCTCCACCACCACCACTCACAGAGGCTGAGCAGTTGGCCCTCAGCCAAAACAGTGGGCACCCTGTGGCCGAAGGCATCTCTGCGGGGACATCCTCTGAGGCAATAACCCCGCAAGACACAAGTGCCTACATAAGGGGTAAATTCAAAATAATACATGATGTGCATACATCCTTTCTTCACAGTCACCTTTGCAGTGCTGCTCATTCATTTGATAAACTCTTTACCATAATGGATTATTTTGTAGTGAAGTTATTTTCCGACTGATCTTGCCTTCCCTCAGCCTTGGTTGTCTTTGAGAGCATAATGACAATGAAGTGTAAGGTGCTTGGTATGTTTGTTAATTGCCATTTGGTCCCTTGTAAGTTACAAGTGACCTGTATAAACCTCATATTCTATCAGTTGATGGTGATGGTGTACTGCATCTGGTGCAGCCTCCTGTTGAGCCAGACCAACATGCAGTTGTGAGTAATACTCCACAGATTATATGAGTTTACAGTAGAACAGCAATGTTGTCTATTTCTTTACTACAGGAAAATAATGAAGAAACATTGACAGCTGTTAAGGAGGAGGAAGCAACAGAGACACTTTATGAGGTTTACATCTTTTAATACTTTGTGTACAGGAAATACAGGTGACCAATAAAGCCAGTTGAACAAAAAATCTGTTTATTCTTCTTTCAACATGTTGAGGTGATGGGTCAAAAGAAATGATTGTGACATATGGTGTCTCTGACTGCGCTTCCATCTTGTATGTCCGTGGGAGGGTCAGGATGTTCATGGTTTGGATCACTGCTGATGTTTGGTTCAGAAGGACAGTGTTCTCCTCTAATTGTGGCAATGTTGTGAAGAATCACACATGCCACAATAATGTCACATGCCCTTTCTGGGGTGACCCTGAGTCTTTGCAGGCACTGGAACCGGGCCTTAAGCATTCCGATAGTCATTTCAATTCTGGCTCTTGTCCTGCAATTAGCCAGATTATATCGCTGCTGTGGGCCCGGTTCAGGGTCAGGGTAAGGGGTAAGCAAATAGGGTAAACGTGGATACCCCCTATCACCAAGCAAGTAGCCAGTGAACTCTCCTAAGACAGAAGGGTACACTTCAGTTCAAATGTCCCTGAAGCAATTGGTCTTTATATATTTTAAAGTATTCTCAACTCACCATGTCCAAATTTTGTGCTCAGTGTACATTCACGGAATATTTGTGAGTCATGGACAGAGCCTGGCCACTTGGCTTCCACATTTGTGATAATGTTGGCAGCATCACATATGATCTTCACAGTGCAGAGAACACAAATTAGCATCCATTACTATAATGAAATAATTTGTTAGTTTGACATGCTACAGGGAACTATGTACCTGTACATTAATGCTGTGGAAAGACTTCCTGTTCACATAGTCTCCTTCATTTACTGAAGGAGCAATGATTGGAATGTGAGTGCCATCTGTACAGCCAATCACGCCTGGGAACCCTGAAAATAAATGTGCAATTTAAGTAGTAGTCCAAGTATCACCACATCATACATTAAGTTTTGGTCATCCTGATACCTGCAATTTTGTGGCATCTCTCTTTGATAAATCTTGTGGGTCTATGACCGGGGAACACCACAAACGGGTACAGGAGACGTTTCAGTGCAACTGTAACATTCCTGACTGCCCGACAGACGGTAGCCTTGGAAACGTGCTCAGCGTCACCAATATTATACAGAAAGCTCCCGTTTGCAAGAAACCGAAGTGCAATACAAATAATATGCAATGAACTGAGAGCATGTCCGCGATGTGTCACATGCGTAATATATGGCCTGAGGATGTTATCCAAATAAATTATAGATTGTGCTGAGAAACGGTAACGTTCGCACAGAAAATCATCAGGAAATGATAAAATGTCCAAACGCGCTCTGATCACTCTCTCCCGGCGGAGAGCTCTGCGGAGAATTTGGGCTTCACGATCTACTGGCTCTTCAAGGAAGTGGCACGCCATGTCCGACACTTCCTACTGTCAGGTTTCCGACAAAGGGGCGGAGACAGTCAGGGTTAGTTGTAGTAAACCTGCTAGGGGGCAGGTTAGCTTCACGGAGTGTGTCGTCATAGTGACTCACTGAGGCTTCATCTGAACTCTCTTTGTGAAACCGAAAACCCAGAGTTTTCGTTAACTCAGGGTATACTTACTCAGTTTTTCCACTAAACCGGCTTCCTGAAACAGGGCCCTGGACACTAAACACTGACACACAGGTGAGCTGTTTCCTGGAAGGAGGCGGGACTTCACCTGTGCTGAGCTTCAGTGGGAGGGGCTCAGCTCTGTGTGTGCTGATGTGTTAACTTAAAAAATATGCCGTCTGACTGCTCAGACTGAGTCAGAGTAAAGTTCACATGCTGACGTGTGGAGACATGAAACCTTGTTGTAGCTGCAGGTGTGAACACACTGATCCCAGATCAGCTCTGCTGTATTTGTAACATGAACATTTCTGCTGCAAAGCTTCAAATGTTCAGCATGTTTCTCTGTTTCCAGTCTGTAGATCCAGTCACACTTTCTACCTTCACCTGTGCAATAAAGACTGAGAGCAGAGCTGAAACCAACCATCCAATCAGTGAGCAGCATCAACACCTGAGCTTCATTCAGACTGTTGTTGGTACAAAGTTCATCTGCTGCTCACATGAATCCATGAAAGATTTATTTCACTGAATGTTTGTTCAAAGCTCATTTCAACCTGTTGAAGTCATGAATGAAAGTGCAGACTGAGAGTGGATCACATGATGTTTAAGGTGTGTCATGTGACATGTTCAGTATTGTCACACATGTCTAGATTGTCCCTGATATCATAACTGCTCAAACACTGATGATTATATTTGAAGAATTATTACTGATGGCAGCAAAGTTTGAATGGAGCTCTCTGTCTGTGCTGATCTGTCGCCCTCTGGAGGTCAAAACACAAACTGCATGATGTCACTGTAACCACCACAGTGAGCATCAGTGATGCTGATAGTGTGTTCATCACAGACGTTCAGGCTTCATGTTAACATGAATCAAAGTGAAAGCAGAGAAACTGGAATGAATCAGGTGTTGTAGAAGATGGAGAAACAGGTTGGAGAGAGGATGCTGCTCCTTCTTTCAGATCAAACATGTCGTGTTGTTCAAGTGCCGTCAGCGTGACGCAAAGAAACCATGGAAACAAAGTGTGAGTGAAATCAGTCCAAAGTAACAGAGTGAAGAGCAGCAGATGAAGCACAGAGGACACAAAAAGGAAGGAAAGAAGGAAACAAGGTCCATCTGTGTCCTTTCAAACAAACAAGCATCAACGTCCAGGACTGAAACATGAATCCACATATTTATACACATATTTATTTAATGAGAATAAAACAAGAATATTTATAATCCATCAGCAATAATCAGGCCTGGGATCCTCCTGGTTACAAACAGGGTCCAGGACTGGGACACTCAGGTGGATCCTGCAGGGTCTGGTTCAGGAAAAGGTGGAGACCAACAGAAACAGTTTTAGTAGAAAGGTATGATTTCATTTATTTGAAGAGATCAGAGCATTATTCTGATTATTAAGCTTAAGTCAAATATACTAATGCGCAGGGCGCCGTGACACTTAATGATCTGTTATTGTACATTTGTCACATGTGTGTATTTGTTGTTGTGTTTGATTGATTGATTGATTGATTGATTGATTGATTGATTGATTGATTGATTGATTGATTGATCATACTTTATTCATCCCGAGGGAAATTGGGTTAAGGCTGCCAGCCGTGCCAGCGCCATCTTACCCTTCCGACCATACATACATTACACAAACATCACATGGGGAAGACAGGTCAGAGAGGTATAACATGGAAAAATCACCACATGAGGAAAGATAAGGAGAAAAAAAAATAACTCCCCCCAGTCTGAGCTCCAATAGGGAGATCAGTTTGAGAACAGAAAAAACACCTCTGCACAAAGCACATGAAAAAACTCTTAATACACCAAAGAAACACATGACAAGCAACAGGGGTGGGTAAAGGGTGAGAGACAGCCAGTGTAGATAGTACATCCGGGCCTGCAGCCTATGCGCTGGTCTCCTTGATCCACCGTCAGCATCGGAAGGGAATAAGCGTCGAAGGAATTTGGAGGGGGATGAGTGTACAACTGCATGTGTATATGTGCCTGTGTGCGTGTGTGTCCAGAGTTCAGCTGAGACAGTGTCCTTCACCCTGCTAGGCTAAGTAAACAGTCTTCCAGCCAACCCAGGTGGCCTTGCGTAGGATAGGAAGAACAGTCTATGCACAGTTATCAGGGTGTTTTTGTTCAGCTCCAGCCTTGAGACCACAGCTGGCGCCGAAGGGGTATCCGCATGAAGTGATGGTTTTTCCTTTAGTGCGAACAACTCATATTCATTTCAAAGCTGTTCTTTAACAGTCCGACACTGGTCTCTCAATCTCCCGTTGGAGAGCTGTGAGCTTCTCCATGATGTTATCAAACTTACGCTCCGTGATGTTGTCATTCTTATGCTCAAAGAGGCGATTGTGAGAACTCACGACCGCAGTGAGCTACTCCAAGATGTAATCCAATTTGCACTCAGAGGTCTTGTTCTGAGTATTCACGGCCAGAGATGGCTGTAATCCGATTACTTTTTTCAAGTAACGAGTAAAGTAAGGGATTACTATTGCAAAAACGGTAATTAGATTACCGTTACTTTCCCGTAGGAACGCTGCGTTACTGTGTTACTAAAACCGTGATTTTTTTTGCGAGAATGTCTCATGACAGTGACGTAAGTGAGTGTGACGTTTGTGACAACAGCTGTGTGCAGATCAACAATGGATAATATATCGAGTGCAGGAGAGAGTATGACGGTGCAGCGTTTAAAGCGTGGTAGTACTGACCTTACTTTAAGTTTGATTCCATAAAAAGTGACAAAAACATTACCGTTGTGCGTGGGAAGAAAAACTTATTTTTACAGCGAAAAAAACCCCTAAACTTCCAACAAGCACCGAGTGCGCAATGACGTAATGGGAAACTCACAGAGAAACTCGCGGATTCTTCCACTGACCGCTGCGGCTCACCTGCACCAGGGTAAACCTCCGCCTACCCCACTCCTGCTTTACAGGTGAAAATAGAGCAACAGGACCGGTAGTCTTTGACTTTATTTATTTTCTGCTGTGTTTTACTTGCATCTATTTGAAAGAGTGAGTGTAAACACACTCACTCAGTAACGCGTACAAGTTACAAGTAACGCGTTACTGCCCATCTCTGATGCCAGGGTGCTGGAAAGGAGAGTTCGTCCGCTAGTCGAACCTCGGATACAGGAGGAACAATGCAGTTTTCGTCCTGGTCGCGGAACACTGGACCAGCTCTTTATCCTCTCAAGGATACTTGAGGGTGCATGGGAGTTTGCCCAACCAGTCTACATGTGTTTTGTGGACTTGGAGAAGGCATTCGACCGTGTCCGAAAGTCTTTTTCCATTGCCTGTCTGAACTCCTCCTGAGCCGCATTCTGCTTGGCCTGTCGATACCTGTCGGCTGCCTCCGGAGTCCCACAGGCTAACCAAGCCCGATAGGACTCCTTCTTCAGCCTAGTGGCTCCCTTCACCTCTGGTGTCCACCATTTGGTTCGGGGATTACCACCACGGCAGGCACCAACCACCTTGCAGCCGCAGCTCAATGCAGCAGCTTCGGCAATGGAGACGCTGAACATGGTCCATTCGGACTCAATGTCCCCAGTCTCCCTCAGAATGCTGTTGAAGCTCTGCCGGAGGTGTGCGTTGAAGATCTCGCGGACTGGGGCCTCTGCTAGACGTTCCCAGCACACCCTCACTACGCATTTAGGTGCACCGGGTCTGTCCAGCATCCTCCCCCGCCATGTCTCCACTCTAATTCTGTTGTTTTCATTCAAATTCTATTCTTGTCATTCGAATTCTGTTGTTTTCTTTCAAATTTTGTTGTTCTGTTTCAACTTCCGTTGTTTTCATTCAAATTTTGTTGTTTTCTTTCAACTTCCGGTGTTTTCATTCAAATTCCATTCTTGTCATTCTAATTCTGTTGTTCTCATTCAAATTCTATTCTCTTCATTCTAGTACTGTTTTTTTTATTAAAATTTTGTTCTTTTCATTCTAATTCTGTTGTTTTCATTCAAATTATGTTGTTTTCATTCTATTTCCGTTATTTTCACTCAAATTCCGTTCTTTACATTCTAATTCTGTTGTTTTCTTTCAAATTCTGTTGTTCTCTTTCAACTTCCGTTGTCTTCATTCAAATTTTGTTGTTTTCTTTTTTTTTTTCTTTTTTTTTTTTCCTCAGATATTTTTATTAAAGTTTCTGCATCCATTTTTACAAAAGACAAATTGAACAATATGCCGTTTTCTTTTTGAAGAACATAAAACAATATGAAACATACACTCCCACCTCATAATTATAGGAGTACCAGTGGGTGTACAAAAAGAAAAAAGAAAGGGTCCAATCTAATAATACGAATAGTAAACCTTGGAGTACAAGATAACAGTTCCTGAGTGTACAAGAGAGATGTGGAGAGTTTCAGAGCCCACACCCCCATACAGACACGGAAAAAACAAAACACACAAACCAAGAAAAAAAACAAAAAAAACCCACAAACATAATGAGTGGTCAGCTTAGTTGTAGAGATAAGTCAAATCTGTAAGAGAAAAGAAATATGTATAAAGTAGGTAAGTAAATGCCATCATAAGGCGCAGGCACAATAGAGTCCATATACTTAAACTTAAACATCTTACTTAAACATAAGATAAAATAAAATAGAATAAAGTCTGAACATGGTCAAAAAAGGGTTGCCAGGTCTTAAAAAATTTGGCCATAGACCCACGCAGGGTGAATTTAATCTTTTCGAGTTTGCTAAAATGCAAAGCGTCTCTGATCCAGCATGGGGGAGAAGGGGACTTCCAACATAACAATATTCTGCGTCTTGCTAATAAGGTGAGAAATGCTACCAGATCCGCTTGGGGCGTCGGCAAGACAACTGTATCAGGAAGAACCCCAAACAAAGCAGTTAAGGGCACAGGTTGGAGGGTTAGCTAGATGATCTTTGATAAAGTCAGAAAAATATTAATCCAGTATTGTTTGAGGGATGGACATGACCAAAACATATGTATTAGAGAGGCAGGTGTTTGATGACAACGGTCGCAATCAGGGCTAAGGTTGGGGTATATTTGAGCTAGTCTGGCTTTAGTCCAATGTACACGGTGCAAAATCTTACATTGAATCAGCCCGTGTTTGGCACATAATGAGGAGCCATGGACCCGGTAAAGAATTTTATCCCAAGAGTCATCCTGAATCACACACCCCAAATCCTGCTCCCATGCCATTTTAATAGCCGAGGTTGAGGAGTTGCCAAAGGAACATATTCTCCCATACAGACAAGAGATCAGGCCCTGTAATGAAGGGGGAGGCGATAGAAGGTTATCAAAGTCATGACAAGGAGGTCTAGATGGAAACTGAGAGGATTTCTCCTTAACAAAACTCCGGATTTGTAAGTAGTGACAAAAGTGACTTTTTGGAAGGCCAAATTTCAATGAGAGCTGTTCAAAGGAGGCAAATGTATTCTGAATATACAGATCAGAAAAAGACCTGATACCCAAGGAGGCCCACAAATAAAAAGCACCATCAACTAACGAAGGCTGAAAAGAGGGATTTTTCAAAATGGGTGACTGAAGGGAAAAAAAGGTCAACTTAAAATAACGACGAAATTGATACCATATTTTCAAGGTAACTTTGACAATAGAGTTATTATAAGAACCTGCACTCGGAGGCTGCTTTTGGGCATAAATCAGGGCTGGTAAAGAGGATGAGGCACAAGAAGAAGTCTCCAAACTCAGCCAGGCCGGGGCATTATTCAGGCCTTCCCCCTGTAGCCAGTACCTGAGAATACGAATATTACATGCCCAATAATAGAACATAAGGTTTGGTAAAGCCATCCCCCCTATCTTTTTCGGTCTTTGAAGATATGTCTTGCGTATTCTAGGGTTGTTTTTGTTCCAAATGAACCCAGAGAGAATCTTGTCTAATTTAACAAAAAAGGAAATTGGGATAAATACAGGGACACACTGAAAAAGAAAAGAAAATCTTGGGAGGATATTCATTTTAATTGTATTTATGCGCCCTGCTACAGACAGATGGAGTAGAGACCATCTGTCCAAATCCTGCCTAACTTTCTCCACAAGTGGGTCGAAATTAAGCTTGCAAAGAGCATGGAATTGACTTGTAATTTTAACCCCTAAATATGTGAAGTTGTCCGATACAACTCGAAAAGGCAGTGCTGTGCACTGATATTTCTGTGCAGCAGCATTCAGGGGGAACAGTTCACTCTTAGCGAGATTCGACTTATAGCCAGAAATAAGGCTAAACTGTTCAAGTATTGAGAGCACCAAAGGAAATGAGGATGCTGGTTCTGAGATATAAAGAAGCAAATCATCTGCGTATAAGGAGGCCCATCCAGACCGGGGTCTGGATGGGCCTGGGCCCCCTTTCCCTGGCGGGTCGCGGAGTATGGGAGTGCCTACTGGGGTCAGCGGGGGAGCTGGCCCCAGGGAGGGGTCACCTGCCCCTCCCTTCCTTCCCTCCCCATCTCCAGCTGCCTCCCTCTTCCCGCTCCACCACAACCACCCACACATGCAGGGCCGTGGAGTAGGGGTATGTCACCAGGGTGCAGAGGAGGCTATCCCCCCCTCTGTCCCCTTCTGGCTGCCTCTGCCTCAATTTTATCCCACAACTTAGACATTCACATTACTCACACTCTCATTACACATACATATAGGATCTTGGGGGTGGGCACGATACACGGAGTCCAAATTACCATCAGGGTGTACACCTCACCCCTGGCGTCGTTGCCCTCCTCTCAATCTTAAATACACGTAGACATTGAGGGCTATCAGGAGGGGCTATGCGCTTACCTGCTGCTCTCTGGCAGGTAGCTCCATGCCCTCCTGGGTTTTAATTGCACCTTAGAACACACATGCATCAACACTACAATGAGCGGGTGGAGGGAGGTTTGGAGTCTTCTCTCACCCCCGTTCTCTGCGGCCTGCTGGAGCGGGGGGGCTAGGAGGAGGAGTTGGCCGTCCGACTGCGGTCTGGAGTGTGGGGCCTCCCTGCTGCTGCGGAGTCGGGGCGGTCTGCCTCTCCCCACCGCAGGGAAAAGGGTAACACCACCTGGGTCTGGGTGCAGTTCCCCCCTCCAGGGGCAAGGGTACCTAGACCCGGTTCGTAGAGTACGCTTGGGGAGTGTGATCGTGTGTACAGCGTCTCTTTATGTCCGTCTCCACGTTGGTTGAGTGTGGAGTAAGTGCATATGAGAGCATGAGGGTGGGAATGGATGTTTGTGTCTTTGTGTGCCTGTATGTCTGTGTCTATATGTCAGGTTGGGTATCAGACGCCACCTCTCTGGGGACATCTCAGGCCCTCCAAGGTTTGGAGGCCTATCTCCACCCACCACCACTTCCCCTGCCAGTGGCGGACTCCCTCAGGTGTCGGTGTGTTGGTGGTTCTTTGTGTCTGGGGGTGGGCGTCCGGGTACACACTGGCTCACTCCTTGGTGGCCGCTTGTCGGGGCCTGGAGCCTGGGGCTCGCTCGGGCCACTTCGGAGGCGGGGTGCCCCCGGCCTCTCGGCCTGGGGCTCGGTCACTCAGGCACAGCTGGCTGCCGGCGGAGCTCACGGGCGCGTCACTGCAACTCCCCCTGGCTTCTGCTCCGCGGCTGCTGAGTGAGCCCTCATCTGGGACTCTCCTCAGCTCTTACTGGGACAGTGGCGCGGCTGCCCCTCTGTTGGTCTTCCTTGGTCTCTTGTGTTCTGGGGGCCTCTGGATGTCTGGAGTTTGATCTCCTCCATACCTGCTTCATACCCTGGAGGACGGGGCTGTGGCTCCCCACACTCCCTAGCAGATCGTTACATGGAGAAACCTTTGGAATACAAGCATGCTGATCCACACAGGTATGCACACGGGTGTTCACAGATGCAGATTACAGCTTTCTTGGCTGCTGCCTCAAAGCACATTGTGCGCTGTCTATCTTGTGTGCTGCACAATATCGTTTATTATTCAGTATCTACTGATATCTACTGCTAGCTAGTTTATTGTGATGGTGCTGTTTTTTTTATTATGTTGCTTTTTGCTGTTTGCTTTCTCTTCTGTTTTTTTTCTCCATACAGGTGATCCAGGTGTTTTGTTTGTGTGTTTTTTTTCCTCCCCCCCCTTCTCACCGTCTCTTCTCCCCTCTGGTTTTCTTTCTCTCCCTCTCTTTCTTTCATTCTTTCTCCCTGTCCTATCCCCCAGTCATGTCTGTCCCATTTGTGGCAACTGAAGATAAAATGGATTCATAATTATAATAAAGGTCAATCAAATGGACCAATATGGCAAGGCCATGATGATCCACTTGGTAAAATAAATCCGCTTGGCATCTTTCTTGGCCTTAAGACAACAATTCTGATGGCTAAAGATCCAAACGGGACACAAAAAAAAAAAAAAAAAAAAGGAGACCCTTTGTTCTATACCATTTCTAGTAACCCCGGTGATACCTGGGTTTGATCTCAGCGATATGGCCAGGGGCTCAATTGCAATTGCAAAGAGCAACGGCGACATGGGACAGCCCTGCCTAGTGCCCCTAAACAGAGGAAAAAAGTCAGAACATGTGCCATTTGTTTTGACAGCGGCAAGCGGGGAAATATAAAGAAATTTCAACCAGGAGATGATTATTTTACCAAAGCCGAATTTATCCAGAACATAAAAAAGGTATCCCCACTCGACCCTGTCAAAAGCCTTCTCAGCATCTAAACTGATCCCAAACTCAGGGTTGTTGGAGTCTGAGGGATTGTAAAGAACATTAAACAAACGTCTAAGGTTAGAGAAGGCATATCTCCCTTTAATAAAGCCAGTTTGATCCGGGTTAATTACAGATGGCAAGACTGCTTCCACATGCATCGCTAAAAGTTTAGCAAGTATTTTATAGTCCACAATTAACAAAGAAATGGGACGGTATGAGCCACATTGTAATGGATCCTTATCCTTTTTTAAGATCAAGGATATAGATGCCTGCAGTAGAGAGGGTGGGAGGGATCCAACTTCCAGTGAATGCTTATACATATTTATCATGAGCGGAGCCAGTTTAGGCATAAATTTACGATAGAACTCAACAGGAAACCGGGACACTTAGAACACTGCAATTTGCTGATAGCTTGCAGGATCTCGTCTACAGTTACTGGTCCCTCCAGCTGAAGGCTGTGTGTCTGATCAATTGATGGGAGCTTAAGATGATTGAAAAAGGAGTCCAAAGCCTCAGTGCTAATTGCACACTCAGACGCATAGAGAGATGAATAAAAGTCTCGAAATTGGTCATTAATTATTTTAGGATCCGTAGAAACACCGCTTGATGTCTGAATCCGAGGAATGGAATGTGCAGCTGCTGCACTACGAAGCTGATGGGAGAGCAGTTTACTGGCCTTATCCCCATACTCATACTGGGAGTACTGACACTTCAACAACATCTCTTCAGCCCGAGCAGAGGACAGGTGATCAAACTCAGTCTGCAAAGACAGCCTGTCATTATAGACCTCTGGTGTCGGGCAGACAGCATACACTCATCTAATTGCGATATGCGTATTATGAGCTCGGACAACTTTGCTTTCCTTTGATTCGCCTCAAAACCAGCATAAGATATAATATGTCCCCTGATAAAAGCCTTAAACGTTTCCCACAAAATGGAGGGTGATATTCCGGGTGTAATGTTTGTCTCTATAAATAAGTCTATCTTGGAATTCACAAATGTGATGAACTTATCATCTGACAGCAAGCGTGTATTCAAACGCCATGGAGCTGGTGGAGAACTTTAGCCCACTGCCAAATCTAGAGTCAACGGAGCATGATCTGAAATGACAATAACACTATGAGAGCAAGAGCGAATCTGTGAAGTAAGTCGACTGTCCAGTAGAAAGTAATCAATACGAGTGTATGTATGATGAACAGGGGAGAAAAAGGTGTACTCTCTACGTGTGGGGTTGAGAAAACGCCCGGCATCAATAACAGAGAATTCTTTAAGGAACGTATTAATAATTTTGGAAGAGTTGGATTGCCTACCAGGCTTATTTGAGGATCTATCCAGCGGCCCGAGCCAACAATTAAAATCGCCACCAAAAACCAAATAGTGGGAAGACAAGTCAGGAATTTTAATGAAAAAAGTGCTAAAAAAAATTTGGATCGTCCCAATTGGGAGCATAGACACTGACAAAAATGAATTTAGTGTTCAAAATACTACCACTCACAATAATGAATCTACCATTCTGGTCCGCTATAACATTAGAAGAAACAAATGGCACTGATTTGTGTATTAAAATAGCAGCACCACGAACTTTGGATTTAAATGTAGAGTGATAGAGTTGGCCCACCCACCCCTTATGAAGTCTAAAATGATCTGAAATTTTTAGGTGTGTTTCTTGTAAAAACACAACCTGGGCGCCCAAAAATTGCAAATAATGGAGGACCTTGCTCCTTTTAATCAATCAATCTTTATTTATAAAGCACTTTTCATACAAAAAAAATGTAGCACAAAGTGCTTTACATAGTTAAAAGCAGCCCACCCCACCCTCCAATTCACTCCCCACACTCTCATTAACATAATTGATGTGAATACACACATATCCCCCCCCCACACACGCGCACACTTAAAGAGTAAAAATTGGGCTGGGTTCACATGAGCCAAGTGAGGAAAGACTATAACAGGGAGCCGTCTGCACCGGGAGCCGGTCACAGACCGCAGCCTCCAGGCTGGGCACACAGCAGGAGGGAGGCAAAGGAGCCCCCCAGCCAGGCTGAGAGGACCCCCAGAGACCCAGCAGCCACGGTCGATCACATCCCCGGTGCAGAGAGCCCCCTCCGAGGAAACACTGGAGATAAGACACAATAGGCTATATACAGGGTAAAATGATAAAATAAATAAGAAAGGGATACAATATAAATATAAATATAAATAGAGTAAGAAGATTAAAAAAAATGAATAAGAATAAAATCAAAATAAATAAGCATAAAATAAATAAACGTTAGGTGAAAGCTAAATTAAAAAGGTGGGTCTTGAGCCTGTTCTTAAAAACATGTACGTTCTCTGCGGCCCTGAGCTCCTCCGGCAGGCTGTTCCACAGACGAGGACCATACCACTGAAAAGCTGCCTCTCCGTGAGTATGTGTCCTGACTTTAGGGACAATCAAAAGGCCAGTACCAGAGGACCTCAGGGTCCGCGAGGGTTCATATGGTAAAAGCAGATCTGAGAGATAAGAAGGCCCAAGACCATTAAGACATTTAAAAACCAATAAAATAACTTTAAAATCGATCCTGAAACACACGGGGAGCCAATGCAGCGATTCTAAAACCGGTGTAATGTGGGCCCGCCCTCTGGTCTTCGTCAGCACACGAGCTGCCGAGTTTTGTAAATGTTGTAAAGTTGAAATATTCTTCTTAGGAAGACTAGAGAGCAGGGCATTACAGTAATCAATGCGACTGGTAATAAAAGCATGCATCAGCATCTCCGTGTTGGCCCGAGAGAGAATAGGGCGGACTCTGGCTATATTTTTTAGATGATAAAATCCAATTTTGGTTACATGTTTAATATGTGGGATAAAACCAAGCTCAGAGTCAAAAATAACACCCAGGTTTCTCACTTGTAGCGAAGGATATAGTGAAAATGCCTGTAATTTAGACAAGAGTTTATCTCTCTGAGCCTCGGGACCGACGATTAAAACTTCAGTTTTGTCCCGGTTAAGCTGTAAAAAGTTTTCTGCCATCCAAGATCTTATATCTAAAATACAGTTAAAAAGGGCATCCATTGGTCTGGTGTCATCAGGAGACACGGAGATGTACAGCTGAGTGTCATCAGCGTAACTGTGGACGTTCACTCCATGCCTCCTGATGACACCGCCGAGAGGGAGCATATACAAATTAAAAAGTACAGGGCCTAGAACCGGCCCTTGAGGCACACCACATGTCATTTTATGGATCTTAGAGGAGCATGTATCCATACTCACCATAAAAGTTCTGTCAGAGAGATAGGAAGTGAACCAGTTGTGTACAGCACCAGAGAGGCCCACCATGTGTTTCAGTCTGTTTAAAAGAATAGCGTGGTCTACTGTATCAAAGGCTGCGCTTAGATCCAGTAGCACAGCTTTTGGGCGTCCCAGTTACATCTAAGATCATTTAAAACCTTTAGGAGAGCCGTCTCTGTGCTGTGGTTCACCCTAAATCCAGACTGGAATATCTCCAGGATCTGTCTATCATTCAAAAAGTCATTAATCTGAGTAAAAACAAGTTTTTCTAAGATTTTACTTAAAAATGGTAAGTTGGATACAGGTCTGTAGTTATTAAAATCATTACAATCCAAATTGCTCTTCTTCAGAAGGGGCCTCACCACCGCCGTTTTAAAGGCAGCAGGGAAGACACCCAACTGAAGAGAGCAATTCATCATGTATAAAAGCTCAGCCTCAAAAAATCCATAAAGTGTTTTAAAGAGTGAAGAGGGGATTGGATCTAAAAGACATGTGGTGGGTCTCACTGTGGAGAAAACTTTCTTAAGGTTCTCAGCATTAACCAGGACAAAGCTGTAATAGGTTGATTCAGACCTTTACAATTCCAGCTACAGAACTTAAACGAGTGACCTGCTTGTTGATTATTAGTATTTAATTGCGATACCATGTTAGAACATAGGTTGAAAAAAACCAAAGCTGACCAATGAAAAACACAGAAAAAACAAAGTCAGTGAACAGAACAGTACAGCATAAAAAACAAAGAACACCCAAACTTCCCCCTAAATGCTGAAGCATCTTCCCTAACAAGATGCGCGCACCCCCCACCAAACACACCCTGAGTATGGAACTCCAAAGTGTTCAAAATTAAATAAATAAATAGGTCAAGATGAAATAAATAACTATGTGAATAAATAAGACACAGATATGTAATGTGAGAATGATATTGTGAAATCATGGAACACATTTTGAAAACAATGCTCATTATTGTGAAATATATTGCATTCTGCTATATAAATTTACTTATTATTGTGAAATATTATTTCATGGTCATTATTTTTCACAATAACAGAGATTATTCCTGAGGCATTTTATTTATTTCCAGCCGTTTTTAGTCCAAAATGACCTTTTTTCAAAGTCAGTCTTTATTTCAAAATCCCGTTTTTCCCGATGGTCTATTTATTTCATAATGCGACTTTTCAGCAGAATGACTTTGTCTGTCAATCAATGTAAGTGGGCTGGACCTTTGCACCTATTGGCTTATCGTTTACCATCGACTAGTTTTCCTGGATACCGGCTCCGCGGACGGCTGCTACAGCTAGCAACAGCGTGCTAGGTCAAAAGTCACGGAGGATGGCGGACTGGTGTGAACTTCAGCCAGTTCTGCTCATTTAAGCAAATCAGAGAGGGATCATTTACCTGTAGATACTGTTTTGAGTCGTTTAGATGATGTTTCTGAAATGTCTGGATGATAATTGCTCTTCAAAATCTTAGCATCGATGACAGCATTGTCGAAGGTTTAAGAGCAATTCAGCACCGTGTTCGTTTGGAATACGCCGAGGAAGAACAGTCTTCAAATGTTGGCCGTCCATGTCTAGAAATCCCGGTGCAGCACTCAGGACTTTAGTGCTGTCCGGGATAACCGTCGGGGTAATTGCCGATACATTTTCTGTGTCTCCGAGCACAATTAGGAGGAAAATGACGGAGGATGGTCTAAGGTAAGTTTATGCTGTAATTGAGCACCTGTGTGATTCTGTACACAGCATTGTTTAGGTGTTGACCTTAATTATGACGTTTGACAATGAATTATTATCGCTTACTTTTTTTTGTTACTGTCTAAACTAAGTGGGGCAGCTACGGCTAAAGCTATCGGCGCCATCTCGGCGTTGAGACACGTTTAGCAGTGTTAGCTGTTAGTGTGTTAACTCGGAGACTGGGGTCAGTGGAGCCTGTAGGAACCTTTTACACAGAGAGTAGACCCACCAGCTTTCCACAGTCTACTTACTTATCACATCTTGTTAGACAGCAGGGTCATTAGTGCTTTAAATAGTACATAGTTGAATGTTTCATTGCTGTTTGCAGTTGATTGTTCTCTGATAATGCATAACAAGGTTGATGTTAAATAGCGAGTTTATTGAAATGGTTTTGTCTATTTCAGCAGCATTATAGATATCATACTTTCTCTGGTGTCTTCGGTAAAGCTAAAACAAGAATACATTTACATCCTTGGTTCTTTCAGCATTAATTGGAAAACTTTGAGATTTGCTGTGTGTCTCCCAAGCCATTCTTTTTTATCCCACCTGTCAGGTATAGATGGCAATACTTTAAACAAAGTTAAATTTGTTATACCTGAAGAGAACCAATCCTGACCTAGAATGGGTGAATGAATAATTAGTTGGTAGCCAATGCCTAAGCAACTCACATAGGCCCTGGCAGACTCAATAAGTCCATCTAGGAACAGCTGCAGGAAACACCTCTTCAGTTTAGATTTAAAACATGTGCATGCTCTTTCAGGTTGATGAGGATTATGGTGTGGACTGGACAGGACAACATAATCGCCGCCCATCAAATGAGATCACCATTCCTGAGATTCAGCTCCCAGATGCACTGAATGAACAAGACCCTGCTGTGCTACCAATACTTCAAAATCACTTGTAGAAAGACATTATTACATTTAATCAGTTTCTATGTCAGGAGGATTTTTTTTTTTTTAATTTCTACAGCTTTGTAGCTAATACTGACTCAAAACAGCATAACCAATTTCATTTTCAACAAAACAGTGAGTGGCTATAAAACAGGATTTGTTTTATACAGCTGTCACTTTAATGATATTCATTTCTTGGTTGGATATACAGTACATGTCAACTCTGAGCAGATTTAATACAATGAACACAGTAGAGTAGTGTAACATCTTAATTCAAATAATTTTTTCTAGAAATTTTTTTTGTATCAGTAGCGAGTATAAACAAAACATTGTGTAATTTATAATGTACAGTGAACAACTGATTTTGATATCTGAACTCTTCATCAGTTTATATTAAAAAAGCCATAAATGCACACCTGTAGTGTGTATTTTTCACTGTCAAGTGTATTAAAAAGAACTAGAACTCACTAGATTGTCCGTTTCTTTGAACACTGAGTACAGTAATGTGATGCAAGAAATAAGAAATGGTCTAATTTTACCATGTGGTTATGGAATCAATCGTAAACCAGACCAAAACCTGAGTCAGTAGAGTTGAGACACACCTGAATGTCCATTAGAAATGACTCATAGGTACAGTAGTGTGCAGGAAGGCGTAGTACTTCAAAACCGGTGGAAGACTTTGGAAGATTGCTGTTGACCACTTCCACAGTCATTTCTCGGCAAGACTTCCCATCCTGTCCAAAACTTGATGAGGGCTTTTTGTTGTGCACAAGATGCTGCAACAGAAGATTGTTTTAAACTATAATGACATCCTATATTCATTATTTTGAATCTTTTATAGAGAAATACCATAAAAGATGACCACTTACATACAGGGCACCAGACATTTTTGCCCCACTCAAATTGCTGTTGTAGCTTTTATAGATATTTTTATGTTAACAAAGCTAAAAGTAGTCTACATACAATTCTAGTGCAACTGATAATGCCACCACTTATGTATTGCATGGAGCAAATAACAAAACAAAATTATACTATAGTGTAGAACTGGGCGATAGAACGATAACGATATGTATTGCGAAATAACTTTTTCTCAATAGAAAAATTAAACTATTGTGATAGACCTCACCGCTCTTGTCCTTTTATAAAAAAAATATATATATATCGTGATATGAAAAAATCTCATATCGCCCAGCTCTACTATAGTGTACTTTGTTAATGACCCAAGATCACTGGACTGTATGTAATTTACCAAAGTATAATCAGAGAAAACCAATGGCAAAATACCTATCGCAGCAGACTTACCATTTTCAATGAAGGATCGAAGGTAACCTGCCACTCTGCATTTATCCTCGAGAGCATTCCTCTTCTTCCTCATCTTCATCTTCTGTGGCAGGCCACAGTCATTTTATAGCTTTACTTATCTTGTAGTCTTAAGAGCATCAGCAACATTAGGTGTATTTTTATTAAATGTAACCCAGCTGTTCAACTAACCCACGCATACAAAACAGTATATTGGTGTTTTGTGTCAACAATTAATGTTCATCCTTCATAAATTAACCAAATAGCTTTACTATTCAGATGTTAAAAGATGTGACCTGACCTTACCTCACAACAGGGAGCAGTCTCTGATTCCCTTGGTAAGAAAGGAGGAATGATGTCTGATCTTTCTGTCAGAAGCGGCCATACCATGGTTTCCTTAAGCCCTTTCCTCAGCTGCTTGACTTGACGACTTGTTTGTGTTATGACCTACAACGGTGAGACCAAACCAAAACTGAAGTTGGAGTCTGTAAAGTGACACACACTTTAAATGTTAAATATTTAAAGAACATCCACTGTACTAGTAAAAGCATTTTCAAATTATACCCACTTACAAAATCACTACGTTGAACTAAAATTGCTTTCTTTTCTTTCACATAGATTACTTGTCTTCCATATTAGCACAGAAGATAAGCCACTTTAAAACAGTCATGAATAACTATTACCTACAACAATGTAAATAGTAATACAGACATTAACCCAGAAGACAATTATTTTCTCTTACCTAATTTATAGAATTCTTTGCTATGATAAAAAACAGTATTAAAAAAAATCTGTGACTAAACTGTTTAAAAAGCTCATATTTGGCAGACAGACAGACTAACCAAGCAATAATAACATATCGTTACTTACCCTGAACAGCGTTTCGTGGAGTGGAGCTAGCTGTGATAGCGTTAACCCTGTGCGGTTGTGATGAGAACTTGGACCAGGGACCACTTCATCTCCAGTACACTGCTGCAATACTCAGACTGAGGTGAAGACGTTCAATCTAAGCGGTTAGCAAGTTCTTTGAGTAACTCAGAAACGGACTTGTTTCCTGCAGCCATGCCCTTCACAAGAATTGATACACCTGTAACGTTATTCGCGCCCAGTGTTTGGCATTTGTCGGTGCCTTAAGTTTATTTTGAGCTGCATACTGCCGCCAGCTGCATAGGAGACGCATTGCACCATTAAACCTAAATCGACAATTCATGTGCTATTACTTATGTCTGAGTAAAGGAGCAACCAATCACACAACTGGCTCCGCCCTGTCTCTCTTGATTGACAGACAAAGTCATTCTGCTGAAAAGTCGCATTATGAAATAAATAGACCATCGGGAAAAACGGGATTTTGAAATAAAGACTGACTTTGAAAAAAGGTCATTTTGGACTAAAAACGGCTGGAAATAAATAAAATGCCTCAGGAATAATCTCTGTTATTGTGAAAAATAATGACCATGAAATAATATTTCACAATAATAAGTAAATTTATATAGCAGAATGTAATATATTTCACAATAATGAGCATTGTTTTCAAAATGTGTTCCATGATTTCACAATATCATTCTCACATTACATATCTGTGTCTTATTTATTCACATAGTTATTTATTTCATCTTGACCTATTTATTTATTTAATTTTGAACACTTTGGAGTTCCATACCTGAGCACTTTCTCCCAACCATTCGAAGTCCCAGTTGAGTTCAAGCTCCTTGCAATACAAGGCAGAGACAAATCAAGGATTGTATGAAAATTTATTAGAACAAGACACATCCTATAAATCAAGCTCACCTCAAATAAACATAAGTATGTTACTTAAAAAAAAAATACAATAAGATACAATAAAAAATAAAAAACAGTGAAGAAAGAGAAAAAAAAATAGAATAGAATATTTCACAGAAATTAACCAAGATGGACATATCAGCCCAATGGGCTAAGACATTTATGTGCCCTGAGAGGCAGGGCCCCCCAGGATCTTATTGGCAAAGTCCGTGGCAGACGCAGGATCAGTAAACTTACGTACAACTCCATCTGGAAGTGTCACCCTCAGTTCCGCAGGATAGAACAGGCCGAACTTGATCTCAGGACAAGAGTGCAGAAGGCGCTTGACCCCAGTAAACTGAACGTTTTTTAGCCACTGCAGGTGTGAAGTCTGGAAAGATGGAGATCCTTCTGCCCTGGTAAAGTAGAGGAGAGTTTGCCCCTGCAAGACGTAGCAGCTGTTCCTTGACATGGAAGTAGTGGACTCTAATGAGGAGTGGGCGAGGAGGCGCTCCCTCTCTGGGCTTTGGTCCAAGGGACCTGTGAACCCGATCTAATAGAGGTGCTTCATTCAGCTTCAGAAGATCTTGCAGGAGATGGGAAATAAACTCCCTAGGGTTAGAAGTCTCCAAACCCTCGGGGATGCCAATAAGACGAATATTATTGCGCCTTGATCTTCCTTCTAGATCCTCACATTTAGCTTGCAGTTGTCTGACCTCCTCCGTTAGGACACTTACAGCACATTGAAGAGAAGTCAGGTCGTCACTGCAGGTTGTAGCTGAAAGCTCCAAATCTTTAATGGTGGTCCCTTGAGCATTAACTCAGTGTATGGGTAACCGTATCAATCTTGCATTCAAGCTTGTCGCAGATGTCCCGTTTCAGAACCTCCAATGCTCTGGTAAATGTGACTTCGCCGAGCGGTGCGCCCGCACCCTGCTCGTAGCTGCTGCTGCTCTCCGTGATAGCCGCGTCACGTTGAGATTCGCGACCCAGCTCCGGGCTCTGTGAACCACCCGCACCGGCCTGACCCCGTTTTCGACGTTGCTCCCTCTTATCTGCCATTGTGCAGAAAAAGAATAAAGGTTAAATGGTGGGACTTTTAGTGAGAGAACTTGATTGTCCGGACGGAGCCGCTAAGGTTACCACAGCCAACCAGGAAAGAAACTCCTGCGGCCTTTCCCAGAAGTTGTCAAAAGTAGCTTTCCCGACCGCAGAGAGTGAAAAAGTGAAAATAAATAAACAAGCGGGTGCCCAGCAGCAAAAAGGGTTATTTAGAGCCCACAGGGCTGATATAGAAAGTGCGGATGCATTTTAAAACAATATTTTTGTCACTGCGTTGCGGAGCCCCGGGAAACACGTCTTCACACCATAGTGTAGACGCCAAATTTTGTTGTTTTCGTTCAACTTCCGGTGTTTTCATTCAAATTATATTCTTGTCATTTTAATTCTGTTGTTCTCATTCAAGTTCTGTTCTCTTTTTTTCTAATACTGCATTTTCAATCAAATTTTTTGTTTTCATTCAAATTCCGTTCTTGTCATTCTAATTCTGTTGTTCTTGTTCAAATTATGTTCTTTTCATTCTAATTCAGATCTTTTCATTCTAATTCTGTTCTTTTCATTCTAATTCTGTTCTTTTCATTCTAATTCCATTCTTTTCATTCTAATTCTGTTTTTTTTCTTTCAAATTCTGTTGTTTTCCTTCTAATTCTGTTGTTTTCATTCAAATTTTGTTGTTTTCTTTCAACTTCCGGTGTTTTCATTCAAATTCCATTTTTGTCATTCTAATTCTGTTTTTTCATTCAAATGTTGTTCTTTTCATTCTAATTCTGTTCTTTTCATTCTAATTCAGTTCATGTCATTCTAATTCAGTTCTTTTCATTCTGATTCTGTTGTTTTCATTCTATCCATCCATCCGCTTTATCCGAGGCCGGGTCGCGGGGGCAGCAGCCTAACCAGAGAGGCCCAGACCTCCCTCTCCCCAGCCACCTCCTCCAGCTTATCCAAGGCGTTCCCAGGCCAGCCGAGAGATATAATCTCTTCAGCGTGTCCTGGGTCTGCCCCGGGGCCTCCTCCCGGTGGGACATGCCCGGAACACCTCACCCAGGAGGCATCTTTGTCAGATGCCCGAACCACCTCAGCTGGCTCCTTTCGATGTGGAGCTGCAGCGGCTCTACTCTGAGCCCCTCCCAGATGGCCGAACTTCTCACCCTATCTCTAAGGGAGAGGCCAGCCACCCTTCGGAGGAACCTCATTTCTGCTGCTTGTATCCGCGATCTCCTTCTTTCGGTCACTAACCACAGCTCGTGGCCATAGGTGAGGGTAGGGACATAGATCGACCGGTAAATTGAGAGCTTCGCTTTTACACTCAGCTCCCTCTTCACCACGACGGACCGGTGCAGCGTCTGCATTACTGCAGCTGCAGCCCCAATCCGTCTCTCGATCTCCGGCTCCCTTCTCCCATCACTCGTGAACAAGACCCCGAGATACTTGAACTCCTCCACTTGGGGCAGGAACTCATCCCTGACCCGGAGTGGGCACTCCACCCTTTTCCGGCTGAGAACCATGGCCTCAGATTTGGAGGTGCTGATCCTCATTCCCGCTGCTTCACACTCGGCTGCGAACCGTTCCAGTGCGAGCTGGAGACCCGATGAAGCCAACAGAACCACATCATCTGCAAAAAGCAGAGATGAGATTCTGAGGCCGCCAAAGTGAAAGCCCACTCTGCCACTTGGCTGCGCCTAGAAATCCTGTCCATAAAAATTATGAACAGAACCGGTGACAAAGGGCAGCCCTGGCGGAGCCCATCACCCACCAGGAACAAGTCCGACTTATTGCCGGCAATGCGAACCAAGCTCTTGAAACAGTTGTCCGTTGCAAGAGATTCTGGCAAACCGTCAGGTGTCTCAAGAGGGGAAAGCGGTGCTCTACCTGCACTGTGTATAGTGCTGGCGGAGCACTGCTGACGTCGACTGAGAAAATTGTCAGGCAGTGGAAGGAATACTTCGAGGACCTCGTTAATCCCACTGACATATCTTCCGAGGAGGAGGAAGAGTCTGGGGATGAGGGGAATGACCCGCCAATTTCCGGGGGCAAGGTCACTGAGGCAGTTAAACAACTCCTTGGTGGCAGATCCCCTGGTGTTGATGAGGTCCGCCCCGAGTTCCTGAAGGCTCTGGACGTTGTAGGGCTGTCCTGGTTGACACGCCTCTACAATGTTGCGTGGAGATCAGGGGCAGTACCCCTGGACTGGCAGACTGGGGTGGTGGTCCCCATCTTTAAGAAGGGAGACCGGAGGGTGTGTTCCAACTACAGGGGGATCACACTCCTCAGCCTCCCTGGGAAAGTCTATGCCAGGGTGCTGGAAAGGAGAGTTCGTCCGCTAGTCGAACCTTGGATACAGGAGGAACAATGCGGTTTTCATCCTGGTCGCAGAACACTGGACCAGCTCTTTATCCTCTCCAGGATACTTGAGGGTGCATGGGAGTTTGCCCAACCAGTCTACATGTGTTTTGTGGACTTGGAGAAGGCATTCGACCGTGTCCGAAAATCTTTTTCCATGGCCTCTCCGAACTCCTCCCACACCCGAGTTTTTGCTTCAGCCACTGCCCGAGCCGCATTCTGCTTGGCCTGTCGATACCTGTCGGCTGCCTCCGGAGTCCCACAGGCTAACCAAGCCCGATAGGACTCCTTCTTCAGCCTGGTGGCTCCCTTCACCTCTGGTGTCCACCATTTGGTTCGGGGATTACCACCACGGCAGGCACCAACCACCTTGCGGCCGCAGCTCAATGCAGCAGCTTCGGCAATGGAGACACTGAACATGGTCCATTCGGACTCAATGTCCCCAGTCTCCCTCGGAATGCTGTTGAAGCTCTGCCGGAGGTGTGCGTTGAAGATCTCGCGGACTGGGGCCTCTGCTAGACGTTCCCAGCACACCCTCAATACGCGTTTAGGTGCACCGGGTCTGTCCAGCATCCTCCCCCGCCATGTCTCCACTCTAATTCTGTTGTTTTCATTCAAATTCCATTCTTGTCATTCGAATTCTGTTGTTTTCATTCAAATTCCATTCTTGTCATTCGAATTCTGTTGTTTTCTTTCAAATTCTGTTGTTTTCCTTCTAATTCAGTTCTTTTCATTCCAATTCAGTTCTTTACATTCTAATTCTGTTGTTTTCATTCTAATTCCTGTGTTTTCATTCAAATTCCGTTCTTGTCATTCTAATGCTGTTGTTTTCGTTCAAAATCCGTGGTTTTCCTTCTAATCCAGTTATTTTCATTCAAATTCCGTTCTTGTCATTCTAATTCTGTTGTTTTCATTCAAATTGTGTGTTTTTCATTCTAATTCTCTTGTTTTCTTTCAAATTCTGTTGTTTTCCTTCTAATTCTGTTGTTTTCATTCAAATTTTGTTGTTTTCTTTCAACTTCCGGTGTTTTCATTCAAATTCCATTCTTGTCATTCTAATTCTGTTGTTCTCATTCAAATTCTGTTCTCTTCATTCTAATACTGTTTTTTCATTCAAATTTTGTTCTTTTCATTCTTCTTCTGTTCTTTTCCTTCTAATTAAGTTCTTTTTCCTTCTAATTCAGTTCTTTTCATTCTAATTCTTTTGATTTCATTCTGATTCTATTGTTTTCATTCAGATTCCTGTGTTTTCATTCAAATTCCGTTCTTGTCATTCTAATTCTGTTGGTTTTTGTTCAAAATCCGTTGTTTTCCTTCTAATCCAGTTCTTTTCATTTAAATTTTGTTCTTCTAATTCAAATTTTTTTTGTTTTCATTCAAATGCCATTCTTGTCATTCTAATTCTGTGGTTTTTGCTCAAAATCTGTTGTTTTCCTTCTAATCCAGTTCTTTTCATTCAAATTCTGTTGTTCTCTTTCAACTTCTGTTGTTTTCATTCAAATTTTGTTGTTTTCTTTCAACTTCCGGTGTTTTCATTCAAATTCCATTCTTGTCATTCTAATTCTGTTTTCCTCATTCAAGTTCTTTTCTCTTTTTTCTAATACTGTATTTTCATTCAATTTTTTTTCTTTTCATTCTAATTCAGTTCATTTCATTCTAATTCAGTTCTTTTCATTCTAATTCTATTGTTTTCATTCTAATTCTATTGTTTTCATTCAAATTCCCTTCTTGTCATTCTAATTTTGTTGTTTTCGTTCAAAATCCGTTGTTTACCTTCTAATCCTGTTGTTTTCATTCAAATTTTGTTGTTTTCATTCAAATTCCATCCATCCATCCATCAAGCTTCATCCGCTTTATCCGAGGCTGGGTCGCAGGGGTAGCAGCCTAAGCAGAGAGGCCCAGACCTCCCTCTCCCCAGCCACCTCCTCCAGCTTATCCGGGGGAATACCAAGGCGTTCCCAGGCAAGCCGAGAGATATAATCTCTCCAGCGTGTCCTGGGTCTGCCCCGGGACCTCCTCCCGGTGGGACATGCCTGGAACACCTCACCCAGGAGGCGCCCAGGGGGCATCCTTGTCAGATGCCCGAACCACCTCAGCTGGCTCCTTTCGATGTGGAGCAGCAGCTGCTCTACTCTGAGCCCCTCCCGGATGGCCGAACTTCTCACCCTATCTCTAAGGGAGAGGCCAGCCACCCTTCGGAGGAACCTCATTTCTGCTGCTTGTATCCGCGATCTCGTTCTTTCGGTCACTACCCACAGCTCGTGGCCATAGGTGAGGGTAGGGATGAAGATCGACCGGTAAATTGAGAGCTTCGCTTTTACACTCAGCTCCCTCTTCACCACAACGGACCGGTGCAGCGTCCGCATTACTGCAGCTACAGCCCCAATCCGTCTCTCGATCTCCGGCTCCCTTCTCCCATCACTCGCGAACAAGACCCCGAGATACTTGAACTCCTCCACTTGGGGCAGGAACTCATCCCTGACCCGGAGTGGGCACTCCACCCTTTTCCGGCTGAGAACCATGGCCTCAGATTTGGAGGTGCTGATCCTCATTCCCGCTGCTTCACACTCGGCTGCGAACCGTTCCAGTGCGAGCTGGAGGCCCTCACCCGATGAAGCCAACAGAACCACATCATCCGCAAAAATCAGAGATGAGATTCTGAGGCCACCAAAGTGAAAGCCCACTCCGCCACTTGGCTGCGCCTAGAAATCCTGTCCATAAAAATTATGAACAGAACCGGAGACAAAGGGCAGCCCTGGCGGAGCCCATCACCCACCGGGAACGAGTCCGACTTATTGCCGGCAATGCGAACCAAGCTCTTACAACGGTTGTATAGGGATCGAATGGCCCGTAGCAATGGGCCAGACACCCCATACTCCCGCAACACCTCCCACAGGACACCCTGAGGGACACGGTCGAATGCCTTCTCCAAGTCCACAAAACACATGTAGACTGGTTGGGCAAACTCCCATGCACCCTCAAGTATCCTGGAGAGGATAAAGAGCTGGTCCAGTGTTCCGCGACCAGGACGAAAACCGCATTGTTCCTCCTGTATCCGAGGTTCGACTAGCGGACGAACTCTCCTTTCCAGCACCCTGGCATAGACTTTCCCAGGGAGGCTGAGGAGTGTGATCCCCCTGTAGTTGGAACACACCCTCCGGTCCCCCTTCTTAAAGATGGGGACCACCACCCCGGTCTGCCAGTCCACAGGTACTGCCCCTGATCTCCACGCAACATTGCAGAGGCGTGTCAACCAGGACAGCCCTACAACGTCCAGAGCCTTCAGGAACTCGGGGCGGACCTCATCAACACCAGGGGCTCTGCCACCAAGGAGTTGTTTAACTGCCTCAGTGACCTCGCCCCCGGAAATTGGCGGGTCATTCCCCTCATCCCCAGACTCTGCTTCCTCCTCGGAAGACGTGTCAGTGGGATTAAGGAGGTCCTCAAAGTATTCCTTCCACTGCCTGACAATTTTCTCAGTCGACGTCAGCAGTGCTCCGCCAGCACTATACACAGTGCAGGTAGAGCACCGCTTTCCCCTCCTGAGACGCCTGACGGTTTGCCAGAATCTCTTCGAGGCAGTCCGAAAGTCTTTTTCCATGGCCTCTCCGAACTCCTCCCACACCCGAGTTTTTGCTTCAGCCACTGCCCGAGCCGCATTCCGCTTGGCCTGTCGATACCTGTCGGCTGCCTCCGGAGTCCCACAGGCTAACCAAGCCCGATAGGACTCCTTCTTCAGCCTGGTGTCTCCCTTCACCTCTGGTGTCCACCATTTGGTTCGGGGATTACCACCACGGCAGGCACCAACCACCTTGCGACTGCAGCTCAATGCAGCAGCTTCGGCAATGGAGACGCTGAACATGGTCCATTCGGACTCAATGTCCCCAGTCTCCCTCGGAATGCTGTTGAAGCTCTGCCGGAGGTGTGCGTTGAAGATCTCGCGGACTGGGGCCTCTGCTAGACGTTCCCAGCACACCCTCACATTCAAATTCCGTTCTATAAATATTAATAAAGATTTCTATCAGAGCAAAATATCTGTCTCTCCTAAGTATTTGCTCCTAACCACGTCCTAACCTAGCAGTCATATTTAGCCTTTAATTAATCCTGCATTTTTTTTTTGTCAAAGACATTTGTCACCATGAAATTACCCGATAGCTTAAAACGGCAACATATGAACAGATTCACTGAGTAATCAGAAAAGTTTAGCATGAATCTAGACATTAGATTTAAGCTTGAAGTTTTAACCTTATCAAATATCACTTGGTAGAAGCTCCTTACCGTTTGAAGAAATCTCTTCTCAATCTGCTGTCCTCTTTTTCTTGCATCTTTTTTTTTCCCATCTGAGACTGACGTTATTCCATGTTAATTATTTTTTCTCCATGAAAAACACAGCAGCTCATCTGATCCCAGGCCGCCAGGCCCACGAGCTCCGGATCTCAGCAGAAAAGTGCCAATAAAAGTTTCAGACTGATCCAGGTATCAGTCTGACACAGGTATGTGACGTCACTGTTGGAACACTGTTACGCCTCTGCGTAACCATGGTTACAGGGGAAGCTTTGGAGCTCTGCTGCTCAGCAGCAAAAGATTTCAGGTTAAACTCTAAAACCAAATAAAATCAATATACTGTATATGTGTACGGTGTACCGTGTAAGCGTTCATTTTCTGTAAGAGGCTGTAAAACGGACAGTTAAAATGTGACCAATGGCAGCCATACTGAGGTGAGTTGTTGAGGATATGTCGAACTGTCGAGCTGTCGATAAGCACGGCTGTTTTTGTGCTGTTATTTACTGTTAGCCTGTTTTGGCTTGCGTTACTGAAGCTCTTTTCAACTGGATGTCACATTGTTGAACTCTGATGATTAATGAATAAACTCTCGATGTGACGATGGTAGAATGTAATTGTAACCCTGTGTTCATTTAGTCGTTTGATACCGTTTAATATCCAGTCCATCTGTTTGGTGTTTTGTTTTTAACATGCCCTGGAATAATTTAAAGTTTTACAATGCCGGTGATTTACGACTCTTTCGCGACAGTCAGCTGGGGAGTAAACTCTCAGAGGTAGCTCATGTGAGCCAGCAGTGACATCTGTACATGCAGTAGCCTTAAAATACTGATTATTTATTCTCCTGCTAGGTAAGAATTGGTGTTTTATACGTATATTGTTTCTTTATATATGTTATCGTTTGGTTATGTTATGATGTGCTAATCGTGAATAAGCTAGTAAGCTTGAAAATTAGCAGCCATGTTAAGCGGACTTTGGTGATCAAGTTCGTGTGTCACTGTTTGGAATATAAACCCATATGGCTTGCACTACTTTCAAGATGTAAGCTAAAGGGATGTGTTTTTAAAAAGGTGCAAGAAGGACCTAACTCAGTGAGTGATGTGTGTTCAGTGAACAGTAAGTTGTCATTTATGTTGTGCATTTGAACTAACTATATATAAAGCATATAAACAATCACAGCAATATGATGCAACAAACACAGCAGTGCTACTGATCCAAAATACTCAAAGCTTCATAGAACTGAAACAAACATTTTTTTTTAGCTCCATTCTGCTGCTGATACATACTTTAGGTTTCTGAACATTAAACTTGTTGCTGCCTTTCATAGTGTGTAACTTGAAGGCCCTGAGTACTTTCTCCCACACTGGAAACACTGGGATGATAACATTATTTGAACATTACCTAATAAGACTGATTCAGCACAGACAGTTATGTTAAACTTTCCTAGCAGTCCTTCACAAACAGGGAACAGTCTGTCTGTTCTCTCCATCTGTCAGCTGCTGCTGGCTCTTCCTCCTCCTCTTCCTCACACACTGCTGAGTTTGTCCTGGTGGATCATCAGGGGTGCAAAGCCTCACAGATGATGTGCAGCAGTGGGTCCCTCAGTCTGTCCTCACTCTGGACACTTGCAGTCGTCACACATGGAAATCAAATGTGTGATAAGCTGCAGGATTCAAACAAAAGTGTAACTTATAAACACATGTTCATACTTTTATTCCACAATCAGAGAGAAAGAAACAGAGAGAGAGTGCAGGACAGACAGACAGGTGACAGTCTCAGGTGTACACACTGCTACACAACAGCACCAGAGAAGCAGGATTTAGTGTTTGTGTTATTACGAGTGTAAACAAGAAGAGTTCCCAGATGGTACAGTGGACACATGTGTGACTCCTGTGATTGAAGCATCTTTCTTTCAGCTTAACGAGTGAACCGTCAGCTCGTTCAAACACACGTTAAAGTCCGTTTGGCTCGACACCACCGAGGCAGCAATATAACATAGCTAACATTAACAGTGCAGTGGATCCTGCTTGTGCCGTGATGTTCAGGACTGCAAACCGAGCAGCATCACTGACTTTCAGCTTGTTGTGTTTGTGGATATATGACTGACTTTAATTATCCACAAAATCATCACATTCTCTGTAAGATTAAGGTCGACTATTGAACGGCGTATATTTTAAAGGCTTTAAAACCAAGTTAGTACAAACATCCCTAATGTCACATATCTTTGCCGACATGTGGCCAACAGCAATGTTTCAATGCTCTTCATTATTAAACATTGGCACATAAATAAGTGACATCATATACAGTAAACTTACTTTTGAAAGTTTACTCTTCGGCCGCTCCGCTTCTGCCCTCTGCCGTATTTTTCGGGAAAATTATCCACACCCACCACCGCGCTATGAATTGTGGGATATATGGGACCATGAAGTGTACACCGGACCACACTTCAAATTTGGGGAAATCGATGGCACATTTGGAGTACACTTCGGATTGGGACAGCCGTCGTGTCGCTGTGAAGTAATAGGTCTCAAAATGTGTACTCAGGAGCGTGCGGTCGCTGGATTGGGACACAGCCAAGGTCTGTAGCTGTGTCAGAGCAAGCTTGTGTGAGCCAACGGTGATATCTGTACACGCAGTACCTTTAAAATACTCATGTGTCATTCTCCTGCTAGCAGTGGAGGAGACTTTTCTGCTGAGGAAGAGGCCCTGCTGTCCTGCCGTCTTACTGGTGCCATTGAGGGATCAGCGGCTGCTGTATATTCTTCTCGACCTCGAGTATTTGGACTGAAGGACTCACAGACACGTTTCATATTTAGCTCTATACAATTTAAAAATTAAAAAAAAAATTCCTGGCCACCCATTTTCTTATTCACGAAGGCTGTATGGAGACATTTTGGTTATTGCCACAGACGCTTTCTCTTACTACGGATGGAGGATGTTGCGGTTTTACAACCCATGGACTGAGAAAGGACTCAATAAGTAATCTGTTCACATATTCCAAGGTTAAACACAAGTGAGTCTCAATTAAGTGAAATGTTGGAACTGATGCCAACATTTTCTTCTTTCTCCCTGTTTAAATCCCATTCATATAAGGGACCCTAATTTTATCCTGCTACAAACATATTCAGCCAGTGTTATTTAAGTTTCCTGTAAACTACACATGTGAAGCAGATGTGAGAGAGGCTGTGATGAAGTCCTGGAGTTTTTAAGGATGTACGTGCTCCAGTCCAGAAATTTGTATGATATGTTGGCCACAGGTGGTAAAGTGCTGTCACACCCTGAATAAACTGTCCTCTGTTCTTCTTCTAAGCTGACATATTTGTTACATAATCATGTGGTTTATCAGAGGGGAAGTGGGGATTTCAGAATACTGGAGCCCAAGGTTAGGTGCAATAATATTCAACCATAATATTAGCTTTTAACTAAGTCTTGTCAGTTAGCTGGTGTTGTGTCAAAAGGACGATCTGATATCCTCGTGTCAGCATTGTTCCCACATCATCATAATTAATGTTGTTCCAGTTTCAACATTGCAGGTGACCAATCACCTTCTTGTGACGTCATTCCTTTGCGACTTCGAAATACCCGCCTTCGAGTATTTCGAAATACAAGTGAAGAAGCGAGAAACCGCCGCCTGTCCGCCGAATTTGAAGTCAATTCGCCTGTCCGCCGAATTTGAAGTCAATTTAGAATACTTTTCTTTAATAAACGGTAAGCATTATACATATGTTCCTCACTTGGCTTGCTGTTTGTTTGCTAGTGATAGACTACTTGACGACAGCATTAGCTAACCAGTGTTACGGTAAGCATTATACATATGTTCCTCACTTGGCTTGCTGTTTGTTTGCTAGCGATAGGCTACTTGACGACAGCATTAGCTAACCAGTGTTCTCTAGACCAGCGTTCCCCAACTTTTTGGGTGTTTCGTGGCCCGGGGGTTGGGTCAGGCAAAATTGCACTAGCTTCCCTGATCATTTTACAAACATAAGTGAAGAGAATCTGGACTAAAAGGCCTAGACTTATGGTTGTGTGCTGAATCTATGAATCAAACTATCACCTGGAAACATAATTAACTGGTCCATAGCTGTGAAACTTGACATGAGTTCTTGATTCTATGGAGATTAACAGTAATCCAGATATTTACAAATTTGTCCAGGGACATCGCGTAAATGTTGTCCCTGGGACATCGCGTAAATGTTGTCCCTGGGACAAAGTGTAAATGTTGTCCCAGGGACATCGTGTAGATGTTGTCCCAGGGACATCGTGTAGATGTTGTCCCTGGGACATCGTGTGATAGCTTGTTAATAATGGAATGAAAATTATTGATTGTTATTAACTTGTGAAAAAGAAGTGTAACAAATCCACATGTTATGTTCTTACACCCTTACAGAAACTGTGACTCCTTCACAATGTCAGGTAAATGTCAACTCATGTTGAATAATCAACCAATCAAGCCTTTTATTATCACATGCAATGTTACACGTACAACTGCAATGAAAATTTCACCCCCTTCTGACCATACATATATTGCTTAAACATCCCATTGGGAAGGAAGGTCAGAAAACAATTTAATTCATAGATGAGGGGAGAGGAGGAGAAAAAAGAACTACAACCAGACAAAGCTCCTAGAAGACTGAAATGGATGATGGTTGCAGCATGCAAAAAGAAAATGATATCTGTTGACTACAGCATATGCTTTCTCACAGATTACCTTGTGGGAGTAGCTGGACCAAACTCTATTGGTATTTCAAGTTTGAAATCCCTGTTTGACCAGACAAACATTTCAGATGAGGTACCTCTTGACATAAAAATCCTTTTATGTTGTCATAAAACTAATGTTAAATTCTGCTTTAAATACACTTTATTGTACAATTTACTTAATGAATCGTATTCCTTAGTTCTGTTTTTATTTATATGTATTTATTTATTTGTTTTATAAGGTAATAGATGGCCTAATCTATTTGCAGTGTGAGGTATGTTGAAAAGCTTGTTTGATCATAATGACATAGCATGTTTACGTTTTTTGTAATGTATTTGAAAACATAAGTGTATTTATGTTATTTTTATAGAATTTCCCTCACATTTATCCAATACCAAGCCAAATCACTGGAAAAATTTTGGATGGGTCCACAAGAGCACAAAGTGCATACTTTTTGAAGGTATGACTTGGACTGTGGTAACTATGTTCTTATCACAAAGGGTTTATAAGTTGCCACTATAAACAAACAGCATTTTCCAAAATTGAAGTCTTGTCAGAAGAACCTGAAAAATACCTTTCTGAAACCTTTTCTGTGTAAAGACTTGCTCAAAAGCAATGCACACAGATTAAAACATTTCTGTCTTGGCCAACTGATAAAGAAAACCAAAAATTGAGTGGTGCGTGTTGAGTCTGTGGTCTTGATTTGTTTCGTACACACTATAGAACTTAATTAATGTAAACAAAAAATGACACTTTCTATATGTTTGTGTATCTGCAGAATTAATTACAAGTCTCACCTGACAAGCTTTCGCAGTTTTGCAGTGTCATTCTTGACAGAAAAACATACTTGTCACATTATTTTTATTTCCAGAAAAACATCTTTCAGATGTATGAGAAACTGATTGGAGCCTGTCTGGAAAACGGCAGCCACTGGACCTTGTTTGTAAGTTGCACAGATTTTGCACTCTCTCTAGTGCATGATACTTTTCAGTGTCCCTCATTAGGAAAGCTCACGGCCCAAGCCTACCATATCCATCTTTTTACAAAACAGTTTTGTGACATACCCAAGAGGACCATAGTCTATATGAATTCATTTGGCGAGTCGGAGGTCAGAAAAAGTGCGGTGTTGAAAAACTGGAGGTAATTAATTAACATATTTAACATAACATATTTAATTTAATTGAAATCATTACCGAACGTGGTTATTGATTTCTCTATATGCTTTTTATTTGTAATAACTGCGATCTCTCAGCTCATTTGCTTCAGCAAGAGGCTGCACTGGAGAGTGGACTTTGTCACATGTGAGCCACCCACATCAACAGGATGGGAACTCATGTGGAGTGCATGTCATAATGGTACTGAAAACTATAGCTTTAACCTATATAAGTAATGTTTACATTTTTGTCTATTCAGTTTTTAAAGCCTTAGAGGCAGGATGGTAAAATCTCAATTTTTGTTGTAGATTGAACCATTTCAGCAGTAATGCTTTGGCTTTGGTTGCTCTATTTTTTTTTTCTCGGGGGGTGTAAAAAAAACCCCATTTCTTTGTTAATCTAATTCTTTTTGTTCTTTTTTTTTTTCTTCTTCGTCAATTATTAGTTTCCCCAATCTCTCATTGACGGTAAAACACAAGTGGAGGAGTACAACACTGAAATCACAAAGCTCAGGTCCCGACTTTGCCACTACTTATTTTCCTCAATAGGTAAAGATAAAATTAGCCGCCTTCTTTTTCTCTAACATTGGAAAATGTAACTTGTACTTAAACAAATTATATTTTGCAGAACGAACTAGGAAGTGCAGTCAGTGCTGGTGTGTGATTGCAGCCAAAGACCGGGTACACTATGACATGTCCTTAGCCATATAGATTGTTTATATAATGGACTTTGTTCATTTGTTTTTTGTTTGTTTATTTCTTCTTCTTTTTTTTTTTTTAATTCACAGGTGCAGTGCCAGAAATGTGGTGCATACAAGCACATGCGTTGTTCAAAGTCTGTTTGTGGCATCTGTATCTTCTGTGAGAGTAAGTCACAATATACAGTTGTGGTCAAAAGTTTACATACACTTGTAAAGAATAGAATATAATGGCTCTACCGAGTGTCCCGTTATTTCTAAAACTCTGATTTTTCTCTGATAGAGTGATTGGAACAGATACTTCTTTGTCACAAAAAACATTCATGAAGTTTGGTTCTTTAATGACTTTATTATGGGTTAACAGAAAAAAGTGATCACATCTGCTGGGTCAAAAATATACATACAGCAGTGCTAATATTTGGTTACATGTCCCTTAGCCATTTTCACTTCAATTAGGCGCTTTTGGTAGCCATCCACAAGCTTCTGGTTGAATCTTTGACCACTCCTCTTGACAGAATTGGTGCAGTTCAGTCAAATTTGATGGCTTTCTGACATGGACTTGTTTCTTCAGCATTGTCCACATGTTTTCAATGGGGTTTAAGTCAGGACTTTGGGAAGGCCATTCTAAAACCCTTATTCTAGCCTGATTTAGCCATTCCTTTACCACTTTTGATGTGTGTTTGGGGTCATTGTCCTGTTGGAACACCCAACTGCGCCCAAGACCCAACCTTCGTGCTGATGATTTTAGGTTATGTTGAAGAATGTGAAGGTAATCCTCCTTCTTCATTATCCCATTTACTCTCTGTAAATCACCAGTTCCATTGGCAGCAAAACAGCCCCACAGCATAATACTCCCACCACCATGCTTGATTGTAGGCACGGTGTTCTTGGGGTTGAAGGCCTCACCTTTTCTCCTCCAAACATATTGCTGGGCATTGTGGCCAAAAAGCTCGATTTTTGTTTTGTCTGACCACAGAACTTTCCTCCAGAAGGTCTTATCTTTGTCCATGTGATCAGCAGCAAACTTCAGTTGAGCCTTAAGGTGCCGCTTTTGGAGCAAGGGCTTCCTTCTTGCACAGCAGCCTCTCAGTCCATGGAGATGCAAAACACGTTTGACTGTGGACAATGACACCTGTGTTTCAGCAGCTTCTAATTCTTGGCACATCTGCTTTTTGGTGATTCTTGGTTGACTCTTCACCCTCCTGACCAATTTTCTCTCAGCAGCAGCTTGCGTTTTCTTCCTGATCTTGGCAGTGATGAAACAGTGCCATGCACGTTATACTTACAAACGATTGTTTGCACTGTTGCTCTTGGGACATGCAGCTGCTTTGAAATGGCCCCAAGTGACTTTCCTGACTTGTTCAAGTCAAAAATTCTCTTTTTCAGATCCATGCTGAGCTACTTTGACTTTTCCATTGTAGCGTTTGTGGGCGTTTGTATCCAATGAGCCCTATTTAATTGGCCTAAGAGAAGTCACCAACTGTAGTCACTCATAATCACTCGCAAGAAGTGAAGAGGCCATGCTATGAAGCTCAGTTCACTGACAACTTTCTAAGTCACCAAAATTGCTAATTCATGTTGCTGTATGTATATTTTTGACCCAGCAAATGTGATCACTTTTTTATGTTAACCCATAATAAAGTCATTAAAGAACCAAACTTCATGAATGTTTTTTGTGACAAAGAAGTATCTGTTCCAATCACTCTATCAGAGAAAAATCAGAGTTTTAGAAATAACGGGACACTCGGTAGAGCCATTATATTCTATTCTTTACAAGTGTATGTAAACTTTTGACCACAACTGTAACTAAACAATGTCCAAAAATGTTTAAAGTGAAAATTTTTTTCGTAATTTTGCCTTTGCACACCAGGACTGTGTAATTAAAGTGGACGTTTCAAGATCCAGTTTTTACACAAAACTATTTTAGACATAACTGTGTCGTATTGTGGGGATTTCTCTTCACAATTAAATTGATATAGTGCTGTTTATATCATTCTTCTTTATGTAACAGCACAGTGCAGCACAGCAGAGGGAAAGGAGTTGTGCAGCATAGTAGGTGGCTATACAGGAGGAGCAATAGAAGTAGCCAGTGAAGAATGTCATCAGGGAAAGCATCAGGCAGCGAATGACAAAGGAAAAGTTCCTAAGGGAGAGGACATCTGCAGCAAACCGACAAGTAACAGTGAGATAGGAAGACTGACAGTCAGAGATGAAGGTACACAGACTGAAAGAGATGAAGGTACACAGACTGAAGACAAAGAAAAAGAAGCAGAAGTATACGGCACAAGTCTGAGTACAGATAATGCTGCTGCTGCTGATGTTGACAGGATCGATGCAGATACAGAATTCCAAACTGATTCAGAAGGAACTAGTACAGTTTACAGAGTGCATGGTCGCTTATCTGTACCAAGCTCAAAAAAGAAAACCTACACAATAACAGAAGACGAGATCAAGCGCAGAATCAACGCAGAGAACATGTCAGTTCATGTTTTCAGAGGTTTGATTGGGGTAGGTATACATTTCGTGATTTTGATGTCACCTGAAATAAATCCGGGTTACTCGTATCAATGAAGTGACAATGTGGCTGGAAATTGTGCATTTGCTGCAACATATACACAATTACACCATGTAAACAAAAGCATTTAACTTTGTGCGTGTGTGTGTGTCTCTCTCTGCTCTTTTGGTGTTTGCACTTTTTCTTTTTTAGGTCCGTAAAGCCAAACTGCCCGCAATGATTCTTGACAGGCCTAAGAAGGCCAAAACTAAAGTAACAGTGTTTAGTGTTCTGAGTGAAGAGGAGGCTGGGGAGCTAGCCCTCGGGTTTGCCGGAAGATTGGCCTGTGATGTCACAACAGACATGGTCTGTAAAGGCATCGACCATTCAAGTGCTGATATGACAAAGTAAGTTAGTAAAACAATATGAAAGTTGTATCTTTTTTGGTATTATTTGTCATTTCCCCGTATTTGGGTTATTGGTGTAACATTGTTAATCTTACTTTCTAATAACAGACAGACTCTTCTCAAAATCCAACACAACCTTAAACATGAGCTGACTGATTCCTCAACCTTCAGTTTGCTGACACACACCTTTGGCCCCGCTGCACTGGATTCTGTCATTTCATTCCTGTGTGAAAAACTTGATCTTGTCTCTTAAATAATGAAACCTTTTGTGACTTTTGTTTGTTCTGTAAATCAGAATCTTGAAAATTGTTCATTGTTGTTCTAAGTTTGTGTTAACTATTTGGCAAAAATGATTGGTTCCTAATCCAAACAGGATAATGACTGTTCTAACACATATCTTAAAAATTCTACAAAGAAAGAAAATTATCACATATGTTTCAATATGAATGTATTTGTGTCACACTTGGTTTGTAGTAGCTTTCCTGTTTTATTTTGAGTTTTGGTATGTTTACACTGTTGTCATTTTTATTTCCCGTGTGTTCGTCTTCCCTTATTAGTTTTACTGTATTTAATTAGTCTGATTTAATAACTTATAATTATTTACTTTCCAGTGTGTATATAAGCTCCTTGTTTGGATTATTGTTTGTTTGAGTTCTGCCTGTCTTTTCTATTAAAGATTTGGACTTTTGGACTATTATAGTCCATAACTCCATGGACTCATAACTCCAACAGTTTTATCGCCGATCTCCGACTCATCCCAGAGATCTCCAGAACACCGGAGGCTGCCCACTCTCCCTGGCCAGGCGGAAGTGCACGCAGACGGCGCCGGGATCGTAAACAAAGGCGAGGTAGGCGCGGAGGGCTACGGGCTACGGGCTACGGGCTAAGCTAAAGCTAACACCACACCGGCTGCCTTTACCCAGAATTTTCCTCACCAATGTCCGTTCTCTGGCAAACAAAATGGATGAGATACGGCTCTCCATCACTAACAACAGACGGATTATGGACTCAAATGTCATGTTTTTTCACCGAAACATGGTTGAACAACAGCTGCCCGGACAATGCTATCGAGTTAGCAGGACGCCACACACACCGAGCCGACAGGCTAGCAGATGACTCCGGCAAGACCAGAGGTGGAGGTTTGTGCATTTATATTAACAATGCTTGGTGCATGAACTCCACTACTACTGAGAGTCACTGCTCACCTAATGCGGAGTTTTTAATGGTCAAATGCAGACCTTATTACCTCCCCAGAGAACTCACTTCTATCATACTCACTGCCGTGTATATCCCCCCCAACGCTAATGCTAGGTTGGCCATGAAAGAACTTTCTGCAGCCATTAACAAACACCATGAAAGAACTTTCTGCAGCCATTAACAAACACCAGAATAAACACCCCGAGGCTGCTTTTATTGTTGCTGGCGACTTCAACCACACCAACTTAAAGACAGTCCTCCCCAGATTCCACCAACATGTCTCCTGCCACACCAGAGGAGACAAGACTTTAGACCATGTGTATTCCAACCTGGCTGGAGCCTACAAAGCCACACCCCTCCCCCACATTGGACAATCAGACCATCTCTCCCTGTTCCTCACACCTCGGTATTCACCACTCATCCAACGTGTGAAACCTGCTGTGAGGACAATTAAAGTGTGGCCAGAGGGGACAGACGCAGTGCTCCAGGACAGATTTAAAAACACAGACTGGAATATGTTCACCCACACAGACCTGGACCAGTACGCCTCATCTGTATTGGATTACATCTCCGAAACCACAGACAGTGTCACCACCCAGAAACGGATCACCATGTACCCCAACCAGAAGCCTTGGATGAACCGGGATGTTCGTCTCCTCCTGAAGGCCCGCAACACCGCCTTTAGGTCAGGAGATGCACACGCCTACAGTACAGCCAGGGCTAATCTAAAGAAGGGCATCAAAAAAGCCAAACACCATTACAAAAAGAAGGTAGAAGAACACTTCTCCAACTCCAACCCCCGACGCATGTGGCAAGGACTCCAGATCATCACAGACTACAGGACCACCAAACCCTCCCCCGCATCCTCTGATGTCTCCTTCCTCAACAAGCTCAACAACTTTTATGCTCGCTTTGAGCGAGGGAACCCCACAACCACAACCAAAGCAGACGTGACGCCAGACCACCAACCTCTGACTCTCTCCCCCACCAATGTAGGAGCGGTGCTGAGCAGGATCAATGTCCACAAGGCTGCAGGTCCTGATGGCATCCCCGAGCGTGTTCTCAGAGCGTGTTCTGGGGAGCTTGCAGGAGTGCTCACAGACATATTCAACCTGTCCTTGGCCCACGCTGTGGTACCGGCCTGCTTCAAATCCACCTCCATCGTCCCGATACCCAAAAACTCCAACCCATCTTGCCTCAATGACTACCGCCCAGTAGCACTCACCCCCATCATCACTAAGTGCTTAGAGCGACTGGTCCTAGCACACTTCAAATCCTGTCTCCCCCCCACCCTGGACCCCCACCAATTCGCATACCGCCAGAACAGGAGCACAGAGGATGCAGTCTCCATCGCACTGCACTCTGTCCTCTCACACCTGGACAACAACAACACCTACGCCAGAATGCTGTTTATAGACTTCAGTTCAGCATTCAATACAATCCACCCCTCACAACTCATCAGGAAACTGACAGACCTGGGCATCAGTTCCCTCATCTGCAAATGGTTACTGGACTTCCTGACCAACCGCCCCCAACATGTCCGGCTGGATAACCACTGCTCATCTACCATCACAATGAACACCGGTGTACCACAAGGCTGTGTGATGAGCCCTTTCCTCTACTCCCTCTTCACCCACGACTGCAGACCTGCTGATGGTTCCAACACCATCATTAAGTTTGCAGATGACACCACGGTGATTGGCCTCATCAGTGACAACGATGAGGCCGCCTACAGGGAGGAGGTGGATCGTCTGGCTGAGTGGTGCGACACAAACAACCTGCTGCTTAACACCGAGAAGACCAAGGAGCTCATCGTGGACTACAGGAGGAATGCTGACCCACATCCACCCATCCACATTAAGGGGATGGCTGTGGAGCGTGTGAGCAGCTTCAAGTTCCTGGGAGTCCACATCTCTGAGGATCTCATCTGGACGACCAACTGCTCCAAGCTGGTCAAGAAGGCTCACCAGCGCCTCTTCTTCTTGAGGACTCTGAGGAAGAACCACCTGTCCTCAGACATCCTGGTGAACTTCTATCGTTGCACCATCGAGAGCATCCTGACCAACTGTATAACAGTCTGGTACGGGAACTGCTCTGCCTCGGACTGGAAGGCGTTGCAGAGGGTCGTGAAAACTGCCCAGCGCATCGCCGGAGCACCACTTCCTGCCATAAAAGACATCTACAGGAAGCGGTGTATGAAAAGGACTGGGAAAATCATCAAAGACCCCAGTCACCCATCACATGGACTCTTCACCCTCCTGCCCTCTGGGAGGCGCTACAGGAGCCTCCGGACTAAGACCACCAGGTACCGGAACAGCTTCTTCCCCACAGCTGTCAGACTCCTGAACTCTGCCTCCTGACATCTGACCCACGTTAAAACATGGACTGAACATACACACACCCACAATGGACAACTGTACCCTCAAACACACAATAATAACATGGACTGAACCACCACTCACAACCACCAGCACTTTATATAGCCTCTGTAGAATTATCCACATATCTCACTTATCTTAACTGCACTACTGTATAGCTCTGTAATAATCATTCTGTACATACGATAATTTTTAACCCTACAACTGTTTACAACTTGCACAGTTCCCATTTCTGTATAGCTGTATATCTCAGATTCTGTAAAGTTATTTATTTCATATTCTGTATAGTTTTTCATATTTATATCCTGTTCATAGCCTGTACATAGCTTGTACTCACTACAGCCTGTACATACTTATAGTTATAGAATATTCACAACATACTTCATACCGTGTACATTATAACATTCCATAATAGACCCACTTCTGTAATATATTTACATATCTATATTATTGCTAATATTTATTGTAATATATCTATATCACTAAAGCACTTCTGGATGGATGCAAACTGCATTTCGTTGCCCTGTACCTGTGCATGTGCAATGACAATAAAGTTGAATTCTATTCTATTCTATTCTATTCTATTCTATTAGTGGACCTCGTAGGTTTTTATTCTGTGCAATTGGTAATTGACTGGGTTTAATTTAGTGGCCTGGAAAACAGGCCGGAGGGGTCTGGTCATTTTAACCCCCTAAGACCCGAAATCTTCCATGGCATGCATTTTTAATTTCTCTTTGATATTTGGGCCGATTGGAACCTGATGAATGTAAAAAGAAAGAATTACCAGATTTTTTTTTTTTTTTACCTAATTTTTGTTTCTGAGAAAAATGAGAGCCACATATGAGGACATTAATTTGAAATTTCGATAGAACAGTTGCAGTATAATGTCTTCGTAACTGTAACTCAGGCACTTGTTGATCAAGATTTAGTATTTTGGTCTAAATAACCCAAAATCTGATGTCCACATATGTGGATGCCAGGCTGGAGTAAAGTGTTAGAGCTATTTATACCTATGTAAACTTTTATACACTGGTTTATACCTGTCTTGTTTCAGAAAGGTTTAAAAGGGTAATGTCCACAGTTTATTTGTTTGTTTATTTGTTTTAATTCAACATATTTTATTAAAGTAATTGAGCTTGAACACAGAAAAAACTGAATCAAATAATCATAAAATCAAATCACTTGCACTATACTGAAGTCTAATCTACTCTGAGCTAATGCCGGTTTCCAACACTAATGATCGGGTGAAGGAGAGAGATGAGGGTGTGCACGGCCACTGGTGCTCTTATCCCTGTTCTGTGTGATACAATCCAACAGGAAAGCAGTCAAACCCTTGGACATTAGCCAAGTTAACGTTCACAAATATATACACACAGAGGAACTCTGAGCCCCAATGTCAGCATTAGCACAAACATGCCACTTCATACCAAATCTCAGTGTGAGGTCAGGTGTTAGTCTCATTCCATTATTCTGGCTATATTTTCTTACTCATCATTACTATTAAACTTATACTTAAGACTAACTATTAACAAAATCACACCCCAATAACTCATTTATTACACTTTGTATTTAATCATAAAAAGGCTGGATGTTGAAACCTTTTACTTCTATTTTGTATGAGCCGGGGGTTCTCAACAGCTGATACTCTATGTCCAAAAAGTGACAGGTATCGTTTTATGGAGCAAAAAACTTAAGAGCGCATATTTTATAAATAATACCAACAATTACAAATGCAGACCTTTAATAGTAATAAGTAATCCTTTATTTATAATGCATAGCAATATAAAAATAGTAACATATGAAAATATTACAATGGGCACAGATGAATTTGTATCAAAAACAGCAACCAAGCCAAAGTAATGAATAACACACATAAATAACAACTGCTTGAGAGAGCAAACAATTTCTTTTCATCTGTTCCTTGGCAGAAAGTTAAGACAGCTATTCAGCTTTAGGTTTCAATAAACAGAAGTAATGGATGCAGTCCCTTTGAAATGTCACACAAAAGTCTACTTGTGCATATACTTAGCTTTAACTCTTCTCTTTTTTGTTTTGTATTCCAAAAGGTTTTCATTTTCTCCAGAGGATGTCTCTCTTTCAGTGGTTATCGACTGTTCACATTCATTTTGTTAGGGTTGGAATGTCGATGCTGGCCGAACGTTTCTTGCTAGAATGCAATGGCCTAATTTTGCGTGCATTATCTGTCGTCTTTATTTCGTACTGGCATATACTTTTGCCTACTTCTTGTTTTGTTTTTAAGACATTTGTATGCAGTTCATCTATCATTGCAGTAATGCCCTCTGGAATGAATGCCCACTGTTTAACTGTGTCTAAAACAGCATTTAGTTTTCCAACCGCATCTTCTGTGCATTTTTTGTCTGTGCTTTCAACTACAGGAGTGTCATTCAAAGTTGATAGAGGACTTTTCAGAGAGTTTTTCATTTGTTTAAAATGGCTACAAGCCACCTTCAGGCAAGCACATGTGTTATAGTGAGAGAACGTACAACAAGTGCACTGAAGTGTTTCAGCCGATGCAAAAAACCACAGCTTTCCAAACAAACTTGGCATTTTTATCACTTTCAAGTCCTCACAGTGTACAAAGTAATGCCTTTCTTTCACTGCAATTCTTGCCAAGGTAGAAATGTTTGTTTCCATGTTTGGATAGATGTCATTGTCAACCTCTGCTAATTTTGCAAGTAACACTAGATGCTTGCAAAGAAGTCCTCGTAAGCCATATGTACAGTTGCAGTAGGACTCAACAGGGCAGACATCATACACTATGTCTTCTCTTGACTCAGATGGGACTTGATATGCATTAACTCCATGGCTGTTCTTGACTGTAATTTTAAGAGCCCAACCACTTTCCATCAGTCTTCAAGCAGAGTCTGAAACTTGAGACAAGGTGTCAGCAAACCTTTTTTTCATGCGGCCCACATCTTGCAGGGTTTTTATGACTGAGAAGTAGTCGTCGGCCTTCCCTAGGAGCACTTCAATCAGATCATCCAGACGCTTATTCTTGTAGCCAGATAAAAACTGGTATTTCAGGCGGTGGAAAAATCTGAAAAACAGTTATTTGAAATGATTAGTAACTGTAATTGAAGGAATTTAAAGTTTAAATCAAGACTGTATTATTTTTTTAAAAATTGGAATACCTATTGCACAGGTCTTTTATAAAGGAATGCTCTGTGCCGGTTTAGCTGATTTAGGCAAATCCACCTACTCTGTTTTTTGTTGTGATAACATAAAAAAACGCTGCTAGAATTTAAAGGATTTGCCTAAAACCTGTTCTGGCAATGACATGACGAACCTACTCAGTTTAGCCTCTTGGATTAATTCATAATATCTTTTTTTCAGCTATGTGCCAATTGTGAGGAGGGAACCTGTGACCACCAGGACTGTCAGGAGGTGGTCAGAGGAGGCAATAGCGGAACTACAGGGCTGTTTCGAGGTGACCGACTGGGAAACACTCTGTGAGCCTCACGCCGAGGACATCAATGGGCTTACTGAGTGTATCACAGGCTACATAACTTTCTGCACCGACTCCATTGTTCCAGCTCAGACTGTTCATTGTTACCCAAATAACAAGCCGTGGGTGACTAAGGACATCAAAGCCCTCCTCAACAACAAGAAGAGGGCTTTCAGAGGGGGCAACAAAGAGGAGGTGAGGAAGGTCCAGGTGTTACTAAAGGACAAGATCAGAGAGGCTAAGGACAATTACAGGAGGAAGCTGGAGTGGAAACTCCAGCAGAACAGCATGAGAGAGGTGTGGAGGGGCATGAAGACCATCACTGGATTCAGGCCAACCAACAGCAGGGGAGCTGAGGGAGGTGAGAATAGAGCCAATGAGTTGAATCTGTTTTTCAATAGATTCGACACCACAGTGTCTGCTCCCACCCCCACAACCTCACCTGCAGTCAGCCTGGAATCCAGAGCCACACCACTGTGCCAGCCTCTCTCTTCACATGTTGCCTCCTGTGAGAGTCCTGACACCCCTCCCCCACCCATCACCTTCACTCAATACCAGGTTGAGATGCAAATGAGGAGACTTCACTCAGGCAAGTCTGCTGGACCAGACGGAGTGAGTCCCCTTGTCCTCAAGACCTGTGCCCCCCAGCTGTGTGGAGTCTTTCATAAACTGTTTATGCTGAGTCTGAGTCTGCAGAGGGTCCCGGTGATGTGGAAGACATCATGCCTCGTCCCTGTACCAAAGACGCCTCGTCCCAGTGGCCCCCAGGATTACAGGCCCGTGGCACTGACCTCCCACATCATGAAGACCCTGGAAAGGCTCATCCTGGACCAGCTGCGACCCATAGTAAGACCACATCTGGATCCCCTTCAGTTCGCTTATCAGCCTCGTCTCGGAACAGAGGATGCCATCATCTACCTGCTCAATCGTGTCTACACCCATCTGGACCAGCCGGCGAGCACTGTGAGGGTCATGTTTTTTGACTTTTCTAGTGCTTTCAACACCATCAGGCCGACCCTCCTGGGTGATAAGTTAGCAGCGATGCAGGTGGATGCTTCTCTGGTGTCCTGGATTGTTGATTACCTGACAGGAAGACCACAATATGTACGTCTCCCACAGTGTGTGTCTGACAAGGTGATTAGCAACACAGGGGCACCACAGGGGACTGTCCTCTCCCCCTTCCTCTTCACCCTCTACACCACAGACTTCAGCCACTGCACAGAGACCTGCCATCTTCAGAAGTTTTCTGATGACTCTGCGGTGGTTGGATGCATCAGCAGGGATGATGAGACAGAGTACCGGGCTGTGGTCGACTCCTTTGTCACGTGGTGTGAGCAGAATCATCTGCAGCTCAACGTGGCAAAGACCAAGGAACTGATCGTGGACTTCAGGAAGACCAGGAAACACTTGACCCCTGTTTCAATCCAGGGGGTCAGTGTTGACATTGTGGAGGACTATAAATACCTTGGAGTACACATTGACAATAAACTGGACTGGGCTAAAAACACCACAGCACTTTACAGGAAGGGCCAGAGTCGTCTCTATTTTTTGAGGCGACTGAGGTCCTTCAACATCTGCCAGAAAATGCTGAGGATTTTCTATGAGTCTGTTGTGGCCAGTGCGATCCTCTATGCTGTTGCATGCTGGGGGAGCAGGCTGAGGGTCGCAGATGCCAACAGACTTAATAAACTGATCCGTAAGGCCAGCAATGTTGTGGGGATGGAGCTGGACTCCCTCAAGGTGGTGTCGGAGAGGCGGATGCTGTCCAAGATAAAGACAATGTTGGATAACACCTCCCACCCACTCCATGACATGTTGGTCAGCCACAGGAGCTCGTTCAGTGAGAGACTGAGATTACCGAAAAGCACCACTGAACGACACAGGAAATCATTCCTGCCTGTGGCCATCTCCCTGTACAACGCATCCACTTAACACACTGTTTGCTGCTACAGCTACACATGTTTCTTTTCCAAATATTTATTTATAAGCGACTTATGTATGTATGTATGTATATATATGTATATATTGTACTATTCTTAGTTAGCGTATTGTCTGTCTTGTCTTAATGTTGGTTTAAAATGGAGCACTGTAACAAAAAATAATTTCCCCCAGGGATCAATAAAGTATTCTGATTCTGATTCTGATTATAATGTCCATGAAGGGTTAATGAGTTCAATTTTTCTAACACAACACTGAATGGGTCCTCCTGGCATTGTGACACATGCACACAAAGTTGTGTATCTTTTCCAGTTCTTTTTTTTTCGTCATTCAGAACACTTCTTCTAATTATATCGTCCATTTCTGGTGGAAAAATAACGAAGGTTTAATTAGTCAATATTCATTAATTCATTTTAACTTGTTTTGGGGTTTTTTGCAATACAATGTAAATATTAAATAAAATATTAAAAATATATTGTAACGGTGGACCCAAGAAATACCAGCCGGAGCGACTTTGACAATGCAGAACTTTTTATTAAACTCGGGGTTGTACGTGGACACATATACTCCCGCGCTCTCTTTCTCTGCTGTCACGTCCGTCTCCTCTCCGTCTGTCACTGCCAACATATAAAGAGACACAATCACTGTCAGATCCCAGCACACCTGTTCACCCCGCCCCTGCGCCGCCCCGGGAGCTCACTGCGTCACCCCTCCTCTGCAGCTGGCCAAGGACCACACCCACGCCACGCCACATATATATATATATATATATATATATATATATATATATATATATATATATATATATATATATATATATATATATATATATATATATATATATATATATATATATATATATATATATATAAGCTCCCAGGCCTCTGGTAGAGGACCCGAGCTTGAAGGATAAACCGCCCGCAGGGGCGTGCTGGGTGTTTTTATATATATATATATATATATATATATATATATATATATATATATATATATATATATATACAGTGGGGCAAAAAAGTATTTAGTCAGCCACCGATTGTGCAAGTTCCCCCACCTAAAATGATGACAGAGGTCAGTAATTTGCACCAGAGGTACACTTCAACTGTGAGAGACAGAATGTGAAAAAAAAATCCATGAATCCACATGGTAGGATTTGTAAAGAATTTATTCGTAAATCAGGGTGGAAAATAAGTATTTGGTCAATAACAAAAATACAACTCAATACTTTGTAACATAACCTTTGTTGGCAATAACAGAGGTCAAACGTTTACTATAGGTCTTTACCAGGTTTGCACACACAGTAGCTGGTATTTTGGCCCATTCCTCCATGCAGATCTTCTCGAGAGCAGTGATGTTTTGGGGCTGTCGCCGAGCAACACGGACTTTCAACTCCCGCCACAGATTTTCTATGGGGTTGAGGTCTGGAGACTGGCTAGGCCACTCCAGGACTTTCAAATGCTTCTTACGGAGCCACTCCTTTGTTGCCCGGGCGGTGTGTTTTGGATCATTGTCATGTTGGAAGACCCAGCCTCGTTTCATCTTCAAAGTTCTCACTGATGGAAGGAGGTTTTGGCTCAAAATCTCACGATACATGGCCCCATTCATTCTGTCCTTAACACGGATCAGTCGTCCTGTCCCCTTGGCAGAAAAACAGCCCCATAGCATGATGTTTCCACCCCCATGCTTCACAGTAGGTATGGTGTTCTTGGGATGCTACTCAGTATTCTTCTTCCTCCAAACACGACGAGTTGAGTTTATACCAAAAAGTTCTACTTTGGTTTCATCTGACCACATGACATTCTCCCAATCCTCTGCTGTATCATCCATGTGCTCTCTGGCAAACTTCAGACGGGCCTGGACATGCACTGGCACTGCGGGATTTGATTCCCTGCCGTTGTAGTGTGTTACTGATGGTGACCTTTGTTACTTTGGTCCCAGCTCTCTGCAGGTCATTCACCAGGTCCCCCCGTGTGGTTCTGGGATCTTTGCTCACCGTTCTCATGATCATTTTGACCCCACGGGATGAGATCTTGCGTGGAGCCCCAGATCGAGGGAGATTATCAGTGGTCTTGTATGTCTTCCATTTTCTGATGATTGCTCCCACAGTTGATTTTTTCACACCAAGCTGCTTGCCTATTGTAGATTCACTCTTCCCAGTCTGGTGCAGGTCTACAATACTTTTCCTGGTGTCCTTCGAAAGCTCTTTGGTCTTGGCCATGGCGGAGTTTGGAGTCTGACTGTTTGAGGCTGTGGACAGGTGTCTTTTATACTGATGATGATGAGTTCAAACAGGTGCCATTCATACAGGTAACGAGTGGGGGACAGAAAAGCTTCTTACAGAAGACGTTACAGGTCTGTGAGAGCCAGAGATTTTCCTTGTTTGAGGTGACCAAATACTTATTTTCCACCCTAATTTACGAATAAATTCTTTACAAATCCTACCATGTGGATTCATGGATTTTTTTTTCACATTCTGTCTCTCACAGTTGAAGTGTATCTCTGGTGCAAATTACTGACCTCTGTCATCATTTTAAGTGGGGGAACTTGCACAATCGGTGGCTGACTAAATACTTTTTTGCCCCACTGTATATATATATAATATAAAACAAACAGGGGCTAAAAGAAGCTAAACTTTCATATGGTATGTCTCTGGCAACTTCTACATGATGTCCCAGGGACAACATTTACGCAATGTCCCAGGGACAACATTTACGCGATGTCCCAGGGACAACATTTACGCGATGTCCCTGGGACAACATTTACGCGATGTCCCAGGACAAATTTGTAAATTTCTGGATTACTGTTAATCTCCATAGAATCAAGAACTCATGTCCAGTTTCACAGCTATGGACCAGTTAATTATGTTTCCAGGTGATAGTTTGATTCATAGATTCAGCACACAACCATAAGTCTAGGCCTTTTAGTCCAGATTCTCTTCACTTATGTTTGTAAAATGATCAGGGAAGCTACTGCAATTTTGCCTGACATTGTTATGACAGCTTTATTCACCTGTACATTTATTATATATCATAATATATTGACGGGGGAGGTATATTCACCTGTACTTTCATAATAAATCATAATACATTGACACGCAATTCTCTGTCTGGTTCGCAAGTAGCCTATCACTAGCAAACAAACAGCTATCCATTTCAAGGAAAACATGTATTATGCTTACCGTTTATTAAAGAAAAGTATCTTGAGAGGAATTGAAATTGCTGGATTGGACGACAAAAGGTTGAAATTGCTGGATCGGCGGACAAAAGGCGATTTCTCGAAGAACATTTCTTTTTGTAAGGCGGGTATTTTTCGAAGTCGCAAAAGTATGACGTCACAAGAAGGTGATTGGTTACTTGTAATGTGGACCCTGGAACAACATTTATGGTGATGGCAGCTACATTGTAGCCACAGCCACCCTGGGGCGCACTGACAGAGGCGAGGCTGCCAGACACTGGCGCCACCGGGCCCTCTGACCACCACCAGTAGGCAACGGGTGAAGTGTCTCGCCCAAGGACACAACAGCCGAGACTGTCCGAGCCGGGACTCGAACCGGCAACCTTCTGATTACAAGACGAACTCCCAACTCTTGAGCCACGATTGCCCCATTTGACATATGTGAAACATGTCAAATGTATCCCTCATGAGTGATATCACAAACAACAAACAACAAACAACATTCCTGTCACAAGGTAGAAGCTGCAATCACTTTTTGGCAGTGATTTTTTACTTCTTATTCATTCATTTGACATTAAAATTACTTTTTTAAAGAGTAATCTGGCCAAGAGGACAGCAGAAATTACAATAAATATAATAATAGTTCTCTAAACATATTTTAAGTGTCCCAAAAGGACTGGGTTTGTTTTCATATAGTTACAATAACACAGAGTTATAAATATACTTGGAAACAATGGGTTGTTATTAAATTTGATATATAGCCTTTTGTAAATCATGTTCACTAAAGTCTATTTACCAATATAAGTAAAGACATTGGAAATCAGTTTTTGTCAGACGATCACTTTTTGACACAACACCGGAGGTAAAACAGGTATGATCCTTCATATCTGGAGTGGGAAGGTGCAGACATAAATTCAGACATCTCTGGATGTTTAAGAGTTTAGAATTTCTCTGGTTGATTGGCTTTAGTCAGATAATTCAGTAATCACTCAAGATTAGTTCCCTAGTACTCCTGAATTCAAAGAAATATGTGCTTTCCCACAGGTGAACTCAGGTGACATGAAAGAAGTAGTGGATGTCCTCCTCCTCTGGCACAATGGTAACTCAGAAAAGCTCCTTGGAGTAAGGAGATCTGGCTCAGAAGTGGTTCTTTCTAAGAACGTATATCTGTATTTATAAATGACATACTAAGGATGAGTAATGCTTAAAGAATGAGGAAAGTAAGCAGTGACCAATGACACGTTTAACAATCTGTCATTGTTATCCACTATTCTATGTTTGTTTATGAGTACAAGATGCTTTTTTCTATCAGGTAACCTAAAAAATGACTGACTGCACCTTTAAAAATACTAACTTAAATAAACCAAGATAACCCAGCAGTCCATAGGAAATAATTTATTTTAACTGCAAATGTAAAAGTAAACATAAATGAACCACAGAGGAAGTGACATGACTTTGAGGACAGATGTGATCGGGTGGAAAGTGCAGAAAGCTGACTGATGTCCATCTGTGGCTGCATTCAATGTTGACCTGTCCTGTATCAGGCATTCAGGATTTTCTTTGATGGCCATTTAGCTCTTATGGCATGAACTTGCTCAGTGCATTATTATTGGCTTTTCTACAGTCTGATATTTGTTTAATAATTGATCGATACAATGTATTAAATAAGTTGATAAATAAGATGTTAAAAACGTCATCATCATATCAAACATGATCGATTTGGAGCGAGTTTGTTTGGCACATGCTGACTGCATTCTAATTGTAACCAGAAGAGGAGACGAGAGCAGAGAATAAGAGTGCAGCAGTTTGGTGAAAGGAACAGGAAAGGTGAAGAAGAGGTGAGCATCCAAAAGACGAGCAAGAGGACAGTTTCAAAGCAGACATCACGGCACAATAATATGGAATCAGAACGATGCCACCTTGAAACGAAACCGAAAAAAATATTGAAACCGAAAAAAAATATTGTAACTGAAATAAATGTACTGAAAAATCTTGTATTGAAACCGAAAAAAAAATTGATAGTGAAAAACAATTAATTGAAACTAATTTTTTTGTTTTCGCTTACAATTTTATTTTATTTTTTCGGTTTCAAACCATTTTTCAGTTTCAATCTGCTGGCACTGTTTTGGCGTCCGGGGAGCGCTGGGGGGGGGGGGGGGGGGGGGTGTTTCCGGCCCGCATGTATTTGCATACATTATAGAGGCCACTAGTGCTGACCAAGCTGCCATCTTTCTCTCTTCCCATCTTTCAATGGCTGCTTCAATTTCAGCTTGAACCTCCAAACCGCAAGTAAGTAATCATTTTTTGTCATCTTTTCTTGCTGTCCCACTGGGCTGGATATTAGTTTAGTTTTTTTTAGCTACATCTGGTGAAGTTGTGGTAAAATGCTGGTATTAGCCTATTCGTCGTAGCAAGCTAGCCTGAAGCTAATATTTGCTAAATTTAGGGACACCCGTGTCTCTTCAGGAGTTGGAGGCCGGTGTTCTAGGAGCGGATCTCAGGATCTCAACAGGCAGTGTTGGGCAGTAACATAATACATGCACCGGCGTTACGTATTTAAAATACAAAATATGAGTAAATGTATCCGTTACAGTTACTGTTCAATAGGTGATATTGAGAATACAGTTAGTTTGTTGAAATAAATGGATTACATGGCGGTGTTTTCCTGTTTCATATGTTAGGCTATGGTCTCTCTATTTTTGGTAATTCCACCCCGGTGGAAACCCAAACAAAACACGCAATAAGAGCCTCTAAAAATTATTATGCAAACATTATTTAATATGAAGGCAATAGCAGAGTGTTACAGGCATCGCCCTAAACAATGTAGCCTCATGGGCAGTGCTGCAGGGAGAATGGACTGCCATACCCGTTATGTGTCTGTGAGCGAGGGAGGGAGAGAAAGGAAAAGTACGAGCTGTCACCGGGCAGAAACAGGAGCTGGAAGCATGTAAATATAATAATAACCACTAAAGCCAAAAAGAGTGCCTGACGAGCCCAGCTGTAAGTAAGCTGTTAAGACTCAACTGTACACCATGTTCATGTTTTCCTCCGAAACAATAAGCAGCCTTTCAACGCCTCTCTCTGTCTCTCGCTAGCAAAGTCGACCCAGACAACAAAGTAAAGCTAGTTTTCAGCTATGAGCCCGACACGAACCCGACGTATTAGCCAGAGGTCCCTTTACTACGGTTCGGAGCCGCTGACCTGTTTTATATACGCGCTGAATAGTTTTCTACACGAGATCGCTGCAGCCTTACCTAATGTCCACCTACTGTTACTCATTTATATTAAGATTTTAACATCTAGTTGGTGTTGGTATGGCGAGTAGCCTTCAGTAATAGTAATAAATCACACAGCAATAGCACATTCATGTAGTTGTAAAGTATTCAGAATACATTACTTCTATAATCTTTGGTGGAATACATTTTAAAATTAACCTTCCCAACACTGTCAACAGGTTAGCACCTCATACCACAGTGCATCAAAGCAGTCTCATGAGCGCTGGGAAGGAGGAGCCCAGAGCCCAAAACAGACAGTGCAGGAGATGACAAGGTTAGTAATTGTGTGGTGAAAATGATACTTTGTTATCTTGATTGGCAAAAGAAAAGTAAATACAAAATCTGCTTCTCACATTTAGGGCATTTCCAAGATTTTTTTTTTTCTAAACTTCAATTTCTTTCATTACAGCTGTCCTGTGCCAGAAGTTCTGTTGACCCACAGTGAGAGGCATCATTTCAGAAACACCAGGAAGACTGAAACTCGTCACCAGGATCAAGCAGGGCTCGTGATCTTCACCAGCAGCTCCCTCACAAGAAGGATAAACCCAGCATTTCATAAACACTGATGGAGACCTTTGCTTTGTGTAATATTAGAAGTACTCAGATAATCCTCAGAGGGTCTGGACTTTTACATAATATAATAGAATAGAATTCAACTTTATTGTCATTGCACATGCACAGGTACAGGGCAATGAAATGCAGTTTGCATCCATCCAGGAGTGCTTTAGTGATATAGCTATATTACAATATATATTAGCAATAATATAGATATGTAAGTATATTACAGAAATGGGTCTATTATGGTATGTTACAATGCACACGGTATGAAGTATGTTAAGAATATTCTATAACTATAAGTATGTACAAGCTGTAGTGAGTACAAACTATGTACAGGCTGTGAACAGGATATAAATATGAAAAACTATACAGAATATGAAATAAATAACTTTACAGAAATCTGAGATATACAGCTATACAGAAATGTGAACTATGCAAGTTATAAACAGTTGTAGGATTAAAAATTATCATATGTACAGAATGATTATTTACACAGAGCTATACAGTAGTGCAGGTAAGTAATAGCTATAGCTATAGACTATAGTAATAGCTTTAAGTCCTGTAGAAAGTTAAATATATGTTGTGCTCACTGGTTACTCTAGTCTATCCTCACCTCCTCCATCACCGTGTGGTACGCTGGAGCCACTATCAGGGACAAACAGAGACTGCAGCGTGTTGTGCGCTCTGCTGAGAAGGTGATTGGCTGCAGACTCCCATCTCTGCAGGACCTGTACACCTCCAGGACACTGCGGCGTGCAGCTCGGATCTCAGCTGACCCTTCTCACCCTGGACACAGTCTGTTTGACCTGCTCCCCTCAGGCAGGAGGCTCCGGTCCATTCGCACCAGAACCTCTCGCCATAAGAACAGTTTCTTCCCCTCTGCTGTTGGACACATGAACAATAACCGTATGACTGTTCCCACCACTAATACATGACCCTACGCTGTGTTCACTGCATCATTCCATGTTTGGCACTGATCACCACCTGCACTCATGTATATATCTATCTATCTACTTAGCACTTTTAATTCTTACTCTTACTCTGATTCTGAATTACTTTATTGCTGGCAGCAGCTGCCCCGCCCCCTCGCTCAGTCACTTAGTGCCTGAGCTCGGATCATACCAATATCAGGGGGGATTCACGCACAGTCGTAAATTCCCACGGTGTGCACTATGTCCTTCGAATATTGTGTGTACTTTTTGTTTTATACAGTTGTCAGCCAGGCATCTAACTATGAAAAAATTACACTCCAAAAGACCCCGGGCTTCTGACAAAACAACCCAGTAAGCCACCCCCACGCTCCTTCCCTGGTGTTAGTGTGACGCCCTGCATATTTAAAGGATTAGGATAAACTTCCGTTCTTACTGAATCTGTAACATTGCCTTGATCTGCCTACATCATTTTTTAAATAGTTTGCGTTGTTAAATGAGTTTTGTGTCACTGTGCACCAGTGTTGGTCAAGTTACTTGAAAAAAGTAATCAGTAACTAATTACTGATTACTTCCCCAAAAAAGTAATCCAGTCACTTTACTGATTACTTATTTTTAAAAGTAATTAATTACTTAGTTACTTAGTTACTTTTAAAAACACGATTTACAACCTGAATAGGTAAGAAAGCGATAGATCTTTCAGCCCAATTCTACTTTTTCTGCATAATCCATCATACAAAATGTAATCAAATGGAAAAGTCTCTTTTTAAAACTTGTTTTATCAGTTTTAATCTTTTAACTTTATGCATCAAGCAAAAATTTAATTATATGCAACATTCTCTGACTGGAAGAAATTTGTTTAATATTTAAACCTATTTTCTGCACATTCCAGCACATAAAATATATATTTTTTGTGTGTTTACACTCACTCTTTCAAATAGATGCAAGTAAAACACAGCAGAAAATAAATAAAATCAAATTTTTTGTTTACATAGAAAGTAAAGGAAAAATGTCTTTGAGGTCTTTCCAGTGTTTTCGAAATTGTGTTTTTCAGATACACATCAAAACTTCAAGGACCTAATCCTGGACTATTACGCCAATTTCAGGCTTAGGGTCACTTCTAGGGCAGTTACTTCAGACTGGCACCGACTCCAAAAAGGTATAATAACAGGCTGTACCATCTCAGTTACGCTCTTTGCCCTGGCAATGAACATGGTGGTAAAGGCTGTGGAGGTGGAGTGCAGAGGGCCGTTAACAAGGTCAGGTGTTCGTCAGCCCCCTATCAGAGCCTATATGGATGACCTCACCATTACAACATCATCAGTTCCCGGGTGTAGGTGGATCTTGCAAGGTCTTGAGAGACTCATCTCATGGGCAAGGATGAGTTTTAAACCTTCCAAGTCAAGATCGATGGTACTGAAGAAGGGCAAGGTGACGGACAAGTTCCGGTTCTCAATTTCAGGAACCATTATTCCATCCATAACGGAACAACCAGTTAAGAGCTTGGGGAAACTCTTTGACTCCAGCCTGAAAGACTCTACTGCTATCCAGAAGGCAAATGAGGAGCTGGGAGCGTGGCTTATTAAGGTGGATAAGTCCGGCTTGCCTGGAAGATTTAAAGCCTGGATCTACCAGCATTCCATCCTGCCCCGAATCCTGTGGCCCTTGCTTGTCTATACAGTTCCAATAACTACTGTGGAATCCCTTGAAAGAAAGATCAGTGGCTTTCTTCGTAAGTGGCTGGGACTTCCCCGCAGTCTCACCAGCGCTGCCTTGTATGGGACAAGCAACAGCGTGCAGTTACCCTTCAGTGGTCTCACAGAAGAGTTCAAGGTGGCTCGCACACGAGAAGCCCTACAGTACAGAGATTCTAAAGACTGCAAGGTGGCATCAGCAGGCATTGAGGTAAGGACAGGAAGAAAGTGGAAGGCTGAGAAGGCAGTTGAGGTGGCGGAGTCACGCCTAAGGCAGAAAACACTAATGGGGGTCTTAGCAACAGGGGGAGCAGGCTTGGGGTACATCCCAAAGGCCCAGGTCAGCAGGGCACAGGGAAAGGAGAGACACCAGCTACTCCAGGAAGAGGTCCGAGCAGGTGTGGAGGAGGAGCGAGTAAGCAGAGCTGTAGGCCTTAAGCGGCAGGGAGCATGGACAAGGTGGGAGAGCACCTTGCAGCGCAAGGTCACCTGGGCAAACATCATGCAGGCAGACTTCCACCGGATCCGATTCCTAGTGCAGGCAGTATACGACACTCTGCCAAGCCCAGCAAACCTCCATTTGTGGGGAAAGAGCGAGACACCTGCCTGTCCCCTGTGCTCTGGAAGAGGGACCCTAGAACACCTCCTTAGCAGCTGCCCAAGGGCCCTGGCCGATGGTCGGTATCGTTGGCGGCACGACCAGGTGCTCAGAGTAGTTGCTGAAAAGATTGCCTCAGCAATCAGCATCAGCAAGCATCATCATGCTCCGAGGAAGGCAATCTCTTTTATTAAGGCTGGAGAGAAACCCCAGGGGCGCCCACATTTGACAACTGGCCTTCTCAACACAGCCTCTGATTGGCAGCTACAGGCTGACCTGGGTAAACAACTAAAGTTTCCTCAGAACATTGCAGAAACATCACTCCGGCCAGACTTGATAATTATTTCTGAGGCCTCAAAACAGCTGATCATGCTGGAACTCACAGTGCCCTGGGAAGAGTGGATTGAGGAGGCTAATGAAAGGAAACGAGGAAAGTACCAGGAACTAGTGCAAGAGTGCAGGGGAAGGGGCTGGAAGACTTTCTATGAGCCCATAGAAGTGGGATGTAGGGGCTTTGCAGGACGATCACTCTGCAAAGTTCTAGGCCGGCTGGGCGTGGCTGGGGCAGCCAAGAAGAGGGCCATCCAGGCTGTGAGTGAAGCGGCAGAGAAAGCCACAAGGTGGCTGTGGATTAAGAGGGCTGATCCGTGGGTAGCTACTGGTACGCAAGTCGGGGCCTGATCACCCCCGGCTGGGTCGCCTGGGCGAGGGTGTATGATGTTGTGAGACCCGAAACACCTGATGACCCTAGGATACATCACTGAAGATGCGTACCAGTGCATCCAGGAGATGTGTCTTTATAGTAATAGATAGTATGATAAATAACACACTATTGTCAAAAAACAGTGAAAGAATTCCAGATCACAAGTTTTTAGTTCAAATACAAGTAACAACCTTTGACTTTAATCAGGTTTTATTTAATTGTGTCAGAGAAAACATGTGGTCTTCATGTAGCTGAGTACATTCAGTGTTTAAAACAGAAGTTGTGCAGGTCTGAGATCAGCAGTTTTCTGAAACACCAAACTGAGGTACTGTTAATGCTGATGTATAGTGACACAGTTACAGGGGTGATTAATCCTTTTGACTTTTTGTCTTTAAATTTATCAATAAAACAGCTGCAGCTTTCACTGACAGCACATGTGGTACTTTAACCTTTGTACTGTTTTCTTCAGTTAATTTTGGAGTTACTACAAAGATAAATATAGGATGATCTGTGTGCTGTCACTGGGTGGTGCTGAGGTCTGAATCTGAGGACAGCTCCTGTAATCACAAACAGAACAGAATCATCACAAACTGAAATATCAAGTTTATCTCTCAAATCAGAAATAGAGCTGATCCTTCTCAGTCCTCACACTCGGGATCTGAAGTTGTTCAGTCCTACAGTTCTGCCGACAGCTGTTTATTTTTTTTATTTGTTTTAAAGGCCTTACTAACACATTTTCTAATATCATGTTTACCTTTGAGTTGTTGATGCTTTATAAATGGACATCTGCAAAGATGAGATGATGGAGCAGGTTTCAGTCGAGGTTCAGTCTGCTGCTGCATCCTGGTCACAACATACAGAGGTGTTATCAGCTCAGTATTGAACAAGAAATATTAACGTTTCAAATTATTTGTCCTAAAGGATGCAAGCTGTACAGAGTACTGAACATGTGACTTTGTGAACATAATTCATTAAAAATAATTTGGACAGTTTTTTAACCTGAATATTTGTAACAAACTCAGTAAAAAAAAAAGCTAAAAAAATAATCAGGGGAAAAATGTAACATTTTAACTTAAGCTGACAAGCGGAAGTAGTTGGTTTCAGTACATAAGTATCGGGCTTTGCTATTTAATCCGTAGCTATTGACTAATGAGGGGAATTTAAAAGTTGGCGTTAATGTCCTTCCACATGTGGAAAGCGACAGAAAACATGCTGCTGTTTGCACATATTTAATAATCAGGTCTGCACAGGAGCAGAAGCAGAGTCCAGCCTGTTGCTCTTACAGTATAATACTCATAATAAAAGTACAGTAACCGTGGTTAGTCACTGAGCAGCCCGGTGCGTTTCTCTTGATTTCTTTAGTCAGGGTAAATTCATTCACCTGCACGGGTTAGCTAAACGAACTTTACAAAACAAGTTTCCCCGACAGCCGAGTGCTCATTTTAGCTAGCTAGGTCCTTAGGTAGCTAGCTAAGGACCTAAATTACGGATTAGCTTAACACATTTAACTTACCAAAAATAATGCGGTGGGGCCTCAGGTCCTCCTGTCCGGTAGTCCAATTTACTGAAGAACACCTCAGGCTGTCACTTTGAAATAGTTGGTAATGTAAACGCTGGACCTCTCGGCATCTGCCATTCCCGAACAGACACGTGCAAGTTTGTCCATGACCGCAGCCGCGTCGTCAGTGTTTTCTCCAGTCATTGGTCAGCATTATAATATATGCAAATACATGCGGGTCGGAATCCCCGCCCCCCAGCGCACCCCCGTACACTAAAACAGTGCCAGCAGAGTGAAACTGAAAAATGGTTTGAAACCGAAAAATGGATTGAAACCGAAAAAAAAAAAAAAAAATTGTAAGCGAAAACAAAAATTTTTTTTTCAATTACTTGTTTTTCACTATCAATTTTTTTTTCGGTTTCAATACAAGATTTTTCAGTACATTTATTTCAGTTACAATATTTTTTTTCGGTTTCAATATTTTTTTCGGTTTTGTTTTAAGGTGGCATCGTTCTGATTCCATACTATAAAAGCTGTAAGAGCAGAGATTCATTCATATCTTTACTATTTTTTCTTTAGCTTTTACTCCCGCTGCTTACAGTAAATCAAATATAAAGTACAAACAAGAAAAACTCAAATTGCATTGTTGTTCAGTATAATTCTGTGACTTCAACCTTTAGCTAACGTATGATGTTTGACATTTTATATAAATGTGACTATAACATATAGTCAATAATATTAAAAAGGTGCTGTTACTGAGTGAAACAAAGATTTCAGGTCTGGATTTAGCCCCAGTGTTTTAAGATCCCAGCAGCGCTCGTATTTATGGCCACATTTTTCAAAGAGACGAGCTTTCTGGGTGCTGACTCAGAGGGACCACTTTAGTTCATTGAAGCTTTAATGCCAGTTTAGTTTAAGACATTAAACTGGACACGTTTCGAATCAAATTGATAATAACAGAGCGATGCTGGACATAAAATCGGGGCTGTATCAAGACATGAGGACTAAACCCCAATTCAACCAGACCCAGAACTGATCCGGAATTAAAAAAGGACTACAACAGTTCAAAATCAGGACTACTGAGGATTTAACAAAGACAAAACCAGAATCAGAACTAGATGATAGTAGCACTAAAAATCATCATAGACCTGCACTACACTTATTTTTTTAATTCTACCAAAGTCCACTATTTAGATTTAGAAAAGTTTATATAATTATTGAGCCTTGTTGTGCAAACAAGCCTGCATAACTTAATAAATATAGAATTTGAAAAATAGCAAACCTAAAAAGAAACACTAGGTACGAGATACATGAGGACCTATGATACGGTGATACTTTTGGTAAACAACCATTTGACTAACATGTGAGTCTCACCTGCTCTTGTTCCATCTCTGTTCTGTCCTCATTCTCCATCTCCCTCTCTGTTCCTCCCTCTCCCTCTTTGTGCTGACAATCATCAAATATACAGTTGAAACCAGATATTTACATACTCTTCAGATAAAAACACAAACACTTTTTTAATTGTAACATCAAATCAGACTAAATGTTTATTTTTTTAGATTGATAAATATAAAAAACATATTTGTTAACTTTAAGAGTAAAGAGAGAAACTGTCTGTATTTCTTAATTGTAAATGGCACCAAATTGTATTCAAAATTGAGCCACACTTATGGAGCTCCACAGTTCTTTTCCTGGTGTTTTGGTTGACATCTCTTGATTTTCCCATGTCACAGAAACAGGCTCTGTGTTTTGCCTTATATGCATCCACAGCTGTGCCACCAATTTACTCACATGGACTCTACTAACCTATCAGAAGCTTCTTCAGCTCAGAATGGAATCGTCTGCAGTTTTCTTATTAATTAACAAACTTAGTGTATATGTACTCCTAAATTTGATCAAAGTGATAAAAATAGACAGCTCTGTCTCTCTTTATTCTGACATTTAACTAATTCAAAAGATATTTCAATATTTATCTAAAACAAAAGTTTACTCTAAATTGATGTTGTACAGTAAAAATGTTTTATGTTTTCTCCCTAAAGTGTAAATATCTGGTTACAAATGTGAATATCCTGCTGTGTACTGAAATCCCTCTTGTTTTGCATAGAAATATACTGAACAACATACAAAGCATAATATATAAAATAACATTTACCTGAGTTTTTTCTTTGAAAGAACCCTCTAATGTCCATTCTTATATTTCAGTACATAACTGAAACCGATTTAGTCGGGGAGGGTAAGAACTGAAAATATGAAATAAACACACGTAAGCTAAGACTCTAAAAAAAAATAGCATTTGTTCGGCTTTTCATTTCGCCATTTGTTGATTCACTTGAAGAGCAAGTAACGTAATATTGGTCAAGTGATCAGTTTGATATCAATCTTTCGTGATTCACCGTCATATTTACATTATTTGTACGGTATGAATGATTTGCTTTGGTACCTGGTCAAACTTAAGCTCTCCTTAGTATGGCTGGCTCCGTTTCTCCAACAGCGCACTCACTGCTGGCAGCAGCTGCCCCGCCCCCTCGCTCAGTCACTTAGTGCCTGAGCTCGGATCATACCAATATCAGGGGGGATTCACGCACAGTCGTAAATTCCCACGGTGTGCACTATGTCCTTCGAATATTGTGTGTACTTTTTGTTTTATACAGTTGTCAGCCAGGCATCTAACTATGAAAAAATTACACTCCAAAAGACCCCGGGCTTCTGACAAAACAACCCAGTAAGCCACCCCCACGCTCCTTCCCTGGTGTTAGTGTGACGCCCTGCATATTTAAAGGATTAGGATAAACTTCCATTCTTACTGAATCTGTAACATTGCCTTGATCTGCCTACATCATTTTTTAAATAGTTTGCGTTGTTAAATGAGTTTTGTGTCACTGTGCACCAGTGTTGGTCAAGTTACTTGAAAAAAGTAATCAGTAACTAATTACTGATTACTTCCCCAAAAAAGTAATCCAGTCACTTTACTGATTACTTATTTTTAAAAGTAATTAATTACTTAGTTACTTAGTTACTTTTAAAAACACGATTTACAACCTGAATAGGTAAGAAAGCGATAGATCTTTCAGCCCAATTCTACTTTTTCTACATAATCCATCATACAAAATGTAATCAAATGGAAAAGTCTCTTTTTAAAACTTGTTTTATTAGTTTTAACCTTTTAACTTTATGCATCAAGCAAAAATTTAATTATATGCAACATTCTCTGACTGGAAGAAATTTGTTTAATATTTAAACCTATTTTCTGCACATTCCAGCACATAAAATATATATTTTTTGTGTGTTTACACTCACTCTTTCAAATAGATGCAAGTAAAACACAGCAGAAAATAAATAAAATCAAATTTTTTGTTTACATAGAAAGTAAAGGAAAAATGTCTTTGAGGTCTTTCCAGTGTTTTCGAAATTGTGTTTTTCAGATACACATCAAAACTTCACACAGAGAAACACACACACAAAACAACAAAATAAGTCAAATTACACGTCTCATTCCTTTTTTTGAGAATCTATGGGCTCAAAATGTGGTCATAAATATTTTGTACTTGTAAAAAAGATTTGTGCGTGCGTAAAAAAGATTTGTATGTGTAAAAAAGATTTGTGCGTGCGTAAAAAAGATTTGTATGTGTAAAAAAGATTTGTGCGTGCGTAAAAAAGATTTGTATGTGTAAAAAAGATTTGTGGGTGTGTAAAAAAGATTTGTGTGTGGACTTAGCCCAAAAAAACCCCTGCAAGTTACAAATACGAATTTTGACCCTATTTTTCTTCCTTTAAGCTGATTGGTCAATGTCATGTCAATCACAAATTAAACAATCCAATCAGAGAACAGATGGGTTTGGCTGTCGGAGGGGCACTTTTTTGAACTGCAGGTCCTTGAAGGGTAATCTCTATATAAATATCCGATAGCAGTTAGGTCCCCTTACTTTCAGCAGCTGTTGAAAAGATAAAGTTGTGGTATGTCAGTGGTTAGAAATACCATTATTACTTTAGGATTAGTTTAACACAAAGTCAGGGCTGACCCAGGACCATTGCTGTGAGTCACAGTGCGCAGCATAAAAGTCCTTTCACATCAGAGGCAGGATGTGCTGCTAATGCTAACTGCTAACTAAAAGCAAAGGATCCAGAATTTGTTGCTGGCTGCTGAGCTCTGTGGGTTTTTGCAGCAGCTCTACCTGTACTAGATGCACCTGCTCCTTGTCGTTTTTATCGCTGACTTTATGTGAACTACAAGAGTTTCTGTTTTTTTTGCTAGTTCTTCAAATGTTCAATAATAAGATGTATGCTAATTCATAACGGAGAAAGCTTTGTAACAAAGACTGTCATTTCCAAAACACTGCCTGCCCCCCCTGCGTCCGCAGCGCTGTTGAAAAGGCTGTGGAAGTCCCTGTATTAAACACGTAGACCTGTGAAACAACAATCACCAAACTCGGACGACAACAGACTGTTTTCCTTCGTGGTGATGAAGGAAAACGCTGGGTTGGCATGTAAAAGGGCATTTATTCCCTTCAAAGACCTGCAGTTCAAAAAAAGCGCCCCTCCGAGAGCCAAACCCATCTGTTCTCTGATTGGATTGTTACATTTGTGATTGACATGACATTTACCAATCAGATGAAAGGAAGAAAAATAGGGTCAAAATTCGTAGTTGTAACTTGCAGGGTTTTTTTGGCTAAGTCCACACACAAATCTTTTTTACACATACAAATCTTTTTTACACATACAAATCTTTTTTACACACACAAATCTTTTTTACACATACAAATCTTTTTTACACATACAAATCTTTTTTACACACACAAATCTTTTTTACACACACAAATCTTTTTTACACACACAAATTTTTTTTACACATACAAATCTTTTTTACACACACAAATCTTTTTTACACACACACAAATCTTTTTTACACACACAAATCTTTTTTAGACATACAAATCTTTTTTACGCATGCACAAATTTTTTTACACATACAAATCTTTTTTACACATGCACAAATTTTTTTTACACATACAAATCTTTTTTACAAGTACAAAACCGATTTACAAGTACAAAATATTTATGACCACATTTTGAGCCCATAAGAATCTCCCCACTTTTAGTTTTCATGGAAACAAACTTGTGTAATTGATGACATCATTTAAAATAACTTTGTCAAGTCAGTGAATAGCTGCCACATAAGTATAAATCTAAATCATACATGTGGGTAGGGGTGCATAGTCAGTAAAAGTCACCAAGGCTCTGCAGAGCTCCAAACCTGCTCTGCCACAAACAGAAGCATCAAAAATGTGCGCTGGGAGCTTCATGGCAAGGATTTCTACAGCCAAGAAAATCTATATGTATGTGGCCAAGAACCTTAGTCCATGTAGGGCATCTTAGCACAGTTTACTTGTGTCAGCTAGTGGGAGGGCAGAGAGCGCAGCCTCTTCATTGTTTTATTGTAGAGTGACAGGAACTGCCTATGAGCTTCTAATCAGGCATTAGTGTTGACAGAAAATCTATCAAAGGAAATACATTGATGAAAATCAAAGAAGAGAAAATGTATGTGATGTTCCATTTTCCTGAGAGCTGATTGGCTGTGATGACTCCTTCAAGTACCACATGCTACTTTGTCCTGCTAGTTAAGCCTGCTGTCTGTTCTCAGGCCTCCTCCTGTTTCACTGCCATATATCCATCACCAGAGGGCTCCACTGACCTGCCTGCTGACATCAGAGCACACCCCTGTGTCATGTGACCTGGCAAAGCTGGACTCAGACCTGGCCCAGGCAAGTTCAAAGGCAGCTGTGGTAGAGAGAGCAGGGAGTATAGGCTGCATCCCAATTCAGGGTCTGCAGCCTTAAAGTATGCAGCCTTAACGGTCCACAAGGGCCGCGTACTCAAAGACCGCTAAGGCCGGAAGTGCGAGGCTTCTGAAATGGGACGGTCTAGCCTCTGTCGCGCTGCCCAGGTTGCCTGGCAACCATGATACTAACAGCTGGAAACGTTTCATACAGCTTTGTTTGACAGAAATGAAGGAGAAAATCTTTTGTTCATTTGTTTGTTTGTTTCTACATGAGCTTTGATTAGTTGAGTATCTGAGGCTGAGACCACAGGACTGTGAAATCATGATTATTGGGCGTCATTTCTGTACTGAACAGTCATTTAAGATTAGCTAGTAAATAACAATTAGCTCATGTTGCTCATGAGACTAAAGTCATCTTACTTTGGTAATGTAAATATAATATGGCCAATATAAAAAGTTATCATTTCAGTCATTATTAGTTATTACAGCAGTGAATGACTCTGTTTCAAATACTGAGCTGCAGTAAAGATTCAAGCTGCATTTATTTACATTTCCTGTCACCTTAAATCTTCTCTGTGTATATAAATGGAAAATGGTCTGTATTTGTAAAGCGCTTTACTTGGTCCTAAGGACCCCAAAGCGCTTTACACTATACACAATCATCCACACATTCACACACTGGTGATGGCAGCTACAGTGTAGCCACAGCCGCCCTGGGGCGCACTGACAGAGGCGAGGCTGCCGGACACTGGCGCCACCGGGCCAGTGTCCGGCAGCTAGTGTCTTATATATAACTGTGTTATATATAAGACACAAATATTGTTCTTTTAATATGTTTGCATTACTAAATTTGTCTCAGTGCTTACTTTAAAAATAAAATCATCACATTCTCTGTAAGATTAAGCTCAGCTATTGAACGGTGTATATTTTAAAGTAAAGGCTTTAAAACCAAGTTAGTACAAATGTCACTAATGTCACATAACTTTGCCGACATGTGGCCAACAGGAATGTTTTCATGTTCTTCGTTATTAAACATTTGCACATAAATAAGTGACATAATATTCAGTACTTACTTAAAGTTTACTCTTTGGGCGCCCCTCTTCCGCCGTTTTTTGCGCTATGCATTCTGGGCTGTATTGGGCCATGAAGTCTACACTGCCACATCGATAAAATTCAGGGAAATGATGGACGCATTTTAGGGCCGCATTTCGAGCAGCCTTTGAATTGGGACAGCCTTCGTTGCGTCGCTGTGACGTAATCAGCCTTAAAATGCAGCCTTTAAGGCTGCAGACCCTGAGTTGGGATACAGCCATTGTAAAGCACTGGAAGGATGAGGTGGAAACAGGAAGTGTGTAGATTCAGTGGACTTGGCATCCTCCATCTGCCTCCACGCTCTCTTTACTGGCCTTCTAAAACTTCTCCTGTAGCAGCTTTTGTTTAGATGTTTAGGATTCAACTTTACTGTCATTACCAGTGTTGGGCAAGTTACTTTGAAAAAGTAATTAATTATAGTTACTAGTTACTGTCAAGAAAAACATGTTATTTTACTGTCACTTTGTTATCATTTACATGCACTGTCATTATTTCATCATTACTTCATTAGTCTGTATTAGTTTATCATCAGTATTATCATGTATCATTTATCATTGAGTAAATCTGCTTAATCTTGTATTCTAGAGCACGCAGAATAAGACACATTCCTCTGTAATATTCTATCATGCAAAAAACCACCAGCATAGCTGCAGCTCCAGGCGGACCACAGTAACCAATTGATTACATCAGATTGTTGCAACATCCTCCTGGTTATATAAGGATACTTGGACTTTCTTTGGCCTGGACGACAATCTCACATAACTGCACACTCGATACACAATTGTTTATGTTCTTAGATACTGATGATTGAAAACATCTGGTTGTAATTCTGGGAAAATGTTGTTGTTCTGGAGATAGAGGAGATAGGGGAATTCTTCTGACGTCATAAATGGCTATAAAGTTTGCTGTAACAGGGCAGTGGGATGAAGACGTCTTCCCACACTTGTACTATCAGTGTGTGTTTAATAAATCACTTTTTTGGACACTTCCGGGACTCCGTCTGTGCTTATTTTTCCTTCCAAACCAAAAGAACCTTTACATTTTGGTGCCGAAACCCGGTTTGGAGGGAAAGAAGGACGCGCTGTGAGCGGAGCTCCTCGGGAGGGAACCCAGGAGAGAGCCATCCATCTGAGTGAAATACCGCGGTATGAAAGGTTAGTACCACCTGTTGAATGCTTTTTATCCAAAGGTACTAAATTGGAAGTTAAACTAAATTGAATGTTCACTCAGGGGGGCCTTCTGCTGAGTTCTGTCCATAGTGATTTTATTTAATTAGGATAATTGGTGGTAAAAGTTTGAGTTATTGCTGTTAATTCTGGGGTGAATTTTAAGATAATAGGTAGTGTGGTTAAGTGAACAAAATGGGCTTAAACTGATGTGTTATATTTGTTGACTGTGGCATCAGTCAGGCAAGTTTTAGTTCAGGGTACTCGGTTAAATTGTCCAGCAGAACGCGGTTCGGGCATCAAGGGATAACTGGAGGGCTGAGAGCTCACACGGATGCTTTTAAAAGTATATAAATTGATTTAGGACCGGAGCGCAGCTCCGTAGAGTGCAGTTTCGTTCAGCGTTTGGCACCGACTAATAGCTGCGGACGCGTGGTTATTTTTAGCCCGGAGTAGCCTTCCGCGGGGCTCGAACTCCCGTTAACAGGCGAGGCAAATCTAAGGGTGATGGCCTTAATATACTGCATTTTTTGATTGAAAGGGTGAGACCCGGCCGTTACCATTCAAACGTAGGGGACTGGTGAGCTTTAAGTATAGCTGAAAGCGTGTGGCGCCAGACGTGGAGCTCCTTCCTCTCTCACCTGCGGGAAGCGGTTATAAATTACTTTAGTGTTTAGAAATCTGACCGCGGCCGGAGAGGGCGTTCCCGACGCGGGGTTTATTGACCAGCAAGGCGAGGCCTGGGCTTGGAAGCTTTTAAATTAGTCAAAAAGTTAGGAATATCGGTATGGAAATAAAGAGAGAAATAAATGAGATAAGTTGTTCTGGCATGCGGTGTGTTTATGTCTATACTGGCCCGTGTATGTAAATAAAGTGTAAATACCGGTGGAGAAGTGTTTATATTGTTTAAAAAAGCTTGCATGTATAGACTTGGTTTTGTGTTTGTGGTGGTGCAGAAAAAAGAAAAGCGAGTCTCTCTCTGTCTCGAGCAGCTGCAAGGAGGGGGGCTTCTAACCCCGCAGTGTGTGGATGAGCAGAGAAAGAGAGAGAGGGGGGGCCGCGCATGTGCCCATTTAGTATTAAAGGAAAATGGGGGAAAACTGTTTTTCTCTATTTGTTTATATAAATAAAGTGTGAATCGGCTGTGTAAAGTGCTTACATTGATTATAACTGCGTGTGCTGTGAAAATGATTTAATGCAGAAGCTGAGTGTGTGACGATTGAATAAAGAGTGTGTTTGGTTTTATATTTTTAAAAAAGTAGAGAAACTGCAGTCTGTGGCGCAGCTTGAGAAGTTGTGAAGTGCATGAGAGCCGCGGCCAAGAAAAGGTGGGGGCTGTGAGTGTGTGTGTGTGACAGGAAGTTTGCATGCCCATACAAGGAGAGAGATGAGTTAAACTCTAGGCAGATAAAGCGAATGGAGGTTTTAAGAAAAAGAAATGAAAAGGATATTAATCGTATGTTTTAGTGCGTTAATACAGGTTACAGATAAATAAAGGTGGACTTCTCTCAACTTGGAATTTTGAGTACGGCGCCAAAACCAGTAGAGTAGCATAATTGGGAGAAAACAGGCCAGATTTTGGCTTAAAGTTTTAGAGCTTGACCTCGCACTTGTCCCCATCCTGAGAAGAAGCTCAAAGGACAGTTAATCTCCTGATGAAGACCAACAGAACATCGTGGACTGGAGAAGAATTTACAAGCAGCCAAAAGACAGTGCAACTGAACCGTTAACACTGAAACCAAACTGAAGGGACCAGCAGCATGGAAGGAACTACGAGATGGGAACATGCACTGTGAATTACAGGCTGGGCAGTTGAACGGTGGGAAAGCACTGGACACTGATTGTCAGATTTGCCATGCTTGGAGTAATCTTGAAAGAGACGACTGAAAGCATCAACAGAAAAGAAGAAACCACGTGATGAAACATGGACGGCGAAAGTGCAAGTACCCTCCTCGACTAAATCGGTTTCAGTTATGTACTGAAATATAAGAATGGACATTAGAGGCTTCTTTCAAAGAAAAACTCAGGCTGGGACTTAATCCAAAAGGAAAATACCGAAGAGAAACAGAGAAGAAACGGACTGTGTTTGCTGGAGAATTCAAGACAACAAAAGGACACTGAGAGAAGAGGACAGGGACCAGTGAGAGGTGAAGCCGGACGAGTTCGACTGCGAGAATACAGGGTATAATTGGAGTGAAATGAAAACCTGAACTCATGATGGTGTTTAGAGATGTCCACCAGAAAACTAAAGAGGTAAACAAAAAGAAGGTAAAATGAAGAGAGAAAATAACTGACAATTACATGAATGAATGGAAAACACAGATAGTTTTGAATTAAGAAATCAGTGAAATGATGCATGAATTAATCCTGACTATAACATACAGAGGCAATGAAGAAAGCAGCTTACACTCACTGAACATTAACAAAAATACATAGGAAAAGCAATGAAGACCAGCTTACACTTATACACATGACATAAGCTGGTATGTCTGACCAGAGAGAGGGAAACTGGTAGTTTAAGTACTCGTGATAATAATAAAATGTCTCAGTTGTGTTTCTTCAGGTGCAAAACAGACCTGGATCGATTCTCCACATGCAGCGGTCGGAAGAAAGTTATAGGTCAACATGATTGAATATGTTAAGGCAAGTTTCTGGTTGAATTGTTCACAGTGCCATGTCTCCATAAACCTGACAAGTGGGCCCTAACTTCTGGCTGAGGACCAGGAATGCTGTTAATAAGGTGGGGACTTAAAATTTGAGTTAGCAAATTTGGGAAAGAAAACTGACGGCTTAAGTGGAGAAATGTGCAGGAGTCTGAAACACTGCAAAAGTAACATATGCAAATTCACATACACAAGCAGAAAATGCATTTACCTTACAAGGACAAGCTCATAGAGATTAATGCAGAGACATTGATTAAACCGGGCTAAGAACACAAACATACGCAATGAAGAACAGCTTGCTGTTTGTATGAGTGATAGAATGGTGTGAATGTTTAATAGAATGCATTTGAGTTTGAAGTTGAGGAAGTTGCATGATTATATGTTGTCGTAAGGGGGTTATGTCTTATGTTGAATCTAAGTATGTTAAAGTGCATAAAGGGGGTGATTGTTGTGTGCAAATTGTGTGGTTTTAACAAGACTTTCGGTGTATTGAGGAGGTGAAATTATGTGAGTTGACCCGGGAGTGTCAGGACTGCGGTGGCAATATTTGTGTGTTTGAGGTTGTTGAGGTTGTGGTGATGGGTTGATTCTGTCAGTGAGGTTCGGGTTGTTGTTGTTTTTGTTTTTAATAGAGGGAGTTTTAGGAAACATGGACATGTCTGAGAGGGGCCCATTATTTTTGTAACAGTGCACTTAGAGAAAACCTGTCAGGTGATTTTGTTTTGTGTTTTTATGAGCTAATAATCAGCTCTCTTTTTTCTCGTTTTTGTTCTAAGCAGGCCTGCAACAGTGAATAACAGCGCTGACAAATTCTCGGCAAGAGCAAATATAAGGTGGGCTTTCCAGATTACAACTGGCTGAGGAGAAAGCTACCTGTGGGGACCTGATCAGGTCGTAAGTCCCTGTCTAAAAGGATTGTAGCGAGTCAATCCAGTCCAAAACCTAAGGAACTATTTTTACAGGAAAATAAAAATGAAGGAGCTCATTTTGCTGAGGGTGGAGAATCTGATCACTTGCGCGGGAGGCTCCGCTATTAGCAAAATATGGTGTGACTGCATGTGAGTGAATGTGTGACTGGATGAAGGAGGGGAGGAATAAATGTGGACAAACAATTTGCTTTTACCAGAGAAAGTTTCTGTTTTATTGAGTTGGGTTAGATTATGGGATTATAGTATACTGGTATTGTTGGGAGAATGCCAAATGCTAAAGGGGGTATGTGTCAAAATAAAGGAAATGTGTCAAAATAAAGGGGGAATTTAGGGTTTAATAATTTAATTGTTTAATCATTTTGGATCATTGTATGACTTTTGGGTTTTTGGTCATTTGGATATGGTAAAACAGAAACTGTTATTTTTATGTTAAGGTTAAAGGAGTAAAGTGAACTGAATCCTGTTTATTAGATACAGTGCCAGTGGTTTTAAAGCTGTATGCAAATCTTAGAGGGAAATTGTGGGACACGTTGACAAAAAGATATGCTTTGGGGAAAATGAGTGAGGGTTGAAGAAGGAGAACAGGTTTGATTTCTTTTTTGATTTTTAGAAGTAGTGGTTATAAGGTAGGCTTACACATACAGATATTACATAGATTTATTTTTAGGATAAAGGGGAGAGCTTATAAATAGAGATGATTTTTATACATATTGCATTTTGTGCCTTTAAAGGAGTTGTGGCTCAATTCGTCTCTTGAGGGTCACGAGCCTTTGGCCAGCGCTATGATTGGCCAATCTACTGTGAGGATGATATGAGTTATTGAAGGATTGCACACGCTTACAGACACAGAGTCCAGAAACACACATGAGAGTATTGATTCCAGGCAAGAGGCCTCAAATTCGTTTAGCTTTTAACTGAACTTAAAGACGGACCAAAGAGGAAGGAAAGCATATATTTTGGTTACGTCTGATAAACTAGAATTAGAAGGTATTTTTACCTTAAAAGGAGCAAAATGAAATAAAAAGAGCTATATCAAAAACAGGTTATAACATAGGAAATGTGAGGGTAAAGTGAAGTTAGTGTTAACACACAGGAGTTGGTTGTAGGCAGCATTTAGCTATGATGAAATTTATGCAGGAGTAATTGCTTATATGTTTAAACTCAATTGATTAAAGTGGAAATGGGGTTTTGTTTCTGTTGTAGAAGATCTCTGGATCACAAGAGGGCTTCTTTTTATTTAATTTTGTTTTAAAGCTTTATTTTTGATTTTTGATTCATATTTTGAACAGTGCACTGATTTTTGGTTGTGAATCTTTTCTTTAAGCAGATCTGCACATCGGAAATTACAAGCATTACACGTCGGCGAGAAAATTGTTGCAAGTGAGTTTCTCCACATTAAAATGGGCTCTGGTGAAAGCCACTTATTGGGACAATTAGAAAATGAGGGCCCCTGCCTAAGAAGGATTCAGCGAGGTAATCCGATCTAAAGTTCTTGTTTTTTTTTTTGAAATGACGTCATTTTGCTGAGGGCGGAAATCTAAATGCGGCGATGGTTTCCACTATCAGCAAAGAAAGAAAGAATGGATGAATGAATGGGTGAATGAATGAAAGACTGGAAATAAAAACAAACGGACTGACTGGTAAAAGCTGACAAGACTTGACCACGACTCAAGGTTAACCTCCACCTAGATAGGACAAAAGGGTGGATGAATTTAGGTGTGTTTCTTTTTACAGGAGCAGAAAGATGACAGCGACATCTGAGGTTGCATGACGATTTAACTTTTAAATGTTCCTTTCTGTGTTTGTGAATCTACCAGGGTGGTTGTTCAGGGGTTTGTGTTGTGTTGCTCACAGAGATAACTGTGAGAAAGTGTGTACACACCTGCGCAGCGCTAACATTTCCATTTTTTCTACAGCATTACAGTTCTTCATGTGATTTGATGATGTGATTTCTAACAGAACAATTGGTGGATGTTTGTTTCTTTATTACAGGTTATGAGTTGCTGATGCTGCTACACTGTGTTGTTGGGAAAATGTTGAAGGTTAGCATTCTTTCTACAGCTATGGATGGCTAACTTTATGGTGTTTTTATGGCACCTCTGGAATGTGGATGGCCGACGTCTGCCCACCACACGATCAATGTGGTTTGATAATGTTTGTTTTGCTTTTGTTAAGAGTGCATGCGGAGGATTCAGTAGAAAACAGACAAGTGACATGAGAAAACAAATAAGGGATGCAGTTTCTATGGAACAGTTTACTAGGGGGCTCATAGTGATAAAACAAGTGGAGTGACATTGCTTAAGGGAAGTCACTAATTAAATTCGGGATAAAATAAATTGCGGCAATAATAGTGATGTAATGATTTGGGAAATCCTGAACGTGATACTTGTCTGTTGTGCTGAGTACTTTGTCACTTTCATGATCTATAGTTGGTTATAAATAAGATGTTTGATTTAACAGATTAGTTTTCCAGGATACAGGTTCCAGGTGGAGCTGGGAGTTAAATGAGCTTAACATGTAACTGCTGACTGATGTTTTACACAAGCTTACAGGTTGGCAGGAGATTGTTTTAGAGAGAATGTGTAACGTTCTTGTACAGGTCTCAGTGGGGAGACCCAGAGGAGGTGAGTATCATAAAGTGTAAAGGTCACTCCTTGGGGACTGGCATGGTGGCCAGAGGAAATCAGGAAGCCGATCGAGCGGCGAAAGAGGTAGCCGGCTATAAAGCACTACGGCAAGAACTAGGAATCAACATGTTAGAGGAGGCCAGGAAGGCCCAAGAGGAGGCGGCCCCGGAAGAGAAGGGGGTCTGGAAGACTCGAGGAGCATGGGAAGAAGGAGGTCTTTGGCGAGGACCTGACGGACGACCGGTATTGACAGCCAACCTAGCGGAACAGAAGATTGCAGAAGCACATGGGCTTGGCCATGTGGGTGTGGCCCAGATGGAGAGACATCTGTGCCATTGGTGGCATCCCTTTTTGAGGGATATGATTAAGGAAAAAGCTAGGACGTGCCTGATCTGTGGGAGGCACAATCCAAAGCCAGTGATTAAACCAGAGGCAGGTAAATTCCCCATTCCAGAAAGACCAGGGGAAGAGATTGTCATTGATTTCACTGACATGATTGATGTGGGACCGGGAGGAGTCCGGTATTTGCTGGTAAGTGTGGATGCGCTGACAGGGTGGCCCGAAGCGTGGCCAACAAAGAGGGAGGATGCAAAAAGTGTGATTAAGTGTTTAATCAATCATTACATCCCCCGGCATGGTTTTCCCAAAAGAATTAGGTCAGACAATGGAACTCACTTTAAAAATAAAGATTTGGCAGAAGTAGAACAGAAGCTGGGGTTGCAGCACCGATTTGGGACGGTGTATCATCCTCAGTCCCAGGGGAAGGTGGAAAGAATGAATCTAAACCTGAAAAACAAAATAGCCAAAATTTCTGCTCAGACGGGGCTAAATGGGGTTGCAGCCCTGCCAATTGCATTGATGATAATAAGATGTTGTGTTAATCAATCCACAGGTTTCACACCATATGAGCTGTTGACAGGACGACAGTTTCCAGGTCCTTGGACAACAGTCCCGGCGGAAGAAAGTATAAAAAGTAATAGAAAGCATGCTGAATGTTGGAAAGAATTAAAAGCTCTTGTGTCTAGTTTCACACAACAGGTTGGAGCAGGGGTGAATGCGGTGGACAGGTCCGTCCCCGACGCCAAGGCGGTGTGGCTGAAGGTCATTAAGCGAAAGTAGAGAGACCCGAGGTGGACGGGGCCATTCGAGGTGACGGCTCGAACCACCAGTGCGGTTCAACTGAAGGGAAAGGGGGAGACCTGGTTCCATTGGTCTCAATGTGCAGGGGCTGACGAAAGCTTACTCGAGATAAGCTCCGCCCAAAGTAACACAGGGGGGAACAGAGAAGCAGAATAATCCTCTCCCCCTGTGCAGCGGTTCTTCCCAGTAGTCTACCTGGGGAGACGAAGAAAGAAGAGGAGTGTCACGAGCTAAGCATCAATTCATTCCAGGCTCCTTATAGGCTAGGGCTCTAGTCTAAAGTAATTGATAGTTTAAAGGAATCGTAATAGTTTGTACGTTAATCGCATACTATTATACTCATAACTTTATACGCTTATCACGAAGTTTAAAGTAAAAGTAAAAGAGCCTGGGTACAGTGATCATGAAACTGTAGGAAAATTGGAAAATAACGGGGATGTTGGGGTTGATAAGTGTTATAACGTGTTTGTTTGTTAGGTTGGACTCGCAAGCGAGCCCAAGAGGAGGAGTTGTCAAGAAAAACATGTTATTTTACTGTCACTTTGTTATCATTTACATGCACTGTCATTATTTCATCATTACTTCATTAGTCTGTATTAGTTTATCATCAGTATTATCATGTATCATTTATCATTGAGTAAATCTGCTTAATCTTGTATTCTAGAGCACGCAGAATAAGACACATTCCTCTGTAATATTCTATCATGCAAAAAACCACCAGCATAGCTGCAGCTCCAGGCGGACCACAGTAACCAATTGATTACATCAGATTGTTGCAACATCCTCCTGGTTATATAAGGATACTTGGACTTTCTTTGGCCTGGACGACAATCTCACATAACTGCACACTCGATACACAATTGTTTATGTTCTTAGATACTGATGATTGAAAACATCTGGTTGTAATTCTGGGAAAATGTTGTTGTTCTGGAGATAGAGGAGATAGGGGAATTCTTCTGACGTCATAAATGGCTATAAAGTTTGCTGTAACAGGGCAGTGGGATGAAGACGTCTTCCCACACTTGTACTATCAGTGTGTGTTTAATAAATCACTTTTTTGGACACTTCCGGGACTCCGTCTGTGCTTATTTTTCCTTCCAAACCAAAAGAACCTTTACATTTTGGTGCCGAAACCCGGTTTGGAGGGAAAGAAGGACGCGCTGTGAGCGGAGCTCCTCGGGAGGGAACCCAGGAGAGAGCCATCCATCTGAGTGAAATACCGCGGTATGAAAGGTTAGTACCACCTGTTGAATGCTTTTTATCCAAAGGTACTAAATTGGAAGTTAAACTAAATTGAATGTTCACTCAGGGGGGCCTTCTGCTGAGTTCTGTCCATAGTGATTTTATTTAATTAGGATAATTGGTGGTAAAAGTTTGAGTTATTGCTGTTAATTCTGGGGTGAATTTTAAGATAATAGGTAGTGTGGTTAAGTGAACAAAATGGGCTTAAACTGATGTGTTATATTTGTTGACTGTGGCATCAGTCAGGCAAGTTTTAGTTCAGGGTACTCGGTTAAATTGTCCAGCAGAACGCGGTTCGGGCATCAAGGGATAACTGGAGGGCTGAGAGCTCACACGGATGCTTTTAAAAGTATATAAATTGATTTAGGACCGGAGCGCAGCTCCGTAGAGTGCAGTTTCGTTCAGCGTTTGGCACCGACTAATAGCTGCGGACGCGTGGTTATTTTTAGCCCGGAGTAGCCTTCCGCGGGGCTCGAACTCCCGTTAACAGGCGAGGCAAATCTAAGGGTGATGGCCTTAATATACTGCATTTTTTGATTGAAAGGGTGAGACCCGGCCGTTACCATTCAAACGTAGGGGACTGGTGAGCTTTAAGTATAGCTGAAAGCGTGTGGCGCCAGACGTGGAGCTCCTTCCTCTCTCACCTGCGGGAAGCGGTTATAAATTACTTTAGTGTTTAGAAATCTGACCGCGGCCGGAGAGGGCGTTCCCGACGCGGGGTTTATTGACCAGCAAGGCGAGGCCTGGGCTTGGAAGCTTTTAAATTAGTCAAAAAGTTAGGAATATCGGTATGGAAATAAAGAGAGAAATAAATGAGATAAGTTGTTCTGGCATGCGGTGTGTTTATGTCTATACTGGCCCGTGTATGTAAATAAAGTGTAAATACCGGTGGAGAAGTGTTTATATTGTTTAAAAAAGCTTGCATGTATAGACTTGGTTTTGTGTTTGTGGTGGTGCAGAAAAAAGAAAAGCGAGTCTCTCTCTGTCTCGAGCAGCTGCAAGGAGGGGGGCTTCTAACCCCGCAGTGTGTGGATGAGCAGAGAAAGAGAGAGAGGGGGGGCCGCGCATGTGCCCATTTAGTATTAAAGGAAAATGGGGGAAAACTGTTTTTCTCTATTTGTTTATATAAATAAAGTGTGAATCGGCTGTGTAAAGTGCTTACATTGATTATAACTGCGTGTGCTGTGAAAATGATTTAATGCAGAAGCTGAGTGTGTGACGATTGAATAAAGAGTGTGTTTGGTTTTATATTTTTAAAAAAGTAGAGAAACTGCAGTCTGTGGCGCAGCTTGAGAAGTTGTGAAGTGCATGAGAGCCGCGGCCAAGAAAAGGTGGGGGCTGTGAGTGTGTGTGTGTGACAGGAAGTTTGCATGCCCATACAAGGAGAGAGATGAGTTAAACTCTAGGCAGATAAAGCGAATGGAGGTTTTAAGAAAAAGAAATGAAAAGGATATTAATCGTATGTTTTAGTGCGTTAATACAGGTTACAGATAAATAAAGGTGGACTTCTCTCAACTTGGAATTTTGAGTACGGCGCCAAAACCAGTAGAGTAGCATAATTGGGAGAAAACAGGCCAGATTTTGGCTTAAAGTTTTAGAGCTTGACCTCGCACTTGTCCCCATCCTGAGAAGAAGCTCAAAGGACAGTTAATCTCCTGATGAAGACCAACAGAACATCGTGGACTGGAGAAGAATTTACAAGCAGCCAAAAGACAGTGCAACTGAACCGTTAACACTGAAACCAAACTGAAGGGACCAGCAGCATGGAAGGAACTACGAGATGGGAACATGCACTGTGAATTACAGGCTGGGCAGTTGAACGGTGGGAAAGCACTGGACACTGATTGTCAGATTTGCCATGCTTGGAGTAATCTTGAAAGAGACGACTGAAAGCATCAACAGAAAAGAAGAAACCACGTGATGAAACATGGACGGCGAAAGTGCAAGTACCCTCCTCGACTAAATCGGTTTCAGTTATGTACTGAAATATAAGAATGGACATTAGAGGCTTCTTTCAAAGAAAAACTCAGGCTGGGACTTAATCCAAAAGGAAAATACCGAAGAGAAACAGAGAAGAAACGGACTGTGTTTGCTGGAGAATTCAAGACAACAAAAGGACACTGAGAGAAGAGGACAGGGACCAGTGAGAGGTGAAGCCGGACGAGTTCGACTGCGAGAATACAGGGTATAATTGGAGTGAAATGAAAACCTGAACTCATGATGGTGTTTAGAGATGTCCACCAGAAAACTAAAGAGGTAAACAAAAAGAAGGTAAAATGAAGAGAGAAAATAACTGACAATTACATGAATGAATGGAAAACACAGATAGTTTTGAATTAAGAAATCAGTGAAATGATGCATGAATTAATCCTGACTATAACATACAGAGGCAATGAAGAAAGCAGCTTACACTCACTGAACATTAACAAAAATACATAGGAAAAGCAATGAAGACCAGCTTACACTTATACACATGACATAAGCTGGTATGTCTGACCAGAGAGAGGGAAACTGGTAGTTTAAGTACTCGTGATAATAATAAAATGTCTCAGTTGTGTTTCTTCAGGTGCAAAACAGACCTGGATCGATTCTCCACATGCAGCGGTCGGAAGAAAGTTATAGGTCAACATGATTGAATATGTTAAGGCAAGTTTCTGGTTGAATTGTTCACAGTGCCATGTCTCCATAAACCTGACAAGTGGGCCCTAACTTCTGGCTGAGGACCAGGAATGCTGTTAATAAGGTGGGGACTTAAAATTTGAGTTAGCAAATTTGGGAAAGAAAACTGACGGCTTAAGTGGAGAAATGTGCAGGAGTCTGAAACACTGCAAAAGTAACATATGCAAATTCACATACACAAGCAGAAAATGCATTTACCTTACAAGGACAAGCTCATAGAGATTAATGCAGAGACATTGATTAAACCGGGCTAAGAACACAAACATACGCAATGAAGAACAGCTTGCTGTTTGTATGAGTGATAGAATGGTGTGAATGTTTAATAGAATGCATTTGAGTTTGAAGTTGAGGAAGTTGCATGATTATATGTTGTCGTAAGGGGGTTATGTCTTATGTTGAATCTAAGTATGTTAAAGTGCATAAAGGGGGTGATTGTTGTGTGCAAATTGTGTGGTTTTAACAAGACTTTCGGTGTATTGAGGAGGTGAAATTATGTGAGTTGACCCGGGAGTGTCAGGACTGCGGTGGCAATATTTGTGTGTTTGAGGTTGTTGAGGTTGTGGTGATGGGTTGATTCTGTCAGTGAGGTTCGGGTTGTTGTTGTTTTTGTTTTTAATAGAGGGAGTTTTAGGAAACATGGACATGTCTGAGAGGGGCCCATTATTTTTGTAACAGTGCACTTAGAGAAAACCTGTCAGGTGATTTTGTTTTGTGTTTTTATGAGCTAATAATCAGCTCTCTTTTTTCTCGTTTTTGTTCTAAGCAGGCCTGCAACAGTGAATAACAGCGCTGACAAATTCTCGGCAAGAGCAAATATAAGGTGGGCTTTCCAGATTACAACTGGCTGAGGAGAAAGCTACCTGTGGGGACCTGATCAGGTCGTAAGTCCCTGTCTAAAAGGATTGTAGCGAGTCAATCCAGTCCAAAACCTAAGGAACTATTTTTACAGGAAAATAAAAATGAAGGAGCTCATTTTGCTGAGGGTGGAGAATCTGATCACTTGCGCGGGAGGCTCCGCTATTAGCAAAATATGGTGTGACTGCATGTGAGTGAATGTGTGACTGGATGAAGGAGGGGAGGAATAAATGTGGACAAACAATTTGCTTTTACCAGAGAAAGTTTCTGTTTTATTGAGTTGGGTTAGATTATGGGATTATAGTATACTGGTATTGTTGGGAGAATGCCAAATGCTAAAGGGGGTATGTGTCAAAATAAAGGAAATGTGTCAAAATAAAGGGGGAATTTAGGGTTTAATAATTTAATTGTTTAATCATTTTGGATCATTGTATGACTTTTGGGTTTTTGGTCATTTGGATATGGTAAAACAGAAACTGTTATTTTTATGTTAAGGTTAAAGGAGTAAAGTGAACTGAATCCTGTTTATTAGATACAATGCCAGTGGTTTTAAAGCTGTATGCAAATCTTAGAGGGAAATTGTGGGACACGTTGACAAAAAGATATGCTTTGGGGAAAATGAGTGAGGGTTGAAGAAGGAGAACAGGTTTGATTTCTTTTTTGATTTTTAGAAGTAGTGGTTATAAGGTAGGCTTACACATACAGATATTACATAGATTTATTTTTAGGATAAAGGGGAGAGCTTATAAATAGAGATGATTTTTATACATATTGCATTTTGTGCCTTTAAAGGAGTTGTGGCTCAATTCGTCTCTTGAGGGTCACGAGCCTTTGGCCAGCGCTATGATTGGCCAATCTACTGTGAGGATGATATGAGTTATTGAAGGATTGCACACGCTTACAGACACAGAGTCCAGAAACACACATGAGAGTATTGATTCCAGGCAAGAGGCCTCAAATTCGTTTAGCTTTTAACTGAACTTAAAGACGGACCAAAGAGGAAGGAAAGCATATATTTTGGTTACGTCTGATAAACTAGAATTAGAAGGTATTTTTACCTTAAAAGGAGCAAAATGAAATAAAAAGAGCTATATCAAAAACAGGTTATAACATAGGAAATGTGAGGGTAAAGTGAAGTTAGTGTTAACACACAGGAGTTGGTTGTAGGCAGCATTTAGCTATGATGAAATTTATGCAGGAGTAATTGCTTATATGTTTAAACTCAATTGATTAAAGTGGAAATGGGGTTTTGTTTCTGTTGTAGAAGATCTCTGGATCACAAGAGGGCTTCTTTTTATTTAATTTTGTTTTAAAGCTTTATTTTTGATTTTTGATTCATATTTTGAACAGTGCACTGATTTTTGGTTGTGAATCTTTTCTTTAAGCAGATCTGCACATCGGAAATTACAAGCATTACACGTCGGCGAGAAAATTGTTGCAAGTGAGTTTCTCCACATTAAAATGGGCTCTGGTGAAAGCCACTTATTGGGACAATTAGAAAATGAGGGCCCCTGCCTAAGAAGGATTCAGCGAGGTAATCCGATCTAAAGTTCTTGTTTTTTTTTTTGAAATGACGTCATTTTGCTGAGGGCGGAAATCTAAATGCGGCGATGGTTTCCACTATCAGCAAAGAAAGAAAGAATGGATGAATGAATGGGTGAATGAATGAAAGACTGGAAATAAAAACAAACGGACTGACTGGTAAAAGCTGACAAGACTTGACCACGACTCAAGGTTAACCTCCACCTAGATAGGACAAAAGGGTGGATGAATTTAGGTGTGTTTCTTTTTACAGGAGCAGAAAGATGACAGCGACATCTGAGGTTGCATGACGATTTAACTTTTAAATGTTCCTTTCTGTGTTTGTGAATCTACCAGGGTGGTTGTTCAGGGGTTTGTGTTGTGTTGCTCACAGAGATAACTGTGAGAAAGTGTGTACACACCTGCGCAGCGCTAACATTTCCATTTTTTCTACAGCATTACAGTTCTTCATGTGATTTGATGATGTGATTTCTAACAGAACAATTGGTGGATGTTTGTTTCTTTATTACAGGTTATGAGTTGCTGATGCTGCTACACTGTGTTGTTGGGAAAATGTTGAAGGTTAGCATTCTTTCTACAGCTATGGATGGCTAACTTTATGGTGTTTTTATGGCACCTCTGGAATGTGGATGGCCGACGTCTGCCCACCACACGATCAATGTGGTTTGATAATGTTTGTTTTGCTTTTGTTAAGAGTGCATGCGGAGGATTCAGTAGAAAACAGACAAGTGACATGAGAAAACAAATAAGGGATGCAGTTTCTATGGAACAGTTTACTAGGGGGCTCATAGTGATAAAACAAGTGGAGTGACATTGCTTAAGGGAAGTCACTAATTAAATTCGGGATAAAATAAATTGCGGCAATAATAGTGATGTAATGATTTGGGAAATCCTGAACGTGATACTTGTCTGTTGTGCTGAGTACTTTGTCACTTTCATGATCTATAGTTGGTTATAAATAAGATGTTTGATTTAACAGATTAGTTTTCCAGGATACAGGTTCCAGGTGGAGCTGGGAGTTAAATGAGCTTAACATGTAACTGCTGACTGATGTTTTACACAAGCTTACAGGTTGGCAGGAGATTGTTTTAGAGAGAATGTGTAACGTTCTTGTACAGGTCTCAGTGGGGAGACCCAGAGGAGGTGAGTATCATAAAGTGTAAAGGTCACTCCTTGGGGACTGGCATGGTGGCCAGAGGAAATCAGGAAGCCGATCGAGCGGCGAAAGAGGTAGCCGGCTATAAAGCACTACGGCAAGAACTAGGAATCAACATGTTAGAGGAGGCCAGGAAGGCCCAAGAGGAGGCGGCCCCGGAAGAGAAGGGGGTCTGGAAGACTCGAGGAGCATGGGAAGAAGGAGGTCTTTGGCGAGGACCTGACGGACGACCGGTATTGACAGCCAACCTAGCGGAACAGAAGATTGCAGAAGCACATGGGCTTGGCCATGTGGGTGTGGCCCAGATGGAGAGACATCTGTGCCATTGGTGGCATCCCTTTTTGAGGGATATGATTAAGGAAAAAGCTAGGACGTGCCTGATCTGTGGGAGGCACAATCCAAAGCCAGTGATTAAACCAGAGGCAGGTAAATTCCCCATTCCAGAAAGACCAGGGGAAGAGATTGTCATTGATTTCACTGACATGATTGATGTGGGACCGGGAGGAGTCCGGTATTTGCTGGTAAGTGTGGATGCGCTGACAGGGTGGCCCGAAGCGTGGCCAACAAAGAGGGAGGATGCAAAAAGTGTGATTAAGTGTTTAATCAATCATTACATCCCCCGGCATGGTTTTCCCAAAAGAATTAGGTCAGACAATGGAACTCACTTTAAAAATAAAGATTTGGCAGAAGTAGAACAGAAGCTGGGGTTGCAGCACCGATTTGGGACGGTGTATCATCCTCAGTCCCAGGGGAAGGTGGAAAGAATGAATCTAAACCTGAAAAACAAAATAGCCAAAATTTCTGCTCAGACGGGGCTAAATGGGGTTGCAGCCCTGCCAATTGCATTGATGATAATAAGATGTTGTGTTAATCAATCCACAGGTTTCACACCATATGAGCTGTTGACAGGACGACAGTTTCCAGGTCCTTGGACAACAGTCCCGGCGGAAGAAAGTATAAAAAGTAATAGAAAGCATGCTGAATGTTGGAAAGAATTAAAAGCTCTTGTGTCTAGTTTCACACAACAGGTTGGAGCAGGGGTGAATGCGGTGGACAGGTCCGTCCCCGACGCCAAGGCGGTGTGGCTGAAGGTCATTAAGCGAAAGTAGAGAGACCCGAGGTGGACGGGGCCATTCGAGGTGACGGCTCGAACCACCAGTGCGGTTCAACTGAAGGGAAAGGGGGAGACCTGGTTCCATTGGTCTCAATGTGCAGGGGCTGACGAAAGCTTACTCGAGATAAGCTCCGCCCAAAGTAACACAGGGGGGAACAGAGAAGCAGAATAATCCTCTCCCCCTGTGCAGCGGTTCTTCCCAGTAGTCTACCTGGGGAGACGAAGAAAGAAGAGGAGTGTCACGAGCTAAGCATCAATTCATTCCAGGCTCCTTATAGGCTAGGGCTCTAGTCTAAAGTAATTGATAGTTTAAAGGAATCGTAATAGTTTGTACGTTAATCGCATACTATTATACTCATAACTTTATACGCTTATCACGAAGTTTAAAGTAAAAGTAAAAGAGCCTGGGTACAGTGATCATGAAACTGTAGGAAAATTGGAAAATAACGGGGATGTTGGGGTTGATAAGTGTTATAACGTGTTTGTTTGTTAGGTTGGACTCGCAAGCGAGCCCAAGAGGAGGAGTTGTCAAGAAAAACATGTTATTTTACTGTCACTTTGTTATCATTTACATGCACTGTCATTATTTCATCATTACTTCATTAGTCTGTATTAGTTTATCATCAGTATTATCATGTATCATTTATCATTGAGTAAATCTGCTTAATCTTGTATTCTAGAGCACGCAGAATAAGACACATTCCTCTGTAATATTCTATCATGCAAAAAACCACCAGCATAGCTGCAGCTCCAGGCGGACCACAGTAACCAATTGATTACATCAGATTGTTGCAACATCCTCCTGGTCAGATAAGGACACTTGGACTTTCTTTGGCCTGGACGACAATCTCACATAACTGCACACTCGATACACAATTGTTTATGTTCTTAGATACTGATGATTGAAAACATCTGGTTGTAATTCTGGGAAAATGTTGTTGTTCTGGAGATAGAGGAGATAGGGGAATTCTTCTGACGTCATAAATGGCTATAAAGTTTGCTGTAACAGGGCAGTGGGATGAAGACGTCTTCCCACACTTGTACTATCAGTGTGTGTTTAATAAATCACTTTTTTGGACTTTTTTTTTTTGCTTATTTTTCCTTCCAAACCAAAAGAACCTCCACATTACTTCTTCAAAAAAGTAACTGAGTTACAATATTCTAAAAGTAATTAATTACTTGAAAAGTAACTATTGCATTACTTTTAAAAAAACATTTAACCCTCTGGGGTCCAGGGTATAATTGTCCATTTTAACTACTTTTGATCTTCCCTCCACATTTTACCTTTAAAAACTATTTACTTTGTTTGGTCTCATCCTTTTCAGCACAACCTCACGTGTCTGAATTTACAGTCATGTTTTCATTTTGACAAACTGTATTAACACAATTGATCTACAATCAGTCAAAACACATAAAACCAGAGTAGAAAAAGTGATATTTTTTACTGTAACAACCACAAGCATGTTTAATGAATCATATTTCATAACTTTAAATGCAAATATAAATTATATAAATTGTCAAAGTTATTTGCATTCATTTACCTTCTACCTTGATTTTTCGATAACCATTTCAAACTATTTACAGAACAATCAGCTGTTCTTCAATAAGATGCCACAAATTATTTGTGCCACTGTGAGAACATCACAGCCTGATACCTGCAGGTCTGACAGCAGCAGGTGCATCACTCCTGTTTTACCTGGAGACAGCAGTCGCCTCATTGTTCTGACACACAACACAGAACTACACACTTACTACACAAGAAAACACATTAACTACACACTCCAAACACGCTAAACGTCACAAATCTCACATCTCAAAACTCTTTCTCTCTCTCTCTCCCTCTCTCTCTCGCCGTTACTCCTAAAACTTCCCTTGGTTTTTTTTGTTTTGTTTTTTTTCCCTCATAAGCAGAGAGTGCTCGCTGCGCAGTCCTTAGACAGTAAACGTGACGAAACTATTGAGGAAAAAACACCGCGTATATATAGTTTATCATGACTCTGGTTTTACGTGGCCTATCAACACAGTTTATAAACTGGTATATGTCACCTTGTTGCTTTGTCTTTAAGTGGTCATGTGATTGGCTTACCACGACTACTTTATTCTTCCTCAGTCAAACAGCAGCACTCATGCGATTGTTTTGCCCCCTGAGCTCCAGGTGTTGTGCTAGACAGAGATCGTGATCACCGTCCGCGGGAGCGCAGCTGCTTAAAGCTGCAGCATCCAGATTACTTACAGCTACTTCCTGCAGCTGATATAAGATGCGGTAAACTGAAAACAGCTTCAACCATCTGTTTGTTGAAATAGTAACAGACCGCATTTTCTTGTTAGTAACTGTAATGGCGTTGTAACGATGGGAATAGTAATTAGTTAGATTACTCGTTACTGAAAAAAGTAACGCCGTTTGTAACGCCTTGACAGGGAGTGCAGAATTATTAGGCAAGTTGTATTTTTGAGGAATAATTTTATTATTCAACAACAACCATGTTCTCAATGAACCCAAAAAACTCATTAATATCAAAGCTGAATGTTTTTGGAAGTAGTTTTTAGTTTGTTTTTAGTTTGAGCTATTTTAGGGGGATATCTGTGTGTGCAGGTGACTATTACTGTGCATAATTATTAGGCAACTTAACAAAAAACAAATATATACCCATTTCAATTATTTATTTTTACCAGTGAAACCAATATAACATCTCCACATTCACAAATATACATTTCTGACATTCAAAAACAAAACAAAAACAAATCAGCGACCAATATAGCCACCTTTCTTTGCAAGGACACTCAAAAGCCTGCCATCCATGGATTCTGTCAGTGTTTTGATCTGTTCACCATCAACATTGCGTGCAGCAGCAACCACAGCCTCCCAGACACTGTTCAGAGAGGTGTACTGTTTTCCCTCCTTGTAAATCTCACATTTGATGATGGACCACAGGTTCTCAATGGGGTTCAGATCAGGTGAACAAGGAGGCCATGTCATTAGTTTTTCTTCTTTTATACCCTTTCTTGCAGCCACGCTGTGGAGTACTTGGACGCGTGTGATGGAGCATTGTCCTGCATGAAAATCATGTTTTTCTTGAAGGATGCAGACTTCTTCCTGTACCACTGCTTGAAGAAGGTGTCTTCCAGAAACTGGCAGTAGGACTGGGAGTTGAGCTTGACTCCATCCTCAACCCGAAAAGGCCCCACAAGCTCATCTTGATGATACCAGCCCAAACCAGTACTCCACCTCCACCTTGCTGGCGTCTGAGTCGGACTGGAGCTCTCTGGCCTTTACCAATCCAGCCACGGGCCCATCCATCTGGCCCATCAAGACTCACTCTCATTTCATCAGTCCATAAAACCTTAGAAAAACCAGTCTTGAGATATTTCTTGGCCCAGTCTTGACGTTTCAGCTTGTGTGTCTTGTTCAGTGGTGGTCGTCTTTCAGCCTTTCTTACCTTGGCCATGTCTCTGAGTATTGCACACCTTGTGCTTTTGGGCACTCCAGTGATGTTGCAGCTCTGAAATATGGCCAAACTGGTGGCAAGTGGCATCTTGGCAGCTGCACGCTTGACTTTTCTCAGTTCATGGGCAGTTATTTTGCGCCTTGGTTTTTCCACACGCTTCTTGCGACCCTGTTGACTATTTTGAATGAAACGCTTGATTGTTCGATGATCACGCTTCAGAAGCTTTGCAATTTTGAGACTGCTGCATCCCTCTGCAAGATATCTCACTATTTTTGACTTTTCTGAGCCTGTCAAGTCCTTCTTTTGACCCATTTTGCCAAAGGAAAGGACGTTGCCTAATAATTATGCACACCTGATATAGGGTGTTGATGTCATTAGACCACACCCCTTCTCATTACAGAGATGCACATCACCTAATATGCTTAATTGGTAGTAGGCTTTCGAGCCTATACAGCTTGGAGTAAGACAACATGCATGAAGAGGATGATGTGGACAAAATACTCATTTGCCTAATAATTCTGCACTCCCTGTACTTGTAACGCCGTTACTTGTAACACCGTTATTCCCATCACTGGTCATTACACATGTCTAAATACAGGGTAACAAAATACAGTTTGCATCTAATCAGTAAGTGCAATAAAAGCAGATGATATAAAAGGAAGTTCAGTAGAGAGCAAATATACAGATGTACTGATATATACAGACAAGGGTAGTACTGGTGATGGCCAGAGGGGCCGATGGCGCGATATGGCAGCCTCGCTTCTGTCAGTCTGCCCCAGGGCAGCTGTGGCTACAACTGTAGCTGCCTCCACCAGTGTGTGAATGTGAGAGTGAATGAATAGTGGTATTGTAAATGGCTTTGGGTGCCTTGAAAAGCGCTATATAAATCCAATCCATTATTATTATTATTATTATTATTATTATTATTATTATTATTATTATTAGTATAAATAGTGAAATAGTTATGAACAGAGATCAAACATACAGCTGAACTACAGACAAATGTATAGCATACAGATGTTTATATTGCTGTACAGACGGGCAGATATACAGGTGTACTATGGACAAATATACAGATGTGCTACATATATACAGATGTAGCAGTGTGAGATAAACAGATCTACAGAGTGCTATGAATATATCTACAGCAGTGGAAGTGTAGCTCTCTGAACAGACTATAATAGTGAACAGTGTAGGCACTATAACAGAGACTCTGTCAGTGTCCTAAAACTATAGCAGTAACCCATGTGAACATATGGTGAATGTTGAGAAAGAAATTATCATGGTCACTGGGAGGAGGAGTGTAGAAGGGATCATTGAGTGTGGATGGAAAGGTTCAGCGGGGACTGAGTTCAGTAGGGTGACAGCTGTGGGGAAGAAGCTCTTCCTAAACCTGCTGGTTTTAGTCTGAAGGCTCCTGTAGCGCCTTCTGGAGGGGAGGAGCTGGAGGCAGGATGAGAGGAGTCCCTGAGAATGATGCATGCTCGGCTAACCCTAACCCTCTTGTGGACATCCTCAGTGGCAGCAAGTGGAGTCCCTGTGATGCGTTGGTTTTCACCACCAGCTGCAGTGCCTTGCGCTCAGCAACAGAGCAGTTTGCATACCAGACTGTGACACAGTTGGTTATGATGCTCTCTATCACACAGCGGTAGAAGTTAACCAGTATATGAGTAGACAGGTGGTTCTTCTTCAGTGTCCCCAAGAACTTGAAGCTGGAGCATTAGAAGGAAAAGCATGTCTTTGTGCCCCCCTCTCCCTATTAATGCCCTACGTGGCCCCCTGGCAACACTTTGCTAGACCCGCCCCTGCACAGTTACCAGCTGTCAGCTACTTAGAAAAGGATCCTGGTGTTATTTGTCTCTCAGAAACAGTTCATAACTTCCCTTCAACTCATTCATGTCACCTAAAAGGTAAACCTGTTTCTCCATCACCTGTTCAGCTCTGATGATTCAGTAAGGACATCTCCTGGTTTCATCTTCATGTTTCCCTCTCACCACATATCCAAACTGACATCATGACCAGCAGCTTTACAGCTGTGGCTCCAGCAAACATCAGCTGATACTAGAAATTAATATTGAATAAATTCTAACAACAGCTGATCAAGCTTAAACGTGCTGCTGTTGTTTAGCCTGACATCCGCTGGTTTCCTCTTTCTGGCGCAAAGTGGGCGATAAACAAACAAGAGAGACGTAACTTGCATGTCTTGTGTCTTTTTCCATTCTAGCTGTAGTCTGGGACAAACTGTGTTCCTTTTCAGCTCAATACGAAACGCGTAATATTTTCTCTGAATGCGGGACGATTCCGTTTTTTACGGAACGGTTGGAAACTCTAATAACTAACCTTATGAATAAAGTTCAACATCACGAACATCATAGCACCCACCCAACTGTACTGTATAGAAACTCGGTCATGCTAGCTAGTACGCAGTACGAGTTATTGTAACTGACTGTAAAAAGTCAGCACAACGAAACAGTTTGTGTGTTTGCTGATGTTTGTTGAGCTGATAGATACGCTGCATTTGAAATTACCTGCCACAACATGTTACTCCCTTTACGTTTGATCGTCTTCTGTAGGGCTCGTTAGATGCTGGAGTACAGCAACCACAACTTACGGACAGCTGCAGTCGTTGCAGAGCTGTGCCAAAAAAACAAAACCACACAGTGGCCCACTTGGACCCGTTACTATGGCACATGTCATCTCTTTGTATGTGACGTCCCCTGGTGATTATTTTAAAGAGGACTGAAGGCTCAGAGTGACAAAAACAATAAGTCCCTGTAAATTTGTTAAAGCAAAAGTAATGAGAAAATGTAAGGAGTCCAAAGTACAGATATTTGTTTAAAATGTATTGAGGAAAAGTAAAAAGTATTCCAGTAAAGTACAGGTACCTTAAAGTTCTACTTTAGTATAGTGGAGTACAAAGTATATGTACTTTGTTGCTTCCCCCTTGTGATGAACTGAGGCGAGTGAGCTGTGCAGCTCTTTGGATGTTCTGGGCTGTTTGGTGACCTCTTGAATTAGTCGTGGCTGGACGGCCACTCCTGGAAGGTTCACGGCTGTTCCGGTTTGGTGGAGTGCCATAGCTTTAGACATGGCGTTATAACCCACACTGACAGATCTCAATTCATTTGTTTCTGATTTCTTAGGATGCTGGCATGATGTCTGGCTTTTGACCAGTGAAACTTCCCTTTCTGTCAGTGTAAAGAAGTGACATGTTTAACTGTTTTTCTACTTGATAAAGAAAAAGCTGCTGTGACAAAGACAGAAATCTGTTGGCACGGCTTTTTGTACTTAAATCGTAAGAAATAAATATGTAAAATCACAGAAAAAAGCCCTGACAGCTCATTGCCCACACTGCAGTTTTTTCCTTTTGTTTTGAAAAAAGTAAAGTCTATAACTACTGTGTTACTAAGCCTCATGTCTGCTGCATTTCCGCTCGTCAGACTCACCTAATGAGATGGCTGGAACTGTTTCTTTTTGGCGAGGTGTCTGATGTCAGCTGGCTGTGATCGTGATGGTGCTGCTCAAAGCTGTTTTTTAGCTTTGAGCTCGTACTTGTTTTGCAGCCCAATTATTTCCATTGGAAGGTGTCTGGCACATCAGATGGTTGTACATTAAATGGCGTAGCAAACATGTCCAATTCCTTTTGGATATTCTTCACATCTTGAAACCTCTCCTGCTTGAATGAGTTTTGCACACTCACTGGCATATTCAGTTGTAACGTCAGGCTTTTGCTCTTGCAGGGTGGGAAAGTGTACAGTGTTTCCCTTTTCCAGTTGTCCTTGCCACAGCCTTAACTTCACTTCAAATGATTCCACATTTGAAAGCAGAGAGTTGATGAGCTGGTTGGGACCTTGCAGCTTGATGTTTAATTCAATTTCAATTCAATTTTATTTATATAGCGCCAAATCACAACAAAAGTCGCCTCAAGGCGCTTCATAAAGCTCTGACATGTGCTTGGTGATGTTCACCATGAAGCCAGGTCACTGAGGAAATTGCCATCACTGAGCTCAATGACAGGTTTCCCCTTTATCTCCATGAAGCGTCTGACTTCTTCCCACAGTGTATAAAATCATGCAAGCATATTAGCACAACTCAGCCATCGCACTTCACAGTGATAAACCAGATGGCTGTACTCTGACTGAAGCTTGCTGAGTAGCTCCTTGAACTGACGGTTGTTCAACCCTCTGCTTTTGTTTGTGGTGGACACGACGGTTTCATCACAGCGTTAAGCTTCATGGAATGTGCACACAGACTCTTTGATGTGTGACGCAGTGTCAGCTGTTCCCTTAAAGTTATCTCTTTCTTGTCTTAGTGGCGCTGTCACTTGGTGTTCGCACTCTCTGCGGTAGAGTATCACTTCCTGTGCCTGTTCCAACACACAGTGGTGTTTTTGAGTAGCTTATCTACATAGCAACTTAATTAAAATTTTTTAGATAACTTCCTTTTTCATTGTATAATCTTCACGTGCTTCATCTGAAGCACACTCTCTGTGTTCTCACTCCCTAATTTGTGGCCAAAGTATTCACTCACTTTACAGTTTCGCTATCTTAGCTTAGCTCGTAGCCAACTTGCTAGAAGAATTGCCTCTTTAAACTTAAAACTGCTGGCTAAGGGTAAATATAAATCCAGTAAAATCCTAATTCAAGTCACCAGTAATGACACCCGGTTACGTCAGCTGGAGGTAGGGCTGGGCGATATGGCCCAAAATTCATATCTTGATATTCTTTAGCTGGATGGCAATATACGATATACATCTCGATATTTTTTTTAAAGCCATGAAGTAAGAACAAAAAGAGAGTTCTTAGTCAAACCTGTGTCCCAGCTCGCACACAGGCACTTTTATTAACGTACAGCGCAGATATACATGAACAAAATTACTCCAAAATAAATTATCAGTATGTATTAAATAATAATGCTCCATAAATAAAATAAAACAATGTTGTTTTTGTGCATAACAAAACGCACACAATTGTGCAGTCAAAATGTAAACTAACAGACGCTGAGCATAATAACAAAGACAGGCAGACTTCACAGCTGCTCTGTTCCCAACCTCTACTGCGTGACTGACAGCCTGGAGTTTGAAATCCGCATTGTAACCGTGTCTCTGAACAGGAGCCATCTGTGGTCTTTATACACACACACAATACGGTAATATTACGTTGAAGCACAGTACACATCACTCCGCGAGGCTCCTGACTACGCTAGCCATAATGCTCCGATAATCCATCAAGCAGTGCGGCTCTGTAGCTTACCAAAGTCGTACTTAAACATTTTTTGACAGATTGCTGAGTGCCTTGTACCACATAAAATCGGTTCACGGTCAGTAAGCACAACCAGAATTCATACATAAGGCGCTCTGTCGATTTTTTAAAAATGAAATGATTTTAGTGTAAGCTAACAGTACGAAAAATACGGTATATAAGTTTTGTAAGTCGGTTTGTTTCGGGGCAAGAGGCTGGGAGACTTCGCGGTCTGGGATACAGCACAAAGTTTCACACACTCTTCATTTTGCACTTTATGGCGCTGTTGTAAATACTGAAAATACTAGTAGTGCTCCAACCTTTAGTCGGGATGCTTTCCCGGCATTCTCTACACAATACATTATTCTGCTGCTCATCTGACACTCAAAATAATAGTAATAATATTTAGTGCTATCAACACTAATCTTGTTAAAATGATGTTAATGCCATAACTGCATTAACGTGGCAAAGCTCCGTTAACAGGTTAGCGCGGATCACCCTGTGTGTGGGGCTGCGCTGTGTCAACGCGTTAGCATGGTTAGCTCATTAAAGCATTGATGCCATCCAGCTGTCCACCAAAACTGCTCAAACAAATCCTGTCATTAATTAATGCTCCAATCTTAAATGTGATCAACCTATCTCTAATAATCAGCTATGTACCACAGGCCTTCAAGCTGGCTGTAGTTACACCTTTACTCACTGAGGAGATGATGGAGCGGGTCAATGCTGGGCTCAGATCTACCCCCGGCCCAATCCCTTTTTGTCCTCCATAAACCCCCCACCAGAGCGGCCAAAGGTTCGCCATCGAGCCCCACCCTCAACAGAGCAATTGAAGTCACACTGCCCAGCCTCGCCCCCCTTAGTTCCTCCTTACCACCTTCACGCTCTGTCTCCGCAGTCTGATGTGTGATGTGTGAAGGGTCCGGGCTGCGAGGATTATGGCAGTGGTGACTTTTCCCAGGAGAAGCTGGGACCCTGTTTACTAGAAGGTTTTAAAATTTCTGTACTTTTAGGTGACAGAAGGAGACATGTGGCCTGGTCAAAACACAGAGAGCTGCACTCTAAAAGATCTTTAAACATAGTAAACATACCTTGTGTGCCACAGACTGCTCCCAAACATGAGGGGGCAAGTAATACCTCTAAAACACTTAAGTTGGCTTTATTAAATGTCAGATCTTTAGCTGGGAAAACATTTTTAATTAATGATTTAATCACTGAGCACAGCCTTGATTTTATGTTTTTAACTGAAACTTGGTTGGACCAAAGTAACAGTGGAGCTGTTCTCATCGAGACGACCCCTCCTAACTACAGTTTTATCAGTGAGGCCAGGGTGAGCAGGAGAGGAGGAGGGGTTGCTGTCTTATTTAATGAATCATTTCAATGTAAGCAGCTATCTCCTGGACGTTTTCAGGCTTTTGAATATGTGGCTTTACAGCTGAAGGCCCCATCCAAAGTTGTGTTTCTTAATGTTTACAGGCCTCCCAAATACTGCACAGACTTTTTTAATGACCTCAGTGAACTGCTGTCTGTGATCTGTGTTGATTTCGACTGTGTAATTATTGTTGGGGATTTTAACATCCATGTGGACAACCCTCAGGACAAAGGGACTAAAGACCTGAGTAACACTCTGGGCAACTTTGGGCTGACTCAGCATGTAACAGAGGCCACACATAATAGAGGACACACTCTTGACCTACTGATCTCCAAAGGCCTGAGCATTTCAAAGGTTACTGTGTCTGATGTGGGCCTGTCTGATCATTACTGTGTTTTCTTTGAAAGTAAAATCTCAGCCCACACAAATATATCAACAACAGTGATCACAAAACGGTGTATAACCGAACACAGTAGTGCGATTTTTAACCAGGTCTTCCCATTAACACCTGATCTGTCCAGAGGTTCAGTCAATGAGCTCGTCAATAGCTTCAATGCAAAAATGTTAAATGTAATGGATACAATTGCTCCCATTAAGGTGAAGGTTATCTCTGGAAGGAAAAAGTCTCCATGGAGAAACTCCACACTGGTGAAAAATGAAAAAAGAGAGTGTAGGAAAGCTGAGCGCAGATGGAGAAAAACAAACCTCCAGGTTCATTATGACATCTATAAAGAGAAACTTCACAATTATAATTTACAACTGAGGAGTGCAAGAAGGTCCTACTTCTCTGACATCATCACTAAAAACAGCCATAATGCTCGGGTCTTATTTTCTACAGTTGACAGGCTATATGCTAGCAGAGGAGATTATCCCCACTGCGAGAGTCACCACATTCCCAAACCAGAAACCGTGGATGGACAGATCGATCCGCACTGCAGTAAACGCCAGGACCGCCTCCTACAACACGGGTCTCGCCACTGGCGATATGAGCGCCTACAAAGTGGCCTCATACGGCGTGCGGCGCGCGGTGAGAGATACCAAACGCCGGTACCGGGAACGTGTGGAGTCCCGCTTCCACCAGGGTGTCACACGGAGTATGTGGCACCGATCAACGCCGACTCTGCATTCACCAACGAGCTGAATCAGTTCTACGCCCGTTTCGAGGTTAGCCAGGCGGCTAATGCTATCTACCGCCTGACTACCGAGGACAGTGACGTCATCAGCGAGAGACCGGTGACCAGCATCGTGGAGCATGACGTCCGAGCGGCATTGAGGAGAGTGAACACAAGGAAAGCGGCGGGGCCAGACGGCATCACCGGCCGTCTGCTGCGCTGCTGTGCTGACCAGCTAGCAGGTGTGTTCACTTACATCTTCAATGAGTCCCTGGCGAAGTCTGTGGTCCCCACATGCTTCAAAAGATCCACCATCATCCCTGTGCCCAAGAACAGCAAACCCTCATCCCTGAACGATTACCGGCCAGTTGCACTGACCTCGGTAGTAATGAAGGTGTTTGAGAGGCTGCTGAAGAACATCATCTCCTCCTCCATCCCAGACACCACAGATCCGCTGCAGTTCGCCTACAGATCCAACAGATGCCATCGCCCACGTCCTACACACCACTCTCAGCCACGTGGACAAGAAACAGGGTAACTATGTGCGAATGCTGTTTGTTGATTACAGTTCAGCGTTTAACACAATAGTGCCCTGCAGACTGTTCACAAAGCTCAGGGATCTGGGACTTAACAGCCGTCTGTGTGCATGGGTGTTGGACTTCCTCACTGGCAGAACTCAGGTGGTGAGGGTGGGCAGGTGCTTCTCCAACAGCATCACCATCAACACAGGAGCACCTCAGGGATGTGTCCTCTCGCCACTGCTCTACTCCCTCTACACTTCAGACTGTGTGGCCACCCATGGCTCCAACACCATTGTGAAGTTTGCTGACGACACAGTGGTGTTGGGTGCCATCTCCAACAACGATGAGGCGGCCTACATGGATGAAGTGAAGAATCTGGCATCATGGTGCCAGGACAACCACCTCCAGCTGAACGTCGGTAAGACCAAGGAGCTGGTGGTGGACTTCAGAAGGGGTCAGCACAGAGACTACAAGCCCATTATCATCAATGGAGCTCCAGTGGAGAGGGTGCAGTCCTTTAAGTACCTTGGTGTCCACATCTCCTCAGACCTGACATGGGCTGCCCACATTCAGGTCCAGACCAAAAAGGCTAGGCAGCGCCTGTATCACCTACGACAACTGAGGAAGTTCAGGGTCTCTCCAGAGATCCTCGGGATTTTCTATACAGACGCTGTGGAGAGCATCCTCACACAGAACATGACATCGTGGTTTGGGAACAGCTGTGTGAAGGACCAAAAAGCTCTCCAGAGAGTGATCCGTACAGCAGAACGCTGCTGCAGGATTGCTCTCCCCCCGCTTCAGGACACCTACACCAGGAGATGCCGGACTAGAGCAGCGCAGATACTGAAGGACCCGTCCCATCCTGGCAACAAACTGTTCCAACTTCTGCAATCTGGTAGAAGGTTCCGCATCTTCCGGGCAAGGACAGAGAGACTCAAGAGGAGCTTCTATCCCCAAGCCATCCGAGCCCTAAACACACACACCCGCCCTCTCACATCATCTATAATTGACTGAGACAGGACTCTTCCAGACACTAAACCAAGGAACAATGTACATTTCAAATTCCTTTAATTTTAAATATGTTTATATTGTCTATCCTGTAAAATAGTCAGATGTCTATTCATACTAATGTACAGAATTCACCTGCTTGCTGCTACTACTGCACATTCACCCAATGTATATACTATATATATATATATATATATATATATATATATATATATACACTCAACAAAAATATAAACGCAACACCTTTGTTACTGCTCCCATTCCCCATGGGATGGACGTAGAGACCTAAAATTCATTCCAGATACACAATATAACCATCCCTCCCAAACAGTGGTCACAAATCAGTCCAAATGTGTGGTAGTGGGCACATCTGCCATATTGAGATAATCCATCCCACCTCACAGGTGTGCCACATCAGGATGCTGATCTGACATCATGAGTAGTGCACAGGTGTACCTCAGACTGCCCACAACAAAAGGCCACCCTGGAATGTGCAGTTTTTTGCGCTATTGGGGGTCTGGGGACCCAGAACCGGTCAGTATCTGGTGTGACCACCATTTGCCTCATGCAGTGCAACACATCGTTGCATGGAGTCTATCAGATTGGCAATTGTGGCCTGTGGAATGTTGGTCCACTCCACTTCAATGGCTGTGCGAGGTTGTTGGATATTCGTGGGAACTGGTACACGCTGTCGTATACGCCGGTCAAGCACATCCCGAACATGCTCAATGGGTGACATGTCCGGTGAGTATGCTGGCCATGCAAGAACTGGGACATTCTCAGCTGCCATCTGCCCTGAACAATGTGAACCATGATTCATCCGTGAAGCGCACACCTCTCCAACGTGCCAGACGCCATCGAATGTGAGCATTTGCCCACACAAGTCTGTTACGGCGACGAGCTGGAGTCAGGTCAAGACCCCGATGAGGACGACGGGCATGCAGTTGAGCGTCCCTGAGACGGTTTCTGACAGTTTGTGCAGAAATTGTTTGGTTGTGCAAACCAATTGTTCCAGCAGCTGTCTGGGTGGCTGGTCTCAGACAATCTTGGAGGTGAACCTGCTGGATGTGGAGGTCCTGGGCTGGTGTGGTTACACGAGGTCTGCGGTTGTGAGGCCGGTTGGATGTGCTGCCATATTCTCTGAAACGCCTGTGGAGACGGCTTATGGTTGAGAAATGAACATTCAATGCACGGGCGACAGATCTGGTTGACATTCCTGCTGTCAGCATGCCAATTGCACGCTCCCTCATTGCTTGTGGCATCTGTGGCATTTTGCTGTGAGACAAAACTGCACATTCCAGGGTGGCCTTTTGTTGTGGGCAGTCTGAGGTACACCTGTGCACTACTCATGATGTCAGATCAGCATCCTGATGTGGCACACCTGTGAGGTGGGATGGATTATCTCAATATGGCAGATGTGCCCACTACCACACATTTGGACTGATTTGTGACCACTGTTTGGGAGGGATGGTTATATTGTGTATCTGGAATGAATTTTAGGTCTCTACGTCCATCCCATGGGGAATGGGAGCAGGAACAAAGGTGTTGCGTTTATATTTTTGTTGAGTGTATATATATAATGTTCTTCCTCTACCCCCCCCCCCCCCCCCCCCCCACACACACACACACACACAATTTTTGCACATGTCGAGGAGCGTGTCAGGCTACATTTCACTGTGTGTTATACTTGTATAACTATGCATGTGACAAATAAAGAACCTTGAACCTTGAATAAAGCACCAAATCCACACTTTTAAGCTTAAATTTCAAAACTTACATTTAACTACTGATTTTATCTACTGTTCTGATTTTATCTGTTTTGATTTTATATACTGTTTTGTTTGTTTGTTTGTTAATTAGTTAGTTTGTTTGTTTGCTTGTTTTAATCAATTTTAAATCATGCTTTTTATTTGTTTTTGTTTCTAATGTCTCTGTAAAGCACTTTGAATCACCTTGTTGTTGAATTGTGCTATACAAATAAACTTGCCTTGCCTTACTCAAAAAGCATCTCTAGACCCAGCAGTCTTAGCTAATTATAGGCCAATCTCCAACCTTCCTTTCATATCAAACATCCTTGAAAGAGTAGTTGTCAAACAGCTAACAGATCATCTGCAGAGGAATGGCTTATTTGAAGAGTTTCAGTCAGGTTTCAGAGCTCATCACAGCACAGAAACAGCTTTAGTGAAGGTTACAAATGATCTTCTTATGGCCTCTGACAGTGGACTCATCTCTGTGCTTGTCCTGCTAGACCTCAGTGCAGCGTTCGATACTGTCGACCATAATATCCTATTAGAGCGATTAGAACATGCTGTAGGTATTACAGGTACTGCACTGCAGTGGTTTGTATCATATCTATCTAATAGACTCCAGTTTGTACATGTAAATGGAGAGTCCTCTTCACACACTGAGGTTAATTATGGAGTTCCACAGGGTTCAGTGCTAGGACCAATTCTGTTTACATTATACATGCTTCCCTTAGGCAGCATCATTAGAAGACATAGCATACATTTACACTACTATGCAGATGACACCCAGCTCTATCTGTCCATGAAGCCAGATAACACACACCAATGAGTTAAACTGCAGGAATGTCTTAAAGACATAAAGACCTGGATGCCTGGAAGGCCCCATCTTATCTTAATGACCTTGTAGTACCATATCACCCCATTAGAGCACTTTGCTCTCGCACTGCAGGCTTACTTGTTGTTCCTTCATTTTATGTTGTTTTTTTTTTTTTATTTCTCCAGGCTAAATGATGATCCTCTAAATTTGTGACACGCCATTTCCTCTCCAGCTTACGAGTCATCTGCTTTATTCTACGTGTTTGAGAATTATACCACGGAGTCAGGTACTTCTGATTCAGGGCTCTAGACTAACTTTTTGACATGGGCGCACCGGTACGCCTAACTTTAAAAATTTAGGCGTACCGGCACAAAAGTTAGGCGCACTCAAATTTTTCAACCGCATCGCTTAACACCGCAGTTTTACATGTGCACTTTCTTTGGGGGGGGAAGTCCATACAGACAATATTAATTTCTAAATTATTAACTAACAAACTTGTGCTTAAAGTGCTTTGTCAATATTGTAGAAAATGTTAAAAACTTAATCATCATCTTGGCCTCCTCTGACGACCTGTTTGCTGCTGTCTGCTGCTGAAAGGCCGTGGGGAGAGGGGACACTTGGGCAGTGCATTTACTGCAGCATATAATGTGTTTTCTGGATACACTGTGCTTTTTCAGCATTCAAATATTGATGGCACCGTGTCAGAGCACTGGCTATGAATTTCAGACAGATCAGGCCTTAACTTAACAAAAAAGTTATCAATAGTTCTTTTCATCTTTTCTTATTACCCACAGCTACAGTACATCCACTTCTCCCAGGCCTAGGCTGCTCACTAGGGCTGAGTATCATCACTGATTTCTATAATCCATTCAATTCCGGTTCTCAAAGTCCTGATTTGATTCAATTTAGCCTCAGACAGTCAGAAATATTATAATTCTGATCATTTATCAGTACTGATACACATGAGACTTCATCAGAATTGTGAAAATCACAGCAGATGCCTTTGTATGAAAGTAACTGAGAATAAAACACAGGAAAACATGAAGGAGATTTTCCTGGTCTGGCTTTTTGTAGCAGATAACCTTAAAAATATTCTGCAATTTTGCATAATTTTAAGAAATTTAAATTTCTTCAGTATTGAACAGCAGAAATTAGGCTTTCTTGTCCGAGGTCATTTAAGTGAAAAAAGAAAAAGCGCTGTAAACAACGCTAGACTGGTGGGTAATAAGCGAATGAATAATGCAGAAAACAGATTTGAGACGGGAAACTGTTCCTGAAGTACAGAGAGAGAGAGAGCTGTGCAGGAAGTGTGATTTTTATCGTGGTGGAAGCAAAACAGCAAAAGTCAGAGGGAATTCATGACGACATTGATCAAATGTGAAGCGCAGTTTGCTGCTTCTTTTGCTGCAGGCTCGGTGAATTTTGGTTGGAGAGAGGCAAAACCTGCAGCTCAGAATCAGCGCAAAAAGACGTAAACACAGCGCGGACCCGAAGAATCGCTAAACTCCGACAGCGTGTCCGTGTTCAGGCCGTCGGGTGAGAAAGCCGAGAAAGACGAAGCTGATTCTGATGTGTTGGGTCCACTCCGTGTTTAGGTCTTTGTGTGGAATCCGTTAATGAATTGATATCGCTTTATTCAAGCTACTCACCTCTCTCTTCCACCTGCACTTTCAACTGGACCACGGCCAATCAGAGAGGTCCCGCCCCTGACTATCTCTGATTGGTTTAGTCCACGATAGGGGCATAATGTGTGTCTGTTGTTGACCACACGGAGAGTTACAGAGATTTTTTTTTGTTACCGGAACAGTTGGTCGCACCTGTGCGACCAAATATTTATTTTTAGTCGCACCACTGAAAAATTTGGTCGCATTTGCGACCAAATTGGTCGCACTCTAGAGCCCTGTTCTGATTAGAGACCTTAGTTTTCACAGGAGCTACAGTATCCAGAGTCGTACGTAGTGAGGAGGTAAAATTATTAACAAGATGATCGACCTCTGTTGGGGTAGCGTTCAGATAGCTGCTCTGCTCTATGTTGGTACAGGGCATTGAAGATGATAACAGTGGGTGGATTATATTCTTAAACTTAGTTACAGCGCTTTCAGAAAGACATCTACTGTGATAAAGTCTACTCTCCACTGCTGCGTAATCAATTATTGTAAATGTAAATTGTGAGATTATAATATTATTTTATGCCATGTTATGCCCCTAATTAAAGATTGTGAATTATTATGTAGTTTTAGTTTGCATTATTCTCCTGAATTAGAAGAAGGTGATAACTATTGCATTTGTTAAACTGATTTGCATTATATTAGACTGCTGATTTATTGTGAATGAATGATATTGTTTTATGATGCATTATACTGCTGAGTTATAAGAAATACTGTTCGCAGAAAGTCATCGCCTTATTTGTCTGATTAGAAGAGAACAGAACATGCTGGAGTTTTCTGCCCCATCTCAACAGGAGCAGATAAACAGGGAGCCAAAGTCGTAACTTAGGCGCTGTGTGAGAGAAAGCATGTGAATGTTTAGGCTTTTATGATAAGGTGGGGGCCACTAGAGGCTATAAGAGTTTGATCAATGCTCCACCATTTTGAGATCTGATGCTGTCTGCGTACGGCATCCATCTCCCACGCGTGTGTTCATTAAAATCATCGTTTGACTCAACCCGGCCGGACCAGTGTTGTTATTGTGGTTTTTCCTCTTGTGTCCATCCCAATATTTGAATCCGTAACAAAATGTTATCAGGAAATGATCAGACAGGGGAGGGTTTTCAGGAAACACTGTTAAATGTTCAGTTTCTATGCCATATATTAACACAAGATCTAGAGTGTGATTAAAGTGGTGGGTGGGTTCTTTTAGATTTTGACAGAAGCCAGTTGAGTCTAGTAACAGATTAAATGCCATGTTCAGGCTGTCATTTTTAGCATCTACATGGATGTTAAAATCACCCACAATAATTATTTTATCTGAGCTGAGAACTAAATCAGATAAAAAGTCTGAGAAATCAGACAGAAACTCTGTGTAAGGCCCAGGTGGACGATAGATGATAACAAGTAAGACTGGTTTCTGAGTTTTACAGCTGGGGTGGACGAGGCTAAGCATCAGGCTTTCAAATGAATTAAAAGTCTGTCTGGGTCTTTGGTTGATTAATAGGCTGGTGTGAAAAATTGCTGCCACACCGCCCCCTCGGCCTGTGCTTCGAGGTTTCTGGTAGTTAGAATGACTCGGGGGTGTTGATTCATTTAAACTAACATAATCATCCTGCTGCAACCAGGTTTCTGTAAGGCAGAGTAAATCGATTTGTTGATCAATTATTAAGTCATGTACTAACAGACACTAAGATGAATGATTCTAAAAAAAAAACAACTATTTTATGGAGCATAAAAGAGCAAAAACACTTCCAGACCATCTCCGAGGCAAGCTTTCCCAGATGAATGTGCCTGATCCCATCTGCCGGTGGATCACTGACTTCCTGACGGACAGGAAGCAGCACGTGAGGCTGGGAAAGAATGTCTCGGACTCCCGGACCATCAGCACCGGCTCCCCTCAGGGCTGTGTTCTTTCTCCTCTGCTCTTCTCCCTGTACACCAACTGCTGCACCTCCACCCACCAGTCTGTCAAGCTAATCAAGTTCGCAGACGACACCACCGTCATTGGGCTCATCTCGGATGGGGACGAGTCTGCCTACAGGAGGGAGGTTGAACGTCTGGTGTCCTGGTGCAGCCACAACAACCTGGTGCTGAATGCCCAGAAGACAGTGGAGATTATTGTGGACTTCAGGAAGCACACAGCCCCACTCCCCCCCATCATCCTGACTGACACCCCCATCACCTCTGTGGACTCATTCCGCTTCCTGGGTACCACCATCACCCAGGACCTGAAGTGGGAGCCCACCATCACCTCCGTCATCAAGAAAGCCCAGCAGAGGATGTACTTCCTGAGGCAGCTGAAGAAATTCAACCTGCCAACACGGACGATGATGCAATTCTACACTGCAATCATCGAGTCCATCCTCACCTCCTCCATCACCGTGTGGTACGCTGGAGCCACTATCAGGGACAAACAGAGACTGCAGCGTGTTGTGCGCTCTGCTGAGAAGGTGATTGGCTGCAGACTCCCATCTCTGCAGGACCTGTACACCTCCAGGACACTGCGGCGTGCAGCCCGGATCTCAGCTGACCCTTCTCACCCTGGACACAGTCTGTTTCACCTGCTCCCCTCAGGCAGGAGGCTCCGGTCCATTCGCACCAGAACCTCTCGCCATAAGAACAGTTTCTTCCCCTCTGCTGTTGGACACATGAACAATAACCACATGATTGTCCCCGCCACTAACACATGACCCTACGCTGTGTCACTGCATCATTTCATGTTTGGCACTGATCACCACCTGCACTCATGTATATATCTTTCTACGTAGCACTCATAATTCTTATTCTCATGTATATATCTCATGTATATCTCATGCACATATCTTTCTTTCTACATAGCACTTTAATTCTTATTGTCTGCACTGAAGCACCGCAGCAATTTCCTAATGTTGTAAACCTCAACATCTGGCAATAAACCCATTCTGATTCTGATTCTGATTCTGATTCTAAAATTAAGCAGTTTCCTATCAAAATTGCTTAATAAACATTTATTTTGTTTATTTTTATTTTATTAGTATTTTCCTTAAATGTGTTAAATATATATTTTCTCATCTAAATGTCCACTGAGCTGTGAGCCAGGGGGCGGTAATGCGCCTTAACATTGGTTGCCAACCAAGAAGAAGAAGAAGCTGTGAGCCAGGAGGGAGGGGTGAGTGAGTGAGTGATTCGTTCGCTCGCTCTATGATTCAGCACAGGAGGG